>NC_086098.1:43511023-45911023 GCF_963921235.1 Mobula hypostoma
TGGAGGTAATCTTTTTATTACAAACATGTGGATCATTTTAAAACTTATTTTCTTCAATCCAATATATACACTTGAGAATCAATTACAGTTATATTTGGTGTGAATACAGGAAAGACAGACTCAAAATTATATAGTCCATCTTCATCTCAGGAAATCTAAAAGCACTTTATATCTAATATAAAGTATTCACACAGCAGCAATATTGACCAGGTAATCAGTATTTTAAAGACAACAACATTTAGTAAGAGAATCAACAGGAAGTTTGAATCAGCAATACAACAATGTACTTTGGATATTTTTGTTTGCAAAATATTACTGTGAACCAAAAATGAAGAACAGGGTCAATTTAGATATTGGTTAGACTAAAGAAATTTAACAGGAATTATCTTGTTTGAAATTCAGTTTGCAGTCTTAAAGCTGTTGTTTTGTAAAGCCATAAATCAGTAAGGGCCCAAGGATTAGAGCTACCAAGCGTTTTAACTGTTTCTTCCCAAACAAGCGATGACTGTGACTAATGCACTTAGTTCAAATAATTCACATACTTCCTTCCTGTAAAGTTTCCTCAGTTAAATCTGGCTGTATTGTAACACAATTTCTATCTGAGGAATAGGGAAATGGAGGAATCATTCACAGGGTAAATAGGGGAAAAGAAGAGGACAATACAGAGGATACATTTTATGAGTCTTCATCCGGATGATATACATAATTCATTTGTTTTCTGGGCACATTGGAATTTCTGTAAAACTCTGACAAGAGGTGAATTGTCTCTCTATGAGAGAAGATAACAAAAGCCGCTGTTATTGTTACATCGCATGCAAATGGCCTTTCAACTCACAGAATCTCTGCCAACTATCATTCATAATAACTCTACACTAGCTGCACTTTATTGTTCACATATTCCTGTCAACTTTCACCTATGTCTGATTTACACAGATGATACAATCTACAGAGGCCAGTAATCTTGCCAAACCACTTATTTTCAGATGTGGGAGGAAGCACGAGTACTGTGGGGAGGGGGACCCACACAGTCACAAGAGGAACAGACGAACTTCTCACAGTCCACACAGATATCTCCAGGTATTGAATGAACACAGCTGGAGTTCTGAGTCAACATCTCCTCTCACTGTGCCACTGTAACACCCAAACTGCTCTCTTGACATTAATTGCTCAATTCAAGACCTCAATTCCATTGAGGAACATTGCTCACATTCAGTGTAACATAACAGTCACAGATTTTTGACTGCTTTTTGATCTTTGCATAGTTGGAGACATTTAAGTACAGTTTAAATGGATTTAAAATGTATACAAATTTACCCAAAAACTTTAGAATACTGCAAAATAGATAAAAGAACTTAATATAACAATACATGCAGAACCCATTTGCTAAGGATTGGTGACCCAGTGTAGATGTCATTACTCCACCAGCCAGTCCTCAGTTTTAACAGCCTGATGCTTACATTCCCAAAGTTGAGTGTGTGGAATTATAACTAGGTTGATATATTCATTGGCAATTTAAATAAAAATTGTCAAATCCATACCAGTAGGTTCCTATAATTATTTTATCACTTCCCAATGCAACACTGGCTGTATTATTTATGTTCCACTGACATCAGTGCACTAAATTAATGCAGTTGCTTAAGCAGCACTTCTCAATCCCTCCATCCATTGCATCGAACAGGAATAGAAAGAGCAACTCTTCTGAACTATACATTACTTAGTTGGTTGAAGTTGGTTGAAATGTGAAACAGAAAATTCCTGATCTATAAGCAGGTCAGGCAGCAGCTGCAGTAGGGGAGACAATTTACAATTTGGGTGAATGACATCTGATCAAAATTTGGAAGAGTATGAAATAAAACAATTTTTAAGATGCAGAAAAAGGAAGAGTGTAGGAAAAATCTGAAGGCATGTCTGCAACAAGATACAGTGCTATAAAAAGTATTTATCCCCTCCCCCGCCGGAAGTTTTCATGTTTTATTGTTTTACAACATTGAACCTTTAATATCTCTATTTTTCCCTTTCAGGGTTCTTTTGAGTACCCTGACCTGGAGTTACATACTGATTTTGGTTCTTTGCCAGAATGGGACTTGCTCTCAAGGTTTCATGACTGGCTGTTATTTGACATGCCAAGGACACGGCCTAAGAGCTCAGCTCACCTTCAGAGGTCCAAGGTCTCATGGCTCTGGAGACGGGTGGATCGAGTGTTAGTATCCTGGCAGGAGATCGCCGTGTCATGGGAGTCAAAAGATCTCTGGCTGTGTGCCCAGAGACCTGAGATCTTTGGGCACAGAGCTCGGAAAAAGCGATGCAATGGATTTTTTACATCGTAAACCAGTGAGTTGTTTGTTATGTCTCCCTTCTCACTGTGAAACGGAGATATCGCTTTCTCTCTTATTAGGGAGACAGCCTGTGATATGTCGAATACTGGGTGAACAAGTAGTCTTTGGGGTACTGCAAATCTGTGTCTTTGCTGTTGCTTTGCTGCATGCCCGAGTGCTTGGTGGTGGGTGCTGACGCTTTTTATTTGCTGGTTGGGGGACAGGAGGGCATTGTTGCTTGCTGCTGCTTACACCTGGGAGAGAGGGGAGCTGGGGGGGGGGGCAGGAGCACTTTGGGGTTCCAACATTTAACTGTCGTTCATACTTAGGGGGCACTCCTCTGTTTTGTGGATGATTGCGAAGAAAAAGCATTTCAGGATGTATATTATATACACTTCTCTGACATTAAACATACCTTTGAATTGCAGCCTTGAGTCTATCTGGACAAGTCTCTATCAGCTTTGCACATCTAGGCATTGCAATTTTTCCCATATTCACCTTTACAAAACTGCTCAAGCTCTGGCAGATTGCATGGGGATTATGAATGAACAGCTCTTTTCAAGCCCAGCCACAAATTCTCAACTGGATTGAAGTCTAGAACCAACTTGGCCACTCCAGGACACTAACCTTGTTTTTAAGCCATTCCTGTGTAGCTTTGGCTTTATGCTTGAGGTCATTGCCCTGCTGGAAAATAAATCTTCTCCCATCACAGTTCTCTTGTAGACAGCATCAGGATTTCCCTGTATGCTGCTGCATTAATTTTACCTTCTACATTCTCGTGGCCTGTTGCAGTGAAGCATCCCCACAACATGATGCAGCCACCACCATGCTTCATGGTAGGGATGGTGCATTTTTGATGATGTGCGGTGTTGTCTTATGCCAAACATAACATTTAGACAGATAGCCAAAAAGCTCAATTTTGATTTCATCAGACCATAAAGCCTTCTTCTAGCTGATTTCAGAGTCACTCACATGGGAAACTCTGGCTGAGATTTCATGTGAGTTTTTTTTTCCCCCCAACAATTGCTTTCTCTTTGCCACTCTCCCATAAAGCTGTGACTGGTGAAGCATCCATGCGATAGTTGTAGTATGTGCAATCTCTCCCATCTCTGCCACTGAAACTCCAGAGCTGTCATAGGTCTCTTGGTGGCTTCCCTCACTCGCCCCCTTCTGCACAGTCACTCAGTTTTTGAGGAGGGTCTGCTCTAGGCAGATAGACAGCTTTGCCATATTCTTTCCATTTCTTGAACATTGACTTAACAGTACTCCAAGAGATATTCAGTGAAATTAAAATTTTCTTATATCCATGACTTGTGTGCTTCAATAACCTTCTTACAGAGTTTCTTGGAGTGTTCTTTTACCTTCATTATATAGTTTTTGCCAGGATACTGACTCACCAGCAGTTGGACCTTCCAAATTTAGGGGTGTTTTTACTACAATCAATTGAAGCACCTTGACTACACACAGGTGATATCCATTTAACTAAATATGTGACTTCTCAGACCAATTGGCTGCACCAGTGGTGATTTGGTGTGTCATATGAAAGGGAGTGAATATTTATGCAATCAATTATTTTGTGTTTTATATTTGTAATTAATTTAGAGCATTTTGTGGAGATCTGTTTTCATTTTGACATGAAAGAGTCTTTGTCAAAAAAGACAAATTAAGTCCACAGTGATTCAATGTTGTAAAACAATAAATTATGAAATCTTCCAAGTGGGTTGAATACCTCCTATAGGCACTGTATATCAGGTGAAAAGTCATCAGCCTAAGATGTCTAGTGGAATCTGAGATGGCAGGAAAAACCTGAGATGTCAACTGTGGTCCAAAATGAGTTGGCCAACAGGTGGCAGTTCTGCAGGGATTTGCCAAGAACCTGCCACCTGGCTCACTCCTGAATTCAGTGAATGCTCAGCCAAATATACAAGTCCCAAATGGTTCGGACACCAGCATCTCTGGAAAGCCATCTCACAGATGAAGCGGACATTCCAGACCAAACTTGAATCAGTGAGGGACGCTTGACAGCTGTGGCAGGGCTTGAATGATACAATATCCTACAAAGTTAAATCAAGCGACATAGGAGTCAGCAGGACTTCACTTCCAGATGAGCTCAATGTCGTCTATGTTTGCTTTGATGTCAGATCATGGAGAAACCATGGCGAACCCCTACATCCACCAATGATCCTATGACCTTAGTCTCCGAAGCTGATGTACAGTCTGCCTTCAGTAGGGTGAATTCACTTAAAGCATCTGGAACAGACAGAGTGCCCGGCCATGTTCTGAAGACCTGTGCTGGCCAAATGGCCAGTGTGTTCACTGAGATCTTCAACCTTTCGCTCTAGCCATGTGTGGTACCCACCTGTTTCAAGCAGGCTTCAATTATACTAGTGCCCAAGATGAGCATTGTGACTTGCCTCAATGACTATTGCCCAGTTTGACTTCTATCCACAGTGATGAAGTGTTTTGAGGTTGGTGATGAAACATAACAACTTCTGACTGAGCGGCAACTTGGATCCGCTCCAATTTGCCTACCGACACAATAGGTCCACAGCAGATGCCATCTCATTGGCACTTCACTTAACCCTGGAATATCTGGACAGTAAGATGCATACATCAAGATGTTCTTTATCAACTACAGCTCAGCATTCAATACCATCACCTGCTCAACACTAACCAGTAAGCTCCAAGCCCTTGGCCTCAATATCTCCTTCTGCAATTGGATCCTGGTTTTCTAGACCTCAGTCAGTTCAGATTAGCAGCAAAATCACTTCCACAATTTTCATCAGTGCCAGTGCACCACAAAATTGTGTGCCTTGCCCCCTGCTCTACTCGCTTTACACCCATGACTGCATGGCTAAGCACAGCTCCAATGCCATATTCACGTTTGCTGGTGACACCACTGTTGTGGACCGAATCAAAGGTGACGATGAAACAGCATAAAGGAGAGAAGTGAGAATTTGGCTAAGTACTGTCATAACAACAACCTCTCACTCAATGTCAGCAAGGAACTGATCATAGACTTCAGAAGGGAAACCAGAGTCCATGAACCAGTTCTCATTGGAGGATCAGAGGTGGAGAGGGTTAACACCTTTAAATTCCTGGGTGTTACTATTTCAGAGGAACTGTCCTGGACCTAGTATACAAGTGTAATTGTGAAGAAAGCACAGCAGTGCCTCTACTTCCTCAGGGGTTTGTGGAGATTCAACAGGAACACACAAACTTTGACAGATTTCTACAGATGTGCAGTGGAGAGTGTATTGACTGGCTGCATCACAGCCAGGTATCAAAACACCAATGTCGTTCAACAGAAAATCCTACAAAAGGTAGTGGATGTGGCCTAGTACATAACGGGTAAAGCCCTCCCAATCACTGAGCATATCTATATGAAATGATGTTGTTGGACAGCAGCGTCCATCATAAAAGATTTGCACCACTCAGGTCATGCCTTCTTCTTGCTAAAGACATCAGGGAGAAGGGTACAGAAGCCTCAGGACTAACAACACTATGTTCATGAACTGTTACTACCTCTCAACCATCAGGCTCTTGAATAGAAGGGAGTAACATTCACTTGCCCCATCATTGAAATTTTCCTACAACCAGTCATCTCACTTTAAGTATTGTCTATCTCATGTTCTCATTATTTATTGCTATTTATTTATATTTGCATTTGCACAGTTTGTTGTCTTCTGCACTCTGGTAGATCTTGCATTAATTTTGTTGTAGTGACTATTCTATAGATTTGCTGAGTATGCCCCCAGGAAAATGAGTCTCAGGGTTGTATACGGTGAACATATTTCACAGAATAGTACAGCACAGTACAGGCCCTTTGGCCCACAATTTTGTGACAACCCTTAAACCCTGCCTCCCATATACCCCCCCCATCTTAAATTCCTCCATATACCTGTCTAGTAGTCTCTTAAATTTCACTAGTGTATCTGCCTCCACCAATGACTCAGGCAGTGCATTCCATGCACCAACCACTCTCTGAGTAAAAAACCTTCCTCGAATATCCCCTATCACTTCCTCCCACTTACCTTAAAGCCATGTCCTCTTGTATTGAGCAGTGGTTCCCTGGGGAAGAGGCACTGGCTGTCCACTCTATCTATTCCTCTTAATATCTTGATTAGCTCTATCATGTCTCCTCTCATCCTCCTTCTCTCCAAAGAGTAAAGCCCTAGCTCCTTAATCTCTGATCATAATCCATACTCTCTAAACCAGGCAGCATCCTGGTAAATCTCCTCTCTACCCTTTCCAATGCTTCCACATCCTTCCTATAGTGAGGTGACCAGAACTGGACACAGTACTCCAAGTGTGGCCTAAAAAGAGTCTTATAGAGCTGCATCATTACATCGTGACTCTTAAACTCTATCCCTCGACTTATGAAGGCTAACACCCCATAAGCTTTCTTAACTACCCTATCTTCCTGTGAGGCAACTTTCAGGGATCTATGGACATGTACGCCCAGATCCCTTTGCTCCTCCACACTACCAAGTATCCTGCCATTTACTTTGTATTCTGCCTTGGAGTTTGTCCTTCCAAAGTGTACCACCTCACACTTCTCCAGGTTGAACTCCATCTGCCACTTCTCAGCCCACTTCTGCATCCTATCAATGTCTCTCTGCAATCTTCGACAATCCTCTACACTATCTACAACACCACCAACCTTTGTGTCGTCTGCAAACTTGCCAACCCACCCTTCTACCCCCACATCCAGGTTATTAATAAAAATCACGAAAAGTAGAGGTCCCAGAACCAATTCTCTGTGGGACACCACTAGTCACAAATCTCCAATCCGAATGTACTCCCTCCACCACGCCCATCTGCTTTCTGCAGGCAAGCCAATTCTGAATCCACCTGGCCAAACTTCCCTGGATCCCATTGTCTTCTGACTTTCTGAATAAGCCTACCATGTGGAACCTTGTTAAATGCCTTACTAAAATCCATGTAGATCACATCCACTGCACTACCTTCATCTATATTCCTCAAGGAACTCTGTCAGGCTTGTTAGACATTATCTGCCCTTCACAAAGCCATGCTGACTGTCCCTGATCAGACCATGATTCTCTAAATGCCCATAGATCCTATCTCTGAGAATCTTTTCCAACAGCTTTCCCCACCACAGACGCAAGACTCATTGGTCTATAATGACCCGGACTATCCTTACTACCTTTTTTGAACAAGGGGACAACATTTGCCTCCCTCCAATCCAACGGTACCATTCCCGTGGACAACAAGGACATAAAGATCTTAGCCAGAGGCTCAGCAATCTCTTCCCTCGCCTCATGGAGCAGCCTGGGGAATATTCCGTCAGGCCCCGGGGACTTATCCATCCTAATGTATTTTAACAACTCCAACACTTCCTATCCCTTAATATCAACATGCTCCAGAACATCAACCTTACTTTGATAATACAATTTTTTCTGAACTTTCCTTGACATAAGAGCAGAAACTGCTTCTCACTCCATTCCAGAATTCACCACTGAAACTAGCAGTCCTGCTGGAGAAATGGATTGGAGGCATTTGATTGGATCCTGCAGGGACTGATGTGCACAGCTGAGTGGATTATTTGTGTTACCTCATTTTGTTTTGAAGTGTATAGAATGCATGATTTGATTTCACTGAATAACTTTTAGTTTTTAATTATGCAAATCTCTTTGAATTTCTTTACCAGTCTCTCATCAGACAGCCAAATGCAATCAGGGTCTACAGGGTTTTCAGCTCACACCCTAGTCTGGTCCCTGGACATGCAAAGTTAATTGATTAGTCTGCTACATCTGGAAAAGATATGTGTAGGTGAAGAAGTCATCGAATGCTCTTGCTACATATTTCTCTCTCTCTATAGATGTAACCTGACCTATGGAGTAGATCAAAACATTTTATGTTCTATATTATGACATTACAATTCTCCTGCAGCATCACTTAGACTGCGAGCTCATTCCTACACCTATTATTAATATCTTGAAGATACTTAATTAGAAACAAAAAAACATTGCATTTGCTTTAGGCTTTAAATGACATTTAGTCAGCCCAAGTAAACAAAGCAAATTAAGTGCTTTCTGAAGTGCAATCATTTAGAAATGCAGAAAATGTTAGTTAATTTATATGCAACAATCAAAATAGTCTTTCAATAATGGAAAAATACTTTCACAGACATCCCTCCTTTCCCGGACCCCACATATCGATAGCAGCTCCCTGATGCCCGGAAATTATATACAATATCCCGGAAATCGATTTTTTTGGAGAGGGAGAGGAGGAGCATCCTGATTGGTCTCTCTTCATACTAAGTACACCTATCAGTTTTCTCTGTGGCTGGGCTTTACAGTCGACCTCAAAAATAATGACAGTGTTGCTCGCTGCACTGTTTGCAACAGTGACTTTTCTATTGCCCATGGTGGGTTAAAATGTAAAAGACATGTTGAGGTGGGTTTAACAGGTGTCATTCGTTCATTAGCATAGCTAATGTTCTTTACACTAGCTGGCTAGCTGCTAAGGAGCTACAGTACTCTATTGATGTCCTACGTGATGAGGCCAAACTCCCTGTAGACTTGCTTAAAGTTGTAGTAGAATAAACATGATATATAAGTACACATTTTAATGTCACATTTTCTGCATATACCCAACTTGGTTTACAGATTAGACAAAATCACTAAACGAAGTATTACCCTTGGAGGTTGACTGGGGGGGCGGGCAGAATATGGGGTTGCAGGGGTGGGGGTGCTACCTCCCTGAAATGAGTTTTGCAGGGTGGGACACCTGCTTTCAAATCATTTTTGTCTTAGTCAAGATAAACATTTGTTCTGATAATTTTCCTATTCTTCTTCAAAGTGGTGTTGTTTGACTCCTTTCATCTATCAGAGGGAGAATTCAGTCCTTAAAATTTCACTGATAAGATGGCAACCACCAGAGTGAAAAATTCAGTCAGTATTACACTGCAGCATCAGTCTTAGTTTCAGTTTTCACATTTCTACAATGTAACTTGAACCCATTGCAGTCCGGCTGATTGTGCTAACAACTGAACCATCACAAGAATACCACAGTTTCTGAGGAAAAATTGGGATGGGATGGTTGATGAAAGCAGTCTTGCCAATAATAACTACTTATAAGAGTTCACCAATGAAGAGAGAGGAATTTATTATACAAAAGCTGGAAGTTAAAAATAATCAAAACCAATCCTGAAGAAAATGAAGATGCTGGTAATTACAAACTCTGCTAATGTGAGCTGGGAAGATCAGAAAGGAAGTGGTGCTGCGTCTTTTAATGAGTATTACGATTGGTAAGTCTCCGGGGTCTTATAGGAAATATCCCAGGTTATTGAAAGAGACTAGACAGAAATTGCTGGGACCTTAACAACGAGCTTTGTATCCTTACAATCAACTGGTGTGATTGCGGAGTAACCAATGTGGTTCTTTTATTCAAGAAGGGAAATTAGGATAATCAAAGAAATTACAGACTGATAAAATGAAGCAGAAGATTAAGATGAATGGGATGCGCCGTGACTATATATGTATAGTTCTAAACAGTGTAGAGGGCTACAAGACAATACAGCAGGATACAGATGAGTTAAGAATATGGGCAGTGAAATGTCAAATGGAGTTCAAAGTGAGAAAACGAGGTGTTTTACTTTGGGTGTTCAAGTGTAAGGGGCAAGTATTCAGTTAATAGCAAGACCCTTAACAGCAGTGTTATACAAATATTTCTTGGGGTTCTTGTCCACAGATCTCTGAAAGCTGCCACACAAGTAGGCAAGATGATAAATCTGACACATGGCATCCATCCCTTCATTAATCAATGTATTGAAATGCAGTCTTAGAGAGGTGCAGCAGAGAAACAGGCTCTTCAGCCCATCTAGTCCATGCTGAAACCATTTAAACTGCCTACTCCCATAAGAGTAGGCTGTATGAGCATAAGAAGAGGGCACAGTTTTAAGGTGCTTGGAAGTAGGTACAGAGGAGATGTTAGGGGTAAGTGATTTTTAAAAAACGCTGAGAATGGGCTACCAGCGACGGTGGTGGATGCAGATACGATAGGGTCTTTTAAGAGACTCCTAGATAGGTACGTGAAGCTTAGAAAAATAGGGGGCTATGGGTAACCCTAGGTAATTTCTGAAGTACATGTTCGGCACAGCTTTGTGGGCTGAAGGGCCTGTATTGTGCTGTAGGCTTTCTATGTTTCTAAATCATGTTTCAGTTCCATAAAGACAAATGAGTGCAATTCTGTTGGCCCTATTACACTAAAGATGCAGAGGCTTTGGAAACGGTACAGAAACTTAACAAGATATTTGCTGGATTTGGAGGCTATGAGCAATGAGGAGAGGTCGGATAAACTTGGGTTGCTATTTCCTCATGCATTGGAGGCTGAGTGGAGACTTGATAGAAGTTGATGAGACTGGAAGGCATAAATAAGTAGTTGAAATTTTCTTCCCAGTTTAGAAATGTCAAATACTGGAGTGCATGCATTTAAAGTAAAGGGGACATTTGAATGAGGTGTAGGGCATTTTTCCCCCAAACATTACGGAGACTGGTAGGTGCCGGGAATCTACAGCCAGGGGTAGTGGTGGAAGCAGACACAATAACAGTATTTTAAATGGTATTTAAGAGACACATGAATAGGCATGACATAGAGGGAATGGAATATGTACAGAAGAGATTTTGTTTAATTTGGCATCATGCTCAGCAAAACACTATGGGATGAAGGGTCTGTTCCTGTGCTATAGTGTAGAATTTTCTTTGATTAACTGTTTATAAACTCCTTGTTCACTATTCATAAAATAACTGTCCATTATACCATCCCAGATTAATGGATCCATGGATGCCCCTTTTCATTAACTTTGGTGGAAATCAGATAAGATTGATTGAGAGCCATTACTTTTTTGTCCAAATTCACAGTAGTCACAGATTTACTAATCTTATAGCCCTATGTATCAATGCATACAAGTTTAAAAATATAAACATTTTAATATCCTAAGTACATATTCAAAACATTTAACTTTGAAAAATCTTGTTTGCTTGTGCTCTTTAAAAAATTTACAAATGTTGCTCTAACAAAAGAAAGGATTTAAAATGCCTGACCTTTCCCAGTACTTGCTCATTCAGTAATTTGAATTTATCCTTTCACAGGGTGTGCAGATGAAAACTTCCATTTCACTTAGTGCTTCTGAAGAGAATTTGCTTATCTCGAGGCTGCAGTGTTTGCCTTGTTGATGATTGCAATGTTGTCACGACTATGAATTTACCAGAAAGCACCTCTGGAATGTTCCCAGTTATTTGGGCTTGGAATCTGCACAGCCATGCAAGGAAGTGTTCTAATTGTATATTTGCATAATTGTTTCAACAATAAACAGCTGTGCGTGTCCCAAATGTAGAACACCAGCAAATGTTTTTAAAGGTCTTCAATACACCAAAATATTTCTGGGGCTCAGTGTCCCTACACAAGGCAGACTTTCTGTTCTTTGTGCTTACCCAGTGTTTATTCAATCTCATATTTAAATAACCCTATTCACTTACTGTTTACTAAAATTAATTAAATGGTGCCATGCAAAGTTTATATTTCTGTGATGCTCTTTTAAAATCACTCATTGACTTAAGATATAGGCTTGAACAAATTAAAGTGTTTTTTTTGTTGGTGGAAAATGTATGACCAATGATCCTGCACTTTCACTCAATGCAATAAGTCCCACCCATCCCCTCAAATCAAATTCAAGTCCTTACTTTCTTTGTACCCACAGTCCAAAATAAAGGTCTTTACTACATATTTTCTAATAGGTCTAAGATGGACCACATGAGACTAACACTTCGTAAAATTATATCACTTTGAGTGAGGTTTATGGAAGTACTTATGGAAGATTTGGACTCCAGTGGAATTCCTGTGTTGACTAGGAGTCTAGGGTTCCCCTATTCATCTTTATAGAAGGGGACCTGAACTGACACCACAGAAACTCATCTGAAAGGGTGAAACACTTTGAGGATTCTTCTTCTTCTTCTATTTCCAGCTGTTTAGACGCATCTAGGCGTATTACAGCCCCCACAGGATGTATAATTAATTATCGAACTTCAAGGAACTCAAATTCTCGAATACAACCTAATCTCATGTATAAACTGAATCATAAACTCTTCACTCAGATGTTGATTCTCTTGATGGCCAAACAAAGATTTAATAGAAAACCAAAATAAATTTAAGCCAGATAACCTCTTGAACGACATGCTTCTTTCAATTTTGTATTGATTACAGCTCAGCAAAACATGCTGGACTGTCTCTGGACTACCACAGTCACACAATCCAGTAGGATGTTTTCCTATTATCTTTAAATAATAGTTTAACCCACAATGCCCCAACCTAAGTCTTGTTAATTTCACCATATCTCTATGACTTAAAAGGTAACAGTCTAAGACCTTTTTAACTAGTGGGTGACTAGAAAAACAATGCCTGCTCCTTAATTCATTTTTCCAATCCTCCTGCCATTTCTTCTCTATACTTTTTTTAATCCTACTTCTCAATTCTGCTCTGCCTAGGGAAACTCTAATTTCTACTTGCCTGCTCTGTAAGGAAGACTTTGCAATGCCATCCACAATTTCATTTCCCTCCACCCCAGCATGCCCAGGTATCCATGAAAATCTAACTGCACAACCCATCTTCCCTACTCTAAACAACACTAAGAGAATCTTAACAACTATGTCAGGACGAGCTTTTGATTTATTCCCTTTTATAGCCTCTAAGGCAGCAGCAGAATCCGAACAGATGATAACCCTACGTGGTCGAGAGTCTTCTATCCACCATAAGGCCCAGAGGATTGCTAATAATTCTGCTGCAAAGACAGAAACACCATCTGAAACCCGGTGACCAATCTTAGCTCCAAGTTGAGACACATACATCCCAAACCCTGCCCTACTGCTCTCTGGGTCCACTGAGCCAGCAGTAAAAATCTTCAGATAAGATTCCCATTTATTATTTTAATATTCATTTGTGATCAATGCTGATGAAATTGCACCGCTTCCTTAAAGCTGAAAAAGGAGGAATAGGTCTACTTCTGGTTCTAAAGGAGTCAAAAAGGGACGGATGGCAAGCAAATTTGGTCAGCTATGTCTTCCTCAGTCAGTTTCAATTTCATAGCCCAGTTATTAACCAAATCTAAAAATGGGTATCTTTGAATTTTACTTTGGTGCTCCGACTTCCCCTGCAAAAGACACTTTGGTGGACAGTTTTGATTGAATCCATTTAGCTTTGCCCAATACCGCAGGCCCAACTGAATTCGTCTTAAATGCAGAGGCACTTCTCCCATCTCCACACATAATGCCAGGACTGATGTTGTTCTAAAAGCTCCACAACAGAGTCTAAGTGCTTTGGACTGCACAGTGTCTAGTTTTCCAAGCACTGCTGTTGCAGCGGAACCATAAGCAATACAACCATAATCTATAACTGATCTATTAAGTACATAGTTTCCCACCCTGCTCCCCAGTTACATCCAGCAATACTTCTCAAAACATTTAAAACTTTCTCACACTTTCCAATTGTTTTATCTATATGAACCCTCCAAGTAAGTCTTTCATCAAACCAGACACTTAAAAACTTGAATACCTTGACTTTTTCTAGTGGAGAATCATATGGACACAATTCACAATCAGGAATCTTTCTTCTAAAGCCAAAAATCATATATTTGGACTTAGAAGCAGAAATCCTGAAACCCCATTTATTAGCCCAGTTTTCAGCTGATCTCAAAGCCTTTTGTACCTGCCTTAATATATACTTGATGTTTCTTCCTCTTTTCCAGATTGCAGCATCGTCTGCAAACAATGACTTGCCAAATCCTGCCCCTACCTGATCAAAGATATCATTTATCATGACATTAAAAAGAACTGGACTAATGACACTTCCTTGAGGGGTACCATTACCTATTTTAACTGACTTGGAGCTTGTTCCACCTATTCTTACTTGAATTGTCCTTTCCTTAAGGAAATCTTGGATCCAATTAAACATTCTACCTCTAATTCCTGCATCATAGAGTTTAATTAATAAGCCATCCTTCCATAGTGAACCACATGCTCTTTCAATATCTAGAAATACACTTACCATTACTTCGCTATTTTGAAACATTTTTTTAATATCATGATCTACAAGGGCAACAGATTCCATTGTTGATCTTCCAGTTCTAAAACCATTTTGATAGGCCACAAAATGTCCCTTATTTTCCAAAAAATAAACAAGTCTGTGGGTGACCATTCGTTCCATAATTTTACAAAGCGCTGACGTTAAAGCTATAGGCCGATATGAACTAGGACTAGACGCGTCCTTACCTGGCTTTAAAACTGGAGCTACCACCACATGCTTCCATTCTACTGGTCACTTTGAGGATTATGTCAATTTCTTTCAAATTAAATTGCAACAAGATGGATGTCCAATGACATTTCAATTAATTAATTGTTTCTGATATTTGTCAGCAAAATTAAGCCTTTATCTACTGAATTTATCTTGAACCGATCAAGAGAAAGCAATTAAAGAATCAATAGGCTTTGATAAAACAGCTCGAAAAATGCATCGAGACAGGCAGCATCTGTGGAAAGAGACACAGTCAATCATTGTTTCCGATTTGCAACCCTTATCAGAAATATTATTTTCAGCACCTTTGGATTTGCTTTAGATTTCGTTTACAGTTATTTGATTTTCATTTGGCTTTCTTCACAACCCTCTCATACATTTTGCCCAGTTTTTAAATCTGTAAGCTCAGCCCTTCAATAACCTGCTGATGGGAACATGATTCCTTCACTTACCCTGTTTAAATTTATCGTGGCTTTATATATCTCCATTAAATATCCTCTCCATGTTCTTTGTTGCTCAAGAATTAACCTTCCATCCATAGAGCAGAAATCTGTCATTCGTGGAACCATTCTACATCCATTCTTGCATCTGAAGTGCCTGTACTTGCTGTTGTTGATTATGTGAATTAATAATCTGGATATGGAAGCAGCAGGTACGTTTAGTAACTTTGTAGTTGACAAAAGTTTTGGTGGTATTGTTGATAGTGAGAATGATGATCTTAGTAAGACAGGCAGGGAATAGACAGATGGAACTTCATCCTGGAAAGTGTGCAGTGATGTATTTTGGGAGGATGAATGAGACAAAATCGAAGATTGGACCCTGAGATATATTGAGGAACAGATGGACCTTGGTATGCATCATCAAGGATTCCTGAAGGCAACAGCACAGGTACATATGGTGGTTAAGAAGGATGTTTGCTTTCATTAACTGGAGCATAAGATTAAGATTATGGTAGAATTATACAGTATAAAATATTAAGCCAGCCAGTGGTGTAGTGGCAACCGTGCTGGAGTTCAAGGTAAGTGGTCCCAGATTCGAATCCAACAGGCTCCTTGCATGCTTTCCATCTGTGCTTGGTTGAGCATTGAGCTAGCAACTCAGCCTTGTAAAAAAAAATTCCTAAAGACTTGGCAAAGTTTCTGCCCAATGTGCCACAAGGCACAGAGAGAAACAACAATATAAAACATGAACTCAACTACAGCTAGGGTACCGTGTGTCATTCTGGTTGTTGCATGTGATTACACTGGAGAGGGTACAGAGCAGATATACCAGGATGTTACCTGAGATAGGGCCTTTCAGCTATAAGAAGAGCATGCTGTGGCCGGGTTTGTTTTCCAAGGCTGGGGTAGAACCAGATTGAATTAGCAAACTTATGAGAGGCATAAATAGGGTAAAAGTTGAGAAACTTTTCCTTTAGCAGAGGCGTCTCAAACGCAATACTATGTAGTTTGAAAGTAAGGGGTAGGGGATTTGAATAATGATTTTTCAGCTGTAGGGTGGTTGAAATTTATAATGCACATCCAGTATGGATAGTGGAGCAAGAATTCTCACGTTTACTTAGATAAGCACTTGAAACACCAAGGTGGGCTGATTGATGGAAAACAGGATTAGTACTTGTGTATAATCCTTAAAGATGGAAGGGCATGTTGCTTTACTAAACAATCAACATTCCCTTGCATCTTTAACAATTTTGCACAAATACAGTTCTTACGGACCCTTCAGAAATGTACCATTTAGTCTGCATTTGCTCTCCTTCATCAGGTCACACTTCTCAGTATTAAATTTCATCTGCCACTTATCTGCCATTCAACTGCATCTTTTCGAGAAAGGCTCCTATCTTCCTCACTGTTTACAACACTTCTAAGTTGTCCATTAACTGCATTCAGTCAGCAGGAGGCTGAATGCAGCTGATGAACAACAATCTTGCATACCATTCTGCAGAATGATGTAATTGCTGACAATAATACAAAATGCATGGAAGTATAAATAATGGCTCCTTTGAATGCTTATCCAATTCACAATTTAATTCCACACAGTGATGGCCAAATGTCCATGTACAACAGCCCAGCATCCATATCCCAGAGTTTATGGCTAGAACAAACTTCCTAGCCCATTACGTCCCATGTTTTCACTAGAGTATTTCTCCCTATTTATTGTTAAATTATTATTTAATGTGACAGTAAATTCCACATTGTCATCAATCTCTAAAGAAATCTCTTCCAAATTACTCATTGTGTTCCTTTACTAATCCCAGGAGTCCACATGCTTTATTATATAGCTCTACTTATGATGCTTGGATTCCTTTTTTAGTTTAACCTGGGTGGCCAGTTACTACGGACAAGAATACCCTGTATGATCTTTATATTACCGTGCTAAATGTTCCTTCTAGCATTATCTCATCACAATTAAAATGGCAGTTTTCAAACTAAATGTAAAGCTAACAATCAAGTTTATCAATTCAAACAAATTTGGCCCATGTATGTTATTGGATGGTCAGCACTGAAATGGCTTTTTGATCATGTGAATGGTCAGAATAAGAACAAAGTACATGAATTATTTTATAAGGATGCAGTGAGATGGTTAAGTGGATCCAGAGAACAACCATTACACTTCTTAAATTGGGAGCTCCTTTGAATACTCCCCACTGTGATACAAGACAGCTATCTTAAAGCTATTTTAATGTGTAAAATCTGGTCCTATTACATTCAATCTTCAATGAAATATTGCACAGCCAAGTAGAAGGAAAACAAGGCATCCTCAGCATCTGGTGAGAATCCCTAAACAGTTTCAAAATCAGAATGAAAATTTAGCATGTTGGAGATTCAGAGCAATAGCACAATTTTCACTTTGTGTGAAATTGAGAAAAACACATGGCTTTACTGACCTATCTGAATTTAAAGTTTGGAAATGAGGGAAAATTGACTTCTGTCTCTGAATAATATCATCTATATCCTCAAAACGCTTCTGGCAAAAATATCCTCAACAATTGGAAGTCCATTGTTATTACTATTACTCAACTTGAACTGGGGAGGAACTGTATTATAGTGGTGCACCTGTAGGCAAATTTAAACACAATAACAAGAAGAACAATGTCTTTGATGTAGAAGAAGACACTACGGGGTAAGTCATTCAGGGAAAAAAAAAGTGGATTTTTACACGTGGGCATCATGCCAGGTTAATTTTTATACTTTTTTTTCCAGATCACACTTAATTTCAAATTAAGTTGTAATTAATGGAAAATAGAAGAAATTAAAAACATAATTTGGATTACAAATGCCAATGCTCATATTATGACCTCATCAACTCAACTGTTTTCTCCAATCTTACCAGTAGTCAGTGGCATTATTTCCCTCATCTTCAACTTCACAATTCTAAAGAGAAACTCTTCGTCCTTGTAGAATGGCACAGCTAAACCTGTTACTTCACAACGCCATCGACCTAGATTCAATTCCACCCTCCAGTGTTGTGTCCACATGGATTTCTTCCCCAATTCTATCAAAGATTTTGTTGGTAGGTAAAGTGGATGCTGTAAATTGCTTCTAGTGTGGGAAAGTCAGGCAGACGTTGATGGGGATGTGGGGAAAACAAATGGACAGAATTAACATAAAAGTGGATGTGTTCTGGTCAGCTCAAACCCAGTGGGCTGAAAAGGCCATGCTGTATTTTTCCTTTACTCTACCTCAGACAATATTGTTTCCTTCCTGACTTCTCTCCTCTAAGGCTTCAGCTGCAGTACAAACAACAGGAATTCTGCAGATGCTGGAAATTCAAGCAACACACATCAAAGTTGCTGGTGAACGCAGCAGGCCAGGCAGCATCTCTAGGAAGAGGTACAGTCGACGTTTCAGGCCGAGACCCTTCGTCAGGACTAACTGAAGGAAGAGCTAGTAAGAGATTTGAAAGTGGGAGGGGGAGGGGGAGATCCAAAATGATAGGAGAAGACAGGAGGGGGAGGGCTGCAGTACAGTCTGGTTAGTGCAGATTAGTTACCATCTCCACCTCGGTGACAGTCAGCACAGGCACACCTCATAGATATGTCCTTAGCCCACTGCTCTACTCTCTCTACACTCATGATTGCATGGCTACCATCATCTATACATTTGCCGATGACACCATTATTGTTTGTAGAATCTCACGTTTCCTCACTTGCAGACCCCAGCCAATCCATATTGGCAGAAACATCTTCTCCACAATCTCCGTCAGCACAGAAGCACCACAGGGATGTGTGCTTCGCCCCCTGCTCTACTCACTTTACACCTATGACTGTGTGGCTAAGTGCAGCTCCAACACCATATACAAGTTTGCTGATGATACCACTGCTGTGGGCGTGGTGATGAATCAGCAGAGAGGAGAGAGATTGAAAACTTGGACAAGAACCTCTCACTCAATGTCAATAAGATCAAGGGACTGATTGTAGACTTCATGAGAGGGAAAACAGATATTGATGAGCCATTAATCAAGGGAGGATCAGAGGTGGAGAGGGTCAATAACTTTAAATTCTTGTGTGTCACTATTTCAGAGGACCAACCCTGGATGCAACATATAAATATAATTGCAAAGAAAGCACGATAGTAGCTTTACTTCCTCAGGATCTGTGGAGATTTGGCATGTATTGGAAAACATCTATAAATAGACAGTGGAAAGTGTGTCAATTGGCTGCATTATGGCCTGGTATGGGAACGCCAATGCCTTTGAGTGGGAAATCCTACAAAAGGAAGTGGATTTGTCCCAGTACATTATGGGTAAAACCCTCCAACCATTGAGCATGTCTACATGAAACGGTGCTGTAGAAAAGCAGCATGCATCATCAAAGACGCTGTCCACCTAGGGTATGCTCTTTTATTGCTGCTACCATCAGGTTGGAAGGTACAAGTGCCTCAGGACTTAGACCATCAGGTTCAAGAACAGTTACTACCCATCCACCATCAGGCTCTTGAACAAATGGGGGTAACTACACTCAATTAAGGACTCTTTTATCTTGTTATTTCATGCTTGTTATTTATTGCTATTTATTTATATCTGCATTTGCACAGTTTGCTGTCCATCGTTTACAGTTACTGTTCTATAGATTTTCTAAGTATGCCCGCTGCAAAAGAATACCAGGGTTCTATGTGGTGACATGTATGTACTCTGATAATAAATTTTACTTTGAACTTTGAACTTATAAGATGATAAGATACAGGAGCAGAATTAAGCCATTTGACCCATCGAGCCTACTCCACCATTTCATCATGGCTGATCCATTTTCCATCTCAACCACAGTCTCCAGCCTTTTCCCAGTATCCCTTCACACCCCAACTAATCAAGAATCTATCAACCTCTGTCTTAGGTATACATGAAGACTTGCCTTCCACAGCTTCCTGTGGCATTAATTCCAGAGGTTCATCACTCTCTGGCTGAAGAAATTCCTGCTCATCTTAGGAAACATTCTCTCCACATAAAAACCAAAGAGAGGGCATATAATAGAGCAAATGTTAGTGGGAAATAGAGGATTGGGAAGCTCAGTGGCTGGGAGCAATTTGGATGGTGCAGGATAGATATAGAGAGAAAGAGAATAGAAGAGAAGTGAGAGTGGCTATTGGGTCATCGGAAAATGACACTGGAGATGTAGTAATGGGGGGGGGGAACAAAGAAATGATGGACAAACTTAATAAGTATCTTGCATCAGTCATCACTGTGGAAAATACTAGCAAAATACCAGATATTCAACAGTGTCGGGGGCAGAAGTGAGTGTTGCTTTTACTAAGGTGAAGGGGTTTCAGAAACTGAAAGTTCTAAAGATAGATAAGTCACCTTGACCAGATGGACTCCATCCAGCATTCTGAAGGAGGTGGCTGAAGGGATTGTGGAGGCATTAGTAATGATCTTTCAAGAATCATCATTTTCTGGAATGGTTCTGGAGGACTGGAAAATTGCAAATCAAAGGCCTAGATAGAGTGGATGTGGAGAGGATGTTCCCCGTAGTGGAGGAGTCTAGGACAAGAGGGTACAGCCTCAGAATAGAGGGACGTCCATATAGAACAGAGATGAGGAAGAACTTCTTTAGCCAGAGTGTATTAAGTATGTGGAATTCATTGCTACATGGCTGTGGAGGTCAATTCATAGGGTGTATTTTAAGCGGAGGTTGATAGGTTCTTGATTAGTCATGGCATCTAAGGTTATGGGGAGAAGGCAGGAGAAATAGGATTGAGAGGGATAGTATGTCAGCTGTGATGGAATGGTGAAGCAGACTTAATGGGCTGAATGGCTTAATTCTGCTCCTAAGTCTTATGGTCTTATGTTCTTATTGAATAGAAATTTAGTATTTTATTCTCAATATATAATAAATTCTATTAGTTGTAAATAAATATATAAGAGGCTGTGAAGAAACTTGAAATACTTTCCAATTTCATATTGAAAAGAGAAAACACAGATCCCAATAGGGCTTCAAAATAAGTGATAAATGGAGATAGCTAACTAATTACATATAAATTGGCTTCAACACTTGTGTATATGACTCTCCTAAGATAAATTTGCCATGAATCCAAGAAGAAAACAGCTTGCACAATCATTTGCAGGTTATTGCTTCATCATTTTTAATATAGATACCCGATTTAAGCCAGTGAACGACTCAGCATTAAAACTATTTTTTCTCTGTCATTCCACCAAACCGCCTGTTATTTGCTGCTTTACTTTATTTACTCTGTTGCTTTAATTTACACAACATTATGAGTCATAGAATTATTTGGAATGTTTACATTAACAATATTATCAATGAACATCACTTCTGATTTTTTGAATGACTGTACATTTATAACCTTTGATTTTATCAGCAGCCCTGAGATTTACCATTTCAGCATTGAACAGTGGAGCATCAAACAGCATCACACACCATGAAATCAGTACTTGAATGAATTATTGATGATATTTTCGTTTCAGGTTAAGGGTTGCAACGTATTAAATGCAGAGGGGAAAAAATGGCCTTATCTCAGTGAGAATACATCAGACCATTTGTCTAACTACGGCCGAGCTGCCCACCATTTCAAGGATACATTTGCATGAGTGCTATTTCAACATTACAATGAACTTCACCTTGTATGTGCAGGTACAGTATATAGAGCTATATTTATCAGTGATAATTAGATTTTATGATTTCCTTCCACAATCAAAAGGCGTATGGTTTAGGGTTAGTCAGTTGTGGGCGCAATGGCACCACTGCAGCCCCGCACAAGCTTCAATGATTTGATTCGATGCAAATGACACATTTCACTGTATGCTTCAATGTTTATGTGACAAATAATCGAATCTTTTTCATAGATTACAATCATGGATGAAGAATTGTGTAACTCTATGGCCATTGCTGAGCAAATATACAGCATATTTATATTTAGGTAGCACACACAAAATGCTGGAGGAGTTCAACAGGTCAGGCTGCATCTATGGAAAGGAATAAACAGTCAATGTTATGGGCCAAGACCAGGTCTGAAGAAGGGGTTTGGCCTGTAATGCTGACTCCATATTTTTAAAGAGTGACCTAGAGTTTCCCACAAGATGAAATATACTCTCTGCAGTCAACTTGTCATGACCCCTCAGGACTTCTTTATGTTTCTATCAAATCCCTGCCTCCTTGTCTAAATTCCAGCAATCCAAACTTTGCTCATCAGATAACCTGGCTATTCTAGATGTTAGTAGACTAATTCACTGAACTCCTAGAGCATTTGTATACTTCATTAAATAAAGAAACCAATTCTATATGCCTAATAATGATTCTGCCAATGTCCAATGCAACCAATGTCTTACCTCCTTACTGTTCAATTCCATTGATCTTTCAATAAATAATAACTTTGTTAGCTTCCAGAATTTCTTGCAGTAGCTACATTCCATCTTCTACAAATCATTTACAAAGACACCTGGATCTTTTCACATCCCAGAATAGGTTAAGCACTTCATCTTGAGAGTTTAAAATAATCAAATGTGATCTCATTGAAACATAAGACCATAAGACAAAGAAGCAGAAATCGGCCAATCGGCCTACTGAGTCTGCTCCACCATTTTAACATGAGCTGATCCATTCTCCCATTTAGTCCCACTCCCCCGCCTTCTCACCATAACCTTTGATGCCCTGGCTACTCAGATACCTATCAATCTCTGCCTTAAATACACCCCATGACTTGGCCTCCACTGCTGCCCGTGGCAACAAATTCCATAGATTCACCACCCTCTGGCTAAAAAAATTTCTTTGCATCTCTGTTCTGAATGGGCGCCGTTCAATCCTTAAGTCATGCCCTCTCGTACTAGACTCCCCCATCATGGGAAACAACTTTGCCACATCCACTCTGTCCATGCCTTTCAACATTCGAAATGTTTCTATGAGGTCCCCCCTCATTCTTCTAAACTCCAAGGAATACAGTCCAAGAGCGGACAAACATTCCTCATATGTTAACCTTCTCATTCCTGGAATCATTCTAGTGAATCTTCCCTGTACCCTCTCCAACGTCAGCACATCCTTTCTTAAATAAGGAGACTAAAACTGCCCACAGTACTCCAAGTGAGGTCTTACCAGCGCCTTATAGAGCCTCAACATCACATCCCTGCTCCTATACTCTATTCCTCTAGAAATGAATGCCAACATTGCATTCGCCTTCTTCACTACTGACTCAACCTGGAGGTTAACCTTAAGGGTATCCTGCACGAGGACTCCCAAGTCCCGTTGCATCTCAGAAGTTTGAATTCTCTCCCTATTTAAATAATAGTCTGCCCGTTTATATCTTCTGCCAAAATGCATAACCATACACTTTCCACCATTGTATTTCATTTGCCACTTCTTTGCCCATTCTTCCAATCTATCCAAGTCTCTCTGCAGATTCTCTGTTTCCTCAGCACTACCGGCCCCTCCATCTATCTTCTTATCATCAGCAAACTTAGCCACAAAGCCATCTATTCCATAATCCAAATCGTTGATGTACAACGTAAAAAGAAGTGGACTCAACACTGATCCCCGTGGAACACCATTGGTAACCGGCAGCCAACCAGAGTATGATCCCTTTATTCCCACTCTCTGTTTCCTGCCAAACAGCCAATGCTCTATTCACATATGTAACTTTCCTGTAATTCCATGGGCTTTTATCTTGTTAAGCAGTCTCATGTGTGGCACCTTGTCAAAGGCCTTCTGAAAATCCAAATATACAACGTCCACTGCATCTCCCTTGTCTAGCCTACTGGTAATTTCCTCAAAAAATTGTAATAGGTTTGTCAGCCAGGATTTTCCTTTAAGGAAACTATGCTGAGTTCTGCCTATCTCGTCATATGCCTCCAGGTACTCTGTAACCTCATCCTTGACAATCGACTCCAACAACTTCTCAACCACCGATGTCAAGATAACAGGTCTATAATTTCCTTTTTGCTTCCTTGCCCCCTTCTTAAATAGCGGAGTGATATTTGCAATCTTCCAGTCCTCCAGAGCCATGCCAGAATCTATCGACTTTTGAAAGATTATTGCTAATGCCTCCGCAATCTCCACAGCTACTTCCTTCAGAACACGAGGGTGCATTCCATCTGGTCTGGGAGATTTATCTACCTTTAGACTATTCAGCTTTCTGAGTACTTTCTCTGTCGTAATTGTGACTGCACATACTTCTCTTCCCTGCCACCCTTGAGTGTCCAGTATACTGCTGATGTCTTCCTCAGTGAAGACTGATGCAAAATACTTGTTCAGTTCCTCTGCCATCTCCTTATCTCCCATTACAATTTCTCCAGCATCATTTTATATCAGTCCTATATCTACTCTCACTTGTCTTTTACTCTTTATATACCTGAAAAGGCTTTTAGTATCCTCTTTGATATTATTTGCTAGCTTCCTTTCATAGTTCCTCTTTTCCCTTTTAATGACCTTCTTAGTTTCCTTTTGTGAGCTTTTAAAAACTTCCCAATCCTCTGTCTTCCCACTAATTTTTGCCTTTTTGTATGCCCTCTCCTTTGCTTTAACTTTGGCTTTGTCTTCGCTTGTCAGCCACAGTTGCATCCTTTTTCCATTCAAAAATGTCTTCCTTTTTGGAATATACCTGCACCTTCCTCACTTCTCGCATAAACTCCAGCCACTGCTGCTCTGCCATCCTTCCCGCCAGTGTCCCTTTCCAGTCAACTTTGGCCAGTTCCTCTCTCATGCCACTGTAATTTCCTTTACTCCACTGAAATACCGACACATCGGATTTTGGCTTCTCTTTTCCGAATTTCACAGTGAACTCAATCATGTTACGATCACTGTCTCCTAAGGGTTCTTTCACCTCAATCTCTCTAATCACCTCTGGTTCATTACACAATACCCAGTCCAGCACAGCCGATCCCCTAATGGGTTCAACAGCAAGCTGTTCTAAAAAGCCATCTCGCAGGCATTCTACAAATTCTCTCTCTTGAGATCCAGTGACGACCTGATTTTCCCCATCCACTCACATTAAAATCCCCCACAATTATCATAACACTGCCCTTCTGACAAGCCTTTTCTATTTCCTGTTGTAATTTGTGGTCCACATCACTGCAGCTGTTTGGAGGCCTGTATATAACTGCCATCAGGGTCCTTTTACCCCTGCTATTTCTTAGCTCAACCCATAAAGATCCTGCACCTTCTGATCCTATGTCACCTCTTTCTAATGATTTGATATCATTTCTCTACCAATAAAGCCACACCTCCCCCTCTGCCTACCTTCCCATCCTTCCGATACACCGTGTATCCTTGGACGTTCAGCTCCCAGAGACATGCATCCTTTAGCCACGTCTCAGTGATAGCCACAATATCATACCTGCCAATCTGTAGCTGTACAACAAAATCATCCACCTTATTCCTTATGCTGCGTGCATTTAAGTACAACACCTTAAGACCAGTATTTGGTACTTCTCGCTTTGATTTCACTGCAACTCATCCCAATGGCTACAAATTTGCCCCATCACCTGACTGTTTTTCCTGACATCTTTACTGCTCACTACCTTAGGTTTATTTCTGTTTTCCCCTTCCTCCGCTCCATCATTCCGGTTCCCATCCCCCTGCCAAATTAGTTTAAACCCTCCCGAACAGCTCTATTAAACCTTCCCGCCAGGATATGGGATATGAGATTCTTAGGGAGAAATATATGACATATTCTTAGGGAGAAATAATAGGATGGATGCCGAGATAGAAACATAGAAAACCTACAGCAATATACAGGCCCCTCGTCCCACAATGCTGTGCTGAACATTTACTTACTTTAGAAATTACCAAGGGTTACCCACAGCCCTCTATTTTTCTAAGCTCCATGTACCTATCCAGGAGTCTCTTAAAAGACCTTATTGTATCTGCCTCCACCACTGTTGCCAGCAGCCCATTCCACGCACTCACCACTGCATAAAAAAACTTCTCCTTTGTACCTGCTTCCAAGCACCTCAAAATTGTGCCTTCTCGTGTTAGCCATTTCAGCCCTGGGAAAAAACATCTGACTGTCCACATGATCAATGCCTCTCATCATCTTATACACTTCTCTGAATGGGTATATATAGAACTATGACACATATTTTCAAGGTAAGGAGATGCCCATTTATAATGTTTGTAAAGCATTTCCTCTTCTCTTACTGTCATGACTCTTAAGAATTCTTAACTTCACGAAGCTGTGGAGGTAGACTTGCCTAGAGATCTCCAGAAGATATTCAACATTTCAATTGGAAGAAGCTGAGGGATATAGAGAGAGAACTGGAAAGTGGTTGGGAGGCAAGGTTGATTCTTATTAAAGAAGGCCCAAGGAGTTGATCACTGACTCCTGATTCTTGTACCTTAACTCTCATCATTTAGATTAAATTCTTTTTTCTTTTTCTTGGCTAAAATGAAGGATCATCATGACATCATTGATCATGTGAAGCACAAAAGCTTCTGCAGATCCTGGAAATCCAGAGTAACGTACATAAAATACTGGAGGAACTCAGCAGGTCAGGCAGCATCTATGCAAAGGAATAAAGGGTCAATGTTTTCGGCTGAGACCCTTGAAGGGTTTATTCCTTTCCATAGATGCTGCCTGACCTACTGAGTTCCTCAAGCATTTGTATGTTTTACTATTGATCATGGGAAATTTTTATACTTTCAATGTTATAACGGTTTCTAATGGCATATTATACCACAATTACCATGCAATGGTGTCATTCCCTCAAATAGTTATGTAAAATTTCATGCAATTAAAATAATAAGAAAATTGATTTTGAAGATGTTTTCTGATGCTCTTCTGGTACTAAGCTTAATGTTATCTGTATAGTCCAATCATTATTTCAGTCTTTATAAAACATTTAAAGTGGTAGAAGATTGTACGGTTTCTTCTGGGCTTGTTGAAAAAATTTCAATGTGCTTGGTTGCTTAGCAGCCTGCTGTTTTTTTTAAATCAAAGCACATTTGAAAAGAAAACGTTGCTGCAGATATCCCTTAACAAAACAATATTGTTGTTCCAGAAGTGCATGTAAATGTAATAATTTCAAAAATACAAAGTAAAGAAAATACAAAAGGAGACAAATCCCTTAGCAGTGTCAATGAACTTTACCTAATAATAAAAATTGCACAAAGATAAATCACAGTATTTCAAGTAATTACATTCTACATCTTATCCTACAGGTAAAATGGTCTCAAAATGCACAACATATTAATCTTTTGCTGCTCTTACAGGAAGCACAGTGCTTTCAAAAATTAATCAGGCAACATAAAATCACTTAAGCAGAGCTTTGTATTAATGTGCTCTACATGGTATTGCTTCCTTGAGGTTATTTCTGAAAACACAAGTTCTCCAGTATTACTGGATTATGACTCATGTGTTGCCAGCTGTAGCAACTATGCTCAAGTGTTCTTTCCTCAGTCTTCATAAATTAGATATCAGTAGAAAAAAGATGAAAATATTACATTCCATTGGCTACGTTATCTTAAGGGCAAGTTAAAGAATGACAGCTAGTTCACTCATTGCAGTGGAGTGTGCTTCTGCATGTGAAATATCAGCACTAAATAGTCAGCTTTTAACCATTGAGTGACTGGCTGGAATGGCAGCTAGGCTTCACTGGTTCTTTCAGACTGGTGACTCAAAAACCCTGCCCAAAGACCAGTGTTAAAGATATACCGGGTGAAAGTTACTTTGTCTAACTTTAACATGCTCTTTTTAATAGAGGTGCATGTCCTGAACCACTGATAGCAAATTCATGGGCAAATTATAGCAGTTGCTGGACATCTGAAATGGAACTGAAACTGCTTGAAATACTCAGCAAGTTGGGCAGTAGCTGTGGAGAGAGAAAAGTTCATGTTTCAGGTATATGCAGTATTTTGACTTTGGGAGAAAGTTCATAAACTGAAACTTCAACTCTGTTTCTTTCTTCATGAATACACTTTGATCATGAGCTTACATATTTGCTGGGCTTGGTCTGTCAGGGAAGAGGTGACTAAATGCTGAATTATTCTAATGAAAGAGCTAGCACTCTGCTTTTCCTAGTTCTACAAAAAATATTTTGCACTTCCTTTTTAATGGCCTCTTCCTTCATTTACCAGATTTTACTGTGTTGGACATTAACATTATGTGCCCTGTTCCCCAGAAGGCTGTTTCATTCACTGGGGGTTTCATATTTGCTAAAGGACATGATATGCATAGATATGCACTATGTTGGTATGAAAGCTAAAGCTTTGAAGAAAAATGAGAATGGTACAGAAACACTGTTGTAAGTTTGTCATTTGGATTGCAAAGCTGACTATTTCCTAAACACGAGTGATTTGATATCTCACCATTTCCCCTATGTCAGCAGAAAGCAAAAATCACAAAATGCCTCAGGGCTGCTTCTTAAGAAATTGATTTATTTAATGAATTGTGTATGATTTGAAAGTTAGTTTTAAAACTGCTTTTCCAGAAAAAATATTGATACAGAAATTTTATTTTTTTAATTAAGCTATATTCAAACCAATTTTATGAATTATAGGAACATAAGAAATAGAAGCCAGACAAAGACATTAAGCCCATAACATCTACTCTTGCCATTTAATAAGGTCGTGGTGGAGATGTTATGTCAGGGAGTGCCACTTCCCTTCATTACCCCATAATAATTGACAATCTCACCAACTAAAAATCTATTGAGATAAATAGGAGATATAGGACTTGGTTTCATAACAACTGAGTCACTACGGATCTTTGAGGAAATTCCTTCACATTAAGGTTCTGAATGGCCAAACCCTTGTTTTCGAGACTGCAATTCCTGGTACCAAACATTATCATTCCCTGTAAAGCATTATAAAAATTTTGGAAATTTCAATGAGATCATTATTCTAAATACTGTCCGATATCTCCTTAAATCCACAATCCCAAGAATCTTCCTTGTACTCCAACTATCCTATGTATATCATTACTTAGATAAAATTTGTACAAAATATTTTATTGTGATCTTACCATGGCCTGATACAACTGGAGCAAGAAATCACATTCACATACACTAAATTCCTTTGGGAAATGTCAATGTTCCAAATTCCTTTCTATTTTTCTGCTGTACCTCTATGTTAACTTCAAATAATTTGTATACAAGGAATCCAGCTCTTTCTGAATACCAAGTTTTTTCTATTTCTCACTGAATAGAAATATTCCATGCATCTTCAATGACCTTCCGTCCTCTCCGATCAGATTCTCCTCCTCCAGTCCTTTATCTCTTTCACTAGTCTTACCTCTTTATAAAAGATCAATCAATTTTATCTCTTACCCGACTCTTAACTTCACCAGTCATCCCCTCCCAATTTCACCTATCACCTACTACCTTGTATTTCTTTCTCCTCTCCCCCACCTTCTTACTCTGGCTTCTCATCTTTTTTATCCAGTCCTGATGAAGGGTCTTGGCCTAAAACGTTGACTGTTTGCTCTTTTCCACAGATGGCGCCTGGCCTGCTGAGTTCCTCCAGCATTTGCTGTGCGTTGCTTGGATTTCCAGCATCTGCAGATTTTCTCTTGTTTGTCCTCCAACATTTTATGTATATCTACATGTAATTTCCTTTTAAAAGAGTCAGAAAATCTAAATGTGTTCTTCCTAAAGAATGGAATGTTATTGGCAAAACTACAGTTATCTGGCAGCAACACTCTGAAAATTACAGCAACTTCAGGATTTCTCCTCAGATACAGATTAATACTGTTTCACTGCTGACTTCAAAAGCTGGGCTGATAAGATAAATCAGGGCAAACCACATCGGTGTTGTCTCAGTTGGAACTGATGTTACCACAGCACAAATTTTAGCAGTCCTTTCCAAATAGAAAGGAATTCACTACCAGTCAATTGTCTAGAACTGGAGTGATGCTATAATGTTTGTGTAGGGCAAATTGATAAATTTTTTTTGAGAACCCATTTCACAGTTCAGCAGCAGTTGAAGCCAAATGCATCACACTCAGACATCCATTTCGAGTTGTTAAGTGGGCTATTAGTAAATGAGTCAAGGTAGAAGTGTGGGAAAGATTGGTGATTCTTGGATGTTGGTTAGTATGCTACTGTGGGTGAAGTGTTAAGGTAAAGATCATTATTGCAGGGAGGTTGGGTAAAGTTTGAAGGATTTGGGTGGGGCTGTAACCTACAACGTGAGCTGGTCCCTAAGAGTAGCTGAACTTAACTGGTTGGGTATCTCCCACGTATGTGCTAACCTAAATTATAGAAGCAACATGTGAAGAGATGCTATTCAAACATCAATTGTATGGATGTATGGGAATCATGGAGGAAAATACAGCTCATGGAATTTTGAACAAGTTCACCGATTTCCTGTGTGATTGATTTTCCATTCAAATCGAATTGTAAACCACATGAAACAAGACACTGTGTTGTCCAAACTCCTTCTGCAATGTCTTATTAACATTATCTTATTATATTTTAGGAGACAGAAAAGAGTCATACAGCCCAACAGTCATATATTAGTGATTCAGATTTGCTCCAAGACAGAGGAATGTTCTCAGGAGTTGGGATTATTTTAAATATTAGTTCTACCAAGAAAATGTAATTAGCAATAATGGAAAATCTTCTGATACTAGCGTGTTCCATATAACACAGTTATCTTGCTCTTGTTCTATAAACTGCAAAATCCAGAACAGCCTGAATTAGCACTTTACGCTGAAAATCGCTGGAGTCTGTGTCTTTAATAGGACCATGTGAAATACACTTGAAAGAAACTCCAGTATAGAAATTCTGAGTGTGTACTATGAAATGCCTTCAGCAGATTCCATGTCTAAAATGAAAAACAATATGATAAAATGTTTGGAAGTCTGACATTGTTCTTTTCGGTGTGTTAGTCATGCACTGTGAATTGTCCTCATACTGATTCAGTTACCCCACAAAAAAGATAATGAAATTGGCTAAAAAATTATATTAATGGGCGTATAGTGTTTTATGCTCAGAACTGTACATTAGAGCAAGACCCATGCATTTCTGAAAAAGAACTGCAAGAAAAGCTCCGAACTCTGCTTCTATGCCATAACAGAACTTTGTGATATGCTTTATATCTTGAGGGGACTCTTGCCATAGAAGCAACAGATAGTTGCATAGATCATGCCAGAGAAATAAGGGAAAATGAAGAAGAACATGATGATCTCATGGTGTTCAAGCAGCGTCCTAGAAGATTATTTGTCCTGCTTGAGTCCAATGCCATGACTTACTGAATACTACAGAAAAGTGTAGGATGATGAATAAGGCATCTTCTTGATGCACAAATCAATGATGTAGCCAGATGCACAAATACAAAAAGAATTAAATTAGCAGTAGGAGAACCAGTAATAAGATTTCATGTATCTTCAATACCAAACACTAATGCTGCATGCAAGACATCTTTCTCTCCATCTCTTCCCTTCTTTTTCTTCTAGTTTGAGCATCTTGATCTTGTGAAAGTACATTTAGTTCACTGGAGTATTAATCTTATTAATCCTTCTGGGGCTGTTAGAGCCTGAGATTGCCAGTTTGGAACATACATCAAAGTTGCTGGTGAACGCAGCAGGCCAGGCAGCATCTATAGGAAGAGGCGCAGTCGACGTTTCAGGCCGAGACCCTTCGTCAGGACTAACTGAAGGAAGAGTGAGTAAGGGATTTGAAAGCTGGAGGGGGAGGGGGAGATGCAAAATGATAGGAGAAGACAGGAGGGGAGGGATAGAGCCGAGAGCTGGACAGGTGATAGGCCTGATAGGAGATAGGTTGAAAGATCCAGTGCTTTGCTGTCAGAGAGGAGATTCCAGGAAGCAAGAGCGTACTCGAATGGGCTTGACATGAAGAAACTTAGAGATGCGACACGAGTTGATGTTTAACTCCATTATACCAATTAAAGCATCCATTAATCACCAATTAAAATATCGAGGAAGAAAGAGTCATCAAGGTGACTGCAGCAGGTGAGCGAGGGTTCAGCACCGACTGCCTGCCTGTTGATCGCAGATGGTATCCCTCTGCTGCTGGAGAAGGAGTCTGTCAGTGGTGGGTCGCTGTGACAGGCGGGGCTCTGCATTCATGTGATCTCTCTCTCTTTTGATGATGTTGTAGGATGTTACCGTGACTCTGCGTTTATGGATTGGACTATTACGTTTAAGGATTGTGGACTTTTTCAGACTTATGGTTTCTATATTCTGTGTTTTGGAATGTAGAACATAGAATAGTACAGCACATTACAGGTCCTTCGGCCCACATTGTTGTGCCAACCCTCAAACCCTGCCTCCCATTGAACCCCCCACCTTAAATTCCTCCATATACCTGTCTAGTAGTCTCTTAAACTTCACGAGTGTATCTGCCTCCACCACTGACTCAGGCAGTACATTCCACGCACCAACCACTCTCTGAGTAAAAAACCTTCCTCTAATATCCCCCTTGAACTTCCCACCCCTTACCATAAAGCCATGTCCTCTTGTATTGAGCAGTGGTGCCCTGGGGAAGAGGCGCTGTCTATCCACTCTATCTATTCCTCTTATTATCTTGTACACCTCTATCATGTCTCCTCTCATCCTCCTTCTCTTCAAAGAGTAAAGCCCTAGCTCCCTTAATCTCTGATCATAATGCATACTCTCTAAACCAGGCAACATCCTGGTAAGTCTCCTCTGTACCCTTTCCAATGCTTCCACATCCTTCCTACAGTGAGGCGACCAGAAATGGACACAATACTCCAAGTGTGGCCTAACCAGAGTTTTATAGAGCTGCATCATTACATCGCGACTCTTAAACTCTATCCCTCGATTTATAAAAGCTAACACCCCATAAGCTCTCTTAACTACCCTATCTACCTGTGAGGCAACTTTCAGGGATCTGTGGACATGTGCCCCCAGATCCCTCTGCTCCTCCACACTACCAAGTATCCTGCCATTTACTTTCTACTCTGCCTTGGAGTTTGTCCTTCCAAAGTGTACCACCTCACACTTCTCCCGGTTGAACTCCATCTGCCACTTCTCAGCCCACTTCTGCATCCTATCAATGTCTCTCTGCAATCTTCGACAATCCTGTATACTCTCCAGAACACCACCAACCTTTGTGTCGTCTGCAAACTTGCCAACCCACCCTTTTACCCCCACATCCAGGTCGTTAATAAAAATAACAAAAAGTAGAGGTCCCAGAACAGATCCTTGTGGGACACCACTAGTCACAATCCTCCAATCTGAATGTACTCCCTCCACCACCACCCTCTGCCTTCTGCAGGCAAGCCAATTCTGAATCTACATGGCCAAACTTCCCTGGATCCCATGCCTTCTGACTTTTTGAATAAGCCTACCGTGTGGAACCTTGTCAAATGCCTTACTAAAATCCATATAGATCACATCCACTGCACTACCCTCATCTATATGCCTGGTCACCTCCTCAAAGAACTCTATCAGGCTTGTTAGACACTATCTGCCCTTCACAAAGCCATGCTGACTGTCCCTGATCAGACCATGATTCTCTAAATGCCCAGAGATCCCATCTCTAAGAATCTTTTCCAACAGCTTTCTCACCACAGACATAAGGCTCACTGGTCTATAATTACCCGGACTATCTCTACTACCTTTTTTGAACAAGGGGACAACATTCGTCGCCCTCCAATCCTCCGGTACCATTCCCGTGGACAACAAGGACATAAAGATCCTAGCCAGAGGCTCAGCAATCTCTTCTCTCACCTCATGGAGCAGCCTGGGGAATATTCCGTCAGGCCCCGGGGACTTATCCGTCCTAATGTATTTTAACAACTCCAACACCTCCTCTCCCTTAATATCAACATGCTCCAGAACATCAACCTCACTCATATTGTCCTCACCATAATCAAGTTCCCTCTCATTGGTGAATACCGAAGAGAAGTATTCATTGAGGACCTTGCTCACTTCCACAGCTTCCAGGCACATCTTCCCACCTTTATCTCTAATCAGTCCTACCTTCACTCCTGTCATCATTTTGTTCTTCACATAATTGAAGAATGCCTTGGGGTTTTCCTTTACCCTACTCACCAAGGCCTTCTCATGCCCCCTTCTTGCTCTTCTCAGCCCCTTCTTAAACTCCTTTCTTGCTTCCCTATATTCCTCAATAGACCCATCTGATCCTTGCTTCCTAAACCTCATGTATGCTGCCTTCTTCCATCTGACTAGATTTTCCACCTCACTTGTCACTCATGGTTCCTTCACCCTACCATTCTTTATCTTCCTCACCGGGACAAATTTATCCTTAACCTCCTGCAAGAGATCCCTAAACATTGTCCACATGTCCATAGTACACTGCCCTGCAAAAACATCATCTCAATTCACATCCACAAGTTGTAGCCTTATAGCCTCATAATTTGCCCTTCCCCAATTAAAAATTTTCCTATCCTCTCTGATTCTATCCTTTTCCATGATAATGCTAAAGGCCAGGGAGCGGTGGTTTCTGTCCCCCAGATGCTCACCCACTGAGAGATCTGTGATCTGATCCAGTTCATTACCTAGTACTAGATCTAGTATGGCATTCCCCCTAGTCGGCCTGTCCACATACTGTGACAGGAATCTGTCCCGGACACACTTAACAAACTCTGCCCCATCTAAACCCTTAGAACTAATCAGGTGCCAATCAATATTAGGGAAGTTAAAGTCAGCCATGATAACAACCCTGTTATTTTTGCACCTTTCCAAAATCTGCCTCCCAATCTGCTCCTCTGTATCTCTGCTGCTACCACAGGGCCTATAGAATACCCCCAATAGAGTAACTGCTCCCTTCCTGTTCTTGACTTCCACCCATACTGACTCAAAAGAGGATCCTGCTACATTACCCACCCTTTCTGTAGCTGTAATAGTATCCCTGACCAGTAATGCCACCCCTCCTCCCCTTCCCCCCCATCCCTTTTAAAACACTGAAATGCAGGAATATTGACCATTCCTTTCTGTTGTGCAATGGGAGTGGATTTGGGGGTTGATGTTCTTGTTGCATTCTGTAGGTTTTTTGTGTGGGAGGAGGGGAGTTTGGGGTCAATGTCTTATTCCATATTGTTACTTTTTTGTGTGGGGGAAGGATGAATGGGGGAGGGGTTGATGATCAGCTTGCCATTTTTTTAGTATGGGGGTGGTTGAATGTTTTTCTCTCTGAATAATTTTGTTTCGTGGCTACCTGGAGAAGACAAATCTCAGAGTGGTATATAGATACATACTTCGATAATAAATGAACCTTTGAACATTTGAACCTTTATTGCTCCTTTTGTGATGTTATCTCTCCACTTGGTTTCCTCATCCACAGCATCATCTGATGAATCATTGTGGATAGAACTAAGGAAACGCAAGAGTAAAAAGACCCTGAATGGAGTTTTATACAGACCCCCAAACAGTAGGAAGGATGTGGTCTACAAATTACAATGGGAACTATAAAATGCATGCCAAAAGGGCAATGTGATTTCAATATGCAGGTAGTTTGGGAAAATTAGGTTGGCGCTGGGTTCCATGAGGGTAATTCCGATAGTGCAAGTATATAAAAGAAAGATGACACAACAGTGGCGAACAAGAGAAATCAAAGTCAACATAAAAGCAAAAGAGAGGGCATATAATAGAGCAAAAATTAGTGGGAAGGTAGAGGACTGGGAAGCTTTTAAAAACCAACAGAAGGCAATTAAAAGTAATTAAGAAGGTAAATATAGAATCTAAAAGTAAGCTGGCTGATAATATTAAAGAGGATACCAAAAGTTTCCTCAGAAAGTGTAAAGAGAGGCAATAGTGGATATCAGACCACTGGAAAAAGATGCTGGAGAGGTAGTAATGGGGACAAGGAAATGGCGGACAAGCTGAATATGTATTTTGCATCAGTCTTCTCTGGGGAAGACACTAGCCTTATGGTGGAAGTTCCAGGTGTCAGTAGTCATGAAGTTGCCATCACTAGGGAGAAGGTTCTTGGAAAATTGAAAAGTGCATATGATTAATAAGGCAGAAATTGCAGCTTGTAGCTATATGCACAAATACAAAAAGAATGAAATTAGTGGCAGAAGAACCAGTGATAAGATTTCATGTCACAAACACGAGGAAATCTGCAGATGCTGGAATTTCAAGCAACACAAAGTTGCTGGTGAACGCAGCAGGCCAGGCAGTATCTCTAGGAAGAGGTACAGTCGACGTTTCGGGCTGAGACGCTTCGTCAGGACTAACTGAAAGAAGAGCTAGTAAGAGATTTGAAAGTGGGAGGGGGAGGGGGAGATCCGAAATGATAGGAGAAGACAGGAGGGGGAGGGATGGAGCCAAGAGCTGGACAGGTGATTGGCAAAAGGGGTATGAGAGGATCATGGGACAGGAGGCCTAGGCAGAAAGAAAGGGGGAGGGGTGGAGCCCAGAGGATGGGCAAGGGGTATAGTGAGAGGGACAGAGGGAGAAGAAGGAGAGAGAGAAAAAGAATGTGTGTATATAAATAAATAACGGATGGGGTACAAGGGAAAGGTGGGGCATTAGCAGAAGTTTGAGAAGTCAATGTTCATGCCATCAGGTTGGAGGCTACCCAGATGGAATATAAGGTGTTGTTCCTCCAACCTGAGTGTGGCTTCATCTTTACAGTAGAGGAGGCCATGGATAGACATACCAGAATGGGAATGGGATGGGGAATTAAAATGTGTGGCCACTGGGAGATCCTGCTTTCTCTGGCGGACAGAGCGTAGGTGTTCAGCGAAACGATCTCTCAGTCTGCGTCGGGTCTCGCCAATATATAGAAGGCCACATCGGGAGTACCGGACGCAGTATATCACCCCAGCCGACTCACAGGTGAAGTGTCGCCTCACCTGGAAAGACTGTCTGGGGCCCTGAATGGTAGTGAGGGAGGAAGTATAAGGCATGTGTAGCTTTTGTTCCGCTTACAAGGATAAGTGCCAGGAGGGAGATTGGTGGGGAGGGATGGGGCGGACGAATAGACAAGGGAGTCGCGTAGGGAGTGATCCCTGCGGAAAGCGGGGGGTGGGGGGAGGGAAAGATGTGCTTAGTATCTGCAGCACCAAACACAGTGGCTGATTAATGCTGATATCATCAGGTGCACAACGGATACTTGAAAAACAAGATCAATTGTGCCAGGAGATTTCCCAATGGGTGCATTTACACCCTCAGATGATTGCTTGTGGAACTTAGTCTATGTTTTCATATATGGTTTGCACATGAGAAATAAAGTAATTGTCCTATTTCTGTGCCATTACACTAAAGACCAGAACTACTTTAAATCAGTGACTCCAAAGTTTCCCACCACCAAAACTCCTATGAAGCAGAATTTTAATGTTTTTAATTGTCTAAAACTGTTACTATCCTTTAGTCTCCTTGGTACTTATAACAGCCACAAAAGCTGGAGGAATAACTGCTTCCAATAACTGCCTTTGCAGTTTTGAAATGAGTGTCAGTATAAATATGGAACAACGCAGGTAAGTCTGGGTGTGGTATCTCCAGGTTCAGGAGTTGGACTTCAATAATAGTAAAATGATTGAATCCATCTTTGGAAATTGAAATAGGGAATCAGTCAGGGATAACAAACACAATGGCACATTTTATAAAATTAATTGTACATTTTGATGAAGTATCAATGGCAATAAATCACACTGGTTTGAAAAACCCACTAAACACCATGCAGCTGTAGGTAGATTTGGATACTTTGTGATAGTTTCAGTGATCTGGATGTAGTTGGGTTTATGATCTGTAAACTTACAGCTAATGCAAAAGCGTAAGTGCACGTAAACAGAGCAGATGGATAGTAAAGTGTCGGGAGATGGGGCTTGAAACTGCCAAATGTTGCTGACTTTGGTAAGTGTAGTAATTTGCATGCGGACAGAGAGACTCATGAACTTTCATATATTTTTCAAGGAAAGGCAGTTGATTAATTGTAAAAGAAAAGACACCTGTGTGCACGTTCAAATATAAGGGAGCACAGCACAAACTAAATACTGGTATAGTTATGATTTTTGGACATATTCGTGGAGTTGTTTGAGCACATGAGGAGGTACAATATTCTGTTTTTGCACAAGCTATGCTCAACCTCTCTCGGAATGCTGTGTGCAGTCCTGGTGACAACATATTGTGATCAATGTTTCAGAAAATCTACAGTGGAACACCACTTAACTAATAAAGTAAAACATCTTCATTATCAGGAGAGCTATAGAATAGGAAGGCTATATTAAACAGAGGTGATCCTTTTAATAGAGATCTAGCATGCAGTTAAGAAGCCAAACAGCATGTTGGCCTTTATTGCAAATGTGATGGAGTTTAAGGCTGGGGTGGTTTTCTGACAGTTGGTGAGATCACATCTGGAATACTGTGCATAGTTTTGGTCCCCTTACCCAAAAGCAATGTAGTAGCATTGGAGGTGATCCAAAGTAGATTCATCAGGCTACTAGGATTAGCCTATAAAGAGAGGCTGGACAGTTTGCGTCTATATCCCTTGGAGTTTACAACAATAAGGGGTGACATTTTTTCAAATATATATGGTCCAAATGGTAGATGTTGAGATAAGGTCATGAGTGGAAGAGCCACAGACAAAGGGATAACTACATAACAAGGGGCAGTTGTATAAAATGAGGCTCTTCGACATTTCTTCCCTCAGAGGGTAGTGAATCTCCAGAATTCTCTGTGCTAAAGGGTGGTGTAGGCCAGATCATTAGATATTTTTAAGGTGGAGGTGGATAAGTATTTGAAAATTTGAGGAATTGAGAGTTATTGAAGAATTGGTACTGAAAAGATAGGTTCTTATATAGGTTAGTTGTGATCATATTGAACAATGGGAGAGGCTTGAGGGGCCTGATGGCTTCGACCTCCATCTGTTATCTTGCATTTTTGTCTCTCTCAGTAAACTGCATTGAACTAGATTGAGTTGGACTTGGCTCACTGGCTGGACTTGCTGCTCAGCATCTCTGTCTGCACACTTTTCTCAAGCAGATGCAGTGGCTTGCTCACTGACCCTGTGTGGCATGGTCTCAGCCCTCACTAGGCCTCAGACAGTATTAGTAAGAGTCAAGGCAAGAGAGTGCAACCTCACCTCCTGTCAGAGACTGGAATGCTTTGTAGTGGTTACTAAATGTCTCTAATATTCAGGCACAGACAAAGGGCCAGAACAGATTTTGAAAGTAATAAAATAATTGAGAAGATAATTTTACCTCATCAAATTGTGCCTCATCTTCACAGTTTTCCAGAACTCTTGTGTAAAATGAAAGGCCTTAAAATTTAGCAGAAAACAAAAATGTCAGTCAGGAAAGACCAAAACACAATACTGTATTAGAAAGCATTGCTACAAGATAGATTCAATGGCATTTATAATTTCAGTTTATTTAAATAATACTGTCTAAAACTCAGTAGTCTAGGCAATATTTTCTCTACAAATGCTACTCATCTGCTGAGTGTTTCTGGGAACTTCTGTTTTTATTTCAGCTTTCCTGCATATGTAGATGTGTTTCGAAGAAGGAAGTCTGAGAATCGGAGCGGGAGTGCGGAGGAAGCCATTTTTGAATTTTTCGGTATTTTTTCCATTGGCGTTCAGAGAGGCGGGACTGCGCAGGCATGAAACGTCGGGCAGTGAAGCACGGAAGATTTAAAAGGACAGAAATCCTGCTTTGGGTTTAATTCGAAGAAGGAATTCTGAGAATCGGAGTGGGAGTGCGGAGGAAGCCATTTTTGAATTTTTCGGTTTTTTTTCCATCGGCGTTCAGAGAGGCAGGACTGCACAGGCGTGTGACGTCGGGCAGTGAAGGGCAGAAGATTTAAAAGGAACAGAGCCTCATACAGCGGGCAGCGTAGTTTGCGGGCTGCGGAGTGAGCTGGGAGCAGAGGGCTTAAAGGCTTTGGCTTAACGGGCTTAGGCGGAAACGGGCGAGGCGAGGAAGGTTTGGTATTCATTTTTTGTTGTTATTTGAGGAGAGGGTGTAAGGGCAGTTTGTTGTTCTCGGTGCCGGATGTCGGAGGTCGTGGAGTCTCCAAGCCTCCCGGACGTCCACATCTGCGCCAGGTGCGCCGAGATGCAGTTCCTAAGGGACCGCGTTAGGGAACTGGAGCTGCAGCTCGATGACCTTCGTCTGGTCAGGGAGAGTGAGGAGTTGATAGAGAGGAGTTACAGGCAGATGGTCACACCGGGGCAACGGGAGGCAGACAAGTGGGTCACGGTTGGGGGGGGGGATGGGGAAGAGTCAGGTAATAGAGAGTACCCTGGTGGCTGTGCCCCTTGACAATAGGTACTCCTGTTTGAGTGCTGTTGGGGGACACAGCTTACCTGGGGGAAGCAACAGTGGCCGTGCCTCCAGCACAGAGTCCGGCCCTGTAGCTGAGAAGGGTAGGGAAAGGAAGAGGAGGGCAGTTGTAATAGGGGACTCGATAGTAAGGGGCTCAGATAGGTGATTCTGTGGACGCAGTCCAGAGACCCGGATGGTAGTTTGCCTCCCTGGTGCCAGGGTCCGGGATATTTCTGATCGTGTCCAAGATATCCTGAAGTGGGAGCGTGAGGAGCCAGAGGTCGTGATACATATGGGTACCAATGACATAAGTAGGAAAAGGGAAGAGGTCCTGAAAGGAGAATATAGGGAGTTAGGAAGGGAGTTGAGAAAAAGGACCGCAAAGGTAGTAATCTCGGGATTACTGCCTGTGCCACGCGACAGTGAGAGTAAGAATGCAATGAGGTGGAGGATAAATGCATGGCTGAGGGATTGGAGCAGGGGGCAGGGATTCAAGTTTTTGGATCATTGGGACCTCTATTGGCGCAGGTATGACTTGTTCAAAAAGGACAGGTTACACTTGAATCCTAGGGGGACCAATATCCTGGCGGGGAGATTTGCGAGGGCTACTGAGGCGACTTTAAACCAGAATGGTTGGGGGGTGGGAATCAAATTAAAGAGACTAGGAGATAGGAGGTTAGTTCACAACAGGGGGATGGGAACAAGTGCAGATAGACAGAGGGGTGTAAAATGAGGGTAGAAGCAAAAAGTAGTAAGGTGAAAAGTAAAAGTGGCAGGCCGGCAAATCCAGGGCAAAAATCAAAAAGGGCCACTTTTCAACATAGTTGTATAACGGCTAAGAGTGTTGAAAAAGCAAGCCTGAAGGCTTTGTGTGTCAATGCAAGGAGCATTCGTAACAAGGTGGATGAATTAAAAGTGCAGATTGTTATTAATGAATATGATATAGTTGGGATCACAGAGACATGGCTCCAGGGTGACCAAGGATGGGAGCTCAACATTCAGGGATATTCAATATTCAGGAGGGATAGACATGAAGGAAGGGGAGGTGGGGTGGCGTTGCTGGTTAAAGAAGAGATTAATGCAATAGAAAGGAAGGACATAAGCCAGGAAGATGTGGAATCGATATGGGTAGAGCTGCGTAACACTAAGGGGCAGAAAACGCTGGTGGGAGTTGTGTACAGGCCACCAAACAGTAGTAGTGAGGTCGGAGATGGTATTAAACAGGAAATTAGAAATGTGTGCAATAAAGGAACAGCAGTTATAATGGGTGACTTCAATCTACATATAGATTGGGTGAACCAAATTGGTAAGGGTGCTGAGGAAGAGGATTTCTTGGAATGTATGCGGGATGGTTTTTTGAACCAACATGTCGAGGAACCAACTAGAGAGCAGGCTATTCTAGACTGGGTATTGAGAAATGAGGAAGGGTTAATTAGCAATCATGTCGTGAGAGGCCCTTTGGGTAAGAGTGACCACAATATGGTGGAATTCTTTATTAAGATGGACGGTGACATAGTTAATTCAGAAACAAAGGTTCTGAATTTAAAGAAGGGTAACTTTGAAGGTATGAGACATGAATTAGCTAAGATAGACTGGCAATTGACACTTAAAGGGTTGACGGTAGATATGCAATGGCAAGCATTTAAAGATCGCATGGATGAACTACAACAATTGTTCATCCCAGTTTGGCAAAAGAATAAATCAAGGAAGGTAGTGCACCCGTGGCTGACAAGGGAAATTAGGGATAGTATCAATTCCAAAGAAAAAGCATAAAAATTAGCCAGAAAAAGTGGCTCATCTGAGGACTGGGAGAAATTCAGAGACCAGCAGAGGAGGACAAAGGGCTTAATTAGGAAGGGGAAAAAAGATTATGAGAGAAAACTGGCAGGGAACATAAAAACTGACTGTAAAAGCTTTTATAGATATGTGAAAAGAAAAAGATTGGTTAAGACAAATGTAGGTCCCCTACAGACAGAAACAGATGAATTGATTATGGGGAGCAAGGACATGGCAGACCGATTGAATAATTACTTTGGTTCTGTCTTCACTAAGGAGGACATAAATAATCTTTTGGAAATAGCAGGGGACAGAGGGTCCAGTGAGATGGAGGAACTGAGGGAAATACATGTTAGTAGGGAAGTGGTGTGAGGTAAATTGAAGGGATTAAAGGCAGATAAATCCTCAGGGCCAGATGGTCTGCATCCCAGAGTGCTTAAGGAAGTAGCCCAAGAAATAGTGGATGCATTAGTGATAATTTTTCAAAACTCTTTCGATTCTGGACTAGTTCCTGAGGATTGGAGGGTGGCTAATGTAACCCCACTTTTTAAAAAAGGAGGGAGAGAGAAACAGGGGAATTATAGACCAGTTAGCCTGACATCGGTGGTGGGGAAAATGCTAGAGTCAGTTATCAAAGATGTGATAACAGCACATTTGGAAAGCAGTGAAATCATCGGACAAAGCCAGCATGGATTTGTGAAAGGAAAATCATGTCTGACGAATCTCATAGAATTTTTTGAGGATGTAACTAGTAGAGTGGATAGGGGAGAACCAGTGGATGTGGTATATTTGGATTTTCAGAAGGCTTTTGACAAGTTCCCACACAGGAGATTAGTGTGCAAACTTAAAGCACATGGTATTAGGGGTAAGGTATTGATGTGGATAGAGAATTGGTTGGCAGACAGGAAGCAAAGAGTGGGAATAAATGGGACCTTTTTAGAATGGCAGGCAGTGACTATAGAGGGGTACCGCAAGGCTCAGTGCTGGGACCTCAGTTGTTTACAATATATATTAATGACTTGGATGAGGGAATTAAATGCAGCATCTCCAAGTTTGCGAATGACATGAAGCTGGGCGGCAGTGTTAGCTGTGAGGAGGATGCTAAGAGGATGCAGAGTGACTTGGATAGGTTGGGTGAGTGGGCAAATTCATGGCAGATGCAATTTAATGTGGATAAATGTGAGTTTATCCACTTTGGTGGCAAAAACAGGAAAACAGATTATTATCTAAATGGTGGCCGATTAGGAAAAGGGGAGGTGCAGTGAGACCTGGGTGTCATTATACATCAGTCATTGAAAGTGGGCATGCAGGTACAGCAGGCGGTGAAAAAGGCGAATGGTATGCTGGCATTCATAGCAAGAGGATTGGAGTACAGGAGCAGGGAGGTACTACTGCAGTTGTACAAGGCATTGGCGAGACCACACCTGGAGTATTGTGTGCAGATTTGGTCCCCTAATCTGAGGAAGGACATCCTTGCCATAGAGGGAGTACAAAGAAGGTTCACCAGGTTGATTCCTGGGATGGCAGGACTTTCATATGATGAAAGACTGGATCGACTAGGCTTATACTCATTGGAATTTGGAAGATTGAGGGGGCATCTTATTGAAACATATAAAATCCTAAAGGGATTGGACAGGCTAGATGCAGGAAGATTGTTCCCGATGTTGGGGAAGTCCAGAACGAGGGGTCACAGTTTGAGGATAAAGGGGAAGCCTTTTAGGACCGAAATGAGGAAAAACTTCTTCACACAGAGAGTGGTGAATCTGTGGAATTCTCTGCCACAGGAAACAGTTGAGGCCGGTTCATTGGCTATATTTAAGATGGAGTTAGATATAGCCCTTGTGGCTAAAGGGATCAGGGGGTATGGGGGGAAGGCTGGTACAGGGTTCTGAGTGGATGATCAGCCATGATCATACTGAATGGTGGTGTAGGCTCGAAGGGCTAAGTGGCCTACTCCTGCACCTATTTTCTATGTTTCTATGTTGCTAAATTGTATTATTCTGTTCAAAGTTACAATTAGCAGTTTATTAATTTGGATCAGGATATTCTGAATGAGTAAAGTTTGACAATAGTTAAATGTCCAAATCTATATATACATTTTGACTATGATTGAAAGGCAAATAAAATCTTCATAACTAATTTGAATGTGGCAGCATTTAATTTATATTATAAATGCAATTGCCAATTTGAAGATTAAGATCAGGAAAATATGATCTGCTTTAATAAGCCCATTGGAAAATATTTCAATAAAATGCATTATCAAGCCCACTTCTGAGATGCTGTATTCTGGAATTAACAAAACAATGCACTGGTTATTGTAACTTGAAACTTCTCAAGAAATCCTTTTAATGAGCATTAATCCATTTAATAAAAGTGTTTTCACTAGTTAATATGTGCTTGCAATTAACAGCTCAAGTAACCATATGATGTTCATTAATGTCAATCCATCAACACACTTCCCTAGTAAGTGAATAGTTATGGATATCTGCTTGAGAGTCGTTTTGGGAAATATAATTGTCAAATTTTTCAATTTAATTTTATGTAACTTTACTTTCTATCTCTTTTATTCCTTTTTCTTAACCCAATCTTCCTTTCTCTTTCTGTACCTCTTTCTGCAATTAATTTATTGTTGCATTCATATACTGCTGCCAACTATCCACCATAATCCTTCCTCCACTTTCACTCAATGGGGATTGAGGTGCTTCTATCTGGTACTTGGGAAATAAATGAATTCAATTATATTTTGTTTTGAAAAGGTAAAACAACCTATTCCATACTTAACGTAAGAAATATACTTTGCCTTTTTAAGGGGATTAATAATTAAATACCAAACTTGATTCAGATGAAAACAACTCTTGAGGGAAGAAAACGCAAACAACAGGAATTCTGCAGATGCTGAAAGAATTAGGTTAATGTTAATCAATGCTTTTGCTGCCTAGCTCCTTGTACTTCTAGCAAGTAAATTCCTAATACCCTCCTTTTACAGAAAAATTTAGTTTTTGTATATTGGATTGTTTCTAAAGTATATTTTTGGAATACTGACAATAAGATTCATTTTTTGCATTATGGATTATTAATATATAGGTAGACTACGAGAGATTGGAACTGTCAATTTATTGTATGTATTTATTAGACTTAAAACATTCTGTTAGCACTGAATTTGATACAATCTAGTCTAACATAGTTCAGTAATGTACCATAGAACAATGAGAAAACTATCTTCTCCGTTAAAACATATCCAGGTAGTTATTTGAAACAGGAAAAGGGTTTCCATTACCATAGCAATAGATTAATGAGCAGTCAAAGAGCATACCCAGATGATTAGAAATATTTAATACCTTTAACATTAGAAACCAGTGCAATGTAAAGACACCAATGCAAAACATTAGCCCAGTAATATAATCAATACAGTATCTGAGCTGGTATACACAAAACCAATTTGTCTGTTTCTTTGTGCATCTTTACAATTCAGTTTGTACTTACTTACTCAGGAAAAAATTTGCCTAAACTTAACACAAAATTTTTGGTAAATATATCCATTATTGGAGGCTTATAAAATGGCAGGGGAATTAATAGGTTATAGTAATTATTTCACTATGATGTATTGTTTATGCATTTCATTTTTAACAAAATATGTTGAATGAGATATGTTGTGAAGCCTCCAACAATTTACAATAGGGGAAGCAGTCAGAGAAGGAAATTGGTTTGCATGGGCTGATCATTTCAGGTATGTTCATATTTAGATAGTTATCATTCATTTTTGATCTCATTCCTTAGTGGAGACGCTGATAGTGGTGTCTTGTGTCTCCGCTCATCTAATGATCCAGTTTTAACAACAATGCGCTGGACAGTACAGGAATACCACTGAGATGATATTGGCTGAGAACAATGGATAAAATACAGACAGTGGAATCAAGCAAAAATTACAACTGTAGTACTTAAGTTCTTCAGAACTAGCAGCACCTCACGGAGTTGCAGTACAATTACTTCACTGGCATTTTCTTGAGTTGTGGAAAATCACTGTAGTTTACCCTGGTCATATAAAATCAGGACAAGTTCGATTTAGTTAATAACCATCCAGTCTCCTCTCAATCAATGACAAAATGAAGTGAAGTATCATCAAAAATGCATTCAAGTGACACTTATTTCTCACTGATGCCCAGTCTGGATTTTGTCAGGATCGCTTTGTTCTGGACCTTTCACAACTTTGGTCCAGACACCAGATGAAGTATGAGTAATCGCCCTGGACCACAGTGCTGTGAGTGGCATCAAGGAAATCTGGTAAAACTGAAGTCAATGAGCCTCAAAGAAAATAAAACACTCCAGTGCTAGAAGGTGCACCTCTCACAAAGGGAGATGTCAGCAGCTGTTGGGGGTTAATCATCCCAGCCTCAGGAAATTACTGCAGGAGTCCCCCGGAATGACAAATGACTGTCCTTCCATCAATGAGGAAGCTCACAGATGATTGCACAGAGTTCAGTTTCATTCCTAACTCTTCAGGCACATAACATTCGCATCATCTAAGTGCTAGCTAACAGCATTGAGGTGTCAGGAGGTGAGTCACTTGCCACAGGATACTCATCCTCTGATATGCTCTTGTAATCATGTACAACAGAAGAAAATCTAACTACCTACCCTTGACATTCAACAATGTTATCATAAATCATAAGCTCATTTGGACCAGCCACATAAATACCACGGCTTCAAGAATGGGTCAGAAGCTGTACTGAAGTCAGGACTGTGATGGTGTACTCTCCAATTGTCTGGGTGAGTGCAGTGCCAAAAACCTCACCAACACCCAGGATTGATCCCAAAAATGAAAATTAAATGAATTATGAAATGAACCTCAGTCTCTAAGTTCTAAGAAAGATTCAGTTTAAATCATCTGTTTCTAAATTTTCCAAGACTTTTTAAAATCTTTTTGAAATGATTCTACTCTTCTTGGTTTAGAGGTCAGCAATGATTATTAAATTTGAGCACACATACTATGTTTTTATTACTATTCCTTTGCTTCCCACTAATTTTATTTTTTAAAAATCTTTCTTAGTCCAAATTAACATGCATAACAGAATATTTTTCTAGGATCTAAATACCATCGCCTGGTGTCCACCAGTCAGTGGGCCATTTGTTCAAGTTGGCAGAATGCATTGGATTGCCACACATCCGTGGCACAATGCCTTTCCAGGAGACTACCTGTCCAGCTGCATTACTTGGCTCTATAAGTACTTCCTATTCTACTATATACCATGGGATATATTGACAGAGTCCCCAATGGCTGTATTTCTATTAAATATTATTCCATGTGCTGAATAAATTTGAGAATAACTTTTATGAATACAAATAAAAATGATAGGCTAGAAATTTCTCTGGTCAACGATTAACCAGGTTTTTGAGGGGAACAATAACAACTTGGAGTGAGTGTGCTGATACAGTCACTTTAACACCCAGGCAGTGGGGAAATCACATGAATTAATATGGAGGAGCGGTTACTAAGTGCAATAATGTAGCAGTTCAACCACAAAACAATCAATGGGATTATAGTGCAGCAACCTCAAGAAAGCAGGCATCAGAGCAATGAAAGGTCCTGCTTGAGAAATGACGGAGGGCTGAGGGACACTTAAACACGAGGAAATCTGCAGATGCTGGAAATTCAAGCAACGCACATCAAAGTTGCTGGTGAATGCAGCAGGCCAGGCAGCATCTCTAGGAAGAGGTACAGTCGACGTTTCAGGCCGAGGCCCTTCGTCAGGACTAACTGAAAGAAGAGCTAGTAAGAGATTTGAAAGTGGGAGGGGGAGGGGGAGATCCGAAATGATAGGAGAAGACAGGAGGGGGAGGGATGGAGCCAAGAGCTGGACAGGTGATTGGCAAAAGGGATATGAGAGTATCATGGGGCAGGAGGCCGAGGGAGAAAGAAAAGGGGGAGGGGGGAAAACCCAGAGGATGGGCAAGGGCTATAGTCAGAGGGACAGAGGGAGAAAAAGGAGAGAGAGAGAGAAAGAATGTGTGTATATAAATAAATAACGGATGGGGTATGAGGGGGAGGTGGGGCATTAGTGGAAATTAGAGAAGTCAATGTTCATGCCATCAGGTTGGAGGCTACCCAGACGGAATATAAGGTGTTGCTCCTCCAACCTGAGTGTGGCTTCACCTTTACAGTAGAGGAGGCCGTGGATAGACATATCAGAATGGGAATGGGACGTGGAATTAAAATGTGTGGCCACCATTCAGGGACTTACACTTCCTCCCTTACCACCATTCAGGGCCCCAGACAGTCCTTCCAGGTGAGGCGACACTTCACCTGTGAGTCGGCTGGGGTGATATACAGCGTCCGGTGCTCCCGATGTGGCCTTCTATATATTGGCGAGACTCGACGCAGACTGGGAGATCATTTCGCTGAACACCTACGCTCTGTCCGCCAGAGAAAGCAGGATCTCCCAGTGGCCACACATTTTATTTCCACGTCCCATTCCCATTCTGATATGTTTATCCACGGCCTCCTCTACTGTAAAGATGAAGCCACACTCAGGTTGGAGGAACACCACCTTATATTCCGTCTGGGTAGCCTCCAACCTGATGGCATGAACATTGATTTCTCAAACTTCTGCTAATGCCCCACCTTCCCCTCGTACTCCATCCGTTATTTATTTATATACACACATTCTTTCTCTCTCTCTCTCTCCTTTTTCTCCCTCTGTCCCTCTGACTATACCCCTTGCCCATCCTCTGTTTTTTCCCCCCCTCCCCCTTTTCCTTCTCTCTGGGCCTCCTGTCCCATGATCCTCTCGTATCCCTTTTGCCTATCACCTGTCCAGCTCTTGGCTCCATCCCTCCCCCTCCTGTCTTCTCCTATCATTTTGGATCTCCCCATCCCCCTCCCACTTTTAAATCTCTTACTAGCTCTTCTTTCAGTTAGTCCTGACGAAGGGTCTCGGCCCGAAATGTCGATTGTACCTCTTCCTAGAGATGCTGCTTGGCCTGCTGCGTTCACCAGCAACTTTGATGTGTGTTGCCTGAGAGACACTTAATTGGATCTAATGTCTGCAACACCTTCCAGAAGTATATTTTGCCACAGGTCTAAAGCAAATCACTGCTGGCTAAAACTGCTCAGGTCACAGTAAGACCCCTAAAGATATCAAACTCAATGAAATCTGTTAAGGATGGTTAGAAATATCATAACTATGAAAAAAGCAAGACTTGCATTTATTGCTTTCATGATTCCAAGATGTTAAAAAAAATTGTGCATCAATGTAGTACCCATGAAGAGTTGTCACTGTAGTAATGTTGAGAATACACCATAACTATTCCATTTTCTGCAACTCATGAATATTATGGAATACTTTCCACTTGCAGCATCGACAATAGCCATGAAGCTCAGCACTGGCAAAGATGGCATCCAGCTTGATTAGTGTCCTACCAGCCACCAAAACCTTCCCTCCACCACCTGCACACAGTGGTTGTAGTATGTAGCATCTACAAAGAGTGCTGCAGTTTCTTGCCCAAGGTACCCTGGAAGCACCTCCAAAACCTGTGACCTTTACCATCAAGGAGGACAAGTACAGCAGGTGCATAGACACACCACCACCTGCTAGTTCCCCTGTGAGTCACTCACTATTCTGACTTGGAAATGTATATCACCACTTCATCATCAAATCCAGGATCTCTCTCCCCAAAAGCACTGTGGATCACTATTAGCTAAAATTTAACTGGACCAAGCTAAAAGCAGGCATATCCCTCAAATGAGTAAAATATTTTTGTATAAGAATAAAATTATTGAAAGTGACTTTTACAAATGTATTTTTCAGCCTGCAATTTGAATCTTCAAAGAGAAGTACTCCAATTTTTTTAATTTCACTAACTGGTACGTAACTTGAGTACTGTTGGGGGGGACAGCTTACCCAGGGGAAGCGACAGTGGCCGTGCCTCCGGCACAGAGTCCGGCCTTGTAGTTCAGAAGGGTAGGGAAAGGAAGAGGAGGGCAGTTGTGATAGGGGACTCGATAGTAAGGGGGTCAGATAGGCGATTCTGTGGACGCAGTCCAGAGACCCGGATGGTAGTTTGCCTCCCTGGTGCCAGGGTCCGGGATATTTCTGATTGTGTTCAAGATATCCTGAAGTAGGAGGGTGAGGAGCCAGAGGTCGTGGTACATATAGGTACCAATGACATAGGTAGGAAAAGGGAGGAGGTCCTGAAAGGAGAATATAGGGAGCTAGGAAGGGAGTTGAGAAATAGGACTGCAAAGGTAGTAATCTCGGGATTACTGCCTGTGCCATGCGACAGTGAGAGTAGGAATGCGATGAGGTGGAGGATAAATGCGTGGCTGAGGGATTGGAGCAGGAGGCAGGGATTCAAGTTTTTGGATCATTGGGACCTCTTTTGGCGCAGGCGTGACCTGTACAAAAAGGACGGCTTACACTTGAATCTTAGGGGGACCAATATCCTGGCAGGGAGATTAGCGAGGGCTACTGAGGTGACTTTAAACTAGAATAGTTGGGGGGTGGGAATCAAATTAAAGAGGCTAGGCGAGAAGAGGTTAGTTCACAACAGGGGGATGGGAACCAGTGCAGAGAGACAGAGGGGTGTAAAGTGAGGGTAGAAGCAAAAAGTAGTAAGGAGAAAAGTAAAAGTGGCAGGCCGACAAATCCAGGGCAAGCATCAAAAAGGGTCACTTTTCAACATAATTGTATAAGGGCTAAGAGAGTTGTAAAAGAGTGCCTGAAGGCTTTGTGTGTCAATGCAAGGAGCATTTGTAACAAGGTGGATGAATTGAAAGTGCAGATTGTTATTAATGAATATGATATAGTTGGGATCACGGAGACATGGCTCCAGGGTGACCAAGGATGGGAGCTCAACGTTCAAGGATATTCAATATTCAGGAGGGATAGACATGAAGGAAGGGGAGGTGGGGTGGCGTTGCTGGTTAAAGGAGAGATTAACGCAATAGAAAGGAAGGACATAAGCCGGGAAGATGTGGAATCGATATGGGTAGAGTTGCGTAACACTAAGGGGCAGAAAACGCTGGTGGGAGTTGTGTACAGGCCGCCTAACAGTAGTAGTGAGGTCGGAGATGGTATTAAACAGGAAATTAGAAATGTATGCAATAAAGGAACAGCAGTTATAATGGGTGACTTCAATCTACATGTAGATTGGGTGAACCAAATTGGTAAAGGTGCTGAGGAAGAGGATTTCTTGGAATGTATGAGGGATGGTTTTTTGAACCAACATGTCAAGGAACCAACTAGAGAGCAGGCTATTCTAGACTGGGTTTTGAGCAATGAGGAAGGGTTAATTAGCAATCTTGTCATGAGAGGCCCCTTGGGTAAGAGTGACCATAATATGGTGGAATTCTTCATTGAGATGGAGAGTGAGATAGTTAATTCAGAAACAAAGGTTCTGAACTTAAAGAGGGGTAACTTTGAAGGTATGAGACGTGAATTAGCTAAGATAGACTGGCAAATGACACTTAAAGGATTGACGGTGGATATGCAATGGCAAGCATTTAAGGATTGCATGGATGAACTACAACAATTGTTCATCCCAGTTTGGCAAAAGAATAAATCAAGGAAGGTAGTGCACCCGTGGCTGACAAGAGAAATTAGGGATAGTATCAATTCCAAAGAAGAAGCATACAAATTAGCCAGAAAAAGTGGCTCACCTGAGGACTGGGAGAAATTCAGAGTTCAGCAGAGGAGGGCAAAGGGCTTAATTAGGAAGGGGAAAAAAGATTATGAGAGAAAACTGGCAGGGAACATAAAAACTGACTGTAAAAGCTTTTATAGATATGTAAAAAGGAAAAGACTGGTAAAGACAAATGTAGGTCCCCTGCAGACAGAAACAGGTGAATTGATTATGGGGAGCAAGGACATGGCAGACCAATTGAATAATTACTTTGGTTTTGTCTTCACTAAGGAGGACATAAATAATCTTCCAGAAATAGTAGGGGACAGAGGGTCCAGTGAGATGGAGGAACTGAGCGAAATACATGTTAGTCGGGAAGTGGTGTTGGGTAAATTGAAGGGATTAAAGGCAGATAAATCCCCAGGGCCAGATGGTCTGCATCCCAGAGTGCTTAAGGAAGTAGCCCAAGAAATAGTGGATGCATTAGTGATAATTTTTCAAAACTCTTTAGATTCTGGACTAGTTCCTGAGGATTGGAGGGTGGCTAATGTAACCCCACTTTTTAAAAAAAGGAGGGAGAGAGAAACCGGGGAATTATAGACCGGTTAGCCTAACGTCGGTGGTGGGGAAACTGCTGGAGTCAGTTATCAAAGATGTGATAACAGCACATTTGGAAAGCGGTGAAATCATCGGACAAAGTCAGCATGGATTTGTGAAAGGAAAATCATGTCTGACGAATCTCATAGAATTTTTTGAGGATGTAACTAGTAGAGTGGATAGGGGAGAACCAGTGGATGTGGTATATTTGGATTTTCAAAAGGCTTTTGACAAGGTCCCACACAGGAGATTAGTGTGCAAACTTAAAGCACACGGTATTGGGGGTAAGGTATTGATGTGGATAGAGAATTGGTTAGCAGACAGGAAGCAAAGAGTGGGAATAAATGGGACCTTTTCAGAATGGCAGGCAGTGACTAGTGGGGTACTGCAAGGCTCAGTGCTGGGACCTCAGTTGTTTACAATATATATTAATGACTTAGATGAGGGAATTAAATGCAGCATCTCCAAGTTTGCGGATGACACGAAGCTGGACGGCAGTGTTAGCTGTGAGGAGGATGTTAAGAGGATGCAGGGTGACTTGGATAGGTTGGGTGAGTGGGCAAACTCATGGCAGATGCAATTTAATGTGGATAAATGTGAAGTTATCCACTTTGGTGGCAAAAATAGAAAAACAGATTATTATCTGAATGGTGGCCGATTAGGAAAAGGGGAGGTGCAACGAGACCTGGGTGTCATTATACACCAGCCATTGAAAGTGGGCATGCAGGTACAGCAGGCGGTGAAAAAGGCGAATGGTATGCTGGCATTTATAGCGAGAGGATTCGAGTACAGGAGCAGGGAGGTACTACTGCAGTTGTACAAGGCCTTGGTGAGACCACGCCTGGAGTATTGTGTGCAGTTTTGGTCCCCTAATCTGAGGAAAGACATTCTTGCCATAGAGGGAGTACAAAGAAGGTTCACCAGATTGATTCCTGGGATGGCAGGACATTCATATGAAGAAAGACTGGATGAACTGGGCTTGTACTCGTTGGAATTTAGAAGATTGAGGGGGTATCTGATTGAAACATATAAAATTCTAAAGGGATTGGACAGGCTAGATGCAGGAAGATTGTTGCCGATGTTGGGGAAGTCCAGAACGAGGGGTCACAGTTTGAGGATAAAGGGGAAGCCTTTTAAAACCGAGATTAGGAAAAACTTCTTCACACAGAGAGTGGTGAATCTGTGGAATTCTCTGCCACAGGAAACAATTGAGGCCAGTTCATTGGCTATATTTAAGAGGGAGTTAGATATGGCCTTTGTGGCTACGAGGATCAGGGGGTATGGAGGGAAGGCTGGTGCAGGGTTCTGAGTTGGATGATCAGCCATGATCATAATAAATGGCGGTGCAGGCTCGAAGGGCCGGATGGCCTACTCCTGCACCTATTTTCTATGTTTCTATGTTTCTAGGTAACAAAAAGTGACAGCAGTTTTTTTTACAATACAAAAAATTGCAACCTTCTGTATGTATTATTTTCTTTTAAAACAGCTTCATAACTTCTGCAAACAACCATGTCAAAATTTGCTTAACTTATTTTTTGGTCAATTGTATAGAGGTTAAAATTGGAAAAGCTATTTAGATTTCTTCTTTTCTGAAAGAGAGGAAGGTCTCTTAAAAACAAGAAATGAAACATTTCATTATCTATAACAATAGTAGCAGATATGACAGTAGTGTTAGAAAATAACAGTAGTATCTTCAGTTTTGAATGCCATTTGGTTGTTTTTATTGTTTGTACTACCTGTTTTTTTCTCTCTGTACATTGGGTGTTTGACTGTGTTCTCTTTTCAATGGGATTTTTGTGTCTGCTTGTAAGGAGATGAATCTCAAGGCTGTAAAATGTATACATACTTTGAACAATATGTGGAGTGATAATGACAAACACAAAAATGTAAATTGCAAATTAAGTTGTTATAAGCTTATGAGATACATTATATGTTCATACTTACTAACAGTTTTATCTTATGTGAATTGAATATATGCTTCACATCCTTCATTTTGTGTTTTGTCAAGTTGTAAAATATGTTTTAAAGGTTACATGCTCATTGTGCTTAAACTCCGATTAAGTGAAATCTCCTCACATTGATTTTAAAGACATTTTCATGAAAACCTTCTCTTTAATTTTCAGTCTGACTAAAGCCTGGGGGGTTGGCTCAAGTGTTTTTCAGATTTCAAATTGCTCAGTCAGAATCTGAGTCGCTTGGTTGCATGGAACTCAACAATACATGTACAACAATGAACTAAGAATAAAAAGTAATTTCATAGATATTACAACTGTAATAAGTAGTTCTGATGGGAAATTGAGAAATATTTAGGGGTAATAATGATTTTAAGGCCCTGGTAAAATGAACACAATTACATCGATCTAAATTTTTTTCATATTATTTTTCAAATCAACCAAAGCACCACAACCTAAGAAGATGCAAGAGATTGCAGGTGCTGGAATCTGGAGCAACACACAAAATGCTGGAGGAACTATGCCAGTTAGGCAGCAGCTATGGAAGGTAATGGACAGTTCACGTTTTGAGTTGAGACTTCATTTAGTCCAATCTCAATTCAAAATGTTGACTTTCCATTCTCCTCCATAGATGCTGCCGAACATAACCTCACAGTCTTTCTTCAATATGATCACGGAATATGTTAAAACCAAGTAGTGTGAGTCATTATCCAAGTGTTTGAAACCTTGAAATGCACTAAATACAAAATCACCTTGATAAGAATTGAAACACATAAAAAAGGCACTGGTGATTAGGTGGATCCCAGAGACATTCTCCTGTGTTCAATCATTTTGATATCAGTTTGGTAACACTTTCACCTACAAAACAGAAGAATAAAATTGAGAATAGAAAATGCTAAAAATATGAGCAGGTTAGGTAATATCTGTGGAAAGAGAAACAGGGTGAACTGTTCAGATTAGATCCACATTGTCCGAACTGGGAAAGAGGAAAAGAAACAAGTTAAGAGCGGAGAGGATGGAGCAGGGAGGATGGATATGCCAAAATGGAATATGATGTTACTGGGGTAGTTGAGATGCTTTAATGTTTATGGAGCAAACAGATAAATTAATTAAGGTGACAGAAGAAGATAAGACAGGCAAAAGGACATATTAAAGCTGTGAAATTCAGGTCAGAGCTGTTGCTGAGATCTGAAACTATTAAGGGAAAATGTCGGAAATCCCCAGCACACCAGAAGTGTTTGTGTGTGTGTGTGTGTGTGTGTGTGTGGAGAGAGGACATTTTAATCAAAGTTACGGATGAATAGCCTTACAGTAGAACTGGCCCATTATGGTGCAAGGAGAAAAGGGGGTTTATTGTTAAGTCCTGAAGGCTGAAACAAGCTCATCTGTTCCTCAAGCTTACTCTGGCCCTCCTGTTTGAAACAGGGTGGTGGGGTGGGGGCACAGATGATATGTCAGATTAGGAGTGGACATGAAGAATTGGATGTAAATGCTACTGGAAGTTGTAAGCCAGTCCTCGGACTGAGTGGAGATTGATGACAACATTCAGCTACAGAAGAATTTACATTTGATTCCCAAACATTAGGGCAGGACTGAAGCAATATAGCACTGTACAAAGTGCCACATTTCAACAGCAACTTATATTTGTGGAGCATTTTTAATTATGTAAGCTGTACCAAGGTGATTCATAGTAGAATATTCAAAAATATTTGATGCTGTGCATGGGAAGATGGTCACAAGTTTAATCAAAGGCATAGTTTTAAATCGTGTCTCAGCAGTGGAGAGAGAGAGCTGCAGAGGTAGAATCATTTGGGAAGGGAGTTCCAGAGCTTGGCACTTTACCAAATAATGGTGCAGTTGCAAGTGAGGAGGAGATCAAAGCTATGAATAATCAAAATGATAGAACTGAAAGGTTGTGGATATCTTAGATAGCAACAGAAATGGAGGAGATTACATTGGAGTGATAGCCAATTTTATGCAAAGATTTGAAACAAGTGTGAGATTGTGAAATTGAAACATTGCTTAATTAACAATAAATGTACTGTATGTCAGCAAGCACAGAATGATATAGCATGACACAAAGAAATTACATGTGTGTGAGAGTTTACATATATCTTACTGTTGTTCATGGTGAGAATAAAGTTTTTTTTAGAATACATAGTCTGAAGTTGGCTGGAGTCAGATGGTAATAAAAAAAATCAGAAAATAGCAGGCTTAATGATGTTGTGGGTGGGAGGTTTAATGACAGCTCACATTAAGGCCAAGTGGGCACCCTCTTCTCTCCACTTCCCCTCATCCCTTCCCCCACTCTTCCCCTTTCTCCTTCCTCCCCCCCTCGCCCCTCCCTACACCACATTCATAGGCTTGGTTGTTCTATAGATGTTCTTTAACCACTATTTTTTAGGGAGGGAATGTGAGCAAATTCTCATTTTGTTACTGGGAGAAGTTGGTGTAATTTATTTCCTCTGTACCTTAAACAGATTGTTTACTGAATAAATTGATGATGTTTGTTCCTCTGTTTGCTGTCGGTCATACATGCAGCTCCACCTCCAATTCATAGACTGGTAATGTTGGTAAAAGGCATCTGCAGAAGTCTGCAGGAGTTCTCCTATGATATTTATTCACCAACAGACCTCACTAAATGAGGTTGTGTATCTCATGTGAGGCCGACTTTTGTACATTGGCAACTATATCTGGTTCTATTTAAACTTCAATTATATTCTTGAGCCCAAAGTTACTTCCATAACTGCAATTTCATCTGTATAATCTGGTGATTTAATTAGCTACAGTTTATCCATTTAGATTAACCGCTGGGGTCTGTGGAGCCCCAGACCTCCACAGGTCAACTCCCAGCTCTCGGTATAATTCAGGTCTCTCAAAACAACTAGCCCTGTCAGACAAGAAGAAATGTAATATAATTTCAGCATCAAAAATTAGATCAAAAAATCATTTTGCTTATCCTCCAGGGTTCACCAAAATGGCAGCCACTCTCAACTTAATGGAGTATTTTTTTGATCAAATCAATAAAGTTAAACTGGATTTCTTGAGGTGATTATATATATTTCTAAAATAAATATTCAGCCAGCGCGCAATAAATATAAAGATTATTTAATAACACTTGAATGGTGTTTCTCGCCGCTTCTGATGTCCATCAACTGAATCCGAAAAGGAATCGACTTGAAACGTGAACTCTCTTTCTCTCTTTAGTTGCAGCCTGACCCACTGAATGTTTGCATAATGTTCACTTTTTAATAAAGAAGAAAAGGAAAACGAGGGAATTCTACAGTTCATAGAGCTACATGGGTTCAGAATTATGACTGGTCACGTTAGATTTTGGGGATATGTTCCCCCTCCGCTATTTCAATGGCAACATTAATCCATTCAGTTAATTGAAGTAAAAAGCTTCATGATATTAGTAGACTGAAGAACCTAAGAAGCAAGGCTCGACTCAGTAACATCGCCAATGCCATGTTCATACACTTAGAAACAGAGCGGTTTTATGGCTGCACTCGGAAGAATTAAAAATAATTCACAGGCACACACTTAAGTATTTTCCTTCGATCCCTCCAGCTCACGCAGTTGGTTTGGCACTCGCCCGCTATAACGGGGAAGGCGGGAGTCAGTGCCAGGGCACCAGGTGGTTCAGCAGCACTTCAACAATTCCAGCCCTCACACCTCAGTTCGCCTGCCGCGCTAGCAACCACGACAATGGCTATGGACGCAGATGGTGCTTTTTGTGTCTTAGGATTCCTGTGCCTGTTCCCATGCGCAATAGATTGAAATGTGGACCAGCTCTGCTGTGGCCAACATCGGGCACAACTTGCACTTATGTCGCGTGGTTGCACAGATTTTTATGCAACATTTATAATTATTACAGTACTTTTTAAAAGAAGTAATTGAAAGGATGCAATGCCACAATATTCCGGAGTTAGCATACACAGGATGATAAATGGATTATCATAATATACCGCGATTAGCATAACTAATTAATTCAGACCGACTTTCAGTTCATAAACGCGGCGGTGCCGCTCCGGGCAACACAACTTTTCATAATTTGGTGCCAACATTGAATGGATTTCGCCCGGCTCACAGCACAATATAGTACAAGTCGGCTCACTCTGCCGAGCCGACACCTGGATTGTATACCTCTGGTGCCACCTCCGATGATCTGGCATCGCATTGCAATCACAACACTCCATCCAAATGCGGCGTGATGCTCTGTAAGCGCACAGGGCAGGGGTCGCTCCACTTACCTCGAAAGGACACTTTTGCGATGCGGTCGCCTTTCCCCCGGAGGTCGGTGACGGTTTTCAGGTGCACTGTGAGAGCCATGCTGACTCCGGTCAGTGTTGCTCCCGGAGCAGGTGCCGCTGGACTCTGACTCGCTTTCCTCGCTCAGTTACAACACAGTGCTGAGCAGCGGCAGGGAGAACCAGCTCCCGGAGTCTCCTCCCCCGTGTACAACTCACTGTGGATCATCTGTTGTGTTGTTCGGGATCCCTAAATTATTCAGAAGCTTCATTAACAGAGCGGATATCGCTGACATGTTTTAAAGCTGCCCCACGATCGTATTTACAACCATTCTACAGACGTCAGTTCAGTCTATCCAGCTGCTGGGGGCGTAGATATGCGGTGTGGAATTGCTGCAAATACATCTCCAATATACACATCGTGAAAGGGCTTCTTGGTGCATTGGGGGTTAGTGTGGCACAGCATGCATTCTACTTTGGGCCTTTTCCTATCCGGGGAAATAAAGAATTGGCTAAAGCATTGGGCAAATATTTTGCATCCCTCTTCATTGTGGGAGAACTATGACAGCTGAATGAAAACAGAAGGTCTTGTGGCAGCCAAGAAAACTAAAGTAGGTGATGACACTGAAGGAGGACGGTGAAGGAATTGAGAGCACTACGAACAGATCCCCAGATCAAAATGGGGGAAGAGTTAGGTTCTAGAACCTCTCAGCCTGAAATGAAAGTTCAAAGTTAGAGTCATAGAGTCATGGTACATAACAGCACAGAAACAGGCCCTTTGGCCCATCTAGTCCATGCTGAACCATTAATCTGCTTAGTCCCCTCAACCTGCAGCGGGACCATAGCCCTCCGTACTCCTTCCACAATTTCACCACCCGCTGAGTGAAGAAGCTCTCCTCATGTTTCCCTTAAACATTTCACCTTTCATCCATAACCCATGGTCTCACTCAACCTCAGTATAAAAAGCTGTTTGCATATACCCCTCATAATTTTATATACCTCTACTAAATCTCCCCTCAGTCTTCTGTGTTCTAAGGAATAAAGTACTAACCTATTCAGCCATTCCCTATAACTCAGGTCCTCAAGTCCTGACATCATCCTTGTCCATTTTCTTTGCACTCTTTCAATCTTACTTACATCTTTTCTATGGTACGTGAACAAAACTGGACACAATACTCCAAATTAGGCCTCACCAACGTCTTAACTCCTATAGTTGATACAATGGTTTATGAAGGCCAATGTGCCAAAAGCTTTCTTTACAAACCTCTGTACCCTGTGATGCCACTTCCAGGGAATTATGGACTTGTATTCCCAGATCTGTCTGTTCTACCACACTCCTCTGTGCCCTACCACTCTCCATGTAAGACCTATCCTGGTTGCTACTACCAATGTGCAATACCTCACACATGTCTGCATTAAGTTCCATCTGCCATTTCTCAGCCCATTTCACCAGTCAGTCCAAATCCTGCTGGAAGCTTTGAGAGTCTTCCTTGCTATGCACTACACCCCCAATCTTGGTGCCATCCATAAATTTTCTGATCTAGTTTAGCACATTGTCATCCAGATTGTTGATATAGATGACAAACTACAACAGACCCAGCACTGATTCCCTATTTCACACCACTAGTCACAGGCTATCAGACAGAGAGGCAACCATCTCCATCCACTCCCTGGCTTCTTCTGCGAAGCCAATGTCTAATCCAATTTACTACCTCATCTTGAATGCTAAGCAACTGAACTTACTTGACCAAATTTCACAGTGGCACCTCATCAAAGGCCTTGCTGAAGTCCATGTAGACAACATCCACTGCCTTGCCTTCATCAACTTTCCTGGTAACTTTCTTGAAAATCTCTATTATAATGGTTAGAGACAACCTACCACACACAAAGCCATGTTGACTATCCCTAATCAGTCCAAATACTTATATAACTGGTCACTTAGAATACCTTCCAATAACTTTCCCACTACTGATCTCAGGCTCACCAAACCATAATTTTCTGGTTTACCCCTGAACTTTTCTTAAAGAGCAGAACAACATTTCCTATCCTCCAATCCTCTGGTACTTCACCTATTAAATATCTCTGCTAGGGCCCCTGCAATTTCTACACATCTCCCTCAGGGTCCGAGGGAACACTTTGTCAGGCCCGGGGGATTTATCCACCCTAATTTGCTTCTAGACAGCAAGCATCCCCTCCTCTATAAGCTGTATAGGATCCATGCCCTTGCTGCTGCATTGCCTCACATTTATAGACTCTATTCATATCCCAAGTAAATACAGATGCAAAAAATCCTTTTAAGAACTCCCCCATCTCTTTCAGCTCCACGCATAGATAACCACTGTAACCTTACAGAGGACCAATTTTGTCCCTTCATATCCTTTTGCTCTTAATATATCTGCAGAGGAATTTAGGATTCTCCTTCACCTCTCTATTGGAGCAAATTCATGACTTTCCTTTCCTCTTGATTTCCTTCTTAAGTGTTCTCATGCTTTCTTATACTTCTCAAGTACCTCATTTGTTCCTACCTGCCTATACCTGCTATGCACCTCCTTCTTTTTCTTATCCAGGGCCTCAAGATCTCTCAGAAACTAAGGTCCCCTAAACCTGCTATCTTTGCCTTTCATTTCAACAGGAATATACTGCGTAAACTCTGTTCCCTCAAAATTGCCCTTTTGAAGACATCCTACTTGCCAAGTACATCTTTGCCAAAAATAATCTATCCCAATCCACACTTGCCAGATCCTTTCTGATACCATCAAAGTTTGCCTTTCTCCAATTCAGAATCTCAACCTGAAGGACAGACCTATCCTTTTCAGGGGCGGTGTTGAGGTGGTGCTAGCTGGTACAATAGTCTCAGCAGAAATTACAATAGTACTACTACCATAGCACCACCAAGAAAGTAACTGAATTCTCACATACAGATTGCAGCTGCTTTGCTTTCTCTGTATAGTTTTGAATACAGCTTGTTTCTCCAGTTGATCTAGTGAAACAGCGCCCCCAATTACCATAGCACCCACGCAGCAATAAAGTTATAAGCTCTGTCTCTGTGTTGGTCTAAGGTCACATCCACTCTACACTTCTGCTTATTCGTTCGTTGTCAATGTCCTACCGTTGCTGTCCTCAGATTAGTTAAACTGATCTAAGATCACTTAAGGTGGTGATGTCACTCACACTGATTCATGCGAGAGACTGATAGTATACATCCAGGCACAGATCCATGGTCTCGCGAGAGTTATGGATGCCACACACACACACATTGTGCTTTTACAAGCTAGCGTGGGCCTGGCACGTGCATTACTTTGGCTGGCGTGAAAAATGGATCCACTTTTAGTCAGAAAACGACCTCATCCAGAGGAATCAGTGCTGTCTCAGCCTGAGCCTGTCTTAATTGAAAGTGACATGCAGAAAGAATTAAGTGGGGTCAGGGAGGGGTAGCACCTCTGGTGGGGGAACATGTCGCATCCTTTTCAAGGCAGTTAGTCCACCTTTGGTCCCCACCTGGCACTCAGCTCTCACCTGTGGCTCCCCGTAGCTGTTTGCATGCAACAGCGGCCACACCCCGGGCAACGGCTTCGACCAGCCGGCTAAACCAGGTGAGGGTAGCCGACAGGTCTCAAACCCTGGGTGAGATAGGGAGTTGTCTATCCCAGCATGTGAAGACAGACTCTGGTGGATTGAGTGGACGAGACCAATGGAAAGTCCAACAGTTAAGAAAGCAATCTCTGCAAGCGTAGTGGAACGTGTAGAGCATGACATCCACTGCACCTAGTCCCAAAGCCAGCCGTCTCGACTTTTGTCTTGCCAATGGATCCAGATGGGAATTGGGAAGAGAGAGTGAGGCTGACACTACGCAACTCTCACTCACTTAAATCCAAATCAAGTGCTAGTCTCGACACCATCACCACCATCGATGTCATGGATAAACAACACCGTTTCCCAGATGGTAGCAGCTGGAACAGTTTGTGGTTGGGGTGACTCGAGTCGCCAATGATCCTTCAGGCCCTTTTTACACACCTGTCTTTGTAAATGTCCTGATTACTGGGAGGTTCACAACTACAGATGCACTGGGCTGACCACATCACTTTCTGCAGAGTTCTGCGATTGAGGGAATTACAGTTCCAGCCAGTTCAGGCTGCTCTCAATTGTGCCCCTATAGTAAGTCCTTTGGATTTGGGGACTCATACCAAACTTTTTCAACTAACTGAGGTGAAGGAGGCACTGTGGTGTTTTTTTCCACTACACAGCTGGCATGTACAGACCATGTGAGATCCTCGATGATGTGGATGCCGAGGAGCTTAAAGCTGTTCACCCTCTCAACCCCAGATCACTGATGTCAATAAGAGTTAGCCTGTCTCCATTCCTTGCGTAGTTCACAACCAGATCCTTTGTTTTTTTGCGATATTGAGGGAGAAGTTGTTTTCTTGACACCACTGTGTTAGGGTGATGTCTTCTTCTCTGTAAGCTTCCTCATTATCATTCGAGATTAGGCCAATCAGTGTAGTGTCATCAGCAAATTTAATTAGCAGATTGGAGCTGTGTATGGCAACATATTCATGGGTATACAGAGAGTAGAGGAGGGGGTTTAGGACACAGTCCTGAGGGGCACCTGTGTTGAGGGTCAGTGGGGCAGAGGTGAGGGAGCCCACTCTGACCACCTGCTGGTAATCTGACAAGAAGTCCAGGATCCAGCTACACAAGGCACGGTGAAGGCCAAGGTCTCTGACCTTCATGTTGAACTTGGAGGGAATTATGGTGTTGAATGCCGAATTCATTCCGTAATAGGAGGTCTAGTATTGCACTCTCTTTAGCTGGGACTTCTATGATCTGATTAAGGAAATTTTCCTGAACACATTTATCAAGCTTTTTCCCATCCAGCCCTTTTAAAATAGGGGAGTTAGGACTGTGCCTAATCAGTGAGCATGAGCATGAGAAGGGAGCTCTGTTTTCACTTAGATTCACACTCAAGATTAAAAAGGCAGCGTTTCACTATAGTTTTTCAGAGTTACACAGTACTGAATCATTGATCAGGATTCATTAGAAAGGACAAATAAATATAAGGCTGGGAAAGTGGTGCAGACATTGTCGGAGCAGCCATTCTGTGAGTGGATAAACGTTGGAGAGGCTTTGGCTCATCAGGCTTTGGCAAGTTCAGGCTTGGGCAAAGTAAGTATCTGCTGAGTTTCCTTTTTTTCTTTATTCTTCATTCCTTGTCTGTTATGGCACAATTAGTGCAATGAGAATGGGTCCAGGATCTGTGTTTTTTTCTGTGTGTGAGATGCAGGAATTCTGGGAGACCTCCAGCCTCCCAGATAACCACATCTGCACCAGGTGCACTGAGCTGCAGCTCCTCAGAGAACGTGTTTTATCTGAGGGGAACTCGGCATACACAGAGGAATAAAAAGTTGCAAAGATGGTATTAATCTCTTTTGAATTGCTTGTCAAGTTTTGGTGCATGTCTCTTATCTGGGGAATAAGTCGTGATGCAGCTTGACGTTTCAACTGATGAGCCATAAGCTGGCTTGCCTTGTCACCATATTCATAATAGAGGCCACGTGTCTTAAGAATTAATTGTTCTGATAGGTTTGTAGATAGAAGATTAAACTTCGCTTGCAAATCAACCCGGTTTTTATATAATTCCGCAGTGGGTGCCTCAGAGTATTTTCTATCCAGGTCCAAAATAGATTGCAATAACACTTGCATTTCCTTCCTACACTCTTTATTGGCATGTGAAGTATAAGATATTATTTGACCCCTCAAGTAAGCTTTTAAAGTTTCCCAAAGTAAAGAGTATGATACCGACTCAGTTTTGTTAGTCTCGAAGAATGTGTCAATGTTAGCCGATATATAACTACAAAATTTCTCATTAGAAAGCAAAAGGGGGTTAAGTCTCCACAGAGGCCGTTCTCTAACATTTAAAGGAAAACATAGGTCCAGTTTCACGGGCGGGTGATCAGATATAACTATAGCAGTGTATTCAATTTGTCTAATCATTGGTATCAAGGAGTTACCTATAACGAAATAGTCTAGTCTGGAATAGGAGTGGTGAACATGAGAAAAGAAAGAGAATTGCCTAACTGATGGATTCAAAAATCTCCAAGGATCCATATAACCATTTTGTTGCATAAACATCAAGAAGGCCTTTGCCATACCAAAAAATGTTCCACTAGGGGCAAGACCTATCAAGCAGTGGGTCAATAGCACAGTTCAAATCTCCAGAAAAGATTAGCTTATGTGTATTCAGGTTAGGTATTAATGACAAAACCTTATTTGCAAATTGGACATCGTCCCAATTAGGAGCATAAACATTTACCAAAATAACAAGTATCTGAAAGAGAGAGCCAGAGACTATAATAAAGCGACCATTAGGGTCACTGATTACATCAGATGGTGTGAACTGCATTCTTTTGGTGATTAATATTGCCACCCCCCTGGACCTACTATTAAATCTGGAATGAAAAACCTGACTAATCCATGCGTTACGAAGTCTATTATGGTACTCCACTCTTAAATGTGTCTCTTGTAGAAATAGTATATCTGCTTTTAATTGTTTCAGATGAGAGAAAACTTTAGCTCTTTTAGCCGGACTGTTGAGCCCCTTTACATTTCAAGAAATAAACCTCACAGGGTGGCCTCCATCAGCAGCACTCACGTTAACCATATCAAAAGGCACACAGGGCCTACAATCCAAAACAGTGCGAGGGCATAAATTGCACACAATAACGCACAATGAAAAGAGAGTCTGATCAATCCGTAACACACAAAAGAATAAATTGTCATGGTAATCCCCAAAACACTCCCCCACCCCTTTACACAAACAACAGAAAAACCCAATTAACCCCCGAAACCTAGATCTACCTCCCCAACTGAGGACGATTGCAGGCAGTACCCAACAAAAAACTTCCAAGGCGTTCCCTGTACAACCCAACTTTCAATCTAATCTAGGGTGGCTCCCCTCCTTAACATCTATCCTATCACTTATACTACCTTTAATATAACATATAGGCTAAAGATGACACAGGTCAAGCTAAGCATTAAAAACAAAAAAAAAACACTAGGCAACTTAAACGCCCGAGATACAAATCCCAAATATTTACATTTTGCTGGTTGAAAGTTTTTGTTAATCAGTTTCGGCAGCATAGCAGTTCGACCCGATTGCGTTCCACAAATTAAACTGGAAAAAATGAACAAAGAAGTGGATTATGGAAATTAACAGTTTGCCTTGGCATGAGGCCCCTTCAATGCTGCATGAATAACTTAAAAAAAAGTCATTGCTCTTCTCGTTCTTCTTCTCCCCAGCGTGAATGGTAAAACTCTTTGGCCGCCTCTGGTGTATTGAAATAATGCTTTTTACCTTCATGCATGACCTGGAGCTGGGCAGGATACAAGAGGCCAAACCTGACCCCTTTCCCGTAAAGCAGGGATTTCACCTCCTTGAAAGCTGCTCGTTTTTTACCCAGCTCCGCACTAGAATCTTCATAAAAAAACACGCGGTGTCTGCGGAAATACAGCTCCTGCTTCCGTCTGTTGATGATGCGTTGCTTATCTTGAAAGGAGTGAAAGCAAACCAGGAACGTTCTCGGTCTCGTTTGCTTGGCTCCAGAGACACCGAATGGTTTACGTCCGACTCGGTGAGCACGCGAAAGTACAAGAGGCCTTGGGAAAAAATTTGTCCCCAGCACTTCGTCAAAAAACTCGGTCATAAATTTAACAGGGTCCGAACCTTCCAAATTTTCAGGAATGCCGACCACTCTGAAATTGGATCTCCGCGACTGAATTTCGAGGTCATCCAGCTTTCCCTTCAGAAATGCGTTTTCGCTCTGCAACACTGCAATGGCGGCTTTGGCGCTCACCAGTCAGTCACTGTAATCATTCAGGCCATCTTCAACCTCACGAATGTGTTCGTTGTGCGACTCGTAAGAAGACATAATTTGTTCCATGGTAGCATTCACTGGTGATAAAGCATCTTCAAGTTCTCTTTTTAAGGCAGAATGCACCGCTGGCGTCATGTCGGAAATAAGTACTAAATGAAGCCTCTCCAAGTCATCGGGTAGCGCAGGTCCGGGTCCAGGTCCAGCAGCATGCAACAGCGCCATTACTGTAACATCAGCCTTCTTGCTCGAGGCTTCGCTATCTTTTTCCCCAGTTTTACTTCGAAGGTACATTCTACTTGCCATTTCAATGTCCAGCTATGTCCTGCGTTGTTCACAATGGTAAATATTCAGTTATCTCGAGCATACGGCAAAGATAAATAGGTAGATTTTCAATAAAAATCGGGAGCCACACTCACACGCACCGACTCACTCCATACTCAACCCCGAAAGTGCTGGAGAACGTGTTAGGGAACTGGAGCTGCAACTCGATGACCTTTGGCACATATGGGAGAGACTGAGGATGTGATAGGTAGGAGCTACAGGGAGGTAATCACCACTAAGTTGCAAGAGGCAGGTAACTGGGTGACCGTCAGGAGAAGGAAGGGAATTGGGCAGTCAGTGAAGAGTACCCCTGTGGCCATTCCCCTAATAATAAATATACACTTTGGATACTGTTGAGGGGGTGACTTACCTTGGCACAGCTGCAGCGACTGGGTCTCTGGCACCGAGCCTTCCGCTGTGGCTCAGAAGAGAAGAGAGGTGAAGAGGACTGCAGTATTGATAGAGATTCCATAGTAGAGGATTAGAGAGGAGATTCTGTAGACACAATAGAGACAGCCCGATGATAGTTGCCTGCCAGGTGCTGTGTGTGTGTGTGTGTGTGTGTGTGTGTGTGTGTGTGTCTCACCAAGGTCAGGGAAGTCTCAGTTTGGCTCCATGGCATTCTAAATTAGGAGGGGAGGAGGGTGAGCAGCCAGAAGTCTTGGTACACATTGGTACCAATGGTACAGATAGGAATAATGAGGAGATCCTGAAGAGAGATTTTAGGGAGTCATAGATTCATAGAGAAGCACAGCACTGAAAATGTAGTTCCCTACATTTGTTATCTTTACCTTTTATTCTGACAGACACATACAAGCTTTGTACTCTCAAAATGCCATTCTTGAAGATCTCTCACTATCCAAGTACACCTTTGCCAGAAAACTCCACTGCTAGAAGCTGCGGCTGGACACACTTCTTACAGGTGTAGACATCAGGGGCACTGAGGTCCCACATCCCATAAGAGGAGCATTCTAGAGTCCTGTCTGGCATCCGCACTGCTCTAAATGTGCAATAAGAAATAAAGAAAGAATAAATAATGGAAAAAAAATCTGCCTATGGCCTAGACACTCCTTGTCAAAGACTCAGTGAACCAAATTCTCAACTCATGAACAAGAGAAAATCTGCAGATGCTGGAAATTCAGAGGCTGAGACCTTTAACTCCATACTCCAACACTGGCCCACTCATAATGAACAAACCCATGAATACCACCTCATAAGTTTTGCGCTCCTTTCACACTGATTAGTTAATTTAATATTTTTTGAATTTATTTCTTATTGTAATTTATGTATTCTTATGTATTGCAATGTACTGCTGCTACAAAATAACAAATATCATGATATATGTCAATAACATTAAACCTGATTCTGATTCCAAAATGCTACTTTGTAAAGGTGTTAAAAACTCACTGGGTTTGGAGTAAAATTATCATGGGTAGTGGTTAGTTGACATTTGGAAAACAATAGATAAGGAGTAAAATTGTGGCAGTTCTCTATCTAATGATGAGCTTACTGGAGCTGATTCCTTTAACACATCCCAGTACCTGCATATCCTGCTTTCCTCCATGTCACTGTCACTAGGCCCTGCTTTCCTCTAACTTAAGTTCACAAGGTTCTGTTTTCTGCATTCCCTTGAAACTCAGTTGGTTCACTGAAAACTGTGAGAAGGTGAGCCCCAAGGGTTTATGGGGGCTCTGGTAACCGAACCGATGAAATACCCAAGCAGCAACCTTCATTGGAGTCAACAGTTTCCCTCCTATTTATAACATCTTTCCAACGCACCGTTTGAATTTGGCACACCTGGTAAATTCATTGCTTAAGCTCCTCTCTCACAGCCTCACTTCAGAGTCAGTCGCGAATCAGACTGTACCGGGTCAAAGTATTCAATCAAGGGTTCTTGCATCCATTATCGCCATACTTCATTCTCTGAAGATCAGCATGTCTTGCTAGGCCTTTTTTAGCCTAGTAACTTAAAGTATATGTGTTTGGATATATTATACGTTAAGGTAGGTTGTGAAAAGTGTTTATTACTGCATATGAAGTCACCAAAAAAAAATCCCTGGCTCTGGGTAACAGCATTTTTTGTCAGTAATGTGTCGGTATTTCGCGAGCTTATTATTTTCAGAAATAATTCTACCCATGAGTTCCTTGGTGAAAAAAAAGTGTCAGCAGTATTCAGTGGAATACTTATTGTATGGTTTCATCGCATCTCCGCAAAACTCATCTTTGCCCATGTGTTTGAACTGCATGACTAAATTGTCAAATGAAAGCATGAGGCCAAGCAAATTGAAAAAACATTTGGATACCTCGCATCCAGAGAAGAAGGATAAGCGCTTAGCTTTCTTTAAAAATCTTCGAGATAATTTCGAGAGAAGGCCAACGTTGAAACAAATGCTTACTCAAACGTCGTAGAAATTAGAGAAATTAATGACCTGTTAAACCTCGGTATCCCGGATTGGATTTTGAATCCATTTGAAGTACAACCCACCCAAGTTGAGGCAGAAATTCAAGCGAGTTTGATAGATTCAAGAGAGTGATATAACTGCACATTGTCAGTTCAGTCAGTTTCAAAAAGATTTTTGGATCAAGAGAGATCTGCCGAATAAAGTTACAACACTGTGGGAAATAGCCCAAAGATTTTTTATTGCCTTTCCCTCAACATATTTGGTTGAGAGTGGATTCTGCAACGTAGCTTCCTTGACAAAATCCAGGAACAGAATTGATATTGCAACAAAAGGTGACCTCCGACTGTCCTTGTCTAATTTGGAGCCCAATATCACGAAGCTTGCAGAAAAGCACCAGGTTCAAGGATCGCATTAGGCCTGATAGATGTTTAATTTCATACAGTCTTTTTTTAAGTTTTGTCTAGTATGTTGGAATGTTCAAGTTTTGCTGGTGTTCAATAATAAATGATTTTCTGTCTATCTGTTCGTGTTGTATCTCTGAAAGGGGGACCCTGGAACTGGAGAAGAGCTTCTAAGGGGGCCGTGGCCAAAAAAACGGTTGAGAATCACTGGTTTACAAGATTTAGAAATCAAATAGTAAGATACAATTAGCGTATCAAATGCTACATTGAGATTTATTATGAAAATTTAGAGTAGATAAGTTAGGAAATACGGCAGAAGTTGTAGAGCACTCTGGCAAGATCTTATTTAGAACATTGTGTGTAGCTTTGATCTCTGTACTTAGAACATAGAACATACATAGAACATAGAATAGTACAACACAGTACAGGCCCTTCGGCCCACAATGTTGTGCCGACCCTCAAACCCTGCCTCCCATATAAGCCCCCACCTTAGATTCCTCCATATACCTGTCTAGTAGTCTCTTAAACTTCACTAGTGTATCTGCCTCCACCACTGACTCAGGCAGTGCATTCCACGCACCAACCACTCTCTGAGTAAAAGACCTTCCTCTAATATCCCCCTTGAACTTCCCACCCCTTACCTTAAAGCCATGTCCTCTTGTATTGAGCAGTGGTGCCCTGCGGAAGAGGCGCTGGCTATCCACTCTATCTATTCCTCTTATTATCTTGTACACCTGTATCATGTCTCCTCTCATCCTCCTTCTCTCCAAAGAGTAAAGCCCAAGCTCCCTTAATCTCTGATCATAATGCATACTCTCTAAACCAGGCAGCATCCTGGTAAATCTCCTCTGTACCCTTTCCAATGCTTCCACATCCTTCCTATAGTGAGGTGACCAGAACTGGACACAGTAATCCAAGTGTGGCCTAACCAGAGTTTTATAGAGCTGCATCATTACATCACGACTCTTAAACTCTATCCCTCGACTTATGAAGCTAACACCCCATAAGCTTTCTTAACTACCCTATCCACCTGTGAGGCAACTTTCAGGGATCTATGGACATGTACCCCGAGATCCCTCTGCTCCTCCACACTACCAACTATCCTGCCATTTACTTTGTACTCTGCCTTGGAGTTTGTCCTTCCAAAGTGTACCACCTCACACTTCTCCGGGTTGAACACCATCTGCCACTTCTCAGCCCACTTCTGCATCCTATCAATGTCTCTGCAATCTTTGACAATCCTCTACACTATCTAGAACATTACCAACCTTTGTGTAGTCTGCAAACTTGCCAACCCACCCTTCTACCCCAACATCCAGGTCGTTAATAAAAATCACGAAAAGTAGAGGTCCCAGAACAGATCCTTATGGGACACCACTAGTCACAATCCTCCAATCTGAATGTACTCCATCCACCACCACCCTCTGCCTTCTGCAGGCAAGCCAATTCTGAATCCACCTGGCCAAACTTCCCTGGATCCCATGCCTTCTAACTTTCTGAATAAGCCTACCGTGTGGAACCTCGTCAAATGCCTTACTAAAATCCATATAGATCACATCCACTGCACTACCGTCATCTATATGCCTGGTCACCTCCTCAAAGAACTCTATCAGGCTTGTTAGACATGATCTGCCCTTCACAAAGCCATGCTGACTGTCCCTGATCAGACCATGATTCTCTAAATGCCTATAGATCCTATCTCTAAGAATCTTTTCCAACAACTTTCCCACCACAGACGTAAGGCTCACTGGTCTGTAATTACCCGGACTATCCCTACTACCTTTTTTGAACAAGGGAACAACACTCGTCGCCCTCCAATCCTCCTGTACCATTCCCGTGGACAACGAGGACATAAAGATCCTAGCCAGAGGCTCAGCAATCTCTTCTCTCGCCTCGTGGAACAGCCTGGGGAATATTCCGTCAGGCCCCGGGGACCTATCCATCCTAATGTATTTTAACAACTCCAACACCTCCTCTCCCTTAATATCAACGTGCTCCAGAACATCAACCTCACTCATATTGTTCTCACCATCATCAAGTTCCCTCTCATTGATGAATACCGGAGAAGTATTCATTGAGGACCTTGCTCACTTCCACAGCCTCCAGGCACATCTTCCCACCTTTATCTCTAATCGGTCCTACCTTCACTCCTGTCATTCTTTTTTAATTCACATAACCGAAGAATGCCTTGGGGTTTTCCTTTACCCTACTCGCCAAGGCCTTCTCATGCCCCTTTCTTGCTCTTCTCAGCCCCTTCTTAAGCTCCTTTCTTGCTTCCCTATATTCCTCAATAGAACCATCTGATCCTTGCTTCCTAAACCTCATGTATGCTGCCTTCTTCCACCTGACTAGATTTTCCACCTCACTTGTCACCCATGGTTCCTTCACCCTACCATTCTTTATCTTCCTCACCGGGACAAATTTATCCCTTACATCCCGCAAAAGATCTCTAAACATTGACCACATGTCCACAGTACATTTCCCTGCAAAAACATCATCCCAATTCACACCCGCAAGTTCTAGCCTTATAGCCTCATAATTTGCCTTTCCCCAATTAAAAATTTTCCTGTCCTCTTTGATTCTGTCTTTTTCCATGATAATTATAAAGACCAGGGAGCGGTGATCACTGTCCCCCAGATGTTCACCCACTGAGAGATCTGTGACCTGACCTGGTTCATTTCCTAGTACTAGATCTAGTATGGCATTCCCCCGGTCGGCCTGTCCACATACTGTGACAGGAGTCCGTCCTGGACACACTTAACAAATCCTGCCCCATCTAAACCCTTGGAACTAATCAGGTGCCAATCAATATTAGGGAAGTTAAAGTCACCCATGATAACAACCCTGTTATTTTTGCACCTTTCCAAAATCTGCCTCCCAATCTGCTCCTCTGTATCTCTGCTGCTACCAGGGGGCCTATAGAATACCTCCAGTAGAGTAACTGCTCCTTTCCTGTTCCTGCTTTCCACCCATATTGATTCAAAAGAGGATCCTGCTACATTACCCACCCTTTCTGTAGCTGTAATAGTATCCATAAGCAGTAATGTCACCCCTCCTCCCCCTTTTCCGCCCTCTCTATCCCTTTTAAAGCACTAAAGTACTTGAAGATGGAATATGTTTAGTTGGAGTTAGTGCAATGTAGATTCACTAGATATGTTATTGGATTGAAAGAGTGAAGAAAATTAATCTATATACACTAGATAATAGAAAAGCAATAGTTGGGACGTCTAGAGGGATTGACAGGATAGATACCGTGAGGGCACCTAAAGCTAGGAACAGACATGCTCAACTCTTATCCCCTGACTTGAAGACCATAGTATAAATTATTTTACTTACATATTTCACAGTTTTCTTTCTCAATGTCAATATTTTTTATCCCCCTTCAATAAAGGTAGACTCAAAGTATCTACTTGAATCTGTTTGCATCTGCTGCTCTTCTGCAACCACGTTGAAATCTTCATTTTGACCTTAATAAAGAACAAGTTATTTCTTTGATTTCCTCTTTCCCTTTAAGCATTTATTAAGCAATAGACATTTTTGACACTACCTGTTTGTATTTTTCTACGAAACCTCTTTGCCTTCATAATTTACTTTTTTAAAATTTTCTCCAAATTATAGACTTTCCACAGTTTGCTAGTTGCATAATCTTCCCTTTTTTGCCTTATCCTCTTCATCTGTGAATGTTTCACCTTTAAATGAGGTAACATTTCATAGAAATCCTTAATATCTTTATCTTGCCTGCTTCTGAAGTTAATTTGCTTCCATGTTGCTTCCAGCCGGTTATCTGAAGATTGTATCTCAGGTCAGTAAATGTGACCTTCCTCCATTTAAAATTTTCACTCCTGAGCTGTTTTTGTCCTTTTCCATAATCAGGCTAACTCTACTTGACTTTTAAATGCTGCTCATGAGTAAGCTTCACCATTCTATAGGTCCTACTTTGTCCACTAAGAATCTTACACCACCCACTCAGAATCAGAATCAGGTTTATTATTACTGATACATGTTGTGAAATCTGTTGTTTTACAATGCAAGGCATAAAAATTATGATGAATTCCAATAAATAAATAAATAATGAAGTGGTATTTATGGACTGTTCAGAAATCTGACAGCAGAGGGGAAGAAGCTGAAACACTTGGTGTGCGGCTTCAGGCTCCTCCCGGATGCTAGTAATGAGAAGAGTGCGTGCACTGGATGGTCAGGATTCTTAATGATGGATGCTGAATTGTTGAGGCACCGCTTGAGGATGCCGTCAGTGGTGTGGAGAGTTTTGCCCGTGTTGAAGCTGGCTGAGTTTACGTCCCTTTACAGCCTCTTGTGATCATGCACTTTGGAGTCTCCATATCAGGATGTGATGCAACTGGTCGGAATGCTATCCACTGTACAATTGTAGAAATTTGCTAGAGTCTTTGATGAAATACCAAATATTCACAAAATTCTAATGAATTCTAGCTGCTGCTGTGCTTTCTTGCATCAATGTGTTGCAACCCCTGAGATGTTCATGCCCAGGAACAAACTGCTCATGTTCCACAGCTGATCCCTCAGTGAGGTGTGGAGTGTGTTCTCCTGACTTTCTCTTCTTGATGTCCATAGTCATTTCCCTGCTCTTGCAAGGTTGTTGTTGTGACACCTCTTGACCAGTCTATTTTGTTTCTGTATGCTTCCTCGTCTGTCATGGTCTGGTCCGTGAAGTCCGCGTTTTGGTTCACGTTCCGGTCCGTGGACTCCGGAGTCCAGGTCTTCCAGCTGTCCCTTGTTTCAGCTGGGCTTAATCATAGGAACCTGATGCTCTTCTTGGGGCTGGGAATATAAGTGGTCCTGGGTTCGAGTGTGGTTGCTGGTTCATCTTGTCAGTATCCCGTCCTCGCCTCTGTGGGGTAAGTCAGGCTGTCTTTGACTGTTCCCTTCCCTTCCCTTCCCTGTCCTTCTGAAGCCTTGCCTGCAATCTGTGTCTGGAGATCTGCCTGCAACCTTGTCAAGTTCAACCACCGGAGCGAGACCGGAGCCTTGCTGTGTCAAGATAAGGAACTGTCTATCGTTGAGTTGGAACTGTCTCTGTGTCCACGCCTTTGCTGGGTAGGTCTGGCTGTTTGCCGCTACCTACTGTTGGGAACTGTCTCTGTGTCCACACCTTCGCTAGGTAGGTCCAGCCGTTTGCCGCTACCTAGTGTTGGAAACTGTCTCTGTGTCCACGCCTTCATTAGATAGTCCGGCCATTTGCCACTACCTAGTGTTGTGAACCGTCTCTCTGTCCACGCCTTCGCTAGGTAGATCTGGCCATTTGCCGCTACCTAGTGTTGAGAACCATCTCATCGTGTTCAGCATTCTGTGTATGAATCCCGGCCCTACATTCTGTTCCCAAGGAGGGGTCCCATCTCTGTGTTCCATGTTTCTCTCTCTCAAGTCCAAGGCTCTGTGTTCCTGTCCTCCCCAAGACCAAGGCTCTGTGTTCTGTGTTCCTGTTGTCCCAAGTCCAAGGTTCCAAGGTTCCTGTTGTCCCAAGTCCAAGGTTCCAAGGTTCCTGTTGTCCCAAGTCCAAGGCTCGGCTGTTCCTGAGTACCAAGTCAAGGCTTCGTGTTCTCGTCTTGTCCATGTGCTTCGTACTGTGCTGGAGACCCTTGTCCTGTACTGGAGTTCCCTCATCTTGCCCAGGAGTCTCTCGTTCTGTCCTGTAGCCTCGACTAGTCCTGTCTCCCAAGAGCACGTCATGTCTTTGCCTAGTTCCGGAGTCCGAGCCCGAGTCAAGACCCAGGTTCTGGGTCTTTGTCCAGTCTCTGGCTTGGAGTCCGAACCCAAGCCTCATCATGGCCTCGCCTCGAAGAACCCAAGCCTCGTCATGTCCTCGCCTCGAAGTACCCAAGCCATGTCCAGTCCTGTAGCCACATCATGTCCTCGCCTAGTTCCGGGGTCCGAGCCCAAGTCAAGACTCACGTTCTGGGCCCTTGTCCAGTCTCTGGCTCAGAGTCCAAGCTCAGGCTCCTAGTTCCCAGTTCCTTGTCCTGGTCCCACTTGCCTAGCCAATGTCCTAGCCCAAGTCTCTGTTCTTGTCCCAGCTCTCTAGTCAAATCCTGTTCCTAGTACTTCAGTGTCTGTGTCTTGCTTTTGGTTCAGCTCCCAGTGTCTCCCCTGTGACATCATCACAATCTGAGATTCTGCCAACAGCAGTGCTGTCATCAGCAAATTTATAGATGGTTTTTGTGCTATGTCTAGCCACACAGTCATGAGTGAGTAGAGTAGCGGGCTAAGCACGTTTCCTTGAGATGTGCCTGTGTTGATTATCAGTGAGGAAACACTATTACTGATCTGTCCTGACTGTGGTCTCCCGATGTGGAAATCAATGATTCATTTGCAGAGGGATGTACAGATGCTTTTCCTAGGACTTGCTGGATTGTACTTTCTTTAGCCATTACTTTATCACTGTAAGTGCAGTTGGAGTTATTTGCCATTATATCTTGCTATTTGTACAGTTTTTGGACCTTTGTCGATGTAGTTGTTCTTCCAGCCCTCTTCAGTACACTCCCATCAATTTTATGGTCATTTAAAAAAAAATTTGCACTTAATCCATTTGGACTTCTCCCATATATTCTGGTATGTTACAATAATATATTAAAATAATGTAATAATATATCAGTAGATTGCAGGGAATTCCCTGTTTATTTACTTCAGTAATGGTTTAAATTGGCTCATCCTACCCCTGACATTCCTGCCTTTATTAAACTGGAAGCAGAGAGCAAGTTGCTCACTCTCAAACTTCAGCCATAGAAGTGAGGGTTTCAGCTCACTGGCAGTAATTTTACTGTCTGCCTCACAAAGACAATGTTTGTCTCAACCTCTGATTTACTAAGGGAGACTATAGGTATTTGCCTGCACAGCCATCACTCAGACCCAGAACACTTTGCATGTTTTTACAGGCCTGGTTCATCCTAGTTGGTTCGATGTTGGTTCATCATTGTGGAACCAACAGACAATGATGGCCAGCATTGAGTAAGTGGCAGAGACTACTGATATTTTACAAAATAGTTGGCTTTCACAAAATGGTAGGGATAATTGATGGCATCCATGTGGCTTTGTACACCATATATGAGGGCTCCCATTCTTTAACATCAGTTAATGTGAAGTGCCTGATTGCAAAACCTGAATATTCATACAGTGCACACAGGATCAATGTATGGTGCCTTTATTGTTAAAAGTTCCAATATAATCCATATATAGGGGAAAAAAATTGGCTAACAATTGATGCAGTGATATATGTTATTACATAAATTGCATACACTGAGCCAGACAAGCCATTTTCCTCTGGCCTATTCATTTAAAAGCCATTTTCATGCACAGAACTGCCACTCACTAGATTCTTTTTTGTTTCTCGCACCATTTTCTGTAAACTCTTGACACTGCTGTGCGGAAAATTCCAAGAGATCAGCAGTTTCTGAGATACACAAACCACCCTAACTGGCACCAATAATCATTTCATGGTCAAGGTCACTTAAAGTTCAAAGTTCAAGTTAATTTTATATGTCACCTGATTCATTTTCCTGCAGTATACTCAGCAAATCTACAGAACAGTGACTATAACAGGATCAATGAAAGATCAACCAGAGTGCGGAAGGCAACAAACTGTGCAAATGCAAATGTAAATAAAGAGCAATAAAGTAACGAGAACATAAAATCACAAGGTAAAGAGTCTTTAAAGTGAGGTTGTTGGTTGTGGGAATATTTCAATATATGGGCAAATGAGTGTACTTCTTCCCTTTGTTCAAGAGCCTGATGGTTGTGGGGTATTAACTGTTCTTGAACCTGGTAGTATAAATCCTGAGGCTCCTTAGATCACGTTTCTTCCCCGCTTGATATTTGGTCTGAACAACAATTGAATCCCTTGACCATATCTGCCTGCTTTCATGCATTGAGTTGCCGCCACATGATTGGCTGATTAGATACTTGCTTTAACAAGCAAGTGTACAGCTGTACCTAATAAAGTGGCCACTGAGTGCATGTAATCAAACATATATAATTGTAGCTGTTCTCCTCCAAGCCATCAGGGGTGATGACACTTTCAACAGTAGCTTTCGTTCACTGTTTTGATCTCTGCCAGATGCCACAGTGAATGATACCTGTGTATGCTATAAACAGGTGAACTCAATGGGTTCAGAGAATCATCATAGAGTTATACAGTACAGAAACAGGCCCTTTGGCCCACCACATTCATACCTCCCCACTGTGTCAATCTACACTGACCCCATTTACCTGCATAGTCCATAGCTTCATATACCATTGCAACCCAAGTACTTGTCTAAATGCTCCATAAATGTCATATGAATTTGTATTCCAGGCTCCGACTACTGTGTGAAAAGTTCCCTCCTTAGATCTCCTAAGAAAGATATGGAAAATAAACCTCATAAATAATGAAGATCAACACCAAAGTTTTGTAGGTACGACTTAAGTTGGCTGATTGTAAAAAGACACTTAAGTGTCCTTGAATGTGACATTATATTGGTGTAGGATGTGAAATGCTCACAGTTCCAAGAGAGCCACTGATGGTGCCTCTATAAACCACAGGAAATGTTGCGGGAATCCCTAGTGATAGTAGTCAGCGTTATCCTCAACTTGCCCCTTCTGAATAAAGATTTGGGTTTGCACAACGTTTGGAAACAGCTGAGTGAGCAGAATGCAACATCAAAGGAATGGGTTAACAGGACAGATCTGTCAACATTCAGTTTTACAGCATAGTTCCTGCAACTCCTTCCCTTTCAATGAATCCGAAGACTCACACACCTACTTTGAAAATGGTACCATATAGCCTACTGTATAATATGGGACTATTTTATGTTGTAGTAACAAGTTATTGAGCATGCGCTATTAAGCACGTATTGCTCTGTATCTATGTGTTCAGTTCAGGTTCCGTAAGTAAAAACCCCTGTTAACTTAGCTCCACTCTCTAGCATTTTTATTTATAGTTTTGTTGTGTAACATACACAACAAATTGGCGACGAAGTTAATGAGCCTCCGTTGTATCAAAACGCCGTGTTTTAATTGATAACGGCACTCAGAAGAGGCAGAGTGAGGCCGTGAGTCTGAAAAGAAGCGGGAGTTCAGCCAGAGTCAGGAACGTCAGGAGACTGAAAGATGCAGTTGGAGCTGCGGCACATCCAGGCGAGACCACAGCCGGCGCTGAACCCCAGGGTTGAGGGTCTGCCTGTCTCAGAAGGGAGATAAAAAAAAAAGAAGCAACACACACATCTAGCCAGAGTACGCTCACGACGCTAGCAAAAAAAAAGGTCACGTGAGTCAAAAAGAAAACGAGGGACCGGGGCTAAATTAACACAACAAGGATGGTATAAATTGGAACCACTACAGCATTTGATAGTGGCATTGAAGACTGGGCAACTTATATTGAAAGAATAGAGTTATATTGTGATGCTGATGATGTTGATGAAGAAAAGAAAGCCAACATCTTACTTAGGCTACATCCACACTAGACCGGATAATTTAGAAAACGCCAGTTTCACGTAAGAATGATAGGCATCCACACCAGGCGTTTTTGAAAATACCTCTGTCCACATTAAAACGGGTATTTGGGCGAATCTCCTCCTACTGGGCATGTGCAGCACACATCTACAGAAAACAAGCAAAGAGGAAATGGTATACTATTTCCGTTTCCGTGGCGACTTTGTGCTATTTCCATTGGTCAAAAACTAGAGTACCTACAACAACAGTGAAAGAAAGTTTTCAACAATGTCTTCGAGGAATACAAAGAAAACCTCCGCTGGAAAAAGCAGACCGGACTTCTTCGTTTGGACAGACGATGAAGTCGAGCTGCTTCCGCGAGTTGCAAGCGACTACAAAATCAGCAGAGCAGTGGAGAATGTGGACTGGGAATTGTGCCAAACCAAATAGAACAACATCCTCGACCACTATAAAGAACAGGTTGCGTTCAAGAAAACAATGAAATACCGCGCTGCTGCCACCATCTGTCCGGCACGTCATGACAGTATTTTTAAAAAGCTCCGGTTACCCCATACACACTACACCGCCCAACTGGCGTTTTCAGATTTACACACTCTGGAAGGTGTTTTAGAAAAGCTCTGTTTTCAGGGGAGCAAAATGCTGTTTCAGTGTGGATGGAGGGTCAAAACGAAGAGAAGAATCTTCGGTTACGGATTTATCCAGTCTAGTGTGGACGTAATAGGCGCTAAAACATACGGTCTGCTATGGAGCTTGTTAACCCCTGAAAAGCCAGCTGACAAAACGTTCAAGCAAATAGTGGACTCTCCAACAGCATTTAAACCCCAAACCGCTGGTCATTGCTGAAAGATTTAAATTCCATAAACAGAATCAGAGCAAAGATGAAAGCATTTCTGAATATCGTGCTGAATTGCGCAAATTATCAGAACATTATCAATTTGGAGCTGGTCTATCAGACGCATTGAGGGATAGGTTAGTGTGGGATGCACTGTGAAACCACACAGAAGAAGCTCCTGTGTGAAAAAGACCTTACATTACTCTGAGAAAGTGTTCATGAAAGGAATAGGAACACTTCGGGGCATGAAAGCAAAGATTGAGATTGAGGAAAATGCACGTCCAAAATTTCACAAAGCCAGACCAGTGCCATATGCAATCCATCCTACAGTAGAGGCAGAGCTGAAAAACCTGGAGCAGACTGGGGTCCTGTCAGAAGTGGATTGGAATGAATGGGCCACGCCTATTGTTCAAGTGATGAAGAAAATCTCCAGCACAAAACCAGGAAAACCAAGCAAGGTGCGCATATGTGGTGACTTTAAAGTGACTGTTAACCCAGTTCTCCACACAGTACAGTATCCTCTACCTCGTATTGAGGACATCTTTGTTTCCCTTTCGGGAGGGGAACATTTCACAAAAATTGATTTGACCCAGGCTTACGTTCAAATGGAAATCGAGGAAGCATCCAAGAAATAACTGACAATAAATACATACAAAGGACTTTACCAGTACAACAGGTTGGTGTTTGGGATAGCATCAGCACCTGCAGTCTGGTAATGGGCAAAGGGCAATGGACCAGGTCCTGCAAGGGATTCCAGGGACTCAGTGTTACCTGGATGACATTATTGTCACCAGCAAAGGTGACGATAAACATCTTTCTAACCTAAAACAAGTGCTCACCAGGTTACGAGAATATGGGCTCAGAGCTAATTGACAGAAATGTAAGTTTTTCAAAAAGGAAATCTCATACTGTGGGCACGTGATCAACAAGGATGGCTTACACATGTCTCAAGACAGGATAGAAGCCGTGCTTAAGACACCACCACCTGAAAATGTGTCTCAGCTGAGAGCGTATCTTGGACTAGTGAACTATTACCACAAGTTCTTGCCTAACCTATCCACAGTCCTACACCCACTAATTGCATTATTATAGGCAGGGACATATTGGAAGTGGACTGAGAGCTGTGAGAAAGCGTTTCAGGAAACTAAAAGACTCATAACTTCAGATGGGGTGCTCGCACACTTTGACCCCTCCTTACCTATCTGACTAGCTTGTGATGCCTCACCCCATGGGATAGGAGCTGTGTTATCACACACGTTTCCAGATGGCTCTGAAAGACCAATAGCCTTTGCCTCAAGAACGCTAACTTCAGCTGAACGCAACTACGCGCAGATTGACAGAGATGCCCTAAGCCTCGTGTGGGGAGTCAAGAAATTCAGTCACTACCTGTATGGTCAAAAGTTTACCCTGTTGACTGACCATCAGCCTCTCGTGTCAATCTTCAACCCAAGGAAAGGTGTTCCAGTGATGACAGCACAAAGGCTGCAGCGATGGTCTCTTTTCTTAGGAGGTCTCATGTATGACATTGAACACAAGGGGACCAAGCAACATGGCAACACAGATGGTTTGTCATGTTTACCACTGCTCACTTCCGAGGTAACTACGCAAATGGATTCAGCAGAGATCTTTCACACAACAATAGTTGAACAATTACCAGTAACAAACAGCCTCATTGAAAGGGAAACATGCAATGACACTATGTTGTCAAAAGTGTATGACATCACGGTAAAAGGGTGGCCAGCGCGGGGTAACACACTGTTTCCAGCCTTCTCAGCGAGGGAGGAGCAGTTGTCGGTGTGTCAGGGAACACTAACATGTGGTTCACGAGTAGCGATTCCTCCCAAGCTACGCACCAGAGTGCTGGAGGAACTGCACGAGGGGCACCTGGGTACCGTGAAGATGAAAGGTCTTGCCCATGCCTATGTGTGGTGGCCAGGAATCGATAAACAGATTGAGGACTTGACCAAGAACTGCTCTGGATGTCAAAAGATCCAGAACACACTACCACAAGCCCCTCTCCATCTATGGGAGTGGCCCTCATCACCATGGTAACGAATGCACGTCGACTTTGCTGGAAGTTGCATGGACTCTATATTTTTAATCGCCATTGATGCATGTTCCAAATGGCCAGAAGTCATCAAAATGAAGACAACCACATCAGAAAAGACCATTACAGTTCTGAGGACCATGTTCACTGGGAATGGCATACCAGAACAAATCTGCAGAGACCATGGACGACAATTTGTCTCTGAAGAATTCCAAAGTTTTTTGAAGAACAATGGAATCAAGCACTTTACATCAACCCCTTACCATCCATCCACAAATGGCTTGGCAGAAAGATTTGTACAGACATTCAAGAAAGCCCTTAAGGCAAGGAATAGTTAAAATCCATCACTACAACACAAGATAGACAGCTTCTTCCTTGCCAATCGTATTGCAGTACATGCAACCACTAACCAGACTCCAGCGATGATGTTTCTGAACAGGAACCTGAGGTTCCGCATGGATCTTCTCAAACCAAATGTATGGTGTGATGTGGAGAACAGACAGTTCAAACACTTGAATGCTAAGTCAACACAGAGCTTCAATGTGGGACAGTCAGTTCTTGCACGGGATTACCGGACTGAAAAGTGGCAGCCGGGTACAATTTCCGCCATAGACGGCCCACTGATGTATAGAGTACAGGTGGGAGAGAATGTATGGAGACGTCATGTGGATCAAATCTTGGATGCTCAGGTGGAAAACACAACAACACCTTGCCCAGTCTCCCTGGACATAGAAGCAAACACTCCTGACGTGACCACATCAGCCTCGCCCACAGATGAGCCTGTCATCAGTGCTGAGGACCCACCTGATGTACCTATAGAGATTACTTCCCCAAATCAAATTTTGCAGGGCAGACATTACCCAGAGAGGCAGAGAAGGGCCCCCCAGAGACCTCAGTTATAATTATTATTATTAGATTACTTTGTTATAATTTCATATTATTATGTTACTAATTAAACAGTTGGTGGGCATTTGTATATTAAGGGTACAGATACAGTTTAGCGTAGTGCCCCTGTTAACTTAAAAAAAACAGTTGATACACTTTTAAACTAAAAGGGGAGGAGTGTACCATATAGCCTACTGTATAATATAGGACTATTTTATGTCGTAGTAACACGTTATCGAGCATGCGCTATTAGGCACGTATTGATCTGTATATATGTGTTCAGTTCGGGTCCCGTAAGTAAAAAGCCCTGTTAACTTAGCTCCAGACTCTAACGTTTTTATTTATAGTTTTGTTGCGTAACATACACAACAAAAACCAAAAAGGATTTACTTCAACCTCCATTGATCGCTTCTGTTTATTGTGTTCTAATGACTACTGTCCAGTGGCTCTGACATTCACCATCAAGAAGTGTTTCGAGAGACTTGTCATCAGAAAGAATAACTCCAACCTTCCTGACAACCTTGACCCACTGCAGTTCACCTATTGCCAAAACCAGTCCATGGCAGGCATTCATCTCCAGATCATTTGGACAGTAGGGGCACCCACGCTAGACTATTGTTTATTGACTACCAGTCTATCTCCAATACTATATTTCCAAACAAACTCATCTCTAGACTCCTAGACCTGGGAATTAATTCTTCCTTTGCAAATGTATCCGTGTCTTCCTGAGTAACAGACCAGAATCAGTAGGAAAGACAGTAACAGCTCTGTCACAGTTTTCTCAGCACCGCTGCCCCATAATGGGACATACCTCAAATAATGATGAGTCGGAGTAGAGGAAGGACAGAGAGAGCATAGTGACATGATGTCATGAAAACAGCTTTTTCCTCATTGTCAGTAAAACATAAGAGCAGTTCATTCCCTTCAGAAAGAGCATGGTGAGGGGGGCAGTGTAAATGCTCCCGTTTACATCAACGCTGATGTCAAAAGGGTTGAGATCTTCAAGCTACTAGGTGTGAACTTCACTATTAGCCAGTCCTCTTCCAACCACGTAGATGCCATGACCAAGGAAGCTCACCAGCACCTCTATTTTCTTAGGAGACTAAAAAGATTTCTGCTTGTCCCCTTCAACCTTCAATTTTTATCCATGCGCATCTAGAAGCATAATGTCTTGGTATGGCAACTGCTCTGCCCATGACTGAGAGAAACTGCAGAGAATTGCAGACATGCTCAGCACATTAATGACACCAGCCTCCTCTCCATCGACTTTGTCTACTCTTCTCACTGCCTCAGTAAAGCAGACAGTATCAAAGACCATATTTGTCATAAGAAGGTGGCTTGGAACAGACTCAAGTGCAAGAGACAGACACTGAAGTACTAGGGACAGGACTAGGATACAGGGTGAGGGCAAGGACATGGACACGAAAACCGGGAACCCGGAACAGGACTGGACAAGAGACCTAGGAGCCCGGGCTTGGACTCTGATCCAGAGACTGGACAAGGACCCAGTACCTGGGTCTTGCCTCTGGCTCGGACCCCAGAACTAGGCAAGGACGAGGCTTGGCTGGCAGGCAGGATGAGGCTGGAGTCTTCTGGCTTGAGGCTAGAGACTAGAGGTGAGGCTTCGCAGGAGGCAGGAGGCTGGAGTCTTCAGGCTTAAAGCTAGAGGCTAGAGACTTGAGGCAAGGCTTGGCAGGAGGCAGGAGGCTGGAGACTTGAGGCGAGGCTTGGCAGGAGGCTGGAAGCTGGAGGCTGCTCCTGGGCAGGGCGCGGTACTCCTGGGCAGGGTGCGGATCACCACCCGATGGAGGTAAGGGACAGAACCAACTGTAGGTAATGGTAATTCGGCCTGGCTTACCCAACGGAGGCTAGGGACAGGAAGGGACAGAACCAGCCGCAGGGTAATGGCAAGACAGCCTGACTTACCCGGCGAAGGCAAGGGAGAGGAAGGGAGCTAGGTACAGGGTGGCTCCAGGACAAGACTGAAGGCGAGACGAGGCGAGAGTTACCAGCAAGACCAGGCAAGGCTTCAAGCAATGCAAGGCGAAACGAGAACTTCAGGCGAGGCGAGAGTTACCGGCAAGACAAGGCAGGGCTTCAGGCGAGGAAACAGAAGGCGGAGGAAGGGATACAAGGAGTAAGGACAAGAACAATCCAGCAGCCACACCCTGGTCTCTGAAGGTATTTATGCAGCCAGCCCCAATGAACATCAGCTGACTCAATTAGAGCTCAACAAGAACAGAAACAGGGTAGACAGGAAACCCTGGAGCAAGGGTCGATGGACCGGACCGTGAACCGCAATACGGACTTTACAGACCGGACCATGACAATATTTACCCTGGAGATTGTCTCTTCTCTTCCCTCCCACAAAGTAGAAGATATAAAAGCCTGAAAGCACATACCATTGGTTCCTTAAGGTTGTTATAGGCGAGGGTGGTAATGGGGACAAGCTCCCACTACCTATTAAATGCTCCCAATGGCTTGTGACTCAAATAGCCTCTGACAACCAAGTGCAGCTCCTGGCCTTCACGTGTGGTTTAGCTACTAAGCCTGTCAGAACTGTTTCTACTGACAGGAGAAAGGGCAAAGGTGGGCTACTGGCGCCTTAAAATCAGTTGCTTCAGGTAGATGGGCCTTGTCATCTGTGGTTGACAGCTCACCAAGGAGAAGGAGAACTCTGATCTCAAACCTCTGCTGCCTTGCGGCTATACCGACTCATGGGGAAGGTTTTGGAATTAAGACCAAGGGAAAGATTTGGAGCTGGAATCCCTAAAGCAGTCCAACATTGAGTTCAATGTTGACTGGCAGCTCCTGCGACGCTACTGGTACCAAACTGTATCGGTCTCTGCCGTTCCTTTGGGTTCATCAGATGCATGGAGAGGGGGAGCTTGCTACACAGGCAACAGCTTTCTCTCCAGTTTGCGTATCTAGACAGCTAGGATACCCCATCGGTGGTCGACCCTGACTGATGGAAATCTCATTGCATTACATACCACCAGACTCGAGAGCAGCTTCTGCCCTGCTTTTACAAGGCTATTAAATGGTTTCTTAGTATGATTAGATGGACTCTTGATCTCACAATCTACCTTGTTCTGACCTTGCATCTTAATGTCTACCTGCATTGCACTCTCTCTAACTATAACACTTTATTTTGCACTCTGTTATTGCTTTGCCTTGTACTGTCTCAATACACCGTTGTAATGAATTGATCGGTGTACAGCCCAAGTTTTTCTCACTGTACATGAGTACATGTAACAATAATAAATCAATTTATCTATTTTCTCACTGCATGTGTTGGTTGTTTTATTCTGAGCATTCTTCTGCACATTCAGCTTTCAATGATTTTTTAAAATATAAAGTTCTCTTGGCAGTGTGGAGGATCAGCGAGATCTTGGGGTTCATGTCTATATACACTCGAAGCTGCTGTTCCAGTTGACAGTGTTGTTGAGAAGGCGTATGGTGTGTTGGCATTCATCAATCATGGGAATGAGTTCAAGAGCCGTGAGGTAATGTTACAGCTATATAAGGCCTTGGTCAGACCCCTCTTGGAGTACTGTGTTCAGTTCTGGTCACCACACTACAGGAAGGATGTGGATACTATTGAGAGAGTGCAGACGAGATTTACAAGGATGTTGCCTGGATTGGAGGGCGTACCTTATGAGAATAGGCTGAGTGAACTTGGCCTTTTCTTCTTGGAGTAACGGATGATGAAAGATGACCTGATAGAGGTGTATAAGATGATGAGGGGCATTGATTGTTGGATAGCCAGAGGCTTTTTCCCATGGTTGAAATTGTTAACCTGAGGGGGCATAGTTTTAAGGTGCTTGGAAATAGATACGGAGAGGATGTCTGGGGTAAGTTTTTCCCACAGAGAGTGGTGAGTGCGTAGAATGCACTGCCGGTGGTGGTGATGGAAGTGGATACAATAGGGTCTTTTAAGAGTCTCTTAGATAGGTACATGGAGCTTAGAAAAATAGAGGGCCATGTGGTAGGGAAATTCTAGGCAGTTTCTAGAGTAGGTTACATGGTCAGCACAACAATGTGGGCTGAAGGGCCTGTAATGTGCTGTAGATTTCTATGTTCTATGTTCTCAATTGAGTTCATGATGGAGTTCAGAAAACATAGTATGCCAATATCAAATACCCAAACTTCCGTAGAATATGTTTGAAGCTGCACCATTATGGAATTGCCTATCTTGCTTTGCAAATAGCGTGTATTGCTCATCTACCTGCTCAGGGTTTCAAAAACATGCAATGTTGGATTCAAGTGCCTGGTGATATTGTGCTACAGAAGAACATGATCATGATTGTTAACATGAGTGTGAGCTGGTGGAATGTCTATTTATTTCATTGCTGCATTTGGACAGCCTGAGGATTCAGCCACACCAAGGAGATAGAGTTTCCATCAGCCTCTCATATTAAAAGCAAAATCAGAACCTTCTCCACCCATCTTCTGCTGGGGCTACTCTTTCACTTTCCCTACATAAGGCTACTGAAGGCAGGTGACAATGAGGAATTGAGGTTGCTTTCAAGCAACACACATCAAAGTTGCTGGTGAACGCAGCAGGCCAGGCAGCATCTCTAGGAAGAGGTGCAGTCGACGTTTCAGGCCGAGACCCTTCGTGATCAGCCATGACTGCAATCTCAACTCCACATTCCACCATGATGAATGATGGAACAGATTTGAAGGGCCTGAGAGTAATTTGTATGTTCATATTCTTCTGTACTACTCTGTATAATTATCATAAGGAAGGCACTTGCTGGCTGTTGGCTTCATCCTGCCCATCTCAATCCCTTTCTCAGCATCATCAAAGCATTACCCCAGCAACCTCTCTGCCTTCTATTCAACAGAACACTGAGACTCTGCTCACTATTTTATGTTAAAAAATAACAGGTACTTTGGACTGTAATAATTTTTTGTGAGGTTTATGTACTAGCTTGTTTTAAATCAATCTTCAATAACTCATTAAGACATTTTTGTTAATTTGCACTCCACGTGGCTTAGATTCCGGGGCGCCTAGATGCGACTAGGTAACCCTAGGTAATTTCTCAGGTAAGGACATGCTCGGCACAGCTTTGTGGGCCGAAGGGCCTGTACTGCGCTGTAGGTTTTCTACGTTTCTATGACTCGAGTAGCAGCAGTACTCTCAATGGATACGATTAAATATTCCCATTTCAGCCTGATACAGTTAAAAAGCACAACTGCTTCTAAAGTCAGTACAGTTAACAAAGATGTCTTAATGCGTTTAAACGAACTATCGCTGCTTAAAGCCGACGGGAACAACATCGACTGCCCACGGAAAGCACCTCCGAGGAAGCGCGGATTACAAGTGCGTTTAAGGAAACGGGGTTTTAAACTCCCAATACCGACTATCCTGTTGGCGAACGTGCAGTCCCTGGTGAATAAAATCGATTATTTCAGAGCCAAGGGGGCTGAATCAGAGGGACATTAGGACTTCATGTGCCCTTTGTTTCACAGAATCCTGGTTAACCCCTTCCATATTGGATGCAGCGATTCAGATCAGCGGGTTTACTATACACCGTCAGGATAGATCCAGAGTCTCTCAAAAGCAGAGGAGAAGGAGTATATCTCATGATTAACTTTTCTTGGTGCACAAATATATCAGTGCTGTCCCAATTCTGCTCACCAGACCTGGAATATCTAATAGTACTTTTTACCTACCACGGGAGTTCTCTGGGGTTATTTTGGTAGCAGTTTACATTCCACCTCAGGCCAAAGTCAAGCAGGCTTTAGATGATCTGAGTAGTGGGATCAACATGCACGAAACAGTGCACCCTAATGCCTTCACCATCGTTTTGGGATATTTTAACCAGACCAGTCTGAAAAAAATCACTAAGCAACAGCATCAACAGATCACTTGCAATACCAGAGGAAACAACACACTGGACCATTGCTACACCACCATCAGGAATGCCTACTGTGCTATTCCACGTCCTCACTTCGGGAAGCCTGATCACCTGGCTGTACTTCTACTCCCTGAGTATAGGCAGAGACGGTGGGCTTCACAGCTGAACAGGTGAGAAGCACAGCTGAAACGTCTCAACCCAAGCAAGGCTGCAGGACCAGATGGTGTCAGTACCAGGGTGCTCAAAGCCTGTGCCCCTCAGCTATGTGGAGTACTTCGCCATATATTCAACCTGAGCCTGAGGCTCTGGAGGGTTCTTGTACTGTGGAAAATGTCCTGCCTCGTCCCTGTGCCGAAGACGCCGCGCCCCAGCAGCCTCAATGACTACAGACTGGTGGCATTGACCTCCCACATCATGAAGACCCTGGAGAGACTTGTTCTGGAGCTGCTCCGGCCTATGGTCAGGCCACACTCAGATCCCCTCCAGTTCGCCTACCAGCCCTGACTAGGAGTTGAGGATGCCATCGTCTTCCTGCTGAACTGTGTCTATGCCCACCTGGACAAGCCAGCGAGCACTGTGAGGGTCATGTTTTTTGACTTCTCCAGTGCATTCAACACTATCCGCCCTGCTCTGCTGGGGGAGAAGCTGACAGCGATGCAGGTGGATGCTTCCCTGGTATCATGGATTCTTGATTACCTGACTGGCAGACCACAGTACGTGTGCTTGCAACACTGTGTGTCCGACAGAGTGATCAGCAGCACTGGGGTTCCACAGGGGACTGTCTTGTCTCCCTCTCTCTTCACGATTTACACCTCGGACTTCAACTACTGCACAGAGTCTTGTCATCTTCAGAAGTTTTCTGATGACTCTGCCATAGTTGGATGCATCAGCAAGGGAGATGAGGCTGAGTACAGGGCTGTGGTAGGAAACTTTGTCACATGCTGTGAGCAGAATTATCTGCAGCTTAACGTGAAAAAGACTAAGGAGCTGGTGGTAGACCTGAGGAGAGCTGAGGTACCGGTGACCCCTGTTTCCATCCAGGGGTTCAGTGTGGACATGGTGGAGGATTACAAATACCTGGGGATACGAATTGACAATAAACTGGACTGGTCAAAGAACACTGAGGCTGTCAACAAGAAGGGTCAGAGCCATCTCTATTTCCTGAGGAGACTGAGGTCCTTTAATATCTGCCGGACATTGCCGAGGATGTTTTACGAGTCTCTGGTGGCCAGTGTGATCATGTTTGCTGTTGTGTGCTGGGGCAGCAGGCTGAGGGTAGCAGACACCAACAGAATCAACAAACTCATTCGTAAGGCCAGTGATGTTGTGGGGATGGAACTGGACTCTCTGACGGTGGTGTCTGAAAAGAGGATGCTGTCCAAGTTGCATGCCATCTTGGTCAATGTCTCCCATCCACTACACAATGTACTGGTTGGGCACAGGAGTACATTCCGCCAGAGACTCATTCCACCGAGATGCAACACAGAGCGTCACAGGAAGTCATTCCTGCCTGTGGCCATCAAACTTTACAACTCCTCCCTTGGAGGGTCAGACACCCTGAGCCAATAGGCTGGTCCTGGACTTATTTCATAATTTACTGTCATAATTTACATATTACTATTTAACTGTTTATGGTTCTATTACTATTTATGGCGCAACTGTAACGAAAACCAATTTCCCCCGTGATCAATAAAGTATGACTATGATTATGAGACTGAAGTCTGCAGCACCAGCAGTGAGGACCAAGAAGGTATGGACAAGGAAGCACAGGAGTGCCTACTGGACTGATTTGAATCGGTGGGCTGGGCTGTATTCAGGGATTCATCTTTGAAACTGGATGAGTATGCTGCAGTTGTTACCAACTTCACTAAAACCTGTGTGGGTGAGTGTGTGCCCACAAAGACTTACTGCATATTCCCAAACCAAAAGCTGTGGATGAACCAGGATGTAGGTCGTCTGCTGAAGGCTAGATCGGTGGCAACCCAGGCCTGCACCAGAAAACCAGGCATGATTTGCGGAGGGCTATTTCAAGAGTGAAGAGACAATTTCGAATGAGCTTGGAGGTGACATCAGATGCACGGCAACTCTGGCAGGGTCTGCAAGACATTACTTCCTACAAAGCAAAACCCCATAGTATGAATGGCAGTGATGCTTCACTACCAGATGAACTCAACACCTTCTTTGCACACTTTGAAAGGGAGAACACAACTACAGCTGTGAAGATCCCTGCTGCACCTGATGACCCTGTGATCTCCATCTCAGAGGCTAATGTTAGACTGTCTTTAAAGAGAGTGAACCCTTGCGAGGCAGAAGGTCCCAATGGAATACCTGGTAAGGCTCTGAAAACCTGTGCCAACCAACTGGCGGGAGTATTCAAGGACATTTTCAACCTCTCACTGCTACAGATGGAAATTCCCATTTGCTTCAAAAAGGCAACAATTATACCTGCGCCTAAGAAGAATAATGTCGGCTGCCTTAATAACTATCGCCCGGTAGCACTCACATAGATAGTGATGAAATGTTTTGAGATTGGTCACGACTAGACTGAACTCCTGCCTCAGCAAGGACCTGGACCCATTGCAATTTGCCTATTGCCACAATAGGTCAACAGCAGATGCAATCTCAATGGCTTTCCACACAGCTTTAGACCACCTGGACAATACAAACACCTACGTCAGGATGCTGTTCATCGATTATAGTTCAGCATTTAACACCATCATTCCCACAATCCTGATTGAGAAGTTGTAGAACCTGGGCCTCTGTACATCCCTCTGCAATTGGATCCATGACTTCCTAACTGGAAGACCACAGTCTGTGTGGATTGGTGATAACATATCCTCCTTGCTGACGATCAACACTGGCACACCTCAGGGGTGTGTGCTTGGCCCACTGCTCTACTCTCTGTATACACATGACTGTGTGTCTAGGCATAGCTCAAATACTATCTATAAATTTGCTGACGATACAACCATTGTTGGTAGAATCTCAGGTGGTGACAAGAGGGTGTACAGGAGCGAGATGTGCCAACTAGTGGAGTGGTGTCGCAGCAACAACCTGGCACTTAATGTCAGTAAGATGAAAGAGCTGATTGTGGACTTCAGGAAGGATAAAACAAAGGAACACATACCAATCCTCATAGAGGGATCAGAAGTAGAGAGAGTGAGCAGCTTCAAGTTCCTGGGTGTCAAGATCTCTGAGGACCTAACCTCGTCCCAGCATATCAATGTAGTTATAAAGAAGACAAGACAGCGGCTATACTTTATTAGGATTTTGAAGAGATTTGGCATGTCAACAAATACACTCAAAAACTTCTATAGTTGTACCATGGAGAGCACTCTGACAGGCTGCATCACTGTCTGGTATGGAGGGGCTACTGCACAGGACCCAAAGAAGCTGCAGAAGGTTGTAAATCTAGTCAGCTCCATCTTGGGCACTAGCCTGGAAAGTACCCAGGATATCTTTAGGGAGCGGTGTCCATTATTAAGGACCTCCAGCAGCCAGGACTTTGCCCTTTTCTCACTGTTACCATCAGTTAGGAGGTACAGAAGCCTGAAGGCACACACTTAGCGAATCAGGAACAGCTTCTTCCCCTCTGCCATCCGATTCCTAAATGGATATTGAAGCTTTGGACACTACCTCACCTTTTTTTCAGTATACGGTATTTCTGTTTTTGCACATTTTAAAATATCTATTAAATATATGTAATTATTTATTTGTTTACTTATTATTATGTTTTTATTTTATTTATTATTATTTCTTTTCTCTGCTAGATTATGTATTATATTGAACTGCTGCTGCTAAGTTAACAAATTTCACGTCACATGCCGGTGATAATAAACCTGATTCTGACTGAGATGATCTATTGCCGCCAGACTAATCCAGCCCCACCCTCCCTATCAGACATGTCACATGAGAGATCTAATGCACAGAGTCTATTTCCTTACCTTTTCCACCAGAGCCACACTCTACATGCAAGATTTTCAGACTACTAGTTTTAGAGCTCTTCACTCAACACCTAAGGCCTGATTGAGGTGGAGCCAGTTGCTTGCTGATTATACCTGTTCATGCAGACACCAGAGATCATGATCAATTCAGACCACCAGATATTGGAATTTCTATCTGCATCACCATGATGCCATTAATGCCTGCTCGGGAATCTGAGTTAAATGCTTGAAAATAAGAAGCAAGTTACTGTGCCTCCCCTTCTACTATGGTAGAGATCAGAGACAATGGCTTCAATCTTCCTCCAATTTCATTGAGGGAAACTTAGTCAGAAACAGTACCAAATGTTGGAAAAGCAGTTACAATATTCAGAAGCAGTTGAAAGGGCCAAACAACTTGATGGTGAAATTGGTAAAATCCAATTCTTTCTAGAACATACTGGAGCAATTCTACATTGCTGTCATCGGGAGCATGCTCACATTAATTATTACTATTTGGTTTGACTTAGCATCCTCTCACAATATATGTAAAGTACAATGAACTGTTGGGTCAGCAGAAAGGTCATTAGCTGTAGTCTACTATCACTGCAGGACTTGTAAGTGGCCAGGCCAAAGAAAATGGCAGAAAAAAAATCATTATGGACACTGCTGGGTGGGTAGCTTTCTATAATGGTTTTTTTTTCTGCCCATTCCAAAAGCTGCCTTTTGGAAAGCACTCGTCGTGGCCATCCCTCGAGGTTGAGGATGATGGTCTTCATTCTGTTGATCTACTTATGGGCTCTCAAGTGGCTTATGAGTCCAATCTTGGCTTTGAAAGTTCTTCTGCATTCAAGACAGGTAGTTCCAGATGGCAGATTGGGCTTCGGTCGTTGCTGCCTCTCTTTCCATTTTCTTCTCTTTTCTTCTAATTCCGCACATCTGTTGGCTTCGAAAGTTGCTGTTCCTTCTCAGATGATGGCTTGCCAGAGTTTCCTGTCCTTGGCACTGGTTTCCCAATTGTTGATGTCGATGTTACATTTCTTCATGTAATGGAAAGCATTACAGGGCTAATAAAACAAAAGAAAAACTTCATACCATTTTAAAAGCTTCTTCTCCTGGGCTGTTAACCTGATCAACCATTCTAGTTAGCTTCCACCCTTCTTTGTCCATGATCATAGTCAATGCAATGCATTGTAAACACCTTAAATCACTTTTCATAATGCTGGTCTTATATATTTACGCATATTACATGTCATATCTGCACTTTGACCTCTAACTTCACTTTAATATAATTTTTTATTCTTTATAATTGTTGAATTTTTTTTGCTGCATGACGTGCCAACACACCACAACAAATTTACAGAGTATGGCGAATATATTTAATCCTTGATCCTTGAGGAGCATTATCAGCAACATGTAGACACTAATAATAAACAGCAAGAAATTCTGCAGATGCTGGAAATCCAAAGGAACATGCACAAAACGCTGGAGGCCCTCAGCAGGACAGGCAGAATCTATGGAAGTCAATAAACAATAGATGTTGTTGGCCAAGATTCTTCTTTGAAACTGGAAAGGATGTGAGAAGACACCAAAATATAAAGGTGAGGGGAAGGGACAGAGGATAGCTAGAGGGTGATAGATGAAGATGGGTGGGTGGGAAAGGTAAAGGGCTGGTGAGGAAGGAAGAAGGAGGGGCAATGGGGGGGCGCAGTGATAGGCAGGTGAGAAGAGGTAAGAAACTAATGTTATCTTCGCAGACAATATCTCAGGCAGAAAGAATTCAAAGTGAATTCTTGGAAAAGAATGGAACCAGAGAATGCAGTGTCACTCAGCTGGATTATTCTGGTAAGGTGGTGAAGGTGGATATTTAACTCAACCAGATCGAAGTCTGCAGACAGTCAGGAAAGATAAAGGCGATTACCTTTATTGCAATCTTAATGGATATTGTCACTAACTGTGATGGGACTTCTTTCAGTACTTTGGCAGTGATAAAACCCCAGTACAGGCATCAATTGCAGTAAAGAAATAGTTTAGCTCTTTATTCCAAAAGAGTAACATCTTTTATTAATTGACTAAGCTTAGGGACGCAAAATCAAAAAGGGTAGCAAATACAGTTCTCATAGTGTTATATCTCAATGCACAGAGATTAAGAAATAAAGTGGACGATCTTGTAATTCTACAGGTTGTCAGGTGTGATGTTGTGGCCATCACTGAATCATGGCTGAAGGATGGTTATAGTTGGGAGCTGAGTGTCCAAGGTTACACATTTTATCGGAGGGATAGGAAGGTAGGTAAAAGGGATGGCGTGGCTCTGCTGGAAGGAATGGCATCAAATCAGAAGAAAGTTGTGACATAGGATCAGAAGATGTTGAATCCTTGTGGGTTGAGTTAAGAAACTGCCAGGGTAAAAGGACCCTGATGGCAGTTATATACAGACCTCCAATCAGTAGCTGGGATGTGGATTACAGATTGCAACAGGAAATAGAAAAGGCGTGTCAAAAGGGCAATGTAATGATAGTCATGGGAGATTTTAACATGCAGGTCGATTGGGAAAATCAGGTTGGTAATGGATCTCAGGAGAGTGAATTTGCTGAATGCATGTGAGATGGCTTTTTAGAGCAATTTGTTGCTGAGCCTACTAGGGGATTAGCTATAATGGATTGGGTGTTATGCAATGAACCAGAGGTGATTAGGGAGTAAGGTATTGCACCTTTAGAAGGCAGTGATCATGATAATTGGAGTTCAACTTGAAATTTGATAGGGAGAAAATGAGAAAAGGAGTAAAGGAAATTACAGTGTTATAAGAGAGGAGTTGGCCAAAGTAAATTGGAAGGAGATGCTGGCAGAGCAGCAATGACGTGAGTTTCTGGGAAAAATGAGGAAGGAGCAGGATAGATGTATTCTAAAAACAAAAAAATACTCAAACAGCAAAATAGTACAACCATGGCTGACAAGGGAAGTCAAAGCTGATGTAAAAGCAAAAGAGATGGCATACATCAAAGCAAAAATAAGCAAAAATTAGCGGGGGAGAGAGAGGATTGGGAAGCTTTTAAAAACCTACAGAGAGCAACTAAAAGAATGATTAGGAGGGAAAAGATGAAATATGAAAGCAAGCTAGCAAACAACATCAAAGTGAATAATAAAAGCTTTTTCAAGTATGGAAAAAATAAAAGAGAAAAGAGAGTGGATATAGGACCGCTAGAAAATGAGGTCGGAGAAATAATAACCGGGACCAAGGAGTTGACAGATGAACTAAATGAGTATTTTGCATCAGATTTCACTGTGGAAAAGACAAGCAGTGTGCCAGATGTTGAAGGGTGTGAGGAAAGAGAAGTAAGTGCAGTTACTATTACAAGGGAGAAGGTGCTCAAAAAGCTGAAAGACCTGAGGATACATAAGTTACGTAGACCAGATGAACTGCACCCTAGGGTTCTGAAAGAGGTAGTGGTAAAGATTGTAGAGGCATTAGTAAAGATCTTTCAAAAAATCATTGGGCTCTAGCATGGTGCCAGATGACTGGAACATTGCAAATGTCACTCCACTCTTTAAGAAAGGAGGAAGGCAGCAGAAAGGAAATTGTAGACCACTTAGTCTGACCTCAGTGGTTCTGAAGATGTTAGAGTCAAGTGATAAGGTTGAGGTTATGGAGTACTTAGTGACACAGGAATCTGCTGGAATTCTTCGAGGAGAGTACAAGTAGGATAGGTGAAGGGGATGCAGTGGATGTTGTATATTTGGACTTTTGGAAAGACTTTGACAAGGTCCCACACATGTGGCTGCTTACTAAGTTAAGAGCCCATAGTTTTACAGGAAAGTTACTGGCATGATTAGAGCATTGGCTGATTGGTAGGTGGCAGCGAGGAAGAATAAAAGGATCCTTTTCTGTTTGGCTGCCAGTGACAAGTGGTGTTCAGCAGGGGTCAGTGTTGGGACTGCTTCCTTTTACACTGTAGATAAATGATTTAGATGACTTAATAGATGACTTTGTTGCCAAGTTTACAGATGATATGAAGATTGGTGGAGGGGCATGTAGTGTTGAGGAAACAGGTAGGCAGCGGAAGGACTTAGATTAGGAAAATAGGCAAGAAATTGGCAAATGAAATACAATGTTGGAAAATGCATGGTCATGCACTTTGGTATTAGAAATAAATGTGCAGGCTTCTTTCTACACAGCCAAAATATCTAAAAATCTGAGATGCAGAGGGACTTGGGAGTCCTTGTGCAGAACACCCTGAAGGTTGTCTTGCAGGTAGAGTCGGTGGTGAGGAAGGCAAATGCAATGTGAGCATTCATTTCAACAGGTTCTGAATATAAGAACTGGGATGTGATGCTGAGGCTTTATAAGGCACTGGTGAGGCCTCACCCTGAATATTGTGAACAGATTTGGGCCCCTCATCCAAGAAAAGGTATGCTGGCATTGGAGAATGTTCAGAGGAGGCTCACAAGGATGATCCTGGGAATGAAAGGCTTATCATATGAGGCATATTTGATGGCTCTGGGCCTGTACTTGCTGAAATTTGAAAGGTTTGGGGGGGGGGGGATTTTTATTGAAACCTTTCGAATGTTGGAAGGCTTATTCAGAGTAGATGTGGAAAGAATGTTTCCCATGGTGGGAGAGTCTTGGACAAGAGGGCACAGCCTCAGGATAGAGGGGCATCCATTTAAAACAGAAATGCAGAGAAATTTCTTTAGCCTGAGAATGGTGAATTTGTGGAATTTGTTACCATGTGATGTTAGCATTCATTCTGAGAGGACTGGAACATATAAGATGATAGGTTCTTGATTAGTCTGGGCATGAAGGGTTATGGGGAAAAGGCAGGATGAGGCTGAGAAGGAAATGGATCAGCCATGATGAAATGGTGATGCAGACTTGATGGGCCAAATGGCCTAATTTTGCTCCTATATATTATGGTCTTATGGTTCTGGTCTTCTAAATAGATGTCCCTCTATTCTGAGGCTGTGGTCTCCCATTATAGGAAACATTCCCTTCACATCCACTCTATCTTGGCCTTTCAATATTTGATAGGTTTCAATTAGATTCCCACCTCATTCTTCTAAACTCCAGTGACTAGGTCCAGAGCCATCAAATGCTCCTCATATGGTAAGGCTTTCAATCCCGAATTCATTTTCATGAATTTTCTCTGGACCCTCTCCAATGCCAGTGAATCTTTTCTTAAATAAGAGCTGCAAAACTGCTCAAAATACTCAAAGAGTAATCTGAACAATGCCTTATAAAGTCTCAGCATTACATCCTTGTTTTTGTATTCAAGTCCTCACAAAATGGATGCTAACATTGCATTTGCCTTCCTTATCACTGATTCAACCTTCAAGTTAACCTCTAGGGAACCTTGCATGAGGATTCCCAAGTCCTTTTGCACCTCAGATTTTTGAATTTTCGATCCACTTAGAAAATAGCCCACATCTTTATTCTTTCTAGCAAAGTAAATTAAGGAAAACATTATAAGTAGGTGGGACAAACAAGTAACTAAATATAAAATACATTTTGTTAGTAAATGAAATGAAGGAAAATAACCATGAGAAAGGCACACAGGCAAGGACAAACATATCACTGAATGATAAAAATTAGTAATGATTCTCAGAGCGCATGTTGGTTGAACCTATAAATAACAAAATATTGTCATTTCTATATTTCTTCTGAAAGTATTGAGTTACATTTTGCAAATTATGTTGAATACATTGAAAAACATATGTGCAGTTCGAGTAAACAAAAAAGTTTGAATAGTTCTGTGGTCTAGAGATCATTGGCACCCTTGTAAATAATCTGTAGTGCAACTGCAAGGCACACTAATAAACTTTTTTGTTTATTGGCTTCTTTGCAAACTTTAATAGCACCCAAGCTACATCAAATCAGATAAAGAAGGACAAATCTGAACCCAGATGGACTTTCACTCCCAGTGCTTTTCATCTAGAAATGGTTGCAATTGCATCATATTTCAGATAACAAATGAATCTCAGACATACAGCAAAAAAAATTAGTACTGGATATCCAAGTTTCTAGGTAGAGTATTTTTAATCCAAGCCAACAGATGGTATGTATACTGTGGTGCTGCATTAATATTATTGTACTAAAGGAAGTACAACATATTTGATAACTTTCTAATTTCTAAAATTAGCATTACACCTACTGGCAACTGGTAACTTGGAGGCTGGATTTACAATGTAACTTGGTACTCCAGTAGAGTTTTCACAGTAGGGTTATCCAAGAACTTGGTGTCTGGCAAAATGCTACCAACCAGGTTTATATTTGCCTCATTTTATATACTGTTCAAGAATTGTATTTGAGCAAATAACTTTCATTGGAAACACAAGGCGATTCTACTGAAGCATACAAAATCGCGTATTTGGAATAAAATGAGATCTGATTTCCCCCCAACTCTCAAAATAAAATAAAATTCCCAGTAGTTTCTTGGGTATTTAGCTTTAGCTTAATTTTACTATTTTAGTGTGTAAAGTTTAAATTTTAAGCGCAAGTTCAGAAGGCTATTATGAATATGTATAGCATGTAATCATGTCAAAATCAGAATCAGCCGAGAATTTTTATAATTCCCCTTTAAACTGATTGATTAGCAATAACAATATTTTTTATTTGTTACTGCAATACTAATCGGTCTGAAAATTAAACAAAGTGATACAGGTTACAGCGATTTGGAAAAAAAAGAGGATTTGTTAAACATATCCACATGCAAGCAATGTAACTTGCAATGAGTGCGGCAAGCGACGGCAGAGACATACTGGCTATGCCAGCCCCGCTGCACAGGGAGAATTTCTCTTCCTGTAATGCTGCGGGCAGCGCGGTATGGTTGCCTGGTTACAGATTGTTACACACAGGACGGCGCTGATTGACAGCTCTCCCAGGGAAATGTCGCGGGCGTAAGAAAAAGTGATAAATAAAAGCAGGTCGTTGTGGTTAACAACATTTCCTTTCTGGAGTCATGGCTTCCCGGAGTGCTGGAACTCTCATAACTAACTACAATGCTACATATATTCCTCCCGCCTTAATGCCGGGGTAAGAAATCAGAGTGTTAAATCTGCAGATCTTCTCGTGTTTGTTAATATTGTCAGGCTTTGTGTTATTGGTTATATTGTGCAATCAGCGAATACAATACCAGATTAAAGAGCACATTGAAAATACTATTTTGGGTATGTTAATAAAAGCTAATGTTCAGAAGTTTTACCAAATGTTTGGTCATGCTAAATATTCATGTTGTAGCTGATAATGCTTCAGAAACCACCGCTGTTTTGAGATTTTCAGTCTTCTAGTCATTCCCACATTTAACCAGATTTGTCGTGCTCTGGTCGAGAATAATCATAAAGTTTTACCTTACCCATTAATAATGAAAGGTTTAGCATCTGTTGATTGAAACTAGATTCCATCAGTAAACTATACACTAAATACCCACTCTTAGATTCCAGTTAGAAGGTTCCTTAGTGTTAGATTATAGCCATTGGTTTAAATGGTTATAAATTTAATTATTCATTAAGTATTGAACAATTACATTACCTAAGTAAATTCATGATTTAACCTATCAAAAATACCTCCTCCATTCTCACCATTTGTCCTAGTATCATACACAAAATGCTGGAGTAACTCAATAGGTCAGGCAGCATCTATGGAGGAGAATAAAAAGTTAACTTTTCCAGCTGAGACCAAGTCTTGATGTTGCCTGGTCTGCTGAGTTCCTCCGGCATTTTCAGTGTGCTGCTCAATATTTCCAGCATCTGCAGACTCTCTTGTATTTATGATTTATCAAAGGTATGATTAACAAATTGATAGGCAACTAACACTGCTCTGGACAAATTCCATTTATGGAATAAGTATTTGCAGAAAGAAATACTGACTTTTGTAATTTAATGAAGGTTGCTTTTTTGAATACATAGTACAACCTCTGCAGTGATAGCTGTTATGTAGATCAAACAGATAAAAATAATGAAAATATTCAGAATAATTGAACATTTCAAGAAGAAGATTTTGTGTGCATTGCTCAAGAAGAAGAAATAGTTTTCACACTTACCACGGCCAGGAACCAGAGATTCTACTCACAATGTGCTGGAGGAACTCAGCAGGTCAGTCAGTATCAGTTGAAAAGATTAGTCGACGTTTCGGGCCGAAACCCTTCATCAAGACAGCATCTGCGGATTATTTTGTGTTTAGCAGAGGTTCTGGATTGGAATGCATTGTCTGATGGGGTAGAATCGTAGAAAAATACAACACAAGACAGGCCCTTCAGCCCATCTAGTCTGTGCTGAACGATTTAAACTGTTTAGTGCCATTGACCTATATCTGGACCATAGCCCTCCGTACCGTTACATCCATGTACCAATCCAAACTTCTTTTAAACAAACATAGAACAATACAGCACAGTACAGCGTCAGCCCACAATGTGGTGCCAACTTTTTTAACTCACAAGGTCAATATAATCCTTCCCTTCCAAATAGCCCTCCATATTTCTATCATCCATCTATTTTTTTTTGAAAAAGGGAATTGGTCAAATAACTGAGGGAAAATGCAAAGAATTAGGATTAATTGGACAGAGCTGACACAAAGAATAGGTTGATCATGAAGGTACAACACCCAGGTGTTAATATTTTGTACCATTTAGCATAAACTGCTACCAAATTATTTTACACCGTTGCTCTTGTTTTTGAGCATCTTTTGAGCAAAACCTTGGCAAGAATGCATTACAAAATAAAGATTCATCCATGAGGTCATTATACCCATTTAGAAGTTTAAGTGATGGGAGCCATTTCAGCTTGTCATGAGAAGACTAACGTAGAAATCAGTAAGAAGGTTTGAAAACTTTTGACATAGAGACCAAAAGATAAAGGTATTGATTATCTAGACGACATTAAAACCTTTACTGCAGTATTACATGGGTGGTCAGTATAAGGTCTGAGGTCCAAACGCTGAGATTCTCTCCCGTGCTGGACTTCCCAGAATGTTCACGCTTTTAAGACAACGCAGACTGCGCTGGCTGGGCCACGTCCGTCGTATGAAGGATGGTAGACTGCCAAAGGACATCCTCTATTTAGAACTAGCAACAGGCAAGAGGAACGTTGGTAGACCCCAGCTTCACTTCAAGGACCTCTGCAGGCGCGACATGAAGCCTTAAAAATCAACACAGAGTGCTGGGAGGATACAGTGGATGACCGCAACAAGTGGCGAGGTACTCTTCAGCAACACCAAGAGCAAGGCGAAAGAGTGATCCTGAGTCAGTTTGAGGAGCGGAGAGCACGGCGGACAGTGGACAACAATTCCACGATGCCCTACACATGCGGCAACTGTAGCAGAGCCTGCCGTTCCAGGATCGACCTCAACAGCCACAGTCGACGCTGCTCGACAAACCAGTGACTACCAGAGACGCAGTACCCATGGTCGACCACGACCGACAGAGGCCACACATAAGGACAAAAAACCTATCACAGAATCATTAAAATAGACTTTCATTTACCACAAAGTGAAAGATGGACTCGGTCATGCAAGTTGCTAAACTGGAATGCTGCAGGACAAGTGCAGTATCTGAAGGATCAGTATTGCAGCCCTTATAATTGGCTCTTGATATAATTGTTTGGGAATTTATAAAGTTTGACCATTGCTGATGACTTCGAGGCTGGAGAAAGGAGACTGCAGATGCTGTAATCTGGAACAAACAAAACATGCTGGTGGAACTTGTGGGTCTGTAAAGGCAAAAGAATCATCAGCATTTCCAGCCAAGATCCTGCATCAGGATCAGCAACCATCTGTTTGAAAACTTTTGATCAGGATAATGGCCAAGCCCATCAGGTACTGGGAAATGGGTTCAGAAACATGAAAATTAAATGTTAACAAGTCGAAATGAGTTTGCCGTCAGTGGTGGGTAAATTGATGGAAAGTATTCTTCGAGATGGTATATATAATTATCTGGATAGATGGGGTCTGATTAGGAACAGTCAACATGGATTTGTGCGTGGAAGGTCATGTTTGACCAATCTTATTGAATTTTTTGAAGAGTTTACTAGGAAAGTTGACGAAGGTAAAGCGGTGGATGTTGTCTATATGGACTTCACTAAGGCCTTTGACAAGGTTCCACACGGAAGGTTAGTTAGGAAGGTTCAATTGTTTGGGGTGGTAAATTGGATTAGTAAGTATGCAGATGATGCTAAGATAGGTGGCGTTGTGGATAATGAAGTAGGTTTTCAAAGCTTGCAGAGAGATTTAGGCCAGTTAGAAGAGTGGGCTGAAATATGGCGGATGGAGTTTAATGCTGATAAATGTGAGGTGCTACATTTTGGTAGGACTAATCAAAATAGGACATACATGGTAAATGTGTTGAAGAATGCAGTAGAACAGAGGGATCTAGGAATAATGGTGCATAGTTCCCTGAAGGTGGAATCTCATGTGGATAGGGTGGTGAAGAAAGCTTTCAGTACGCTGGCCTTTATAAATCAGAGCATTGAGAATAAGAGTTGGGAAGTAATGTTAAAATTGTACAAGGCATTGTTAAGGCCAAATTTGGAGTATTGCGTACAGTTCTGGTCACCGAATTATAGGAAAGATGTCAACAAAATAGAGAGAGTACAGAGAAGATTTACTAGAATGTTACCTGGGTTTCAGCACCTAAGTTACAGAGAAAGGTTGAACACGTTGGGTCTTTATTCTTTGGAGCATAGAAGGTTGAGGGGGGACTTAATAGAGGTATTTAAAATTATGAGGGATAGATAGAGTTGACGTGGATAGGCTTTTTCCATTGAGAGTAGGGGAAATTCAAACAAGGGGACATGAGTTGAGAGTTAGGGAGCAAAAGTTTAGGGGTAACATGAGGAAGAACTTCTTTACTCAGAGAGTGGTAGCTGTGTGGAATGAGCTTCCGGCAGAAGTGGTAGAGGCAGGTTCGATATTATCACTTAAAGTAAAATTGGATAGCTATATGGACAGGAAAGGAATGGAGGGTTACGGGCTGAGTGCAGGTCGGTGGGACTAGGTGAGAGTAAGCGTTCGGCACAGACTAGAAGGATCGAGATGGCCTGTTTCTTTGCTGTAATCATTATATGGTTATAAAGTACCTTCAATATTAGTAAATAAAGCTATGAAGTAAATGTGGTAACCCATTGCATTAGTAACAGGTAAAAAGTTGGAAAAATTGGAGTCATTAAATAGGTTATTGAAACCATTTATACAGAGTAAAATAACAATCAGAAAATTTACAATATGCCATTTGTACCTGTTGAAAATGATCAAGGAGCTTAATTTTGTCTTCCAGCACTTTGTCTGAAAATTAAGGATGCTAGTTCTAAATTTGATGGACTTCCTCTCTGTTATTTTTTTTGGGCAATGGGATCCTGTTACACTTCATGGGTGATAGTGTTTTCTTTTCTTCATTTCTATTCTAACCTTTCTACCAATTACTTGAAATTTGTATCTACTAGTTTTAGACCCTTCTGTTAAAAATCATTACCTTTGATTAAATTCCCTACATAAGTTAATCCTCGAGTTTTCATCAGCTCCTTATTTAATTCAAAGTCCCTTTGCTCCTTTACATCATTTGGAAAAGTGAAGTCATCAGTCCTAGAGAAAGTGAGCCTGTCAAGAAAACCAGCACTGCTAGTTTGCAGCACTATGTATAATACTGATTTCTATCAGGCAGGAAAGATACTGTAGAAAAGGAAAATCCATCGAGGTTGGTTGACAGGGCAGGGCCTCAAAGCTTGAGTGAGCTATGTTTGATCCTGACCTGGACAGTATTTGCATGTTCGTCTTGTGACTGCTTAGGCTTCCCTCAGGGTGCTTTTGTTTCTTCCCACATCACAAAGGTATGATAGTTGGTATGTTAATACGTTACTGTAAATTACTCTCAGTATAGGAGAATCAGGGAGCTGATAGGCATGCAAGGGGGTATAGTTACAGGGTAATGGAATCATTTGGAGAGCTGGCATTGACACAAAGGACTGAATAGTCTGAACATAAGAGAAATTTAACCTCCGCTCCCTTGACAACTGGCAATAGCAAACTAAATTTCTTTAAGCTAGAGATGATGGAAAGGAATGTTTGAATAAGTTGTTCAAGTGCCTCCAGTATACCAGGATGTTTAACATGTGGAATTGTTTCCAAGACCTTTGGAATATACTGATTTACAAAGACAGAGGCTTTACATAGTTTAAACATGTGCTATTGGATATTTTTCAGGCAATGGGTACTTTTGGCAGTGGATTAGAGTTGTACTTACATCGAGTTTACTTGTAACAAATGCACCGATAATTCACTGAGAACCCATTTTACATTTAACATACCTTCAAAATACTTGTCTTTTATTAAAAGATTACATTCTCTTAAAATTTCTTGGCATGTTAAATGACCTGGAATCTAAACCATTTTTGTTGATTTGTTTCAACCCTAGAACACAGAACAGAACAGCACAGAAATAGGGCCTTTGCCACACAGTGTTGTGCTGAACTAATTTAATTTAGTGTTTAAATACCCAACTAAACTAACCCCATCTGCCTACACAGAATCCATGTTCTTCCATTTCCTGTACATCTGGGCCCAAGAGCCTCTTGAACACCTCTATTGTGTTTGCCACCCCCACTACCCCAGGCATTGCATTCCAGGAACCCACCACTCTGAAAAAACTTGCCCCATGCATTGTCTTTGAAGTTAACTTAAATACCTGCCCTCTGGTATTAGATATTTCAACCCTGGGAAAAATATTTGCTGTCTATCTCTTTCATAATCTTAAACATCGATTAGATCTCCCCTGAGCCTCTGTCGCTTCTGAGAAATCAACCCAAGTTTGTCCAGCTGCTCTTTATAGCACATGCCCTCTAATCCATACAGCATCAGGTAGAACTCTTCTGTGCCCTCTCCAAAGCTTTGACGTCCTTGCTGTAATGGGCTGACTGTAACTGAAGATAAATTTCTATCTTTTCATCTATCTTCATGAATTATTTTCTCTATTTCGTCTGAGGGATGACACTGGTTGCTATGGAAGGGGACTCAGAGATTCAGAACATTGTAATCACATTTGTGTTTTTAATTAAAAGTAATAAAATTCCAGGTGGGCTTTAGAAGCCGTCAACACATTTAGTCAAAATTTAAGCCATTTGTTCTGATATGACTTTAATCATTCTATTTGAGTGCAGTATACAGCCAATTCATTTCATTTTTCTGAATCACATTGTAAAATTGTAATAGTTTAGGATTAATTTTCATTCCAATACAGAATGAAGACTCGGCTGGTGGCATAGTGGCATCAGTGCCGGACTTCGGGACAAAAGGTCTTGAGTTTGAATCCAGCCGGCTCCCCTGCATGCTTTCTATCCATGCTGGGTTACGAGCTGGTGATCTCTTTGGAAGCTCACCCGGCAGAAGGCAATGGCAAACCACTGCTGTAACTTGCCTCGTACGCGGTTCCCCACTACGTCAGAGAGGCGTGGAGGGTAATTGTCTTCGAACCAGAGAAACTCCGGATGCGACGTACCTTTCCTATACAGAACGAAATCTATGCTTCTAGTTTTGGCGTCCAATGTCAAATCAATTTGAAATGTTTATTTATAAAGGATATTTTATGCACAACCTTCCCGTATTTCTAACGTTCAGTTCTGATGCATCAAATTCTCCAGATCAACGAATCAACAAATTACACCCATTTGGAATGTTATTGCAACCCGTAGAAGCAAAATTTTTCTCTTTAGCCTGTCAAAATATTTGGAATTTTGGCATTTTCACACTGCTCATAATTCTCTAGTGATAAATGTTATGACTTTCAGTCTTTTGTATTTGTAATTTGGTACTCATTATTTTCTGGTCAGCCTTTCAGCATATGCTTTATGGTTGGAAGAGCCTTTCAAAATAGGTGAGCGCACGAAGTGCAAACTATAGACACCATGTTAATCAACACATACTTTTCCATCACAACGGGCAATACCTACTCCACTAAATTAGCGGTTTTTGTTTGCGATTGAGCACGATGTAAAGGGAAAGGAATTGTTACTGTTAAGTATTTCAAGATTTTAAGAAAAGTATTGTCTGTAATGTGGCAGTGCTATCTGAATTCTGTGCTGAGATTGACATGACTGCCTTTGTGCTGGCATCCAGATCTTGGCTAATATTTTGTCAGCATGGAGATGAGCACAACTTAACCAAAACTCTTAATTCCCTCCCTGCCAGGTTTTTCAGCATCAATGTTTTCCGCTAGCTCTAGCAATGTAGACACCAGAAATAAAAACATGCATGGTATAAAGAAACTCATAACTCATTTATTTCCCACCCAAATTCCACAAGATGCTGCCTCTGTTCTGACTTTTTGGCTAAATCTTTCCAGTTCCATTCTGGGCTGAATTATTCTCCATTCCAGAGCTCTCAGATCTCAACCTGACAATCTGCCTGCAATAGGACGTTTGATTGGATCACCATGTTTCCCTCATTCATTGATGTATAATGACAAATAATTGGGACGGTGTCCTTTCATCCTTGAGACTTTTTATGGACTGAACCAAACTATTTAAGATCTGGAATTGTTTGTATAGCTGGTGGATAAGGAATCAATTATTGTCTCCACTAGGAAATTGGATGGGCATTTGAGAGAGCGCAATTTTCAGGGTTTAAGGGAAAAAAAAAACGGGGGAGCAGGAGCAATGGGATTACTTAGTCAGACACAATAGGTTGAAAGGCCCCTTCCTGTACTGTAATAATCCGTCCATTTTACGCTATTGACATTATGTTCTTGATTCCAGATACCGTGGCTTTGTTCCAACAATAAACTTTACACATGGCGATACTTATGGAAACACCACCAGGAAATACTTTGAAGATTTCCGTATGTCAGCTCTGAATACAAGTCAGAGTCCTTACAGCAAAGGAGGGCAATTTCCAACCATTTATTCCAACAACCCATCTCTTGTGATAGAAAATAGGATGCGCAACAGGAATAGGTGGCTATATGCACCACAATGGTCTCGATATGATGTGGATTTCAACAGAGAGGAAGAAATGAAATTGTTTAATAAGGTAACAAAATATCTCAGAAACTAATGGAACAATTATACCTTTTGCACAGAAATGTAAAATTAGTTAGAATGGAGTAGGCAGTCTGTATGGATGTGCATTATCTACTGCCTATCCTGTGCAGACCCTTGCGTGATTTTCCTCAGACATTGCTGGTGTCTTTTATAAATATACATCAAGTTCCGGATGACTCCCCTGTGCTCAGAACCAACTGAAACATCATGTTTATTAAAAGCTTTGGACAACACAGTCCTTTGCCAAGATTTCTTTTAAATGAAAGATTTAAAATTTAAGTTTTCTTGCTGACGGCACAAGTTGTCTTTCATGGTTTGTGAAGTTTGCAGTTATGTCGGCGCTGATAGTGTTGTGGGGCCACCTTCTTGGTGTTCTCACATTCTTGGCCAAGAGTCAAACTAGCCGATTTCGTTACCCATTTATCAGAAGAGCTAAAATCACTTTGTAATGCCACAAAATGAAAAGTAAATGGGCTGCAAAGATTCAAGGGTAATACAGCAGTACATGCCAAAATGAGGGCTATAAGTACAAATCAAGCTCTCGGTGAATTGACAGTTATTTTCTGCTTAGGTCAACAAAAACCGTTAAACATGCTGCACTTTCTTAAGTTAAAGGAGAAGCTTAATTTTGGCATACTCAACATGTGAAAATAATTTCTAATAATTTTTAACCAGAAGAAAAGCCTGGGGAGACCAGACTGAGAACTCACCTATTTAAACAAAAATCAAATCGAGAGTTTTGTATCTAACTCTCATGCCACACGTAGATGGTGGGAGGGTAATGGGAGTCAGGTGGAGAGTTATTTACCACAGAATACCCAGCCATTTATTCTATCGGTCGATGATAACTGTGGATGTTGATTGTGTGGGTTTTGGCAAAGTTATTGTTAATGACTATTAAGCAAAGGTGGTTAGAATTTCTTTTGCCGGAAATGATTATTGATCAGAAATTGTGTGGTGTAAATGTTACTAGCTACTTGGCAGGGTCTGCCTGAATGTTATCGAGGTCTTGTTGCCTGCAGGCACTTACCAATGAATTATTAGGGCTGAAGTAGGAATAAATACTGCAATTAGCAATGCAACTTATTTTCAGCTTGTAATAGAGGAATACTACCACTTCTACTACGTTGACTCAGGCCTAGGGGGCCGGCGTCGGGCACGATGACGGACTCTCCACTACTCCCTCATCAGTGTGTTCAGTTCATCTACATTAGCCGTGCCGCTGTCTTCTAACGGCGTGTTAACCATAGTCTTGGGAGGGCGCCCAGGGTTCATCCTCCCGTGCTTGGGCTCCCATATGATGACTAGGCTGGCAGGTAGCTCGGGGTGGCGTAGACAATGCCCCACTAGTTGCCGTCTTCTCGCCTTGATTTTAGTGGAGAGCATTGGTAGGTCGTCATAGAGCTCGATGTTTGTCATGTGCTGTTGCCAACTCACGTCAAGAGCCATCCAGAGCATTCGTGTATAGCAACCATCTAGAGTCTTTCACATTGTCTTGGTGGGTGTCCACGTCTCACATCCATACGTGAGAATGGACTCTACGACTGCTATGAAGATCCTCTTTTTAACCCCTCTGGTCAGGTTCGAATTCCAGATTTCCTTCATGTCATTCATAGCCCTCCACACCAGCGCCTCCCGTATCTTTATGTCCTTCTCCAAACTCATCATTCTTGACCCGACCTACTTGTAGTCAAAGACTTTCTTAATGGTATCATTCTCTATGGTCGTAAGAGTACCTTCATCGCAGTTAAACGCCATGTACTCTGTCTTTTTAGCGTTTAGGTGAAGTCCAACTTTATTGCACTCAATTTCCACTTTTGTCAGTAGCTGCTGTGCTTCCTCCATCTGGTCAGAGAGCAGGACTATGTCATCTGCAAAATCGAGATCTGTGAGTGTAACTGGTCTGACCCTTTTGGTTCGCCCAGGTTTTATGGTAAAACCAAGCTTGTCATGATCTTTGGTAGCTTGACGCAGAGTGTAATCAGGGACGATTATAAAGATGTAGGGTGCCAGAGTGTCTCCTTGCAGCACACCAGCTAGGAGCTGGAACGCTGCTGTTTCTCCTTCTGGTGATACAACTTTCGCCATGGTTTTGGTATAGCTGGGCTCTATTGCTCTCAGTAGATGGTCTGGCACTCCGTAAACTTTCAGGATCTTCAGCATTTTACCTCGGTGAATGGAGTCAAAAGCTTTGCGAAAATCGATGTAAGTAAGCACGGCTGGTAGGTTGTTCTTCTTGACTTCCTCGATGATTCTACGGAGAGCAAGTATTTGCATTACTGTTGTGCGCTTCCGCCAAAAACCATTCTGATTGAATCTTAGCTTAGGGTCAATGGCGGTGCGAATCCTGTTCAAGATCATCCGATTGTACAGCTTTGCTAAGATGCAGGTCAAGCTGATACCGTGGTAGTTATCTGTCTTTGTGAGGGATCCAGACTTGGGGACTGGGATAATGTTTGAGAGTGACCACTGTTCTGGTTTGTCGCCTTTCATCAGTGCCGTATTAGATATGTCCAACAAGATGTCATCCAGGTTGCAGTTCTTCAGGACCTGGTGGTATCCCATCTGGTCCAATGCTCCTGCCCTGTTTGAGTGCATATTTAGCCTTCTTCAGTTCCTCAATGGTGAATGGGCCATCATCGATGTCAACTTGCGTTAGTATCATGGGTATGTCCTCTTCTTCTTCCCTGATCATTGGAGGCCTTCCCAGCAGGTTCTTAAAGTGGGTAAACCATGTCAGGACATGGTCCTCTGCTGTTTTACCACTTATTTGACCTGATGGGGACTTCTTCCATCTACTGATCTCATTGACTAGGTGCCATGCTTCTCCATGCTGCTTGTCTTCATTAGCAGCCTCTACCTCTCTAATCCTCTCAGCTAGTTCCTCTTCCTTCAGTCGGTCGTAGGTGGCAAAGAGATTCTCCTATGCTGTCTTGAACTTGTCTCTTCGCTCTTCTGTTTTGCTCCTTCTAAGTTCAGCATGACAAGCATTGATCACACTTCTTGCTGAGACAACGTCAGGATGTTTTGAGATCCGGCTCTTCTTGATTCGCTCCACAGTAGGCAAACTCTTTGTTCCATCTGTGCAGGTGTCTATGAGCCATTGATAGCGGTCGGTGGCAGTCTCTTCCTCCCCCCTTTCCAGTGGGCCGAAGCGATTTCTCACCTCCACTGTGTACTGAGCTTGAAGAACAGGTTGTGAGGAGAATGCCTTCCTGTCTACCTTCTCCTTGGGACCTGTGGCTTTGGGTTGCCGCAGACACAGTCTCACTTGCATTGACACTACTGTGCGATCAGAACTGGCCAAGTTGAAGGTGCTGTGGGTTTCTGTGTTGATCACACAATTACGCCATTTTGTTCTTGCGAGGATGTAATCGAGCTGTTTCCTGTTGATGGAGGCTCTGATTTCGTATGTCCACAGTTTACCAGCTCGCTTCTTGAATTGTGTGTTGGCGGCAGTGAGACTGTGTTCCTGGATGGAATCAACTAGATATTGTCCATTTCTGTTGGTAAAGTCTTGGTATGAGTATGGACCATCTTCCAGTCCAACCTGGGCATTGAGATCGCCGAGCACAGCCAGGAAGTTATGTGCTGGTATTGAATTGACAGCTTCGTGAAGCTTACTGTAGAAGGCCTCCACCTCCTTCTCCTCGCTGCAGTTGTGCGGGGAGTAACAGATGATGACAGAGGTCGCCGGGTTTCCGTCGAATTCTGCAGTAAGGATACTGTCACTGATTGAGACTACGCCCCTCAGTGCCTTCTTCGTCTTGCAATTCAACATCAGCCCTACTCCACCTTGTGCTGACATGTCGTCGGCTCTCTCCATGCGGACGAGGTGACCCCTCTACCTCTGTGAACCTTATCTCTTCATCAGGGTGTACATGACAGTGTTCTTGGATCCCCAGGATGGAGATCTCGTAGCTGCTTGCCTGTGATGCCAACTCTGTGCATCGAGGCAAGAGGCGGATGGTGTTTGTGTTGAAGGTTGAGATGATCGTTTTTACCTTACAACTCAAAAGAGGCGCAGTTCGCCCAGCCCCCTAGGAATAGAGGAATGGTCACTGGAAAGAGTAGCTGGTTGTGCTTAAGTCACACTTTCAGCAACTACTAGGCAGTTAAATGACTTATAATAACCTGAGACATTTTAGTTTGAGATGCATGATTCATCTTACTGATGAATCTTACTTACATTCCCATTGATTTGGAATTTACAGATTATTTGGTACATCACCTCCTCAATGAGGACTCATTATTAAGTCAAAATCTGTTTAAAATTCTACCAACTGGGAATGAAGAAATTAAAGTCATACAGCAGAGAAGCCGGCCTCAAGGCCTGCCCTGTCTGTTAAGCATTAACCAAACAACTTGTACATTTTTGGGATGTGGGAAGGAGATCCATGCGGTTACATGAGAGAACAAGTAAATGAACATAGATAGCAGCCAAGGTCAGGACTGAACCCAAGTCACCAGCGCTGTGAGCCAGCAGCTCTACTAGTTGTGCTATTGCGTCAGCCACAGTTTCTGTGCCAAGAAGGATTAATATCATTTGTTCAACTTGACACTACACAGTATTGTTAGAGAATTATTCAACAATCAGAGAATTATTTCACAATGTCAAACAGGAACCAGTGACACCACAGTTCAAGCAGTGATCAGTGTAGTTATAAAGCATGTGAGAAAACAATTGATTATATTGCAAATCAGAAGTGGTGGAATAAAGAAATTGGGTACAACTGTGTTGCCAAGCAATATTACAGAAAAACAAATTACTTAGGACAACCTAGGGCATATTACTGGCTCATAGGCAAACAATGAGTAAGGAATAACACTGGATAGTTTACAGCTCCATCTTTATTGAACTGTTAATGAAATGTACTTTCACTAGTTATCTCAGCAACACCGGGAGAACTACAAAGACAAGACAGGCATAATACCGAGAGTAGATCATTTTGTGCTGCCTGGAAAAGAGGAAGACACATTCCCTTCTTTACCTAATATGTGAGTATTACATGATGCAAGATCATTTGACTAATTTAAAATGATTTTATAGATTATTTGAAAATGAATTTAGTGAATTAGTTTAACTTCATGAAGTTGGTTGCTTATACTATTGTTTATTGTAAATTTGTAATAAAATATTCCAAATACACTTACCCTGTGTCACTGATCATATACATTTTCCAAAATAGAGGCCTCCTGAATGCAGAAATGAATAGACTGCAATAGGTGTAGTAGGAAAATCTCAGTTATTATTTATTTCAAATCTTCACTTTCAAGTGGGGCGTGGCCAGTGGGGATGCAAGTGGTGTTGGTTGGCAAAACGGTATTATCATGGGCTCTGTCAAGTAATGTAACTACAGTAATGGGACTACAGTATAATGTAACACACTGATGGAGGAACTCAGCAGGTAAAACAACATTTATGCAGGCAGAGGGAAAGATGAGATTTGGTTTCAGATTCTGCCCAAATGTTGACTATTCTTTAGCATCCCCAGATGTTGCTTGACCTGCTAAGTTCCTCCAGCAGCTTGTTTTTCACTCTAGATTTGAGGATCTGCTGTTTCTTGTGTGACAGTGGTAATATCATGGGATGTGTTATCATGATAACTCTGTATGATTTTGTCTGTATTCTCCATAACACTCAGTAATTGGTCATAGTTAACTGGCTCGCTGGCCCCATTGATAGAGAGTGAAGAGTCCCATAAGATTGGGTTAAACTAGGTACGTTGGCAATCTTTTGATAAGGATCTTAGTAAACGAATTAAATTTAATCGAAGTTTTCATTTAATTATGTTTTTAAACTTGCTATTGTGGTATTAGAGCTCAGTCTACAGATTGCTAGTCATGTAGTTGAATTTCTGGCATTGTGTCATGCGTTAGAGAGCAGTGGAAATATTCCAGCTTCCTGATTGGTTGATAATGCATAAGGGCAAAAAGTATTTGTAAATCAGATCCAATAGCATGAAGATGATTTTATTTTAGTACAAATGTCACTGAAAAGAAGACTTTTACTATCAATTTCATTCCTGAGGAATTTTTAAGAACGCATTGAAGGAAGGATAAGAAATGTCCTATGCCAAAGAATTTGTTTTATACAGAATTGTTACTTGAGTTTTGTCCACTCGTGACTAGTGTGGTTAATGCACGAGGTGTGACTCTAAATACTTAAGTACAACTAAGGAGGCCAAATTAAAATTCCACTGAAAGTCCAAGAATTATTTCCAAACATTAACCTACTCAAAAGGCACAGACTTTAAAGCTTACTTTCCCCTTGGATCTTTCAATAGTTTCTTGCCAAAAATTACAGTTGTTATCCCTGCAAGTAGCTTCCTTGCAATTCAATGAATTCCAAACATTCATTATCCCAGATATGTTAATTTTCCTTTATTTAAACTATGCTGCACCCCTGCCTTTGAGTTAATATCAATATGTAATCCAAATGAAAACAGAATTTGTATCTCCATGTTAAGAAATATTAAATTTTCTTGCTCACAAAAATGTGCTTTTGAATTGCAGCAAAACTAGAAATCAGGAACAATGCTGCAAATAATGAAAGGAAAGTCTTACACAATGTTACTAAATGCAGGTTCCATTTGTTTAAAAAATACCAATTTTTAGAGTATTGACTGTTAATGAAATCTAACAGATTCCATACAAATTTTATTGAGTTTTGACTCCTGTCTGCTATAGTTACAAGGTTAACATTTCCTAAAACGATGATATTAGTGAATGAAAGTACAAAAATATATAAACCCATGAGCAAATTTGGATTGAAGCTTGGTAATCATCCAACATGGTTCCTTTAGTCAAATCAAAATGAGAGTCTCAACTATGTTTGTGTTTTGAAGTACTTCCACCAAATGAAACATACATTTATTGTTTTTACAACTTTGAGAGCTCCTTCTGCACAGATAAACAAATTGGCCTAATTTCAGACTATTTAATATCTAGTCCAACGTTTATGGTCCAAACATTTTTATATTTATGATGGCAAGATGAAAAAAAAATGGATAGGATCTTCAAACCAACTACAAAGATTCCTCAAACCATTTTTATGTCGCATAAAATTAGAGGAAAATTGTTTAGAAAAAAGAGTATTCATGATATGGTATCCACATTCCTGCAAGTTGATAATAGCGTTTCCCTCCTTTCCAGTTTTGATGGAGGGTTTTTCACTTGAAATGTTTTCTCCATTCTGTTTGCATAGGCATCAAATGTTTCTAGCATTTTTATCCATTTCACATTTCCAGTATCTGTTGTTTTATTTGTTCCCAAAATGTGTTGCATTACTATGCTGAGAAATTGATTCTTTTCTCTAGGAATTTAAATCAGCTCTTATGGTACTGCATTTGATCAAGCCCATATGTATAGGGCCATTGGTACTTTACCTCCATCCTTACTGGAGCATCAATTAGTACTGGTAATTCTCCATAGTGGTTAGCAAGGTCCATTACTGCTCTAAACTAATATGCTTACACAAATGCAGATGGATAGATGATTACATTTTTGATCTAGAAAAATATCAATCGAAGATTATTCATGCTAAGTGTCATTCAAATATTTAAACAGTTTACATCATTTTATGACTGAGTCACTATCCAAACAATGGGCATTTTGGAATAGCCACTCGTCTTCTATTACTTTTGTAAATTTGCAGATGCATCACAAAAGTAGTTTGTTTTGTAATAGCTTGAGGATACAGATTTAATTTGACATCATATGTAGAGTTTGACTCAAAAAGTGACAAACAGCAATATTGGATGTTGATCAACATTACTTCAATAGAGAAACCGATCAATGCAGCAAACTTCAATGCTGAAGTTTTAAGTCAATATATTCCCTATTTCACTACAGCTGTTTGAATCATAATATTGTACTAGACTTTAACAGAAATGCACATTACAATGATCAGTATTGGAAGCTGCTAGTTCAGATTGAAACAAGAAAATTTAATTGTTAGATCCCTGTCCAGTTAAATTTTGATATCTTTATTGTAAACCTCTTCACATTGATTTAGCTTCACAATACTACATCTAGTATGGGATCTGAAAATTATTCCCATTCCTGTTGGCCAGTAAGATTTTGTGTATTTGAAAAAAAAATCACAAGATTACCAGTAGTATTTCCTGATTAGAGTAGCTCCTTTAAGGATAAAATACAGCTATGTTATTGCTTTGGATCAGTCTGCACATTTGATGGATGTGCAGTCATTTACTGTAGAGTAAAATGCCGGGCACAGCTGCTCTACCTTTTGGTGAAAGGCGGCCAGGCCAACATCTAAATTTGCTGTGAGACCAGAGCTGGTGCTTTGGCAAATGGATGTGTATCCACTCACAGTGGACGTCTACTCCATTATAACATTGGTTTCTTTGCTAAAGAACAATACATATGAAGATAATATTGATACAGAACAGGAGGCAGCTATCTGGCCCATTATGTACAGCTCTCCACTAGAGCCACCCACTAATTCCACCTTCCTGGGCTCTTCTCTATAGTCTTGCAAGTTTATTTTCGCCATATCCAATTCCTTAATGAAGACTATAATGAAACTTGCTTCCACATTCTAGATTACAACTATGTGCTATATAAAAAAAATCTTCCACTTTAATTTGTACCTGCAACTTCTAATCCTCTATCCCATCACCAACCCTTCCTATTTCCATGCTGTCTTAATCATTTTCCATTCGCTCTCACCCTAGCCTTCTCTTCGTAAACAGTCTCAGCATCTCCATTCTGTCCATGTACAGTAATTGTAATCCGACCCAGGAATCATTCATTAATTCCTGTAAATATTTTCTGGTCTTTCCTGAGTGCTTCCACATCTCTGTACAATTAGTTAATAATTACCAGCAGTATTGTAGAAAGGTTCCGTTCACTTTCCCTGGTTTTGTATGCTGTGCCTCTCTGGATAAATCCCAGCCCACCCTGTCACTTACGGCAAATTGTACCCTTGTATCCCTGCATCCTTTTAGAAATCTTACAAATAAGTTTGAGGAGACTAATCAGAATCAGATTTTCTATCACTGTTGTATACAAAATGAAATTTGTCCTGTAATAGTACCGTGCAAAGACATGAACATTAATATAAATTGCAAAATAAATCGTGCAATAAAAATGGAGCAATGAAATAATGTTCATGGACAGTTTAGAAATCTGATGGCAAGGGGGAAGAAGCTGTTCCTGAATCATTGAGTTTTCATGTTCAGGCTCCCATATCTCCATGCTGATGGAGTTTACAAGTGTGTGAGTTTGCTTAATGATGCGTTAACCCTTGAGAAGTCCTTGATTATGAGGAGGGTTGTGCCCTTGATGGAACTGGCTGAGTCTACAACCCTCTGTAGCCTTTTGCAATCTCTAGCATTGGAGCCACCATATCAGGCTGTGATGCTTTCAAATGCTACAACATGCAACTGTGGAAATTTGCAAGTCTTTGCTGAATAACAAATCTGAAACTCTTAAAGTAAAATCGCTAGTGTACCATTTTCATTATTGCTTCAATGTGTTTACAAAGTCAAACCGACATAGAACTTATACTATGAGTGCTGGGCAGGGTAATGATAACACAGGCCTAGGAGCATTAGTGCACAGTTCAGGAATGGCGAATCTATGGTATGCAAAAAAAAAAGGTCTGCACCCATATTTGACCCCACCCATAATAAAAAAAAGTAAATAATAATTTTCTTTACTGCCAAATAGAGCTGAGAACAGTGAGATGTTTCTATAGGGAACATTTCAGGTTGGCTTGGCATGAGCTGATGCTTGTGAGAACACGTGAGATTGGATGATGTGTCTTAATCCTGTAGACCTGGTGTACACTTCCTTCCTTCCTTTCGCCCTTAACTCCTGGTGGAGTCGTCAGGGCGCCGTCATGACAAGCTTTGCACTAGTCTGTTCCATCTGTCGCGGTTGTGTGCCAGAGCCTGGGTCACCGCAAATGATTTCCCTGTCCATTTTTTAATGTTGTCTATCCATCTTTTCCTCTGTCTACCTCTCCTTCTTTTCCCCTCCACAGTTCCTTGTAGAACGGTCTTTGCAAGGCCACTGAATCTTGTTATATGGCCGTACCATCTCAGCTTTCTTTTCTTCACCGTTGTGAGAAGGTCTTGATGGGGACCAATGTGGTGCTGGATGGTCTTGCGGACCTGCTCATTTGTGATGTGGTCCAAGTATGAGATGTCCAAGATGTTGCGATAGCATCTTATTTCCAATGCCTGTATCTTCCTCTGTAGCTCTGCTGTGAGGGTCCGTGTCTCACATGCGTACAGGAAGATGGAAAATACCAATGCACGCAGGAGTCTGATCTTGTACCTCATGGTGATGTTGCTGTCCCTCCATATTGTCTTGAGTTTGGATAGTGCAGTCATTGCCTATGTGGTTCTTGCCAGGACTTCTGGTCTTGATCCTTCATCACTGATAATTGCCCCCAGGTATTTGAACTGCTGCACTGTCTCAGTTTCTGATCATGGACCAAGATGTCTGTTGTGATGGCACCATTGGCATTTGCCATGAGCTTGGTTTTCATCAGTATTTGGATATTAAACAGTTTTGGCAAATTGACGTTTTGTTAATAACCATTATAATGACTGGCACCTTTTACCAAACGATCAACATTCTCTCACCTCCATTCATTCCTCTGTTCTAACATCTTGCTTTTTGAACTACATTGCATTATATGCTTGTTATCTACCTGTATGTAGGCAATTGTTGTCATTTAAACACATTGCTTGACATTATCAGCTGACTTTACATGACAAGAAGCAGTTTTCTTTCATACACTGTAAAGACCAAGGTTCAAACAGATTACTGAACTCCAACAAATGCTGTTAATTGAGCTAAAGCAGTTTGTAACTTCCATGCTATTTTTAAAGAAAACACGTAATTTTCATCTACGTGCAAGAACTTTTTGCTATTAATCAGCTTTAAAATAGGCAAACTGTACTTGATCAAATGCATTCTAAAAACGGTTATAACATTTAATTTTTTTTTATATGTAAGTGCTTGAATTGTTTTAAAAACTAGAAAAATATGCCCATATATTTCCTAAATAATACATTATATAGGAAACATCTAATTGGCAGTGTTGAAATTCAGTATAATTCAGTATAATTTCAACTCCTCAGAAAATAAAACAACTCATCTTGTTGACTTGACAGGAGGCAAAGAGTGGGAATAAAGAGGTCCTTTTCTGATTGGTTCACGACTAGTGGTGTTCTGCAGGGATCAGTGTTGGAACTGTTCCTATTCACATAATATGACAATGATTTGGTTGAGCTGAATTGATTATTATTTGGCCAAGCGTGTGGACAATATGTTGAGGAAGAAGGGAGGCTGCAGAAGGATTTAGACAGATTAGGAGAATGGACAAAGTAGTGGCATATGGAATATTGTGTAGGGAAATGGATGGTCATGCACTTTGGTAGAAGGAATAAAGGCATTGAGTACTTTCTAAATGGGGAGTAAATTTGTAAATCAGGTGCAAAATGACTTGGGAGTGCTCATGCTGGATTTGCTAAATATTAACTTGCAGGTTGAATCTGTGGTAAGGAAGGCAAATGCAATGTTAGCATTCATTTCAAGAGGACTGTAATATAAGAGCAAGGATGTAATTCAAAACACAAGAGATTCTGCAGGTGCTACCTAGATAGAATATGAGATGTTGTTTCTACAACCTGAGAGTGGCCTCATCATAACAGAAGAGGAGAGAATGTTCTGACATGTTGGAATGGGAATAAGGGTTTGAATTAAAATGTCTGGCCATTGGGAAATCTGGCTTTCTGCAGATGGAAGAATGGGAGACTCAACAAAGCAGTTCCCCTTTCTATGTTGGATCTCACCAACGTGGGGGAGTCCATATCAGGTGTATTGGATACAGTAGACAATCCCAACAGATTTGTAGGTGAAAGGAAGGACCTCAGCTGGAAGGACCTTTCGGGACCCTGACTGGCAGTGAGAGAGGAGATGAATGAGCAGTTATTGCACTTCTGCTTGCAGGGATAAGTGCCAGGATACGGGGGAGAGACAAATGGAAAAGGGAATCACGGAGGGATTGATCCCTGTGGAAGGCGGAGAGTGGTGGTGGGGGGGAGGAGGAGGTAAATATCTGTTTGTGGTAGGGTCCTGTTGAAGATGTTGGAAGTTGGGGAGAATGACATGTCTGATGCAGAGTTCATGGGGTGGTACATGAGGACAAGTGGAACTATATCCCTGTTAAGGCAGTGGGAAGATGGGGTGAGCACGGAAGTCCAGGAAATGGAGGAGATGTGGGTGAGACCAGCTTCAATGGTGGAGGAAGTGAAACCCCATTCATAGAAGAAGGAGGAAATCTCTGAGGTGCTGGACAAGAAAGCCTCATCCTAGCAACAGATGCGGCAGAAACAAAGGCACTGAGACAAGGGAATGGAACCATAAAACCATAGAACATTACAGCACAGAACAGGCCTTTTGGCCCTTCTTGGCTGTGCCGAACCATTTTTCTGTCTAGTCCCACTGACTTGCACCTGGACAATATCCCTCCATACACCTCTCGTCCATGTACCTGTCCAAGTTTTTCTTAAATGTTAAAAGTGATCTCGCATTTACCACTTCATCTGGCAGCTCATTCCACACTACCACCACTTTCTGTGTGAAAAAGTCCCCCCCTAATGTTCCCCTTAAACTTTTCCCCCTTCGCCTTTAACCCATGTCCTCTGTTTTTTTTCTCCCCTTGCCTCAGTGGAAAAAGCCTGCTTGCATTCACTCTATCTATACCTATCATAATTTTATATACCTCTATCAAATCTCCCTTCATTTCTCTACGCTCCAGAGAATAAAGTCCTAACCTATTCAACCTTTCTCTGTAACTGAGTTTCTCAAGTCCCGGCAACATCCTTATAAACCTTCTCTGCACTCTTTCAACCTTATTTATATCCTTCCTGTAATTTGGTGACCAAAACTGCACACAATACTCCAAATTCAGCCTCACCAATGCCTTATACAACCTCACCATAACATTCCAACTCTTATATTCAATACTTTGGTTTATAAAGGCCAATGTACCAAAAGCTCTCTTTACGACCCTATCTACCTGTGACGCCACTTTTAGGGAATTTTGTATCTGTATTCCCAGATCCCTCTGTTCTACTGCACTCCTCAGTGCCTTACCATTTACCCTGTATGTTCTACCTTGGTTTGTCCTCCCAAAGTGCAATACCTCACACTTGTCTGCATTAAACTCCATCTGCCATTTTTCAGCTCATTTTACCAGCAGGTCCAAATCCCTCTGCAAGCTTTGAAAACCTTCCTCACTGTCCACTACACCTCCAATCTTTTTATCATCAACAAATTTGCTGATCCAATTTACCACATTATCATCCAGATTATTGATATAGATGACAAATAACAATGGACCCAGCACTGATCCCTGTGGCACACCACTAGTTACAGACCTCCACTCAGAGAAGTAATCCTCCACTACCACTCTCTGGCTTCTTCCATTGAGCCAATATCTAATCCAATTTACTACCTCTCCATGTGTACCTAGCAACTGAATCTTCCCAACTAACCTCCCATTCGGGACCTTGTCAAAGGCCTTACTGAAGTCCATGTAGACAACATCCACTGCCTTCCCTTCATCCAATTTCCTGGTAATCTGCTCAATAAACTCTAATAGATTGGTTAAACATGACCTACCACGCACAAAGCCATGTTGACTCTTCCTAATAAGTCCCTGTCTGTCCAAATACTTGTAGATCCTATCTCTTAGTACTCCTTCCAATAATTTACCTACTACCGACGTCAAATTTACTGGCCTATAATTTCCCGGCTTACTTTTAGAGCCTTTTTTAAACAACAGAACAAAGAGCTATCCCACAGTCCTTCGACACTTCACCCGTAGATACTGACATTTTAAATACATCTGCCAGGGCCCCTGCAATTTCATCACTAGTCTCCTTCAAGGTCTGAGGGAGTACCCTGTCAGGTCCTGGGGATTTATCTACTCTAATTTGCCTCAAGATAGCAAGTACCTTCTCCTCTTCAATCTGTATAGGTTCCATGAATAGCAGTTTTACAGGTGATGGTGGGAAGAGGATGTTATGCTGAGGGTTTATGAGGCATTTTTCAGACTGCTCTTGGAGTATTGTGAGCAGTTTTGGGCACCTTATCTTGGAAAAAAAGTGCTGGCTTTGGAGAGTGTCCAGAAGCGGTTCATGGGAATGATCCTGGGAATGAAAGGTTTAACGTATCAGGAGTATTTGGCAACTCTGGGCCTATGCTCACTGGTGTTTAGAAAACTGTGGAGGGATCTCATTGAAACCTATCACATATTGGAAGGTCTAGATAGAGTGGAGGTGGAGAAAATGTTTCCTTTGTGGGGGTGTTTAAGACTAGAGGGCATAACCTCAGAGTAGAAGGATGTCACTTTAGAAGAGAGATGAGGAGGAATGTTTAGCTCGAGTGTGGTAAATCTATGGAAATCTTTGCCACCAACAGCTTTGGAGGCCAAGTCATTGGCTATACTTAAAGCAGAAGTTGATAGTTTCTTGATTATTAAAGGTGTCAAAGGTTACGGGAATAGGGCAGGAGAATGGGGTTGAGAGGGATAATAAATCAGCTATGATGGAATGACAGACAGATTCGATGGGCTGAATAGACTAATTCTATTCCTATGTCCTATGGTAGTGCAAGATCTAGTTCCATTTCATGCTTGAGCTAATAGTCTCAAGTAACATTTGTGCTGTACAGTTGAGAGATAATGACTATCTCCAGTTTGGTCAGTTTTCCTTGGCTATTCAGTGGCTATTCAACATTGCTGAAGTCACATTAGTATCTTGGATTAACCATTGTACCGGCCACATAAATACAATGTTTACAAGGAAAATTAGATAGTCAGCAACCCGAGTTACTTTGTTGCCCCCAAAGCTTTATACTACATCAGGAGTTAAAATTCTGCATTTGCCCAAGGAGATGAGTGCAGTTCCATAAAACACTGGATTTTCGTTAATTGGGACAAATCTAGCGGTACATTTTGGCCCAATTACGTGGCTGCTCCAATTAGCTGGTTTTATGGAAATAGTTCAAAAAGGTATAAAAAAAGTCAAAATACCCTTTAACTGAGTAACAAATTATGTATTTAAATGAAGTACAGAACAAGTGAGAACATTGTCCTATAAAAACTCTGCAGTTCCTAGTCATTGATGGATGTATGCTCTCGTGTATGGGGTGTCCAGGGAGGGGTTGCTTCTCTGGTGAAGGGGCTCGTGTTGTCTATTCTGGGGCAGCTCGCTCACCTTTGGTCCCCACCTGACACTCAGTTCTCACCTGTGGCTCCAAGTAGCTGTTTTCATGTGATAGCGGCTGTACCCCTGTTTGCTGCTTTGACAGGCAGTCTAAACCAGGGAAGGGTAGCTGGCAGGCCTCATACCCTAGTAAAATAAGGACATACCTGTCCTAGCATGTGAAGTCAGTTCCGGCGGACTGGGCGGATTAGTTCATCCGTGAGATGCATTCGGCAACAAGGTGGTTCTGCAGTGCTCCATAGAGAGCAAAGGACAGGACAAGGCATAGAGGTTATCCATGGCAACCAAGGAAGACCCCAGTTTGTGATGACCATTTGTACCACTGGACCTGGACTTCTGAGGTCGAGAGAGTGGAACTGTCCCAGTGCAATGGCTTTTCCACTTTAAAAACTCTCCCGCACAGGTTTCGCTGTCATCATTAGATGTGACAGACAACCAACATGCTGCTGTGTACTTTTGATTGACTGTCAATGAACAAAATGGGTGCTTTTAAACGACTGCCTTCATTCAATGCTTTCAATGATTAGATCCTATATATCTCCATTTTCATTGTAACATTCAAGATGATTGGTGATGTCTTCAAATTCTTCGCAGTTCCTAACTTGAAGTCGTGAAATTGTTTCATTTTCACTTCTGGCTGTCTCTGGCATTTCTAAGCCTGAATGCTTGAAACTGCAGTGAGCAAAATAATTCTAAATTGTCTTGCTTATTTCTCAACAACTGTCAGTGACAAAATTCAATGGTTTTGAACACAAACACATGTAACTGATACTACTTGCAAACAGTTTGCTGTAAACACAATGTAGCATGTAATGGCCACAGAACTTCATGCACCTGATGCTAGTTAGAAACTGTTTGGCAGCAGCCTGTCTGAATTAAGTGGCATAATGCTCCAAATAAATGAAGGGAATACTTGTTTTTTTCTCAATTAGTTTTTGTTCTTTAAGCATTGTCCCAAATAAGCATCTGCCCTGGTTAACTGATGGACCAATTAACCGGAATCTGCTGTATATGAATTCAGCACCACTCCGTGTATAGTAGCCTCCTTGCTTGGCAATCAAATATCTTGAATACTCTCTCCCATCACTGCACAACACAGCAGCTGTGTCTATGCTTTATAAGGTGCACTGCAGGTGTTTGCCAAAGGTTTTCACTGTCAGTATTTTCACCAAAAAGGCTGCAACCTCTTAAAGTGATGGCTCATCACTAGTTTTCAAAGGATTTTCCAATAAATACCAGCAATACCCAAATCCCATGAAGAAATAAAATAAGGGTTTATATCTCATTTCCAGTGTTGGTTTGTCTTCTCTCTCTTATCATCATTTTTTATCTTGTACATACACTCCTCCAGCCAGAGCAGCTTTCACTACCTTCTTTAGAAAGCACCAGTAATATTTCTTGATCACTTTAACCTGCTGACAATCTACCTTCTTATGACCTTGTACTTTATTGTTTAGCTACACTGCACTTTCTCTGCAGCTTTTATACTTTATTCTGCATTGTTATTGTTTTCCTTTGTTCTACCTCAATGTACTGTGTAATAATTTGATCTGTATGAACAATATGCAAGACAACCTTTTCACTACGTCTTAGCACATGTGAGAATAACAAACCAATACCAATACCTTGGTTTGCTTCTCCTTGCACTCCCTTTTAACTTAAAACATGCTTATTTTCCACTCTGGTACTGAGAAATTATTGATCTAATCCTGCTTCTTTCCCCATTTGTGTCTCCTGAGCAGTTCTAGTATTTCATTTTTATTTCAGATTTCCAGGATCTGCAATGATTTTTTATTATACACTATTTAATAAAGTGCTTTAATATGCATAACTTGCCTTTATTTTTATTCATTTCTGCAGGTAGCTTACTCCACACAACACACCAGAAATCTGCAATAAAACCAAGCTTCAGAGATCTGGGAGAAAAAGAGGACTTTCAGGGCAGATAATATTTACAGATCTGAGGAATGATTGACTTTTGAAACTCAATTTATTTTTTCTAGTTTTTAATCTATATGGTTTTAATTTTTATCCAAGTCCTAATTTCATTTTAAAGAGGTCTAATTTTAAGTGACTATATGATTGTTAAGCAGAAGTAATTTTGTAAATGACTATACTTAAGTTGCACTGTGCTTTAATACCTGCCAAATCACTGAACTGAAGATAAATCTTCAACTGCTGCTTTGGCATCCAATATGGTTGAAAGTTGTAACCATTTATCTTCTCGTTAGTAAGAAAAAAAGAGTTAATTTTATCCTAAAGCTTGAGTTCTCTAATGGTCAATTAACATTTACGTTTAACGGAAAGTGATGTTTCACCAGATGCATTTTTCTCTTACTATCAATATGTGTCACCTCTCAGGAGGTATGCCAAAGCAGCTGAGACAATAATTTAATTGTTACTTTATGTTTACTGCCAAGTAAAATACACTGTGATTTAAAACATGCCTCTTATTATTGGCTTATGTTTATGAGGATGTTTAGTTCCTTGGAGTTGCATGTTATTCAAACATTTGTCTTCAAACTGGAAAGTTTCTAGCTTCCCATTGATGACCAAAGTCTAAAAGGTTGCCAATCCTCCTGGATTGTTATGGCATCTCTAAGATTTGTAGATTAATCCGAGGATTCTGCAGGGAGTACCCCAGGATAAAAAAAAACATAAGTGCATTGAAAGGAAATTATGAATTACAAAAAAAATTGCTGGCGACGGGAATATCTCCTGGAGTATTGAAGAGTCTGGTCATCTTTCCAGCTGTTATGAGAATGGATGGTTTGGGCAACAAATACCAGGAAAATGCTGTAAGAGTTAGAGTCTTTGTATAAATCCAGCCAAGGCTGACAACTCCACTTGTTAACAGTGCGGAGAAGCCAAGCTTGCAGTGCGTCATAACATCAGTTAAATAATTGTTTTTTTTTACAGTAGATGGAAGGCAAATTCTGATGTCTAATAGAATTAGCTGGAAATTAGACTTCATACATCTTTTAATGAGCACATAATGAATCCAAGTCAAAATCAAATTACCAACATCATGCATCTCAAGGATACTGAGCCGAGACTCTGGCAACCCCTAAAAATGTGTTCTCCATACTTAACCTTATCCCTTTTAAGCAAGACATATAAACGGTAGTGGTGAGGATCCTTCAGCAACATGTGCAATACCTATCACTTGAAAGTTCGATCCTTAACATAAACATACTTAAAAACACTTCCAGTGAGGACCGGATGAGCAAGGATGTCTACGGTTGCTCCCACAGTTAACTAAACTCATTTGAACTGCTACTGACATCAAAGTTGCTGGTGAACGCAGCAGGCCAAGCAGCATCTATAGGAAGAGGCGCAGTCGACGTTTCAGGCCGAGACCCTTCGTCAGGACTAACTTAGTAAGTTAGTCCTGACGAAGGGTCTCGGCCTGAAACGTCGACTGCGCCTCTTCCTATAGATGCTGCTTGGCCTGCTGCGTTCACCAGCAACTTTGATGTGTGTTGCTTGAATTTCTAGCATCTGCAGAATTCCTGTTGAACTGCTACTGGTTGAGAAGAACCACAATATTATTGAACATAAATAAATAGGTTGTCAGTGGGCTCTGACAAAAATCACCACGAAAAATGCTTCAAAATGCCTCGGATCAGTCCAGATGGACTGGGATAATTCCAATTGTTTTCTTAGTTTTAAACCACAGTAGTAAGTTCAAGAGGTCAAATGTCCACCAGCTGAGCACTGCATACACTAAGTAATTATAATGATAAGTACACAATATGTAATATCACACCAGATGCATTTGAAACTTTGAGCTTTAAATTCTGCGGCATTTATTTGTTTGGATAATGTTGCGATAGGGAGTAAAATGACAGAGAACAAAGCCTTAAAGCAGAGCTTGAGAGAAGAAAGCAACAAGCAAGACCAGCAGAATACTAAAGTTGGAAAACTTTAGGAACAGAGTTACTTTTCTGTGGTAGGATTGTGGAGCTTCTCCCTTGTCTGAGCAGAAATATTGCAGAAAGATGGACCTCCAAAAAATGCCAAAGTGGGATGCATAGAAAATCTAATACTTTGTGAACCTATTCATACACAAACTAGATGAAGGAGCATCAGCAAATAAGATATTTTCTTTCAAAAATTAGAAGCAATTTATAGTTGCATTTACTATTTAGTTAACACAATTGTGATATGAAATTTGGGCCTACGACAAAGGGCAAACCTGTCCAGAATGTGCATTATGTACTTTCAATATTATGAGGCAGTGTGATGTGATGTACAGTCCAACTGGAAGCTTCAGGAACATTGATGCTGCCCTAATGAATATCGCTAGGTTAATGAACACGGAGCCTCTGCCCAATCCCAGGATAGTTAATAGAAAATCCATTTTGTGTGGAGAGGGTTTGCTCAAAATTAAGGAGACAGCGAAAAAAGGACGTGAATCAGAAACAGTGAGAGAGCGCCAAGCCTGGTTGATTCTCAGGCTTAGTTAATTTTATCCTTTTATTATTTTCCTATTTCCTCCATTCCTTGGTGACTCATTGCTTACAGGCCAACTGTTCTATATTTTGCAGCACAAAGAATTTTCTATGGCTGAAGGTAATCTCAAAAAGCAGCTTAAATTCTGACCTGTAATGGGAATAGCTTGTGACATGCAAAGGGAGAGTCCGCTGGTTGTAAGCAAAATGACAGCTACAAACATTTCTGGGATTTAGCTTAAAATGTGAAGCAGCATGGGCAAGGGAATGAATTGTATGCCCATTCTCATTTATTAAAGCAGACTTTTCTACGTGCTGTTTCTATAATTGTTCCTTCCTGTGTATGGGTGAAATTTCCAGGGAGACTAATTGAAGGTTACACATAAAGTATCATTTTGTGGTTATATTTTCACTCAAGTGTCTTTAACACCTCAATAATTTAAAAATGAAAATATTCAAGGCTTGATGGAAGTGTGAATATACAGTAGTTCTTTAAAAATGATCATTGAAGTTCAAAGGTTCAAAGATGGTGCCTGCGTACAACACAGTTACAAATTAACCATCATTTATTTACATTAGTCAATAGCAACATGCAGTTCTGGAGGCTTTTCCCAGATTTGCTGGGCAACTTTTACAGATGCCATTTAACATTCAAAGAAATAGGCAGATATGAATAATAAACACACAGTGCTTCTTTTTAGCCTGAGAGTGGAGCCTTTTTTAATGGAATGAAATGTACACTGGAACTGGATCAAAAAAATTAGAAACTGGTGTGTATGTGCTTCTATAAATATTATTTTAGATTGTTTTTATATGCATGTCTCAATACAGCGGAAATTCCACCTGCAGAAGTGGATAGAAGAGAAGGTGAAACAATTAGCCATAATACTCTGCTTTGATTTTTAGATGATCTGTGGAAGATCCAGTTTGTTTTCCAAGTGCTTTTATTAATGCTTGAAAAAATAGTTTATATATTCGATAAGGTATTTGATAAGTTTCTTCCCCAGGCCATTAGGCTTCTGAGCTCCTCACCACATCGTTTTGGAAGTGTTACTGGTTAACTTGTTTTGTATTCATATTTAATATTAATGCACTTTAGTTTATTTTTGTGTGATTCATCTATAGATTTTATTCATAAATTATCGTGTGTAATGTGTGTTATGTATACTACTGTACACTCTGGTTCGGAGAAATGCTGCCTTATTTCCACATACCTTATTTGGTTATATATGTTATATACATGTATATAGTGAAATGACAATAAACTTGACTTGACTTCAGTCCAAAAGACTGAAGTAGGGTAAATACTGAAAGGCTTTTGGAATTATTGAAGGTGCTTCAATTTTATTCGCAGTAAAATACGACTTCCATGGTGAGTGTCTGCCCCCAGACTGAACAGGGAGGGGCAAGGCAGAACACCTTTATTCAGGGCTCTGTGGGAGGAGCCACAGGGGCAGCCAGCAGAGGGGCGTGTCCAGACAGTTAACCCAGTTACAACATATATATGGTTTACCACAGTGTGTTTATAACATTTGACACATTAATGGCCTGTTAATTTATGTAAGGACATAGCTAGACACTTACAGAATCAATTAACTGTGATATCAGCAGACATTAAAATCTGCCCATTGCATTGCATTCCAAAACAATTTCTGTTTATATTCCTTACTTCCCACCTCTATCTTGAAGCTGTTCCATACAAGTTAAAAATAAAGCATCATTGTCTTAATCAATTTGACATCACACTGTTGACTTGTACCAATTACATGAAATGGCAGGGGAACTCAAATGATACTTAATTTTTGTCAATAAAATTTGTATTCATCTCCCAAAATTAACACTTCAAGATGCTATACTCTAGCTTCAATTCAACTATGTTTGAAACCACAGAGAAAACACAAAATCTGTCAAAAAACTGGATTTAAGGGAATTACGATGTGGAAGAGGCTTCCATAGGTTGAGAGGCTCTGTGTTTCCTGAGATTCAGTCTAGCATCAAGTGAAGAAGATTAGAGATGTGCATGAGCACAGATTTACAGGTTATTAATCTTGGTTTGCAGGTTAAAAACTTTTATATTATGCAATATGATAAAATCTGTTTGGTAAACTTGGCAGATTTTTGTTACAAAGGATAAACTGATTCACCAATGCCATCTAGTGGAATAGAGTATGAAAATACTCAAGGATTTGCAAATGCTTGAAGTCAGCATGTCAGGTTGCAACTTTGGAAAGAAATACAGAGTTAATATTTCAGATCCTTTATCAAAGAGTCTTGCAACTGAAATATTGGCTAGTGGAATAGAGTTAAGTGGACAAAAAAGCCATCCAACATCTTTCCCCAATAAGCTTATCTCTTACAGATTCAAAGGATGTTAATTTTGCTATTTTGTTCCAGTAAAGATAATTTCTTTTATACACGCAATAAGGCTAAGATGTTGAGCTGTACAATAATGACCCAGTGAACTAAATGAAACTGATTTACGGAAATAAAGTTATGTCCATTGAGATATCAAGAGAAAAGTGAAGATAATAAACAGGCATTGAGAAAAAAAGAACTAACTCTTATTGTGAACAATCTTCAAACAGCCAACAAGACAAAGATGATTGCCCTTCTCCTAGCTACATTTCGTGGCCACGGGCGTGCTTAGACAGTCTCTGCAAAGATAATTTGGAAGCTGCTGTGTGCATCTCTCCTAGAGGAGATACACGTGTTGCCATGAACAAACCCCCGTGAGTAGCATTGCTAGTATTGAGTTGAATTGAATTGACTTTATTACTTACATCCTTCATATACGTGAGTAAAAATCTTTATATTATGTCTCCGTCTAAATGTGCAATGTCAAGGATCAGAGTAATAAGCTTCGTTTTAATATCCAGCAGGTACCCTTAACATAGAAATGAGATGGACTAACTTATTTTCAAGAACAGCAATTGTTTAGGTATCAGATACAGTCACCATATCCTCAAGCTAAGGAAGCACAACGTCCAGGTGACAGTGGACAGTGATTGTTTCAGCAAGAACACCTCAGATAATTACAATAATTATAACAATCTCAGCATATCCCACCCAAAACACTCTCAGTGCACCTGAAAACCATGTAATCTCCCAGAAGAGGTGAATAAACATGTCAGAATTCAAGTTGATGAGGGAAAACACCCATCTGACTCACTCAGATGATGATAATTAGCATGGGGGACTACTTGACTAGTTGGCAGAACGCAGTTTCTAACTTTCCAATGAACATTGCAAATTTACTGCAAAGGTTAATAACAGCCCGAGGAGTTTATATCATGACCCGAATCATTGGCTGTCTATTTCCCTCCATGAACCCTTCCTGACCTGCTGAGTTCATCTTGTTACTACTAATTCCAGCATCTGCAGTGCCACAATTATTGAGCTTTATTATTCGAAGTCAACTCCCACCTACCGCACTTCTCTCTTTTCCCCTCGTTCCTCCTCCTTCCTTCTGATCTTCTGGTGATCCCATTTTTATCTCTCTTCCAATTCCAGTCTCCCCTCCATTATTGTCCCTTTCCCCCTTATGGCTCCATCCAGCCACTTCACACACAGGTTCTCTGCCCCCACCCCATATTGGTTCCAACTATCATTCACCTCTCATTGCCTCCCATTCACATCTCCTTATCTGAATCCAGCATTAATAGCTCTTTGTGTTCTTGCTCATCTCCCTCCAGCAGTGTCCCCATCTTCATACTTTACTCCTCCCACCTGGTTCCATCTGTTAATCTTAATCCCCTACCTCAATCTATCATTCCCCAGCCAGAGTCTTCTAACTCCACGTTTGCTGTCCTCCCTTACCTGGCATCATCTGCCTGCTGCACCCCTCCATAGTCCACCTGAAATCCTGAAAAACAAGCATGGTCCAGGTTAGGCCAAGTATTAGTTGTCGCACTGCATGATGAACATTGCTAACTAGTGTATTTTCAGAAAAACAATTGTGCTGTTTAATGTTTAAAAATGTTCAAAGGAAAGCAGAACACTTATTAAACAAGGAAACACGAGATATGCAAGCTCTATTCAACTTTCAGCAATATTAGAGAAAATGCTTTGACTTGAAACGCTGCTTCCTTAACTCGTTTATTTCTTGCAGATATCTGCATTGTCCAGAACTGGATAAGGGGATGCTCTTTGGTGGTATTGGCCCACTATCACCACTACGATACAGTCCCCAGAAGGTTACTGACTACCAAGCAGGATACGATCAAACAACATACTTTTGTGAAGACAAATAACTGACTGCAAGAAATAAAAATTTCCGTTTTAACTAGTTTAGAGCCTGAATTGTAATAAAAAGGTGCACATATTCCTTATTTTTGTCTTTTTCTCCTCTGAGCCTTAGGGAATGAATGGTTCATAATGTGGTAGCAATCATTTTATACTGCTTCTTCCGACCCTGATAATTGCCCATTTACAAACTAAGTCAATAAATCAAGTGAGAGATGGGAGAAAATGGAGAAAGTGATATCAGAGCAATTTTATCAGATCAAGTATTTTTCCATTTCCATCCTAATGGCATTTTGTCCTCATATCAACTCAACTACCCTGGTCAAGATAACCCATATCAGCACTGTAGGAGCAAACTAAAAGGGTGCACAGAGTTGGTGTTGAAAATAACAGACAATTTATTAAAGTTTATTAAAATTTATTAAAAACTGGTGTGCAGCAGGAGAGCAGTCAAAACTGATCTGCCTGAACATGAGTTTGGTACAGTTTTTCCTGTATAATCTCAGTTGACAGGATTACTAGTAAAACTACATTTTGACAACAGAAAGCTCTAAAAATACTTAAGTAACAGAGTAGGTACTGAGTGCAGAATAAAATATATCCACATTTTAAAAGGAATCCAGTTTTTTATTACAGCAATGGGTGTACACTTTAACACAAGTTCCCAAAACTTGGGTGTCATTACTGCTGTATTTCATGTCTGTTTATCTAGGCTTTGTTGGTGGCTCCCTGTTACCACATGAGCACAATCCATATTCCTATTTACTAGTTATTAGCTTTTACTATTCTTTTTTCCCTACACCAAGCACAATAAAGGTTAAGATGCAAAACAATCTTTCCCTGAAAATTGGCAAGCTAATGGGGAGAACACATGGCCACTCTTAACAGTTCAATCCTGTCCTAAGTTAAGGAGAAAGATCACTGTTACTGGTTAAATACAGGAAAAAAATTAGGATTAAATCAGAATGATATGGATTAAAAGAACCGAGACAGATTCAAATGATGTGAATGCACAGTGAATGCTTGAGATACTAATTACTTTTGGGATACAACACAATAGCACAATTAGTATATACCTTGGATTTGTGCATGATTGGTGGTAAATGTTCCAGTTGGAAAATATTCAACAGGGATAAAATAGCACAACATTCTGATGTTTCTATGAAAGATGACAGTATAATAGAGCAAAGAGGAAGGTGGAAATTCTACATTGAGATCAAAATGGTCAGTTTTGGCTTTTCTTTTGGACAGCAGAAAGCATATAGATGTAAGACTTCTACATTCAAATTAGAAGAAAATGTAGAGTTGGACGACAATACACTCAGTTGCTCAAAACTTTGGAAATTGGCCACGTAGCAGTAATGGAGGGGAAAAAAAACACAAAACCAACATTTCAGATTAATCAGTAAATAACATTCTGCTGAAACAGATAGAAAAGGGAAGCAAGAAATAAAAAGGACAAAAATAGTGTGGAAGGCAATTATAAAATATATAAACAGCAGAATCATTTCCAATATTTCTGTGAAAAGGTGGTTGTCGTAAGGTATAAAAGTGTTGAATTTGATGTCCAGAAGTTTGCAGTGTGTCTTCCTTAAAGGTGTGTGTTGACAGCGTTACTGTGAAGACGACCAAGGAGAGGAGTTAGTGTAGAGGAGGATGAAAGTGGTAGATGTCTGGAAGCTTGAAGACATACAGTACATGTAGATTTATGTCCAAAATACTGACGATTGTCTTTTCTGGACTGCATCCCCTTTTCATTGATCTGGCCAGTATTTAAATCTGCTTGATGAATGTAGGCTACAATGGAAAACAGAGCTGGATCTGGTTCTAAAATAAGTGAAATAGTAAGGAATACAAAAACTGATAACAATAGAATAGTTTGGTCTAACATAAAGAAAAGATCATAGAATCATGCAGCACAAAAACAGCCCATTTGGCCTGTCTTGTCCATGCTGACATGATGATTTTCTATGTGAATTTCAATTGCTTGCGTTAGGAAATATCCTTTTACTATTTACTAAACAGCTGTTCAGATGTGTTTTATGTGTTGTACGTGTATTTTCTTAAAGACAGAAGTGATTAGAACAAAAGATATTATTGAGGCACAAAGTGAAATTGAGTAGTGAGCCAAACAAAGAAAAAGTACAAATAGGTGAGTTTTGTGGCAAATTATTTTTTATGGTTAGATGCCAAGTGCCAAAGATGGTGTAATCAATGGAGAGACTTTCAACACGTTAGGCACAGAATGCTGAATACAGGAGCTTCAGTAGTTGGGAGCAGAGAATACAATAATACTGGAGTGAGAAATGAAAGCTTCAGAGACTAGGAAGGAGAGTGTTGTGAAGACATTTAAACACAAAGAAGATCCTAGTTTACAGATCTTAAGATCTAAAGTAGCGAATTACTTCTGGCCTTGAGCAAGGTGTATTTGATGAAGGACAGGATTCACAGTTTTAAACAACTTTGGTTTACAGAAGATAAAAGATGGACGCCTAGCTAGATTAACGCTGCAATCATCAAGCAGAGGTGATTTGGGGAGTGTCTCTCCAGCTGCAAATAGAAGTGAACGCTACCACAATATGAAGTTGTGATACTACTCCCATGCTCAGTTGTTTCTGAGGCACATTTACAACATTGGTCTGTGCTTGTATTAAATGAATGTGAGGTCTCATATTTGCAAGGCAGAAAATCACTGTCACATTCACTTTGGAAATGAGACATCAATGTGTTAGAGCTTTCTATGGGTGCAATTGTGAATGACACCACATTAATATCAACCAATGATCTAACTCATGCAAAGCTGTAGCCAGGCCACAAAATAATAATTTCGGAGAGCTGTTATAAAAGTAGCCATTATTGCTGGATCTAAGCAGGCTATTGTATCTATACTGTTAGAGTGAGAAGGAGAAGTAATGCCCTTTAGATCACCGTTAACCCTTGTATATTTTTTGGATCAACTGAGAAAGGACCTAATACCAAATGGACAGGAGAATTGAACGTTTACTATCTCCACCTTCAAGAGAAGTGTACTTCAGCACCACAAAGGACAAAATGTAAAGAAAATCATTTGTACCATAGCCCCAACTAATGATATTAGTTTCCAGTTTAGGATTAATCCATACTTGGTAGCCTCCACAAGAAATAGATTGGCACAATAGCATAGTAGTTAGCATAGCACTTTACAGCATCAGCAATTGGAAGAGTGGGGTTCATTTCCCACCAATGTCTGTGAGGAGTTGGTATGTTCTCTGCATGCCTGCATGGGTTTCCTCTGGGTGTTCCAGATTCTATCCACATTGCAAATTTAGGATCAGTAAGCTGTGCACGCTATGTTGACTCTGGAAGCGTAGCAACACTTTCAGGCTGCCTTCAGCATATCCTCAGGCTGCGTTAGTCATTGACAGAAACAACTTATTTCACCGTATGTTTCAATCGATGTGTGACAAATGAAGCTAATCTTTATAATCTATATCTTTAAATGGCTAGCTTTGGACAAGAGACCTTTGCTAAACTCAATTTGTCCATTAGACACCTGCTCCCTCAACCCTTTTCCTCACTAAGTTGCTGACAACACAGCTTCCCTTTTTAGTGTCAATAGTGCAACCACTTCACAAGTCTCATATGAAAACTTAGCTTGTTAGCCAACTTTACTAACAGCCATGGAACTCAGTGACGAAAAGGTCACCTTTCATAAACAATATGCATCTAGGATCGGGATGATTTGGGGTTCAGCCTAACAGGAAAGTTGTGATGTTCTGATTAAAGACACCTCAATTTGAGCTGATGCTGTGTAACACTGCCCATACACAATTGTCGGTCGGCATGGAATAACAGATTGTACACTGCATAAAAAAATTATTAAGAAAACATATTTACAAACTTAAGCTTTATGTAACAGTTAGTAGGGAAAAACCACATTGCAACAAAATAAAAACTTGGCATTTTTCCACAGAAAAGGCAAAAGGTATATTGCAATTGACAATTATTCACTCTCCCAGGTTTAAAACTTCCCTCCTCACTACTAAGACAATGACAAGCATCCGATCACACACAAAGTCAGAAAACAGGGAATTTGCAGGCTGACAGCTCCAGCAACAAAAAATCTACTCTTATGTCAAGTTCCTCTAAGTCTGCACACCCTTGTTCTGAAGATTTGCACCTAATTATCAATTGGTTTAATTTACTGACAATAGACTGCTCACCCTAAAGCGTTATCAGACTCATCAAGATATTCAAAATTAACCCCAGAGATAAAAAAAACTGTGCCTCATTTTAGCCAACTGAAAATGTACATTGCTCCTCCAATCCTAACTTCTTTATTGCACAAGGAACTCACAACTCCTGTATTAGCCCAAATTCAAGCTATATGTTCTCTATCCCTACTGTATGTCCAATAGACCTAAACTCACTTCAATTCTTTTATTGTAGAATAAATGTACCTGTCGTCACCATCTCAAGCTTAGCTTATCTACATGACTCACTGGACTCCCATTATATTCTTTGCTGCACTATGGCTGCCCCTCATTTCAGTGATGCAAAATACAAACACTGGTGAGGTCATCAGTCTTCCTCAATGCAAAACACCCCAAAGTTCAACAACTTCTGTCCACTGACAAAAGTTTTCTCCAATATTGTTTATGAGTATTTGACACCTTCCTGAGAAAAGTCTGTCTTACAACTCCTTGACTGAATCTAACATCAGGTCAATGTCCCTTACAAACATGAAGTGACTTAAATTAAATTATGTGACAGTGTTTATGGCAGTATTACCCTCCTTGGATTTTCAATTCCTTTGACCTCTCTTTTCGATTAATGGTCCAATCACTCTCCTGCACTGTAGCTTCAAGGATACCACTTTTACCCATCCAATCACCTCATCTCTAGGACGCAACATTGTCTCCCAGGATACACTCTAACTCTGGCCCAAACATCTCACATGCAGGGGGGCACAATTTAATGATGGGGAACACCCCCAATGCACTAATGATAAATAGCCACAAACTTCCTACCATCTTTCAATCTCCTCACAACAGCCACAGTTCCCTTTTGAATACTCAGTCTTGACAAGTCATTTCACCAACTAAAGTTTGGGATGAGAGAAAAGAGCATGGCACAGGTACTGCTGTGAGGTCCACTCTCTTCTATTAGTAGGATTTTTCTCTTCCTAGCTATTATTTGCAGTTAAACCAGATTACTCACAATCTTTTGCATCGTTGAGCCGAAGAAAGGTTTCCAGTTTCCACAATATAGCCAATACACCCCCACATTGCAGAAGGAGCACAGCTACTAATGATACCGTTATTCATGCTTGTCACTTTAAAAACTTGTTTCACCAATAAATCATCTTGTTCATCGCTACCATTAATTTTAGTGCATTCTAAACTCTGCACCTAGGTTCAATTATCCATTCTTCCACTTACAGTCTTGTTAGATACAATTTTCATCCTTTTTGGTTAAATTCTTCCCCATTAACTTAATTCCTTCCAATTCAACAGCACTCCAAATTTTACTCTTGCTTCATGCAGCCTCCTTCCTTTGGCCCATTGTTAGTATTTATAACTTCAACACATTAGAGCAGACTCAAAATTTTAAGTCCTATTATCACTACTCATTGCATTCTTCCTTGTCCAAGATTCTTTTTATCCTTTGTAATTTTGACAATGCAAACATCTGTTTACTTGTAATATTTCAAAAATCTGCTGATTAAAATGCCTTTTTTGGTGATTACTTGCAGAAATTCTTGGTGTTAATAATTACATTATACCATGATAATTAAAAAAAAACCTTGGAAAGAATTACAAAGAATGCACGACAGCGGCTATATTTCGTTGGAAGTTTGAAGAGACTTCCTACGTCACCAAAGACTTTTGCAAATTTCTACAGATGTACCATAGATAGCATTCTAACTGGTTACATCACTGTCTGGAATGGAAAGGCCTCTGCACAGGATTGGAAAAAGATGCAGAAAGCTGTAAACTCAGCCAGCTCCATCATGGGCACTAGTTTCCTCGGTATCAAGGACATCTTCAAATTGTGATGCCTCAAAAAGGCAGCATCCATCATTAAGGAGTCCCATCATCCAGAACATGCCCTCTTCACAGGTACAGAAGTCTGAAGACACATACCCAATGTTTCAAGAATTCCTCCCCTCCAGCATCGGATTTCTAAATGGACGATAAACCCACGTACCGTTTGTACATTACCTCATTAATTGGCTCTCTTTTTGCACTACTTATTTAATTTTAATGTATATTTCTTATTGTAATTTATAGTTTATTATTATTATTAATATATATTGTAATGTACTGCTGCTACAAAACAACAAATTTCACAACATATGCCAGTAATGCTAAACCTGATCGTTCCATATTTAGTTCTTCCATATTTACAATGGAAATAGCCTCAGTAGTCTTTTAATGCTACAACTACGTCTTCCAATAGTGGCTTCGCTAAGTACCACCACTATGCTTCTGCCAAAACACAAGCTCTGTAAAAAACAACTCTACTTATCAATTTGTTTCATATTATCATTTACATTTAAATGGCAAGTGAAGATGTACATGAAAACCCCTAATATTAAAACGGAAGTTAAAGTATCTCCAACTGCAACACTATTAAGCAGCATCTCCCCTTTAATAAGATGTTCACTGTTGTTCAAATTAGGTAGAGCAAAAATGACTCACTTCCTTACACTCCAAAGCTTTTCTGCCAACCAGAAGGTGCAAGTCAGTTGTGAAGAAATATTATTCACATGTCTAAAGGAGGGCAGCTTCAGCAGCAAGAAGCTTGACATCATTCAAGAAAGAAATATGTAGCTGGCACCCTATCCACCTTCCTAAACATTCATTTTCTCAAGCATAGATGCAATGCCTACCTCTGTTACAAAATGCATTGTTGTTACCTGGATTCACCAACAGCGTTACCAATGCCCATAGTCTCTACTTCCAAGGTAGGGTACACCACAACTTGCAAATTCCTGTTCAAGACACATACCACCCTGACTTGAAAATGTAACACTTTTTCTTCATAGTAACTGAGGACCTATTTTAGGATGCCAAAGAGTGACATGGAAATGCTTTCCTAACAAGGTCTACAGTGGTTTAGGAAGGTGTCTTACTGGCACTTCTTTATGTTACTTCTGTTATCTTTGTTTTCCATTGCATTGATTCCAACATCGTCAACTTTTGTTCCTCCTTCATCAAGTAGACAACCAAATTTTAGAAAGAGAAGAGAAAATGGTTAAAGCCTCTTTAAGTATCTCATTGAAACAAAATATTATGCAAATCAATATGCTACTTGCTGTTGTTTGTATTTTTCTGATGAACACTATGGGAATGCTATGCTGCTGCCAAAGTTCATGGAGGCACTTGTGGGCTGCCTCCTCTAGGTTAGGTTGTTAAGCAAATGATACATTTCACTGTGTGTTTTGCTGTATGCGTGATAAATAAATGTGAATCTAATTCAAAATGTAATTAGGTGTGGGCATTAAATGACCAACATCCCTACAGCATCCTCTTCCCAAGAAATGATAAAATCTAGAATTTAAAGGTGGTTAAGATTTTCAGAAAGCAATGTAACAAATTATTTAAAATTTGCATAGCTACTGATCGACATTCTCAATTTTGTGAGTTTTGTCTCGCCTTGAGGCTCCTGTTTCACTCTTTTTTTCAGCATACTCACTACAGATGGCACTGTTGTACCTCATAATGTACATCTCAGTTGCCTGTTCCGCCACAAAGTGTCTTTCTGGCTTAATAGTTGGATTACATAGCACTGTGAAACTCAAGTGCATGGGACTGGAAAACAATGTTCCAGGCGCAGGTCTTTTAAACATTTTATGCACTGCCACTCAATGCCTGGTCACAAGCTGCATCAATACATATCAGATCTATAAGACGCTGGCATAGTGGTGTCTTGCAGATGCAACACTCAATTGGAATTGAAACTACCTCAATTTCTTTTCTCCCTGTTCTGCAAGCATTGTTGCCTGCTTATAGAGACTTTTAAAATTGTACAGTTTTGCTGTGTGAAAAAAAAAACTACTCAGTCAATACTGTATGCTATACAAAGGCTGGTTACTACCAGCTGCCAGATAAGGGCTCAAATATTTCTGTGCTGGTGCTGCACCGAGGAAGTGCATTTAGGAGGGGAGGACATATCCTGAGTCATGACTGAAAAGCAAGCTCTCTCCTTGCCTTAAGTCTGTTTATTAAACCACAGTCCTATCAATGACTTTCTGAGGAGTAATTTACCTGGCAGTGACCTTCTAGAGAGGAATTGTGGTCAATATCTGTAAAAGGTCAAGCATAACACATAGATTATATAGCAAATAAACTGGCCATTTAGCCTACCAGTTAGTGCTGGTATTTATATTTCATTAAAGCATCCATGTTTATAGCAAATTTGGAAGGCCATTTTAGTTTTGAAGTCTGTGCCAATTTTCACAGGAATCCAGCTCTTGTTAATTCTCCCTGTAACCTCTCCTTTCCACATTTCCATCAACCTCCTCTGAAATCTATTACTCACTCACAGTGGCAAATGAACTGCCTGAGCCATCTTTGTGACATAGGAGGAAACCAGAGGTGTTTACTCTTTCACTTTATACTCCTCACCTGCTGCTGCTTTTACAGACCAAGACTATTTTCAAGCACCAAAATTTCACAAAACCAACCAGATTCCAATAATAAAGAAAGCAGACAACAGTGGAGGAGTGATGTAACTACAGAGAAAACAACAGTCAGATTTTCTTGTAAAGTTTAATGGCACTGGCAGACCAACATAAGGGCATAAGGTGAATTACCATCATCTACTGAATTGGAGTGCAGAACAAACAGGCAGGAAGTATGCCCACTATATCCACCCCCCCCCCCAAATAATCTCAAATAGTATCAAAAAGTCTAATGCTTTTCAGAAAGTCAAGTATACAATTATACACATTATGATGGCAGTAATATCCTAACAAACTTACAATGTTGAACAGTGTCTGTACCAAAAATCTCAATTTAGAAATTAGATGTTTCCTTTGTACCTCAGGAACTACATTCAAACAATATATCCTGCACCATTTATTGACAAGTGCACTCCCTACAAATGCCTGTATCAAGCATATTAATTGTGAACAGGCAATCATTCAACCTAGTATGTCCAATATGTAAATATAACGTTTCCCCCCCTTTTATACCCATCTTGCTGTTGATTTCCCACCATCCTTTGAATTTTATTTAAATATCCCCCTTTCTTTTCCTTATCCCAACTTTGCTGCCCCAGTAACTTTTTAATTATGGCTTTCATCTCCCCCTTATGCAAAGGTACACTACCTTTATATCCTTAATTTTAAGTGATTGCTTGGCTAAAATCAATGCCACCTCGTTTCCTTCAATGCCAACATGGCAGGAACCCATATGAATTGCACTGAATACACAGGCCCGGATGCTGCAGCTTCAACAGATGTTGTCCAATATCAAGAAGAATGTCTGGCCTACAATTAGAAATACCTGTTTTAATAGATATCAAGACCAGGAATGAATCAGAGCACAGAAGTACATAAGCAGGGTGTACTTTTTCAATACATTCCACTCGAACACACAGCATTTCCACAACTTTCTCAATATGTGAGGCACCCTGTATAAGTAGAGCTATGTTCTCTTCCACAGTTGCTACAATTTCACCTAACGCCTTCTCCATAATTGCCATAATCATGTTCTCCACCACAACTATCACACTAGTTTTCATCCTTACACACAGCTGCTCCATGGCTAAACTTCTGGAATTGAAAACATCTCAGAGGGGCAGCACATAGACTTGAACCATATAACTCATAGAACCTAAATTAACCCTATTCTGTAACCTTTTTGCCATCAAATTTAACCAACTATTTGCTCCAACTCTGCCAAAAGGCTCTTCTAATAGTTTATGACAACAAATTTTCCCATGACTTACATTTTTTTTAACTTGGTCCATCTAGAGGTGCTTCAGAGATTACTCACCAAAGCCACTGTCATTTTACTCAGAGTTACTCTCCTTCCTCCCACAGCTTTTAACCCCAAAGATTTCTCACATTGCTTACCATCTTTACAAAGTATTAAAATATTAAGTGGAGATTTGTGACAAATATGATTATATGATGTATATGTACAGTATCTAAAATACATCTTATGGAGATGTTTGTTTTGTGCACACAATATCTCCTAATGCCTTTTTTCAAATCCTTAGTTAATCTAATTTGTTTGATATCAGAAACATGTTCACATTCAAGACTCAACAAAACTTTAAACTCTTCCTTTCATTTTTTTAAAATTTAAATCCTGTTTACTGCCTTCATCACTGGGCAATAAGCCACCACAATCCTGAATCGGCCACTTATTTTTCTGTTTCTCAGAAACCTACCATCCACCTTCCTCCATACAACTCTATCACCCAATACCATCTCCAGTTTGCTACCTCCATCTTCACAGTCAATTCCTGCCATTTCTACCCCCCCTTCCTGCCTGTGAGCAAACTCCCAAAAGCAGAATCAGTCTTTTGCTGCAACTCCAATTCAGCTGCATGTGGTCTGAGAGCCAGCCCAGCAATGACAATACACCACTTTGTTTTCCTGAAAGCAGCCAAAAACTCCTTATTCTGCTTCTTCTGAGGTTTCATTGTGGTTGGCAAACAGCTTTAAGGTGCATTACCACCACCTTCTGAACTGGAGTGTGGGACATGATATCCAAATCCAATGTATTTATATTTGTATCAATTCTATTTAAAAAACCTGTATTCTTAAGGAACTGCACTATATATTTAAAGCAATAATCCTGTGATCCTTTCTGCAACATATTGTTAATGTTAAGTTGTATTTTATTCTGTGATAGTTTTAAAATCAAACGTCCCCTTTCTTGATTATATATTAGAAACATAGTAAACCTACAGCACAACACAGGCCCTTCGGCCCACAAAACTATGCTGGACATGTACTTACCTTAGAACTACCTAGGCTTAGCAATAGCCCTCTATTTTTCTGAACTCCATGCACCTATCCAGGAGTCTCTTAAAAGACCCTATCGTTTCCACGTCATATTGAACACCTCACTAGTACATGCTTCACAATTTCTTGTTAACAATACTCACACCTCTCATTATTGTGTTTCTTCATTAAAAACAATGTGCTATTTAACCTTGTGCTCCCAAATCTCAATCAGATATTATCATAAACATGAGAAAGTCTGCAGATGCAGGAAATCCAAAGCAACGGACACAGAATTCCGGAAGAACTTAACAGGTCAGGCAGCATCTATGGAGGGGAATAAACAGTTGACATTTCAGGTCGAGGTCCTTCTTCAGGACTGAAAATGAAGGGGGAAGATGCCAGAATAAAAAGGTGGGGGAAGGGAAGAAGACTAGCTGGAAGGCTATTGTTGAAGCCAGGTGGGTGGGAAAGGTAAAGGGCTGGAGAAAAAGGAATCTGATAGAAGAGGAGAGTGGATTAGAGGAAAAGGGATTATCACCTCCTCCCTCCAGTTCTTTCCTGCATTCCTTGACCATCCCTCTTCTTTCTGGATATTATAAAGATGTCTTCCTATTCTCTCTTTATCCCATTGTTTTCTCCACTTTTTTTTGATTTCCACTTTTAATAATACTTTTTTATTTCTCCTTTATTGTAATTCATTTTAATGTCCACTTCAGCTCGAACAGTTGCCTCCTCTGATTCCTACTAATACCAACATGTGCTGGAATACACATAAAATATACAGAGTCCCATCTTTTTAAGTCTGTAAAAGTTTGTATTATCTCACACATAATATCTGGTCTTGCCTCTGAATGTAAATAATGGCCTACTCCTGCACCTATTTTCTATGTTTCTATGTTTCTATGAATCAGACAATATTACAACTCTCGTTGGTCTCACTTTCTCAACCCACTGTAAAGCTAATAGCATATCTGTCATTTCACCTGTATTCACTGAGAAATCATCAGTTATCCTCATATTAAAACCAGGCACTACAAATCCTACCCCTAATCTACTATTATCATTTTTGAAGCATTTATGTACATTTGTAAATATCCTTAATAATTATTTCAAAAGTACAAAGGTTAATTTATTATTAAAGTATACAACTCTGAAATTCTTCTTCTCCAGATAGCCATGAATCCATTAGATTGCCAAAAGTCCACAGTCTAAGTCCACATCCAAAATGTATGAAACCTGGGCAATGTTCTCCCTCTCCATAATAGAGTGATCTCACCAGTGATAAAAAGGCAGTCTCCCTGCTCCATAGCAGAGTGATCTCACTAGCGATGAAAAGGCAATCTCCCCTCTCCATAGCAGAGTGATCCCCCAGCGACAAAAAGGCAGGCAGGCAGCCGGTCTTTTCGTCATCCTCTTCGCTTTAATCAGTGAACAATGGAACCTTTAATCAGTGAAATGGAGTCGAACATCGGCTCACCAACTTCTTGCTACGAGGTTCCCATACATTGTCTCTGCCTCTCGGAACCCCCTCAGAGACTGGAGAGTGCTGAAACATCTGAACGATCCTCTAAATTGTGAATCATTGGCTCCAACAGTTCCAGAATCACATTCTAGATGAGAAACAAATGTAAAAGATGCAAAAGAAGTGAAATACGTGGTTTCATGATTTAACCAGAAGATACCGACCAAAAGAGCATTATACACAGGCACTGTCTTGACGGGAAGATTTACAAAAGATTCATCTATATCTTAATTTAAAATCACTTCTCTATTTTTCTATCTTCATTCAAATAATTTAAGATCCACCTCTGGTGCTTCACACAACCACAGAGGCAGCACAGGTAAAGGCACTATATCACTTGCTGCCTTCTTACTAATTCCCGTCCTTTCTGCTTTTCCTTCAATAGTCCATGTAAAACTTCTGATTTGCTTTCTTGCCTTTTCCCAGCATGGATCTAAAAGCTGTGTAGTTGGATGATCTTCTCCATGCTTTGTAAGTTTAACCAGTATATTAACACAAGCTGTGTTCTCATTTCCAGAGGTGCCTCTCCAAACTCCACCTGCATTGCCATCACTGGTGTTGTCCTTATTTCCCCACCGATTAACCTTAATGCTTGACTTTGAATTATATCCAGTTTATTGAGCACACAATGTGATGTTGATCCATATACCATACTTCTGCAATCCAGTATTGATCTTATTAATCCTATATATACATATTACTTTCAAGGATTTCCTATCAGCTCCCCATTCTTTCCTATTAAACACCTCAGAACATTTAGCACTTTTTTACTTTTGGTTATTTCTTCCTTAATATGTGTTCACTACACGAGTCTTCTATCAAGACAAATTCCTAAAAAATATTAAAGGTATCTGCACTTCCTAATTCCACACGATAAAGTTTTAGCTTTAAGTGTTGTTTTATCTTCTTCTTAGTGAAAAAACATTATTTTGGACTTTGGACTGGTTCAGACTTCATTAGAAGGGATGAATGCAGCTGGCTGTATTAATAACACCTGTAGGTGAGGATTTTTCACTGAGCACAGAAATCATTAACCGTAATCAATTAGCTTAATTAAAGGTTTTAGCAGAGAAGTGCGTTGATTAAAGCCAAAGCACCTATGACTAAGCACCAACAAAATACCATTCCATACTAATCAAGTCAAGAAGACACTAATAGTATGACTTTCCTCCAATTCACAAGAGATCCAGTAACAAGTTACTGTAAAATCTGAAAAGGTATATACTCGAGAATTTGTTGGTGCCAGACTGGTGGATTTTCTATGTTATTAATTTGAGTTCTCTAACACAATTTAATTTTGTTCTTTATAAGTCAGCCATGAAGGAATGGTACATCAGACTCGATGGGATGAATATCATGATTCTGCATCTATGCCTTATGTGAAACACCACTTGTAACGAGCAGTAACCAGCATCGACTCCTTTATTCTGACTCTTTTGCCACCTGCCAATCAGCCAATGTGTCGTTCCTCACAGTCTCATTGCACACTGCATCGGCTTGTATATCAACTATCCCATCTGCAGCCCTATCACTCCAGTTCCCATCTCCCTGCCAAATTAATTCAAAAACACCTCCAGTATCTCTGGAAAACCTGCCCACAAGGATATTGGTGCTACCCAAGTGCAGGTGTAACCCGTCCTTTTTGTTTAGGTCATATCTTCCCTGGAAGAGATTGCAATGATCCAGAAATCTGAAACCCTGCCACCTTCACTAATTCTTCAGCAATGCATTAATCTGCCAAATCATCCAATCTTTACCCTCACCGCCACATGGCACAGGCGGCAATCCAGAGATCACTACCCTTGGATTCCTGCTTTTCAGCTTTCTTCCTAAATCCATATATTCTCTCTTCAGGATCTCATCTCTTTTCCTACCTATATCATTGGTACCAATATGTGCCATGACCTCTCGTTATTCACCGTCCCCCTTTAGAATGTTGTGGACCTGATTCAAGACATCCCTGACCTTGGTACCTGGGAGGCAACATACCATCTGGATGTCTCTTTCACATCCACAGAATCTCCTGTCTACTATTCTAACTACATAATTCACAGTCACTTTTGAACTCCTCTTCACCTGCCTTTCCTTCTGAGCCACAAAGCCAGACTCAGTCCCAGAGATGAGGCCACCTTGGCTTCCCTCTGGTAAGTTTTCCTCCGGCAGTACTCAAAGTGGTATACATATTCATGAAGGGAATGGCCACAGAGTATTCTGCATTGGCTGCCCATTTCCTTTCCCTCTCCTGACAATCATCCAGCTACCTACCTCCTGCAAGTTAGGGGTGATTACTTCCCTGTAGCTCCAAACTATCACTTATTATTCCCCGAAAGTTATCCAACTGTCGCTCCAGTTCTTTCTCACAGTTTCTAAGAAGCTGCAGCTCGATTCAGTTTGTGCAGATGTAGTTATCAGGGAGACTGGAGGTGTCTGTCACAGAATCCCCACATCTCACACGAAGAACATAGCACTAAGGATCCATTCTGAATGCACTAACTACATGCTAATAGACAAGAAAGAGAAAAATAAACTTACTAATAACTTACTTAGAGCCTCTAGCTGTTCTCTCTGAAACCTGTTGAACCAAAGCCTCTCACTCTAACCCTGGCCCACTACAACAAAGGCCACCTCAACTCTCCATGATCTCCAACTCCTCAGACAAGTCCTGACAGGCCTTACTCGCTTTTTTAAAAACTATAGCTCTATAAATGGTTACACTTTTCTAAAGTCTTCTCCTGTAGTCTAAACTACATTTCATCAGACCAAGATGACTGAAGAAAAGATTTTAACTAACATAAATCTTAGATGATTCATATGAAAGGAAACAGACTAACTCAGCCAGAATCAGTGTTATTATCACTGACATATTGAATGCTGAGAAATTTGTTATTTTGCAGCAGTGGTACAGTGCAAGACATAAAAATAAATGTTATAAGATGCTTCCTTTCAGGAGTAGTGACTTCAAATATCCGTGGAGAATGACAAGGAACATCTTTAAAACATTAAGTCACATAGACTGCACTTCCAGACTACTAAGAGTGTGTTCTTAGCTCTGCCTGAAATCCTATGAGAAACTGCAGCGAGACTTCCTGCGCTCCTTAACAATGTGCCAGGCATTTCCACAGCATCTCAGGAAGCTTTCCTTCATGTGCATTCATGCTGGGCTTTTGTGCTTCCCATAAACGGAATCAAATTCCCATGCCATCCCAAAATCGTGCTGCATTTTGAAAGGCTATGGTCAGAAGATCCCATGAATCAATGGGATATTGACACTTTTTCAATGAGGTACTGAAAACATAAGACCATAAGAAATAGGAGCAGAAAGGCCATTTGGCTAATTGAGTCTGCTCCACATTATCATGACTGTGTAATGGGCTTGGCTGATCAGACCCAAAAGCCCCAACCATTTCCAGTGTCCAGGACACGTACAAGCACCACAAAGTAACTTAAGCCTCATCTATTGTCATAAAACAGAAGGCACAAATAATCCACACTAAATACTACGTAGTAAGATTTCCATAAAGATCTCAGGGCTCATGATTCTTAGTCAGCACTCAATTGTTGCTGTCGCTGGGGGACTTGTTTCCGCTGTTGTTGGGGGATCTCTGAATTCCAACTCATGAATCACCCTGTGTCTGCCATAGGCATTGATCGTACACAGAAAACAGAAAATCTGTAGATGCTGGAAATCAAATAAACACAAAATGCTGGAGGAACTCAGTAAGCCAGGCAGTATCCATGGAAAAGAGTGAACGGTCGATGTTTCAGGCCAAGACCCTTCATCAGGACAGGAAAGAGAAGAAGAGAAGTCAGAGTAAGAAGGTGGGGGGAGGGGAGAAAGAAGTACAAGGTGGTAGGTGATAGGTGAAACTGGGAGAGGGAGAGGGGTGAAGTAAAAGCTGGAAAGTTGATTGGTGGAAGAGATAAAGGGCTGGAGAAGGGGGAATCTGATAGGAGAGGACAGAAAACCATGGAAGAAAGGAAAGGGGGAGGAGCACCAGAGGCAGGTGATGGGAAGGTGAGGAGATAAGGTAAGAAAGGGAAATGGGAAAGGAGAATGGTGAAATAGGGAGCAATTACCATGAGTTCAAGAAATCGATGTTCATGCTATCAGGTGGGAGGCTACCCAGACAGAATATAAGGTGTTGCTCCTCCAGTCTGAATGTGGCCTCATTGTGGCAGTAGAGGAGGCCATGGACTGACATGTTGGAATGGGACTAGAAAGTAGAATTGAAATGGGTGGAGATCCTGATTTTTCTGACAGATGGAGTGTAGGTGCTCAGTGAAGTGGTCTCCCAATCTATGTCAGCTCTCCCCACTATATAGGAGGTCACACCGGGAGCACTAGATACAGTAGATGTCCCAACATGCACACAAGGGAAGTGTCACCTCACCTGGAAGGACTGTTTGGAGCCCTTAATGAGGGTTAAGGGAGGAGGTGTAGGGGCAGATATGACCCTTGTTTCATTGGGAGAACAGATCCAACCAGTTCCCCTCTACCACCACTCTCTTCCATCTGGCGGAACTGATCCTCACTCTCAATAATTTCTCCTTTAGCTCCTCCCACTTCCTTCAAACACTTGCATGGGTCCCAGCTATGCCAGCCTTTTTGTCAGCTACGTGGAACTGTCTATGTTCCAAGCCTACATTCCCCAACTTTTCCTATGCTACATCGGCAACTGCATTGGTGTTGCTTCCTGCACCCATACCGAGCATGTTGACTTCATCAACTTTGCCTCCAACTTCCACCCTGCCCTCAAATTTACCTGGTCTATTTCTGACACCTCCCTCCCCTTTCTCTCTCTTTCTCTCTCTCTCTCTCTCTCTCTCTATCTCTGGAGACAGTTTATCTACTGATATCTTTTACAAACCCACTGATTCTCACAGCTACCTCTTCCCTACCTGTCACTTGTAAAATTGCCATCCCCTCCTCTCATTTCCTCTGTCTCCAGTACATCTGCTCTCAGGATGAGGCTTTTCATTCCAGAACTAATGAGATGTCCTCCTTCAAAGAAAGGGACTTCCCTTTCTTGTTCTGTTTTCTATGGGGGAAGTGAGGTTTGGGGATTAATGATTGGAATGGCATTCTTTTTTTAGGTGGGGGTGGGTTTGCTGTTCCTCTCTGGATGACTTTCACATTCTTTCTTTGTTTCCTGGCTATCTGAAGAAAACTGATCTCAGAGTTGTGTATGAATAATACAGTGACACTAAATGAACCTTTGATCCATTTACTTTTGATCCTTTAAATGCTATTTGCTTACTTTTATTGCTTACACGATTTGATTTTTTATTCTCTCTCAGCATTTGCGTGTTTGCCGGTCTTTTTTTTAAAGGGTTCTTTTGGGTGTCTTTGTTTTGTGGCTGCCTGTAAGGAGACGGACCTCCTGGTTGTATAATGTATATATACTTTAATAATAAATGTACTTTGAACTTTGAGGCAAGTTTTTTTTTACATAGAGAGTGGTATGTGACTGGGACATACTGTTGGGGAAGGTGGTGGAAACTGGTGGGATTACAATGCTGAAGAACATTTAGAAAGGCACGTGAGCTGGTGTGGAATGAGGGGATACAGACCACATGCAGTCTGATGTGCAGTTTAAACTGGTACCATGGTCAGCACAGATATCATGGCTTGAACTATTACTAAACTCTAATGTTCTCTGTTTCACAAATGACTGGATCACAACTTGGAGCTCTGCCTCTGTATGTGCACATATGCAAGATGTGATATAGGCAGTACAGTTTTCTATTTATTTTGAAGAGTAATTCCATTGCAATAGAAATCTTGTTGATGACATCCATAAGAGAGGAAGATTGAGGGAAGTTTTTCCATATTGACATTGCCTTGTTTAACACAGACTGGGTCTCCTGTGGACCTACTGGTCAATGGAAAAGATGGTAGTTATTCAATGCTGATTTCATATTCCTGTTTTGGAGAAATTTTATTTCTAGGGTGTTTTCTATGCAAGAGTGTAGCATCAAGAGAAGAAAATGAGCAGCTGTGATTTTGTGAGCCTCATCGCAACAACATACAGATTCTTGATGATTTAATGATCAGATCTTATTTAAATTTGAACCCAAATTAAGTTAAAAGAAAGAGAGCATGATATGTTAAATTATTTCAATCAAATCATTTGATTGTGCTAAATTTTTTTGACTGACGCTATTTTCAACATATACTCAGTGGCCAATTCTGCTCCTGTAGCCCATCCACATCAAGGTTTGAGATGTTCTGCATTCAAGGATGCTCTTCCCCACACCACTGTTGTAATGTGTGGTTATTCGAGTTACTGTCAGCTTAAAGCAGTCTGTCTGTTCTCCTCTAACCTGTCTCTGACAAGGCGCTTTTGCCTACAGAATTGGATGTTTATTTTTTTCCACACATTCTCTGTAAACTTTAGACCTATGAAAATCCCAGGATATCAGCAGTTTCCGGGATACTCAAACCACCCCATCTGGCACCAACAATCACTCCACAGTCGAAGTCACTTATATCACATTACTTCCCCATTTTGATGTTTGGTCTGAACAACTGAAACTCTTGACCATATCTGCATGTTTTTATGCATTGAATTGCTGCTACAACAGTATCTGATTAGATATTTGCATTAATGAGCAGGTGCAGAGCTGTACCCAATAAAGTGGCAATTGCCTGTATTATCATCGCCATTGAAGGAATTTCATCATTTTGAGTAGATCAAATTTTTGTTAGGTGTGGTCAACTAAATCGAGTAGGTTCCACATTTGCTCTCTGGAGTACTTGTCCCTGTTGTGTATTTAATATTTCACTAATATTTGAATAATCATATATATATATATATGATTATTCAAATATTAGTGAAATATTAATATATATATATATATATAGAGAGAGAGAGAGAGAGAGAGAGAGAGATATTAAGAAATTCATGTTTGTTTAAATAATTCACTATGGGTTATGTCTATGTATGTGAATTGCATATGTCATGGTGCTACCATTGGATATGTGCACGTCTCACTCAAAGTAAACATGAAGATAGAATCAAATTTCAGACTCCTGTGTATACCTTTGAATTAGTTTAATGTTTTGATTTCACAACACCTAACGGTGGTGATGAGGTATTTTAAAAATGGCCCATGAATTGTTAATGCACAATGAAACATTCAAGTAAAAAGAAAAAGCATGGTGAGTAAAAAAAAAACAGGGCAGCATGTGCAGAGGCAGTCATGTTTTTTTTTAAAAAAAGCAGAAAATATAAGAATTCACAGGTTCATGTACAGTGAGTACTGGGTGATAGTAATCATAAAAGAAGATCAGAAATGGCTGGCTGCTTTGGAAAGATAGACATATTCGATTGCTTAGTGGGGAACTGGCTCATGTATACTAAGCTAATTGAACAATATTTTGAAGCAAATAAAATCATCAAAGAGAAACAAGAACGAATTTTGCTGAGTGTATCGGGTTTAAAGGCATACAGCTTGGTTTGATTTTTAACTGCTCCAACCAGACCAGCAGAAATGAGCTTTGCTAATGTTGTGAAAGTAATGCAGGAACATTTAGAACCAACGTCATTGTTGATTGCAGGATGTGATGAGTGGAATCAAAAAGAAGGGGAGTCTATTTCAGCATACGTGGCTGAATTGAAGAGATTGCCTGGACATTGTCAGATCAATGATGGGCGTAATAACATACTGAGAGATTGTTTAGATTAAGGAATCTTACAAGAAAGCATTCAAAAATGGATCCTAACTGAAACACAACTTACATTTAAATGACCCGTTGAAATAGCTGTATCAATGGAAACAGCAGACAGCAATGCTATTGAGTTGCAGTCAAGAATGAAAGTGAGTGTGAACAAAATTGCAATGTCTAAGCAGAAATCTGACCTAACAAATTTGGTTACCTTTATGGAAGGAGTTCACATACACCAGACCAATGCAGATATAAAGATGTAACATGCAGAAAATGCAACAAAGTAGGACACACACAAAGAGCCTGTTTGGGGCAGACAATAAATAATAGTCTTCATGGGGAAGAGAAAAGCTTAAAAGTTAAGTTGCAGTTTCAAAAAGAAAACTAATCTGAATGCTTTTGATGAAAAGTTTGATAATGATGAGATTGGCACAGTACTGTGTTGCTTTGAGATTTACAATATTAAAATCTCAGATATGACTTACATCAGAAGTGAATGGGAAATTAATTACAATGGAATTGGACATTTCAGTCATTCCACAAAATGAATTTGAGAGGCTTTTCAAAGATACGGAACTGAAGCCTGCAGATATACAACTAAGAACTTTACTGGAGAAAATATAATGCTGGTGAAATACGACAGCCACATTGAGCTTGTATGTGGTAAAAACATGAGGATCAGCATTGTGGAGTATGATTGGCTGAGACAACTACAACTTGTTTGGAGATCTGTCCACTGTTTTCATGCCACATATCCTGCAATGAAGCCAACTGAACGCATATTAAGAAAGGTACTGGATGATGCCAATTCTGCCTCCATGCCTTCAGGATAATGCCAAATCTGCCTTCAGGAAACATGGCCCAACGGAGGACTAACAGATGCTGGCACCAACCTCTGTGCCTCTGGTTGGAAAGCATATTGTATTATGGGAGAACCATGCTGCTCAGAGGAATAGTGAAAGTGATGAAAACAGTTTACTGACTACAAGAGTTTTTGTAGTCAACATATCTGAGAAAGATTCCAATGTGTTAATCAGGCAGTTACTTGTGAACTGTGGCTTGATTCTAAGCTGCAAGAGAATGTTACAAGCATTTGGCTTTTGTGAGTATAAAGAACCAGAATCTGCTCTGCGTGCATTGAAGTTATTGCATGAACTTCAAGTGGGAGACAAAACTCTGCTTGTAAAAGTAAATGCGAAGACCAGTGCCCAGCTGGGTGAATGGAAGGCTGAAAAGAAAAGTGTCAATGGAGATATGAAAACAGGGGATTCATCAGATGATGTTGTGGCTGAGGAGACCAAAAGGAGAGATCAGATCATAAAAGGAGCAATAGAAGGATTACTAAGAGATTACTCCAGCGAACTAAATGCACCTTCACAAGATCGAGATGTTCAAACTAGAAGGAAGGAGAAGAAAGGTGTCCAGAGATGTCAGATCTACTTTTTGCAGTCTGAGATTCAACTGAGATGGTTTTCACAGCCACAAGTCTCTCCTTCCAAGCAGAGTGATTCCCCCTTGTCAGGAAAGATGTTATCCCAACTAAGAAAGCCTCCACAGTGATTCAATCTTTAAGCTTGAAAGCGACAATTTAAAATTTATTATGCTGTGGATGTCTGTATAGCAGTGGTATTATATTATATAGTATACTGTGTTGAGATGCACTGTATATTGAGTTGGTGTTTATAGATGAGCAGGGAGGAGTATTTAATATTTCAGTAATATTTAAGTGATCTTGCATGTCTGTATTGGATGATTAAACATTCTTGCTTCTTTAAATAATTCATAATGTGTTTTAAATATGTTAAATGAATACATCATGACACTACGATGGGATATATACCTTTACCTCACTCAAAGCAAGCATGAAGTTAGAGTCACATTTCAGAATTCCGTGTCTTCCTTCAAACTAATTTAATGTTTTGAAAATCCAAAACATAATAGTCCCTACCCAAGTTCCTCAGATAATTATGTTCCTCTTTTCTCCGACAGAGTAATTTTAGTTGCTCTGTTCCAGCTACAAGGTAGCTCTGAATCATCAGCACACAACATGGATGGTGAATACCAACACGGTTATGAATGTGACAGAACTGTGCTCGGGGTTCAGATCATGCAGGGAGTTTCCTCACTTTGGATCTGCATGTTTTTGCGCAAATTTCAAATCACTTAATTTATCACAGATTAGCTTTACTTTCAAAGTGCTGGAAGCTTTTCCTAGCAGTTAATTGTTTACTAGATGCAGCAGTTAATTAAAACAATGTTTTTGTCACTATCTGAAAGATAAAAGGTGGTGAGAAATCAGTTTATAGGAAGGAGATTGAAAATCTGCTCAGTGGTGCTGCAGTAACAACCTCTCACTAAATGTCAACAAGAACAAGGAGATGATGATTGATTTCAGGAGGAGATTCAGGGCCCACACCACCACACTATCAGGCTCTTGAACTACAGGGGATAACTTCACTCAACTTCACTCACCCAATCACTGAACTGTTCCCACAACCTATGGACTCACCTTCAATGACCCTTCATGTTTGCCTGTCCTGTTGGGTGTGGTCTGTAATTGTGTTTCTTGGATTTACTGCGCATGCCCACAAGAAAACAAATCTCAGAGTTGTATATAGTGACATATATGTAGTTTGATGATAAATTTACTATGTACTTGACCAAGTTTTTTCAATTATTGGATTGTCAAAGAGCATGTTATTTTTTGCTTTGTATGTTTTTCAACAAAATAAAGACAGAGAGTATGTGTGTGAGGCTAGTTTTCTGTGCTTGTGGTGTCAGATGTAGGAAGTCCTAGAGACCCATGGCCTCCCGGACGACCACATCTGCACCAAGTGCGTCGAGCTGCAGCTCCTTAGAGATCGCGTTCAGGAACTGGAACTGCAGCTCGATGACCTCCGTCTGGTCGAGGAGAGTGAGGAGGTGATAGAGAGCAGCTATAGACAGGTAGTCACCCTGGGACCACAGAGAAGTGGGTAACAGTCAGGAGAGGGAAGGGCAAGAAGCAGGTACGAGAGAGTACCCAGTGGCTGTCCCCCTTAACAATAAGTATTCCTGCATGAGTACTGTTGGGGGGGGATGGCCAACCTGGGGGAAGCAACAGTGGTTGCGCCTCTGGCACAGAGTCTGGCCCTGTGGCTGAGATGGGTAGGGAAAGGAAGAGGGTGGCAGCAGTGATAGGGGACTCTATAGTTAGAGGGTCAGATAGGCGATTCTGTGGATGCAGGAAAGAAACACGGTTGGTAGTTTGCCTGCCAGGTGCCAAGGTCTGGGATGTTTCTGATCACATCCACGATATCATGAAGTGTGAAGGAGAACAGCCAGAGGTCATGGTGCATATTGGTACCAACAACATAGGTAAGAAAAGGGAGGAGGTCCTGAAAACAGACTACAGGGAATTAGGAAGGAAGTTGAGAAGCAGGACCTCAAAGGTAGTAATCTCGGGATTATTGCCTGTGCCACGTGACAGTGAGTATAGGCATAGAATGAGGTGGAGGATAAATGCCTGGCTGAGGGATTGGAGCAGGGGGCAGGAATTCAGATTCCTGGATCATAGGGACCTCTTCTGGGGCAGGTGTGACCTGTACAAAAAGGACGGGTTGCACTTGAACCTGAGGGGGACCAATATCCTGGCAGGAAGGTTTGCTAAAGCTGTTGGGGAGAGTTTAAACCAGAATTGTTGGGGGTTGGGAACTGAAGTAAAGTGGTGGAGGAAAGGGAGGTTGGCTTACAAATAAAGAAAGTTTGGAGACAGTATGAAAGGGAGGATAGGCAGGTGATAGAGAAGGGACGCGCTCAGTCTGATGGTTTGAGACGTGTCTATTTTAATGCGAGGAGTATCATGACTATAGCAGATGAGCTTAGAGCGTGGATCAGCACTTGGAGCTATGATGTTGTGGCCATTACAGAGACTTGGATGGTGCAGGGGCAGGAATGGCTACTTCAAGTGCCAGGCTTTAGATGTTTCAGAAAGGAAAAGGAGTGAGGCAAAAGAGATGGGGGATGGCACTGTTGATCAGAGATAGTGTCACGGCTGCAGGAAAGGAGAAAGTCATGGAGGGGTTCTCTACAGAGTCTCTGGGTGGAAGTTAGGAATAGGAAGGGGTCAATAACTCTACTGGGTGTTTTTTCACAGACCACCCAATAGTAACAGGGACATCGAGGAACAGAGAGGTAGACGGATTCTGGAAAGGAGTAATAATAGCAGGGTTGTTGTGGTGGGAGATTTTAATTTCCCAAATATTGATTGGCATCTCCCTAGAGTGAGGGGTTTAGATGGGGTGGAGTTTGTTAGGTGTGTTCAGGAAGGTTTCTTAACACAATATGTAGATAAGCCTACAAGAGGAGAGGCTGTACTTGATCTGGTATTGGGAAATGAAATTGGTCAGGTGTCAAGTCTCTCAGTGGGAGAGCATTTTGGAGATAGTGATCACAATTTTATCTCCTTTACCATAACATTGGAGCGGGATAGGTACAGACAACTTAGGGAAACATTTAATTGGAGTAAGGGGATCTATGAGGCTATCAGGCAGGAACTTGGAGGCATAAATTGGAAACAGATGTTCTCAGGGAAATGTACCGAAGAAATATGGCAAATGTTCAGGGGATATTTGTGGGGGGTTTTGATTAGGTACGTTCCAATGAGACATGGAAAGGATGGTAGGGTACAAGATCCATGGTGCACAAAGGCTGTTGTAAATCTAGTCAAGAAGAAAAGAAGAGCTTACGAAAGGTTCAAAAAACCAGGTAATGATATGAATTTAGAAGATTATAAGGCTAGCAAGAAAGAGCTTAAGAATGAAATTAGTTGAGCCAGAAGGGGTCATGAGAAGGCCTTGGCGGACAGGATTAAGAAAAACCCCAAGGCATTCTACAAGTATGTGAAGAGCAAGAGGAAGAGACATGAGAGAATAGGACCAATCAAGTGTGACAATGGAAAAGTGTGTATGGAACCGGAGGAAATAGTGGAGGTACTTAATGTATACTTTGATTCAGTATTTACTGTGGAAAAGAATCTTGCAGATTGTAGAGATGACTTGCAGTGGACCGGAAAGCTTGAGAATGTAGATATTAAAGAAGAGGACGTGCTGAAGCTTTTGGAAAGCATCAAGTTGGATAAGTCACCAAACCAGACGGGATGTACCCCAGACTATTGTGGGAAGCAGGGGAGGAGATTGCTGAGCCTCTGGCAATGATCTTTGCATGACTAAGATAGCTGGCGTTGTGGATAGTGAAGTAGGTTTTCAAAGCTTGCAGAGAGATTTAGGCCAGTTGGAAGAGTGGGCTGAAAGATGGCAGATGGAGTTCAATGCTGATAAATGTGAGGTGCTATATTTTGGTAGGACTAATCAAAATAGGACATACATGGTAAATGGTAGGGCATTGAAGAATGCTTTAGAACAGAGGGATCTAGGAATAATGGTGCATAGTTCCCTGAAGGTGGAATCTCATGTGGATAGGGTGGTGAAGAAAGCTTTTGGTATGCTGGGCTTTATAAATCAGAGCACTGAGTGTAGGAGTTGGGATGTAATGTTGAAATTGTACAAGGCATTGGTAAGGCCAAATTTGGAGTATTGTGTACAGTTCTGGTCACTGAATTATAGGAAAGATGTCAACAAGAGAGAGAATACAGAAAAGAATTACTTAGAATGTTACCTGGATTTCAGCACCTCAGTTACAGAGAAAGGTTGATCAAGTTGGGACTTTATTCATTGGAGCGTAGAAGGTTGAGGGGGGACTTAATAGAGGTACTTAAAATTATGAGGGGGGATAGATAGATTTGACGTGGATAGGCTTTTTCCATTGAGAGTAGGGGAGATTCAAACAAGAGGACATGAGTTGAGAGTTAGGGGGCAAAAGTTTAGAGGTAACATGGGGGAACTTCCTTACTTAGAGAGTGGTAGCCGTGTGGAACGAGCTTCCAGCAGAAGTGGTAGAGGCAGGTTTGATATTGTCATTTAAAGTAAAATTGGATAGGTATATGGACAGGAAAAGAATGGAGGGTTATGGGCTGAGTGCAGCTCGGTGGGACTAGGTGAAAGTAAGCGTTTGGCACAGACTAGAAGGGCTGAGGTGGCCTCTTTCTGTGCTGTAATTGTTATATGGTTATATGGTTATAACATCATTTAACCAATGAGTATGAGTAGGCGGAGTGGCATCCTTCCACTTAAGTAGCAATGTCTTCCTGGTTATAAGAGCAATAAAGACCAAAATGTGCAAATCATGTGTCTCCAAAATAATATAATTTCCTCCAATGATACCAAATAAGGCAGTCAAAGGATTAGGTTTAAAATTTACCTTAAAAGGCACCAAAAAAGTTTGGAATACCTCCTTCCAATATTTTTCAAGACTTGGATAGGTCCAAAACATATGGATTAGTGAAGCTTCTCCATTGTTACATCTATCACAATAGGGAGATATATCCGAATCAAAACAAAACAGCTTATCTTTAGTCATGTGGGCCCTATGAACCACTTTAAATTGTAGAAGGGAATGACGGGCACATAACGATGAGGTATTAACCAATAAATTTCATTCCAGGTATCCTCAGAAATTGGAATGTATAAATCCTGTTCCCAGAGATTTTTAATTTTGTCGAAAGGAATATTTCTCATTCCGGACAACATACCATAAATATTAGATATAGATCCATATGGAAGGGTTTCAAATTAAAAATTCTATCAAGTAAATTCTTATCTGGAATTTTAGGAAATGTATGTACATGAGAAGGCAAAAAGTCTTTAATTTGTAAATACCGAAAAAAGTGGGTTTTGGGTAGGCTATACTTAGCTGACAGTTGTTCAAATGAAGAGAAACTATCTCCAACAAAAAAATCCTGAAAACATTTAATACCCAATCTATTCCACTCTTTAAAAACTACATCAGTCATAGAAGGTTTAAAAATATAGAAAAAATGGGACTTGAAAGTGAAAAACACAATAAACCAAAATATTTTCTAAATTGTACCCAAATCCTCAAAGTGTGTTTAACTACAAAATTATCAGTTAAATTACTTAAAGATAAAGTAATTGAGGATCCAAGAAGAGAAATGATAGAAAATTTATTAACAGAATTAGCTTCTAAAGAAACCCAGACCGGACAGTCCCATCGATTAATATAATATAGCCAAAATGTAAGATTCTGTATATTGACTGCCCAGTAATAAAACCTAAAATTGGGTAAGGCTAAACCTCCATTCTTTTTAGCTTTTTGAAGATGAACTTTATTTATATTTTATTTTTCCATATATAAGAAGATATAATAGAATCCAGAGAATCAAAAAAGGATTTAGGAATAAAAACAGGTACGGCCTGAAATAAATATAAAAATTTAGGCAAAATATGCATTTTAATAGAATTAATTCAGCCAATCAAAGATAAAGAGAGGGCTGACCAACTTGATAGCGCCTTAATATAATTCAGGAGTGTAAAAAATTTTTCTTTAAAAAGGAATTTATAATTCCTAGTAATTGTTACGCCCAAATAAGTAAATTGATTTCTTACAATTTTAAAAGGAAGGTTAGTATTAAGTAATACCAAATTATTCAAAGGAAAATTTCACTCTTATGAAGGTTAAGTTTATATCCTGAAAACTGACTAAAGCAAGAAAGTAAAGAAAGTAGAGAAGGTAAAGAATACTCCACATTAGAAATGTAGAGCTGAAGGTCATCAGCATAAAGTGACACTTTGTGAGTAATACCCCTCCTCAAGATACCAGTGATATCATTAGATTCCTGGAAAGCAGCTAAAGGTTCTAAGACCAAATCAAAAAGCAAAGGACTCAAAAGACAACTTTGTCTAGTTCCACGTTGAAGTTTAAATGGATTAGAATTCTGAGAGTTATTAAGAACCTGAGCGGAGGGAAACAAATAAAGTAATTTAATCCATTGAATAAAATCGGACCCAAAGACAAATTTTTCTAAAGTTTTAAATAAGTAATTCCATTCAACCCAATCAAAGGCTTTCTCAGCATCTAAGGATATCAGACATCTCTTTAGAAGGAGAATAAATAACATTCAATAAACAACGAATATTAAAGTGGGAGTATCAATTTTTGATAAATCCAGTCTGATCATCAGAAATAATAGATCGCAAACTATTTTCAATCCTATGAGCCAAAAGTTTAGATAAAATTTTAGTATCGACATTAAGTAAGGAAATTGGTCTATAAGAAGAACATTCAGTTGGATCCTTATTCTTTTTAAGAATAAGCAAAATAGAGGCTTCATAAAAAGATTGTGGCAACCTACCTAATTTAAAAGAGTCCGAAAGGACTGAATATAAGTGAAGTATAAGCAAAGAGGAAAAAAGCCTTATAAAACTCTCCAGAAAATCCGTAAGGACTCAGAGCCTTCCCCAAGTGCAAGGAGTGAACAACCTTGGCAATTTCTTCATAAGAAATGGGTTGATCCAGCAATTTTAAATTATTATCAGGAAGTGTAGGAATACTTAATCGATCTAAGAAATTATTGATTACAGTATTGTCTTTAGGAGGATCAGGACTATAAAGTTTAGAGTACAATTCTCTAAATGTATCATTTATTTCTAAATGATCAGATGTTTTATCTCTATTAGCTTTACAAATTTCTTTAATTTGGCATTTAACTACTAAGGTCTTTAATTGCTTAGCCAGTAGTTTACCTGTTTTATCTCCATGAACATAAAACTGACTTTTATCCTTTAAAAATTGAGTTTCAATTGGATAAGTTAAAAGCAGATCGTATTTATCTTTAATTTCAACATGTCTTTCATATAAAGCAGGATCTGGAGCCAAAGCATATTTTTAGTCTAATTGTTTCAGCTGCTTGGCTAATTCAATCTTCTCCTTATTTCTTAACACTTGCGGTAAGAGAAATAATTTGTCCCCTAATATAAGCCTTAAAAGCATCCCATAAAATAAGATTAGAAATCTCTTCTAGCATATTCTCTTAAAAAAAGAGTAAGTTGTCTCTCCAAAAATTTGAATAAATCCTTGTCAGATAACAGAGTTGGATTAAAATGCCAGAATCTGTTTATTTGGGAGACATCCAGAAGATTTAAAGATAAAAATACAGGAGTAGGATCTGAAACAGCAATTTCTTCATATTCACAGGATTGAACCAATGGAATTAATTGACTATCAACAAAAAATAATCAATGCTGGAATATGTTTGATGAATATGAGAAAAAAATGAATACTCTTTATCTGTTGGATGCAAAAAGTGCCAAACATCAACAATATCACATTTCATTAGAAATGATTGGATAAAGGAGGCAGATCTACTAAAAGTCAATCGTTTAAAAGATGAGCAATCTAAAACAGGGTCTAAACAACAGTTGAAGTCTCCTCCTAAAACCAGAGAATGCAGACTTAAATCCGGTAAAAGCAAAAAAAAAAGTTAAAAAAAACCTGGATTATCAATGTTTGGGGCATACAAATTAGCAAAAACCATTAATTTATGATCTAATTTCCCTGACACTATAACAAAACGCCCATTGATATCAGACACTACATTATGTTGAATGAAAGAAACTGAATTGTCTATAAGAATCAAAACTCCTTTGGCCTTGGCCTGAAAGGAGGAATGAAACAATAATTCCTTCCAATGGCTGAAAAGATGTAAATTATCACATTTATGAACATGTGTTTCTTGTAAAAAAAATAATTGAGATAATTAATTTCTTAATATAATTAAATATCTTATTACGTTTCACAGGATGGTTTAATCCTTTCACTTTAAAACTAAGTAAATTAATAGTATGGTCCATTTTAAATATTGCTTAAAAGTGAGGTTAGAATAAAAACTGCTGGAATGTATATTAAATCCAAACAATGAGCTTCAAGATAAAGTAACGAAGCAACAAATGAAGCTAAGAGAACCAAACAGCTGATAGAAATGAAGAAACCCATCCCCCACCCCCCACCCAAAGAAAGAAAGTCGACCAAAGGGCAGTCGACAGCTAAACCTACCAACATTTCCCTCTCAAAACAATCTACTGGCTGAGTTCCAAAAAAATTTCAAGGCTAACTGCATTCCAACAAGACACAACAAAAAAAAGAGCAAAATTAAACATTAAAAAAAACTCATGAAAAAGTATAGTATAAAATATTAAAAAGAACTAAGAAAATTCAGAACATATTGACTTGGAAAGTATTAACTCAATGAAAACTTATTGATGTTAAGTCCTTAATTTTCTAATCAAAGAAATAAAAGTCCAAAAAAATTAGATACGATGGTATACCAAAAGTAAAAAAAAAGATCCTGAGAGGCAGGATTTATGAACATTTCGACAGGCATAATATGATTAGGAATAGTTAGCATGGCTTTGTCAAAGGCAGGTCATGTCTTACGAGCTTGATTGAATTTTTTGAGGATGTGACTAAGCACATCGATGAAGGTAGAGCCGTAGTTGTAGTTTATATGGATTTTAGCAAGGCATTTGATAAGGTACCCCATGTAAGGCTTATTGAGAAAGTAAGGGGGCATGGAATCCAAGGGGACATTGCTTTGTGGATCCAGAACTGGCTTGCCCACAGAAGGCAAAAAGTGGTTGTAGACGGGTCATATTCTGCATGGAGGCCGGTGACCAGTGGTGTGTCTCAGGGATCTGTTCTGGGACCCATCCTTTTCGTGATTTTTATAAATGACCTGGATGAGAAAGTGGAGGGATGGGTTAGTGAATTGCTGATGACACAAAGGTTGGGTATGTTGTGGGTAGTATGGAGGGCTGTCAGAGGTTGCAACAGGACATTGATAGGATGCAAAACTGGGTTGAGGAGTGGCAGATGGAGTTCAACCAAGATAAGTGTGAGGTGGTTCATTTTGGTAGGTCAAATTTGATGGCAGATATAGTATTAATGGCAAGACTCTCGGCAGTGTGGAGGATCAGAGAGATCATGAAGTCCGAGTCTATAGGACACTCAAAGCTGCTACGCAGGTTGACTCTGTGGTTAAGAAGGCATACGGTGCATTGGTTTTCATCAATCGTGAGATTGCGTTTAAGAGCTGAGAGGTAATGTTGCAGATATATAGGACCTGGTCAGACCCCACTTGGAGTACTGTACTCAGTTCTGGTCACCTCACTATAGGAAGGAAGTGGAAACCATAGAAAGGGTGCAGAGGAGATTTACAAGGATGTTACCTGGATTGGGGAGCATGCCTTATGAGAATAGGTTGAGTGAACTTGGCCTTTTCTCCTTGGAGCAACAGAGGATGAAAGGTGACGTGATAGAGGTGTACAAGGTAATGAAAGGCATTGATCATGTGGATAGTCAGAGGCTTTTCCCCTGGGCTGAAATAGATAGCATGAGGAGGCATAGTTTTGAGGTGCTTGGAAGTAGGTACAGAGGAGATGTCAGGGGTATGTTTTTTATGCAGAGAGTGATGAGTGCATGGAATGGGCTGCCGGTGGCGGTGGTGGAGGTGGAAACAATAGGGTCTTTTAAGAGACTCCCGGATGGATACATGGAGCTTAGAAAAATAGAGGGCTATGGGTAAAGCCTAGGTAGTTCTAAGGTGGGGACATTGTTTGTCACAGCTTTGTGGGCTGAAGGGCCTGTATTGTGCTATATGTTTTTCTATGCTTCTATGCTTCTAAAATAAATAATTGTCAATTGCATGTGATTGTAGCCATACAAACTTTCTAGTCTTCATTTCAAAGATGTCCCAAACTGAAGAATTACATGAAATTATCATGCACATTTTGTAGCTATTTTCCCCAAAGTTCATCCTGTTCCTTAAGTATTATTTTAGAAAAGTTTAGAAATTACTGAAAAGCATTATTAATGATCACCATTTACGTTTGGACTTGAGATACACAATATACCTTCAAAATACAGTGGTCATAATTTTTTTTCCCGAGAACTATTAAAAGCATATATCTTCTACTTGTATTTTTTAAAAGAAGTACTTTAAATTGCTAAGAAATGGTTGTTGCCAGAAAATGGACATATCATATCATGCATGATAAAGAGTTTTAACTGATATCAACTCCTAATAAGTTACAAGAACTTTGTGGTTATGATTGTTATTCATTACTAATTATGTTTGGTTTGACAAAGAAGTTGGAAACACACATCTTCTATAGAATCACTGGAACCGTTCTGATTCAAATTCAACCAAGAATATCTCTCCCAGTTCAAACAATGTCCAGTGCATGCCAGTGTTAACGGGCAGCTGAACTGTGATTCAATACTGCCATCATTCTAATTAACACTATTAATTCTCCTTCCTGAAATCTGCCCAATTACACAGCTACAAAGAGATAATTGAGAACCCACCCACACTTAATAATATTTCTGCAATAAGTTTACTCAGTACGATTGTGGGAATAATTGGATAGTGTGAACTTGTTTGCAATAATATGCATAAGTACAAAAACATAATTAATTTGATATGTTGTAGCAAATTTGTTTTGTTTTTGCAACTTTATGTGCATAATGTTTACTGCTGGTGAAATGAAAAGCAACTCTTTCATCTTTTGTGTGGAAAGGTTTATGGCTGCAGATGTTGTCGGTGAGAATGACAAAGTGTGACAAGAGTTAATTCTGGATGGCTATGTTCAACAGAGTATGACAAGGCACTGATAAATGTTATTACATCATAAATCAACTGATGATTTCTCAGTGGAATGCAATTCATTCTTTGTTGCTGTAAGTAAGTAGGGTTAAATTTAAACTGTTGCCTTGTATTATTGGTAATCAAAAACTATATAGTAGCTTTTCTGTAAAGAAAATACTTTCACAGAGATAAAGCTAAACTGATTTTAAGAAATTTATTTCATCATAAGTAACTTTTCCAGCTAATTAATAATTAACTTTTAACTGTTAATCTGTCAATTTTATTCCCCTTTAAATCACCCCCGGCATGAAACAAGAAGCACAAACTCAAACTACACAAGGAAGTGATGATAAACCTGTGCTGAACTCTTATCTGCTTTAGTTGTGGGATGGATTGTATCTTTGAACTGAGTCTTTAATACAGCAGTATCCAGCAAACTTGACTGATACAGGAAAACTAATACCATTTATCACATTTTATAACCTAGGTTACAAGTAAAGAGTTAATCTGGTTCTTGTCCTATCAAGAAGGATTTTTTTACTCTATAAAGGATATGCACGTTTTAAAATTTGATGCTCAATATTCTTTCAAATGTGCTTTATCTTTCAGAGAACAATTTTGTCAGACTTGAGTTGTGGCAATTTCCTGAAAGGAAAATAAAAAGGATAAACTTGAATACAAAAATGTTTCTAATAATAGAAATAGACACCTCCAACGGGAAATTAATGTTCTTGATTTTAACTTTGCAAATAAAGATAAATTGAATGGATGTTTAAGATATTAATAATAAAGAAAATTTGATGCATATTAATTACACCAATAATGCTAACATTCCAGTTACAATATCATGTTACATTTAAACTTTACTTTAAACATGTATAATTTTGTTTAGAAAATTTTCTCATAGCCGTGCAACAAACAAGTGGTTAGTCATTTTAATAATGAAAAATATAGATTGAATGGTGTGACTGCTCAGTGAGTTGTTGATAAATGAGGTACGATACACAAACTTACTGAAGTTCATGAGAATTTCAGAGAGAATAATCCTTTGAACTTAAATCCATGGTCATAAATCCAGCAAACTCTATGAAAGAATTATTAGTTCAATTAGACGTTACAGCTTATAGTTTTACATTTCAACTTAAGAGAGTAGAATGGAAAGGGAATAATTTCCTGAAAACATTTTAGAGCTTTGAGGCCAAGCAATATTGGAATGCTTTTAAATTTCAACAGGAAGAAAGAAGCAGACACATCTGACCCAAACCAAGTCCCACCTTACAAAGCTGATTACCACCAGCCTTTGAAGTGCCCCTGCTTTCTTCCTACATCTCTGTTCGCACCCTCAATGGGTGCTTCTTTCCCTGAAGTGTTCTGCAATAAACTTCTCGTGAATGCATTTTTGATTTTGTGAATCATTATACATACGAGTTGGAACATGCTTGTTGTAGTGAGTAGAGCTGACAGAACTTTGCCATTTAGAGTGAAAACAGTCTACAACCTCAGGAGATATGATATGAAAGGAGGAAGTATATACGATCATTAAGTAAGAGCAGAGGTGGTATGGCTCTTTCCCCACTGAGCCTGCCCTGCCATTCAATAAGATCAGGGCTGATATGACTGTAACATCAACTCAATGCTCCCATTTACCCTCACTCCTCCTTTTGAAGAATCCATCTACCTCTAGATTAAAAAAAAATACAAGGTAGGATTTCCATCCTAGTCTGAGGAAGAGAACAAACACTCATGACCTCTTGAGAAAACAGTTTTTACCTCCACTCCGTCTTAAATGGATGGCCTCTTACTTTTAAGTAGTGACTTCTGATTCTGATGCCAATATTTCAGGCTTATAACAATTTAACAGAGTTCAAATGAAGGGTTTTCAGAACCTTTCCGGTTATGTTTCAGTTTTCACAAATACGGTGTTTGTCGAATTTTGACCCTTAGTTCTTGTCTGAGACTTGCTATTAAAAGCCCATATCTGGCAGTTTGGTTTGCTGTGTGACCTTCACATGGATTTCAGTTGCAGTCCCCTGTTTTGCTGGACCCCTGCATTATCCCACTGAGTCCTTATCCCAAATCAGGTTAAAACCTTTAAACTAATGATAGAGACAAGGCCCTGTGGACTTCAGAGGGGATTGTCTGGCAGAGATATCTAGGACAAAGGAAAAAACTAGTTCAAAAAATGTTCTTTTTAATTCAGTGTTATTTCTTTTTATTTTCTTTTATCACTTCAATCTCCTACAGCTTTTAAAAATATTAAAATTACCTACACATTGCTAACGGATTTGCTGGCTGTCAGGAGTGTTTCAAGGGCAGCTCCTACTCATTGCTCCATGCTGCTGGACTCCAGGAGGTGGACACTTGGTGAGCCAGCCTTCCACACCTGGGCAAATTTGATGTGGGGTGCGCAGATTCTATATTTAATTAATATTAATATTGCTTTAACACAGTCATTGTTGTTCATTGTAGGGCAGCTTCAAATGCAACTGTACAATATTTTAATAATTAGCTATGACAAAATGCAAAGTTTTCATCACAAATCACCGACATTCTTTGTTAATTTTGAATAACGATTGTGTTTGGGATAAAGACTGATTCTGTGAAAGTAATAATACCAATAATTCCCAGCAGTACCTTTAACCCCACATATTATTGCTGGTTTTTAAGATATTGCCATGGTAAGAAATTTGGCCTCACTCATTGCCATGAAATGAACATCATGGAGGAGGTAACACGTACCATCATGGAAGAGATGCAACCTTAGTCCAAAGCCAACCTGAGATAGTAATCATCTGCACTGCAATGATTGATGCCAAGTACACTGAATTGTCAATAATGGTTGACAAATAATGTCTTGCTCTGATATTGTCCTGTCAGTAATATTCCATTAAGAGTATGTTGTTTCTTGAGGTTGTGTCCCTTTGTCAATTATATTGTCTAAAGAAAATGGATCAGTTTTGTTGAACTGTCTTCTTAATTTAATGCTCTAGTTACTGTTTCCTTTTTATTTTCCAATCTCACTGACCCATTGCCGCCACTTTGAGGCAGGGGTCTCAAGTTTAATGAGGTTTCAAATATATCCTCATCTCCACAGGATTAAAATAATTTGTTCTGATTTATAATCAAATTCCCTTGTGATGCATTCCAGTACTTGATTAATTTTGTTGCCAGCAGTTTCACATTGACCAGATACATTAACTTAAATGATCAAATGCCTTTCTATCTTTATTATTCCACACCTTTATGAAAGGGATGGGTTTCATGTTCCAGTGTCTATTACCTCCCATTTGTCCACATTAAACTCCATCTGGCATTAATTAGTTAGTTCATTTAATTAATCCTGATCCCATTCTAAACTAAAGCCTTGTTTATATTAATCATCTGACCACATAGCTTGTTAGTAGCAAATTCTGAAATATCAGTGGAAGGATTTCATTGATAAACAGTACGAAGAGAGAATGTTATCTGTATTAGTAGTCACTGTCTGCACTCCATGGTGATTTTTTTCTCTCCCCATTTGTCATCACCAATTTATCTAGATAAATGTCACATTCTTCTTGTGTAAGGCAATATGTTCAGGAGCTAAATGTCAATGTTGAGTTCTGAGAGCCACAAAAGGGCCTTAAAGGAGAGTTTGTGTTGTTTCACTGTGTCATTGCTGAAAGAGTGCAGACTGCAGTGATTTGTTACATAGCCTATAGTTTGGGTTGTATGGCCCCAGCTGCATTGAGACTAGATGTTTTTAATTTAATTTGTAGAAGAGACATGCTCAGTGACCTGTTGTTGTTCTGAAGTGGTTAATGACACACCACTGAGTTTGAAGAAAGTCAAAGCCAGGAGATAGATATTTCTATTTTAAATTGGATCTTAATTTGCATTGATTAATCATTTGTTAATATTTCTTTGTACTACTTGACCCTTTTCATTGGTCTTGATAAAAGGTTTCTGCAAAGACTGTTTATTTTAGTTGAAGTAGGGTATTTAACCAGAGCTGTTCACCGGTAAATCCAGAGTGCTTGGGGACTGTATTGTTAGCTTCTAATTGTTCTTGGAATCACTTTGTGTTAAGAGAAATTCTTAATGGTTGGCATTTAGCTTTTGGGTAGGAGACAGGATACAAAGGTCAAGGAAAAAAGGAAGGAATGATTGCTAAATTATTTTAATCACTTTTGTATGTATTCTGTTCATGTTGGGAAGGATATGGCATTCACTAAATGCAAGAGAATTTGAAAACATTCTTTCCTTTCCTTCTTTGCAGTGAGTAGCCAATTACCTCAGGATAATTCCATTGTCAGCATTACCTTGTCTGAGTGCCAATGTTCAGCTGGAAGCCAGGGGAGCCAAACCCAACTACATCTTGACCCAATATTCACACATCTACCCACCCAGTCACATCTGTTGATGGCACTTAAGAAAGGGAACATCTAATAAATTCAAAACAGAACTTCTCAGATACGATGTGTCATTTACAAGTGGCTTAATGGTCTTGTTCTGCAGATACACCTTCTGTCAGGACTTTGATTAGATTAGCACCAATGTTTATTCCCTCTAGAGCAAAATAAATTAATCTGAATCTATTGTCTCCTCAGGCAAGGCCAGGTGTTTCTCTGCATAGATCAACTGAGGCTCCTCCTCCCTTGTCTGGTGCTGATTATCCTTCAACCCTGCCAACTCTTTTCTGTTCTGAAATTGCCCTGGCGCTGATTTCCTTTGCATCCTGCGGGCTCCTTTACGCTCTGTGGTTGGACCCCATAACAAAATACTTTATCTTCCCCCAACCCAACTCTAAGATCCTATCTGAACTAATGAATGTGAAAGGAGAATGAATAATGGTGTGAAAGAGAGAGCCCCAGAAATAAAGGGTTCAGTCTACTTCTCCACCATCCTCTTCAAATGATGGACGGTGTTAATAATGAGCATAGACCTTCCAAAAATGCTCATGTTATCACCTTACCAATACCTTGTACACAATTACAACAGCCATCTCCAGCTATCAATAGCCCAGACAGAATGTCTGTACAGCAGCTTCACAGTTTACCATTCAAAGAAAGAGAATTATTATTTATTTTATTTAGAATATAGCATGAAAAGAGCCCTTTTGGCCCATTAAGCCACACTGCCTAGCAACCCTCAAATTAACCCTAGCCTAATCATGGGACAATTAACAATGACCTATTAACCTACTAACTGGCACACCTTTGTGTAGAAAGACTTGCCCTAATCCTGGATTTTCTCCCTGGATCTTTTCAAGGTTACTTCCCAAGTGCCACAGCAGTAAGTAATCTTGTTCAGGAAAGTGCTCACCATCTGGTAGCTTGAGAAGAGTTCCATGCATGCATTATTTGGAAGAATAATGGTTCAATAGCATACTGTGGTTGTCTACATGAGGAATATGTACACTTTTAAGAAGTGAAAGTAATTCATTGGAGAATCCTGTGGTGCAAATAATGTGTGTAATGTGATAGTCCTTTTAACTTGTTTTCCCTTTTCAGATCATTGAGGTAATTGTAGCCTTGGTCTGGTGTCTGAAAAAATTACTGTGGTCCTCTCCAGCCCACCAGTCTAGTGAACATTCTGTTCATTAATTATTTTGCTAGAGATCTTCCACCTAATCTTTTTCTCAGTTTTATTGGTTTTACTCAAATCTCCAGCTTATGACAAGGAGTCATAAAGTCATAGAAAAGCACAGCACAGAAACAGGCCCTTCAGCCCATCTAGTCCATGCCAAAACATTTAAACTGCCAACCCCCATTGACCTGCATTAGGACCACTGCCCCCCATACCCCTACCATCCTTGTGCCTATCTAAATGTCTCTTAAACATTGGAATTGAGCTTGCATGCACCAATTGTGCTGGCAGCTCGTTCCACACTCTCATGTCCCTCTGAGTGAAGGAGTTTCCCCTCATGTTCTCCTTAAACTTTTCATGTTTCACCCTTAATCCATGACCTGTTGTAGTCCTACCCAACCTCAGTGGAAAAAGCCTGCTATCTATGGCCCTCATAATTTTGTATACCTCTATCAAATCTTCCCTCAATTTTCTACGTTTCATGGAATAAAGTCCTAACCTATTCAATCTTTCCTTATAACTCAGGTCCTCCAGTCTGGGCAACATTCCCTATAGTCTTTCAACCTTATTTACATCTTTCCTCTAGGTAGGTGACCAAATCTGCACCCACTTCTCCAAATTAGGCTTCACCAATTTCTTATACAACTTCAACATAACATCCCATCTCCTGTACTCAATAACACAAGAAAATCTGCAGATACTGGAAATCCAAGGCCACATACACAAAATGCTGGAGGAACTCAGCATCTATGGAAAGGAATAAACAGTCCAGGTTTCAGGCTGAGACCCTTTGATTTGTGAAGGGCAGTGTGCCAAAAGTTTTTTTTATGATCCTATCTACCTGTGACACCATTTTCAATGAATTATAGACTTGTATTCCCAGATCCCTTTGTTCTACCGCACTCCTCAGTGCCTTACTGCTCACTGTGTAAGACCTGCTGTGGTTGGACCTACCAAAGTGCAACAACTCACACTTGTCTGCATTAAATTCCATCCAACAGGAATTCTGCAGATGCTGGAAATTCAAGCAACACACATCAAAGTTGTTGGTGAACGCAGCAGGCCAGGCAGCATCTCTAGGAAGAGGTACAGTCGATGTTTCAGGCCGACACCCTTCGTCAGGACTAACTGAAGGAAGAGCTAGTAAGAGATTTGAAAGTGGGAGGGGGAGGGGGAGATCCAAAATGATAGGAGAAGACAGGAGATTCCATCTGCCATTTTTCAGCCCATTTCATCAGTTGGTTTGGATCTCACTGTAAGCTCTGATAGACTTTGTTGATGTCAACAAAGTTGCTAACAGTAAGGAGAAACAGGGTGCTTTAAATCTCTGGTCATTATCTGGTTTCAAATTGACATTATAGGAAGTGAAACTGATATTCTGCCACTTTTAAATTTCTGCTAATTGCTATAGATTAGCAACTTTCTTGTTTACATGTAAATCTATAGCAGCAGGGTTTCACAACTATTTTTAATTTTCTCTCTGATAAATAGCTTACCTGAGGAGAAATATAAAGCTAAGTTGGAAATTGGGATCTTCTTCTGATCACTTGACTGAATTTACAGGTCATATGATTTCCAGAAAAAAAAATGAGCTACCTTTTCTGATTTTTGTGATTCCCCGAACACCTGTTTGTCAGAAAGTTGAATCCAATATTGGCTTACCTAACCACACGATTTCCAGAAATTGCAGTGTTTCATTAAAAATGAGATTCATAAATGTATTTAAATATGCACCAACCAACATTGGGCACTATATTAGGGGCAAATTCCTTCTTTGTCGGATGGAAAGCACTGTTGGATTGCAGCTAGACGTGGTATCTAGGGTGTCAGAATATATAATAGCTTGTTTATGGTCATTTACTAGAGCATCGAAGGTAATTTGTAATGGAATAGATGTGTTTAACAGATAGTGAGACAAGTGAGGCCTAGGGGAGCTGCCTGAGTTTTAGGTAATGGGTTAGATTCGTGCATGCTTGTTAACAGTCCAGAAATTTTGCTTGGAATGTTGCTGTTGCCTGTCATCTCTTGTTAATTATTATGTAAAGAAAACTTAGTCCAGAAATCTTTTGTCTGATCTGAATGTTTGAATGCAGTTGGACTGATGGTGAACCTGTGAATTCAATAGGCCGGCAAAGTTTTGTGAACACCCAAGATGACAAGGAAATTGAAAGCTGAAAAATTGTCCCTTACATTGTACTTCAAAGGTTAAAATATTATTTTATATCATTATCTGCATGGAGAATAAAATATAACTTACTGCAAAACCTTTGCTGTTAAACTGGGGGTGGAAACATTTGGTTTCAATGGATTGTCTGTCTGGAATCACCTAAGCCAAGTACCTGCCTCTACACTTCATTCATTTTAAGTATTACAACAGAAAAAGAGGAAATTGTGAAGGTACCAAGCCAATTTTTTTTTAAAAAAGAGTCACACAAGTAAAGCACAAGGAAATAGTTGATGCCGAGGGACATAGAACCACCTGCAGTAACCTGATTCTCAGAGTTCAATCAGAAATGAGAAGCAATTCAGCAATTCAGAATGAATTTTTTTCTTCTTTCTGGTATTGGAAGTAGGTAATAGCCACTGAAGTTAAGGTAAGGAAGTTCATTGAATCTTACTTTTCACTTCTGAGAATTTCAGTTTGTATACTGTGGATCTTCTCTGGTATTACATTGAGCTATTGAGCTACTGTAACATCAATATTCTTAAGTAAGTGGTGGGAAAAAATGGACCGAACTTGAATGTAAAAAAAATGAATGCTATCCACTGTCCTATCTACCCATTTTATTTCTTTACTGAAAGCTGAAAATGAATGTGCAGAAGCAGTACTTCCTCTCACACAGCCAATGGTAAACCCAGTACTGTCCAAGCCAACAAAACTATAAATTAAATCCAAATGAATACTGAATGGAATAATATATAAATACCAACTTGAAGCATTTAGTTAAATGCACAATGCAGCACTACTAATGCTTGAGGTAAAATATTATTTTCAGGATATGATTACATTTATGTTAGGAATATAAATCTTGTTCTTTCATTTAAAACATGATTTACATCGCCGAGTCTAAATTTTATGAAAAAAAAAGGACTTGCCCTTAAGATGGCAGCGGAGATCCATTCCATCTGTTTCTCAGCATTGTCCTGAAAATTGACTAAACCTCTGCACTGCTGGTATACTTCATGGTTTAGCTAATAAAAAGAATTTTATTGATGTACAATGGCACTATAATATTACTTGAAATGATTGTCAGAAATATCTTTAATTTATTAACATGCCATACCTATTGGGCGTTGAATTTCCTGGCAGTTAGTTGCAGCTTATTTTTCAGTAAGTCTACAGCACTTACATCATAGCCATTAATCCTCTTGCTTGAATATCTTTCTGAATTTTGGACATGACTTTTCCACCAGCTGGCACTCACATGCTTGGTCACTGCCAGCATGACAACAAAATAAAATTCCACATCAAATTGAAACAGAGAATATCATAAACAAAAACAGTCATAAAAGAGTAGTTTAAGACTGTTTTAAACTTCAGGGTTCAAATGATGGATATAAACTGCATAAATTTTGCTCTTGTGCCCAATGATATCATTTGAAACCACCACTTGTATCATTGTTGTATAGTTACTTCCACATCTGTTATTCACAATTTCTAAGTCTTTCGACATGAATGGCCTCATGCATCACAAAACCTAAATCAGCGTGTACGGGTCCAAAACAAAAGCCATAATTTTAGGGTGTGTAAGATGTGAAAAACTGATTAAAAAAAAACTTCTCTACATTCCTCGTTTCTTTCTTGTTCCTGTTGTTTCAGTGAGTTTGTATGCAACAGCCATGAATCCAGAGGTACTGCACAATTACCTCAAGACTTATGCATAAATCTGTTCCAACCCAATGACCAAAAGTAAATGGTTCGCAGATTATGAATGTTACTAATCTATTTTGACAAGCATTCCATTTTTCTTTCTCCAGTTGTCCTCCCGGCTAGTCCTTTTCTAAAGAAAGATTTTTTTTTCGTGGAGTTAAGATCCTCAACTGATGGAAGGCTTCCAATAGTTCTCCCAAGTGATTATTCTTGGGTAATTGCAATGTATGGTGAGTCATGTAGATCAAGAAAGGTTCAGGGTGAATGGTTCCAACTGAAACCCATGTTTGGTTCCTTGTGTATCCACCATACAACGAAGGCCTATCTTTGCATGTTTTCAAACCTCCAATGTATACTATTAAGAAATGTACAGCATTGTTTCTGTTTGTCTGATGTAGAATGCATGCTCCATCCTTGTGGGTGTCATTTGGCAGTGCCTTGGGCTCTTGATACTGTTGGGTTTTTAATTAAGTAAGATCTGTGAAGCTTATTGATGAAGAAAACCAGTAAGCCACTGATCTTGTTGGGAGGAACCCCCATAAGATATCATATGGAGAACATATTCTCTTCTTCATCACCCTCCCCTGCATTCTCATAGTTCCGTTATTGGATTAAGAGGACTTTAAGTTTGACCTTGGCCACATTCCCACTGATGCAATAGCTTGAAACCAACCACTAGTCTGCAGGCTGAAGGAGGTGCATGATGACCTAGTCATACCTGTGGGATGTGACTTTAATTTCTGCCAGATAGAAACTGGCTGACACAGGGAGAACCTAACTCGGCAAGATGAGTCCAAAAAGATAATATCAATCAAAAAGAAACTTATGAGGGTATAAGAGCATGGACCATATGAAAACATGACCATGGCTCCTTCTCCTTCACAGATACAGTTCACGAGTTACCATTGCAATACATAGAGGTACCAACTAGAGAAGGAGCAGTGTTGGATCTCCTGTTAGGGAATGAGACAGGGCAGGTGACGGAGGTATGTGTTGGGGAGCACTTCGGACCAGTGATCGCAATACCATTAGTTTCAATATAATTATGGAGAAGGATAGGACTGGACCCAGGATTGAGATTTTTGATTGGAGAAAGGCTAACTTTGAGGAGATGCGAAAGGATTTTAGAAGGAGTGGATTGGGACAATTTGTTTTATGGGAAGGATGTAATAGAGAAATGGAGGTCATTTAAAGGTGAAATTTTGATGGTACAGGATCTTTATGTTCCTGTTAGGTTGAAAGGAAAGGTTAAAAGTTTGAGAGAGCCATGGTTTTCAAGGGATATAGGAAACTTGATTCAGAAAAAGAGAGGGATTCACAATAAATATAGGCAACTTGGAGTTAATGAGGTGCTTAAGGAATATAAAGAATGTAAAAAGAATCTTAAGAAAGAAATTAGAAAAGCTAAAAGAAGATACAAGGCAGCTTTAGCAAGTAAGGTGAAAATAAATCCAAAGGACTTTTACTGTTATATAAATAGCAAAAGGATAGTGAGGGATAAAATTGGTCCCTTAGAGAATCAGAGTGGATGGCTATGTGCGGAGCCAAAAGAGATGGGGGAGATTTTGAACAATTTCATTACTTTGGTATTTACTAAAGAGAAGGATATTGAATTGTGTAAGATAAAGGAAACAAGAAGGGTAGTTATGGAAAATATGATGATTAAAGAAGAGGAAGTACTGGCGCTTTTAAGGAATATAAAAGTGGATAAGTCTCCAGGTCCGCACAAGATATTCCCTAGGGCCTTGAGGAAAGTTAGTGTGGAAATAGCAGGGGCTCTGACAGAAATATTTCAAATGTCATTAGAAACAGGGATGGTGACGGAGGATTGGCATATTGTTCATGTGGTTCCATTGTTTAAAAAGGGTTCTAAGAGTAAACCTAGCAATTATCGGCCTGTGAGTTTGACGTCCGTAGTGGGTAAATTGATGGTAAGTATTCTTAGAGATGGTATATATAATTATCTGGATAGACAGGGTCTGATTAGGAACAGTCTACATGGATTTGTGCGTGGAAGGTCATGTTTGACAAATCTTATTGAATTTTTTGATGAGGCTACTGGGAAGGTTGACGAGGGTAAAGTGGTGGATGTTGTCTATATGGACTTCAGTAAGGCCTTTGACAAGGTTCCACATGGAAGGTTAGTTAGGAAGGTTCAGTCGTTTGATCGATTGATATTGGATCATGTGGGGATTAATCAAACCTTTTGTGATTTTTATTCTTCTTTATATCAATCAGAGTCTCCTCGAGATTCTAAATATATGAATGATTTTTTAGATAAGTTAGACTTCCCTCAGATTTCACAGGATATGTCTTCTTTATTAGATACTTCCATTACAATGGATGAGATTAAGAATGTTATTTTTTCTATGAATCTGGGGAAAGCTCCTGGCCCTGATGGGTTTACCGTTGAATTTTATAAATGTTTTGCTTCTTTATTGATTCCTTGGCTCTATAAGGTTTTTGAGGCTTCTTTGAAGGTGGAATCTCATGTGGTTAGGATGGTGAAGAAAGCTTTTGGTATGCTGGCCTTTATTAATCAGAACATTGAGTATAGGAGTTGGGAAGTAATGTTGAAATTGTATAAGGCACTGGTAAGGCCAAATCTGGAGTATTGTGTACAGTTCTGGTCACTGAATTATAGGAAAGATGTCAATAAAATTGAGAGAGTACAGAGGAGGTTTACTAAAATGTTGCCTGGGTTTCATCTCCTAAGTTACAGAGAAAGGTTGAAGAAGTTCGGTCTTTATTCCTTGGAGCGTAGAAGGTTGAGAGAGGACTTGATAGAGGTATTTAAAATTATGAGGGGGATTGATAGAGTTGACGTGGATAGGCTTTTTCCATTGAGAGTGGGGGAGATTCAAACAAGAGGACATGAGTTGAGAGTTAAAGGGCAATAGTTTAGGGGTAACACGAGGGGGAACTTCTTTACTCAGAGTGGTAGCTGTGTGGAACGAGCTTCCAGCAGAAGTGGTTGAGGCAGGTTCTATGTTGTCGTTTAAAGTTAAATTGGATAGATATATGGACAGGAAGGGAATGGACAGTTATGAGCCGAGTGCAGGTCGGTGGAACTAGGTGAGAGTAGACGTTCGGCATGAACTAGAAGGGCCGAGATGGCCTGTTTCCGTGCTGTAATTGTTATATGGTTATGTGGTTATTGGACAGTATGGAGACTCAGCCCTAGTGTTGCTTTTCGCATGTGCCCTTTGTGCTCTGCAAATATAGATCACTTCCCATTCTGTTTAGCTTAATTTTTGTGAACTGGTCTCATTGGCAAGTTAAGTATTTATACCTCATCTCTTGTTGCCCTCAGTAAGCCGACTTGTTGGTTGGGTCAGAAGTTCCAAGATACTGACCCATGAAGAATGATCAGAGATATATTTCTGGATCACCAAAGTGTGCAATTTGGTAGTGGTCTTCCTATGCCCTGATCTTTTTTGTGGTAGAGGTTATAGGTTTGAGAGTAGCCTAGGCACATTCTGCATTGTCCTGGAGTAGAGATTCCGTAAGGGCATTGCTCTGCAAGTGGAGAATGTTCATGACTTGTGCTTTAGAAATGATGGCAAGTCTCCTGAAAATTCCTGAAAAATGAAGAAGGTTTGAAGTCCATTGATGGCATTTCAATGTGGCCAGGAAATTAAGGTATTAGGCCTCATTAATCCCAGGATAGATATTTTAAACTGAAATCTTAATTGTTTCACTGAATTCCACTGAAAACTGAGCCATTGTTAAAATTAGAGCATTAGACCATTGAAGTAAGACACTTTGGCACCATTATATAAATAATGAAAAATTCAGAACCAATCATTTTCTAACCACGAGAGATTCTGAGATAATGAAAATCTCGAGGAGCACATCTGGATGAAGGTGTCAGTCCGAAACATTGGCTGTTTATTCCTCTCCATAGATGCTGCCTGACTTGCTGAGCTCCTTCAACATTTTGTGTGTGTGTATCAACCAATCATTTTCTTTTCTCTTGCCTAATAAATAATAGTACTTTTTTTTTTACATACTTTCAACTTGTGTTTTTAAATCTACCATTTCATTTCTAGAACCACTGTTTCTTTGCTAACACGGCTTCCATTCAAAACACTAGTAACTCAACTACTGCTGAGGGTGCATTTCCAGAAATGAAAGTGCCCAAAAGATATTATGACTTTAATATATGAAGTATACCTGGATGCACTGCTGGATGAGAAATCTGGTGTGAACCTAACAACAAATTTCCATCTGGCTCAGTGTGATAAGGCTGCCTGTATAGGGTTAGTGGTGTGATTGTCAGGACACCCCTGTCTTTATGGTGAGTGCAGATGTTGCTGGAGGCTGGCAGCAGATGTTCTGCGTTGTGATGGAGCAGCCTGAATCCTATGGTCTCCCTTCCAATGGATATTAATGGAAACAGCCATCTTTCCCTCTCTTTGTTTAACTGCACCGTACCTCCCAGCCCAAAAAACTTCTCTGCGGTAATATGTTCAATGTCAGTTGTCAGATTTTTCAGTATGAAATCAGGAAGAAGGTAGAACCTCATTACTGTTATAACTGCAGACTTTGCTTAATTTCTTGGCATTATCTGCATTATTTTGAATGATTTACTGATTTCTAAATATCAGAGATTTGCAGCGGTCCAGATGCCGTACAATACTTTATTGGGTGGATTTGGATTGTGAAAATGGAATAAAGCAGCTTGCTGTTATCTCACATCAAGAGTTCACCAGGAAACAGACGTCTGAAGAGACTTAGTGTTGTACTTTACATGATTTAGTCGAAAGACACCCTCCCTTTACCCCCAGTTCACACAAATTTTGGTAATGGCTTTCAAAAATTGGATCTTAGTGAGTTGTTAAGCAAGACAGAATATCACAGGTCATATCACCATGTCATTTACTTAATCCCTCCTCATACGTCAAACTTACTATTCCAGAAATTAATTTGGCAATTTGTCAAGCAAAATCTGTGTATAGAGCAGGGGGTGGAATTGGTGTGGGGGTGTACGGCAGAGTCTTTGTTGTAATCTAGTTGAAGCTTTATAGCATTCACTCAATCACAGGTCCATCCACCGTAACAAAGATCAGATCTGTACATAAGATTCATGACGCACCTTCACAAAAGAACAATTTATTAGAACAAGGTATCACTAATTTTGTACTCAATTCCTCTTGCATCAAAGGCCTCATTGCATTTGTCCTCCCAATTTGCAAATGCATCTTAATTTTCTCAGATTTGTGCACTGGAATTATCTGAATAGTTTTCAGTCTCTCACCGTTTAAAAATACTCTGTCTTTCTATTTTTCTTCTGTCACATTTTTTGCATTATATGTGTTCCATCTGTCTTGTCCTTGATTGTTAAGTTACCTGCCTCTGCCTCTGTGTTTTTGAAGCCTTTCCACATTCTTCTCACACCGCTACACCGCCACCAACCATTAACTAAATTGTGGGTGCACCTTCACCAGAACGTCAGCCAGGGGTATAGCAGCCTCAGCACCAGACTTCGAGGCAAGTGGTCCTGGGTTTGAATCTGGCCAACCCCTTGCACGTTTTTCATCCGTGCTGGGTTGAGCATCGAGCTAGCAACTCAACCTCATAAAAAACAGACAAAATGCTAAAGAAATTGCAAGCTTGCTGCCTGATGCACCACAATGCGCGGAGAAGAATAACATAACAGCCTTCACCAGACGGACTGCAGTTATTAAGGCAATGGCCCACCACTGTTTTCTCAAGGACAGTTAAGAATGGGCCAGATATTATACATGAAAATAACCAGTACGGGTAGCCTTTTAACTCCTTCCCCATTCAGAAGCAAGGTTCATACATTTCACTCCTTGGAATTCCCCTTTATTTTCTGAAAGCAGTTAATTTTTTCCACTCAACAGAGTATATGCAGAACTAATGAGAGCTAATTCCAGTCAATTGAAACTCTGACCCATCGCACACCTGCTTGTCAACCATTTGACACTACGGTGAGCAGCTGGAAGTGAAGTTTCAGATCTTCTCTCCTCTAAGATCTTCCTGGTACGACTGGGAAGTTTAATTTCTTACACAATGGGACATGAAAATGAAGCCACTGAAATGATTCACAGAAATTTTGGTAGGTGCCATCGACAGTGTACCACAGTAACATAGCAGTTAGCACGACACAATAGCAGCTCAAGGTGCTAGAGTTCAGAGTTCAAATCTGGTGCCATCTGTATAGAGTTTGTACATTCTCCCTGTCACCCAATGTCCAAAAGGTTGGTTAGCAGGCTAATTTTCATTGTTAATTTTCCTGTGATTAGGCTTGTGCGCAAAAATAGGTGGGTGGCTAGGATCCATGTTGTATCTCTAAATAAATTAAATAAAATTAAAATGATTGTTCACATTGGTAACACAGGATCAGACCGTTATCCTCTTTACTAGTCCTTCTGTTACATAGATAACATTGCTAAGACTCTTAAAGGCTCATTACATCCACAACAAAACTGGAAGAACCTAATCTGGTAAGAGGTCATGTGATGGACAGTGCTTCCTCAACATCACTATGCAAACAGACCAAATGCTATTAGAGAGAGAAATGACTACAGATGCCAGAATATGGAAAAAAAACATAAGCTGCTGAAATAACTCAGTGGGTGAGTGCAAAGGGATGGTCAAGGTCTCAGGTCAAGACCCAATCTCAGAATGGAGAGCATAGAGGGAAGGTAGCCAGTATTTACAAGTGAATGGAAGGAGTGAGGCAGAATTTGTAGGTGAAGGGTGGAATTAGATGAGGGTTGGGGAGAGAGGGTTATAATTGTGACAGAGGTGGAAATGTAAAATAAGAAAAAATGTTTTGGTGACGCCATTCAGGGGAGGGGAAGTGGAAGAGTTGAGGCAGGGAGTGGTAGGTGCTAAGTGGTATCAGATAAGCGAGGAACAATGGGAAGATGTAACATAGTGGGGTAAGGGATAACGAAGATGAAACAGAGAAGTCTGCTAGGTAGCTACGTAAATATGTGGGTGATAGCCAAAGGCAACCAGGTGGGAGATGGTGATGAACGTCAGAAACACGGAGGAAGGGAGTGGAAATGGAGAAGGTGAACAAAGAGAGTGAGAATCTTATTGGACTGGTGGGCTTGAAGTGGGAGGCAGTGACCTTGTGTTTGTTCGTGAAGTCATGATATGAGGAGCTGACTAGCACCTGCAAGGCAGAGGTAAGTGCACAAGATCATATTGCTGCCAGCCTTGTGTGTGGCTTCAATTAGGAAGTTGGGTTTAGCGGAAAGTGAGTGGAGTGCTGCATATTCAGTGGGGGTAGGGTTGGGATGCGTGATGTGAGTGGAGAAGTCAAGGTGGTCAATATCATGTTGTAAACAAGAAATGGAAAATCGCTGTCTAAGTACTGTAAAGGGATATCCAATAACAATAGTTTTATATTGTTCTGAGCATTTCAGTTGAAATATTGTGTTTAGTTATACTGTATATCATGCAATGTGTTACCTGGAAGCTGAGACAAAGCTGGTTTTAATCGAGATATGTTTGTGAGGTGATAAACAAAAAAAAATACTGGATGCTACAGAATCACCTGAGGCCAGTAAGTTACTTTGCGTATGTATATTTCATCAATACTTTTCAGCACTCACTGCCCTTGCTGTACAATCTGGAAGTATTCACTCACAGAATTATGAGTGAACTTATGACTTGCAGACCTTAAACTCCTTTAGGCAATGTCTTGGTTTGTCGGACACTTGAAATTTCCAGAACTGACAATGTTAATTGAGTCAGATCAACTAGGTAATTCCTCCCTGCTATTCTTGACTGGACTGCTGGTGCTCACACTCCCTGCATAAAGAAGCTGACAGTGGTAGGAATCTAATAGCATCTTATTTCTCAAAAAGCTGAGAAGGCTGGTCCAGATCATGGTTGAAAATATCATATCTCATTAATGCATCAGGAACTTGATCCTATAAAGTATTATACATGGCTTCAGAAGAATTATTTTTGCTTTTCTCAGTTTTCTGTTACTGAAAATGCAGTGATTTATATGTTTACCTAGGCTGCAGTTCAGGTATCTCTCATTGGCCACCTTCTTTTAACACAAAATAAAATTGAAAGAATGTGTATTTACGTTATGCACTGGTGCTACACGGACCTAAGTCCAAACTCCAAACTCCATTATCTCTAAGTGACAAAGAACTTTAAAAATATGCCTCACTTTGTTGAAAAGGTTGTTAGAAAGTAATATTTCAAAGTATTAATTTACATTATTTGCAGGAGTCCAAAGGCATAAAATAGAAAAAAAAAGAAAAATAAATTACAACATAGAAAGCGACATTCTCAAAATGCTGGAGGAACTCAGCAGGTCAGGCAGCATCTATAGAAATGAATAGATAGTCAGCATTTCATGCCAAGACCCTTCTTCAGGACTGCGAAGGGAGGGGGAAGATGCCCGAATAAAAAAAGTGGGGGGGGGAGGGAAGGAGGCTAGCTGGAAGGTGGTAGGTGAAGCCAGATGAGTGGAAAAGGTCGAGGGGTTGAGAAGAAGGAATCTGACAGGAGAGGCAAGTGGACCATAGGGGAAGAGGAGGAAGGAGGGGCATCAGGGGGAAGTAATAGGCAGGGGAGAAGAGGTAGAAGGACAGAGTGGAGAATAGATAGTAGGGAGGGGGTGGTGGCATGTGGAATTTCTTTACTGGAAGGAGAAATTGATATTCATGCCTTATCAAGTTGTAAGTTACTCAGATGGAATATAAGGTTTTGGTCCTCCACCCTGAGTGTGGCTTCGTCTTGGCGCCAGATACATTTAGTGGTAGTATCCCTTTGGAGATGGCATAAGTTGAGAAGGATAACATGTTGGATGCAGAGGCTGTTGGTCTGGTAGGTAAGAAGAAGACGAACTCTATCACTATTAAGGTGGCAGGAAGATGGGGTGAACTTGGAAGATGGGGGAAATGGAAGAAATGCAGGTGAGGGCGACATCAATCGTGGTAATGTAGAATGTGGCCATTCAGTTTATTGTGTGTGTGTGTGTGTGTGTGTGTGTGTATATGTGTGTGTGCGTTCGTACCTGTGAAAGGCATACCAAGTCTAATCCCATCTTCCAGCAATCACTCTCTGTTTCTGCTCATTATGGCTTTCAAATATGCATCTCATACTTAAATGAGATTAGTGGAGTTCTACTTCTACAAGTGTTTCAAGCAGTGAGTTCCTGTCGCCTAACCATTCTCTGGCTGAGTGCTTTTATTCCTCATAGAAACATAGAAAATCTACAGCACAATACAGGCCTTTCAGCCCACAAAGCTGTGCCGAACATGTCCTTACCTTAGAAATTACCTAGGCTTACCCATAATCCTCTATTTTTCTAAGTTCCTTGTACCTGTCCAGGAGTCTCTTAGAAGACCCTATCGTATTCACCTCCACCACCATCGCCGGCAGCCCATTCCATGCACTCACCACTCTCTGCTTAAAAAAAACTTACCCCTGACATCTCCTCTGTACCTACCTCCAAGCACCTTGAAATTGTTCCCTCTTGTGCTAGTCACTTCAGCCCTGGGAAAAAAGACTCTGACTATCCACACGATCAATGCCTCTCATCATCTTATACACCTCTATCAGGTCACCTCTCATCCTCTGTCGCTCCAACGAAAAAAGGCTGAGTTCACACAGCCTATTCTCATAAGGCATGCTCCCCAATCCAGGCAACATCCTTGTAAATCTCCTCTGCACCCTTTCTATGGTATCCACATCCTTCCTATAGTGAGGTGGCCAGAACTGAGCACAGTACTCCAAGTGGGGTCTGACCAGGGTCCTATATAGCCGCAACATTACCTCTTGGCTCCTAAACTCAGTCCCACGATTGACGAAGGCCAATGCACCGTATGCTTTCTTAACCACAGAGTCAACCTGTGCAGCAACTTTGAGTGTCCTATGGACTTGGACCCCAAGATCCCTCTGATCCTCCACACTGCCAAGAGTCTTACCATTAATACTATATTCTGCCATCATATTTGACCTACCAAAATGAACCACCTCACACTTATCTGGGTTAAGCTCCATCTGCCACTTCTCAGCCCAGTTTTGCAACCTATCAATGTCCCGCTGTAACCTCTGACAGCCCTCCACACTATCCACAACAGCCCCAACCTTTGTGTCATCAGCAAATTTACTAACCCATCCCTCCACTTCTTCATCCAGGTCATTTATAAAAAATCACAAAGAGTAGGGGTCCCAGAACGGATCCCTGAGGCACACCACTGGTGACCGACCTCCATGCAGAATATAACCCGTCTACATCTCTCCTCTAATCTGCTTGCTGATTGCTCTTATCTATGCCCCAGGTGTACTTAACTCATGAGGGAAATCAGCTTAAACCACAAATCAATCTTTTATATTTTGTAAATTACTAAACTTATGCTGTTGAATTATGTACATGGAGAATTTTTCTTCAGTAATTGTTTCTTTTCCTCATAACACATCCTTTGAAATGCTGCAGTTCATGGGAAACTCGGACATAGTGTATGATTGGCTTGGTTTACAGGGTCAGTAGACAAAACCAGTGAATCTGGGGTCTGCGATTGGCTAGGCTGATGGCAACGTTTGCATGTGGCTGAAATGGAGGTCAGCCAACCTGGCAAAATTGGCGATCCTGGGAGCTGTTAAACTGGAGGCCAGTGATCATGAGAGTGGCTAGGATGGAGACCAGAGTCACAGAATTGGCTATGGCAAGAGGCCAGCAACTAACGATTGCAATTGACATGGAGGTCAGGGACTGTGGGGGCAGTGCAGATGGAGGGTGGAGATACCAAGAGCAGCAGAGATGGAAATCAGCAGCCATTGGAGCCATTACAATAGAGGTCAGAGTCTGCGGGAGGACTGGAGATGGAGGTTGGACTCCTTAGGACACCTCAGGAACATGAAGTAGTAAATCCAAAGAGTCTGAGGCCTGATATCATGGAATCAGGACCTCCATCAATATCACAATTTAGTTCAGGCCTTAGTCATGTTATTGGTGGTCTGGATTCTCTCCTGGGATCCTGCCCAAATCTCTCCTCTAATTTTTGCAGTTAAAGAGCTGCCTATACAAAGAACTAAACTGCAAGATCTGTTGTTAAGTTAATGAAACATAAATAATGAAGCTTCGTACTTTTGTCTTCTGTAATAACTGAAGAATAGTGAGGAGATGCCAAAGGTGTGATCAAATGAATTTCACTAGACCACTGGGTTATTAGATTTCATAACTGAGAAAAGATAATGTTGATAAAATGCATATTTAACACTTTATTTTGTTAACTTTGTTTGAAAAAACAAGAACAGTTACTGCTGTTCCAGAAACTGCATTTCACAAGTGATTTGCAAGCCATGCATACTGCATATACATGATGTAACTAATAATGAATGTTTGTCAATTCTACTTATTGACTTAAGTGTTTTTATAACTAGGCTTCTCATATTTATCTTCCTCCCTTTTAAATTTATAAATGATGTGTCATATTCAATCTCCACTTCAGGAGAGAAAGGAATTCAAAGCAAAGTTGTTGAATGTTTGGATGGCGATATCTTATATAGTAATTGCCCAGGAGAAATATCCATCATCTCAACAATTTGTGAAAATGTAATATTCCTTGCTCAGTGTTGATGAAATAGATTGATACTGGATAGATAATATGATTGTGTGGTAATAGCCAAAAGACAAACAATAGCTGTAGGACATTAGGGAAATTCTCCTGCTTTTCTTGACACTCTGCATGGGATGTTTTATATGCTGTAAGGGGGCAAATGCAAACTTCCAGTAACTTGCCAAATATAGCTACTCTCGACTGCATATTTCCCTGGGTTCTGCATGGGTCTATTCATCTGGGTTATGCCCTCTGCTTTGGACAAGTACTGGAATACAAAGAAGAGTATGTACTCAGAAGTGAGAGGACAACTGGCAATTCAGTTGATTACCCTGATATCTAATGGAGGACTTGTATGACCCCACTTTGAATGTGATCCATTTGGTAAATACATTTCATAAGTGTCACCCTGAATCTTTCAGACTTTTGTCATGGTTCAGCTTCATTTCGAAGTACTACGCAGACAATGTGGAGCTGGAATCTAGTGTCCTGTCCAGATTCATTTATTTTCAAATAAATAAATCCATTTATTTCAGGAGCCAGTCATGGGTTTCTGAACTAATGATAGCATTTAAGCTTATGCAAAATGCATTTACTTACTGCCTGTTACGCCTGCTGGTGTTTAGAACAACAATGAAGGTCTTCCAGTGATGTAGAAATATTTTTTATTGCTGTTTCCATTACAATTTTGTTTTGCCAGTCAGGATTGTTAGCCCTGAGCTGAACCCCCAAACTTGGAGGACCAGTTGTCCACTCTTAGTCTGTGCTGTTTGGCATGGATGCCGCAACCAAGAGCCAAAGCATAAAGCCCTGGCTCCAGCTAAAATAGCTCTCCGGGTTATTAGCATTTATTTTTAAAATAAAGTTAAAGCTTGATATTTTGGTACCATTTGCTTATATTTTAATTACACTTTCAAGACTATGTACAGACACACATATGAATAGTTTGAAGCCAGAATAAAATTTGTAATCACATTGATTATGGAGACTGCACTTACACTGCAGATTTCTTGGCATTGCAGTTTATATGTTGGGTTAATACCTTTTTAAGGTTTGAAGATATTTATTTAGTATTCAATAGAGGTGGGCATGGTGGGAAAACTAAAGTTTCTGTTTAGCTAGTGATATGGGTTGCTGCTCTTGACTGGTTTTTGGCTCATGTATTGTGATTGGCTATTTCCCCTCTGCTCCTAGAATTTTTTATAGTTACTATTTCCTGTCTTGGTTGGTAAGCTAATAAATAGATTGGCCTTTAGGTTGTACTATTCTATGCTACTTCTGCACCAAACTTTGAAGCCGGCAGTTCTGGGTTTAAATCTGGCCAGTTCCTTGCACATTTTCCATTTGTTCTAGATGAGCATCGAGCTAACAACCTGGCCTCGCAAAAGCAGACAAATGCTAAAGAGTCGGCAAGGTTGTCACCCGATGCATCGCAAGGTGCGGAGAGGATTAAAGTTCCACCCCATTGCAACCATAACACTCCATCCGAGTGCTGGAGATTTAGAGAGGAAATAAATAAATATCCATTAATTCTCCGGCTCTCTCAGAGTGAATAAATTAGCAAAAAACAATGCCTTGGAGCAAGATACAATTGCTGGCACATCGACAGAGTTCACAAAATTGATTATTAACTGAGCAGCTGTTAGGGTCTCCACTAACACTACACCATTTAGAAGCTGAGTCAGATAATACAAATAACCTGACATTGTTTCTTCACATTCCTCCCAGTAGATTTAATAAAATTGCAATGTTCATTTGCCCTCATCGGACAGAGTATTTTAAAAGACATCAACCCATTCATCGGCATTATGAGTGGAATTAACCTCTTCCACCAGCTAGCTAAACTGGCTTGCTTCAGTACTGCCTTGACTGTTCGTTTCCACAGATGCTGCCCGACCTGCTGAGTTCCTCCAGCGTGTTGTGTGTGTTGCTTTGACCCTAGCATCTGTGTTCAGTCTTGCCTTAATGTCCCTCTTGATCTCTAAATCATGGCTCTTGGAGGCAAATCCACTTTATGCATGTACTGCTTTACCTTAAATAGTTCCCAACTAAGGAAATTCATGAAAGATCCTTCAGGAGGAAAATGTGGTGGAGGGATTTAGGGACAGAACTGAGCATGAATCTGAAGGTTTGGTCGGATTGTTGTTAGTCATATTGGACGATGCCAGAAACCTGTGCGGGAAAGTTTTTAAGGTGGAAAACCCGGGGCAGTTCCATTCTCTCAACCTTGGTCGTCTGGGTCCAGCGTTACAAGTAGTCATCACAAACTGGGCCCTTCTTTGGTCACAATGGATAACCGTGATTTCTTCTTTGCCTTACAATACCCTATGCACTCCACAAAGCATTGCAGAACCACCTTTCTGGCTGTTGGATCTCACCGAAGACCTTACCTGCCCAGTCCACCGGAGATTACTTTGCATGCTTGGACAGGCTTGTTCCTATGGGACCTGCCCGTTACCCTCACCAGGTTTAGCTGGCCTTTTAAAGCGGTGTGCAGGGGTGTGGCTGCTGTTGCATGCAGTCAGCCACTTGAAGACACAGTGAGAACTGAGTGTCCAGTGGGGACCAAAGGTGAGTGAGCTGTCCAGAATGTCCCTTCACTAGAGGTGTCACCCCTCCCTGGACATCCCAATGATGAATTAAAGTGAAAAGGGTGGGCAATGGTGCAGAAAAAAAACCCTACATAAATGGAGAGCTTGAAGGATTTTAGTAAAAAAAAGAGACAAAATGGTTTAAAATATAACACTGAGAGCTTTAACTTGCACGTGTAGGTTGACCAGAGATGAAGGTATTGCATGCAGGTGTTTTGGAAGAGCTAAAGTTAACAGAAACTAGAAGATGTGAAAACTGTTGGCAGAACATTTGATTGTTTGGGTCAGATGATGACAAGGTATAAGCAGCGTCCTGGAAGTGAGCACTGGGTTAAGGTGAGCACAGAACAAAAGTTGCAAAGTACCCACCCTACTGAGCTTGAGACAGTATCTGGGTAGGGAATAGAATAAATGGAACAAGTTCAGAATTTGTGATGGGGACCAAAGAAAGATGCCTGGACATGATGGGGACTTATGACCCATGTAACTACACCAACATTTTTCATGTAACATCAGATGCTGAATTGTCGAAACTTCAGTCAGCATGTCAGTACTTTTTTTTGTGAATGTGCTGATCCCTCTTTGGAATCACTGCAAGTGCCTCTTCTAGGATCATAAGGACCTTGGTTTGTCCTCAACTCTCCAAAACAAAAAAAAGAGAATTTCCACAAGTGCTGGAGATGGAGACCTGAAGTTCCAACTCATCAACAAATGAAGGAGTGACCTGCAAAACATAATGAAACCTACAAGGAACAATGATTAACACAGAAGGCCAACAAATAATTATAACTTGCAACAGCAAGGATTATGTTCAGTCTGGTACTATTTATCAAATATATCTGCTATTTAGTGTATCTTCAGCGATCCACTTAATCCCTTGATTTTTGCGCACTTTCCCGAGTCACCCAAGACACTGTGAATGAAAAATGTCTCTGTACTGCCTCTGGTTATACTGATTAGAAAATACAGTTCTCTGGATTTAAAAGGAGCATTGCTTTGTTTGTAATTTTGAAATATTGAATACCAAACTCTTGGAGATTACCTGTACGGCAGATGCCCTTTCAATGGCATGAAAACATGAGACACCTTTTTCTAGGGTTATTTTTGTGAAAACAGGAATAAGAGGGATCTCCAAACAATAAACTTAATGGGAAACATATCCAAATTGTTATTGTCAATAACAATTGCAAAGCAAGGCGCATACAATGTGTAAGGCATTCAAGATAATCTTAGACAAGTTGTTGAAATGTTTTCTTCTTTATTTACACACACTTAGAATTGGCAAGCAAGAATAGTTGATTCTGTAAATATACATCTTTCGAATTGTATCAAGTAAAAACAATGGAATACACATTTAGTGTAGTATGTCTTTCTTTAGTCAGGGTTTATTACACAGTGCATCTGAGGTTCCTATGCCAACAATTCCAAGTATTCCTTCTCAGTGGTGTCCAGTTAATGGTGCTTTTGTTACCAGTACTGCCTTGGCTTATGATAGAGTGAGAGGTGGGGGATGTAGGTGATACAGATGTTAGGCAAATGTCTCCTGTTCTCTGCTTTTGCAATGGATTATGCCCCTACATTGGTATTACATTGATATTATGCCCCTATTATTGGCCCATCATAAGTTTCTTGCTTCAGCAAGGAGACTTTACAAATATTGTGACTTGTTACATAGTTGGTAATTGTATGGGCCAAATAATCATGATTTTTGAACGTTCTTTGTGAAGAACCTTGGGCCAAGATATCAGGTAAAACTATCTTCAAGCCCATGAGCCAAAGAACGTGTAGCTTTCTCGGTGAAATACTTCAAAATGCACCACCAAGATGTCTTGGTAACAGTGCCGTTGTTGAAACTTTTGCTGAACACTGTTCCTAAACCATGTCTATGTCAGAAAGCGAATGTTAAGTTCACCTTATCTTAACCCTATCCATCCACCTGATGCAGATCGATCACAGTATTGGTACGACTGTATCTAGATGAAGTCCTCCATCCAAAAAGGAAGTGAAGTCCTTCTGGGCCTGCTGCATTCACCAGCAACTTTGATGTGCGTTGCTTGAATTTCCAGCATCTGCAGAATTCCTGTTGTTTTCCTTCTGGGTCTGGTAGTGTGGTATTGCAGGTTCACTCCCCAATGCACCTCTCTGGCTGAAACCCTGACTAATTTTACCGGGAAGCTCGTAAGTAACCCAGTGGTATGGACGAGTGAGTGTGAAAATGCTTTTCAAGCCCTTAACGCCCACAGGTGTTCTTCACCAGTCCTTCAAAGACCTGACTTTGACAAAAAGTTCCTTGTCCAGGTGGATACCTCAGGAGTAGGCATTGGAGCAGCGTTGGTACAAGGATAACCTACAGAAGAGAGACCTATCCCTTACCTGAGCCGAAAACTCCTCCCAAGGCAAACAAGCTATTCCACCACTGAAAAGGAATGTCTGTTAATTAAGTGGGCCAAAGATATAGCCTCCCTCTTCTCCTTGGCAGGGAGTTTGACCTTTACACAGACCACTGAGTGTTGACATGGATTCAGACAATAAAGAACCGTAAAGACAGGGTGACCTGGAGTTATCTGGAGCTCTAACCCTTCATATTGTGTGTACACCATACAGTGGAGAGAGGAAATGTTACAGCAAACTACCTGACTCAGCTGCTGAGCATTGTTGCCGCAGGAGAGGATGGTGGTAATGTGACGGAGAGCACTCAGTAAACACATTCCTTACACACACGCATTTGCACACACACAAACGTCACCTGGTCATTCTCCTGTCATAGCGCTGAGTGGGCACGTTTCAGTATCTTCCCTGGTATATTCACATATTGGGTCCTAAACTAAGCTGATTGGCTTCATGTTACTTAATTCCAATTCATGTGTAGTCTTAAGTTAACTTTGTTGGTAATTAAAGATGGTACAGTATGTCCTGGTGCCAAATAAAAAGGAGGTCATCACCCTCAGTGAGAGAGAGATCAAGGTTGTCAGGAGTTTGCACTGGACAAAGTATGGAGCTATTATTTTACTTTCTCATAGATATACTTTTGTAAGTATTGGCAGTTTTCTTTTCACTGTTTTCACTCAGTTTTGTAAGTTTGATTTTTGATGCATCAAACAAACACCCTTGCACTAAAGCGCTAAGCGACTCCAGCCATTTTTCCTTTGGTCATAACCCAAGTATCTAATAACGTCTGTAAAATCTCTTCTGAACCTCCACTAATTTAGAGAAGAGGTTCCCGACCGGGGGTCCGTGGACCCCTTGCTGAATGGATTGGTCCATGGCATAAAAAAGGTTGGAACTCTCTGAAGGAACAGCGTGGAACAGGCCCTTCTGGCGCACCACCCAGAACCCACCGGTTTAATCCTAGCCTAATCACAGGATACATTTATAATGAGCAATTAATCCAGTAACTGTTCTATCTTTGAAATGTGAGAGGAAACCGGAAAACTTGGAGGAAACACACACGCTCATGGGAAGAACTACAGATGGCGCAGGCATTGAACTCTGAATTCTGATGCCTCAGGTTGTAATTGTGTTGGACTAACTGCTACGATACCATGGTACTCTTCTGAAAAAATTCACAGCTGAAACCCCTCATCCCTTGAACAAGTGTAATATTTTTTTTCTGCAGCCCCTCAAGCATCTTCATATTCCTCCTGAAATGTGGTGACCAGAAATGATGTAGTCCTCCAGCTGCTGGCTAGATGTTGTGTAATTCAACAGAACTTGCTTCCTTATATTTGATACCTCTATTTATGAAGCCAAGGACTCCATGTGTTTTATTAACTATTTTACCTATGTCCCCTGCCACATTCAAAGATTTATGCATATGTACACTGAGGTCTCTTTGCTCCTGCACACCCTTTGGAGTTGTGCCATTTAGTCTCTCTTATTCCCTCTTATTTTTCCTGCCAGAGTATCACTTCACCACGGAACAAATTTCATCTGTTAGTTGCCTGTCCATTCAGCAACCTATCCATGACTTCTTGCAGTCTACTCCTATCCTCAAGGTTCACTACCCTTCAGTACCTGGTGTCATCTGCAAATTTCCAAATATTACCCTGCATGATTACAGTATATTTAAACCACTAATATACTCACAAAATCAGAAGGTTCCTGCAATAACCGCTGGGAAATGCTATAGTCCACAATCCTACAATATGTAAATCAACCAATAAATACCCAGTCCTTGTGTGGACAAGGCATAGCAGAATATTATACGTCTTGAATTTACTTCAAGGCATAAAACACTCCACTTTATGTCTTGAAGCCTATTTCCCATCAATTTATAATTAATTGTTCAATCCGTTCAGGCTTCAGTCTTATTAAGTTCTTAGTGTGTGGCTTAATGAAAAACCTTTTGAAAACATTGCAGATTACATCTTTCAAATGTGTCTGTTATCTAGACAGAAGACTTCAGTCAGGTTAGTCAACTGCCATTTGCCATCAATGAAACTGAGCTGGCTCTCCTTTATCAATTCCAATCTTCAGTATCTCCATTTATCATTTTCCTCCTCAATTGGTAGTGTAGAGGTGCAGAGGGGTCTGGGGGTATATGTCCACAGATCCCTGAAAGTTGCCTCACAGGTAGATAAGGTAGTTAAGAAAGCTTATGAAAGCTTAAGTTAGCTTTCATAAGCCGAGGGATAGAGTTTAAGAGTCATGATGTAATGATGCAGCTCTATAAAACTCTGGTTAGGCCACACTTGGAGTACTGTGTCCAGTTCTGGCCGCCTCACTATAGGAAGGATGTGGACACATTGGAAAGGGTACAGAGGAGATTTACCAGGATGCTGCCTGGTTTAGAGAGTATGGATTATGATCAGAGATTAAGGGAGCTGGGGCTTTACTCTTTGAAGAGAAGGAGGATGAGAGGAGACATGATAGAGGTGTACAAGATATTAAGAGGAATAGATAGAGTGGCTAGCCAGTGCCTCTCCCCCAGGACACCACTGCTCAATACAAGAGGACATGGCTTTAAGGTAAGGGTGGGAAGTTCAAAGAGGATATTAGAGGAAGGTTTTTTGTTCAGAGAGTGATTGGTGCGTGGAATGCACTGCCTGAGTCAGTGGTAGAGGCAGATACACTAGTGACGTTTAAGAGACTACTAGAAAAGTATATGGAGGAATTTAAGGTGGGGGGTTATATGGGAGGCAGGGTTTGAGGGTCGGGACAACATTGTGGACCGAAGGGCCTGTAATGTGCTGTACTGTTCTATGTTCTATGTAATTTTGTTTCTAATAGTTTTCTCCAGTTGAGATCAACCTGAGGAGAGTACAGTATTGTTATCTGGAATGTCCCTACACTTAATTTTGAACAAGATTTTAAAGTTTTTTTTGGCCACTGCACTGTATCTAAGGGGAACTGGACAATTATGGCAAATCCTGCTGTTATCTCTACCCACCACCCCTCTCCCCCCTCCCCCCCCCACAGCAACTTAAAATGCATTCTACTCAGACTCTTCCTTTACCAAACAAATCACTACTTCTATGCATGGGTCATTTTTATCCTTCGTCATTCTCATGCCTCCTCTCACTCCCTGTTTGCCTCAAAGGCTTCTGGGCTCACTCCTAAATCAGCTGCTATTTTCTTCTCATACTTTGCTTGCTTTAATTTTCTTCCACTTCCCCTCAGAACTCAGCTTGGTGCTTTGCCAAGGATTCTATTGCAGACACATTTAGGTTGCATTTTTTTCTGCAGTATATTGGAATGATGTCAACTTCTATGACAACACATTATGGCTACTAAAGCTGGAGATGGAGTTGTTATTTGAAACTTGCAGATTTCCTATTTTTGGAAGATTCAACATGGACAGACAGTTCCCTCATTAATCCCCCCAAGATTACTTTTAACATCCAGAATTTCTTCAAGTTTCCTTCCAATTACCTCCAGTAACTTCAGCATAAGGTACTTAAATAGAATTTCTGTAGATTTTGCCGCTGCACAACTAATTGTTTGGAAAAAGGCCTGATGAACTTTTTTTTTCTTTAACTGTACAAAGAATCTCAATGACAATATTCAAACTGGAAAAAAATATATAATTCATAAACACAGGCAATTTACTTTCCTGATATATGCAAAATTATACACTTAAAATAAAAAAAGGCTCAATAGAACAACTTTGATTTGGAGCCTTGATTAACTTTGAAAATGGCTATAGTTACAAATGATTTTTTTTAATGGTTGGGTAATAATTAACATAATTGCACTCAACTACTTCAACTGACTGAAGTCAAGTAATTATATCCAAAGATCTGAAAGAACTGCTGATACGGACACGGCGGTGACAATTTTGTTGGCAGAGCTCTTACTGTTAAGAAATGGTAGAAGATTTTGCCGAAAGAAATAACAGCTTTCAAATGATGCTCACTGCTCCTTAATGAGAACACTGTGTTATGAAGAAAAGGCACTCCTGAACTGGAAATTACTGGAAAGTTGCTGTCTTATTTGCTTTGCAATTCTGTTAGCTTTTGGAAGTGGCATCTTGTGCTTATTGTCTTAACCATTTTCATGTTGTTATTGCATTTGTACGTTAATTATCCATTAAACCGCAAAAATAGTTTAGGAATTCATAATTTCTTTTTTATTAAACTGCTGATTGTTGAAACTAAATTGGAAGTATAAAGACATTTTCAAGCTTAAACCTAGAGTAAAGAACATCGCACCAGCAAATTCTGGCTCATTGTTATTGTTTTCTGCAGGTTTCCCTTAAAGGCATGACATTTTCAAGGATTCTTGTACAAATCTTTCATGGCTTAGTGAAACAGGATCATATAACGCATAAACCCATTTAACTTGGAGAATTATTAGATTTATATAATTAAAAATTGCAACCTGCTTTTATAAATTGCATTTTCCAGAGATTCACAAATGCATAGGGCAGAAACTACATAATGTCCAATTGATCAAAATAAAAACAAAACAAACCAAGAACCTTCCTAATTAAAGGAAATATTGAGCAGACACATAAGCAACCGAGAGTCTTCATTAGTTTCTAAGCTACCATTCTCAAATGTCCAGCCACCTCTGAGCTTGTCCTATCAAATCGGTTAATTATTTCACATAATTTGCAAAGAGTAGTTTCAAGCCCTCACATGGGTTGATGCACTTACTGAGAGTGAAAAACAATTATTCTGAAAAACACCATCATAAAATGTCACACGTAACTTTCACTTCATACTAACCTTTCCTTTTATCAGGAAACTTGTATTGGAGACTGGACCCTAGGGAAGAAGCTGCAAAGTGCGACAGAGAGAATCATTCTCCTGCGGAGTAACAGTTTTCAGCACGTATATGATAGTGTTAATGGACAAACGAGCAAAAAATCTATAGATATCAACAATGTTTGGAATTCTCAAGCACAGACAAATATAATAAGATTTAGAAAGTTGCAGCATTTTAGCCAATATAAGGCAATGAAAAAGTTCTGATGAAGGGTCTCGGCCTGAAACGTCGACTGCAGTCCTGACGAAGGGTCTCGGCCTGAAACGTCGACTGCACCTCTTCCTACAGATGCTGCTTGGCCTGCTGTGTTCACCAGCAACTTTGATGTGTGTTGCTTGAAAAAATTCTGAGCTGGTATTCTGGATTAGTGTCTGAGATCATTGCTGGGAACGAAAATTTGAATCAGGAGTAGAGAAATACAAATGATGCCATTAGAGAGACCAAGTAAAATCTTAATATTTTAATGCCAGTGACAATAACTTACAGATCACTATGCTCACTGACATTTGCTTGATTGAAGTAAATGGAATAGACACTGTTCATGAAGAGACAACAATACACTTATTGGATAACTAATGAGAAATTAGAAAGCACTGATGAGGCCTTGCTTGGAGTATTGCGAATAGTTTTGGGCTCCTTATTTTAGAAAGGATGTACTGAAATTGGAAAGGGTTCAAAGGAGGTTCTCAAAAATGATTCCCAGATTGAATGGATTGTCATATGAAGAGCGTTTGATGGCTCTGGGGCTGTATTCACTGGAATTCAGAAGAATGAGGGGTGACCTTATTAAAACCTCATCAGATAGAGAAAAGCCTTGATAGAGAGCATGCTTCCTAAGAGTCTAAGACCAGAGGACACGGTCTCAGAATAGAGGGGTGTCTTTTTAGAATGCAGATGAGGAGGGATTTCTTTAGTCAGAGGGTGTTGAATCTGCAGAATTCTTTGCCACAAGCAGCTATGGAGTCTAAGTCTTTATGTATACTTAAGACAGAGGTTAATAGATTCTTGATTGGTCAGGGCATGGAGGGATACAAGGAGAAGGCAGGAAATTGGGACTGAGAGGAAAATTAGATCAACCATGATGAAATGGTGGAGCAGACCCGAAGGGCCAAATGTCATGATTCTGCTCAAGTATCTTACGGTCTCATAGTCTAATGAAGGCCAATATTGAAATGAATGTAATCAATGAATTGGATGAGTCACAGTCATTAAGTACCACACACAAAGCTATGTTAACTATCTTAAATCACTCCTTGTCTATCCAAATACCAGCAGTGCCTTTCAATAGTATTCATTCCCCCCTTGGAAGTTTTCAGGTTTATTGTTTAACAACAGTGAATAGCAGTGGATTTAATTTGGCTTTTTTGACACTAATCACCAGAAAAAATACTCTTTCATGTCAAAGCAAAAACAGATTTCTACAAAGTGATCTAAATTAATTACAAATATACAACACAAAATAATTGATTGCATAAGTATTCACTCCCCTTTAATATGACACACCAAATCATCACTAATGCAGCCATTTAGTTTTGGAAGCCACATGATCAGTTAAACGGAGATCTGTTTTTGGAGACCTGTGTGCAGTCAAGGTGATTCCATTGATTGTAGTAAAAATTTATCTGGAAGGCCCAACTGCTGCTGAGTCAGTATCTTGGCAAAAGCAACACCATGAAGACAAAAGAACACTTCAAGTAACGCTGTGGAAAGGTTATTGAAAAGTGTAAGCCAGCAGGTGGGTACAAGAAAAATTTCCAAGTCACTGGAGTATAGTCAAGTCAATCATTAAGAAATGGAAAAAAATATGACACAGCTCTGAATCTGCCTAGAGCAGGCTGCCCTCAAAAACTGAGTGACCGTGCAAAAAGGTGACTAGTGAGGGATGCCACCAAGAGAGCTATGACAACTCTGGGGGAGTTACAAGCTTCAGTCGCTGAGATAGGAGAGACTGTACATGCAACTATTCCCAGGTGCTTCACCAATTGCAGTTTTATTGGAGAATGCAAAGACAAAGCCATTGTTGAAAAAAAATTACATTAAATGTTCTATGTTCTATTAAATCTTAGCTAGAGTTTGCCAGAAAGCATGTATGAGATTCTGAAGTCAGCTGGAAGAAGGTTCGATAGTCTGATGAAACCAAAATTGAGTTTTTTAGCCATCAGCCTAAACACTATGTTTAGTGTAGGCCAAATACTGCACAGCATCAAAAACACACCATCCGTACCGTGAAGCATGGTGACGGCTGCATCATGCTGTGGGGATGCTTCACTCCAACAGGCCCTGGAAGGCTTGTGAATGTAAATTAATACAGCAAATTACAGAGAAATCCTGGAAGAAAATCTGATGCAGTCAAGGACTACGATTTGGGAGAAGATTTGTTTTCCAGTAAGATAATGACCCCAAGAATAAAGCCAATGGGATGGCTTGAAAACAACAAAGTTAATGTCCTGGAGTGGCCAAGTCAGAGCCCCGATCTCAATCCAATTGAGAATTTGTGGCTGGACTTGAAAAGGGCTTTTCACTCACAATCCCCATGAATTCTGACAGAGTTTGAGCAGTTTTGTAAAGAAGAATGGGGAAAAATTGCAGTGTCCAGATGTGTAAAGCTGATAGAGACTGATCCACACACAGACTCAAGACTGTAATTGCTGCCAAAGGTGCAACTACTAAATACTGACTTGAAGGGGGTGAATATTTACACAATGAAATATTTTGTGTTTTATATTTGTCATTAACTTAGATGACTTTCAGAGATCTGTTATCACTTTGACATGAGCGAGTCTTTTTCTGTTGATCAGTGTCAATAAAACCAAATTAAATCTACTGATTCAATGTCGTAAAACAACATGAAAACTTCCAAAGCTGGGGGTGAATCCTTTTATAGGCACTGTATATATCCAGTCTCTTAGAATAACTTCCAATAACTTTCCCACTACTGATGTCAGGCTCATCAGCCTATAATTTCCTGGCTTATTCTTAGAGCCTTTCTTAAACAACGGGACAACATTAGCCGTCCTCCAATCCTCTGGCGTCTCACCCGTGGCTAAGAACATTTTAAATATCTCTGCTAGGGCCCCTGCAATTTCTGCACTTGCCTCCCACAAGGGCTGAGGGAGTACTTTGTCAAGCCCTGAGGATTTATCCACTATAATTTGCTTCAAGATAGCAAACACCTCCTCCTCTGTGATCTGTATGCTCCATGACTTTACTGGTGTTTGCCTCACTTCTGTAGACTTTGTGTCTGTCTCCTGAGTAAATGCAGATGCAAAAAATAAAAACATAAGAAATTCTACAAAACAACACACACAAAATACTGGAGGAACTCAGCAGGTCAGGCAGCATCTATGGAATGAATAAACAGTCGATGTTGCAGACAACAAAGTTAATGGCCTGGAGTGGCCAATGTCAAGACTGGAAAGGAAGGATGCAGACACCACAGTAAGAAGGTGAGAGGAGGGGAAAAAAATAGTTAGAAGGGGATAGGTGATCTCATAGGGGAGGAGAGTGGACCATAGGAGGAAAGGAAGGAAGAAGGGACTCAGGTGGCAGTGATAGGCTGGTGAGAAGAGTTAAGAAATCAGAGTGGGGAATAGAAAAAGCTGGGGGCGGGGGGGAAAAAACTGTTACCGGAAAGAGTAATTGATATATATGCCTTCAGATTGAAAGCTACCCAGGTGGAATCCATTCAAGATTTCCCTCTTCTCTTTTGACACCATGTGTAGATGACTACTGTGGTCCTCAAAAGGTCCAATTTTGTCCCTTGCTATCCTTTTGTTCTTAATATATCTGTACAAGCACTTGGGATTCTCCTTAATCTTGTCCTCTAAGGTGAATGAGGGTGAATAACCATGAATGGGTAGCCATGAGAAACAAAATGGGAAAGTCTGCCTGGTGCAACAAGCAAACCTTAAACGTAGCAGCATAAAAATTAACTCCATGCAGTTAAGCAGATGAGGTGCTGGAGTTTTCAGGTGGTGAAACTGTAGGTGTGTAGATGGTGTAAGCTGTAGGTGTGGTGAGTAATGGAGAGTTTGTGACTCCAATGTTCTTGTGTACAGAGGACATGAGGTGTACAGCAGTGACATCAATCAATATACAAAGTGTGCTTAATGATATTGCAGAATGCATACAGTAACTTTCTTGGCCCAATATAGGAGAGCACCTTTTCTGGACAGTGAAAGTAATCTGCAGGATGAATGACAGAACCTTTCCATGGCTGAGCTCCATGGGAGCTCTGCTGCTGAAATCCTGACAGGTGAGCCTGTCATCTTCAAAATGTGTCTAAGATCACCTTCTTTCTGCATGCTGGGTAACATGCTGCATTCAGCAGTAACATGCTGGGTATAACGTTGCATTCAACAGTAACAGGCTGGGTATAACATTGCATTCAACAGTAACAGGCTGGGTATAATGTTGCATTCAACAGTAACATGCTGGGAAACACACTGCATTCAACAGTAACAGGCTGGGTATAATGCTGCATTCAGAAGTAATATGCTGGGAAACACACTGCATTCAACAGTAACAGGCTGGGTAACATGCTGCATTCAACAGTAACAGGCTGGGTATAATGTTGCATTCAACAGTAACAGGCTGGGTATAATGTTGCATTCAGAAGTAATATGCTGGGTAACACGCTGCATTCAGCGGTAACATGCCGGGTAGCATGTTGCATTCAGCAGTAACATGCTGGGTATAATGCTGCATTCAACAGTAACATGCTGGGTAACACACTGCATTCAACAGTAACACGCTGCATTCAGCGGTAACATGCCGGGTAGCATGTTGCATTCAGCAGTAACACGTTGCATTCAGCAGTAACATGTTGCATTCAGCAGTAACACGTTGCATTCAGCAGTAACACGTTGCATTCAGCAGTAACATGTTGCATTCAGCAGTAACACGCTGCATTCAGCAGTAACATGCTGGGTAACACGTTGCATTCAGCAGTAACATGTTGCATTCAGCAGTAAAGCCTTCTAGCATTAGTGAAGCATAAATATTTCTTTAGATCCCTGGAAATATCAAGTCCAGACCCTTCCTACCCCACACTCCCTGCTTCCGTTATCTGCTTTTCCTACTCTGCTATCACCACCAGTTGACCACTTGGTTCTATATGAGTTCAACAGAGTTTTTGGACTTGCTGAATAACGAGCTGCCTGCAAGTTTGCCGTCAGATCATTAGCCGCTGACAAGGACTTCAGCTGAATGGCACACGGCATATTCCATAGCCTAGAATGTAATTCAACTTCCTTTACACTTAATCCTCTCAAGAATATTGTGGTTAAGCCAGAACAAAAGAGTTTGGCAAAAGTGATATAAGTGGGAGAAAATTTATGTAATTGGACAGCTCTTTTACACATGATGGGCCAAATAGGTTGCATCATTTCAAATTGTTGATTGGGTGTTGTTTTAGTATGTGTGCCAATTGTACTACGTCTAACTGACCAAATAGGAATACATCAGCCCTGTTGAGTCTAGCAATGCAGCTCTTTTATTCTCTTGGGTAAAAACAACAGGCAACCTAAAGACCTTTTGACCAATACTCTGACAATGTGACTTAATTACTTAGATGAGGAAAACCAAGCGGTGTCAGAAAAACATTTAAGGACGTAGTATTCAAGCTACGGGAAACACAGTATCAATTCAATGTGGATGGATTTGTTAACTAGCTCTTAAGTCTGCAAAGAGTGAACTTATATAATTGGTCAAAAACTGTTTGATGTACCTTTCACTAATGACTAGAAAATTTGTAGAAAAACTATAGCGAATACATTCTCCTCTTTTCCCTGCAGTTAGTGTTATACATTCAAAATAGATCTCCATCACTGTGACAGCTGCTTGCTGAAGATAATTTAGTTCTTCTATCTGGGACATTATTAAGACCAGCTGCAAGATGATTGAATGAACATCTTTGATGAGGAATGAGGAGATGATGTTAAAATAGTTCATGGCCGGCTGTAAATAACACACTGCCTAAAACAATATCCACTCTTAATTAATAACACAGTGGAGATAAAGTTACTGTTATTAATGGGAAAATCTGTTAAAAATGTAGATTACACCACAAAGGCAATGTGTGCCAAAAAAACTGAATGGAAAGTCAAATTATGCCAATGGATTATATATTTGCGCCAAAGTGCTAAGGGGAAAGTTGGGGATGATGTTTTGAAGTAGTTCTTCAATGCATTATTTATTTTAATTTAAAACAGTATTTTATGGTAAACATTTTCTTCTATAGCATAGATCATAATGCAAACCCCAGATCAGTACATCTGAGCCGAATGCAACACATTATGGACGTGGCTGTGAAGCAAGAGATCAGTGCATTGTGAGGTCAAAGAAGCTTGCTTCAGGAAAACATTATGACCTGCTGTACATACATAAAAACAACATTGAATTCAATTCTACTGCTTCTTACAACTTTTAACATCTATTAGGCTAATCTGTAAATCCTGAATGGAATTTAGAAAACTTCACTCTGGGCTTGATGAGATACTGCCTGTGGTTTGGAGATACTTTAGTAGAATATTGAAAATGGATGGAAAAATAAGCAAAATCTGGATTTCCATTCCATCATGCTATTCAGACATTATCCCTTAAAGCAGTATTTTTAGATGATTGTATGTGTATTGCATGCAGGACAATCAGAAAGTTGTTGTGATATCCATGTGATAAATTTTTCAAGTGGATAAGGGGGCATTGTTCAAGTTCATGTTTAATTATCATTCAACCATACACTTGTGATAGCTAAATGAAACAGTGTTCCTCCAGGGTCAAGGTGGAAAAGACAGTACATTGAGTCACACACAACACATACTGTAGCACAAATATTTATGATGGCACATATGGTTATAAAGAAATAATAATGGTATTAGCATAAGCCTCTGAGTGTCATAGCCTAAAGACTGATGGTACATGGGATGATGATGATAACATATTTGGGGCATTAACTATCACCCACTTTGGCAATGATATTAAGGAGTATAACCTACTTATTTTGGTAAATAGTTTGGCTTAATTGTATGTCTTAAGATTTTATGGTCTTATAGACATTTGATTGCACAACACTGACTGTATTTAATGTTATGCAATTGAAAATCATCAGAGAGAAATGAGGTGTGAGATACCCTTGCAAGTCCAGACAGATTTAACGGGAAGCTGAACCAAGTTCTCCCTGGAGTGATGACTATTGGACATCTCAGGACTTCCCCATGCAACATCCCATCAGTAAACCTGTTAAATAAGTATTAAATTAAATGAGTCACCTTCCCTGAGCTGATCATGATGCATGGGCTTCCCATCACATTGCACTGTCCAGGCTGCAACCTTCAGATACTGTGGACCTCCAGCAAACTGAACGCCAGAATTTCCAATCCCTGAAATTCTTGTAAAGTCTGCTCTTACAATGTATCAGTTCCATGTTTCCCCAAAACTTCTTCAGCAATATCTGCAGACCCCTTGATTTCTTGGGAGCCATAATGGAGCCCGTTGCCTACACAGCCCAAGCATTTATCTCACCGTCCACTTGCAACATTTTCCTTTCACCCCTCCCCTGTCCCACACCTAACCCCTAAATTCTTGGGAAATCATTGCTGATTCCAAGACAACCTTACTAATCCTTAGCTGCTGTCTGTCTGCCTCTTCCATCCCCTACTTGGGGCATATCCAATTCATTCTTCCAGCTCCCTTCTCACTGCACACCTCCAGGTCTGATCTCTCTTTGTCCCCATGCCTACCCCCTCATTCACAACCTCCATGCTCGTAGCATGCACAAGCCTTGAGTGGTCTTGAAATAAGCAAGTGCAGTAAACAGTAGATGTTCATGATTAGTCACTGATTCCCACTGCAATGTCCAAATCACATCCTTTCCTCATTCACTACTGTATCACTTCACTTTAGTCAATTTATATACACATTTGTAACAGCCATATCAAAAATCATTCTATAAAACCATAAGACATAGGAGCAGAATTAGGCCATTTGATCCATTGAGACTGCTGCACTATTCCATCATATATGATTTATTATCTCTCTCAATCCCATTCTTTTGCCTTCCCCCAATAACTATTGATGCCCTGACTAATCAAGAACCACTTTTAATGTACCCAGTGACTCGACCTCCACAGCCATCTGTGGCAATGAAATCCACAGATTCACCACCCTCTGGCTCAAGAAATTCCTCCTCATCTCTGTTCTAAAGATATGTCCCTCTATTCTGAGGCTGTGCCCTGTCTTCACAGACTCCCCCACTATAGGAAACATCCTCTCCACATCCACTCTATCTAGGCCATTCAACATTCGCTAGGTTTCAATGAGACCCCCTCATTTTTCTAAACTCCAGTGGGTACAGGCATCAAACAGTCCTCAAACGTTAACCTTTTCATTCCTGGGATAATTCGTGTGACCCTTCACTGGACTCTCTCCAATGCCAGCGCATTAGAGGCCCAAAACTGCTCATGAATCTCCAAGTGCAGTCTGACCAATGCCTTATAAATCCTTAGCATTACATCCTTGCTTTTACACTCTAGTCCTCTCGAAATGAATGCTAACGTTGCATTTGTCTTCCTTACCACAGACTCAATGTGCAAATTAACCTTTAGGGAATAGTACTGGTCAAAAGAATTCGAAGTTCAACGTTTAAAGTAAATGCATTATCGAAGTACATACATGTCACCATAAGCAACCCCTAGATTCATTTTCCTGCAAGTGTACTCAATAAATCTAACAACCATAATAGAATCAATGAAAGTCCATACTAACTGGGTGAACAATCAGTGCGCAAAAGACAATAAACTGCACAAATTCCAGAAAAACTAATAATAAATAAGCAATAAATATTAAAAACATGAGATAAAGAATCCTTGAAAGTGAGTCCACAGGTTGTGGGAACATTTCAGTGGTGGAGCAAGTGAAATTGTGTAAGTCTCCTGTGGTTCAAAAGCCCAGTGGTTGAGAGGTAGTAGCTGTTGCCAAACCTCGTGGTGAGAGCTCTAAGGCTCCTGTACCTTCTCCTGAGGGCAGTAGTGAGAAGAGAGCATGACCTGTGTGGTGGGGATCCCGGATGATGGGTGCTTCTTTCCTGCGACAATGCTCTGTGTAGATGTGCTCAGTGGTGGGGAGGGCTTTACCCATGGTGGGCTGAGCGTATCCACTACTTTTTGTAAGATTTTACATTCAAGGGCATTGATGTTTCCATACCAGGCTGTGATGTAGTCAGTCAATATACTCACTTCCATACATCTATACAAGTTTGTCAAAGTTTTAGATGTCACGCTGAATCTTCGCAAACTCCTCGGGAAGTAGAGGCACTGCCATGCTTTCTCTGTAATTGTATTTACATGCTGGGTCCAGGACAGGTCCTCGGAAATGACAACACTGAGGAATTTAGTGTTGCTGACCCTCCCCACCTCTGATCCCCTGATGAAGACTGGCTCACAAACCTCTGGTTTCTTCCTCCTGAGATCAATAATTAGCTCTTTAGTCTTGCTGTCATGGAGTGAGAGGTTGCTGTTTTGGCACCACTCAGCCAGGTTTTTATTCTCCTTCCTATATGCGTATTCATCACAACTTTTGTTTTGGCTTATGACAGTTGTGTCATCAGCAAACGTAAGTATTGCATTGAAGTGGCACATAGTCACAGTGTAAAATGAACAGAACAGGGGACGAAGCACACAGATTTGTGGTGCACCACTGCTGATGGAGATTGTGGAGGAGATGTTGTTACCAATCAGAATAGACTGGGCTCTTCATGTGAGGAAATTGAGGATACAATTGCACAGGAAGATATTGAGGCCAAGGTTTTGAAGCTTAGTGATTTAGTTTTGAGGGTACAAAGTATTGATTGCTAAGCTGTAGTCGATAAAGGGAATCCTGACATTTGCAAAAAAAAGAGAATTCAATGTTCATCGACTTGGCCTTACTTTCTGTCTTCTGGCTTGGGCTGGAGTTGTAACCTTAACTTGTTGACAAGTGGTCTGCATCACTTGTTGGTGTTGTGGTTTTCCTTCTGTGGTCGTGGAGCTTTGTTGGCCCTGTACGTCCTGTCCGGCAGCCTGCTTTCAGCAGCATAGCAAGGAGGCCCTGCACCTGGTGGACTCTGGAAGCCAGGAAAACTGAACCACAGGCATGGTTTTGTTTTCTGGATGAGAGGCAGTTAATTCTTAATAGTTTTTAAATGTTGCGGATATTCAGAGAAATTCAAAACTTTTCAGACTGAGGTAAGTAATTAAAAACATTGAAACATTAGCGAAAATGAGATTTTAGATGTTAGAACATTAAAGTAAGGCAGTTGTAAATCAAGGCAACTAGACTCACTGTGTTGTCTAGAAGTAATTTCGGCACTCATCCGAGAGGTTTCTACTTATGATGCAGTCCAAACTTCTCTATCCCGGTGTCTCTAAAATGGTTCTCACCTCTATTCATGTGAAGATAAGACTAGTGAGCCTCTCATTACCTCAACAACACTTAACAACCCTCTTGTGATTGCTATAGCATTAAACAACTCACAGAGTTTATAAGCCGGAAAACTACCCGCCATGGATCAGAACTGAAGAAGTCTCTCAGAGGAGTGACAAAACATTTTGTAGGCAACACAGCAGGTCCTATGGACTTGATTTACTACTGCTTGATATGCAATGACCTGGATGACTGAGGACCTTCATACACATATTAAAATAAGGAAATACATCTTTTGAAAAAGTGACTTGTCTTCTAATCCTCTGCACATAAGACATAGCAGCAATTTAGGCCATTCAGCCCATTGAGTCTGCTCCGCCATTCCATCATAGCTGATTTATCATCTTTCTCAATCTCATTCTCTTGCCTTCTCCCTGTAACTTTTGTCACTGTGATTAATTAAGAACCTGTCCAACTCTGTCTTAGATGTATCCAGTAACTTGGCCTGCACAGCCATCTGTGGCAATGAATTTCACAGATTTTTCCTCATCTCTATTCTAAATGGACATTCCTCAATTCTGAGGTTGTGCCCTCTGGTCCTAGACTCTCCCATTATAAGAAACATCCTCTCCACATCCAATTTATCCAGATCTTTCAATGCTTGAAATGCTTCTTATTCTTCTAAAAGCCAGTGAGTATAGGCCCAGAGCTATCAAGTGCTCCTCACATGTTAACTGGACCATTCCTGGGATCATTTTCATGAACGTCCTCTGGACCCTCCAATGCCAGAGCATCTCTTCTTAGATAAGGGGCCCAAAACTGCTCAGAATACTCCAAGTGCAGACTGACTAATGCCTTGTAAAGCCTCAGCATTACATCCTCGCTTTTGTATTCTCGTCTTTTTGACATAAATGGCTTTCTTACCACTGACTCAACCTTTAGAGAATTCGGCACGAGGACTCCCAAGTCCCTCTGCACTTCTGATTTTTGAATTTTCTCCCCATGTAGAAAATGGTCGACACCTTTATTCCTCGTGGCAAGTGCATGATAATGCACTTCACTACACTATATTCCTGCTGATCAGAGATAGTGTCATGGCTGCAGAAAAGAAGAAAGTCATGGAGGGATTGTCCACTGACTCTCAGTGGGTGGAAGTTAGAAACAGGAAGGGGTCAATAATTCAACGCAGTGTTTTTTATAGACCACCCAATAGTAACAGAGACATCGAGGAGCAGATAGGGAGACAGATTCTGGAAAGGTGTAATGATAACAGGGTTGTCATGGTGGGAGATTTTAACTTCCCAAATATTGATTGGCAGCTCACTAGAATGAGAGGTATAGATGGGGTGGAGTTTGTTAGGTGTGTTCAGAAAGGTTTCATGACACAATATGTAGATAAGCCCACAAGAGGAGAGGTTGTACTTGATCTGGTATTGGGAAATGAATCTGGTCAGGTGTCAGGTCTCTAAGTGGGAGAGCATTTTGGAGATAGTGATCACAATTCTATCTCCTTTACCATAGCATTGGAGAGGGATAGGAACAAACAAGTTAGGAAAGTGTTTAATTGGAGCAAGGGGAAATATGAAGCCATCAGGCAGGAACTTGGAAGCGTAAATTGGGAACAGATGTTCTCAGGGAAATGTATGGAAGAGATTTCGCAAATGTTCGGGGGATATTTGTGTAGAGTTCTGCATAGGTACGTTCCAATGAGACAGGGAAAGGATGGTAGGGAACAGGAACCGTGGTGTACAAAGGCTGTTGTAAATCTAGTCAGGAAGAACAGAAGAGCTAATGAAAGGTTCAAAAAACTAGGTACAGGTATTGATATAGATCTAGAGGATTATAAGGCTAGCAGGAAGGAGTTTAAGAATGAAATTAGGAGAGCCAGAAGGGGCCATGAGAAGGCCTTGACAGACAGGATTAAGGAAAACCCCAAGGCATTCTACAAGTATGTGAAGAACAATAGGATAAGACATGAGAGAATAGGACCAATCACGTGTGACTGTGGAAAAGTGTGTATGGAACCGGAGGAGATAGCAGAGATACTTAATAAGTACTTTGCTTCAGTATTCACTACGGAAAAGGATCTTGGCGATTGTAGGGATGATTTACAGCAGATTGAAAAGCTTGAGCATATAGAAGAAAGAGGTTGTGCTGGAGCTTTTCGAACCGGATGAGGTGTACCCCAGGCTACTGTGGGAGGTGAGGGAGGAGGCCTCTGGCAATGATCTTTGCATCATCAATAGGGATGGGGGAGGTTCCAGAGGATTGGAGGTTTGCAGATGTTGTTCCCTTCTTCAAGAAAAGGAGTAGAGATAGCCCAGGAAACTATAGACCAGTGAGTCTTCAATGGTTGGTAAGTTGATGGAGAAGATCCTGAGAGGCAGGATTTATGAACATTTGGAGGGGCATAATATGATTAGGAATAGTCAGAATGCCTTTGTCAAAGGCAGGTTGTGCCTTACGAGCCTGATTGAATATTTGAGGATGTGACTAAACACAATGATGAAGGTAGCGCAGTAGATATGGTGTATATGGATTTCAGAAAGGCATTTGATAAGGCACCCCATGCAAAGCTTATTGAGAAAGTAAGGAGGCATGGCATCTAAGGGGACCTTGCTTTGTGGATCCAGAATTGGCTTGCCCACAGAAGGCAAAGAGTGGATGTAGATGGGTTATATTCTGCATGGAGGTCAGTGACCAGTGGTGTGCCTCAGGGATTATTCTGGGACCCCTTCCGTTCGTGATTTTTATAAATGACCTGGATGAGGAAGTAGGGGGATGGGTTAGTAAATCTGCTGATGACCCAAAGGTAAGGGGTGTTGTGGATAGTGTGGAGGGCTGTCAGATGTTACAGCCGGACATTGATAGGATGCAAAACTGGGCTGAGAAGTGGCAGATGGAGTTCAACCCAGATACGTGTGAGATGGTTCATTTTGGTAAGTCAAATATGATGGCAGAATATAGTATTAATGTTAAGACTCTTGGCAGTGTGGAGGATCAGAGGGATCTTGGGGTCCAAGTCCATAGGACACTCAAAGTTGCTGCACAGGTTGACTCTGTGGTTAAGAAAGCATATGGTGCATTGTTCTTCATCAACCGTGGGATTGCGTTTAAGAGCCGAGAGGTAACATTGCAGCTATATAGGACCCTGGTCAGACCTCACTTGAAGTACTATGCTCAGTTCTGGTCACCTCACTACAGGGAGGATGTGGAGACTATAGAAAGAGTGCAGAGGAGATTTACAACGATGTTGCCTGGATTGGGGAGCATGCCTCATGAGAATAGGTTGAGTGAACTTGGCCTTTTCTCCTTGGAGTGACAGAGGATAAGAGGTGACCTGATGGAGGTGTATCAGATGATGAGAGGCATTGATTGTGTGGATAGCCAGAGGCTTTTTCCCAGGGCTGAAATGGCTAACAGGAGAGGGCACAGTTTTAAGGTACTTGGAAGTAGGTACAGAGGAGATGCCAGGGGTAAGTTTTTCATGCAGAGAGTGGTGAGTGCGTGAAATGGGCTGCCAGCGACGGTGGTGGTGGAGGTGGATACTGGATAGGTATATGGAGCTTAGAAAAATAGAGGGCTATGGGTAACCCTAGGTAATTTCTAACATAAGTACATGTTTGGCACAGCATTGTGGGCCGAAGGGCCTGTATTGTGCTGTAGTTTTTCTATGTTTCTATGTCTCTATATTCCATCTGCCACTTCTTTGTCTTCTTTGTCCCAGTCTGTCAAAGTCTTTCTGCAGACACCCTGCTTCCTCAATACTACCTGTGGCTCCACCTATCTTTGTATTGTCTGCAAACTTGACCTCAAAGCCAAAATATTGACATTCAGTACAACGTGAAAAAAAGTGGTCCTGACCACCAACCCCTACAGCACACCATGAGTCACCAGCAGCCAATCAGAAAAGGCTCCCTTTATTTCCACTCTTTGCCTCCTGTCAGTTTGCCAATTTTCTATCCTTACTTGTACCTTTCCTGTAATACCACGGGCACTTATCTTGTTAAGCAGCCTCATGTGTGGCTCTATGTCAAAAGCTTTCTGAAAATTCAAATAAACAACATCCACTGACTCTCCTTCCTCTATCCTGCCTGTATTTCCTCAAAGAATTCCAACAGATTTGTCAGGCAAGATTTCTGCAAGGAAATTAATGGAATCTTGTTTCTTTTGCCAGATCTGAATGGGACTAACGGCAGTTTCACCAGCTGAACACCAGTGGTTCCAATCTTTCTCCCTCTGCTTCACAGGGAATAAGGCAAATGCTTCCAAACAACAGGCAGTGGCCAACTGCAGCCCAGCCTTGCCAACTCTTTGAATTCCACCCCACAGGGCCCACTATTTCTTAGTTTTCTTTATTTGATTGTTTTGGACTTAGGCATTTTTCAAAGAAATGTACTTAATTAATTTCTTCATTGATGAATAAAGTCTCAACTAGAACAGCAAGATTTGTTGTTGACAGTGGCTTTCGCAGAATGGTGGGATATGAACTTAAAATTTCCACCCCTCCAAAAGCAAAGTTAGTCTAGCTTCAGTCACTTAGCTGCCGTATTCTGAGGATGTTTGTCTAAATACATTTTAATGTTGAGTTCCTGATTATTACTGACTTATTCACTGAAGCCTAGGAAAAAGTGATCCTTTATCAACCTTTCCTTGCTGCACACCACCACCCCCGACAATGAATGCCCATTATGAGACCCAGTAAAATATCAATCATTTTCCATATCTTGGCAGTCATTGAATTGAATTTACTTTATTTCTTACATCCTTTACATACGTGAGGAGAAAAAAATCTTTACATGACTTTTCTGTCTGAATGTGCAATGTGGAAATTATAGAAATTTGTAGTAAGTAGTATGTACTGGATTCTGCTCTACCACAGACTGAAGCAAGACTTTCCAGGCGCAGATCCATCGTCTCACGAGACTAACGGATGCCACCACCACAACCACAGTAAAATATACAACAGGACAGTCAATATAGCTTAGAAATACAATTGTGTCAGCATGAGTTAATCAGTCTGGTGGAAGAAGCTCTCTTGGAGCCAGTTGGTCTTGGCTTTAATGCTCCGATACCATTTCCCAGGTGGTAGCTGCTGAAACAATTTGTGCTTGAGGTGACTCGGGTCCTCAGTGATCCTTTGGGCCCTTTTTACGCACCTGTCGCTGTAAGTGTCCTGAATAGTGGGAAGCAGGCAGGATGATGAAATTTCAGTGCATTAATCAAGCCTTCGACCATCTAAGGGAAACAAATTGTTTCGAATTCAAGGCCTCTAACCCAGTAGAAAACTTGTGGTCTACTAAACAGCTGTGATTCTCAGCTCTGTGTATGCATCTGAGACATGGACTACCTACAACAGACCATTAAAGACCTGGAAGGGTGCTGCTGTTTCTGCTAACCCAGCGTCTTTCAGGATAAGTAAACTAATGCTAGTCTTCTTTATGGACAACCTCCACAACTCTGAGCCACTGATTACACTTCCCAGCTTTGATGGATAGGCTATATTGTTCATATCACACACATCAGGCTTCCAAGCTGTTTCATGGCAAGAGGTAAGAGATTACAAGCAGACAGATGCACCTTGGAAAATTGTAATATCCTCAGTGCTATGGGGAGCCACAGCTATAAATATTCAAAATTTGGGAGCATTGTGAAAGACATTGGGAACATGTGGAAGCTCAGCACAAATGTGTAAGGAACCCATCACCTCCCAGTGCGTTCACATGTCCCCTCACTCACGTGTGATCCAACCAGCGTGAGAGTCTGAACAATCCATATGGGTCTTGCAAGCTAGCATAGAACTTCACAGACTGGGGTGGGAGAAAATCGGCATTGATCCTCTGGGAGTATGTAAGCAAAGAAAAATGGCTGGGACACTGCAGTTGGTTTTACCTTGTTCACTGATACTGATGTTAAAGGCCATGAACATAATTAAAAACTCCGCATGAAGCCCGGAGTCAAGTTTTGTTTGATATTGCTGCTGCAAAGAGACTTGGAATGCTTTATTAACTTAATGACACAATAATAAGCAACATACATCAAAGTTGCTGGTGAACGCAGCAGGCCAAGCAGCATCTATAGGAAGAGGCGCAGTCGACGTTTCAGGCCGAGACCCTTCGTCAGGACTAACTGAAGGAAGAGTGAGTAAGGGATTTGAAAGCTGGAGGGGGAGGGGGAGATCCAAAATGATAGGAGAAGACAGGAGGGGGAGGGATGGAGCCAAGAGCTGGACAGGTGATAGGCAGAAGGGGATACGAGAGGATCATGGGACAGGCGGTCCGGGAAGAAAGACGGGGGGGGGGTGACCCAGAGGATGGGCAAGAGGTATATTCAGAGGGACAGAGGGAGAAAAAGGAGAGTGAGAGAAAGAATGTGTGCATAAAAAAGAGTAACAGATGGGGTACGAGGGGGAGGTGGGGCCTAGCGGAAGTTAGAGAAGTCAATGTTCATGCCATCAGGTTGGAGGCTACCCATACGGAATATAAGGTGTTGTTCCTCCAACCTGAGTGTGGCTTCATCTTTACAGTAGAGGAGGCCGTGGATAGACATGTCAGAATGGGAATGGGATGTGGAATTAAAATGTGTGGCCACTGGGAGATCCTGCTTTCTCTGGCGGACACAGCGTAGATGTTCAGCAAAGCGGTCTCCCAGTCTGCGTCGGGTCTCACCAATATATAAAAGGCCACATCGGGAGCACCGGACGCAGTATATCACCCCAGTCGACTCACAGGTGAAGTGATGCCTCACCTGGAAGGACTGTTTGGGGCCCTGAATGGTGGTAAGGGAGGAAGTGTAAGGGCATGTGTAGCACTTGTTCCGCTTACACGGATAAGTGCCAGGAGGGAGATCAGTGGGGAGGGATGGGGGGGACGAATGGACAAGGGAGTTGTGTAGGGAGCGATCCCTGCGGAATGCAGAGAGAGGGGGGGAGGGAAAGATATGCTTAGTGGTGGGATCCCGTTGGAGGTGGCGGAAGATCGCAAGATCTTACATCTACGGACTCCAGAGCCTGCCGGCCCCGACGCTAGCAGGCATGAACTTTCGGTTGCGGCCCCTGCCGTTGATCTCGGCGGCTCCAACACTTCAGGACATATTCAAAACCCGGACTCCAGCAACGACCATGGAGACATTCAAAGCGATCGCGCAACCACCAACTGCGACTCCAGCCTTGAACTCCAGGCCAGGTCTTTATGTGCTGCTGTTGTGACTCCCGTCTCCCCTTCCCCCACCACCACTCCGCAGCCCCGTCTTCCTCAGATCCCACCGTCAACTCCTGGGCCCTCAGAAGCTCCATCTTCCTCTCACCCCAACCCTCCCTTCTCCATTGACACCCCCAGCCTCCCCCCTCCCTCTGATCCCAGCTCTCATCCGTGCCGGGTCTTTACCATCCCCTCCGACCTTCAACTGTCGGAGGCAGAGCGCTCTGTTCTCAGTAAGGGCTTCACGTTTGTCCCCCTTCGCCCACACCTCAGCGAGTTCCGTGTTCGCCATGATGCGGAACTTTTCTTCCGCCGTCTCCGTCTCCGAGCCTACTTCTTCGGCAAGGACTCTTCCACCCCCATCGATGACCCCTTCTCCCGTCTTCAACCCTCCTCTTCTTCATGGACACCCCGCTCTGGTCTTCTGCCTGATCTGGATCTCTTTATTGCCAACTGCCGACGGGACATCAACCGTCTCGACTTCACCGCACCTTATCCCCATTCCAACCTCACTCCTTCGGAACGCTCTGCTCTCCACTCCCTCCGCACTAATCCTAACATTATTATTAAACCCGCTGATAAAGGGGGTGCTGTTGTAGTCTGGCGTACTGACCTCTACCTTGCCGAGGCACAGCGACAACTCGCGGATACCTCCTCTTATTTACCCCTCGATCGTGACCCCACTAAGGAGCACCAGGCCATTGTCTCCCACACTATCAATGACTTTATCCGCTCAGGGGATCTCCCATCCACTGCTACCAACCTTATAGTTCCCACACCCCGCACTTCCCGTTTCTACCTCCTACCCAAGATCCACAAACCTGCCTGTCCTGGCCGACCTATTGTCTCAGCTTGCTCCTGCCCCACCGAACTCGTTTCTGCATACCTCGACACTGTTTTATCACCCCTTGTTCAATCCCTTCCGACCTATGTTCGTGACACTTCTCACGCTCTTAAACTTTTCGATGATTTTAAGTTCCCTGGCCCCCACCGCTTTATTTTCACCTTGGATGTCCAGTCCCTATATACTTCCATCCCCCATCAGGAAGGTCTCAAAGCTCTACGCTTCTTTTTGGATTCCAGACCTAATCAGTTCCCCTCTACCACCACTCTGCTCCGTCTAGCAGAATTAGTCCTTACTCTTAATAATTTCTCCTTTTGCTCCTCCCATTTCCTCCAAACTAAAGGTGTAGCTATGGGCACCCGTATGGGTCCTAGCTATGCCTGCCTTTTTGTTGGGTTTGTGGAACAATCTATGTTCCGTGCCTATTCTGGTATCTGTCCCCCACTTTTCCTTTGCTACATCGACGACTGCATTGGCGCTGCTTCCTGCACGCATGCAGAACTCGTTGACTTTATTAACTTTGCCTCCAACTTTCACCCTGCCCTCAAGTTTACCTGGTCCATTTCCGACACCTCCCTCCCCTTTCTAGATCTTTCTGTCTCTGTCTCTGGAGACAGCTTATCCACTGATGTCTACTATAAGCCTACTGACTCTCACAGCTATCTGGACTATTCCTCTTCTCACCCTGTCTCTTGCAAAAACGCCATCCCCTTCTCGCAATTCCTCCGTCTCCGCCGCATCTGCTCTCAGGATGAGGCTTTTCATTCTAGGACGAGGGAGATGTCTTCATTTTTTAAAGAAAGGGGCTTCCCTTCCTCCACTATCAACTCTGCTCTTAAACGCATCTCCCCCATTTCACGTACATCTGCTCTCACTCCATCCTCCCACCACCCCACTAGGAATAGGGTTCCCCTGGTCCTCACCTACCACCCCACCAGCCTCCGGGTCCAACATATTATTCTCCGTAACTTCCGCCACCTCCAACGGGATCCCACCACTAAGCATATCTTTCCCTCCCCCCCTCTCTGCATTCCGCAGGGATCGCTCCCTACACAACTCCCTTGTCCATTCGTCCCCCCCATCCCTCCCCACTGATCTCCCTCCTGGCACTTATCCGTGTAAGCGGAACAAGTGCTACACATGCCCTTACACTTCCTCCCTTACCACCATTCAGGGCCCCAAACAGTCCTTCCAGGTGAGGCATCACTTCACCTGTGAGTTGACTGGGGTGATATACTGCGTCCGGTGCTCCCGATGTGGCCTTTTATATATTGGTGAGACCCGACGCAGACTGGGAGACCGCTTTGCTGAACATCTACGCTCTGTCTGCCAGAGAAAGCAGGATCTCCCAGTGGCCACACATTTTAATTCCACATCCCATTCCCATTCTGACATGTCTATCCACGGCCTCCTCTACTGTAAAGATGAAGCCACACTCAGGTTGGAGGAACAACACCTTATATTCCGTATGGGTAGCCTCCAACCTGATGGCATGAACATTGACTTCTCTAACTTCCGCTAAGGCTCCACCTCCCCCTCGTACCCCATCTGTTACTCTTTTTTATGCACACATTCTTTCTCTCACTCTCCTTTTTCTCCCTCTGTCCCTCTGAATATACCTCTTGCCCATCCTCTGGGTCACCCCCCCCCCGTCTTTCTTCCCGGACCTCCTGTCCCATGATCCTCTCGTATCCCCTTCTGCCTATCACCTGTCCAGCTCTCGGCTCCATCCCTCCCCCTCCTGTCTTCTCCTATCATTTTGGATCTCCCCCTCCCCCTCCAGCTTTCAAATCCCTTACTCACTCTTCCTTCAGTTAGTCCTGACGAAGGGTCTCGGCCTGAAACGTCGACTGCGCCTCTTCCTATAGATGCTGCCTGCCCTGCTGCGTTCACCAGCAACTTTGATGTATGTTGCTTGAATTTCCAGCATCTGCAGAATTCCTGTTGTTTGACACAATAATAAGTTAGGTTATCATTGTGGATCACTGCCTGTTCAAATGTGATTTGGCAATGGGGAGTTAAGCTCCCTGGGTGATATTACAGTAGCTCAGTTTCAACAGGAGCTGGAGCTACTCAATAAGAAGTGAGAAAAAGGTCGGTTAGTGCCCTGATCTTAACAGAGGAAAAGAAAATGGCTCCAAAATCATTGGTGAGATGGCTCTCCAAGCCTTTAACAAGTTAAAATGCTGACCTCTTGTGAACTTCCGATGTCAGCTCATTAAAACGTTTATGACCACCTTGGGTCACCATCCTGTGAAGAGTTGTTACGTCAAAATATACAGCTGCTGCTTAGTCTAAATGCTTACAGAATCTCAAAGGGACAGTTGTACAATGGGAAGTTAAGGGGAATATTGTTTTGACCAACATCAGAAAGTTACTTTCCGGATACATACTGAACAGTCATTAATAGAAGGAAGTCAAACTAATAGCAGAACCTTATGGGAAAGGTGCAAGGCAGCAAAACCCTTCGATCAACAGTAGGAACTGGGATCAAGACTTCTCTATACTTTCTTCCAAATGCAATTTTTAGTCAAGATCTGCAGGTGTTGTAGTCTCAGAGGGGTGAGAAATAAATTCAACTATTGTGATGGCCCAAGACCAAATGTAATATGAAGACGAGGAGACATGCGGCTGCACTGAACAACAGCCAATCAGGGATCAAGAGCCAGAGAAGAGGAGACTCACACAGGCGGGTGCGTGTGCATTAAAAAGCAGCGCTTTGTGGGAGTTTCGGAGTTTGAACAAAGTCTAATAAGGCTAAGGAGTTGGTGTAGGAAGGAGGGTTCAGATTTTTGGATCATTGGGCTCTCTTCCAGGGAAGGTGAGACCTGTACAGAGAAGACAGTTTGCATCTAAACTGGAGGGGGACTAATATCCTAGCAGGAAGGTTAGCTAGTACAGTATGGGGGGGGGAGATGTAGGAGGGGGTTTAAACTAGAGTTGCAGGGGATGGGAACCAGAATACCAGAACAGCTAGTAGAGTGGTTATGGAGACAGATGTTGTAAAGACCTCAGACAAAATCAGGAATCAAAAGTTTGAGCATGGTGGGACTAATGTTCAGAGTTGCATATAATTTAATACAGGAAGTATTATAGGAAAGGCAGATGAGCTCAGGGCATGGATCAACACATGGAATTATGACATGGTAGCTGTTAGTGAGACTTGGGTGTAGGAGGGGCAGTACTGGCAGCTCAAAATTCGGGGTTTCTATTATTTTAGACATGAGAGAGTGGGAGGGATTAAAGGAGAAGGAGTGGCATTACTGATAAGGGAAAATGTCCTGGCAATGCTCAGTCAGCACAGACTGGAGAACTCGTCTAGTGAGGCTTTATGGGTTACTGGGGTTATATTATAGATCACCCAATAATCCATGAGATTTAGAGGAACAAATTTGTAGATCGCAGACTGGTGCAAGAAACATAAGTTTGCTACAGTAGGTGATTTTAACTTTCCATATTTTAACTGGGACTCCCATACTGTAAAAGGGCTAGATGGGATAGAGATTGTCAAATGTATTCAGGAAAGTTTCTGTAATCAGTACATAGAAGTCCCAATGACAATGTGCAATACTTGATCTCCTATTAGGGAATGGGACATGGCAGAAGTTTATGTATGGGAACACACTGTACCTAGTGGCCATCAGGACATTAGTTTCAAAGTAATTATGGAAAAGTATAGATGTCATCCTCGGGTTGAGATTCTTAATTGGAGAAAGGCCAATTTTGATGGTATCAGAAAGGATCTGCCAAGTGTAGATTGGGACAGGCTTTTTTTTTGGCAAACATGTATTTGATTAGTGGGAGGTCTTCAAAAGTGAAATAAATTTGAAAGTGCAAAGCTTGTATGTGCCTGTCGGAAAAAAAGACAAGGATAACAGGTTTAGAGAACCTTGGTTTCTGAGAGATATTGAGGCTTTAGTTAAGACAAAAACAGAACTGCTTAACAGGTATAAGCAGGTACGAACAAATGAGGTGCTTGTGGAGTATAAGACATGCAAGAGAACACTTAAGAAAGAAATTAGGAGAACTAAAAGAAGGCATGAGGTTGCTCTAGCAGACAAGGTGAAGGAGAATCCCAAGGGTTTCTACAGATATGTTGGGGGCAAAATTAATCTGCCCAATGAAGCAGTGGAGGCTACCTCAGTAAATATACTTAAGACAAGGTTGGATGAATTTTTGCATAGCGGGGGAGTTAAGGGTTATAGGGAAAAGGCAGGTAGGTGGAGATGAGTCCATGGCCAGATCAGCCATGATCTTATTGAATGGTGAAGTAGGCTCGATGGGCAGATGGCCCACGCCTGCTCTGATTTCTTATGTTCTTATTGCAAGGAACAAAATAGGACCTCTGGAAGATAGAATGGTAATCTATGTGTGGAGTCAAAAGAGTAGGGAGAGATCTTAAAATGATTTTTTAAAATCTGTATTTACTTGGGAGTCAGATACAGAGTCTATAGAAGTGAGGCAAAGCAGAGTGAGGTCATGGATCATGTACTGATTACAGAGAAGGAGGTGTTTGTTTTTTTAGGCAAATTATGGTGGATAAATTCCCAGGGCCTGACAAAGTGTTCCCTCAGACCCTGTGGGAGGCAAGTGCAGAAATTGCAGGGGCCCAAGCAGAGATATTTAAATCATCACTAGCAACAGGTGGGTATTAGAGGATTGGAGGATAGCTAATGTTGTTCCACTGTTTAGGAAAGCCTTTAAGAATAAACCAGGAAATTATAGCCCAGTCAGCCTGACATCAGCTGTGGGAAAGTTATTGGAAGGTATTCTAAGTGACCGGATACAGTATATGAGTATATGGATAGACAGGGACTGATTGGGGATAGTCAGCAAGGTTTTGTGCATGGTAGGTCATGTCTAACCAATCTTATAGAGTTTTATGAGGAAGGTTGATGAATGCAAGGCAGTGGATGTTGTCTATATGGACCTCAGCAAGGCATTTGACAAGGTCCAGCTTGGGAGATGGGTCAAGATGTTTCAGTTGCTCAGCATTCAAGATGAGGTAATAAATTAGATTAGACATTGGCTTTGAGGGAGATCCCAGAGAGTGGTAGTAGATGATTGCCTCTCTGAATGGAGGCCTGTGAGTAGTGGAGTGTTGTGGGGATCGATGCTGGGTCTGTTGTTGTTAGTCATCAGTGACCTGGATGTTAATGTGGTTAACTAGATCAGAAAATTTGCAGATGACCCCAAGATTGAGAATGTACCAGACAACAAGGAAGACTCTCAGTAGTTGCAGCGGGATCTGAATGAGCCGGAAGAATGGGCTGAAAAATAGCAGATGGAATTTAATGCAGGCGAATGTGAGGTGTTGCACTTTGGAAGGACCAAACAGGATACGGCTTACACAGTGAACAGTAGTGCATTGTGGAGTGTCCATCACCAAGCATTTCTTGGTAGCAGCATCACAAACCAAGTTCACCAAATCCAGGAGGACATAGTTGTCAGACTGGATCTGAGGTAGTTTGAGTGCTGATTATTGTGAGGGGGTTCAATATGAGAGAGAAATCCACTTGACTTTGCTCCCACCAAAGTCCTGTGACAATTGCATCTGTCCGTGACAGCACTGGCAGAAACAATCCCTTGTAGAGAATGTCATTCACCTTCACACCAAGGACACTCCTCCATCTTGTTTTTACTATACCACAGTTGTGGCAGCTTAAAGCCAAGTATCTATGAAGGACTGCAGACCCGAAGCAGCAACAATAGAAATATACACCAACATAATCTGTAAATTCCCAGCCTGGCATTTCCTTCAATTTGCCATACGATCAATTCTGGTTCAATGGGAAGTGCAGAAGGGCATGCCAAGTGCAGCACCAGCTGAGTTAGACACAATACAGGAATAACTGTACACTACATTTCAGGAATTTTACACAATGAAGGGAGCTAAATAATGGATTAGGTTTTAACTCTGCAGTCCTATCATATCTCATTGCAAATTGTGGGAGTTTTCAAGAACATTATCTTCTTCCGCGATGACAGGACCTAGCCAGTAGCTGTTGAACAAAAGGCTGAATCATTTACAAATACATTTAGCCAAATAGATTACCTATTTTTGCTTTCTCCTGAGAGCATTATGATTGCAGAAGCCTGTCTTTCACCAATTTGTTCCATGTGGTGTCAAGAAATTTTTCAGAGCAATGGATGCAGTAAAGGGTACAGCACCAGAAAAAATCCAAGTAGTAATACTGATGACCTATTCTCTCGAGCTAGTAGTGCTTCTAGCTAAGCTTTTCTAATATAAATATACCACCACTATCTAGTCAATGACAGAATATTGCCCAAATATATCTTTCTCATGAAAAGTAGGATGAATCCAATTGCAATCAATCAATCATTCATTAGCAAAATGTTGGAAACCTGTCATCAGTTATGCTACAGTTTCTCAGATTAACCTATGCACTAATGTCAAGTTTTGGTTTTACAGGACCACTTGCTTCAGACCTCATTGCAGACTTGTTCCAAACAGGGACCAAAGAGCTGATTTCCAGAGTTAAGATGAGATTGACTCCAATTGGCATCAAAGGAGCACCTGACCAATTGTGGCATCAGGGTATTCAGTAAAACTGGTTAATAGACTTCACAGGCAAAACACTACATTAAAAGCTGTTTCTGGTTGTTGAAGGTCAAGTGTCTCAGCTCCTGGATATCATTGCGAAAGTTCCTCAGCAGTATGCCCTAGGTCCAACATTTGAGTCGCTTTATCATTGATTTTTCTTCCTTCATGAGGTCAGAAATGGGAATGTTTGCGCAAGTTTCAATTCCATTTGCTACCTCTCTGCAAATGAAACAATGCAAGAAGACCGATACAACCTTAACCTCTAACTTTATTTTTATATAATTCTTTATTCCTTATAGATGTTGAATTCTGTTTCTCTGTTGCATATCGTGCCAACATACCACAGCAAATTCCTAATGCATGTAAATGTACATGCAGAAAGGCCAGCTGGTGGTGTAGTGGCATCTGCACTGGACTTTGCAGTGAATGGACCTGGGTTCGAATCTGATCAGCTCTGTGCACGCTTTCCATCCATAGTAGTTTGAGCGTCGAGCTAGCAACCTGGCCTCGTAAAGAACAGGCAAAATGCTGAAGAAATGATAAGGTTGCTACCCGATGTGCCAAAAGATGTGTTGAGGAATACCAATACGGTGAATAAAGTTGACCTTTCAGGAATAGGCCACTGCTAAGTGCCATTGTTGGGTCATACCATCCAGAAACCTGAATAGCATAGCTCCTGTGTCCCAGGTTTAATGCTGACTTTTGATTTCATCTGTATGAAGTTTACACATACTTCTTGTGACTGGATTTCCCCCACATCCTATCTGCATCTTGGGTGGATAATTAGCTACGAGAAATAGGCTCTAATCTGTTGGTGAGTGGGAAATCTGTAATCGGGGGGGAGAACTTGATTAGACAATGATGACAGAGAAAGTTAATGAGGAATGGGATTACACAGTGGGCCAGTGTGGGCTTTATAGAAGAAATGGTTCCTGTTAGAGTGATTTTTGGGTTTAAGTCACTTACATTCAAATGGCTTTGGCTAGTAGTCTTCTATTCCTTGATAATGTATTGTGGATTTAATTTGGAACTAAAAGCTGTGGAATCCAGTCCAGACACTGCTGGCATCTGTGGGATGGATACGAGTCAGAAGGTGTAAGATATGTATGTAGTTGCAAAGAAAGCATTATCTATACGTTGTAAATATGGAATTGTCCTTTGTGTTAAGCAAATAAATATCGAGCCCCACGTTGGGCCAGGAGACCTTTACACCAAAAGCGTCTTCATATAATGCCTGCTGTACCTTGTTTTGTCGAATAAAGAAGCTGCATTGTATTTACGAGTAATTTTCTCCGGTGACTTCATTCATGCAACAACAGTTACTATGTCATAAGGTATTAAGGAAGTATGTCAGAGGTAGAGTGTCCTGAGGTGAGTGATTCAATTTTAGAAATTCCAAGGTAATTCTGCCATCTACAAAGCCCGTCAGGGGAATGACAGAATACACTCTATTTGCCTGAAAAAGTGCAAAATCAGCAGCTCACGAGAATCTCGACTCAAGCAGTGCATTTGATTAACACCCCATCAATCACTCTAAACATTCAACCCTCCACCAGCAGCAGACGGTATGTGACATGTACAAAAAATATCACAGTTATTGCCCAGGCTTTTCCAGTAGCATCTCACAAAGCCACAACCTCTACCACTAATTAAGATAACTTTGAGTGCTGGCAATGTTCTTATGTCATCCCCCCACCAGGAGGACATAAATCTTTCAAACAGAAAATTCTTCACTTTTATTTTAAACACATTTCTGTTCTAATTATTCGCATTCTGATGTGAAATCCATAGTTTTTAAAGCCTTATTTATAGTTCTGCATTTTAGATGACACGGGGACAGAACTGGACTGGACACAGAATGATAGAGGATGAGATAGGCCTCTCAGATAGCAATGACAGCAAGATGTCCACCACAGCTAACTCAAGACTCAACTGCCTTGTGGTAGGGCAACTTCTGGCTCAGCTGGCATGTCGCATTCGTCACCATTCAACTCTGGATTCATCAACAATGGAACTTGTGAGGGTGGTGAATTATGTGCACTGGCATCAATGCGCCAATTCAAGTATCTATCCTAGGAACAACTTCAATGAGAATAACAGCAACTTGGAACACTTTAATTGAGCACATCTGTACAGAAAGCCACAATCTGGCCACTATAAAAAGTGTAAGTCAGCAAGAAGACAATCACCATAGCCATTATAGTCATTTCTTCAGACATCTCAGTAATTCCATGTTCAAAAAACTGTACAAATTCAGAGCCATCAATTTTATGGGATAAAAATTAAATATCAAGGCTGCAACTTAATACATTGCAATTTCATTTGTAAGAGTGTTACTGTACATGAATAAAGGTGTTCAAGCAATGGGCCCAAGAGTTGCATAAAAGTGTAGCAGACAGCTTTACAGCCCAGAAGACTCTTCTATTTCTGCGTTTACATTTGGTACTTTTTTGGATTTTGCAAGATTCCGTGGGCTGGATTTTTGGAAGAGTAATACTTACTTCTGTTGCCTCATTGTTGGAGGAGTTCTATATCAGAACATCCATAACATGTAGATGTATGTACACAAAGATTGCTTTAGGCAGGAGAAGCCCTTTGATCCTATTTGCCCAGCTACTCACTGTATTAATATCAGCAACTTCAGATACTTGGACATAAATAAGAACTTTCAGTTGAACTCCATATATTCTTTACATATTTTCCTCTGTTTTCAATTTCCTAAATGTACTTGAAAGTTTGAAAGGAACATCATGGATCGAAGGTAATTGACTATTGAAATCAGATTCCTCGAAGCAAAATGAAATAAAAGCCGTGATGTTAAAGCCTTTTCTAACTTTAGTTAGTTTTCTCTTACTTACTGCAAAAGTTCCAAACAGACTATATCTTCAACAATAGTACATCATTTTGCTATTGATTTAACCTTGTTTTCCATTTTTACCCTTTGGGCTAGAACACACAGATAATGAGTTGGTGTTTCCATAGGGAGCCACCTGTCAGCTGTAGAAAATACATGAACACATTTTGGACTTAGGTGCACCATCGATTCCACGGGAATTTTGTAACGTACTGAGCCAAGGAATCAGATAAAGAAGAAACTCTGCAGATGCTGGAAATCATGAGCTACATGAAATGCTTGAGGAATTCAACAGGTCAGGCAGTATCTATGGAGGGAAAGGAACAGTTGACATTTCAGGCTAAAGCCCTTCATCAGAATTGTGGCTGATAAGACCATAAGGCCATAAGATTATAGGATGAAGGTTCTCACTCTGAAACATTGTTGTTTACGATATTCTTTCCCACATTATTCAGGGGATTTTGCAGAGCAACCAATATTGATGCATGGCAAGAGAATTCATTGTAAAATTTATTTGTATTTTATTTATTTAGAGATACACTGGAACATGACAATGAACCCATGCCATCCTATTATGCCCAAGAACTGAACTAAACTACTAACCCGTTCTTTGGAATGGAGAATTAAATCAGAACAACTGGAGGAAGCCCATGTTGTTACGGGGAGAATGTCTGAACTCTCACAGACCACGGTGGGAAATGAACCCAGGCCGCTACAGCTGCAATAGCGCTATGCTAACCACTATGCTAACCACTATGCTACTTTGTGCACCCGAGACCATACTGATCCCATAAACCACATTTCTTGGTTCCGAAACTCTCTCTCAAGTGACAAAAAATATGGGAAAGCAGCTTAAGCAACCACTTTCAACCATTTTCCGGGTTCCGATAGCCTTCTGCCACAATAATGACAAATGATTAGCAGTTTTGTTTTAAAAAATGGTTGTGAATAGTATTCTTTAAGACTTCCAACCTTTGAAGATTTTGTCTAGTGACATGACTAATTGCTCTTTGGGTTACAACAATATGCTGAGACACTCTTTGAAGAGGTCTTAAATAAATTACACATACTTTGAGCTGCTAGTGTTCCATGCATAGAAGCCTGTATATTCTGCAGGGTAGCTTATAACAAATAGTTGTATTTTCTAGTTCATGTGAGAGTTCATTTGGCTATCAAAATTTGTTCAGATTCTAGCTCACTTCAACTTCATGGCATCATTTAGTCCAGATATGATTATATGTATCTAGAAACATATGGAATGGAAGAAAGAAGAGACTTCCTAACTGATCTAACACACTTTTGCTTAGAACGATTGAACAATTTACAGTGTCAAACATTCTCACTCATTTATTTAACCTCCTGAAAGAAATAGTCATCAGTAATAGTTTCAAAAAGAGGAAACAGTAAAATGTTTCCCTAATGTTGGAAAGCAATTGAGTGGAAAATTCTTTATTAGTCCAAATTATTCAACTTCAGTTGCATTCCACAATCAACATTTTTATAATCCCAGTAGGACTACAGCCATTCTGCTTCATGATATTTCTGCCAATTGTTCCCTTAGAGTAAATGTTCTTTTGTGATGGGATGTTCATCAGATCCTCATTAAACTGCTGTCTGCAGAATATTTAATTTTGATGGGCTTCTAATCCTCACATTCTGGCTAAATAAAATCTTCTCAAGTCTATTCATGACTCGTGCCACTTTAATTAACTTGAAAGTTCTCTCGTTCATTTTTAGAGTCTGTATGCCACAGCCAAAGTGGCAATGATTGCCATTTCCAATTGTCCTCGAGAAAGTTGCGCCAAGATCTCTGGTTGGATTGCTGCAGTATGTTTTGTAAATACACTCCAATAATTCTAGCTCCTTTGCTTTTATTGTTTGCTTCAGTACTTTCCCGATGTAACAAGCGAATTGTAGGAAAATGAGGTTGTTGTATTTTCTTTGGACATTATAATTGAGCACCTGGGAGTTGCAGAGTATGGTGCTACTCTTACAAAATCAAGAATTTTAACATTAACTTGAAATGCTGCAATGAAACATAGAATCATAGCATCAGATAGCATGGAAACAGGCCCTTCAGCCCACCGAGTCCATGGTAACCATCAATCACCCATTTTACACATCCTACTCTAATCAAATTTTTATTCCCTTCAGAAGACACATCAAAATCAGAATCAGGTTTATTTTCACCAGCATGTGTCGTAAAATTTGTTAACAGCAGCAGCAGTTAACTGCAATCCAGAATATAGAAGAAGAAGAAAAAATAAAATAATAATAATAAATACATAAATAAGTAAATCAATTACAGTATACATATAATGAATAGATTAAAAATCATGCAAGAACAGAAATAGTATATATTTAAAAAGTGAGGTAGTGTCCAAGGTTTCAATGTCCATTTAGGAATTGGATGGCAGAGGGGAAGAAGCTGTTCCTGATCGCTGAGTGCGTGCCTACAGACTTTTGTACCTCCTACTTGATGGTAACAGTGAGAAAAGGGCATGCCCTGGGTGCTGGAGGTCCTTAGTAATGGATGCTGCCTTTCTGAGACACCACTCCTTGAAGATGTCTGGGTTGCTTTGTAGGCTAGTACCCAAGGTGGAGCTGACCTAAATTTATGACCTCTTCTTTCGGTCCCGAGCAGTATCCCCTCCACCCCCCATACCAGACAGTGATACAGCCTGTCTGAATGCTCTCCATGGTACATGGACAATAGACAATAGACAATAGACAACAGGTGCAGGAGTAGGCCATTCGGCCATTCAAGCCAGCACTGCCATTCACTGTGATCATGGCTGATCACAATCAGTATCTAGTTCCTGCCTTATCCCCATAACCTTTGATTCCACTAACTTTAAGAGCTCTATCCATCTCTTTCTTGAAAGCATCCAGAGACTTGGCCTCCACAGCCTTCTGGGGCAGAGCATTCCATATATCCACCACTCTCTGGATGAAAAAGTTTTTTCTCAACTCCGTTCTAAATGGCCTACCCCTTATTCTTAAACTGTGGCCACTGGTTCTGGACTCACCCATCAGCGGGAACATGCTTCCTGCCTCCAGCGTGTCCAATCCCTTAATAATCTTATATGTTTCAATAAGATCCCCTCCCAGTCTTCTAAATTCCAGGGTATACAAGCACAGACGCTCCAATCTTTCGACATATGACAGTCCCGCCATCCCGGGAATTAACATTGTGAACCTGCGCTGCACTCCCTCAATAGCAAGAATGTCCTTCCTCAAATTTGGAGACCAAAACTGCACACAGTACTCCATGTGTGGTCTCACCAGGGCCCTGTACAGCTGCAGAAGGACCTCTTTGCTCTTATACTCAACTCCCCTTGTTATGAAGGCCAGCATGCCATTAGCCTTCTTCACTGCCTGCTGTACTTACATGCTTGCTTTCAGTGACTGATGTACAAGAACACCTCGATCTCGTTGTGCTTCCCCTTTTCCTAACTTGACTCAATTTAGATAATAATCTGCCTTCCTGTCTTACCACCAAAGTGGATAACCTCACATTTATCCACATTAAACTGCATCTGCCATGCATCTGCCCACTCACCCAACCTATCCAAGTCACCCTGCATTCTCATAACATCCTCCTCACATTTCACACTGACACCCAGCTTTGTGTCATCGGCAAATTTGCTAATGTTACTTTTAATTCCCTCATCTAAATCATTAATATATATTGTAAACAGCTGCGGTCCCAGCACTGAACCCTGCGGTACCCCACTGATCACTGCGTTCCGAAAGGGAGCCGTTAATCGCTACTCTTTGTTTTCTGTCAGCCAGCCAATTTTCAATCCATGTCAGTATGTTCTGCCCCCAATACCATGTGCCCTAATTTTGCCCACTAATCTCCTATGTGGGACTTTATCAAAGGCTTTCTGCAAGTCCAGGTTCACTACATCCACTGGCTCTCCCTTGTCCATTTTCATAGTTACATCCTCAAAAAATTCCAGAAGATTAGTCAAGCATGATTTCCCCTTCGTAAATCCATGCTGACTCGGACTGATCCTGTTACTGCTATCCAGATGTGTTGTAATTTCATCTTTTATAATTGACTCAAGCATCTTCCCACCACCGAAGTCAGGCTAACTGGTCTATAACTCCCTGTTTTCTCTCTTCCTCCCTTCTTGAAGAGAGGGACAACATTAGCCACCATCCAATCCAAATGAACTGATCCTGAATCTATAGAACATTGGAAAATGATTACCAATGCGTCCACAATTTCTAAAGCCACCTCCTTAAGTACCCTGGGATGCAGACCATCAAGTCCCGGGGACTTATCAGCCTTCAGACCCAACAGCCTATCCAACACCATTTCCGGCCTAATATAAATTTCCTTCAGTTCATCCATTACACTAGGTCCTTTGGCCACTATTACATCTGGGAGATTGTTTGTGTCTTCCCTAGTGAAGACAGATCCAAAGTACCTGTTCAACTCGTCTGCCATTTCCTTGTTTCCCATAATAAATTCACCCGCTTCTTTCCTCAAGGGCCCAATTTTGGTCTTAACGATTTTTTCCCTTTTCACATACTTAGAGAAGCTTTTACTATCCTCCTTTATATTCTTGGCTAGTTTACCTTCGTACCTCATTTTTTCTCCGCGTATTGCCTTTTTAGTTACCTTCTGTTGCTCTTTAAAAATTATCCAATCCTCCGGCTTCCCACTCGTCTTTGCTATGTTATACTTCTTCTCTTTTATTTTTATACTGTCCATTACTTCCCTTGTCAGCCACGGCCTCCCCTTACTTCCCTTACGATCTTTCTTCCTCTTTGGAATGAACTGATCCTGCACCTTCCGCATTATTCCCAGAAACACTTGCCATTGCTGTTCCACTGTCATCCCTGCTAGGGTATTGTTCCATTGAACTTTGGTCAGCTCCTCCCTCACAGCACCATAGTTCCCTTTGTTCAACTGTAATACTGACACTTCCGAGTTTCCCTTCTCCTTCTCAAATTGTAGATTAAAACTTATCATATTATGGTCACTACCTCCTACTGGCTCCTTTACCTCGAGGTCCCTGATCAAATCCGGTTCATTGCACAACACTAAATCTAGAATTGCGTTCTCTCTGGTAGGCTCCAGTACAAGCTGTTCTAAGAATCCATCTTGGAGGGACTCCACAAACTCCCTTTCTTGGGGTCCAGTACCAACCTGATTCCTCCAGTCTACCTGCATGTTGAAGTCCCCAATAACAACTGTAGCATTACCTTTGCGACATGCCAATTTTAACTCTTGATTCAACTTACACCCTACATCCAGACTACTGTTTGGGAGCCTGTAGATAACTCCCATTAGGGTCTTTCTACCCATAGAATCAGATTATAGCTGCTGAATTGGAGCAACTCCATGGGTCAAGCAGCATCTATAGAGGCAAATGGGCATATTTCCACTTCCCCCACATTCCCATTTTCTCTACCCAGATCCTATTATTCACTTTGGGACAACTTCCAGTGGCCAATTAACTTCACGACACATATTTTTAGGATTTGAAAGGAAACTGGACTATACAAAGGAAGTCTTAGTGGTCACACAAAGAACATGCAGACTGCACCCGGACAACACCCAAGGTCAGGATTGAAACCAGGGTCTCTGGCACAGCGAAGCAACAGCTCTATTGTTGCTCCACTGTGATACTTTAGATGTATACAACTGGTCACGATATGCCCTAGGTGCTGAGATCGTAGATTTAGGGAAAGTTGCCAGTGGTGCGGAGAGCAGACATTCTGCTGGTGAATGGAATTCCACTCAAGTTTTTTTGTCTGGGTGCTTCCAAACCTCTTGAGTGTTGTCATTGATGCTAATATGTAGTGGATGTGGAAAATTCTAATATTAAAGGTAAAGCACTATACTTTTTTCATTTTAAGAACATTAAAATGTGCTATAATTATGCATGTTCAATATGATATGATACTACTCTGAAATGTTCAATTTTGGGGTCTTACTTGGTTGCAATAGTCTTCATGGAGATATGGTCTTTAACATTCATTTGATGTCTTCCCAATAGAGACCTACTAGACTGGTCAAGCTGATTTCCCTAAAATAAACAAACTTATTATTTCTTACTAAAATATCAAAATATATTCAAAGTGTGTCTGTGGATATCCATCTGCAATGTATGGAAAGAATTAGCAATAATTAAAATCTTATAAGAAAACAAGTGCACTAACAACATTGGGGCCTGTTTAAATAAAATCTCTGCATAGTTTCCCACTACCCTAAGTGGTTGTTTTAATGATATCACATTGAGGCAGTGCCAAGTATTCAACAAATTGTGTAAAGTGTTCTGGGGTTTGGAATGCCATGAGTTATTGAGATGCAATCATTAATATACTATTTACTGGACCGAATCAACTTAAATAAAGTCATTTTAAACAAGTTACTTTTTCTTTTGCAATTAGTCTGAATTATGCTACCATAACAATTCATTGGTGCAATTAAGGTTACTGGAATTAAAAACTGGAGAATTGTAAAATCGTATCCTAACTCAATACCACCTGTTTCACACAAATGCATGAAGTCTGGACCCATCCAAGTCATTGTTGAAGTTCCTACAACAATATGTGCAATTTGATGAGATATTTCTGTCTTTCAGTCATTTTAGTGTGTTCAAATCTCCTCTCGAAGATCTTCAAAATTGTGTTTCAAGGTAGAATTTTCCTTTTAATATCAGAAAGGTTACACAAAAATTTTAGATTTTCTATTTAGTCCAATTTTGAACAGAAAATCTCAATTATAAACAAAAATGGTAACATGATAATGTTTAAATTTGAGTAGTTCTTTATTCCAGCTTGCCATTGGTGAAAGTTGGTCAAGTATACGAGTCATTATTATTTTTGAGGAAATAGTCATAGTCATAGTCATACTTTATTGATCCCAAGGGAAATTGGTTTTCGTTACAGTTGCATCTTAAATAATTAAATAATGATAAAACCATAAATAATTAAATAGTAATATGTAAATTATACCAGGAAATAAGTCCAGGACCAACCTATTAGCTCAAGGTGTCTGACCCTCCGAGGGAGGAGTTGTAAAGTTTGATGGCCACAGGCAGGAATGACTTCCTATGACACTCTGTGTTGCATCTCGGTGGAATGAGTCTCTGGCTGAACATACTCCTGTGCCCAACCAGTCCATTATGTAGTGGATGGGAGACATTGACCAAGATGGCATGCAACTTGGACAGCATCCTCTTTTCAGACACCACCGTGAGAGAGTCCAGTTCCATCCTCACAAAATCACTGGCCTTACGAATGAGTTTGTTGATTCAGTTGTTCTATAGGGAAAAACTGAGCATAAAGGTGCCTCAAAAAGGCAGTGTATATCATTAAAGATACCCATCACCCAGGGCATGCCCTCTTCTCTTGATACCATCAGCAAGGAGGTAGAGAAGCCTGAAGCACACCATAGAAACCATAGAAACTACAGCACAGAAACAGGCCTTTTGGCCCTTCTTGGCTGTGCCGAACCATTTTCTGCCTAGTCCCACTGACCTGCGCACGGACCATATCCCTCCATACACCTCCCATCCATGTATCTGTCCAATTTAGTCTTAAATGTTAAAAAAGAACCCGCATTTACCACCTCGTCTGGCAGCTCATTCCATACTCCCACCACTCTCTGTGTGAAGAAGCCCCCGCTAATGTTCCCTTTAAACTTCTTCCCCCTCACCCTAAACCCGTGTCCTCTGGTTTTTTTCTCCCCTTGCCTCGGTGGAAAAAGCCTGCTTGCATTCACTCTATCTATACCCATCATAATTTTATATACTTCTATCAAATCTCCCCTCATTCTTCTACGCTCCAGGGAATAAAGTCCCAACGAATTCAACCTTTCTCTGTAACTGAGTTTCTCAAGTCCCGGCAACATCCTTATAAACCTTCTCTGCACTCTTTCAACCTTATTTATATCCTTCCTGTAATTTGGTGACCAAAACTGAACACAATACTCCAGATTCGGCCTCACCAATGCCTTATACAACCTCATCATCACATTCCAGCTCTTATACTCAATATTTTGATTAATAAAGGCCAATGTACCAAAAGCTCTCTTTATGACCGTATCTACCTGTGACGCCACTTTTAGGGAATTTTGTATCTGTATTCCCAGATCCCTCTGTTCCACTGCACTCCTCAGTGCCTTACCATTAACCCTGTATGTTCTACGTTGGTTTGTCCTTCCAACGTGCAATACCTCACATTTGTCAGTATTAAACTCCATCTGCCATTTTTTAGCCCATTTTTCCAGCTGGTCCAAGTCCCTCTGCAGGCTCTGAAAACCTTCCTCACTGTCTACTACACCTCCAATCTTCGTATCATCAGCAAACTTGCTGATCCAATTTACAACATTATCATCCAGATCATTGATATAGATGACAAATAACAATGGACCCAGCACTGATCCCTGTGGCACACCACTCGTCACAGGCCTCCACTCAGAGAAGCAATTCTCTACCACCACTTTCTGGCTTCTTCCATCGAGCCAATGTCTAATCCAATTTACCACCTCTCCATGTATACCTAGCGACTGAATTTTCTTGAGTAACCTCCCATGCGGGACCTTGTCAAAGGCCTTACTGAAGTCCATGTAGACAATATCCACTGCTTTCCCTTCATCCACTTTCCTGGTAACCTCCTCGAAAAACTCCAATAGATTGGTCAAACATGACCTACCACGCACAAACCCATGTTGACTCTCCCTAATAAGTCCCAGTCTATCCAAATGCTTGTAGATTCTGTCTCTTAGTACTCCCTCCAATAACTTACCTACTACTGACGTTAAACTCACCGGCCTATAATTTCCCGGGTTACTTTTCGATCCTTTTTTAAACAACGGAACAACATGAGCCACTCTCCAATCCTCCGGCACTTTACCTGTAGACAGTGACATTTTAAATATTTCTGCCAGGGCCCCCGCAATTTCAACACTAGTCTCCTTCAAGGTCCGAGGGAACACTCTGTCAGGTCCCGGGGATTTATCCACTTTAATTTTCCTCAAGTCAGCAAGGACCTCCTCCTTTTCAATCTGTACAGTTTCCATGATCTCACTACTTGTTTCCCTTAATTCCATAGACTTCATGCCAGTTTCCTTAGTAAACACAGATGCAAAAAGCCTATTTAAGATCTCCCCCATTTCCTTTGGTTCCGCACATAGCCAACCACTCTGATCTTCAAGAGGACCAATTTTATCCCTTACAATCCTTTTGCTCTTAATATACCTGTAAAAGCTCTTTGGATTATCCTTCACTTTGACTGCCAAGGCAACCTCATGTCTTCTTTTAGCCCTCCTGATTTCTTTCTTAAGTATTTTCTTGCACTTCTTATACTCCTCAAGCACCTTATTTACTCCCTGCTTCCGATACACGTCATACAACTCCCTCTTCTTCTTTATCAGAGTTGCAATATCCCTTGAGAACCAAGTTTCCTTATTCTTATTCATCTTGCATTTAATCCTGACAGGAACATACAAATTCTGCACTCTCAAAATTTCTGCTTTGAAGGCTTCCCACCTACTGATCACATCCATGCCAGAGGACAACCTGTCCCAATCCACGCTTTTTAGAACCTTTCTCATTTCTGCAAATTTGGCCTTCTTCCAGTTAAGAACCTCAGCCCTAGGACCAGATCTATCCTTGTCCATGATCAAGTTGAAACTAATGGTGTTATGATCACTGGAACCAAAGTGCTCCCCTACACAGACTTCTGTCACTTGCCCTAATTCGTTTCCTAACAGGAGATCCAATATTGCATCCCCTCTAGTTGGTCTCTCTATATATTGATTTAGAAAACTTTTCTGAACACATTTTACAAACTCTAAACCATCTAGACCCCTAACAGTATGGGAGACCCAATCAATATATGGAAAATTAAAATCCCCTACCACCACAACTTTATGTTTCCTGCAGTTGCCTGCTATCTCTCTGCAGATTTGCACTTCCAATTCTCTTTGACTATTGGGTGGTCTGTAATACAATCCCACTAATGTGGCCATACCTTTCCTGTTTCTCAGCTCCATCCACAAGGACTCAGTAGACAAGCCCTCTAATTTGTCCTGCCTGAGCACTGCTGTAATATTTTCCCTAACAAGCAATGCCACTCCCCCACCTTTCATTCCTCTGCCTCGATCACGTCTGAAACATCAGAACCCTGGAATATTAAGCTGCCAGTCCTGCCCCTCCTGTAGCCAAGTTTCACTAATTGCTACAACGTCATAAATCCACGTGTCAATCCACGCCCTCAACTCATCCGCCTTCCCCGCAGTACTCCTAGCATTGAAATATATACACCTCAGAAGATTTTTACCACCACTCACAACCTTTCTATTAGTGGATTTGCTTGAACTTTTAACATCATTTATTTTCATCCCAGCCACACTGTCAGCTCTGGTACTGTGGTTCCCATCCCCCTGCAAATCTAACAAATCTATCAACAATCAATAATTCTTCCCCTCTACCATCAGATTTATGCTGAAGCTTTATAAGGCACTGGTGCGGCCACAGCTTGAGTATTTTGAACAACTTTGGGCTCCTCATCTAAGAAGAGATGTGCTGGCTTTGGAAGGGGTCCATTGGAGGTTCGCAGGGATGATTATGGGAATGAAAGGGCTATGATATGAGGAATGTTTGATGGCTCTGGGAATATATTCGCTGGAACTTCGAAGGATGAGGGGGATCTCATTAAAACCTTTCAGATGTTAAAAGACCTAGACAGAGTAGATGTGGAAAGGATGTTTCCCATAGTGGTGGAGTCTAGGATAAGTGGGTACAGCCTCAGGGTAGAGGGGCATCCATTTAAAACAGAGATGCAAAGAAATTTCTTTAGGCAGAGGTGCTGAATTTGTGGATTTTGTTATCACAGGCAGCTTTGGAGGCCAGGCCAGAGATTGATAGGTTCTTGGTTGGACATGGCATCAAAGGTTACAGGGAGAAGACCGTAGAATGAGATTGAGGAGGGGAAAAAAGGATCAGTCATGACTGAATGGCAGAACAGACTCAATGGGCCAAGTGGCCTAATTCTGCTCCCATGTCTAATGGTCTTAAAGTAATTCACAATTTTTGTCTCTATTATTTGTATTGCATCGTATTGCAGCCAGTGATATTAAAGCTGATTCTGATTCCGAAATAGATATTTGCCTCAGTTTTCCATTATTCTATTTTGTATACAGAGCTTTGAACATGCTGGTTTTAATGAAAATACCTTTAATGACATCAGATAGTTTTCACAGAAATGGGTTAGGGAGAAGCAGCTATGCATCAGGAATTACAGAGTGTTGCCATTAGTACAAATAATATTCAACCTTCAAACTGTTTTCAGATGTAACCTATAAGTTATAGTCAGTGTTGAAATTATGGTACATAGACTGAAAAAGAAACACTGCAAAGGAAACCGGTTACCAACTACCAGCAGGAGGCTACTTAAGAAATATACTTTGGAAACTGATATGACCATGGGATATTCTCAGCTGCACTGGCCAGATGTATAGCTTAATCTTAATTGGTCCACATGAACCAATCATCAGACATCTTGAAATAAGATATTTCATACTATTTGACAAAATTTAAGGGAGGTTTTCGATTGGCTATTTTCCTATTCAGCACATCAGACACAATTATGGACATCACAACCCTCACAATATTGTGTATAAATAAATGATGTTTTAGTCCTGATGAAAGGTCTTGGCACAAACTGTTGGCTCTTTATTCCTTTCCATAGATGCTGCCAGACCTGCTGAGTTCCTCTAGCATTTTGTGTGTGCTGCTCTGGATTTCCAGCATCTACAGAAACTCTTGTGTTTATGTTTTAGTCTTGATTTTTTTTAATCCTAGAAGTTTTTGCCCATCCACATGAACTACTTTGTCACAGCAAAGATTATTCAGAATATTGTCAGTTAAGATGTAATTCTATGGAACTATTTATCTACAATCAAAATATTGAAGTAAACTCTAGTACTCAGTTGCCTGCAGTTATCAATGTTGTTAAATAGTTGAAATGCTTGATGAATTTTCATTTCCGGGAGATGCCACCCATAAGACTTTCCTACCAGGTCATTCACCTGTGTGTCTGCTTGTGTTGAATAGAGACCTGTTACATCTGCAGCTTTGGTCTCTGTGTAGCTCATTCAAAGTTGCAACACTGCCTACATAAAAATTCTTGTGTGTTTTATATAAGCATTAACAATTTTATATGCAAGCATGACTGATCAGAAGGTCTATGCTCATAAATCAGGACTTCAAAGTGGTCATTGGGCTTTGGTGTCCTAGCTCAATGTTGTTCTATATGCTCAAATGCTTCTGTAGATATGCATACTTTGACAGAGTAAAAGTTTTACAGCTGTAATGTATGCTAAAAAAGGAATACTGTTTTTCTACTTACATGATATACTCTACTTGACTGTGTATAAAGAAGGCTTACTACCACAGTGAATTAATACTTTCTTTAATTTTTGGTTTTAGTTTGCATTCATTCCAGAATGATAAGATGAAAGCTTTACATTAGCTATACAGATTTTACTGGTTGGTAAGGTTGTGATTGAGTGAAGGATTGTGATATGAAATTGTCCATTACTTGGTACTTGTTTGAGAAGTGTAATCATTGCAATGATACATAAAGGTGTTTGAACATTTGACCCAGATGTATTTCATAGAAACAGGAGGAGCCTAGTTTCAGCCTGGGAAATTGTTCCCAGTGGCTGGATACTTTTTTTTCTTAGAGTGTGCACGGGTTTAAACTCTATGGTCTGGCAATTCCTGTGGTGCAGCATATTATGAAGTACTAAGATCTGCAATTAACTATGATTTGAACAATTCTGTAGCTAATTAACCAACCAGTGCAAATTTTGCAATCTCAACCGGCATCATATCTGACTCACAAACACTTCAGATTACAGACAGTTCTTGGAACCCATATGTTTCCTGGGGAGGGCCCGCACTTGAAAAAAAAGAGCTGTTCTGCTCAGATGGACATGATTGGGGATAGCTTCTGTTGTCTGGATTTTCTGTGGTCTTGAACCAGTCAGATCCCAAGGGTGCCAGTCACGAGGAATTCAACCTCTATTCCCTTACAGTTGCTTGGGAAGGACTCTGATAAGTGGATCTTGTGGCACATGATCTCGTTTGCTGGGATGTAGTTCAGAATTATTAATTATTTCAGCTGAAGCAAATTTTATTTTTATATACTCAACACTAGAGCTTTTCATATTTACTTGAAATAAATATTGCTACAGAGAAAGTGCAGTACAGGTAAACAAACAGTGAGGTCAAGAATCCAACTTGTTGTGCTGGGGCAGCAGGAGCAGTAGCAGTGCCAAGCCGTAATGTAACTAGATAAGTTACTTTCTGTGGTGCATTGGTAAATGGAAAGATAAGACAAATACAACAGAAGCTAATGATCAAACACACCAGCATTAATATGTACTTTTAGAAGTATCTTCTGCTGCAGAGCTACCAAAGTAATCTTTTGTCACTTTGAGACTCAAGCCCTGATTTTTTTTTAATTTTGTGGATGCTGTTAATGTTCAGAAAACAACAAGATCTCCCAGCTTTCTCAATATTTCTAGTATTTTCTGTTTTAGCTCTTCATTCTACTACTCTTATTCAAAGTCTCTTTAAATCTTTTTATTGAGTAAGTATACAAAAAAGGTAAGCCATATAAACATTAATACAATGTTAAAGTATAATAAAATTCCAAAAGATAACAATACCAAAAAGAAAATACTACAAACAATGTAATTTAAGCATAAGAAACCAAGATAACATAATAGTATACTAGATTTTATATATATCAATGGAAAAAAAGAAAAAAAAACCCCCCAAAAAAAACCCACCGTGCAACTAACTAAAAGCAAAGCAAAGCAATGGGCTAACTTGAAACCAAACAGAGTTAAACTTAAAATCACGTCCTCAATCCCGACCTCCATTAAAACAGTGAAAAAAAAAACAAGAAGGGTAAATATTACATTAAATGAAAATATCGAATAAAAGGTCCCCAAATCTGTTCAAATTTAAATGAAGAATCATAAAGGTTACTTCTAATTTTCTCCAGATTCAAACATAAAATCGTCTGAGAAAACCAAAAAAAGGTAGTTTTACGGGTAGTTCTAAGGGTATTTTACGGTTTTTGGATTTATTTTTAGATGGTTCCCTTATGTCTTTTGAACAATTATCTAATAAATATAACCTATCAAGAATACATTTTTTTAGATATTTACAAGTTAGAAATTTTCTAAATACTATACTTCCTTCCTTTCCAATGCTTCCTTCTATATATATTTTAGATTCGATAATTAACCTTAATCCATGTCAGAAAGGTGCATCGGCTATGATTTATAATATTATTATGAAACTCAGGAAAGCTCCATTTGATAAGATTAGGGTAGATTGGGAACAGGAATTGGGGCTTACCATTTCTGTGGATGATTGGGGGCAGATTTTACAATTAGTTAATACTTCCTCTATTTGTGCTAAACATTCCCTAATTCAATTTAAAGTGGTGCATAGAGCACATATGTCCAAAGATAAGTTAGCGCGTTTTTACTCGCATATTAATCCTTTCTGTGATAGATGTTCGGGGCAGATAGCCTCTTTAACTCATATGTTTTGGTCTTGCCCTACTTTGGAAACTTTTTGGAGAGATATTTTCAATATTATTTCTAAGGTATTAAATATAGATATCTCTCCTCACCCTATTACTGCTATCTTTGGACTACCTAAAATTTCTAGTAATCTTTCCCCTTCAGCCCGTAGAATGATTGCATTTCTTACTTTAATGGCGAAAAGATGTATTTTACAACATTGGAAAGAGCTTAATGCTCAAAGTCTCAATATAAAGTCTCACCAGTTTCCTCCCCTGAGACATCAGACTCCTTAATACCCAGAGTCTAGACTGACATCTACATCATTTATTATTATATTGTAATTTGTCCTCTACTGTGCCTATTGTCTTGTTTATTATTTATTGTACTGCCCTGCACTGTTTTGTGCACTTTATGTAGTCCTATGTAGGTCTGTAGTCTAGTGTAGTTTTTGTGTTGTTTTACGTGGTCTAGTGTAGCCTTGTGTTATTTCACTTAGTCTAGTGTAGTTTTGTGTTGTTTCATGTAGCACCATGGTACTGGAGGAACATTGTTTCGTTTTACTGTATCAGCAGTTTATGGTCGAAATGACAATAAAAAGCGACTTGACTTGACCTGATAACACAAATTTCTCTTTGACACTCAATTGAAATGATAGCAAACTTTCTTCACCATAAAAAAATTCTCAATACAATACATATGTATTTAAATGTGTATACAGTATAGTGCAACAATATTTACAGTGTGGAACAATATTTGATTTATAAATAAACAAGGGTTAAAATTGTATTTGTTATTACAAGTAACGGGAGAACTTTAAAGGTGTGCAATCATTATAAAAATTGACAGTGTAAAGTTATAAAAAATCAGCAAATCTTGCTTGTTGGTTTTGATTATTTCACATTATATTGCAAATTCACTTTGTTCTCATTGTATTGTACCAATGCTCTACAGGAAATGTGAGATGTAAATATTGGAATTATGGTTTTGATGCTGAGCGAGCATTATATTCCAAACACATTGTTGTGTCCACTGTATTATGGAAGCTGAGACAGATATTTAATGAAGACAGATATTTAGAGAAGTGGGCAGAAATGCAGCAAAAATGAATTTCTCCCCTGACAACAGCCTAATAACGTGATATCTAAAATCATCTCACAGTTCTCTTGAATCAACCTTTTGATAGTGGTTTTGGACTCAATCACAACCTGTTATTTTCATCATTTGTGCATTAGCAAGACTTGATTTATGTAAGTACAAAGAATATTTTTTATCCTGTCTTAGGAATTGATACAGCACACCATAGGCTTGTGAAGTCTTTCCTACTGTTACTTGTAGTATAATTGTATTGTTTATGAATATTATTCCTGTTTCTAACATATTACATTAAATAGCAGTCAGTGGAAAATTACGGCATTAGCACCTAAAGGCAATTTTCCTCAATATACTGCAAAAAAAACTCACTTCGCCCTGGAATCACTGAATGGAGATTTCTCACCGCCCAAGACAAATAAGCAGAACACCTAGGCTCTAATTCTATGATTTAGCTGACAAATGCTTATGTTTGTCTTGGATTACATTTGATATCTGGTAAACATTGCTCTGGATTTATGGAAACAGTCAAGTGGAATGTATTCAGAATAAGTTCTGTGTTATAAGCTTCTTTGCAGTGAGTGTATGCATATACTGATGTCAAGCAGCAACTGTTCTGGTATTGTACAATACAATTCTGCTGCTGTACATCAAAAAAATGTATAGCATGATTATGTTGATCCGATAGAAACAGGCGGCAAGTTCTACAGTTTTACCAGACTACAGGGATATTAGTGAACAAAGGCTAAATGGGCCCCCTAATTACAATGGAATGGGGCTTTAATGCACCCAGGCCAGAATATGTACTTAGTTTGGTCTGTTTGTTTGGCAGTGACCTATGAAGCCTTTGTCTGGTATATGTAGTTATTTTACAATTTAATAAATTTATTGAGGTCTAGCTTTCAAATTTGACACTTGTCAGCCTGTTGTAGATGGCCGACTTAAGCACAGTAAATGAGTTTACATTTACCTGACCTCCTATTTGAGTTCACTGCACATAACAAATACTTCCATGGAGTGCACTGTTTGCGTAAATGTCCCAGGTTGGATGTTACAAGATTTATGCTTCAGATATTCTCTCTTAAAGTTTCCAATCCCATCACTTAATTGTCTCAGTAATTTCATTCTAGTTATGATCATTGGTCTCTGTAAACAAATACTGCGTTCATCATAGCATAGTTGCTCAAGGTATTGAAGTACCTATTGCTCCTCAATCTATGAGTGCAGCACAAGCTGTGGAATCAAGGTTGAATCTCTTACACCAGTTTTTATTCATCAGTGGAATTCACAAATTTTGTCTAAATGCACACAAATTCACATATATCGATTTCTCCATGTTGAAATTTTGTAGTTATAATTAGAAACACAACAAATAGAAAAAAATCCATCAGCATGATATATTTCTCTAATCCTTTGTCAGTTATAAATCTATAATTCATTACATACATGCACTCTTGAATTTTCTTTCCAAATTCAGCTGTCTTGATACAATACTCCTAATCTATAAATCCTTCTAAATTCCACACTGTTTGACAATGCCTTTGGCTACTTTCCCTAGCTTTTCTTCTAAATCTGCTTCATGTTTGTTGCTACTCACTTCCATTCTTGGCGGGCACAATATTTGCCAAAGCACTTTGAAAAATAATGCCATGATGAAAGATCTCTGATTCTTAAAGAGTTAAGTTGGAAACATCGGTACATAATATAGCTTTCAAGCAAGAGAAGATAGATATTTCAAGCATAGATATCTAGATGATTGCCATTGTTGTCTATAATTGTTTTCTACTGATACATGATGGCTTCGTGGATTTCGTTTGTGTGGCAGACATTGTTTTTGGGATGAAAGGCAGATGCCTCCTGAATCCACAGGAAGTTTTAAAAATCATTGATTGAGAGTATCAGGAAATAGCAGAGGCATTAAATTAATTCTTTAAATTAGTCTTCATAAATGACAACCACAGTCCAGTCATATAGAGCCAGGAAACAACGAAATAAGCAAACATCTGTAAAGCATTTGTTATGATGAAATTCAAAATATTAAATATCTAGAAGGGTCTTAGTTCTGTGGAAAACCCCTTTGATATTTTTGAAGAAAATTAAAGAAGAAAAAAATGGTTCTCAGGCACTGCGATAAAAGTCTTTCCATTATGGAAGCTTTTGTTAGAATGCAAAAGTAAGCAGACCATATTGTTGAGGAAGCTGGTGACTGCAGAAGGACTTAGACAGATTAGGAGAATGGGCAAAGAAGTGGCAGATAGAATACAGTGACAGGAAGTATATGGTCATGAACTTTGATAAAAAAAAATGAAAGCCTAGACTATTTTCTAAATGGGGAGAAAATTTAAAAAATCAGAGATGCAAAGGGAATTGGAGTCCTCATGCATGCTTCCCTAAAGGTTAATTTGCAGGTTGACTTGGTGGTGAGGAAAGGATGTAATGCTGAGGCTTTATAAGGCACCGATGAGGCGTCACAGAGTATTGTGAGCAGTTTTGGGTCTCTTATTTAGGAAAGGATGTACTATCATTGGAGGGGGTTTAGAAGAGGTTCATGAGAATGATTCCAGGAATGAAAAGCTAATCGTATGAGGAGTGATTGATGGCTCTGGGCCTTTACTCACTGGAATTTAGAAGAATGAGAGGGATCTTACTGAATCCTATCAAATGTTGAAAGGCCTAGATAGATTGGATGTGGAGAGGATACTTCTTATGGTGGGGGAGTCTAGGACCAGTGGACACAGCCCCATAATAGAGGGACATCTATTTAGAACAGAGATGAAGAGGAATTTCTATAACCAGAGTGTGGAAAATCTGCGGAATTTGTTGCCACATGCATAGAAACATAGAAACATAGAAAATAGGTGCAGGAGTAGGCCATTCGGCCCTTCGAGCCTGCACCGCCATTTATTATGATCATGGCTGATCATCCAACTCAGAACCCTTAGGTCATTCGATGTATTTAAGGCGGAAATAGTCAGATGTGAAAGGTTATGGGGAGATGGCAGGAGAATAGGGTTGAGATTGAAAATCGATCAGCCATGGTGAAATGGCAGAGCAGACTCAATGGGCTAGTTCTGCTCTTATGTCTTTATATTTTAAGTATAGATACTACACTAAAGCAGCCAGTGAGTAAGTGGGCCAGTGAAGGAGTGGAGCTATGAGGCTTTGACTCAAGAGGCTTCGATGAGAAGAGGCAGAGTACGAGCTTGTTCCCAGTTAGTCTTTACAATACCTTCTGAGACGGTGATGTGCCTCTCATGTGAGATGTGGCAGTCTTGGGGGTACTCTCCTCTCCCGCAGAGTCATATCTGCCAGAAGTGCATGCAGCTGGACAATCTGGAAGACCATGCAAGGAATCTGGAGCAGCAGCTGGATGACCTTCGACTCGCAAGGGAGAATGAGGCAGACATAGATGAGAGTTACAGGGAGGTAGTCACACCTAGGCTGCCAGAAGCAGGTCGTTGGGTGACAGTCAGAGGGGGGAAAGCAAAGGTGAATAGACAGGTAATGCAGTGCACCCCTGTAGCCATTCCCCTGAATAATAAGTTTACCGTCCTGGATACTGTTGGCGGGGACGACCGACCAGGTGTGAGCCACGGTGGCAGGGCCTCCGGCACTGAGTCTGACCCTGTGGTGCAGAAGGGTGGGACGGAGAAGAGGAGAGCTGTCGTCATTGAAGACTCTATAGTCAGGGGAGCAGACAGGAGATTTTGTGGACGTGAGAAGGACACCTGCATGGTTTGTTGCCTCCCGGGTGCCAGGGTCTGGGATGTCTCTGACCGGGTGCACAACATCCTGGTACAAGAGAGAAAGCAACCAGAAGTCGTGATACATATTGGCACGAATTACATAGGCAGGAAGAGGGATGAGGTCCTGAAGTGTGAGTTTCGGGAACTAGGCAGAAGGCTGAAGAACAGGACCTCAAGGGTGGTACGTGATAGTGATGGTAAGAATTGGAGGAGATGGCAGTTGAATGCGTGGCTGAGGAGTTGGTGCAGGGAGCAGAGTTTTAGATTTTTGGATCATTGGGATCTCTTCTGGGGAAGGTGGGACCTGTACAGATTGGATGGGTTGTACCTGAACTTGAGGGGGAGCAATATCCTTGCAGGGAGGTTCGCTGGCATGGTTCAGGAGGGTTTAGACTAATTTGCAAGGGGGGATGGGACCCGGAGCGATAGAGCAGCGAAAAAAGTGTGTGGCGTAAAGCCAGATCTAACATATAGAGAGGGTTTGAGGAAAGAGAAGCAGAATGAAGGGTGTAAAGGTAGGAAGGTAGAAGGGCTAAAGTGTGTGTACTTCAATGCAAGATGCATCAGGAACAAAGGTGATGAACTGAGAGCTTGGATACATACATGGATTTATGATGTAGTGGCCATTACAGAGACTTGGCTGGCATCAGGACAGGAATGGATTCTCAATATTCCTGGATTTCAGTGCTTTAACAGGGATAGAGAGGGAGGAAAAAGGGGAGGAGGGGTGACATTACTGGTCAGGGATACTATTACAGCTACAGAAACGGTGGGTAATGTAGCAGGATCCTCTTTTGAGTCAGTATGGGTGGAAGTCAGGAACAGGAAGGGAGCAGTTACTCTACTGGGGGTATTCTATAGGCTCCCTGGTAGCAGCAGAGATACAGAGGAGCAGATTGGGAGGCAGATTTTGGAAAGGTGCAAAAATAACAGGGTTGTTATCATGGGTGACTTTAACTTCCCTAATATCGATTGGCACCTGATTCATTCCAAGGGTTTAGACGGGGCAGAGTTTGTTAAATGTGTCCAGGATGGATTCCTGTCACAGTATGTTGACAGGCCGACTAGGGGGAATGCCATACTAGATCTAGTATTAGGTAACAAACCGGGTCAGGTCACAGATCTCTCAGTGGGTGAGCATCTGGGGGACAGTGACAACCACTCCCTGGCCTTTAGCATTATCATGGAAAAGGATAGAATCAGAGAGGACAGGAAAATTTTTAATTGGGGAAGGGTAAATTATGAGGCTATAAGGCTAGAACTTGCGGGTATGAATTGGAATGATGTTTTTGCAGGGAAATGTACTATGGGCATGTGGTCGATGTTTAGCGATCTCTTGCAGGATGTTAGGGATAAATTTGTCCCGGTGAGGAAGATAAAGAATGGTAAGGTGAAGGAATCATGGGTGACAAGTGAGGTGGAAAATCTAGTCAGGTGGAAGAAGACAGCATACATGAGGTTTAGGAAGCAAGGATCAGATGGGTCTATTGAGGAATATAGGGTAGCAAGAAAGGAGCTTAAGAATGAGCTGAGAAGAGCAAGAAGGGGGCATGAGAAGACCTTGGCGAGTATGGTAAAGGAAAACTCCAAGGCATTCTTCAAATATGTGAAGAACAAAAGGATGACAGGAGTGAAGGTCGGACTGATTAGAGATAAAGGTAGGAAGATTGCAGAGAGACATTGATAGGTTGCAGAAGTGGGCTGAGAAGTGGCAGATGGAGTTCAACCCAGAGAAGTGTGAGGTGGTACACTTTGGAAGGACAAACTCCAAGGCAGAGTACAAAGTAAATGGCAGGATACTTGGTAGTGTGGAGGAGCAGAGGGATCTGGGGGTACATGTCCACAGATCCCTGAAAGTTGCCTCACAGGTAGATAGGGTAGTTAAGAAAGCTTATGGGGTGTTAGTTTTCATAAGTCGAGGGCTAGGGTTTAAGAGTTGTGGGGTAATGATGCAGCTCTATAAAACTCTGGTTAGTCAACACTTGGAGTACTGTGTCCATTTCTGGTCGCCTCACTATAGGAAGGATGTGGAAGCATTGGAAAGGGTACAGAGGAGATTTATCAGGATGCTGCCTGGTTTAGCCAGTATGGATTATGATCAGAGATTAAGGGAGCTAGGGCTTTACTCTTTGGAGAGAAGGAGGATGAGAGGAGACATGATAGAGGTGTACAAGATAATAAGAGGAATAGACAGAGTGGATAGCCAGCACCTCTTCCCCAGGGCACCACTGCTCAATACAAGGGAACATGGCTTTAAGGTAAGGGGTGGGAAGTTCAAGGGGATATTAGAGGAAGTTTTTTACTCAGGGAGTGGTTGGTGCGAGGAATACACTGCCTGAGTCAGTGGTGGAGGCAGATACACTAGTGAAATTTAAGAGACTACTAGACAGTTATATGGAGAAATTTAAGGTGGGGTGTTATATGGGAGGCAGGGTTTGAGTGTCGGCACAGCAATGTGAGCCGAAGGGCCTGTACTGTGCTGTACTATTCTATGTTCTATGTTCTACTTAAACATAGCAGACTTAAAATAACATAATGCTTTTGGCTTAACTAATATCACCTGAGGAATAGAGAGTCCATGGTTCATTAGTAATGAATGTTCTTAATCAGAAGTGCAGCAAGTCTAATCAGACACACCTAATGAATGGAGATTTCTTTGATTAGTGCCAGAGGCCCCCACCCTCACAGTATGGGATATGGGAGCCTCTAAAATTTTCCTGCCATATGAGTCTTGTCAGTCAGTATAAGAGCTGTCTTGGAAGTTCAATCACATGGGATAGTTAACTAGTCCATTTAATTTCCATTTCTTAGCATCCTTCTTTGATTGAAATGTGTGTTGAGGCGCGATCCTCAGAAAGCAAAGTTGAGCGTGTCAACTTTAATATGTTGAATCTTGCTATGAGGACACTCAACCCTCAGGTACAGTTGCAAGAAACTTTGTGTAAGCCTGTTGCTGAAGATTTCTATTGATTGAGTTTGCCCATGTGAACAGTTGATTTATTGTATATGCACGTGGCTATAGCACGTTCCAAGAAACATGCAGATTGCAAAGCAGGAGGGAAAAGATAGAAAGTTCAATCAGAATTAAATCATTGCATGGGAATTGGAGCCTACACTGAGACAGAAACAGCCACAATGCATGACATGGACCCCAACAGTGGAAGAAAAATCAGACTACCATGCCCATTATAAGACATTTCAATAATTTTTGTTATTTATGGGCATCAGATTTATCATCACTGATACGTGATGTGGAATATGTTGTTTTGTTGTAGTACGTTGCAAAGACACAAAAATATATAATGTCCAAAAATAAATAAACTGTGCAAAATAAAGAATGATAAGGTAGTGTACATGGGTTTCACACAACTTTCAGAAATGTGATGGTAGAGGTGAATCATTGAATATGGGACTACTGGCTCCTGTAACTCCACCTTAATGTTAGTTATTAGAAGAGGGCATGTCCTTGATAGTGAGAGATGGATGCTGCCTTCTTGAAGCACCACTGCTTGAAGCTGTTGTTGATGGAGGGAAGGGTTGGGCTGTGTCTATAACCCTCTCCAGTCTCTTGTGATCCTGTACATCAGAGCGTCCATACTAAGCTGTGATGCTACCAGTCAGAATGCTCTCCACTGCACATCTATAGAAATTTGTAAGGGTGTTTGATGATACACCAAATCACTTCGAACTTCAATGAATTAAAGCAATTGTTGAACTATCAATATTGTTTTGATTAATATTTTAAGGCTAATGTCCTTCTTTAGTTGCCATGAAAAGTTAGTGATGAGCTTTCTTTTTGAAATCCCTCTCACAGTGGTGTTTGAGAGTGGCAGGGTGACAGTTCTGTCTAAGAGGTGATAGACTTGAAGATTGTGCTGAGGAAGTTGAGGAACATGAGGAAGTTCAAGAGTGCTTAAACAAAGTACTACCAGCATGTCTCCTGTCCCACCAAAGGCCCAAACTGTTATGTTTTGTAACTGGAAAAAAAATTAATAGAATGCAAAAGGACGGGAGCCCAGGAGAGCATGTCTCAGTTTCTATAGCAAGTCATGCAGATATGATGTGGCGGTATGATGATGTTTGCTATTCAAGTATTTCCTACATATAACTACAATCAATTATATAAACATTAAAGAATGCTTAATCATGCAATATATTTACAATATTACTCAAAGTTTTCTGGTTTAAGATAGCGCTACGGAAAACGTGCGACTGCTTACTTGTGGTTCAAAAGCAAATGAATTTGATTAAAAGCATTATTGATAACACTTTTTTGAAGTAAATTATGGTAAAGTATCACCTCAGATAATGAAGAGACAAGTGAACTTGCGAGATGTGCCCTGCTGGTGCACTGCAAGATCGATGTACTTGGAGTTGGAGCCGTGCTGGTTGGATTGGATGATTCAGTGGGGAGAAGTCAGGCCGGAGAAGTTTCAATGCCTGTCCAATGTACCCCAGCGCAAGGGTTGATCACTATAAGCACCAAGCCAAATTGGTGAGGTTGAGAATTACTTCTTTGGTAGCAAAATCCAGGTCCGAAGCAAATTGCTGGGCGGCAAGTGCTGGGCTCTGAGTGACTTGCCACAGTGAGGCCTGGGTCCTAAATTCGATCTACATACACTGTTTGGACAATTTAAAAGCCAGCCCGGATAGACTGGACAGGCAGGGTGTTGAGAGCCGGGCGAGGCTGGATTGCTCTAAGCTTCGAGCTGATTTGGAGAGGTTGAGAATGGCTTCCCCAGCAGCGAAATCTAGTCCCAGAGTGATTCACCATGGTGGGACCTGGTTCCTTTTGTGAGGTTCAGAGAATTAAATGCCAGTCCAGGTATTCTACACACCCACATCTACACAAACCCCTCCCCCCCCCATACATACTTTGGCAAATCAGACAACCAGGCCTCCTTCTCTTTGCATACAGACAGTTGAAACATAAAGATCCAACACTGAAAGTCGTCCAATGCTTGTCTGAGGAAAAACATGAGCTTCTATGTAATTTCCTTCTGTACAGCAGCCTGCCTAGATGAGACCATCACCACTGTGAGAAACTTGATGAGCAGGTGTGTTGAGAACTGTGAAAAAAGAGAAAAATTGAGGCGTTCCCAAAACAAAGTCCATGGATTAACTGAGAGATCCACTCCCCACTGAAGTCTGGGTCTGCAGCATTCAAATCAGAAAAACATGATCTCCATAAGGTTATCAGGGATGCCAGGAGATATCAGTCCAGAATAGAGTCCCAAACCACTGTAATTTGTGCAGAGCTTACATGTTATAACAGGCTACAAGATGAAATCAGACAGTATTGTCAACAACTGTGCATTCCTTCCCGATGAGCTGAATGCATTCTATGCATGTTTTGAACAGAAGGAGACTTGAATGTCACCACCCTCCTTGACGGTCTCCAAGACAACTGGATCCCCAGTCAACATTGCAGATGCAAGATTAGCTCTTCGGAGAAAGCATCAGTTCTGGATGGTGTCCCTAGTTGTGTTCTCAGATACTAAGCACGTCAATAGAAGGGGTATTTGCAGTCATTGCTAACCTATCCCTGCTTCAATTTGAGCTTCACACCTGCTTTAGAGAGACTACCATCATCTGGTACCTAAGAGAACAACAGGGTGTTTTCCTGACCGTCACACTTTGGCTCAGTCATCCACCAGCATGAGGCTGGTCAGGGTATGTATTAAATCCAGCCTCCCACACATATTCGACCCGCTGCAATTCACCTACCACCAAAACAAGTCCATGGCAAATAGTTCATAGTTCATAGTTAAAGTTTAATTGTCAGACAATCAAAAGAGTGTTACTCCAGAGTTGAGGTGCAAAACAGTTATATACAGCACAAAGCACATATAAGTTATTTGTACAATTTATTCACACAAAACAAAGTATAGTTCAATACCCTGAGTCCATGAATGTTGTAGAAATCTGCAGGGAAACACAATATAGCCTGTCTTCTGTTGAGTGAATACTGGGGCAGCATTGAGTCCAGCTTGGACTCTGTGCCACAGCACCTCTGGAAGAGTGCACTGACTCCGATGTCTTTCTCCTGGGCGGACGTAAACAGGCAATTGAACAGCTTGAGGCCCAGTCCTCACTATAACTGAGGCCACCCAGCTCCCCTGCCATCCACCAATAAACCAGTGAACTGGACTTGCAGCATCCCACATTAACGAAATCCAACAGGGTCCTGCAATCACAAGGAAAGTGACTAAGCATGATGACACCATGAAAAGGTACAGTTGATATCCGAATGGGAGGAAATATCATTTAAGTGACTTTGATAGTGGATTGACTGTTGGTGCCAGACAGGATGGTTTGTGTATCTCAGAAATTGCTGATCTCCTGGGATTTTCACACTAGAGTTTACAGAGAATGGTGCGAAAAACAAAAAAAAAATCCAGTGAGCAGCATTTCTATGGGCGAAAAGGTTTAAAGTGTGATGTGATGAAGTCGGAGGAAAGCCGCATCTATCACCAAAATTCTCACCACCCAGGTTCAAGAACCTCAGTACTCGCACCACCAGGTTCAAGAACATTTACTATACCTCAAACATCAGGCTCATGAACAAAAGAGGATAATTACATTCATTCTATTTCTGGTGCTCCCACAAGCAGTGATCTCACTTTTAAGGACTTTTTATTTCATGCTCTCATTATTTATTCCAATTTTTTATACTTGCATTTGCAAAAAGTTTGTTGTCTTCTATGCTCTTGCTCTTTCATTCATCCTGTTTACAGTTACTGTTCTATAGATTTGCTGAGTATGCCTGCAGGAAAAAGAATTTCGGGGTTGTACATAATGACATGTATGTACTCTGATAATAAATTTTACTTCGAACTTTGAAGTATACTGAGCAAAGTTAGTGAGTGTGGCAGTGGTAGTTGTTACTTCAGAAAGTGGTTGGATCAGCAAATACAACTACTTTTCCTGCTCTGACTATAATTAAACCATTTTAAACCACCTGAGCTTGATGTTACAGACTCTTCATCCTCATAATCTTGGTGCAAGCTTCAATTTTATTTCCTTCAATTTTTGGGTAAAAGATGTCATTCCCTTCTTCTAGGCCTGAATGGCGCTTCAGAAACCACCTTAAAATCATTCAGGCTTTGCTGTGATATAACTGCATTGATATTAATCATGATTTTATATGTGCATCAGATTTCATGATAAATAATGCACAGCATCCTTGACTGTTTTTTACTGTGGGTGGTCGATGGGGGGCTTTAACGTTTTAGCAAATTCATCCAAAATATACTAACCTGCATTTCATTTGCTATAGTTTCTACTCACACTGCAACATTCTCTTGAATTTGTCAGATATGTTTTGCATTTGCACTGACAGAAGACTATGTTAATATGCCATGGGAAAGAAAGTCAAACTTAATTTGAAAACTTAAAGCAAATTGTTTCCTTTGTCTCATTCAAATCAACAGAGTGTGATTATTTTTGTGTTCTTAAGATGGTAATACCTAAATCACTTTTAAGATTGGATTCTGAATTACCTTCATTGAAGTCTCTGGCTATGGCATTATGTAAGCGTGGTCATTATTGAAGTTGCATGTTACATCACAATGTTGGTGAATAGTCGCAATGCTTACTATACAATTACATCTTCTGTTGGTTTAGATTTAGAAACAATTTCCATTCACAATATTAGAAACATAGAAAACATAGAAAATAGGTGCAGGAGTAGGCCATTCGGCCCTTCGAGCCTGCACCGCCATTCAGTACGATCATGGCTGATCATCCAACTCAGAACTCTGTACCAGCCTTCCCTCCATACCCCCAATCCCTTTAGCCACAAGGGCCATATCTAACTCCCTCTTACATGTAGCCAATGAACTGGCCTCAACTGTTTCCTGTGGCAGAGAATTCCACAGATTCACCACTCTCTGTGTGAAGAAGTTTTTTCAAATCTCAGTCCTAAAAGGCTTCCCCTTTATCCTCAAACTGTGACCCCTCATTCTGGACTTCCCCAACATCGGGAACAATCTTCCTGCATCTAGCCTGTCCAATCCCTTTAGGATTTTATATGTTTCAATAAGATTCCCCCTCAATCTTCTAAATTCCAACGAGTATAAGCCTAGTCGATCCAATCTTTCATCATATGAAAGTCCTGCCATCCCAGGAATCAATCTATTGATGTAGAGTGTAGATGAAATGATGTTATTATAAACAGTAGTCAATTGAACCTGCTTACTTGCAAAAAGTGACAACTAAATCACAGCAAGAGTAGGGTAATGGATGTGACACCGGCAGTGTTTGCATAATACAACATAAGTAGGCCACAAAGTTCGGTAAGTTCCGGTGCAAAGAAATTGTAGTTTGAGTCTTTCTGCTGGCTTAGAAGAGTAAAGAATACATACTCTCCTTTTAGTTACTGCATACAAACCTGGCAAATAATGACCATTTAAATAATTGGAGAACCCATGGGTTTACCATAATAATCAGTGGTATTTCCTAAGCAATGAGAATAAATGAGAACTGATAAGAATAACTTGGCAAAGCATATATGTGGAAAAAAAAAAGAGGCAAATTCATTCAGAAGGAGATGACTACTTTTGAAGCTTCCCATAACAAAATATAGCGGATGAAATGCATGTGGATCATATTTCCCTGATTTTCTGAACAGCCACAATTCTTAAACATCTTGAAGTTGAAAGAAATGGAACTTGGACTGGACAAAGAGGGTAGGTATCATATTTCAATAAAAGGGCTTTTATTCTGACTTTAAACAAAATATCTAATGAACAGATGCAAGTACGACATATGATTCACTTGCTAATATGTGACAGAGTTGAAAAGTGGCATAAGTATCAGTAAATAAATCAAATCACAGGCCTGTATCCATCAGTTTATCACAGGATGAATGGACTTTCTTCAAGTTTGTCAGCACAATTCAAAATTTGAATGCAGGTATACAGTACAAATGTTTAAAAAGAAACACTTATGCCATTGCTGTCTAGAAATCAGCAACATTGGAGTTTCTGTTTATACCATTTAGAAAATAGAACTGGCTCAATAAAAGCTTATGCTTACAACTCAGGAATCCATCATTTAAAGGTGATGACATTTATTAAGTATCTTCCTGCCTCAGGTGAAATACTAGATAGCCTATGAAAGAAAAAAAAATAATTTTAAGCTCAAACGTGTGATATTGATTTCCATTTCTCCCTTTATAGTTTTGATATATGCACTCAGTTACATTATATATAGACAATTGAATGTTGAATATTCCAATTGGCTGATTTAAATCACTAACAACTGCTCTCACACATTACATCTCTACCTCCTTTTCAATTTTCTTCATGCTGAATTAGTTCTGAACAAGGCAAAAACACTCTGGCACCATTATCCAGGAAGAAGTCAGGACGATGAGAGCTTATGCCCACTCTATGGTAGAAAATATCACATCTGAGCACAGTTCTTGTTCTCAATGTCTTTTCATTCACATCTGCCAGCAGGAGCCATTAGAGAGTAATCAGGCGGCAAATCCCAAAATGACTTTCTTCTTTTTAGCCGAAAAACGCAGATGCCAATGATCAGGTTCCATGTACTAGCAACCAAAATTGGTTAACTGAACACAAATGTACAAATTCAGAACTGAAAACATTAGAGTGAATTGATAATATTAAGCTTTTTTAATAAAATCTAACAGCTAATGATACATTTCTGTTTTGTGCTTTTGAGTTCATACATGTTATTACTATATTCAGAATTCTTAAAACACATTCATTACATTAGATATTATCCAAATTAAACTTTTAGAATGTTTAATCAATGATGGTTTAAGCATCATTTGAGATTGATTCCGGCTCCGAGACACCTGAATATCCTGGACTGGCACTTTGAGGACAATGTCTCATGAGCAAGTGATCTCAGTATCAGACATAATTCTGTTTTCAGTTGGATCTCTTCATCACCTTAGAAAATAATAGCCAGAATCTCAACATACTTTCCTCCTCTTTTCATTAAAAACATTTTCACCCCTGTTCCTTGACTGTTATGAGTTGTTGTGCACAAACCCTTTTATTTAATTCAGCCTCAGCTGGAATAAAGCTTTTCTTCCACAGCAACAGGTTTTGATCCAAATTTAGACTCCCACCCATCTCCCTTTGCCGTTATGGCAATGTTTTTATGTTTTGAGACAAAATTTGTGTGATTATAAAAGAAATAACACTTCAATTATTTATCCGTGTAAGCGGAACAAGTGCTACACATGCCCTTACACTTCCTCCCTTACCACCATTCAGGGCCCCAAACAGTCCTTCCAGGTGAGGCATCACTTCACCTGTGAGTCGACTGGGGTGATATACTGCGTCCGGTGCTCCCGATGTGGCCTTTTATATATTGGTGAGACCCGACGCAGACTGGGAGACCGCTTTGCTGAACATCTACGCTCTGTCCGCCAGAGAAAGCAGGATCTCCCAGTGGCCACACATTTTAATTCCACATCCCATTCCCATTCTGACATGTCTATCCACGGCCTCCTCTACTGTAAAGATGAAGCCACACTCAGGCTGGAGGAACAACACCTTATATTCCATCTGGGTAGCCTCCAACCTGATGGCATGAATATCGACTTCTCTAACTTCCGCTAAGGCCCCACCTCCCCCTCGTACCCCATCTGTTACTCATTTTTATGCACACATTCTTTCTCTCACTCTCCTTTTTCTCCCTCTGTCCCTCTGAATATACCTCTTGCCCATCCTCTGGGTCCCCCCGCCGCTTGTCTTTCTTCCCGGACCTCCCGTCCCATGATCCTCTCGTATCCCCTTTTGCCTATCACCTGTCCAGCTCTTGGCTCCATCCCTCCCCCTCCTGTCTTCTCCTATCATTTTGGATCTCCCCCTCCCCCTCCAACTTTCAAATCCCTTACTCACTCTTCCTTCAGTTAGTCCTGACGAAGGGTCTCGGCCTGAAACGTCAACTGCACCTCTTCCTAGAGATGCTGCCTGGCCTGCTGTGTTCACCAGCAACTTTGATGTATGTTACTTCAATTATTTATTTGTTTTTATTTAGATATCACTGGCAAATCCAATATTTATTGTCTATCTTGCCCCTTGTGATGTGGGTGAAAGAACAAAATAACTGAATGGCTTAACAAGCAATTTTGGATTGAGTAAGGATGGCTTAAAAGATTCTGCAGATGCTGGAAATCTTAGCAACACACACAGATAGTGGGAACTTCTATTTATTTCTCTCCATAGATGCTGCCTGACTTAAGTACCTCCAGCATTTTGTTTGTGTTTGCTTGAATTGAAACTAATAATGGAGTGGAAAGATATCTCTGGTCTGTGGACAATGTCTAATAACATATGGGAAAAATAAGATGAATGAAACCATCATCATAGTGGGTGATTACATGTGTGTAAATAAGTGCAGAATTGATGAAATCTGCTTGGAGGAAATAGCTGAGGAAACTGATTGCACACTTGGGAATATAATATACCATGAAATATGTTGAAAAACAGCTAATCTTTGAATCTATTAAGATGAAACTACATGAGAGATTGCAGGGTGGTTCACAGCATGTAAGAGAGTTTATCCAACTATACGTAAAGTGTATGCATGCTATAATTGTCTCTGTACTGCCCTCACTGTTATTTTGCCTCTTGCTTTCCAAGGGTGGCTGCAGATAGCACATTTAGACAAAGGACAAGGTGAGGCAGCCATGAATCCATGTAATATGTACACTTCCAGCTCTCAAGCTGCAGTGAGCTATAAAATTAGTCAGTTCTATCATGGGTACTAACCTCTGTAGTATCCAAGACATCTTCAAGGAACTGTGCCTCAGAAGTGTGGCTTCCATCATCAAGGACCCCTGCTACCCAGAAAATGTCCTCTTCTCATTGTTAACATCAGGAAGGAGGTACAGAAGCCTGAAGGCACACATTCAGCAATTCAGGAACAGCCTCTTCCCCTCCGCCATCTGATTCCTAAATGAACATTGAACCCAGGAACACTACCTCATTACTTTTTAAAAGTTTCTGTTTTTTGCATGACTTATCTTAATTTAACTATTTAATATACATATATACTTACTGTAATTCAGTTTTTTTGTTTTGAACCAATTGCTATTTATGGACCAGATTAGCCGGAGGGCAGAATATGATGGATGTAACAATGCACACTAATCCTGACGGTAACTGCAAAGGGCTCATATTTAACAATTTAGGTGGGATGGTAGTGTAGTGATCAGCACAATGTTTTACAGTACCAGTAACCTGGGTTCAATTCTCGCTGTTGCCTGTAAGGAGTTTGTATGTGACAGTGTGGGTTTCCTCCGGGTGCTCCAGTTTCCTCCCACAGCCCAAAGGTAGGTTAATTGGTTATTGTAAATTGTTCTGTGACTGGGCTGGGATTAACTATAGGATTGTTGGGTGGTGCAAGTCGAAGGGCGAGGGGGACCGATGCAGATCTGCATCTCAACAAAAAAATAACAAATAAATTCAGCTTTAACTTAAAAAAGTATATGTTTATTCTGTTTGGAGCTGGTAAAATACTCAGTTTCAAATGTCCAGTGAAAATTCGAACTCAATTAAATGTCACCATTCCCTAATAAATTTTGAACAATAGAGGGGCTTCCTTTCCCAAAACTAAAGTTTTTTAAAAAAAGATCTCTTTCTATGATTACTCAGAATGAAATTAACAGCTAACATCTGCAGTAGTCACTTCTTAGATTACTTGTACATCATGGATTTCTAATCATTTAATCATGTTATTCTTTTCTCTGCAGAATGGAAATCTAATATAAAAATTTTTGTCATTCTGAAATATGGTGATTAATTAGTAGCTGAAAAACATAGCGGTAAAAGTAATAATAACTTCATCAAAAACTGACTGAAGAATGTATACTTTGGAGCTGAGTTTTAATATAATCCAACAAAATCTGGGCTGTAATTGATTATCAAGAAGCAATCAATTGTTTAACAAAATTTATAATCCTAAGTAGCAGGCATAGGAGGAAGTAGCTGAAAGCCACAAAGTCAGTGAAGTACAGCTTTAGATGGAGTGGGTATATGTGTAGGCCTCTTACAGTTCACACTCCCCAGAGACCCAAGGCATTCCAAATATCAGCAGACTTTCATGGGAACGTTTGCATAAGCCAAGGCACTTTTTGCAAACCTTGCAAAAATTGAATAATACAGGAGAATTTTAGGTAATGTGTCTTATAACAAAGGCAGAGTACAGCTTATAAACTCCAGCTAGGAAGATTAAATCACTAAATAGTTAAGAGAATAAATATATAACACCTGGGATGGGGATCAGATAATTTTTTAAAACTTTATTGATTGCGTATTTATTGTATCGGTACTATCTGCATGAAGTGCTGCCTTAAGAAGGTGACATATATCATCAAAGATCCACACCATCAGGGCCATGTCATTTACTTACAGCTACCATCAGGCTGTGGATAGAGATATCCAATGTCCCACACCACCAGGTTCAACAACAGTTACTTCCCTTCAGCCATTGGGTTTTTGAACCAACCTGCGTAATCTTAATCAAAACCTCAATGTTGGAACATTATGACCACATTGTCCATTTGCACTACATTTGGCTTTTTTTTTGTTCTAGTGGTGTTCTTTCTTGCAAAAAATTATTTATACTTTTCTTGTGGATGCTGCTTATCTGATGCTATGTGTAAGCAAGTTTTAAATTGCAGTTGCGTATATACAGTATGTACTAGTGTGTGTGATAACGAACTTGACTTTGAACTTGACTGTCACTATTTTGGTTAAATAACAATTTTCCCATCTCTGTATTTTGTAGTTGCGAGAAGACACTTAAGGAAGTACAATCATGAAAAATGGAATGCTAGCTTAACTACTTTTTCTTAGTACGTGGCTCTGAAAATTCACATGTGAAACTTGAGTCAGAACCTGTCTTGGGTAGAACACCAGAGACAGATGTCCCAATATAGCAGAATCCTCATGTATGAAATGATAATAGCTGGAGTTTGAACAACTGATCATCAGAATATATAAGTATACAGTTTGGTTACAGATCGTTGTCAAATGTTCTCTGCTTCTTTACGAGAAGACACATCTCAGAGGTATCTGGTATACTAGTCTTTCCTGCTGTATCATGATCCCCACTGATTTACAGCCGGTGAGCATCAGTGTATGTAAATAGATAATGGTTGGTAGAAACCCCTATCTCGATGAAGATAGGAATGGCTTTTCACAAACATATGTCATTGCAGGTCCTGTCACTGAGATGAGATCTCACTACAAGGAAAAATAATTTCTGTAAAATTTTAGGGAGAACCTTAACTCCATTACCAATGAAAATTAGCAAGCTTAGTAGATGCCAGCAGTCACCAGAAAGGTCCAATAAGCTAAGTGTAAAACTCTTTATTGATGCAGAACAAGGACCAGGTGACCAGAGCTCTTCCAGTCTGGGGTCCCATTTCACAAACTCTTGTCTACAATGTTCACCCTCCAAGACAGATGCAGCAGGTGAAATTGATTTACTGGACTCTGACTCCACGTGCAAGCAATAGAAGTCATAAACCCACACAGTGCTGAAGGAACTCAGTAAGTCAGAGAGCATCTGTGGAGGGAAATGAAGAGTTGACACTTCAGGTTGAGAACCTTCATATGGCACAAAGAAATAATAAAACCAATTATTTATCTTAAATCCAAAGAAGAAGTACGTGGCTGATAAGAGAAGTCAAAAACAACATAAAAGCAAAAGACAGGGCATATAATAGAGCAAATATTAGTGGGAAGTTGGAGGATTGGGAAGCTTTTAAAAACCAACAGAAAACAACTAAAAATTCATAAAGAGGGAAAAAATGAAATAGGAAGGTAAGCTAGCCAATAGTATCAAAGCAGATACCAAAGGTGTTTTCAGATATAGAAAGAATAATAGGGAGGTGAGAGTATATATGAGACCGCTGTAGAATGATACTGAAGAAGTAGTAATGGGGGACAAGAAAATTGCAGGTGAAAATATTGTATCAGTCTTCACTGTGGAAAACTCTATCAGAATGCCAGAGGTTCAAGAGGGCAGAAGTGAGTACAGTTGCTAATGTTGGAGAGAAGGTGCTTGGAAGCTGAAAGGCCTGAAGGTAGATAAGTCATCTGGACTAGATGGACTGCAGCCCAGGGCTCTGAAAGAGATTTTGGAGGCATTAGTAATGATCTTTCAATAATCATTGGATTCTGGCATAGTTCCAGAGGACTGGAGTATTGCAAATATTATTCCACTCTTCAAGAAGGGAGGAAGGCTGAAGAAATGAAATTTAGGCCAGTTAGCTTGATCTCAGTGTTTGGGAAGATGTTGGAATCGATTATTAAGGATGAGGCACATGATAAAATAGACCAAAGAAAGCATGGTTTCCTTAAGGGGAAACCTTACTTGACAAATCTGTTGGAATTCTGTGAGGAAATAACAAGCAGGATATACAAAGAAGAATTGGTGGATGTTGTGTACTGGGATTTTCAGAAGGGCTTTGACAAGGTGCCACAAATGAGGCTGCTTATTAAGATGAGAATCTGCGGTATTACAGGAAAGATACTGCATGGATAGGCCATTGGCTAATAGGCAGGAGGCAAAGAGTGGGAATGAAGAGGGCCTTTTCTGATTGTCTGCCGGTAGCTAGTAGTTTTCTGCAGGGATCAGTATTGGGACCACTTCTTTTTATACTAAATATCAATGATTTGGATGATGGAATTGATGGCTTTGTGGCCAAATTTGCGGACATTTTTGCACTTTGATAGAAGGAACAAAAGCATAGACTATTTTCCAAACACGAGAAAATTCAAAAAATATAAAGTGTAAAGGGATTTGGGAGTCCTCAAGCTGGTTTCCCTAAAGGTTAACTTGCAGGTTGAGTTGGTGGTAAGGAAGGGAAATGCAATGATAGCATTCATTTCGAAAGGACGAGAATATAAAAACAAGGAGTAAAGCTGAGACTTTATAAGGCACTAGTGATGACTTATTTGGAGTATTATCATCAGTTTTGGGCCCATTATCTAAGAAAGGATGTGCTGACATTAGAGAGGATTCAGAGGAGATTCTGGAGAATGATTCCAGGAATGGAAAGGTTATTGTGTGAAGAGCATTTGATGGTTCTTGGCCTGTACCTACTGGAACTTAGAAAAACGAAGGGGGTTCTCATTGAAACTTAAGAATGTCGAAACGCTTAGATAGGTTGGATATGGAGAGTACGTTTCCTATATTGGGGAGATTCTAGGACCAGAGGGCACAGCCTCAGACTTCAGGGAACAGAGATGAGGAGGAGTTTTTTTTGTCAGATGGTAGTGAACCTATGGAATTCATTGCCAAAGGTGGCTATGGAGGCCAGATCATTAGGTGTACATAAGACAGAGGTTGATAGGTTCTTGATTAGTCAGGGTATGAAAAATTAAGGGGTGGAGGCAGGTGATTAGGGTTGAGAGGAAAAATGGGCCGAATGGTCTAATTTGCTCTTATCACTTACGGTCTTATGGTCTAAATGGTGGACCATCAGATCTTAACTCATCAATACAGATGGATGAAGAATTGAATGTAACACCCTGGGAAAGGCTGCTAACGTAATAGTCTTTCTGTAGAAGCAGTGTTTGGGTTATGTCAAAGATAACAGGTGCTTTGGAATGTGAGCTGTACAATGAAGGGAGTGTGTTTTTCCGTGTTGTGTGCCTGACACCGGTGTGAGCTGGGTCTTTTGTTTGGTGGGAGATGAAGGGAGAAGACACCGGAGAGGAGAGGTTGTAGGACTCGACCCACAGCAAAGTTCGGGGAGATTGAAGGAGGATCGCTGAAGGGGAAACCGTGAGCTCCAACTTGTGCACATTAGACTGTTTCATTAAAATGGGCTCTTTTCTTATTTTACGTTTTCTTTACTAACCCTTTAGTCAAATTAAGAATTAAAAAGCTAAATCCTTTAATTGTATGGGGTGTATCGTCTGTTGTTTTGTGGTCCTTATTTGTCACAGGGTAACAAATTATGCAGCAACCACACAAACAGGGGGTTTTGGGGGGGGGGGCTTGCGTTTCAATCTCCCACATTTGGCGGGGCTGGAGATTGCCTTCCCTAGACTTACGCAGCCAACGGAACCAGGGTGTTTCGTGAACAAGGAATCTTCTGACCTACTTGTGTTGCTACCACAAAGTTTGGGGCATTCGTTTGAATGTCATTGTGTGGGTTATACTGAAGCCATTCTGTAGTTATTAAACAATCATTGCTACTTTTCTATATCTTGAGAAGCTGAAAGTGACAATATGACTCTGTCATACTGTCTGCTCATTCAATGTTACTGTTTTAAAGGGTTAATTCCACAAGTGTTGAATAAATCTGAAACATTACTTGCAAATTACATCATTATTGTTAATCAAGTACAGAGTGAGTTTGATTGTTCTTTAATCTTGGCAATGACTCATTGTTCTATAGCAGATGGAAAATACTTGTTCAGAGGAGGATCATGCCCCCCAGTTCCCCTGCTTACTCCAACTAATAAACAAATGTATTTCTGAAGAATTTGAAGAAAAAATAGTTACAAGTTGGTCAAATATTTTAAACTGATATCTTTGAGTGTCTCTGGTACAAGGAATGATAATTCTGGATTTGTTGTTTTGTGTATCTTTGCTGTGAAATTCAACATTGCGTAATGCAGTGTCACTGATCACAATGTATGATGACATTCTGATGAATGCAGTATGGACAGAAGTTGGTTTGCATCAGCCATTCATTTAATTTTACCTTTATCTTGGCTGCACATTCAGAGATGGTGTTGTGCAGAATGTTTGGATGGAACAGGGGCAGATGTTTAACAGAGCAGCCCTGAAGTTTTAAATTCTGAATGAAATTGTTAAAAAATCAGGGAGCAGGTTGCCTACAGATGCTTGCTATAACTTAACTGTTTTTTGCAACATCTGTCAAACAGACTTAAACATAGCGATACACCAAAGTATTTTTGAAAAAAGCTTTGCATCAAAACACCATTTTAGCACTTACACATTTGTGATAGTAAAGCTCTTTGAATTACCAAAATAAAAAATTGCAATGCCCAGCACATTTTAAATAATCCAATTAAATCATTCATATTTTGATGTGAATAGAGATTAATTTCTGAAATGCTTAAAGAAAAAAATCATGGAAATGCATTTGTTACCAATAGATCTTTATGAGACTAAACGTGACCAACCAAATAATGTACCTTACTTAGGCTACATCCACACTAGACCGGATAATTTTGAAAACGCCGGTTTTGCGTAAAAACGATAGGCGTCCACACCACTCGTTTTTGAAAATACCTCTGTCCTCATTAAAACGTTTATTTGGGCAAATCTCCTCCAACTGGGCATGCACAGGACACACAGAAAACAAGCGAAGAGGAAATAGTATACTTGGTGCGCGTTTGTCCAGTTACAGACTAGAAAAACTTAAAAGGAGATTGCCAAATGAAAGACTTGGTGCGCGTTTGTCCAGAAATATTTCCTACAGCCGTAGTCTCTTCACCGATGAAAGGGATGACAGCTACAACTAAATGCATAAAGCTTGTTACTGGGCAAAAGTGAAATTTGCCGTTACCTCATTTGTTTGTCTTTACTTTTGCCATGTCTTTCTGTATTATTTTGCTGTATTTAACATGTGCAATAAAAAGAGTTACTGGGCAAAAGTGACAATTGCATCTATTGAATGTTTGCACAAGCAATACATTAATAAAGCACCATGTTAAATATATAAAACATTTCTGCATCAGTGTTATCTTGTATTTCCATCAATGTTACATTAGGATGCTACACATCTATTGTCAGATATTGCTGTCGTGGTGTTGGAGGTTGCGTTCAAGAAAACAATGAAATGCCGCGCTACCGCCACCATTTGTTCCGGCACGTCATGACAGCGTTTTTAAAATTAGCCGGTTACCTCGTACACACTACAATGGCCAACCGGCGTTTTCAGATTTAAACACTCTGGAGATTGTTTTAGAAAAGCTCCATTTTCGGGGGAGGAAAACGCCATTTCAGTGTGGACGGAGGGTCAAAATGAAGAGAAAAAGCTTCGGTTACGGATTTATCTGGTCTAGTGTGGACGTAGCCTTAGGTGCTTCATCAGATCTAACACATCACTGAGGGAAATTGTCATTGTATGTGGAATGAGCTGTTAATGAAGTAGCTGGTAATAATGAGGATGAAGGAGATAAATGCTAGAGGCCCATTGTCTGTGAGCCTAGGCTAGGGACTGGTGGTTGGAGGCTCAATGTTTGTGAGTCTGAGTGTCTGGTGCCACGGACTGAGGGCCCAGAGGTGGCCTGTCCTGGCGTTGGAGGCTTCACTACCAGATGAACTCAATGCCTTCTGTGCCCGCTTTGAAAGGAAGAATATAACTACAGTTGTGAAGATCCCCGCTGCACCTGATGTCCCTGTGATCTCTGTCTCAGAGGCTAATGTTAGGCTGTCTTTAAAGAGAGTGAACTCTCGCAAGGTGGAAGGTCCCAATGGAGTACCTGGTAAGGCTCTGGAAACCTGTGCCAACCAACTAGTGGGAGCATTCAAGGACAGTTTCAACCTCTCACTGCTATGGATGGATGTTCCCACTTACTTCAAAAAAGCGCCAATTATACCAGTGTCGAAGAAGAATAATGTGAGCTGTCTTAATGACTATCGCCCAGTAACACTCACATCTACAGTGATGAAATGTTTTGAGAGGTTGGTCATGACTGGACTGAACTCCTGCCTCACCAAGGACCTGGACCCATTGCAATTTGCCTATCGCCACAATAAGTCAATGGCAGATGCAATCTCAATGGCTCTTCACACGGCTTCAGACCACCTGGATAACACAGACACCTATGTCAGGATGCTGTTTATTGACTATAGCTCAGCATTTAATACAATCATTCCCACAATCCTGATTGAGAAGTTACCAAACCGGGCCTCTGTACCTCCTTCTGCAATTGGATACCTGACTTCCTAACGGGGAGAACACAGTTTGTCTGGATTTGTAATAACATCGCCTCCTCGCTGATGATCAACACTGTTGCACCTCAGGGGTGTGTACTTAGCCCACTGCTCTACTCTCTCTATACCCATGACTGTGTGATTAGGTATAGGTCAAATTTGCTGATGATACAGCCATTGCTGGTAGAATATCAGATGCTGACGAGAGGGTGTACAGGAGTGAGATATGCCAACTAGTGGAGTGGTGTCGCAGCAACAACCTGGCACTCAGCATCAGTAAGACGAAAGAGCTGATTTTGGACTTCAGAAAGAGTAAGACGAAGGAACACATGCCAATCCTCATAAAGGGATCAGAAGTGGAGTGAGTGAGCAGTTTCAAGTTTCTGGGTGTCAAAATCTCTGAGGACCTAACCTGGTCCCAAATATTGATGCAGTTATAAAGAAGGCAAGATAGCGAGTACACTGCATTAGGAGTTTGAAGAGATTTGGTATGTCAACAAATACACTCAAAAACTTCTATAGATGTACTGTGGAGAGCATTGTCTGGTATAGGGGGGCTACTGCACAGGAGTGGAAGGAGCTGCAGAGGGTTGTAAATTTAGTCAGCTCCATCTTGGGTACTAGCTTACAAAGTGCCCAGAACATTTTCAAGGAGTGGTGTCTCAGAAAGGCAGCGTCCATTATTAAGGACCTCCTGCACCCAGGGCATGCCCTTTTCTCACTGTTACCGTTAGGTAGGAGGTAAAAAAGCCTGAAGGAACACACTCAGTGATTCAGGAACAGCTTCTTCCCCTCTGCCATCCGATTCCTAAATGGACATTGAATCCTTAAGTACTACCTCACTTTTTATATATATATTTTTTCTGGTTTTTGCATGATTTTTAAGCTATACAATATATATATTCTGTAATTGATTGTTTTATTTATTATTATCATTATTTTATTTATTTTTTTTCCATATTATGTATTGCATTGAACTGCTGCTGCTAAGTTAACAGATTTCATGACACATGCTGGTGATAATAAACCTGATTCTGATTCTGGCAATGTTGTGTGAGTGGAAAAGGAACTTGTTTTCCTTGTGTCGTCTTGTTTTGTTTTGTTGTTGTTGCTGCTGCTGCTGCCTGTGTTGTTCTGATGAAGATTGTGGGCGTGCTGTGTTGGCGTTGGAATTTATGGCAAGACTTGTGGGTTGCCTCCAGCACATCCTTGTGCTTGTTGGCTGTTAAAGCAATTGACACATTCACCACTTTTTTCAATGTACAGGTGATCAATGATTAAATCTGAAATTGCCAATGGAGGCACATTAGATCAATTATCTCATCCATAGTCCATATCTGGATTGTTAATACAAAAGGAAGCTTAATTCAAAAATCTGGCACATTCCTCCTTCCCCTACCCCCATATATAATGACTTTGAGATTTTTACTTTGTGTATTAATTGTAATATATCTTATTTTGCTATGGATTGTTAATGCATCTGTTTCAGATCCAGCTGTTCCAAGGTTCTATGTGGTTTAGAGTTATGACATCTGCACGTTAAAAATCTCTTTCTACCAACTACAATCTAAATTACAGAATGCGACTGATCATCTGATTCTGATGTGACATAAGGCAATGATTAATGGTCTCTGGGTTAGTAACTATTTTCACATTTAACCTGTTTTTCTTAGTGCCCTTTGGTTTGTGTTAATGAAGGGAATGTACTGTTGAACCCATATGTGGCAAAGCCAGTAAATGAGCTTTAATCAGTGCTGACTGGTGAATGGGATCATTCTTGAAAATATGTACTTTTAATTATGTATAAGTATTTCATCATCCACAATAATACATTTTCCCTCAGTGTTTCATAATTAATTGTATTTGATATGTCCCTAAAAAGGAATGCAAAACTTCTATTCTTATAAAAATATCACATCAATCATTTCCACAAAAAGTTCATGGTAAGACGGGCCTCAATGACTTCATAAACTTTGCTTTATCATTTGGTTCCTTTTCAGTTCACATATGCTTTTTTATTTACGCTTTCTCAGTGCCAAGAAAGCTGGATGCTGCATGTGTATCTTAATTAAGCCCTTCCTTTAAATCTAGTATTGGGTTTAATGTTTACACATAGCATTTCAAAGTAGAACCTTTTTTTTACAACTTTAAATAAAAATATATCACTATGATACCACAAAAGCCCAGTGGTGGAATAGTGCCATTAGAATTTTTGTCTGATAAATTTTTTAAAGAGAAATATCTTAATGAGATTAAACGTGACCAACCAAGTAATGTACCTTACTTAGGTGAGCTACTCATAGCACAGTAAAGCATAGAGTGACATTCAAATTATATCAATAGTTTTGCCTCCTCTACCATTATCTGAGGTTCTCTTCAAGAGAGGGCTGGCTTTAATTCAGTAATTGTAGTCACATATTGCTTTTAGATCTGCAGCCTGTGAATTCCTTCCAATCATTTTAATCACCAGGAAAGTCATGTTGGCAAGCACAATAATAGAATACAAGAACACCTTGTGTTTGTTTCCATTTTTTTCTCCAGATCATCTGGGAATCAAACTGTCCCCAGACCTCTTAAACAGAAGGTAATTCCATGACTGCTTGCTACTAAAATTTGCCAACTTCATTGCAGTGTACATGACTATTAATGCTGAGTGGTACTTCATTACAGAGGTCTCCAACAGAGGAAGAGGGAAACACTCACAATTGTGAATATTTTTCTGTTGATTTGAGTTGCAATTCCTGTGAGTGGCTGACATTGTGAGCTTTGAAATGTTGAAAGCATGGACAAAATACTGTCCATTCAACTGCTGTGGGCAGAAGAAGCTGGAAATTGAAATCTATCAATCAAATTATGACATCTTGCATATCTCTATCTCTCTGCTCTATCCACACACAGCAATATATATATACATCTGCTCACTTTGGCTGAATACTTCCATCATTGTTCTACTTTTTATCATCAACATAATAAAGTGCAATATCCTCACATCATCTCAGATATTAAAAAAAAGAACTCTTCGTGGCATTGTATGAAGTATTTGTAAGTCTGTGTTCCTTCAAACTGAAAAGATGACATTGCACCTCATGCTGGAGAAGCTTGAAATGATTTTGTAATATAGAGGAATTTCTATTGCTGGAAAATTCAGCACAGTTATATCATGGCAACAATAATATAGAGAAATGTCTGATCTTACAAAGGAATCATCACAAGTGGGGAGAAATTTTATTTTATTTTATTTAGAGGTACAGTGCGGAATCGGCCCTTCCAGCCCTACGAGCCAACCAGCAAACCCCGATTTAACCCTAATCTAAACACGGGACAATTTATAGTGACCAATCAACCAACTAACCGGTTTGTCTTTGCATTGTGGGAGGAATGCAGAGCACCCAAAGAAAACCCACTCTTTCCATGGGGAGGATGGACAAACTCCTGACAAAGTACGCTGGGATTAAACTCTGAACCTCCGACGCCCCAAGCTATAATGATATTGCTCTAGCTGCTACGCTACCATGGCGTCCCATTTCTTAAGAAAACAAAAATGATATAAAAGGTACTTGAATAAATGAAAAGGACACCCCCCCAAAGATATTTGCATGGATTTCAATAAAATCATATCAGTGATAACATGAATGTTATGTGAAACTCTATAACATTCTATATTGCAATGATTATGATTAAGATACTTCCAACGGTATGGCTCAACACACAGTAAATAGTGAGTTCTGCTGAAGGGTCTCGGCCCGAAACCTCAAGTGTATTCTTTTCCATAGATGCTGCCTCTAGAATCTCTCTAGCATTTTGTGTGTGTTGCTTGGATTTCCAGCATCTGCAGATTTTCTCCCATCGTGAATATTTAGGCTTCGCATGCTTTTTCAGCTACTTAAATAATTGGACAGAAAATAATGTCCGATGTGTGCCTTAATTTCTGAATCATGTTGTTGACGGCAGTAGTTTACGAAACACTTCTCTAATGATTACCTCCATGCATCACTTCAAAACTCAATATTCACAGGAAAGGAAATCGAATTATATTTTACTGATTATTGCAAGAAAGTGTTCGCAAATTTTAGTACTACATTTTCAAAGAGACAAAAGGGAAACAAATGACAAAATGAGCTATCAAAGTTTGGTGAAGAAATGACCTTAGATTATTTTTGTATATAGAAGAAAGGGTTGTGGTTGATAATCCATAGAAGTTGGGCTGAAAGGAAGGGGAATTGTGTTTTGTGTACAGTTCTCGTCACCGAATTATAGGAAAGATGTCGATAAAATTGAGAGACTACAGAGGAGGTTTACTAAAATGTTGCCTGGGTTTCATCTCCTAAGTTACAGAGAAAGATTGAACAAGTTAGGTCTTTATTCTTTGGAGTGTAGAAGGTTGAGGGGGGACTTGATAGAGATGTTTAAAATTATGAGGGGGATTGATACAGTTGACGTGGTTAGACTTTTTCTATTGAGAGTGGGGAAGATTCAAACAAGAGGACATGTGTTGAGAGTTAGAGGACAAAAGTTTAAGGGTAACATGAGGGGGAACTTCTTTACTCAGAGAGTGGTAGCTGTGTGGAATGAGCTTCCAGCAGAAGTGGTTGAGGCAGGTTCTATGTTGTCATTTAAAGTTAAATTGGATAGATATATGGACAGGAAAGGAATGGAGGGTTATGGGCTGAGTGCAGGTCAGTGGGACTAGGATAGGGTAAGAGTTTGGCATGGACTAGAAGGGCCGAGATGGCCTGTTTCCATTCTGTAATTGTTGTGTGGTTATATGGTTATATGAATGCATAGAATGTAAGCAGAGGAACAGATATTCAACAAGCAATAGGATTTGTACGGAAGAGCAAAAAGCTTTGTAACTACGTCAATGGAAGTTACTGGAGATCACAAGTGACTTCAGATGCAGAATAAGCAGTAGAAATCTGGATTAAATGGTCAAGTTTTATAAGGTGTAGATAAAAGAGATGGGAATAAGATTGCACAAATGTTAAAAATTAGTACCAAATTTCAACAGAAAGTACTGGAAATACTCAGAAGATCAGGCACATCTGTGGAAAGAACATCAGCGTGAATGTTTCAGGTTGGAGACACTTTCTCGGTCTGAAACATGAAGTCAATCTCTGCTGAAGACACCAGACCTGCAGAGGGTTCCAGTATTATCTGATATTTAAAAAATTTCTTATTTCGAGTATGTTCTAAATGTTTGACTTTGATTTACATAAAGACAGGAAAAAAGTGTTAAAGTTTCAGATAAGTAATCTCTACAATCACCAAATAATTAATTGCTGATAACAATCTTTTGTATTCTAAGTTTAGGGATAAATAATGGTCAGTAGCCCTAAATAATGTCCTTGTTACTTTCTAAATAGTGCAATAGTGTAGGCTTTTTAATATCAGCCGAGTAAACACGAGGCCTCGATTTGCCAACTCATTGTACATATGATGGCTCTAGCACAGTATCACCAACACTCCAATTATATGCTGAATACTCACCTGCCAATCACCCACCCCTCATGGTGCCCCACCTCCTTCCCTTTCTCCTATGATATATGCTCCTCTCCAATTAGATTCCTTCTTCTCCAGCCCTTTACCTTTCCCACCTGGGGTGTATGGGGTGTCAGGGAGAGGTAGCACCTCTGGTGGGGGAACATGTCACGTCCTTTTCAGGGCGGTTAGTCCACCTTTGGTCCCCACCTGGCACTCAGCTCTCACCTGTGGCTCCCCGTAGCTGTTTGCATGTGACAGCGGCCACAACCCGGGCACCGGCTTCGACAAGCTGGCTAAACCAGGTGAGGGTAGCCGACGGGTCTCAAACTCTCGGTGAGATAGGGAGTCGTCTATCCCAGCATGTGAAGACAGACTCTGACAAATTGAGCAGACAGGACATATGGAAGGTCCAACGGTCAAGAAGGCGGTCTCTGCAAGCATGGTGGAACGTGTAGAGCAGGACAAGACACAGAAGACATCCTGGTCATCCACTGCACCTGGTCCCATCTCCAGCCGTCTTGACTCTATCTTGTCACTGGATCCAGATGGGAATTGGGAAGAGAGAGAGTGAGGCTGTCACTACGCAACTCTCCCTCACTTAAATCCAAATCACGCGCTAGTCTCGACACCATCATAATGGTGTCGAGGTCCTCATCAACATCGATGATGGATGAACACCTTTCCCACCCACCTGACTTTAACTATCACCTTCTAGCTTTTGTCCCTGTCTCCTCATCTCCCTACCTTGTTATCCTGGTATCTTCCCTTTTCTTTGTAGTCCTGAAGAGTTTCGGACTGAAACATTGACTGTTTATTCATTTCCTTTTTATGAAATTTGCTTTGGATTTCCAGCATATGAGTATTTCTTGTGTTTACAAAACAGTTATATACCATGTACTGTATATAAAAATATACATACAACAAGATGCTGGAAAATAAAACTCATTTAGACCATAAGACCAAAAGATATAGGAGCAGAAGTAGGTCATTTGGCCGATTGAGTCTGATTTGCCATTCAATCATGGGCTGATCCAATTCTTCCAGTCACCCCCACTCCCCTGCTTTCACCCCATACCCTTTGATGCCCTGGCTAATCAAGAACCTATCTATCTCTGCCTTAAATACACCCAATGACTTGGCCTCCACAGCTGCTCGCGGCAACAAATTCCACAGATATACCACCCTCTGACTGAAGTAATTTCTCCACATCTCAGTTCTAAATGGAAGCCCATCATTCCTGAAGTCATGCCCTCTTGTCCGAGAATGCCCTACCATGGGAAATAACTTTGCCATACCTAATCTGTTCAAGCCTTTTAACATTCTGAATGTTTCTATAAGATCCCCCTCATTCTCCTGAACTCCAGGGAATACAGCCCAAGAGCTGCCAGACGTTCCCCATACAGTAACCCTTTCATTCCTGGAATAATTCTTGTGAATCTTCTCTGAACCCTTTCCAATGTCAGCAGATCCTTTCTAAAATTAGGAGCTCAAAACTGCAAGTGTGGTCTCACGAGTGCCTTATAGAGCCTCAACATCACATCCCTGCTCTTATACTCTATTCCTCTAGAAATGAATGCCAACATTGCATTTACCTTCTTCACAACCGACTCAACCTGGAGGTTAATCTTTAGGGTAACTTGCGTGAGGACCCTCAAGTCCCTTTGTATCTCTGCATTTTGAATTCTCTCCCCATCTAAATAATAGTCTGCCCATTTATTTCTTCCACCAAAGTGCATGACCATACACTTTCCAACATTGTATTTCATTTGCCACTTCTTTGCCATTCCCCTAAACTATCTAAGTTTCTCTGCAGGCTCTCTGTTTCCTCAACACTACCTGCTCCTCCACCTATCTTTGTATCATTGGCAAATTTAGCCACAAATACATTAATGCCATAGTCCAAATCATTGACATACATCGTAAGAAGCAGCAGTCCCAGCATTGACCCCTGTAGAACTCTACTGATAACCGGCAGCCAGCCAGAATCGGATCCCTTTATTCCCACTCTCTCTTTTCTGCTGACCAGCCAGTATTCCCCCCCTTGCTTGTAACTCCCCTGTAATTTCATGGGCTCTTATCATGCTAAGCAGCCTCATGTGTGGCACCTTATCAAAGGCCTTCTGTATATCCAAGTACACCATGTCTACTGCATCTCCTTTTTCTACCTTGCTTGTAATTTCCTCAAAAAATTGCAGTAGGTTTGTCAGGCAGGAATTTCCTTTCAGGAAACCATACTGGTTTTGCCATATCTTGTCATGTGCCTCCAGGTATTCCGTAATCTTATCTCTAACAATCGATTTCAACAACATCCCAAACACTGATGTCAGGCTAACAGGTCTATAGTTTCCTTTCTGCTATTCCATTCTTCTTAAATAGCAGAGTAACATTTGCAAAGATCATTGTTAATGCCTCCATAATCTCTCCAGATACTTTCTTCAGAACCCAAGAGTGCATTCCATCAGGTCCAGGAGACTTACCCACCCTCAGGCCATTAAGCTTCCAGAGCACCTTCTCAGTTGTAATTTTCAATGCACATTCTTCACTTCCCTGCCACTCTTGAATGTCCGGTATACTGCAGACAACTTCCACTGTGAAGACTGTTGCAAAATACGCATTCAGACCTCTGCCATCTCTGCGTCTCTTATTACAATATCTCCAGCGTCTTTTCATATTGGTCCTATACCTACCCTTGACTCTCTTTTACCCTTTATATAAAAAAGCTTTAAGTATCTTCTTTGATGTTAGTCACCAGCTTCCTTTCATAATTCATCTTTTCCTTCCTAACAACCGTATTAGTTTCCTTCTGCAAATTTTAAAAAGTTTCCCAATCCTCTACCTTCCCACTAGCTTTGGCTTCTTTGTATGCCCTCTCTTTTGATTTTCCTTTGGCTCTGATTTCACTTGTCAGCCACGGTAGTATCCTTCTTCCCTTGAAAATTTCTTATTTGGTATGTATCTGTCTTGCACTTTCCTCATTTTTCACATAAACTCCAGACATTTCTGCTCTGCTCTCCTTCCTGTCCTTTTCCAGTCAACTTTGGCCAGTTCCCCTCTCATGCCATTGTAATTTCCTTTATTCCACTGAGACACCAACACATTGGATTTTGTTTTTTTCCATCTCAGATTTCAATGTGAACGCGATCATGTTGTGATCACTGTTCCCTAAGGGTTCCTTAACCTTAAGCTCTCCGATCACCTCCGGATCATTGCACAACACCCAAACCATCACAGCTGATTCCCTAGTGGGTTCAACAAAAGCTGAAGAAATTTAACTGAAGAAATATTATGTTTTTGTTGATGACACAAATGAAAAATGGCCTCTGGTGGTATGATTTTTAAATTTTACCAAAAAATTTTGATAAATAAATTTATGAAAATATATTCTTGAGAGCAACTATGTTATGGAGTAAAATTTGAAGCAGTAGATAAGTTATTATAAGGCAAAACGTGGCAAGCTCCCATCTTATGCAGAACCTGGACAAGATAGAGTGTAATTATACAAACAGGTATAGGTGTAGACAGTTATAGAAACATAGAAACATAGAAAACCTACAGCACAATACAGGCCCTTTGGCTCACAAAGTTGTGCTGAACATGTCCTTACTTTAGAAATTACTAAGGTTACCCATAGCCCTCAATTTTTCTAAGCTCCATGTACCTATCCAGGAGTCTCTTAAAAAACCCTATTGTTTCTGCCTCCACCAATGCTGCCGGCAGCCCATTCCATGCATTCACTACTCTCTGCTAAGAAACATACTCCTGACATCTCCTCTGTACCTACTTCCAAGCACCTTTAAACTTTGCCCTCTCATGCTAGCCATTTCAGCCCTGGGAAAAAGCCTCTGACTATCCACACAATCAATGCCTCTTATTATCTTGTACACCTCTATCAGGTCATCTCTCATCCTCTGTCACTCCAAAGAGAAAAGGCTGAGTTCATTCAACCTGTTTTCATAAGGCATGCTTCCTAATCAAGGCAACATCCTTGTAAATCTCCTCTGCACCCCTTCTATGGCTTCCACATCCTTCCTGTAGTGAAACGACCAGAACTGAGCAGAGTACTCCAAGTGGGATCTGACCAGGGTCCCATATAGCTGCAACATTACCTTTCAGCTCCTGAGCTCAATCCCATGGTTCATGAAGGCCAATGCACCGTATGCCTTCTTAAACACAGAGTCAACTTGCGTAGCAGCTTTGAGTGTCCTATGGACTTGGACCCCAAGATCTCTCTGATCCTCCACTCTGTCAAGAGTCCTACCATTAGTGCTATGTTCTGCCATCATATTTGGCCTACCAAAATGAACCACCTCACACTTATCTGGGTTGCAATTTATCTGCCACTTCTCAGCCCAGTTCTGTGCAGTTATCAATGTCCTGCTGTAACCTCTGACAGCCCTCCACACTATCCACAACACCCCCAACCTTTGTATCATCAACAAATTTACTAACCCATCCCTCCACTTCCTCATCCCGGACATTTATAAAAATCACGAAGAGTAAAGGTCCCAGAACAGATCCCTGAGGCACCCCACTGGTCACTGACCTCCATGCAGAATATGACCCATCTACAACCACTCATTGCTTTCTATGGGCAAGCCAGTTCTGGATACACAAAGCAATGTCCCCATGAATCTCACGCTTCCTTACGTTCTCAATAAGCCTTACATGGGGTACCTTATCAAATGCCTTGCTGAAATCCATATGCACTACATCTATGTCTCTACCTTCATCAATGTGTTTAGTAATGTCCTCAAAAAATTCAATCAGGAATCACATCCTCAAAAAATTCAATATGGAGTCATATCCTCAAAAAATTCAATCAGGTCCTCAAAAAATTCAATCAGGTCCTCAAAAAATTCAATCAAGTGAAGAAACATTTGATGTTTCAGGGTGGGATCCTTCATTAGAACTGGTAAGGGACAGAATGGAACCTTTCTGTTTGCACATGGACATTATAGAAAATTCTCTTCATGAATTTCTACTCAGAAGGGTCCCATACCATTGACAATGGAGCTGTGGCATCTGCATATTTCTCCATACAGGTGCAGGATTTCAGCTGAATTTGTTGGGATAGATCAATGCAACTGATACCATGAAACAATTCTGGTGCTTGTTTCTAAGCATGAATGTTTGTAGAATCAGCAGTGTTGTGCCAATGTACACACTACAAAGATTCATTTCATTCAGAACACAAGTAAACCTTCTCAAGAACTGGATTTTACCTCTTTGCCAATATAAGTCATGGTTAAATCATCAATGTATCTCTCGTGTAAAATAGAAAACACATGAACTTAATTGTTGAATGAAAAACTTGAGCCTTTAGAAGCTGGTGGAAGCAGGAGAGAGTAAACACCAAGAACGTTTTCTAAAACCATGGAATCATTTCTGCAAAATTCAGCAGATCACCATTGTTCAGGATGCCACTGAGATGTTGAATGATGCAAATCCATATGGGTTGACTTGGTTAAATTGAACAAGTTGAGGAAAAATTTGGTAGATGTAGTATAAAATTGATAACTGTGAAGCCATCAATGGGCGGGGTGTAATGTATGGATCTATGTCTTTTAGAGTAATGACACAGACACAACAAATTGGTGACAAGTATGAACCTGAATGTCAGTGAATATCACCAACTGCGCTGACAGTTACAGGATGACTGACTTGAGAGTAAGAGAAAGAGACAGTGAGAGGAAAGTGTTTAACAGTATGGAGATGGCAGTCACAATCCCAACAAAGGGATGTGTGAGTAACAGTGAAAGATGCACAACTGGCAAAGTTAAAGTGAAAATAACATAATGATGGCCTTAATCAGGAAATTTGATGAATTTGAGTGCTACTGAGAACTGGGAATCTTATATCAAGAAAGTTTAACTGTACTGTAATGTGAATGATGTGGATGAGGAAAAGAAAGTATCCACACTTCTTAGCTTAATGGGTGCTAAGACATACAGACTTTTACACAACTTAGTAACTCCTGAAAAGCCAGCCAGCAAAACATTTGATGAAATTATTACAACTTTACAAAATCACTTGAGCCCTAAACCACTAGTAATAGCTGAAAGATTTAGATTTTACAAAAGGAACCAGTCAAGGAATGAAAGTATTTCTGAATACATTGCAGAACTGTGCAAACTTTCCCAATACTGGGACTTTGGAGATAGACTTTCTGATGCATTAAAAGTCAAGCTTATATGTGGCAGGCATAGTCACAGCACTCAACAGAGGCTACTGTCAGAAAGAGACATAACCTTAGAACAGGCATTGGCCATGGCAATATCATTAGAGACTACAGTAAAGGAACTATAGAAAAACTTCAGAAACGACAGAAAAAAAAGTTTAGAATGTGAAAGGCATAAAATGTCCCTGAGTAGTGTAAAAAGCCAAATATTTTATCAATGTGGAATATTGTGTCATGATGCAAATGATTGTTGGTTCAGATAAAAGTTTGCAGAAAGTGTCACAGGCAGGTCACAGAGAGCATGTGCAAGTCAGGCAAAGAACACAACCAAAAGAAAAAAGCACACGAAGTGAAAAGTTTCAAACACAAAGCTAAACAAATACATACAGTGACTCAATATGCAACTGAATTAGACAATACAGAGACTGACAAAGGTGAGCTGTCATGCCTAGAAGTGCACAGCATTACTGAAGATCACAAAATTATGTGGATCGCAATAGATATGTCAGGTGGTAAAACTGAAAATGGATTTGGATACGGGTTCAGCTTTGTCTGTAATTTCAGAGGCTGACTACAACAGACTGTTTTCTATATTCACATTAAAAAACGCTCAGTGAAGCTAAAGACCTACATAGGGGAATAATTGCCTCCCAAAGGCAAACTGAAAGTAAACGTGACATACAATGGCAAAACACAGCAGTTAGCACTTTCTGTGTTGGAAAGTGGAGGGACAACACTTTCCGGATGTGAATGGTTGAGAAAAATCTAACGAGCTGTCACACAATCAAAGCTCTCAATGTGTCATCAACAGGAAAGTGCAGCCCAAATAATAGCATTAACGAAAGACTTAATGCTAATGAGAAGGGTGTTGGTAAATTCAAAGGCATAAAGGCCAGAATTGAACTGGATGAAATAGCAACCCCAAGATTCCATAAAGAACATCCAGTGCCTTACGCATTACGTCCTAAAGTGGATGCTGAACTGTAGAACTTGGAACTTGGAACTTGGAATTCTCTCCAGTTTGAGTGGAGATTGAAGCAGTGCTACAGGCACCCAAACTGGAAAATGTGTCACAACTCAGGTCATACTTGGGCTTTGTAAACTACTACCACCAATTTCTCCCAAACATTGCTATAGTGCTGCACCATTGAATGCACTGTTTCAGACAGGAGCAAAGTGGGAATGGTCAGAAAGATGTGTAGGAGCATTCAAGGAAACAAAGAGACTAATAACATCAGACAAACTTCTCACCCATATGACCTTTCTTTTACCATCAGACTGGTATGCATTGTGTCCCCGTAGGGCCTTGGTGTCCTTTTGTCACACACTATGGAAGATGGATCTGAACATCTGATTGCATTTGTTTCAACATCACTGATGAGTGCAAAAGGTAACTACACATGGATGGACTGATGGGCCCTTAATCTAGTGTTGGGGAATAAAGAAGTTCCACCACTACCTCTACAGACAAAAGTTTATGCTGGTGACAGATTATCAGCCCCTTGTGTGCATTTTTAATCCCAGGAAGGGAATTCCAGTGATGACTTCTACCCAGTTGTAATGCTGGGCACTGTTCCTAGGAGCCCACTCTTATGACATAGAGTTCAGGGGTACGAAACAACACAGCAATTCTGACAGGTTGTCATATCTTCCACTGTTGGTAACTGAAGAAGTGAAGTATTCATACTGTGACCCAGCGGAGGTATTCCACACAACATTGGTGGATCAGTTGCCAGTAACAAATTCTAAAATACAAAGAGAAACAAACCTGACATTGTCAAAAGTCTATGGCATCACCATGCAAGGATGGCCAGCTTATGGTCATCCTACGTTCCCAGAGTTCTCAGACAAAACCAACTGTCAGTATGTCAATGAATGTTGATTTGTGGATCTCGTGCCGTGGTTTCCTCTAAACAGTGCACCAGAGTGTTAAAGAATCTGCATGAAGGACACCTGGGTACAGTCAAGTTGCAGAGTCTCGCCCGGAGCTATGTGTGGTGGCTGGGAATAGACAGATTGAAGACTTGATCTAAAGCTGCTTGGAATCCAAAAAGTTCAAAATGCACGCTCACAGGCACCATTACACCTGTATGAGTGGCCGTCTTCACCATGGCAAAGCGTGCAATTTGACGTCACTGGGCCATTCATGTTTCTGATTGATGTAGATACTCATTTGAAAGGGCTCAAGTTCATACGAATGAAACCAACCACATCAGAAAAGATTGTTTCCGCTCTGAAGGGTATCTTCACCAGAAATGGCTTGCCTGAACAAATTGTTAGTGTCAACGGACCACAATACATGTCAGAAGAGATCAGAGTATTCATGAAGAAAAATTGCATCAAACATTTCAACTCAGCTCCTCACCACCCAGCAATGAAGGTGTTAGCTGTAAGGTTTATCCAAACCTTCAAGAGGTCCATTAAAGCTATGGACAAGGTTGACATTTCTCTACAGCAGAAGGTGGAGAACTTCCTTTTTGTAGATTGGAACTCTGTTCATGCAACAACAAATCAAACACCTGCAATGCTGCTTATGAACAGGAATCTGAGATCTTGCTCTTGCTGCATGAATGAAGTCACTGGAGAAAATTACTGGTAGATAAAAAGCAGCTTCTTTATTTCACAAAACAAGGTACAGCAAGCATTGTATGGAGATGCTTTTGGTCGAAAGGTCTCGCTAGCCCAACATGGGGCTTGACATTTTATGTGCTAAACATTAAAGGACAACTTCATATTTACAATGTGTGATGATTCTTTCTTGAAACTACATACAACCTTCACGCCTCCTGATTCACCTCCCCACTACAGACATCCAGATGAATTTTAATCAGCATCGTCTGGACTGGGATTCACAGCTTTTAGGAACCTATTGTTCAGAGCTGCACTCCGAATTAAATGCACAATACATTGTCAGATGTGAAGATGGGTAGCCAAAGTCAATTATTAAATGTATATGTCCTAAACCCCAAAATGACTCTAACACTCTCATAGACCCTCTGAGAACCAATCTATGAAGGGAAGTATGAATGGGTCCGTTCCCAACACCCCCATTGTGACAAGTACACAATAAGCAGATCAGCAGTTGCCAAGTAAACCAGCAAGGAGCTTCAAGGTAGGACAGGAAATCCTAGCATGTAATTACCAAGAAGACAAGTAAACATCCAGTAGGATAGCTACAAGAACTGAACCACTGATGAAAACAATGGATGTTGGAGACCTTAGATCATGGGGACCATATACTGGCCGTTAAACTGAAGAACACACCTGAGTTGATTGCGTCCAACAAGACGGACGCATTACAAACACCGGAATTACCACTCAGTGATGACGTCACCAACAGCCACGAGACACAGGAGACTGGGAACATTACCTTTGACAAGACACCTGCCAAACCTGATGCCACTCCACAGGTCCAAAGGTGCTATCCTGAAAGAAACAGAGTGCCACCCAAAAGACTGAATCTTTAGTATAGTGAACTTAGTTATGGATTGTTATTTTGAAAGCATGTTTATTTGAATATGGTTTGTGAAAGGGAAATTCAATGTTTTGTTACATATACATCAATCTAAAGGGGGAGGAATTGTAATGTATGGATCTATTTCTTTTAGAGCAATGACTCCCCTTAGCATTACATATGGACTGATAACTTACCTATGCCCATTGATCTGTTGTCTACGTATGCACATTGATCTGATCTCTCTCTGCAATGCGAATATGTGAGCTAACCTTACTGCCCGTGTGCGTGCTTTTATTTAATTGATAGGTACTTGTACAGACACAACTCCTGTGCAAGGATTGATGATGGGGATAAACGAGAAACCCATACAGTCAATAGGAGAGCTGCAAACTCCACTACAGGTCATGATTGAACCCGAGTCACTGGAGCTGTGAGATGGTGTTTCTATTAATTCTGCCACTGTGTTGCTTGAAGACAAAGGTGGCCAATTATTTAAATGATATCAGTATCAGCTTTATTATCACTGAAGTAACTGTTGATGAACAAAAACACTTTGTACACACGTTACTGACAGTAAATATGCAGTTGCAACCACAGTTAAGAAATCAGAATCAAAATCTACTTTAAATATCAATTGCATATGTTGTGAAGTTTGTTTTATAGCTGCAGTACATTACAAAACATAACAGTAAAGAACTATAAATACAATAGAAAATATATATTTTATAAAAAAATAAATATATAAGTTGTGCAAAAAGACAGCAAAGAAAAAAGTAGTTTCTACATGGGATCATTGTCCATTCAGAAATCTAATGGCAGAAGGGTAAAATGTGTTCTTGAAATAGTGAATGCGTGTCTTCACACTTCTGTGCCTCCTCCTTGATGGTAGCAATGAGAAGAGGGCATGTCCTGGTGGATGGGGGTCCTTGATGATGGATACCACCTTTTGAAGGCATCCTTCATGCTGTTGGGGGGTGGGGAGTAATGGGGACTAGTGCCCTTGCTGGAGCTGGCTGAGTTTACAACTTTCTGCAGCTTCTTACGATCCTGTGCAATGGCTCCTCCATATGAGATGGTAATGCAACCAAGAAGAGTGCACTCTGCCATACATCTGTACGAATTTATGGGAGTCTTTGGTGACGTACCACATCTCCTCAAACTCCTCTTGAAAAATAGCTGCTGTTGTGCCTTCTTTGTAATTACAGAGACCTTCAGAGATGTTGACACCCAAGAAGTTGAAACTGCTCACCCTTTGGATTTCTGAAAGGAAAATCATGTCTGATGAATCTCATAGAATTTTTTGAGGATGTAACTAGTAGAGTGGATAGGGGAGAACCAGTGGATGTGGTATATTTGGATTTTCAAAAGGCTTTTGACAAGGTCCCACACAGGAGATTAGTGTGCAAACTTAAAGCACACGGTATTGGGGGTAAGGTATTGGTCTGGGTGGAGAATTGGTTAGCAGACAGGAAGCAAAGAGTGGGAATAAACGGGACCTTTTCAGAATGGCAGGCGGTGACTAGTGGGGTACCGCAAGGCTCAGTGCTGGGACCCCAGTTGTTTACAATATATATTAATGACTTGGATGAGGGAATTAAATGCAGCATCTCCAAGTTTGCGGATGACACGAAGCTGGGTGGCAGTGTTAGCTGTGAGGAGGATGCTAAGAGGATGCAGGGTGACTTGGATAGGTTGGGTGAGTGGGCAAATTCATGGCAGATGCAATTTAATGTGGATAAATGTGAAGTTATCCACTTTGGTGGCAAAAATAGGAAAACAGATTATTATCTGAATGGTGGCCGATTAGGAAAAGGGGAGGTGCAACGAGACCTGGGTGTCATTATACACCAGTCATTGAAAGTGGGCATGCAGGTACAGCAGGCGGTGAAAAAGGCGAATGGTATGCTGGCATTTATAGCGAGAGGATTCGAGTACAGGAGCAGGGAGGTACTACTGCGGTTGTACAAGGCCTTGGTGAGACCACACCTGGAGTATTGTGTGCAGTTTTGGTCCCCTAATCTGAGGAAAGACATCCTTGCCATAGAGGGAGTACAAAGAAGGTTCACCAGATTGATTCCTGGGATGGCAGGACTTTCATATGAAGAAAGACCGGATGAACTGGGCTTGTACTCGTTGGAATTTAGAAGATTGAGGGGGGATCTGATTGAAACGTATAAGATCCTAAAGGGGTTGGACAGGCTAGATGCAGGAAGATTGTTCCCAATGTTGGGGAAGTCCAAAACGAGGGGCCACAGTTTGAGGATAGAGGGGAAGCCTTTTAGGACCGAGATTAGGAAAAACTTCTTCACACAGAGGGTGGTGAATCTGTGGAATTCTCTGCCACAGGAAACAGTTGAGGCCAGTTCATTGGCTATATTTAAGAGGGAGTTAGATATGGCCCTTGTGGCTACGGGGGTCAGGGGGTATGGAGGGAAGGCTGGGGCGGGGTTCTGAGTTGGATGATCAGCCATGATCATAATAAATGGCGGTGCAGGCTCGAAGGGCCGAATGGCCTACTCCTGCACCTATTTTCTATGTTTCTATGTTTCTATGTTTCCACTGCTGATCCCTCGATGAGGATGGATATGTGTTCCCCTGACTTCCTCTTCTTGAAGCAAGGGCTGTGAATGGGGTTGGGGGTAGAAAAGGTAATGATATGCTGGCTTCATTAAGATTTGAGTTCAAGAACAAGAATGCCTTGTTACAATTATACAGGGCCTTCATGAGATGAGACTTGTTTCTTATTCAAGTACAAAGACAGCCAGTTCCCTCTAAACACAAAGCCTTCTCAATTTTTCACCATTTCTCTCTGGCTATACAGATTGATAGGTGGTAAATAAGGCATATAGCATGCTTGCCATTATTGGTTGAGGAGTGGAGTTCAAGGGTTGTGAGATAATGTTGCAGCTTTATAAAGCTCTAGTTGGGCTGCATCTGGAATATTGTACTCAGTTTTGGTTGCCTCTTTATAAGGGAGGATGTTGAGGCTTTGGAGAGGGTGCACAAGAGGTTTGCAAACTTAGTTTGTTTTCTCTGGCGCCGCGGATGCTGACAGGAGATCTGATAGATATTTATAAGATTTTGAGAGGCATAGATGAAGTACTCCAACCCAGTATCTTTTTCCCAGGGTTGAAATATCTAATATCAGAATGTATGTGTTTAAGGTGAGAGGGGGTAAGTTCAAGGACATGTGTTAGGCAAGCTTTTTTTGAGTGGCTGCATATGGTGTTAATGGAGACAAGTGCAGTAGAGGCATTCAAGAAACTCTTAGATAGGCACATGAATGTGTGGGAAATGGAAGGACATAGATAATGTCTAGGCAGAAGGTAATAGTTTGGTTAGGCTTTTGATTACTAATTTAGTTGGTTCAGCACAACATTGTGGGCCAAGGGGCTTGTCAATGTGCTATACTGTTCTACAATATATTCCATATTCCATTTAAAACTATGGCTTTAGATTTTTTTCCATCAAAAGAAGGTTGTCTCACTTTATTCCACATTACATCTGGAATGTATTTCATATTCTATCTGTGTCCTTGCCCATCTAATTGCCAGTCTATCTACAATACTTTTGAAGATTATCTGATGACTTCACCCACATCATTGATTTAGATTGCAAGTAGCTGAAGCACCCAACAGTTCACAGCATATCAACCTGAATGCGATCTATTTATTCCAATCCCCTGCTCTCTGTCTGATGCTCAGAATATGCCAGTGATTATCTCGACATTAACTGTTCTAAATTTGTTGATTTTGTGGCATTTTTGCAAAGGCTTTTGAAAAGGCTAATTACATCACTCAGCACTTATCAATTCTATGAGATACAACTGTAAAAAAAGTTTCAAAACAATGTCAAACAGGATTTCCCTTCAGAAATTAATACTGACTTTGTCCAATCCTATTTTTATTTTGCAAGAGTTGTAGAACTACCTTCTTAATAACAGATTCCACAATTTTCACTACTACATATGTAATGCTAACTAGTTCATCGTTTATGTTGTTCTTAAATACAAGTTGTTCTTAAATACTAGAGTTATATTTGCTATCTTCTCGGAGCTGTTGTAGAATCTACAGAATTTAGAAAGATGATAACTAGTGCAATCACTTTATCAAAATCCTAAATTTACATTACCAAGTCATGAGTAATTTTCTAATACTAGTTCTTCTCCAGTGTTACTATCATTTTTGAGCTTATTTACTCCCAACCTATTATTTCCAGGAAGTTTTCTGCTTCTCATCCCCTAATATTTTGTTCTCACAATGACATCATCAAGTTGAACCAAACTCATCATTTAATTACCATGAAAAACTGGAGGAAAGTTGGAGGCAACCTGTATCTTTTACTTATAACCCTCAGCAAAAAAGAGGAGATCATGACATGAAAAGCATTGAATCGTGTGATCTGAAGTACGTCTGTCTGGATAATGGTTTTATACTTATAAGCTCTCCTGGTCAATTCAAAATACATTTATTGCCCGCAATTCTGAATATACTTCAATACCTTTGTCCACTAATAGTTTCAATTCACAGAAGCCCTAATCTGTGGCCTTATTGTTGCCACTGTCCACTCTATATACCTTGGGGTTGGTGAAAGCATATCTGAAGATCTACGAACCATAACTCACTCGTTTTTCTACATGCCCTATTTTTCCACAATCACTCCACCACTTTTTTCCCCATGTCTTTGACAGCCCTTACTATTAATGCTTCTTAAAAGGAGAAAATCCTGAAAACATGAATGCCCAAATTTTGTGCTTACTTTTTGTAACAACTGATTTGGTATTGGTAAAAATATAGTGCCCATTTGACATTTCAATATAGAAGAAATTTAATATTTAGGTACATTTTAATTAGCGTCAAGTTAAATTTTGTTGTTTTCTGTTCAGGGCCCATGTGTTTTTTATTTACATTTATTATGTCTTCATTTAATGTACCTTTTAAATAATCTTTGTTGCTACATAGTTGCTCTTACAGCATGATTAATCCTGTCTTAATTGGCCCTTTTGTGAACCTTCATGTAATATGTTAGTGTATGCTGTACAGAGTATGATGAAAGAATGAACAAATCAGTGGCAAAATCTACTGAGATTTGCTTCATTACAAGTAAAATTGCTCCCACATTTGAAATTACACACATACACTGCCTTCCAGGAGCATGACTATAAGAAACATTCTAAGGTCAGCCAAATCCTAAGTTTATAGTTTGCTTTTTACTGTTCCCTACATTTGTAGGATTAAGACTACAAAGATTACTCCCTGAACATATTCTAATAGATACAACAGGTTTGCTAAATATGTAGAAATGTGCAAATAATGACATTCAGGGAATCCTTATGGGTCCCTTCTGAACATGTTTTGCTGTACCCTATTTGAGTTATGTGCAGCTTTAGACTTTTGGATTACTATTATCATTACATCATGCTCTTACATATCTTCTGCTCAGATTAGTTTATGCTATATCTTTCTTTCTGTTGAAAACTTTTTTCTTTTTGGTTTGACTGCCCTGCTTTCTTTGTTGACTGTCACTGGAATCTCGATGTCAAGAAGTTCACTCTTTTATGCTTTAATACAGAAAGTCCCGTGGACATTCTGTGTTTCACATGACCAGTACCTGTGGTTGATATGACAGGAGAATACATATTTGAAACTCAATGGTTCATCATGTAATTTTCTATTTTTCAAAAAATAAATTGGGTAAAATTTCCTGCACTAGGTGGAGATGAATATGGAAAAATCAGGCAATCGGAGTCCTCAAGTTTCTCTGCATAATCTGATGAAAATTAGACATATGCTTCCACCATAAATTTATTGTGCCATGGCTAAGCCCAGGAAACCCTGCCCTGGTGTGCTTATAAAGTCTGAAGATATTAAACAACAATACCTTTGGCTTTAGTTACCACCACGTATATGCCACTTCTCATTTATTTGTCTGGAAATATTTTTCCCACTGTCATTAATCAGGTGGCACAAGCACCCTTCTGAAATTGAAAAGTCAGAATAATAAATAAATAAAGTTGAAATGTTGAATGGTTAAATCTCCAAATAACAAAGAGCTCACAGATTTGTAATTTTAGAGACCTTAAAAGGGAGCAAAGAGGAAACACTAACATGTTGTAATTAGCAGCAGTAGTACAGGGGACAAGGTCTGATGGAAGGATCTACACCCAAAACATTAACCCCCACCTTCTTTGAAGTTCTGGATTGCTGTGTATTTGCTGTCATTTTCTGGTTTTATTTAAATTTTCCAGAATTAGCAATGTATCTTTTTTATTTCTGCTGATATGAAAACTGGTTTCAATATCCTCGATTACCACAATTTGCAAAGTTCACACTTCCAAATTTAGATGGTTTTCCTGAAAGAAGTTTAGGTCAAATACATCTGATCGCAGAATTTGAGAAAATTCAGATGAAGAAACTGTAGACTCAAAGCAGAATTTTATTCAATGCAATAACGATAATTTGATTTTAAAACTACAATAAAACAAAACATTTGGAAAACTATATTGAATAATATAATGTGTCAGGGTAATCTAAGAAAAACATCAAACTTCTCAGAATGCTATTTTCTGATATAGAGCAAAGTATTTTACAAACCCAATGGACTTTTTTTTATTAAGATGCATGCCATGGACTATATAGGTTTGGGGAAATAATACTATTCTTTTAAGTAAATCTGTAAATTTACTATTAAAGGGAAAATAAAGTATTAGAAACTTGAAAAGGTTGTGAATGTACTTGGACTCAGGATCCACATTAACATTAACTTCAATTTTTTCAACTGGTGACAGAAGTTTTTTGTTCTAATTTTAAGACATCAACTTACATTTCAACAGACATTGGCTATTTATTATTTATGAACTGTTGCTTTAGAATGACCAACCAATAGTTATAGTCTTGTCAATTTCACACTGTAGATTTATTTTATAAATGTCTGCTGGATTTCTCTTTCGTCTTTTTATCTGAAGTCAAGAGTCGCAGTATTCTAATCATTTTCTTCTGCATCCTCTTAGTGCTGCTAATTGCCTTTACAGATTTCACTGCACTCTCCTCAAACTTCCAAAGCCCATATGTAATACCCCACTAGAGTACCTTTTTTTTATTGACAAACATCACTGGTATTATCAGCATTTATTGCCCTCTGCCAATTACCTCTGAACTGAAGAGTCAACTATGTTAGTGTCTCAGGCTAAATTAGAAAAGGATGACAAATCTCTTTCCCTGAAGGACATCAGTGGATCTTTCGTACTTCATGGCAATTGCTCTGAAGCCTCATTGTATTTTAAGAAGAATACATTTCATAAGTGTGCAATGGCTCAAACTTAAATTCCACCTGTAGATATGCCAGGATTCAAACTTACTGGCCTCAGTGGCCTAGAATATTGGCTGCTGGACCTATTACTTAACTGTTACGCCAGTTCATAATGCATAGAGTCACTACTTCATATCTCTACTGACCCAGTTGACCTCCATGCTACTACCTCTGTGGAGTTCGCACATTCATCCTATGACTGCAAGCTTTAGTTGTTTCCTCCTGTGTCCCAAAGATTTTGGGTTTGGTGGATTGATGTTTTGAGAGGAACCTGAGGGTCGGCGGGGGGGGGGGGGGGTCATGGTGACAATGGATAGATGGCAACATGGGGAAAATATTGGGAAAAAATACGTTAATTGTCAAAATGTGCCTGACTCATTGGGCTGAGCAGCCTGTATAGGTGCCCGTCTCTGTCTGACACTATATTAGCAGGTTAAATACAATATTTCTTCCAGTGGCAACTCTATCATACTGATTGTTAGCATAAACCCCTGTCTGATGCAGTTAATTCCTGATATTAATAGGATGATCGATACACATTCCATTTAATTGCTCTGCACCCAAATGTAAAAGATTGAACCAAATATCTGATTTTGTCAACATTGTTTGAGTCTGCCATACCATCCATTTAGTTATTACTTCTTCTACCTTATTCTTATTGCTCTGGCTTCAAATGGGAATGAAAAATAAACACAAACCACAAACCATAATTAATTAATTAAAACAAGAAATGCCTGAAGGGCCCAGCAGCTCAGGCATTTTCAGGAGACAAAGCATTTTAGGTAAGTGATCCTTGACCACAAATTATTGATTGAGTTACCAAGTGTGGAAAATTATATTCATAAATAGACAAATGTGCAATCTAAACTTAAAACAATGCTTATGAAGAGATCATTGTTCAAACTGGCTCCTCAGTATATTTTCAGATTTTCAGAAGCAAAATGTCATTGTTTGTTTGAAAACATTTAATTCTATCTGGAAACCTTTGCCCTCCTGCACTTGGTTGTGCATGTCAAGTGAAAAGCAAGGACTGAACCATACCGTGACCTCATTTTCCAAGGGGAGTAAGGGAATGTGTGCAAACAAATTCAATTACTGCCACAAACTAGCTATTAAAAGAGTTTACACCAAAATCTTGCTTTACGTTTGTTGTTCTTAATATTCTTTTCCTATTAGCATATCATGAAGACTGATTCAAGTTGAATGCTTCCAGTCAAACTTAATTTCTCATAAATTTACCAACTGGTTATAAGATTTAAAAAATCCTCCTAAAGTGCCTCGTTCGGTTCAGTCCTGATTAAGGCTGCTTAAATGTGTGACGATAGATTTCCCGTTATCTTAAATAATTTCCTGATTTAAAAAGGAGGATGCATTTTATTTTACTTTAAGGCAAAACAACTAAAGTGAATGAGTCCAGAGATATGTTGTTACTTTTTGTAAGGTGAAAATATCTATGGTTTCCTTGCATAGAAATGGATCGTTAAACTTTCCATAAAGCACAGGAATTCAACAACATGAAATAATAGCTGAATAGACTGTTATCCCAATAATTTACCTTTCATGGTAAGACCATATCTCCGTCTCTGCCGTTTTGACCTATCCTGACTTTGACTCAGTTTCCTGGTTTGTTCACTCAATGTTTACACAGACCATACCTACAAATTGGGTCCCTCCAGTAGCCCCAAGTTAAGACCAAGTTGGGAAACAAGGTCAAAAGAATTGTGGAGCTCTATAATTGCAGAAAATCATTGAATGTCAGAATCAAAATTACATATTGCAATTGTTAACCACATGACATTGTATTTTTTGGCTAACAGTGGCCCTATCAACCTTAAGTAATTAGAAGCAAAGGAAGTAAATAGTCCAGAAATGGTAGGGTCAGATTTAGAGGTGAACAAATAACTAATTAATACTGTTTTTAGCATCCTGAGTGTTGCAAACTGAAATTCCCAGTGGGTCCAATATTGGCAAAGTCCAAGGAAGGACAAGAAGTGGCAAGATCAAAATGTTTTCAGAAGTCTTAAAATCAAGCATTAGAAAGTTGACAAAATGGAAGCTAATTTACCCCAAACATTATAGACTGCTATTTCCTGGCATTTGACCAGTCTGTGGTGTATTTGCAACAGTTCATAATTTTATTTCAGATCTCCAGCATTTTCAGTTTTTTCCTTTTATTTTAGTATTCTATAATTAGGAGATGCACCTAAATCAGATGCCAACTGGCAGAATTGTTAAGGTCCGGGTCACTGGTGCTAAATGAGATCATCCTGAAGGCTGTGAACATCATGATACATAGCCAACTAGGGTTGAGCACTTCCATGGCTGTTATAGGGAATTATTTCAAGAATAATATAAATAAAGCACAAGTGAAGGCAACTGGAAAATTTGACAATGCTTAAATATAAAGACCAAATACTGCCGTGTTGTAGGTTGTGCTGGAGGATCCTTAGCTAAAGAACAGAGCATAGAAATTTTACTTCAAAATATTTTTGCATTATGAGTTTGGAGCAAAATAAAATTAATTGCAAAGCACATATAATATATACCTTGAACTATATGTGTGTTATACCCACACATAAGGCAGCAAGGCAAGCAGCGGTAAACTAGTCAGGAGTTTCCAACTCAAGATAGACTATTGAGTTCTACTTGAACCATGGATTATGATATAGATTAAGTCACATGGAGTATTAAATAAATTTGTGATGGTTGTGGTGGACTCTCATCGGACATGAAGCATCTTCTGCAGACCTACTTGTGTTAGTAGTTATAGTAGTTAGTCATGCGACATGGTTTCACATAGTTGTGGTAGCCCACCAGTCCTGAGGTAACATTGAATGGAGATTCATGGTGATTCTTTGATCCTCACTAGTACTACTTAATCTTGTATTGTGTTGTACTTTTACTTGGGTTGCTGTATACCATCTCCACTTTGCTGAAACAAAAAGCGAAAATACTGGAAAATCCCAAGTTGGACAGTCCCATTAACTTTTTTTTTCAATATTCTGTCAGACCTGCCGAAATATTTTCCCCACTTTTTCAGTTTTCAAGCATCGGCAGTTTTTTTCACGTTCATTTACTCTGCTTCACTATGTTGGATCAAGAGTGGACCATGGGACTTAGGAAGGAAAATCCAGCTATTTGCGTCTTTTTCCACATCGGGCATGGTGCTTAAACACATCATTGCTCAAATGCTGTGATCTAATCTCTGACCAAAACTGTTTTTTCCAAATTTGGTCTGCCCTTTTTTTTCCAGTTTTGAGCATTTCTCATAAGCACATGTGCAGTAAGACATTGTTTCGGACAGTGGGGCTTGGTTACAGTTTAACCGGTATAGACTCATCAGTTAGCCCACATATCAACGTCCTTTAAGACTTATTCCAGGCATCTTCTAATACTGCAATGTTTTGCGTGGTCCCTCAAATTTTCCACGCCCTTACAGATTGCCTCATCTGGTATCCAGTTATGTATATTGGATTCGTATATTAAACATTTCAGATGGTGCTGTACTATGCAACAGTAATGACTGAACTTTGTGTTATCTAAGAGTCCAAGCCCCCTTTCACAGTTAGCATGAGTTTCTTTCATTCAAAGATAACAACATTTTGTAGTGCTCATAGACAAAAAAATACCAATGTTTTTGGCATTGAAAAACATATTTAATTTTCAATTTAAATGGTAAATGCCTCTAGGATTCTATCATATTAACAAAGACTTCTGAAGCAACCCAGCTGTGCTGTTTCTGACATCTTGCCTTGAGCACCATTTATAAATCTTACTTCAGTAGTGGCAATTTCATCCTTCTGCTTTGCCAGGCTTTAAGTCACAGGCTCATCAGTCACACCCGAACAGACTCTTCAAGAGGTATTCATTCTTGTTGAATTGGATTTTCACTATCAAATACACAAAATGCTGGAAGAATTCCGCAGGTCAGGCAGTAGCTATGGAAATGAATAAACAGTGAACGTTTCGAACTCGTCTTCAGGACTGGAAAGGAGGCAGGAAGATGCCAGAATAAAATAGGTGGGAGGGGAAGGAGGATAGTTCAAAGGTGATAGGTGAAGCCAGGTGGGTAGGAAAGGTAAAGGGCTGGAGAGGAAGGAATGTGATAGCAGAGGAGAGTGGACACAGGAGAAAAGGACCTGGGGAAGGTGATAAGCATATGAAAAGAGGTTAGAGGCTAGAGTGTGCAACAGAAGAGTGGAGGGGGAGGGAAATTTTTTTTCACAGAAAGGTGAAATCAGTATTCATCCAAACAGGTTTGAGGTTACCCAGATGGAATATAAGGTCTTTTTCCTCCACCCTGAGGCTAGCCTCATTGTGGCTGCCCTCAAGGTGATTTTTCCTATGATCATATTGTGAAGTATTACATAACACACTCGGATAGGGAGCATCAGGGAGACAAGATAGATATACTTTATTGATCCCGAGGGAAATTGGGTTTTGTTACAGCCGCACCAACCAAGAATAGAGCATAAATATAGCAATACAAAAACCACAAACAATCAAACAACAAAATGCAAACTATGCTAGATGGAAATAAGTCCAGGACCAGCCTATTGGCTCAGGGTGTCTGACCCTCCACGGGAGGAGCTGCAAAGTTCGATGGCCACAGGCAGGAACAACCTCCCGTGACGCCCAGTGTTGTATCACGGTGGAATATGGCCGGAGTCCAACAGCAAAAAGTTCAATATCCGGTCTACAAACACGTTCCTCGATCACAATATGACCCGGACTGCACCATCCATTGTTAAACAGAACAGTAAGCACCCATCTCCTTTAAGCTTACTGCTCTCAGTGCACTTCCGGTCAGCCCGAACAGTCTGGAAGCCATCCATGGAAAAGATTTGATCGGGTATGTCCTCGTGCAGCCCCGTTCCAGTAAAACACATAACACTCCCGAAATGTTCTCTGACTCCTGGCTAGCGCTGTGAGCTCATCCATTTTATAACCCACCGGACTCCTCTTCTCCATAAGTCTCTGTTGTCTCGACCCGGTCCTCTTCCCTTGCCTTTGTGTTCCCCCTCTGCATCCTCTTTGTGTTTTCCTCCAGATCTCAGCCGGGGTGTCCGCAGCTCAGCTTGCTAAACCGGCTGGCATAAGCGCAAGCAGCCGGTCCCTGGAATAAACAATGCGCCCATGCTTCTGTCCCGCTAATGAGACGTGTTGGAATGTAACTATTTCCAACGCTATAAAACCCAAATAAAACTCTCTCCACCACCATGCTAGAGAGGGTGCAGCTTCGACGTGTGAGAAAAAAATACAAAAAATAACGTAAGTTTAAAAAGTAAGAAGAAAAAGGTAAGAATACTGGTGGGAACGGCTGTAACAGGCTGCATGCACGACCGGTGCATGCGCACTTATACAAATCTTTATACAAGCCTGTGGCCTCTCAACTGTATAATTGAAGCATGATTCCAGTGGTTGACCATGCGACACAGATTTCTCAAGGTCATTGTGGGTTCATCATCGTTAAAGTAACAGTTGCACACAAACATAAACCATACACGTTACAGAGTGTTTGACAACAATAAGTTAAAGATGTATGATTATGTGTCACTATGATATTTGATCAGGAAGCAAGACATTAATGGATAAAAAAACAGACTTCTTGCACACTTCTTCAGTGGAATAATCACAGAATCCAAATCAGGTTTAATATCACTGGAATATGTCGTGAAATATATTACTCTGTGGCAGCAGTACATTACAATACATTAAAAAAAAACAATAAATTAAAAAATGAGGTCATGTATGTGGGCTCTTGGTCCATTCAGAAATCTGATGGAAGAAGGGAAGAAGCTGTTCCTAAAGTCTGTGTGTGTGTGTGTGTGTGTGTGTGTGTCTTCAGGGTCCTGTACCTCCTCTTTGATTGCAGCAATGAGAAGGGGGCACGTGCTGGGTGATGGGAGTCCTTAATATTGGATGCCACCTTTTTGAGGCATCATCATTTAAAGGTTGTCCTGGATACTGGGGAGGCTAGTGCCCATGATGGAGCTGACTGAGTTTTCAACTCAGCTGCACTCTTACTGAAGATCTTGCCATGACTCTGCTCTAGAAGACCAAATTCTCAGCATTTGCAGAAGAAGCTTTCCATTTCCTTTTTGACTCCCCCCCCCCCAACCCCTTTACCAATCACTCGGATTATTTTCTGATTTCTTTGGTGTATAAGCAAGCAGCAGAGGATGATGGTGTCTCTTCCCACTTCCATGATGGGGAGCTTAACATTAGGTCCCCTGAGATCACTGCACTCCTTTGACAGTGGTTGCCCTCGAGAACTACTCTTTTGAATGTTGAACCCATAAGAGATAACAAGAATGGTAAACTGATGTTTTAGGCAACTCCTGTGATTACAAGAGGTTAACTGGTGCAATTGCAGCAAAGTTCTGGGTTCTCCACTTCTTTTGTGTCTGTTCCCTTGAATGCTCTAAAGGCATGGAAATTATTCCCACATGGTTCTGGACAAAGCTACCACACGTCCCCTCCCCACCCCACCCCCGCAGTCCCATTTTAGCTTGCTTCTTTCATCCACAGTCCAATCATCCAGGCTTAAATCTTTTCCAACTTTGATGTACTTGATTGAGGAGGCATGAATAATATCATTAAGACCAGACCCCTTTGGGGATATTTTCTGAAATATGGATGTTCTGGGAGACAAGATTTTCCATTGGGAACATGATTTCAGAAAATGAGTGATTGGGTCACACAATCATTGCCACAATACCATGGGAAATGTCCTTCTCTTGAACTATAATTTTAACTTGGCTTGGGAAGTAAAATGAAACTAACAAGGCATGACCTTCACAATGTCATCTGAAGGCCCATTTTACCCCACTGCACAAAACCCATTTCCACAATGGATACCAAGTAATTGGTCGGGTAAAATAAGAAGCCTTAGAACCTCAGCCACTTACAAATGCTACAAATGGTTATTGTTACCATAAACTAACCATCAAATAACTGCTACTGTTAAGCTTTTACAAATCAGCCCAGATAATAATCAGCTTGGCAGCAAGAACATTTTTAACAACAGTATCTGTTTCACTGCAAGATAGCACCAAACATTCAGAATTAGCAGAGCATAGTGAAGCTTGTGTTTGCCAATATTTTGTGCATGCTACTGTGAAATTAAAATTATCTAAATTATTTTATGGAATTTGGAATCAGAGAATGTTGCCTCAGAATGATTTTACCCAGAATTATTTCTGGGCCTGCAAAGGCAGACACCTTCCAGTCTACACCCAGCTAACAGGAATCACCTGCAGCCTATTTAAAACAACTCTCATCCGCAGCCCTTGATCTCTTATCAAACCACCCAGCCTCAACCAGTTGCTCCTAGCCTACCTTGTTGTCTTAACCAGTTAATCTGTTCTCTCTTGTTCTGTGACTTGTTAGTTTGCAGTTTATTATTAAAGTTATCGCTCATCACTAAATTGTCTCCACTGCTTTGCGTTTGGATCAAGCTTCCTCCATATTTCCTGACAATTATACTGAAATAAACAAAAATAACTGCCTATATATGTCTGATGTAGGATGAGAAATTTATTCCTGGATGATATAAATGTTCTGCTAACGTTGATTTCCCCACATTTAATAGTGCAGGCAGTCCATGTGGGACTTGGTGGTTGAGAGTACTGGACTGATGAACAACCACATTGGGTTTATTTATGTCTATATTTGGCACACAATATGAAGAAAAGAGGGTGGAACTCTTCTGTGCTTTAAAAACACTCTAATCATGGGATTTACATGGTGAAAAATTTTGGTTGGTTGTTTATTTAACTTTAATTGTAACTTCAAGGAAGAACAAGCAATGTGATGTGTCTCAGATGTTGTCTTCTTTACTTTCTACTCTGTCAGCCAGGCACAAACTGGCTGTCATTTCCTATGCACCACATTTTAATTGGTGAACAAACAAAGGAATCAGCAAGATATTGAAATAGAAAGTGAGGAATTGAACTTTTTCATATTGAGGTTAGAAAACACACAAAGTTCACAGCTTCTAGACTGAGGTTTCATGATACATAAGACCCTTCAAAGCACTTGGGAGCATTGACATTGCTCTAACAACAAAGGCGGCTGCATTTGCGATTTCAATGTACACGTTATTTGAAAGAAGCAGTTTGTTTAGATAACAAGAAACACACATTCAAGTTGCTGGTGAATGCAGCAGGCCAGACAGCATCTCTAGGAAGAGGTACAGTCGACGTTTCAGGCCGAGACCCTTCGTCAGGTCGGAGATCGTTTTGTTGAACACCTACGCTCTGTCCGTCAGGGAAAGCGGGATCTCCCAGTGGCCACACACTTTAATTCCACATCCCATTCTCATTCTGACATGTCTATCCATGGCCTCCTCTACTGTAAAGATGAAGCCACACTCAGGTTGGAGGAACAACACCTTATATTCTGTCTGGGTAGCCTCCAACCTGATGGCATGAACATTGACTTCTCCATCTTCCGCTAATGCCCCACCTTCCCCTTGTACCCCACCCGTTATTTATTTTTATACACAGATTCTTTCTCTCACTCTCCTTTTTCTCCCTCTGTCCCTCTGACTATACCTCTTACCCATCCTCTGGGCTTTCCCCCCTCCCCCCTTTTCCTTCTCCCTGGGCCTCCTGTCCCATGATCCTCTCATACCCTTTTTGCCTATCACCTGTCCAGCTCTTGGCTCCATCCCTCCCCCTCCTGTCTTCCCCTATCATTTTGGATCTCCCCCTCCCCCTCCCTCTCCCACTTTTAAATCTCTTACTAGCTCTTTCTTCAGTTAGTCCTGACGAGGGATCTCGGCCTGAAACGTCAACTGTACCTCTTCCTAGAGATGCTGCATGGCCTGCTGCGTTCACCAGCAACTTTGATGTGTGTTGCTTGAATTTCCAGCATCTGCAGAATTCCTCGTGTTTGCGTTTTTAAACACACATTCAGTTTACAAAGCATTTAAAATAGTTAATTTACAGTAACAAGCACAAACTAATAATATTGCTGCAAGTTATCAGTTTCCCAAGGGTTCAGTATGTTGTGAGAGCATTTGACCTCAGTTCTAGGGTGACATTCAAGGTGCAAAAATCTTGAATTTTTGTGCCAAGGAATTCTTTCCAAGGAGCCAGCAGAGAATATCAAACCATTGCCAAGGCCTTCACATGTTCCTTGAAGTGAAATTATCCAAATTTTAAGCAGAATTTTCACTCTCTTTTACCACCATCAAAGGAATACATACATTCCTCTCTTATCCTGCACCTGTATGAATAATATGTTACTTAATTCATATTGTGTCTCAATAGATCAAAAAAACACAAAAAACGAACTGGACATAAGGAGTTTTGAACTCATTCCAGAAATCAATGCGATCATAGTTGATCCTAAAATTCAATCACATTTTCCCATTTTATCTTTATACCATGTGGGAGAGTACTATGACATGAAAACACACCATTCTGCTCAAGTCATTCATGCTGACCCTGGTGCCCACTAAGCTAGTCCCATTGTTCACTTCTGGCTCATATATTTAGAAGCACCTCCTATTCACGTACAGATGTACAGTACTTCTCTAAATGTTGTCTTTTAGATGTTGTTATTATGTAGACCACATGATAGTGGAATAGATAGACATGAAAATGTGAGTCTTATGACTCTACTAGTGGGGGAAAAAATGACAGAACTTTTGTTGGGGAAAAGTATAGGAGCAGAAAGGGTGTTCTTTCTTGTCCTACGGAAAGTGAAGTTTACTGGAGGATTAGATTTACACCCAAGGAATATGACTTTCTGGCCACAGGTAAACTCCAGGCATATATTTCTTTGCAATAGAATTACATTCTTCTGGATTCAATCTAAAATAATTGATTCTGTAATCGTCATATAAAGAGAAAAATCATCACTCTGTTTTGGTCAGCTTTAACTTCTACAGTATGTCTGTGTAAGAAGGTAGGCAGTTAGAGCAGCAATAGACCTCGGCAGTGCAGCCCTTGGTCCAGGCCCTTATACAGCAATGTCTTATGCCTCTCTTGTTTGGCTTAGGAAACTGTCAGCAAAACAGGTGAATCCCACGTACCTTTAAAAAGTGAATTGAGATCAGTACAGACATGTTGGGAAACTATAGTACGTGAAGAAATGTTGAAGTAGTCAGGGCTACACATCTTATTCATGATGGTATGGTGAAGAAAATGTTTGAGGTGAGTGGAAATTCTATATTGTAGCTTGGTGCTTAACAAGCTGTGAGAGAGAGGATTTGATCATTATGGTGCCTGAGAGTCCCATAATGCCGGCCTTATTTGCCAGCACTGTAAAGCATTAAACATTGACAGATCCAAACATCAGAAACACATAAACAAAGACATCCAGTGAACTTTCTATCAACTTATTACAACGCCCAGGGAATCAAAATGATGATACATAGTTTCTGGGAATCATTGCTTTACAAATATATATAAAAAAGCTTTTCTTTTGGCAATCCATTTTCCAAATTTAAGTACACACAGATCTTTAAAATTACAATTTTTTCCTCCTTTCTTCGTTCTGGGCACAGACAGAGGTCATTTAACTCACTAAGTCCATGTTAGGTCTCACGGGAGCAATCCCATTCCCCATGTACTTTCCCTGCAATGTTCTCACAGATTCATCAACTCCCCTTTGATTCTTCTTGCCACTAACTTATATTAAGGGACAATTCAAAGTAGCCAATTAACCTCCCCCACATCATTGGGATGTGGAAGAAAACTGAAGCAGCCAAGAAAAACCCATGGAGTCAGGGGAGAATGTGCAGACGGTGCACACAGTATATAAGATCCAGTTTAAGCTTGGGTCCGTCAAACTGTGAGGTTGCTGCAACACTGGGATATCCTCAAGTCACAACTGATTTCTAATGTCATTCAGTGATCCCAGTCATTGATCTTTACCTGGAGGAAATTATATAGAATATTGCATTGTTCTCCATCTCAATAACTCTTTCTGGTCAAAAAGGTTTCTTCTTACTGTGGCAACTGTTTCAATTTAGCGGAATGTGGAAACCAAACTAGGCATAGCAAGGCCACACAAACGGTGAAGAGGCTAGATGGAAGGTCACGACCCAAAGCGTTGACTGTCCAATTCCCTCCACAGATGCTGCTCGGCCCAGTGAAGTTCCTCCAACATTTTGTTTGTTCTCACAAATGGTAGTATGACTTATGACAGGAGCTCCTGCTCCTGCAGGTCTTTCCTCGACATCCAGAAGAAACTTTTGCTTCTTGCTTGTATTTCTGGTAAAGTAATGTCAGCAGTGTTTGAGAACATCTGAGGATTGTCCTAGCCATCAATCTTAGATGGTGTCAATGGTCGTGAAAGCATCTGCAGAAGTCCACTGCTTTTGCTTTTATTTAAACAATCACAAGATCTTTCACTTCAGCTTTGAAAGGCAGATGGTCTTAGTGGAATATGTCAGTCAACAAAGTGTCTTGTACGGCACTGAAACATTGAGATTGTTTCATACACGTCTCAGCACTTGAACCTAAAACCCTACAAAGAGACAAGCATACCAGCATTCAAATTCAATAACATAACCCAAAGCAGATCAACTACCATTCATTTCACTGTAGTTTGAAAAATTTTGCTGTTTGCATAACAAAACAGTAGCTGTAATTCACTGAATGCAAGTGAAGTCCTTCAGAATTTCTAATGATACAATATTTTCAGAAGATCCATCAGTAAAAAAAATATTGTGAATGTACAAGGAAAGAGTTCTAACATGACCAATACTCATCTGGGGTTATGGTGGGTGGTATTAAATAGCCAATACACTGTTGGAATTAGAATCAGGTTTATTATCACTGGCATGTGACATGAAATTTGTTAACTTAGCAGCAGCAGTTCAGTGCAATACATAATCTAGCAGAGAGAGAAAAAAATAATAAATAAAATAAAACATAATAATAAATAAACAAGTAAATCAATTACGTATATTGAGTAGATTTTTTTTAATGTGCAAAAACAGAAATACTGTATATTAAAAAAAAGTGAGGTAGTGTCCAAAGCTTCAATGTCCATTTAGGAATCGGATGGCAATGGGGAAGAAGCTGTTCCTGAATCGCTGAGTGTGTGCCTTCAGGCTTCTGTATCTTCTATTCAGATGAAGTGTTAAACGGAGAACTCATCTGCCTTTCAAATACTTACTGAAGAAATGACAAGTTAACACCAGTGTTTTGATTTAAAATAATTCTCCAAATAGCCATTATTTTGGCCCATTATCTGGCGATTTTCACATTGCTGCTTGTGAATGCTTATGCAAAAATTGCTTGTTGCATATCCTACATTTGAAAAATATTTCATTTGCTTTTAAATGTTTCAGCATGCCCTTAAGTTACAAAAGTAGCTATATAAGAACATGCGTTTTACTTTTCTTTTCTTTTGTGAAAGCCCACAGTTCTGATAGTATTCAGGGGCTTTGGATGCCACTACATAAAGGGCATAGTATTCCCCTACAGAAAACTGACTAACTCTCAGGACTGATCAGTTATCCATCGGAAAGGCAGCTGGTGTATTCCCTTAGGATAAAAGCATCCTGGTCCCTTTCCTTCCTTCATCAACATACTGAGGACTTTGAAATCCTCCTCCTGTGCCTTCCTCCCACTACACAAAATCAGTACATTTCAATCAGCAAGCTTCCTTTGCGATATTCTTATCTTACGGGTTGCATTAAGATTGATCTTTGGCTCCTTCCTTTTTCTCATTTACGTGCTTCCTCGTGGACGTGTCATGAGCAGGCACGGAGCCAGTCCGCAAATGGATTGATGAGGTGAGGTTCCACATGGACATATGCTTTCTGAGATGTGAAACTGCTCATCCAAAGTTTGGTCTTATCCAGACCCTGCCAGTTAAGCTACCTGAAGACATTGGATCAAACCCTGTGCAGACTGCCAGAGTACCTCAGCATAAGTGCCAATGAGTTTAGGAAGCTGAAGTCTGGCAGAGCTCATTCAGTGACCTCCGGGCTGCCCTCTGTTATTATATTCAGTGTGGCATCGAACAACCGAACACAACTTGTTGAGCTCCCCAGCACCTACACAGGGAAATCTGATCTTGGATCCTGAGCCTGTTTTGACCAGAGCCAGGATATGCAAGTCCAGTCTGCAAGGAATAAAGTTGAAGATAAATTAATACTTTGTCTTTAAAAATATATACTTTATATACAATATAATATATATATATATATATTGCTTGCTATTACAACAATGGACCTAAGTGCTTTAGATTCTTCATAGAGTATTAACTTGGCTCACTGAGTCCACCAAGCACCCACTTACACTTATTCTATATTCCTAACTCTCTTTCGATTCTACCACTCACGTAGATACTAAGGTCAATTCACCTGAAAACCCGTTTGTCTCTGGCACGAGAGAAGAAACCAACATACCTTCTCACAGGGACCACACAAGTAGCACTGGAGGTCAAGATTGAACTTGGGTCTCTTGTGCTGTGAGGCAGCAGCTCCATTAACCCCACTGCTGTTAAGATTGTTCTTAGCTGTGTTGTGAGCAGGCATTCTTCTTCCCACCCATGTTTCTGACAGGGCAATGCACAGAACTGGAAACTGTGTTGCAGAGATAATTAGTGTTTTAAGTCTTGTCATAACTTCTTTTCTTGTACAAAAGTGCCTGTAGCCATGCAAGTCCTAAGTGAATTTTAGGATTACTCCCAGTGCCACAAGGTAGTGAGATCAGAAATGGGAAGGTAAAACAATTAAAGAGCAAGGCAGGGCTTCAGTTGTTTGGATAATTAGACTCTCTTCAGGGAAAAGGTGACCAGAACACCTGTACAGGCGACCCATGGTTGCACGTAAACAGGAGGAGGACTAATATCTTGGCAGGAAGGTTTGCCAGTGCTCCTTAGGATGGTCTAAGTTGAAGATATAAGGGTATGGCACCCTAAATGAATGAGCAGCAGAGCAGAAGGTGAGACAGAAGCATATGTAGTGAATGGAGCAGGCAAGTTTAGTGGGCAGAGCATCTGGAGACAGTTGGGGGAACATAAGAGGGCTGAAGGCTAACTGCATCTACTTTAATGCAAGATTTCTTGCAAGCATGATGGATGAGCTGAGAGCATGGATCAACATGTGGGATAACAATATTGGACCCATCACAGAGACGTGGCTGATTGAAGGACAGGAATGGCAACTCATTGTTCCTGGGTATAGTATTTTCCAGGTGTAATGGAAATATATCCTCTAAGGACTAGCAAATTAAACTCGATAAGTCTAAATCTGGAGTAAGAAAGGGGCATTGACTTTGATGGAATTAAAGAAAATGCCACCAAATAGTCAGCAGGTTATGGAAGAACAGATATATAGACAGATAGTGTAGTATATAGAAGCAATTAAGTTGTAGTAGTTTAACTTTCTCAATATTGACTGTGATTATCTTAGTGGAAGCAGCCTAGATGTGGTGGAATTTGTTAAATGTATAAAGGAAGGGTTTTTAAAGCAAAAGGAAGAGACCCTTACACGGCAGGAACTGTACTCGACCTTACTCAGGGAATGAGGATAGATAAGTTTTGAAAGTGCCTGTGGAGGAACCCTTTGATAATGGCAATTATAGTTCGGTAAGTTTTAAGGTATTCCTGGAGAAGGATGAGGTTAGAACTGGAATTAAAATCTACCTTCAATAGTAGAGTATAACAAAGGACCTAACTAAAATAGATTGAGATCAGCTGCTAGAAGGAAAAACAACATCTAATATGTGGGAAGCACTTAAAAGTGAAATAGTAAGAATTCAGAGTCAGCATGTCCCTGTAGGGCTAAGATGAAAAGATGGTAAGATTAGGGGACCATGGTTAGCAAAGGAAATTGAGCGTTTGACCAAGAAGTAGGAGGAAGCACGATCAAGTGAGTCCTTTGAGGTTTATTGCGTATGTAGGAGAAATCTTAAGGAAGCATTTAGGGTCAAAAAGAGGACACGAAATTGTCTTGGCTGACAGAATTAAAAAACCTTTTATACATATATTAAAAGCAAGCGGGTATCTAAGAAAGAGTAGGTCTTTGAGTGAAGCCAGGAATACATGTGTCGTCCTGAATGAATACAATGGGGAGAAGAGAATTAGGGAATTTGTTCACTGACAGAGCCTATCAGAGAAGTGGAAGTGCCAGTGAAACTCATGCGCACAATCAGGTGGACATATCCCAAAAGCTTGAAGAAATCTATTTTAGGGTGCAATGGGAAGAAAGTAATTGCAAGAATTCTCACAGAGATTTGTGCATCATTTTTAACAATGGGTGAGGTACCAAAAACTGGAGGTTAACATTTTTCCTGTATTTACGAAGGGCAGAAAGGATAAGCCATGAAACTCATAAATCTATTTGAGTTGTTTGAAGAAGTTATGAAGAAAATTGATGAAGGGAAGGCAGTTTATGTGGTATACATAGACTTTAGCAAGGCTTTTGATATAGTAAACTGGTTCAGAATATTAGGGCATATACGAGCCAAGATATTGAGGCAAACTGGATCCACAATTGGCTTGTCATATGGAGATGTATTTTTCCAACTAGGATCTGGGCAGGGACCTTTGTTTGTTTTTTATACAAATGGCTTCAATGAGCATGTGTGTGGTTTGATAAGATGGCATGAAGATTGGTAGGATTGTAGATAGTGAGGATGGTTGCTTAGGGATACAGAGGTGTATTGATCACTGGAAAGTTGGGGAGAGTAAGGGCATATGGAATTTAATCCAGACAAGTGTGAGTTAATGCATTTTAGGTCATCTAATATTGACTAGACATATATGGTAAATGGTGGGGACCTTAGAAAAAAAGAGGTACAACAAGACTAAAGGATGCGAGTCCATAGTTCATAGCTCCTTGAGAATGGCAACACATTGGATAGCATGGTGAAGGTGGTGTTTAGCTTGTCTGCTTTCAAATGCAGGAGTGTTAAATGTAAGAGTTGGGGCATCATGTTGCACCTCTGGAAGACATGGTTAAGCTAAATTTGGAATATTGTGATCATTTCTGGCTGACACACTGTAGAAAGGATGAACTAGCACTGGAAAGATTGCAGAAGGGATTCACCGGATTGTTGCCTGAAATGGAGGGATTTAGTTTAAAAGAGATATTGGATAGACTGGAAGTTGAGGGTACATTTTATAGAGGTCTATGAAACTATGAGGGGCTTTGATGGGGTAGATAGTCGCGGTATTTTCTCAGGGTAGGAAAGTTTACCCTTAGGGCAGGATTAGGAAGAGAGGGGAAATATTTAAAGGAGATTGGAGGGGCATATTTTCCACACATTACATACACATAGACTAAACTGTCAGATGAAGTTGGAAAGCCATTTAGACAGGTACATGGATAGGAAATGAGTAGAGGGGAATGGGCAAAATGGGTTAGAAAAGATAAGGAATTGGCATGAAGTTGGGTGGAAGTACCTGTTTCTACGCTTTATGACTCTATGGCAATTCTGAATGCATGGAGGATTTGAACACTTGGGCAGCAGTGAGAGCTACAGTTGCTGGAGGAATTCAAAGTTGGGATACAAGCTGGAACAAAATATGTATGGAGCTTTGAAAACTTATATACTGGAGGGATGGTATGAACACAAAGGATAAAACATCCATTTAATAGGAGGAACCAAAGTGAATTCAGTAACAGATCTTTGGACTCTGTATATCCTTTAAACATATGAAAGAGAGACTCGTTCTATTTTCCATGTTGTAAAGGGTAAAAGGGTTTGCTAATTTCAAGTCAGGCTGAGGGTTCATAGTTTGTATGTACCAGTTGTTTCAGAGTTTCTCTTCCATTATTTACAAGGTAAGTTTTTACGCTTTTTGAATATTTCTGTATTTTTGGGAACAACCCTTTTATACAGATTTGACAAAACTGCCAAACAACATTCATTTCTGCATAACATGCATCCTTAAACTCTGTGTTTCATTATAAAACAAAAATTAAAATGACTACATCTGTAGATAAAGCATGCATTGCAACAGACACCATTGTGATAGCACGCCTCATTTTGTACACCGCCTGTAACCTCTGTTAGGTGCCCAGCTATGACTGCATTACTAATAACTTTACAATGTATTGAGCTTGCCAGGCAATGGCAGTCATCCCAACATGTTGCTTTCATTTCCCTCTGCCACCTTTATTTATAAAGAAAACTACTGCTTGCTATATGCACCCATATATGCTTCCAGTATACTTCTGCTAAAATCATAAGTACATGATATGAATTCCAGCTGATTTAAAATCAATTCTTTAAAGACGTCATTCCATGATGACACACATCTGGTTTGGACTTGGTTGGAACGTTACTGCTCAAGCTCATGCCAATAATGTTCTATGCACTTTAAAATGTAGCATAATGTGCAAAAATCAGTGATACTCATAAAGATATTATTTAGGAGTCAGTACAAAAATAACAAACCCGGAGAACTGCTGAATGCAGCATTTGTATGTAATGTGTGATTGTATATCTAAAACCAGAGCCCCTAGCCAATGTTGGACATATAGAAAGATTGTATGACATTTTCTAAGCACATTTGCTTCAGAAGCGGAAATTATAATTACACTCTTTGCAAGAATATCACAACATTATTTGAAAATTAATTTACAGGAAGCTATGTGCGAAGTTCCAAGGAGACACATCTATTTCTGTTGGAACACTCTAATGGGCTGTTTTGTGAAAATTAATGATGCCATGATTAGTAGTTGATTAAATGTGACTAGTATGTTTTAACAAATTGGTTGGTCAGAAGATGGGCTTGAAAGGGAAGTATACCAGGCCGTTACAATTACTAACAGAGCTCTAGTACTTTTAGGTGTTTCATACATTGATGCAAGAGGTATTTCAATAATTTAAATGGAAACCATTTCTAGTAAGTTCTCTACTTTGGCTCATCACTCACAGAATTTTATTTGATGTGCCAGGTTTTGCAGGGTAGTAAAATGACATTAAGAGAAAAAAATGTGAGGAGATAGCTTTAAATTTTGCTCAGTGAAGAAAAAGAATAATAGGTACAGGGACTAAAATGAAAGTCTCCTTTGATTCCATTTTGATAGGAAGCAAAACAATTAAATGTTACCTGTATATACAACTTAATGAAAGGTCTTGCAATGAAAAGTGTGGGAGCATTCAAATTACTATGGAACACTGACACTGACACTAATCATTGAGAGATACAACACAGTAACAGGCCCTTCTGGCCCAATGAGCCCATGCCACTCATTATACCCATGTGCCAAATTACCCTACGAACCTGTACCTCTATGGAATATGGCAGGAAAGCGGAGCACCCAGAGGAAACCCATACAGTCACGGGGAGATTGTACAAACATCTTACAGACATGGTGGGGTTGCTCCCAGGTCACTTGCGCTGTTTTCCACGACAGTTTTCATAGTTACATAGTGGTTGGCACAACACTTTACAGTACCAGCAATCTAGGTTTGTTTCCTGCCACTGCCTCTAAGGAGTATATATGTTCTCCCTGTGACTTCATTGCATTGCATTCTGGTTGTTCCGGTTATCTCCCACTGTTCAAAGATATACTCGTTTGTAGGTTAACTGGTCATTGTAAATTGTCTTGTGATTACTCTAGAGTTAAATCAGGGGATTGCTGGGCGCTGCGGCTCGAAGGGCCAGAAGGGACAGAAGGGACAGAAGGGCCAGAAGGGACTACTCTGTGCTGTGTCTCAATGAAATAAATGCTACACTATGACAAACATGTATCACTAAAGAGTTGAGCATGGTTAAAAGAACACGCTAAATACAGTACAAAGTTGTAATTAACTCATGGTGAAAACACATTTAATTATTTACTTAATTGAATCAAAACAGGAAATACTGGAAATATTGAGGAGAAATGGCAGCATCTGTGGAAATGAATATACAGTTAACATTCCAGGTCAATGAATTTCCATTTAAAGTTTATTGTATACATCCGCTAGAACCTTTACCAGTTCTTTTTCCAACTTGCCAAAGTCTTTACAGTTCTTTGCACCTTATCACGGCCAAGTTAATTGTGCAGCAGCCAGGGAACATCTTATTGTCAGTTGCAGTTATTGTACAGCTGGGTCAAAGCCAAAGTGATGGGTGGGCAGTTCTCAGAGGGATTTGCAGTACGTTTATCCGAAAGTAATCTTGATTACTTCAGTCTCAAGTCAGATTAAGTAAAACTAATGAATTGCAAATCAGAAAACATTGAACAGAGAATGGTATATATGTACTGTGGAGACATCTGTGCTTGTCAGAGCAACGTGTCTTTTTTAAGAACGGATTTAAAGATGGCTAAGACAAATATTCAACTTACAAATTCTGTGAAGGCTGGCAGAACAAGTTTTTTTTTGGACATGGAGCATTTTTAGATTGACGAGGCAAAGGTTGATTATTAGTTTATACAGACAAATAGTTAAGATATTTCCACCAGATGGCATTGTAGTATTCTCTACTACTTCTTCAACAGTTTCCAGATAGCACGTCTTGAATGCATGTTTGCCAACAAGATCGGGCAACAGTAAGTTTCTCATCAAAACATAAATTGAGTTTTAGATATGGGAGTCATGTTCCTTACACATTTTGCATAAAATAACAGAATGGATAATGTCCTAGACACCTTTGTAACAATTTGGCAAGTATTTTTGCTTAACTCGCGTCATCTCTATTGGGATGCAATTATCTTGGAAAGCTATCAGAAAATATAATCACTGGCTATAACATTCGGTCAACTAAAATAATTTCCTCTGTTTTGGCTTGTTTCTATCGATGTTTTTGACATAAAATTTAGGATTTTTATTTCATGCATGACTTATGTAGAGTTTGAATTGCAGCCATTTCTACAACCTGTACGCATTTTCAAAAATTCTTACACTTTTAATAAGTTATGCCTGGAAAAATAATTAAGTGAATTAAAAGTGCTGTTGCCAAATTAGAGACCTTGCTGTTATTGACTGAGAATTCAGTTTGAAGTTCACAATATTGGTCAGCAGACAAATTCGTAACTGTGTTTACTTCACTCAATGAAATTTTGCAGCCAAACTTCTCAATTAGACTGTTTCATTCTGCATTCAGATGTTTGTCTCTAATGTCCTGTATTAGAAACTATGAGACAGTCCTCCCAGATGACATCTAAAAAGTTGGAGTTTAAATCCTGCTGATTTCTGTTTCCTCTATCCTCGTGCTTGCAATGATCAATTGCTGCATTTGCTTGAGATTAGCCAGGAAAGAAACTACTATTTATCTAACACACATCTGCTCTCACCACATCCTCCTGCCACCCCATTAGGGATAGGCTTCCCCTTGTCCTCACCTAACACCCCACCAGCCTCTGGGACCAACATATAATTCTCCGTAACTTCCGCCACCTCCAACGGGATCCCACCACCAAGCACATCTTTACCTCCTCCCCTTTCTGCTTTCTGCAGGGATCGCTCCCTATGTGACTCCCTTGTCCATTCGTTCCCCCCCATCCCACCCCACTGATCTCCCTCCAGGCGCTTATCCTTGTAAGCGGAACAAGTGCTACACATGCCCTTACACTTCCTCCCTTACCACCATTCAGGGCCCCAGACAGTCCTTCCAGGTGAGGCGACACTTCACCTGTGAGTCGGCTGGGGTGATATACTGCGTCCGGTGCTCTCGATGCGCCCTTCTATATATTGGTGAGACCCCACGTAGGCTGGAAGACCATTTTGCTGAACACCTATGCTATGTCCGCCAGAGAAAGCAGGATCTCCCAGTGGCCACACATTTTAATTCCACGTCCCATTCCCATTCTGATATGTCTATCCATGGCCTCCTCTACTGTCAAGGTGAAGCCACACTCAGGTTGGAGGAACAACACCTTATATTCAGTCTGGATAGCCTCCAACCTGATGGCATGAACATTGACTTCTCTAACTTCCATTAATGCCCCTCCTACAGTTGTGTTGGGCATGTGGCCAAGTGGTTAAGGCGTTTGTCTAGTTATCTCAAGGTCGCTAGTTCGAGCCTCAGCTGTGGCAGTGTGTTTGTGCCCTTGAGCAAGGCACTTAATTACACATTGGTCTAGTCTGTGCAAGGAGTGTCGCCCCACATAGCCTTCCAATCTGCGCCTTGTAAGGCATGAAAATGCCCAACATAGGCCTCTCATGGTCTGAGTCGACACTCCCCCCCGCCCCCATTCTTACCCCATCCCGTATTTATTTATTTATTTATTTATTTATCCATTATTTATTTATTTATTTACATGGAATAGTACAACACAGTACAGGCCCTTCGGCCCACAATGTTGTGCCGACCCTCAAACCTGCCTCCATATAAGCCCCTACCTTAAATTCCTCCATATACCTGTCTAGTAGTCTCTTAAATTTCACTAGTGTATCTGCCTCCACCACTGACTCAGGCAGTGCATTCCATGCACCAACCACTCTCTGAGTAAAAAACCTTCCTCTAATATCCCCCTTGAACTTCCCACCCCTTACCTTAAAGCCATGTCCTCTTGTATTGAGCAGTGGTGTCCTGGGGAAGAGGCGCTGGCTATCCACTCTATCTATTCCTCTTATTATCTTGTACACCTCTATCATGTCTCCTCTCATCCTCCTTCTCTCTGAAGAGTAAAGCCCTAGCTCCCTTAATCTCTGATCATAATGCATACTCTCTAAACCAGGCAGCATTCTGGTAAATCCACATCCATCCTATAGTGAGGCGACCAGAACTGGACACAGTACTCCAAGTGTGGCCTAACTAGAGTTTTATAGAGCTGCATCATTATATTGCAACTCTTAAACTCTATCCCTCGACTTATGAAAGCTAACACCCCATAAGCTTTGCTAACTACCCTATCCACCTGTGAGGCAACTTTCAGGGATCTGTGGACATGTACCTCCAGATCCCTCTGCTCCTCCACACTACCAAGTATCCTGCCATTTACTTCGTACTTTGTCTTGGAGTTTGTCCTTCCAAAGTGTACCACCTCACACTTCTCCGGGTTGAACTCCATCTGCCACTTCTCAGCCCATTTCTGCATCCTATCAATGTCTCTCTGCAATCTTTGACAATACCCTACACTATCTACAACACCACCAACCTTTGTGTCATCTGCAAACTTGCCAACCCCCCCTTCTACCCCCACATCCAGGTCACTAATAAAAATCACGAAAAGTAGAGGTCCCAGAACAGATCCTTGTGGGACACCACTAGTCACAATCCTCCAATCTGAATGTACTCCCTCCACCACCACCCTCTGCCTTCTGCAGGCAAGCCAATTCTGAATCCACCTGGCCAAACGTCACTGGATCCCATGCCTTCTGACTTTCGGAACAAGCCTACCCTGTGGAACCTTGTCAAATGCCTTACTAAAATCCACGTAGATCACATCCACTGCACTACTCTCATCTATATGCCTGGTCACTGCCTGAAAGAACTCTTCAGGGTTGTTAGACATGAACTGCCCTTCACAAAGCCATGCTGACTGTCCCTGATCAGACCATGATTCTCTAAATGCTCAGAGATCCTATCTCTAAGAATTTTTTCCAACAGTTTTCCTACCGCAGACGTAAGGCTCACTGGTCTATAATGACCCGGAGTATCCCTCCTACCTATTTTGAACAAGGGGACAACATTCGCCTCCCTCTAATCCTCCAGTACCATTCCCGTGGACAATGAGGACATAAAGATCCTAGCCAGAGGCTCAGCAATCTCTTCCCTCGCCTCATGGAGCAGCCTGGGGAATATTCTGTCAGGCCCTGGGGACTTATCCGTCCTAATGTATTTTAACAACTCCATTATCTCCTCTCCCTTAATATCAACATGCTCCAGAACATCAGCCTCACTCATATTGTCCTCACCATCAAGTTCCCTCTCACTAGTGAATACTGAAGAGAAGTATTCATTGAGGACCCCGCTCACTTCCACAGCCTCCAGGCACATCTTCCCACCTTTATCTCTAATCAGTCCTACCTTCACTCTTTTCATCCTTTTCTTCTTAACGTAATTGAAGAATGCCTTGGGGTTTTCCTTTACCCTACTCGCCAAGGCCTTCTCATGCCCCCTTCTTGCTCTTCTCAGCCCCTTCTTAAGCTCCTTTCTTGCTTCATTATATTCCTCAATAGACCCATCTGATCCTTGCTTCCTAAACCTCATGTATGCTGCCTTCTTCCACCTGACTAGATTTTCCACCTCACTTGTCCCCCATGGTTCCTTCACCCTACCATTCGTTACCTTCCTCATCGGGACAAATTTATCCCTAACATCCTGCAAGAGATCGCTAAACATCAACCACATGTCCATAGTACATTTCCCTGCAAAAACATCATTCCAATTCACATCCACAAGTTCTAGCCTTAAAGCATAATTTGCCCTTCCCCAATTAAAAATTTTCCTGTCCTCTCTGATTCTATCCTTTTCCATGATAATGCTGAAGGCCAGGGAGTAGTGGTCACGGTCCCCCAGATGCTCACCCACTGAGAGATCTGTGACCTGACCTGGTTCATTACCTAGTACTAGTTCTAGTATGGCATTCCCCCTAGTTGGCCTGTCCACATACTGTGACAGGAATCCATCCTGGACACAACAAACTCTGCCCCATCTAAACGCTTGGAACTAATCAGATGCCAATCAATGTTAGGGAAGTTAAAGTCACCCATGATAACAACCTTGTTATTTTTGCACCTTTCCAAAATCTGCCTCCCAATCTGCTCCTCTGTATCTCTGCTGCTACCAGGGGGCCCACAGAATACCCCCAATAGAGTAACTGCTCCCTTCCTGTTCCTGACGTCCACCCATACTGACTCAAAAGAGAATCCTGCTACATTACCCACCCTTTCTGTAGCTGTAATAGTATCCCTGACCAGTAATGCCACCCCTCTTCCCCTTTCTCCACCCTCTCTATCCCTTTTAAAGCACTGAAATCCAGGAATACTGAGAATCCATTCCTGCCCTGGTGCCAGCCAAGTCTCTGTAATGGCCACTACATCATAATTCCATGTATGTATCCAAGCTCTCAGTTCATCACATTTGTTCCTAATGCTTCTTGCATTGAGGTACACACACTTAAGCCCTTCCACCTTACTGTCTTTACACTGTTTATTCTAAATAAAATAAATACATTTATTTATTTATTTATCTATCTATCTATCTATCTATCTATCTATCTATCTATCTATCTATTTATTTATTTATTTATTTATTCATATTCCTTTTTTACTCTCTCTCTGCCCCTCTCACAATAACTCCTTGCCTGCTCTCCATCTTCCTCTGGTACTCCCCTTCCCCCTTTAAAAGGGGGAAGGGGAATGCCAGAGGAAGATGGAGAGAGAAGGATCCTTTTATTCCCTCTCACTGCATCCTACCAACCAGCCAATGCTCTAACAATGTCAGTAACTTTTCTATAATACCACAAGCTCTTAACTTAGTAACCAGCCTTATGTGTGGCACCTTGTCAAAGGCCTTCTGAAAGTCCAAATATTCAACATCCACTGCATCCCTTTTGTCTATCCTATTTGTAATACTCTTAAAGAATTCTAACAGGTTTATTGAGCAAGATTTTCCCTTAAGGAAACCATACTGACTTTGTCCTATCTTGTCCTGTGTCACCAACTACTCCTTAACCTCATTCTTAACAATTGACTCCAACATCTTCCCAACCACTGAGGTCAAGGTAACTGGTCTATAATCTCCTTTCTGCTGCCATCTTCCTTTGTTAAGAGTGGTGTTGTGTTGCCCTGAAGGTGTTTATTTGACTTTGTTGGGTCTATGTTTTAAATGATTTGTTTATAACTATTTTCTAGTTAAAGGTCGATAACTAAGTTACAGTATAACAAAGGTAAATTCATTGTCCATGGTATATCGCCGCATGCGATGATTTCACCTCCGGTTTTGCCGCGTCTTGGTTCGGAGAAGGTGTGAAGGTGGGTGCCATGTGTGTGGCATGATCGTGAAGAGCTCCGTGTCTACCCACAAAGAAACATTATAGAAACAACACCGTAAGTTCATAAGAATGTATTTGGAGTAAAAATATTGATGTATATTCTGCTAAGGAAGCGACGGTTGGGGCGGTGCACGTGCTGGCTTTTCAATTTCAAACGCGGGGTCAGCTCAAGCCCGATGGCAGTTTGATGGGACCTCCTCGCCCATTACTCAGGGTGGCAGGAGAGACTCGCTAAAAGAAGAGAGCATGCGTGGTCTCCAGAATGAAACAGACACTGTATATATTTGTATTTTTTTATCAACAGTTTTCACCATACGATGTTAATGTGGAAGAGTGAACAGTAAATGGTTAACTTTACTATGTGTCTGTCTTCATTGGCTCCGGTTTAATTTGGTGTTTAGTCAGAGTTTCAATACACTGCACGAGAACACTGTAGTGAAAAGGCGGAATCATTCGGTGTTTCAACAAGTGGTATGATGGCTTCGCGATCAAGCATCAAGTCGCTTGCACCCAGTGCCAAGAGCAGTAGGACGTCGACAAGTGTGGCTGCCCTCGCAAGAGCTGAAGCAGAAGCCGTCAAGGTGCGAGTGTCATTCGCTAACCAAGAAGCAAAACTGAAAATGGAAAGAGCTGCCAGTCAAGCGGAAAACCAGTTGGAAAAGGCAAGGACGGATACAGAGTTAGAAGTGCTGATGCTACAACGAGAAGCTGATGCGGCTGCGTTGGAAAATGCTGAAGAAATGGACGTTCCAGAGGAAACAGGAAAATATGTCAGAAAGGGCCAAATTGGAATGCACCAGCGAATATGTCCAATCTCAAGTTGACCTGCAGATTCATTCTCCCTCACCATACTTGCCTGTTGGCGTCCCATCTCATGTGAAATCACAGGGAAACTTTGTTGCATCGCAGCCACCTGGGGAAGACAACTCACAATTGCAACCTTACCACAAACTCAAGTATGAAAGGGCTGACTATGAATACTTCCTGACACCAAATTTACCAGATCCGGCAAGATCAGAGAGAAAGGCTTAAGTCATAACATCAAATCCCATCATGAACATACACGCTTAGTCATATGTCCCACAACATATTCCCCCGGCTGGCACGCCACCTGCAGCAGAACCCTTGGTACAGTATTTAGCGTGACGAGACCTCGTCAATTCAGGATTGTACCAGTTTGACGATAAGCCTGAAAATTACCGTGCGTGGTACTCCTCATACACCAGTGCCACCGGCGGAGTCCAGCTCACAGCAACCCAAGAGTTGGACCTTATGACTAAGTGGCTGGGAAAGGAATCAAGTGAACAGGTGAAACGCATACGCTCAGTGAACGTCAACAACCCCAAGTTAACCTTACACAAAGCAAAGGAGAGACTTCGGGACTGCTATGTGGCCCCTGAAATTATTGAGAGGGCGCTATTTCAACAGCTGAACAATTTTCCTCGGGTGTCAGCCAAGGACCACACTAAATTACAAGAACTTGGAGGTTTACTCATGGAGATTCAAGGTGCTAAAGAAGAGGCTGTTTAACTGGCCTGTCGTATCTGGATACCTCACACAGAGTTGGACCAATTGTGGCCAAGCTTCCATTTGGGCTGCAGGAAAGATGGGTGTTTATTGGCTCAGAGTACAAGGAAGAGAATGGTGGTCGATTCCCTCCCTTTGTGTATTTAAGTAGGTTTATGTGCCAAGGAGGTGAAGAGGCGAAACGACCCTAGCTTCATCAACCAAGGCAGCACCACCACTCACACCAACCCAGTCAAACCAATTTTGAACAATTTTGCAATCAATAAACCCGTCTCTGTGCATAAAACTGAAGTCTCCACAATCAACGATGATCCTAGCAAGAACTGTCCATTGCACAACAAATCCCACCCCCTCAGAAGTGCAGAATGTTTCAAAACAAACCCTTTGACGAAAGAAAGGCCCTTCTCAAGGAAAAAAGAATATATTTTAAATGCTGTTCTTCTACTTCCCACCTCGCTAAAGAGTGTAAGTTCCCCGTAAAGTGCTCGGAATGTAACAGCACTAATCACGATGGGGCCATGCATCCTGGCCCGTCACCGCAAACTGCCAAGGTTCCTCCACTCCCACAAGAGGATGGCGGGGAGGGAGAGCAACACTCTGATACAGCTATTGACAGCTTGAGCTGCATAGAAGTTTGCAGTCCAGGTTGGTCAAGCTGTTAGTGCTCAAAGATCTGCCTCACTAAGGTATACCTTAAGGGAGCCAAAGACAAGGCTATCAAAGCCTATGTAATTTTGGACGACCAGAGCAACTGCTCACGAATGAGACCAGAGTTCTTCGAGTTGTTCAGTGTAAAGGGTAATCCATTCCCATACTACCTCAGAACTTGCTCTGGCATTGCAGAAACATACGGCAGAAAGGCAGAAGGCTTCCAGCTTGAGTTGCTGGATGGCAAAGTCGTCATCAGTCTCCCTTCACTCTTAGAGTGCAATGAGATCTTAAATAACCGATCCGAGATTCCGACGTCAAGCACAGAGCTACACCAGCCCCATCTCCACCACATTGCCAAGCACATCCTAGAAGCAGAAATACTCCTGCTACTCGGAAGAGATGTTCTTAGGGTGCACAAAGTCAGGCAGCAGGTCAATGGACCACACAACACCCCCTTCGTCCAACGTCTGGATCTGGGCTGGTTGGGGATAGGAGAGGTGTGCCCTGGCAACGTACACAAACCGACAGTTAACACGCTCTAGACTAACGTGCTAGAGAGAGGCCGCCATTCAGTTTCTCAGCCCTCCACAAGTGTTGCGTGTATCAAGGAAGCACAACGCCAGCGCTTGCCAAATAACAAAGAGCAGGCAGTCAACCAGTTCACATCTTTACAACAAACCCTGAAAAGGAAACCTGAGACCAGTCACAGAGGTTGTTCTACTTCTACCTAAAGACTTATCTAGGGACTAACGTTTCATTCCATGTTTATAGTGACCTTACCAAGGTCAGGCGGGGAGTGTGTTGCCCTTAAGGCATTTATTTGACTTTGTTGGGTCTATGTTTTAAATGATTTGTTTATAACTATTTTCTAGTTAAAGGTTGATAACTAAGTTACAGTATAACAAAGGTAAATTCATTGTCCATGGTATATCGCCGCATGCGATGACGTCACCTCCGGTTTTGCCACGTCTTGGTTCGGAGAAGGTGTGAAGGTGGGTGCCATGTGTGTGGCATGATCGTGAAGAGCTCCGTGTCTACCCACAAAGAAACATTATAGAAACAACACCGTAAGTTCATAAGAATGTATTTGGAGTAAAAATATTGACGCGGTTTCTGTTAAGGAAGCAGCGGTTGGGGCGGCACGCGTGCCAGCTTTTCAATTTCAAACAACACGGGGTGGGCTCGGGCCCGATGGCGGTTTGACACGACCCCCTCACCCACTACTCGGGGCGGCTGGAGACTCTCGCTAAGAGAAGAGAGCGTGCGTGATCTCCAGAATGAAACAGGTGCTGTATATGTTTGTATTTTTTTATCAACAGTTTTCACCATACGATGTTAATGTGGAAGAGTGAACAGTAAATGGTTAACCTTACTACGACTCTGTCTTCACTGGCTCCAGTTTAACTTGGTGTTTAGTCAGAGTTTCAGCACACTGCACCAGAACACTACAGGTGTGGCATTTACGATATTCCAGTCCTCCGGCACCATGCCTGAGTTGAATGATTTTTGAAAGATCTTTACTAATGTCTCCAGAATCTCTACTGCTTCCTCTTTCAGAACCCTAAGGTGCAGTTCATCTGGTCTGGGTATTGGATGAATTTTATTATTTATTTGCCTCCTTCCATACTCACCTCATAATGCTATAAAATAAAACCAAAATGATTTCAGTCTTGACCCCGCAGGCATAACAACTGAGGGAAGAATGCTCCAGATTTATACTGGTGTGAAAAATTACTTACTGGTTTCACTTAGCTGTAACTTTAAAATCATGCTTCTGTGTTATGGATTCACAACTAGGGGAAATAGCTTCTCTCCTTCTATTCTTTGAATCCCTTTATAGTTCCAAGAACTTCAATGAAGCAATTCTCAATGGATCCAGTGTCACATCAGACTGCCTGCAAACTGAATTCCTCTTTTGTGAATGAAGACTTTGGAATTGATGTGGGCTTTAGGAACTTGCTAATTTCACGGGGATCCATTGTGCAATCCCTAGAGCAGTTCATGAAATTCCTCTGCATGATTTCTTCTGGACGCCATCTGTACTTGGTATACACAACAAAATCATCAGGGTGGCTAACAGTGCCTCTGTGAGAGTGACAGCTAACATTTAAGAGTATGTTAAATGGAAAAAGAAGTCTGCACTTGCTGAATGTACTCCCTAAGGTAAGTGCTTAAACATACATAAATGTGCTGAGATGAAAGTAGTTTTATTACAGAAACAGTGTATTTTATATTACTTGTGAATGTAGTTCCTTCTACATTTTCAAAACACTTTATTGCTGCCCATTGAGAAGAATCCATCTTGCAACAACACACAGGGACAATTTTAGTACAGCTTGTCCCTAAGTTGCATACTGACTGGGTGATATCACAATGCTTTTGTTGCTGGTTTGATGGATAAGTTCAGACAGAAATTATTTCTGGAACTTCTTTCCAAACTACACTTAATTTCAAATACCGTCTTCCGATGACCAGGAGATTCATTCTCAGAAGGTCATCCTGGTTTGAAGATATCCAGATAACCTTAATTTCTCCACATGATCTCTTTTCCAAAAGAAATTGCCACAAACCAGCACCTCAGTTGACCCCAGCCTGCTGGCAGCTAAGGTAGTGTCAGCGATAACAACTGTGCATTATATAAGGGCTTTCTAAATTACTAAATAAGGGAAGTTTTGAGGTAAGACTTGTTTATCAAATTTTTATGCTTCTGTAGTTGCTTCACCCTCATGTAGAATGAGTGCTTTTTCTATGTATGTCTGTGTCTCATATTTTGAGGCATAACAAGGTCATTTGAAGAGAGCACATTTTTCACATTAAATGGTCTTTAATCCATGAATACATTATGTAGGTGGCTTACATCCTGTGTGCGTGAGTAATATTTTCCTTCACTTCTAACAAAGTGGTCCCCAGAATTATGGGATCCAAGTCTCAATCTCTAATCCTTCTCATTCTAGTTTTTTACCTTTGTCTAATGGTCTGATTAAAAGGGCAAGTGCAACTTTCAGTATGTTTACACATTGCAATAAAATGGTCCAGATGGGACATTTTAGCTAAAGTAATTGATGCTAAACACCAGAAAATGAAATATAATTTTGCTGCTAACTATTAAAATCACTAAGCACCCTTAACTTCCTTATCTGGAGACCACAATCAGTGTGGAGTGGTAATAACTTCTCCTTCTTGCTCACTATCAACACAGGTGCACTTCAAGGATATATGCTTAGCCCACTGCTCTACTCTCAGTAGACTCATGACGGTGTGGCTAGGCACAGCTCAAATTCTGTCTATAAATTTTCCAAAGACGCTACTATTTTTAGCAGAATTCAGATGACAATGAAGAGCTGTACAGGAGTGAGATAGATCGGGTGGTTGAGTAACAAACAAGAACAACCTTGCACTCAACATCAGCTAGACCAAGGAACTGAATGTGGACTTTAGGAAAGGGAAGCTGGTAGAGCAAACATCAGTCCTCATTGAGGGGTCAGCAGCAGGAAGGGTGAGCAGCTTCAAGTTCCTGGCAGTCACCATCTATCTGGACCCAAAATATTGATGAAATTATAAAGAAGGTGCAGCAGTGGCTCTATTTCATTAGAATTTAAGGAGATTTGGCATGTCACCGCAAATTTCTACAAATGGACAGTGGAGAGCATTCTGACTGGTTTCATCATAGCTGGGTAGGGAGGCTCCAAGACAATGATCAAATGAAGCTGCAGAGATTTACAGACTCAACAGACTCAACAGATCGCAGACTCAGCCCTCCCCACATTGAGTTGATCTTCAAGAGGCAATCGCTCAGGAAGTTGGCATCCATCCTTAAAGTTAAGGGCCCTTCCATATGCAACATTCCATCTAGGATGAGGTACAGCAATATGGAGACCAACATTCAATAATTGGGGAATAGTTTCATCCTCTCCACCATCACAGTTCTGAATGGTACACGAACCCATTAAACTACCTTTTTACTTGTGTTTTGTATTATTTATCGACTTCTGTTATTTATAGTGATTTTTACGTCTTACACTGTACTACTGCACACAAAACAAGTTTCACAATATAGATCAGTGATACTGAACCAGATGCTGATTCAAATTGTCTAACATTGACCTCCTGAAAATGGTCAAAATAAACTCAGCTAACATTGTAAGAAAGATAATGTCTTATGTTACACTGATGAGCAAAATAAGCATAGTAGCATTCTCCACAAGCATTTTAAGTCTCCTGCCATCTGCTGGCAACCCTTTGCCATCAGCACCCCTGCTTGCAGGCAAATTGCTAGTTTCTGCAAATGAAGCAGACCAGCTAATTCTTAGCAAATGCCCACCTTTTCACAGTCCTTCTGAAACTGATCAATGTTTGGGGCCAAAACTATTGCATTGTTAACAAAAACTGGAAACAGGCAGGAACTGTTTTAACTTGGTAGAAATTCCTTTATTTCATTTCACAAGGGGCACAAGTTTCTGCTTTCAGTGAATATGTACTGGTGGGGTTAATAATAATAAATAACTTTATTCATACATTAAGATGCAGGTTTAAAGATAAATCAATATAGTCATAAAATGAGACAAAATTAAAAATCATAAGTAAAGACAAACATTAGACAGAATAAAATATAATTGAATATCCCAAATTATATCAATGTAATGACCATCAACAGGCATTAGGTAATCCTTATATTCTGTCTAAATAGCCTCCAACCTGAATATCAATTTCTGATGGTAAAATTATTTTTCCCTCCCTGTCCCTTCTTTTCCTATTCCCCACTCTGGATATTTACCTCTTCTCACCTGGCCATCACTTCTCCCAGGTCCCCTCCTCCTTCCTTTTCTCCCGTGGTCCACTCTCCTCTCCGATCAGATACCATCCTCTCTAGCCCTATATCTTTCCTACCCATCTAACTTCATGTATCATCTTCTAGCTGTCCTCCTCCTACTTTTCATACTGGTGTCTCCCTGCTTCCTTTCCAGTCCTGGAGAAGAGTCTCAGTCGAAAATGTAGATGGTTTATTTATTTCCTATTGACCTACTGAGTTAGAAACATAAAAAACCTATAGCACAATACAGGCCCTTCAGCCCAGAAAACTGTGCCAAACATGTCCTAATTTAGAACTACCCATGCTTACCAATAGCCCTCTATTTTTCTAAGCTCCATGTACCTATCCAGGAGTCTCTTAAAAGACCCTATCGTTTCCGCCTCCACCACCGCTGCCGGCAGCCCATTCCACGCACTCACTACTCTCTGCATAAAAAAAATACCACTGACATCTCCTCTGTATCTACTTTCGAGTACTATGCCCTCTCGTGCTAGCCATTTCAGCCCTGGGAAAAAGCCTCTGACTACCCACATGATCAATGCCTCTCATTATCTTGTACACCTCTATCAGGTCACCTCTCATCCTCCGTTACTCCAAGCAGAAAAGGCCGAGTTCACTCAACCTATTCTCATAAGGCATGCTCCCCAATCCAGACAACATCCTTGTAAATCTCCTCTGCACCCTTTCTATGGTTTCCATGTCCTTCCTGTAGTGAGGAGACCAGAACTGAGCACAGTACTCCAAGTGGGATCTGACCAGAGTCCTATATAGTTGCAACATTACCTCTCTGCTGTTAAACACAATCCCACGATTGATGAAGGCCAATGCACCGTATGCCTTCTTAACCACAGAGTCAACCTGTGTAGCAGATTTGAGTGTCCTATGGACTCGGATCCCAAGATCTCTCTGATACTCCACACTACCAAGAGTCTTACCATTAATGCTATTTTCTGCCATCATATTTGACCCATCAAAATGAACCACCTCACACTTATCTAGGTTGAACTCCATCTGCCACTTCCCAACCCAGTTTTGCATCCTATCAATGTCCCAGTGTAAACTCTGTCAGCCCTCCACACTATCCACAATACCCCCAACCTTTGTGCCATCAGCAAATTTACTAACCCATCCCTCCACTTCCTCATCCAGGTCATTTATGAAAATCATGAAGAGTAGGGGTCCCAGAACACCACTGGTCACTGACCTCCATGCAGAGTGTGACCCATCTACAACCACTCTTTTTCTTCTGTGGGCAAACCAGTTCTGGATCCACAAAGCAATGTCTCCTTGGATCACATGCCTCCTTACTTTCTCAATAAGCCTTGCATGGGGTACCTTATAAAATTCCCGTCTGAAATCCATATACACTTCATCTACAGCTCTACCTTCATCGATGTGTTTAGTCACATCCTCAAAGAATTCAATCAGGCTTGTAAGGCACAACCTGCCTTTGACAAAGCCATGCTGACTATTCCAAATCATATTATGCCTCTCCAAATGTTTATAGATCCTGTCCCTCAGGATCTTCTCCATCAACTTACCAACCACTGAAGTAAGACTCACTGGTTTATAATATCCTGGGCTATCTCTACTCCCTTTGTTGAATAAGGGAACAACATCTGCAACCCTCCAATCCTCCAGAACCTCTCCTGTCCTCATTGGTGATGCAAAGATCATTGCCAGAGGCTCAGCAATCTCCTCCCTCGCTTCCCACAGTAGCCTGGGGTACATCCCGTCCAGTCCCAGAGACTTATCCAACTTGATGCTTTTCAAAAGCTCCAGCACATCCTCTTCCTTAATATCTACATGTTCAAGCTTTTCAGTCCACTGCAAGTCATCCCTACAATCACCAAGATCCTTTTCCGTAGTGAATACTGAAGCAAAGTATTCATTAATTACCACTGCTATCTCCTTCGGTTCCATACACACTTTTCCATTGTCACACTTGGTTGGTCCTATTCTCTCACATCTTATCCTCTTGCTCTTTACAGACTTGTAGAATGCCTTGGAGTTTTCCTTAATCCTGTCTGCCAATGCCTTCTCATGTCCCCTTCTAGCTCTCCTAATTTCATTCTTAAGCTCCTTCCTGCTAGCCTTATAATCTTCTAGATCTCTGTCATTACCTAGTTTTTTCAACCTTTCATAAGCTTTTCTTTTCTTCTTGACTAGATTTACAACAGCCTTTGTACACCACAGTTCCTGTACCCTACCATCCTTTCCCTGTCTTATTGGAATGTACCTATGCAGAACTCCACGCATATATCTCCTGAACACTTGCCACATTTCTTCCATATGTTTCCCTGAGAACCGCTGTTTCCAATTTATGCTTCCAAGTTCCTGCCTGATAGCCTCATATTTCCCCTTACTCCAATTAAATGTTTCCCTAACTTGTCTGTTCCTATCCCTCTCCAATGCTATGGTAAAGGAGATAGAATTGTGATCACTGTCTCCAAAATGCTCTCCCACTGAGAGACCTGACACCTGACCAGTTTCATTTCCCAATACCAGATCAAGTACAGCCTGTCCTGCAGCTTTTTGTGTGTGCTGTTTAAGTGATCTTATAAGTAGTCCAAATTTTTTTTAAAAAGTAGATTTTTGGTAGTATACTGTGCCCTCTGATAATTCCAAGCAAGACTTAATATGTGAAAGAGTGTGGTGCCAGATGTCGGACCTTCCTATGGTGAGTGTTACTGCATCTGTACACCTTGGCATAGGTTAATCTCTGGCCATGTTGTCACACATCAGCTCTTTGACCTTCTGGCTGTGATTGTGGTCTTGACCTTCTAGAAAATGAACTCGAAATTTTTAAAAACAAAAGGTACTACATGAAGATGGTTACTTAGATCACAATAACTTTTCTGGGAGGGAGATAGATGCACCCAGTGTTCTCCCAGAACTGCCCTTCTGGCTTCTGGAGTAAACTGGATATTTCTAGTGTTGGGATAGCAAAATATCTGTCACTTGGGATATAATCAACATAAGTCTTCACGGTCAGGAGAGATAACATTCACTTGCAGTACCATTAAGTGGGCAGTAATTTAATTGCCCTTGATATACTCTTGCACAATTATTTCTATCAGAGAAGAAACTTATTGTTCAGTAGCTTTGATCTGAGCCCACACGGCAAACAGTCTCCAACCCAAGGAAACGGGTGAAGATACAATAATCACAGAAACTCCAAATGCATAATCATTTCACCCAGCTCTCTTTCATATACAGTGGATTTAAAATGGCAAGATTATTTTGGGTTTTTCACAGGAGCATTATCATTAGTTTATTTTGGGACGATATCCAAAAGGCTGCTCAGAAAGGAAGGGCTTAAGCAGTATTTCATTGGAAAGAGGTTGTAAAGAGTGTCTTAGTGAGGTAATTATAGAGCTTGGGACTTTGAGAGGTGAAAGCAAGGTTATCATTGATGGAACAAATAAATTCAAAGCCTTCCCAGGAACAATGTGAAGGAGAACAGATACTGTATATTGGCATGGTATAGGCTTGGAGTAGACCTCAGAAATAGGGAGGACATGAAAATAAGGATACACATTTTAACAGTGTCAATGCTCAACAAAGTGCAACAGCAAATGATGGATATTGATGAAAAGGACCAAACACAAGTTAGGGCGTGGGCAGCAGAATTCTGAAGAACGGATGTTTGTGGAGAATAGATGGAATGAAAGCCAGAAAGACATAGGAACGGGTGAGCTTAGAGCAGGGGTTCCCAACCCCTCAGTTAATAGTAGGGATCGATGACAAAAATGGTTAGGAACCTTTGATTTAGATGATTAGGCTTTCAGCCACAGATGAACAGTCAAGTAATGTTTCTAAATTAGAAGCAGCTGATCTGAGTGTTAACATGGAGATAAGATACAAATCAAATTAGATACCAAGATTGGGAGCAGCCTGGTATGATTTCCAACAGTAGACAGGGAGGATCCCAGAAATTCAAGTGTCAGGGGACAGAAGTGAGTGCAGTTGCCAATACTATGGAGAAAGTGCCAGGGAATCTGAAAGGTCTGAAGGTAGATAATTTAGCGTTCATTTCAAGAGGACTAGAATATAAAAGCAAGGATATAATGTTGAGACTTTATAAAGCATTTGTGAGGACTCACTTAGAGAATTGTGAGTAGTTTTGGACCCGTTATCTTAGAAGGGATGTGCTGAAAATGGAGAGGGTTAGAAGGAGGTTCATGGAAATGATTCCAGGATTAAATAGCTTGTCATATGAAGAGAATTTGATGGCTCTGGGCCTGTATTAATGGAATTAAGAAGAATGAGGGGTGACTTCATTGAAATGTATTGAATGGTGAAAGGTCTTGATAGAGTGGAGTGGAGAGGATGGTTCTTATGGTGGGAGAGTCTAAGACCAGAGGACACAGCCTCAGAATAGAGGTCGTCCTTTTAGAATGGAGATAAGGAATTTCTTTAGCCGGAGAATGGTGAATCTGTGGAATTCGTTGCTGCAGGTAGCTGTGGAGGTCAGGTTTTTATGTGTATTTAAGGCAGAGGTTTAGACAAACTTGATAGGTCAGGGTATGAAGGGACACAGGGGCGAAGACAGGAGATTTGGGCTGAGAGGAAGAGTGGATCAGCAATAGTGGAGCAGACACGATTGTCCAGATTCGGATCCTATATCTTATGCTCTCATAAGTTACCTGGACCAGATGGATTACACCCCAGGATTCTGAAAGAGGTAGCTGGAGAGATTGTGGAGGCATCTGCAGCGACCTTTCAAGAATTGCTAGTTCCGGAGTACTGGAAAATTGCAAATATAACTCCACTCTTCAAGAAAGGTGGGAGGGAAGAGGAAGTAAATAATAAGTCAGTTAGCCTGACTTCAGTAGTTAGGAAGATGTTAGAGTCCATCAGTAAGGATAAGGTTTCGGGGTACTTGGAGTCGCATGGTTTCCTTAAGGGGAAATCTTGCCAGACAAATCTGTTGGAATTCTTTGAGGAACTCATAGGTAGGTAGACAAATATGAATCAGTTGACAACAGGAATTCTGCAGATGCTGGGCATTCAAGCAACACATATAAAAGTTGCTGGTGAACGCAGCAGGCCAGGCAGCATCTCTAGGAAGAGGTGCAGTCGATGTTTCAGGCCGAGACCCTGAATCAGTTGATGTTATTTACTTGGATTTTCAGATGGCCTTTGACAGGTGCCATACATAAGGTTGCTAAACAAGATCAGAGCCTATTCTATTACAGGAAAGAAAGAAGATAGATAGAAGATTGGCTGACTGGCAAGAGGCAAAGAGTGGGAATAAAGGAATAAATGGGTCCTTTTCTGGCTGTCTGCTGGTGACAAGTGATGTTCCACGTGTGTCAGTGTCTGGACCACTTCTTTTAACACTATATGTCAATGACTTGGATGATAGAATTGATGTCTTTGTGACCAGGTTTGCAGATGATATGAAGACAGAGGAGAAACAGGTAGTGTTGAGGAAGTATGGAGTCTGCAGAAGGACTTAATTACAGTAGATTAGGAGAATGAGCAAAGAAGTGGCAGATGGAATACAGTGTTGGGAACTGTATGTTCATGCACTTTGGTAGAAAGAATAAAAGCATTGACAAACTTCTAAATGGGGAGAAAGCTCAGAAATCAGAGGTGCAAAGGGACTTGCGAGTCCTTGTGCAGGATTCTGTAAAGGTTAACTTGCAAATTGAGCCAGTCGTAAGAAAGACAAATGCAATGTTCACATTCATTTTGAGAAGAGAAGAATATTAATACAAGAATATAATGCTGAGAATTTATAAGGCATTAGTCAGACCACACTGTGAGTATTGTGAGCACTTTTGGTCCCATATTCTAAGAAAAGATGTGTTAGCATTGGAGATGGTTCAGAGGAGGTTCAAAAGGATGATTCAGGAATGAAAGGGAAAGGGTTAACATATGAGGAACATTTGATGGCTCTGGGCCTGTACTTGCTGAAGTTTAGAAGAATGAAGAAGTTTTTATTGAAACCTATCAAATGATAGAGTGGAAGAGGATATCGCTGACAGTGTGGGAGTCTAAGACCAGAGGGGCACAGCTTCAGAATAGAGAGAACAGAGATGACAAGCAATTTCATTAACCAGACAGCAGTGAATCTTTGGAATTCATTGTCACAGACGGCTCTGAATGCCAAGTCATTGGGTACATTTAAAGTGGTGGTTGGTAGGTTCATATTTAGTAAGGGCATTAAAGGTTATAGGGAAAGAGCAGGACAATGCGATTGAAAGGGATAATAAGTAAGCTGCGATGGAATGGTGGCGCGGGCTCAATGGGCCAAGTGGCCTAATTCTGCTTGTTTGTCTTATAGTTTTATGGTCCTATGGATTACTTATTGTTATTTAAAACCATCAATCATTAGGCTCTTGAACCAGAGGGGATAACTTCACTCAATTTCACTTGTCCCATCAACAGGAATGATTCATACAACCTGTGGACTCACCTTTAAGGTCTCTTCATCTCATGTTCTCAATATTTATTGCTTACTTATCTATTAATATTATTAATATTATTATTTCTTTTTTCTTCTCTTTTTGTATTTGTAGAGGTTGTTATTTTTTATTGCGTATTGCTTTTTTGTCTGTCCTGTTGGGTGGGGTCTTTCATTGATTCTATTGTGTTTTTTTGCACTTACTGTGATTACATGCAAGAATTTGAATATCAGGGTTGTATATGGTGATATATCTGTAATCTGATAATAAATTGACTTTGAACTTTGAACCTTGTTCTGTTTAAAAATACCTCTGTCCTTGTTCAGCCCAATGGGGGTGGGGCATTTTTAACTCAACATACCATAAGACCATAAGATATAGGGTAGAATTGGGCCATTTGGCCCATCGGTTCTGCTCTGACATTTCATCATGGCTCTTCCACTTTACCTCTCAGTCTCTATCTCCTGCCATCAAATGCTCTTATCCTTAGCACCATCACTCCAGCTTCCATCCCCCTGCCAAATTAGTTTAAACCCTCCCGAGCAGCTCGATCAAACCTGCCTGCACATATACAGTTGGTCCATGTTGAGTCAGATACCTAAGTGGGTGTAAATGGATGATAGCTATCAAGCTCAATTGAATTAATTTATTGGACCTTATTTTACTATACTACGCTGCTGAGTATCAGCAAAAGAACAAAAATTGGTTGGGAGCAGAATGAAGTTTAAGGCAAGAGCTTTGGGACAGTCTGCAGTGGGGTTTCAGAATGCAAGGGGTAAGGAAGAGTTAAATATGGATTTCGGTGCTTGCGAAACATTTCTTCTTCAATTAAACTCTTGTAGCACCAATGAAGAATTCCAGAACTATATCAGGCCTCCTCCCACATCCAGTGGGACCCTTGAATGACTTTAAAATCGATTTAAAGTAAAATGTGTTGATTGGAAACTATCCAATTTGAAAATGGATAGTAGATTTTAAACTTTCCTAGCCAGCATCCTTATTGAAGCAAGGGATGAAATTAATCCCTGTAACTGGTCTCTACTGATAATACTAGGTCTCCATCACAGGCAGTCATGTGGAGTATGCCTTTGAGGAGTAATGGCATTTCTGCTCATCTCTCAGTTGGAGTGTATGATTTGAATTCTGTTGCACATAGATATGGCTCTGAGTTTTGAGTTGATATTCAGTCGGATGTGAATGACTAGTGTCTGTGCTCTGCACTGGATGCACCAGTGAAACTCTTCCAAATTGTGGGGAAAATCTGAAATAAAGGTAATTAAAGTCACAGAAGGACAACCTTGATTGTCAGTACACTAATCTACCAAGTAATCCTTCCATTCTCTTGTCCATCAACATTTATGGCATGATCTCTGTATACTATTATATTCAAAGATAAGGTTGTTTACACAATGTTGCACAGAAGCAGGCCCTTTGGCCCATCTAGTCTCTTTAAGTATTTCACCCTTTAACCTTAACCTTTAGAAGTCTAGTTCTAAAGTAAGTATATATGATCATTCCTTGTTTTGTTTACCAATATGCATCACCACATATTTGATATTAAGATACATCTGTTTCCTATACCAACATGCACCTTTGTGTGCTTTTCTTTGTTTTTTCCCGTTGGCAGCAAAGTGCTTCCCATGCCCTAATCCCTCTTTATACAGTATAGATCAAAATAGATCCAACACTGTAGTTAGGCAACACTATTGACATCCCTCCTTTAATGTGAGTGCTCCTTTTTCTTCCTTAACATTAATCTTCTGATCAATCTTATTAACAGCTTTAAGTTACAACTTAGGTTAGAATCATAGATCCATAGAAAACTACAACACAGAAACAGGTCTTTCAGCCCATCTAATCTATGCTGAACCATTTAAACTCCCGTTTGTTCCTACCTGCCTATACTTGCTTTGCACTTCCACTTCCTTTTTCTTCTTATGTTATGGTAGTCATGGAAGATTTTAACATGCAGGTCGGTTGGGAAAAGTAGGTTGGTAACGTATCTCAAGAGAGTGAGTTTGTTGAATGCCTAAGAGATAGCTTTTTAAAGCAGTTTGTCATTGAGCCTACTAGGCGATCAGCTACACTGGATTGGGTGTTATGTAATGAACCAGAGGTGATTAGGGAGCGTAAGGTAAAGGCACTCTTGGGAACCAGTGATTACTATATGATTGAGATCAACTTAAAATTTGATAGGGAGAAGGTGAAGTCTGATGTAACAGTATTTCAGTGGAGTAAAGGAAATTACAGTCGTATGACAGAGGAGTTGGCCAAAGTAAGTTGGAAGAAGCTGCTGGCAGGGATGTCAGCAGAGCAGCAATAGTGTCTGTTTCTGGGAAAAATCAGGAAGGTGCAGGATACCCGTATGTATTCCAAAAATGAAGAAATACTCAAATGGTAAAATAGTACAACCATGGCTGACAAGGCAAGTCAAAGTTATTGTAAAAGCAAAAGAAAGGGCATATAACAGAGCAAAAATTAGTGGGAAGATGGAAAATTGGGAAGCTTTTAAAAAACTACAGAAAGCAACTAAAAAAATCACTAGAAGGGAAAAGATGAAATCTGAAAGCCAGCTAGCAAATAGTATCAAAGTGGATACTAAAAGTTATTTCAAGTATGTTAAAAATAAAAGAGAAATGAAAGTGGATATAGGACCGCTAGAAAATGAGGCAGGAGAAATAATAACGGGGGGCAAGGAGATTGCTGATGAACTAAATGAGCATTTTGCATCAGTCTTCACTATGGAAGACACAGCAGTATGCCTGATGTTGTAATGTGTGAAGGAAGAGAAGTGGGTGCAGTTACTGTTACAAGAGAGAAGGTGCTTAAAACACTGAAAGACCTAAAGGTACATAAGTCACCCGGACCAGTTGAACTGCACCCTAGGGTTCTGAAAGAGGTAGCGTTAGAGATTATGGTGGCATTAGAAATGATCTTTCAAAAATCATTGGACTCTGGCATGGTGCCAGAGGACTGGAAAATTGCAAATGTCACTCGACTCTTTAAGAAAGGAGTTAAGGCAGCAGAAAGAAAATTATAGACCAGTTATCCTGACCTCAGTGATTGAGAAGATGTTAGAGTCAATTGTTAAGGATGATATGATGGGATACTTGATGACACAGGAGAAGATAGTACAAAGTCAGCATGGTTTCCTTCAGGGAAAATTCTGCCTGAAGAACCTGTTGCAATTCTTTCAGGAGATTACAAGTAGGATAGATAAAGGAGATGGAGTGAATGTTGTATATTTGGACTTTCAGAAGGCCTTTGACAAGGTGCCACACATGAGGCTGCTTACCAAGTTAAGAGTCCATGGTATTACTGGAAAGTTACTTACATGGTTAGAGCATTGGCTGATTGGTATGAGGTAGCAACTGAGAATAAAAGGATCCTTTTCTGGTTGGCTGCCAGTGACCAGTGGTGTTCCGTAGGGGTCAGTGCTAGGACCACTTCTTTTTATGCTGTATATAAATAATTTAGATGATGGAATAGGTGGCTTTGTTGCCAAGTTTGCAGATGATATGAAGATTGGTGGAGGGGCAGGTAGTTGAGGAAACAGGTAGGGTGCAGAAGGACTTGGACAGAATAGGAGAATGGGCAAGAAAGTGGCAAATGAAATATAATATTGGAAAATGCATGGTCATGCACTTCAGTAGTAGAAATAAATGTGTGGACTATTTTCTAAACGGGGAGAAAACACAAAAATCTGAGATGCAAGGGGACTTGGGAGTCCTTGTGCAGAACACCCTGAAGGTTAACTTGCAGGTTGAGTCAGTGGTGAGGAAGGCAAATGCCATGTTAGCATTCATTTCAAGAGGTCTAGAATACAAGAGCAAGGATGAGATGCTGAGGCTTTATAAGGCACTGGTGAGGCCTCACCTTGAGTATTGTGAACAGTTTTCGGCCCCTCATCTTAGAAAAGATGTTCTGGCATTGGACAGGGTCTAGAGGTGGTTCACAAGGATGATTCCAGGAATGAAAAGGTTATCATATGAAAAATGTTCGATAGCTCTGGGTCTGTACTCACTGGAATTTAGAAGAATGAGGGGGGATCTCATTGAAACCTTTCGAAAGTTGAAAGGCCTAGACAGAGTAGATGTGGAAAGGGTGTTGCCTTGGTGGGAGAGTCTAGGAGAAGAGGGCATAGCCTCAGGATAGAGGGGCATCGTTTCAAAACAGAGATGCAGAGAAATTTCTTTAGCCAAAGGGTGGTGAATTTGTGGAATTGTTAACACAGGCAACTGTGGAGGCCAGGTTGTTGGGTATATTTAAGGCAGCGATTGATAGGTTCTTGATTGGACATGGCATCAAATGTTATGGGGAGAAGGCCCAGAACTGGAGTTGAGGAGGAGAAAATAAAGGATCAGCCATGATTGAATGGTGGAGGAGATTCGATGGGTTAGATGGCCTAATTCTTCTTCTATGTCTTATGGTCTTAACCAGGGCCTCAACATGTCTCGAAAACTGCTCCCTAAACCTGCTATCCTTGCCTTTTATTCCGACAGGTACATACAAGCTTTCCACCCTCAAAATTTCACTTTTGAAGGCCTCCAACTTTCCAAGTATGGCTTTGCCATAAACAAACCATCCCCTATCCATACTTGCCAGATCCTTCCTGATTGCCTTCCTCCGATTTAGAATCTCAACCCAAGGACCAGACCTATATTTTGCCATTATTACCTTGAAGCTAGTGGCATTATGATTACCAGATGCAGATTGTTCCCCTACACAAACTTCCCTGTCTCATTTCCTAATAGGAGATCAAGCATCACACACTCTCTTGTTGAGACTTCTATGTATTGATTAAGAAAACTTTCCTGAACACATTTGACAAACTCTATCCCATCTAATCCTTTTACAGTATTGGAGTTCCAGTCAAAGCGTGGAAAGTTAAAATAACCTACTAAAGCAACTCATGTTTCTTGCAACAGTCTGCGATTTCGCTACAAATTTGTTCCTCTAAATTCCACAGACTGATGTCTAGTCCTCCCATCATGACATACATCACTGTTGGGTTCCTATTGACCTACATTCCGCCTTGTTTGTTTTCATCTTCCATCACACACAACAATGTCCCCTTAGGCAACCGTACCATGGCCCATTTAACATTTTGGAACAAGGAGGAAATACTTCTGTCTTAGTTAAGAGGGGTAAACCTGAATGCATTTCAGTAGATCACGTTAAACTGGCCCAGCAAGATTTGGAATATTCTGCTGTCATGTCCCTGGCGTCACCACATAACCAAGCATGTGCAAATGCACCTCTGGACGAGCCAGAGGCACCTGCATTTCCTCCACCCATGGAACACAGGACCCGCGCTGGGTGGCTTGTTCGAGCTCCAGACAGGCTCACAATGCTGGTTTTAGTGAATTCTGAGGGGGCCTGTGTAGGGTAATGTAATTGGGAGTACATTGAATATGGGTGGAAGTCAGAAACAGGAAGGGAGCAGTTACTCTATTGGGGGTACTCTATAGGCCCCCTGGTAGCAGCAGAGATACAGAGGAGCAGATTGGGAGGCAGATTTTGGAAAGGTGCAAAAATAACTGGGTGACTTTAACTTCCCTAATTTTGATTGGCACCTGATTAGTTCCAAGTGTTTAGATGGGGCAGAGTTTGTTAAGTGTGTCCAAGATGGATTCCTGTCACAGTATGTGGACAGGCCAACTAGGGGGAATGCCATACTAGATCCAGTACTAGGTAATGAAGCAGGTCAGGTCACAGGTCTCACAGTGGGTGAGCATCTGGGGGACAGTGACCACCGCTCCCTGGCCTTTAGCATTATCATGGAAAAGGATAGAATCAGAGAGGACAGGAAAATTTTTAATTGGGGAAGGGCAAATTATGAGGCTATAAGGCTGGAACGTGCGGGGATGATGTTTTTGCAGAGAAATGTACTATGGACATGTGGTCGATGTTTAGAGATCTCTTGCAGGATGTTAGGGATAAATTTGCCCTGGTGAGGAAGATAAAGAATGGTAGGGTGAAGGAACCATGGGGGACAAGTGAGGTGGAAAATCTAGTCAGGTGGAAGAAGGCAGCATACATGAGGTTTAGGAAGCAAGGATCAGATGGGTCTATTGAGGAATATAGGGAAGCAAGAAAGGAGCTTAAGATGGGGCTGAGAAGAGCAAGAAGGGGGCATGAGAAGGCCTTAGCGAGTAGGGTAAAGGAAAACCCCAAGGCATTCTTCAATTATGTGAAGAACAAAATAATGACAGGAGTGAAGGTAGGACCGATTAGAGATAAAGGGAAGATGTGCATGGAGGCTGTGGAAGTGAGCGAGGTCCTCAATGAATACTTCTCTTCGGTATTCACCAATGAGAGGGAACTTGATGATGGTGAGGAGAATATGAGTGAGGTTGATGTTCTGGAGCATGTTGATATTAAGGGAGAGGAGGTGTTGGAGTTGTTAAAATACATTAGGACAAATAAGTCCCCGAGGCCTGACAGAATATTCCCCAGGCTGCTCCACGAGGCAAGAGAAGAGATTGCTGAGCCTCTGGTTAGGATCTTTATGTCCTCGTTGTCCACGAGAAAGGTACCGGAGGATTGGAGGAAGGCGAATGTTGTCCCCTTGTTCAGAAAAGGTAGTAGGGATAGTCCGGGTAATTATAGACCAGTGAGCCTTATGTCTGTGGTGGGAAGCTGTTGGAAAAGATTCTTAGAGATAGGATCTATGGGGATTTAGAGAATCATGGTCTGATCAGGGACAGTCAGCATAGCTTTGTGAAGGGCAGATCGTGTCTAACAAGCCTGATAGAGTTCTTTGAGGAGGTGACCAGGCATATAGATGAGGGTAGTGCAGTGGATGTGATCTATATGGATTTTAGTAAGGCATTTGACAAGGTTCCACAGGGTAGGCTTATTCAGAAAGTCAGAAGGCATGGGATCCAGGGAAGTTTGGCCAGGTGAATTCAGAATTGGCTTGCCTGCAGAAGGCAGAGGGTCATGGTGGAGGGAGAACATTCAGATTAGAGGATTGTGACTAGTGGTGTTCCACAAGGATCTGTTCTGGGACCTCTACTTTTCGTAATTTTTATTAACAACCTGGTTGTTGGGGTAGAAGGGTGGGTTGGCAAGTTTGCAGATGACACAAAGGTTGGTGGTGTTGTAGATAGTGTAGAGGATTGTCAAAGATTGCAGAGAGACATTGATAGGATGCGGAAGTGGGCTGAGAAGTGGCAGATGGAGTTCAACCCGGAGAAGTGTGAGGTGGTACACTTTGGAAGGAGAAACTCCAAGGCAGAGTACAAAGTAAATGGCAGGATACTTGGTAGTGTGGAAGGGTACATGTCCACAGATCCCTGAAAGTTGCCTCACAGGTGGATAGGGTAGTTAAGAAAGCTTATAGGGTGTTAACTTTCATAAGTCGAGGGATAGAGTTTTAGAGTCGCAATGTAAAGATGCAGCTCTATAAAACTCTGGTTAGGCTACACTTGGAGTACTGTGTCCATTTCTGGTCGCCTCACTATAGGAAGGATGTGGAAACATTGGATAGGATACAGAGAAGATTTACCAGGATGCTGCCTGGTTTAGAAAGTATGCATTATGATCAGAGATTAAGGGAGCTAGTGCTTTACTCTTTGGAGAGAAGGAGGATGAGAGGAGATATGATAGAGGTGTACAAGATAATAAGAGGAATAGATAGAGTGGGTAGCCAGTGCTTCTTCCCCAGGGCACCACTGCTCAATACAAGAGGACATGGCTTTAAGGTAAGGGGTGGGAAGTTCAAGGGGGATATTAGAGGAAGGTTTTTTACTCAGAGAGTGGTTGGTGCGTGGAATGCACTGCCTGAGTCAGTGGTGGAGGCAGATACACTAGTGAAGTTTAAGAGACTACTGGACAGGTATATGGAGGAATTTAAGTTGGGGGCTTATATGGGAGGCAGGATTTGAGGGTCGGCACAACATTGTGGGCCAAAGGGCCTGTACTGTGCTGTACTATTCTATGTTCTATGTAATTTCTTGAAATCCACATTATTTTAAAAAAACTACTGAAAGTCTTTGTTGAATTCATTTTAGTATCACTTTTCATTCCTAATGCTGAACATTATTGAATATTGGACCTGTTTTTATAGATCTGTGTTGGCAGGTAATTATTAATGATGATTTAGAACTGGCATAAATATCTAATTGTAATTTTAAGGATTTTGAATCAACTTGCTTATCTCATTTCTCTTTCTGAACAAAGATGTTGCATTGGCTGTCTTCCCAAATTCCCAGTATCATTTTCATATTTGAAAAAGGATTGAAAATTTGTGATGAGATTTGTCAACTATTATTTTCAAGAGCCAGATCAAATGCCATTGAAGTGATTTAATTTTCTCATATAGTTTGAGATAAACTGAAAATTAGGACATGAAGCAACTTGTGTTGACTATAAAACTTAGAATTGAAAAATTGAACTGATTTGCTTAGTTTTGTACTGTAGATAATGAAGAGATTGGATTTATGTTTACTCTCTTTTGGAGTAATTGAAGAATATTCCATGTGATCCCTGATGGATTCTGAAAAGGAAGGACTTTCATGCACTCGGTAATAACCTACAGTGGTTGGAATTGAGCCACAAAACGTGGCATGCATCCAAATTTGTGCCATTCCAAGAAGATATAAAAGTGAATTTACTGTACCAAAAATAAGCTATTCAGTCAGATTTTTCCAAATCAGCATTAATACTCATCATGACCTGCCTCTAACCTGACTTGTTCTCATCTTTTCACAATATCCTTTCTTCTAAATACAGATTTAAATGCATCTGTGCTACTTTGTTCAAACAAATCCTGTGGTAAGAAATGTTACGTTCTAATAATTCTCTGGATAAAGATGTTCATCCTGAATTCTCCAATGTATTTAATGGGGACTTCCTTACTTTGACGCCTGCCAAAATGGCAGCATCTCTATTTCTACGAAACACATTCATTTTTTCCAAAGATTGATTACACTTAGCTACTGTGTTTGTTTATAAAGAGTGATCAACTTAGAGGAGTACGCGGCATCAGTGACGAGCTACATCAGCAAGTGCATTGATGACATCACTGTGGCCAAGACCATCACTACTTGCACTAACCAGAAGCCATGGATGACCGCGGAGGTGCGTGCGCTGCTGAGGACCCATGACTCCACCTTCAGAGCAGGCAACAAGGCAGCCCAAACAACAGCGAGGACCAAACTGTCCCAGGCCATCAGAGAGGCAAAGCATGCAAACTCCCAGCGAATCCACAGCCACTTCCAGGACAGCAGCGACACGCGGCACATGTGGAAGGGCATTCAGGACATCCCCAACTACAAGACTACACCACCTGCCTGTGCTGGTGATGCCTTCCTCCCAGATGCGTTGAATAACTTCTAGACTCGTTTTGAGGCAGAAAATGATGTGGCGGCCCGGAAGACCACCCTCCTCCAAATGACCAGGTGTTGTGTCTTGCTGTGGCCGATGTGAGGAGAACCCTGCACAGAGTCAACCCACGGAAGGCTGCTGGACCAGACACTATTCCTGGCAGAGTGCTTAGAGGATGTGCAGACCAGCTAGCTGAGATTCTCACTGACATCTTCAACATCTCCCTGAGCAGCGCTGTCATTCCTACGTGGTTCAAGGCCGCCACCACCGTCCCCATGCTGAAGAAGTCTTCAGTGTCCTGCCTCAACGACTACTGTCCCGTTGCACTCATATCCATCATCATGAAGTGTTTCGAGAGGCTCGTCATGAGACACATCAAGACCCTGCTGCCCCCCTCTGTAGACCCCCTGCAGTTCGCGTACCGTCCCAACCATTCAACAGATGATGCCATTGCCATCACCCTCCATCTGGCCCAAACCCACCCGGACAAAAAAGACACGTACATTCAAATGCTGTTCATAGAGTTCAGTTCAGCATTCAACACAATCCTTCCTCGGAAACTGATTGGAAAGCTGAGCCTACTGGGCCTGAACACCTCCCTCTGCAACTGGATCCTAGATTTCCTGACTGGGAGACCTCAGTCAGTCCAGATTGAAAGCAGCATCTCCAACACCATCACACTGAGCACAGGGGCCCCCCAGGGCTGTGTGCTCAGTCCACTGCTGTTCACTCTGCTGACCCACTACTGTGCTGCAACTTCATCAAGTTCGCCAATGACACGGCCGTGGTGGGTCTCATCAGCAAGAACGTTGAGTCAGCATACAGAGAGGAGGTGCAGCGGCTAACAGACTGGTGCAGAGCCAACAACCTGTCTCTGATTGTGAACAAAACAAAAGAGATGGTTGTTGACTTCAGGAGGACACGGAGCAACCACTCTCCGCTGAACATCGATGACTCCTCCGTAGAGATCGTTAAGAGCACCAAATTTCTTGGTGTTCACCTGGCGGAGAATCTCACCTGGTCCCTCAACACCAGCTCCATAGCAAAGAAAGCCCAGCAGCGTCTCTACTTTCTGCGAAGGCTGAGGGAAGTCCATCTCCTACCCCCCCATCCTCACCACATTCTACAGAGGTTGTATTGAGAGCATCTTGAGCATCTGCATCATTGCCTGGTTTGGAAATTGCACCGTCTCAGACCCTGCAGTGGATAGTGAGGTCAGCTGAGAAGATCATCGGGGTCTCTCTTCCCGCCATTACAGACATTTACACCACACACTGCATCCGCAAAGCAAACAGCATTATGAAGGATCCCATGCACCCCTCATACAAACTCTTCTCTCTCCTGCAATCTGACAAAAGGCACCGAAGCTTTCGGGCTCTCACGACCAGACTATGTAACGGTTTCTTCCCCCAAGTCATCAGACTCCTCAATACCCAGAGCCTGGACTGACACCAACCTCTACTGTGCCTATTGTCTTGTTTTTTATTTATGGTAATGCCTGCACTGTTTTGTGCATTTTCTGCAGTCCTGGGTGGGTCTGTAGTTTTTGTGTTGTTTTACGGATTTCAGTGTAGTTTTTGTATTGTTTCATGTAGCACCATGGTCCTGAAAAACGTTGTCTCGTTTTTACTGTGTACTGTCCCAGCAGTTATGGTCCAAATGACAATAAAAAGTGACTTGACTTGACAACTACTCAGATTAATTAGTTAGCTGTGAAGTCTTTGAGACATCCATATAATACAGGTTAACCGTATAAGTGTAACTCAGTCTAATCCTTGAACACAGACTGAGAGCATTCAGACTGAAGATAATAGGCAAAGTAACTTGATGATATACTGGGTTCTTTGCAATACTAAATTCTCAGAAAAATGTAGCTGAACATTTGAAAAGATACAAAATAACAATGAGCACCATTTTTGAGTTCATTATCATCCTGCTTTCCTTATCTCAGAAAGGATGTGTTGTCATTGGAGAGAGTTCAAAGGAGGTTCATGAGGATGATTCCTGGAATGAAGGTGTTAACATATGATGAACGTTTGGCAATCTTGGTCAGTACTCACTGGAATTTAGAAAAATGTAGGGGGATCTCATTGAAACCTATAGAATGTTGAACGGACTAAATAAGATGGATGTGGAAAGGATGTTTCCGGTGGGGGAATCCAGAATGCACAGAGGGCACAGCCGCAGAATTGAGGAACAACTTTTTAAAATAGAAATAAGAAGGATTATTTTTTAGCCAGTGAGGGGTGAATCTGTGAATCTGCCACAGACTGTTGTGAAGGCTGAGCCCATACAGTATACTTAAAGCAGAGGCTGATAGATTCCTGATTGGTTTGTGGCATCAAGGGATATGGTGAGGGGGCAAGTGTAAAGGGTTGAATGCAATCTGGGATCAGCCATGATGAAATGGTGGAGTTGATTCAATGGGCTCAGTGGCCTATTTCTGCTTCTATGTCTTATGGTGAGTATCTAAGGATGGATATTAAAACCTGTTTTTCCCAGAATCTTTCAGCAGCATTCACAAAGGAAGTAGATTAAATAGTATTTTTGAAAGGACTGGGCCAACCTCATGCTAGTTCCTCCCACACCTATCAAGTCAACAACATATTGTCCATGGAAGAAAAGGACACACATATGTGATTTGGGAAAATAAAAGAACTTTCTCCAACAACTCTATCAGTCTGGTCCTGGTATTAGGCATCAGATGTACACTGTACAAAGAATATTTTAGCAGCAGGAGCAGTAGGTTGGGACTGGGCATACAATAATGTTACGAGAGAGTTTGGCTGGAAACACAGGATCATCTGCACTGATGTGTGTGATAATATCAAGAATGACTAGCAAGGATGAGCCTTTAAAACACTGCAGAACTGTAACACATAGAATATGAACGTCAGAAAACAATCACTGGCTAACAAAATACTTTCAATTATGAAAGTGTCTTAACAGTTGAAACATAATTTATCATAAATCACATTTTTAATTCTGAAATAATCGCAGTTATTTTCCCTCCATCCAGCAGGTTTGTTTCTTATTGATAATACAGTGGGGTATTATCAGTTATACCAGTTTGCCCTTAAGAAGAGGTTAGTGAGTCACCTCCTGGAACTGCGGCAGTTCAATTGTTCCTACAGTTGCATAGAGAGTTTTGGACACAATGGATACAACACCACATCCTTCAAAGTGAGAGTGTTGCAATCTTAGGAAGTAGTATTGAGGAAGCCATATCCAGTCATCAAATGCACTTTGCTTACTGGAGCCATGTCCGCCTGTGATGAACTTGGAACTTGTAGGTGGTGGAAAGTCATTGGGAAGTCACTTGCTATAGGAGTCCAAGCTTCTGATGTGCTTTCACTGCCACAGTAAATTCAACAGATCTTTCAGTGTCATTGAGGTGCTAGAAGACAATGTGAAATATTTTCTTCTCCCCACAGAAATTTGGTTGGCTTTGCTTTTCTCCGTCTTATTGATATTGTTTGTGATTGGCAAAATAATCTTCCATGTTATAAGCTGAATTATAATTCTCAGTCAGAACAAGCCTTGTAGCGTTATGGTGAGCTTCTGTGGAAAAAAAACATGAAGATTGGGGGTTTCCCAGTCTGGAGTCCAAAAGTTGGAAACTACAGCTACCAGGCTGCTTACTCCTACAGTCATATCATTAAATGGATAATGATCATATTTTAACCATTTTGTTTACTTAAACATAAGAACAAACCAACTCCTCTCCAACTCTTCAAAAATCAGAAACTTAATAATACATTCATTTGGAAACAACATAATCTAATTGTCAATACAGTATGGAACGCAGAAGTTTTTTTTTAATGGTTCAGTGAATACATGTGTGGTGGTTTTTAGGCCAGTGAAAAAAATAGTCAGAACCACAAAGTGAAAACAGTTCCTTCTTTCCACTCCATGGAGTTGGGGGTGGGATTTTTTCCAATAAATATTGGAACCAGATGTGTCTCAATATCTGGGCCCATTATGTTTGCAACTACTGAAAAACTGCCTGCCTGCAGATGGTTACTAATAGAATATTTTTCACCCACAACTAATAAGACCTTCCCTGATAGGATCTCATTCACCATTGATTGATAATCCTTTCTTCTCCCAGGGAGCAGCACAGGTAAAATCAGTAAATTTTGTTTTGCATAACCTCAAACTCTCAGCTAAATTTGCTAATTAACGACATGTATTTTTTTTGTTTTGTTTCCAGACCACTTCACCTGCTGTTTGAGTTTTAGTCATTCCCAAACATTTCAAAAACTGAGGGACTACTTTTACATGTATCACTTTGACTTCAAACTTCCTTTAGTTTCATTTTGAATGAACGTTGTGGTGCATTACCTTGGTTTAAAAATACCATTATTTATGCTTTCCAAAATCACACATACTGAAATTTTTACTCTTTGGAGCAGATAGTGCAATTAAATATTTATGGTATTCTAAATCAGATGTACAATTCATTACTTTGCTATTACTGCCTATCTTTAGTTAAATATTCTTCACGTAATTGGAGTATGTTGACAGAACTTGGATAGATGCTGGATCATGGTAGCAGTCAGATTCAGTGCTAATGTGCAGCAGTCTTACACTTTTACATCCCTTGGGAGAGCTCATGCGCAGCTGAGAATGAGTTTTTCTGCATTTATTTTGTGGCAATATCTCTCTATTGCATAGAGAAAAGAAGACACTGGTCAAGACATTACTTTTCAGATTTTGCATAAAAGTTTGTGTGGAACTGCTGTAACTTCATAGCGGAAGTAGCAGCATGGAATACTTTCTGCCCTGCTTCAACTTTCTAAATGGACAAGAGATCAAACTTTCAGGAAATTTTAATTTTAAAATACTAAAGAAATATTTTCTGAAATTAACAAATTCAGAATGGTAGGTTCTGTGGCAAATTCCTGTTCTATTCCAGATCAAAAACCTAAACAGCAATCTCGACACTAAAATAAATCTCAGATTTTCCAGGCAGCTTTTATGTAACTTTGCGCTGTTGCACAAATTGAAAATATTGAGGGTTGGCAGTGCACTGATTTAGAAAACTGCCCGGGGGCCTGGCTTCAAGCCTGCCCCATCTGTTGAGACACAAATTTCTTCATTCTGAAGGGTGGTAGGGCCTTAAATGAAACTGTCTACAAAACAACTATGCTTATAATTTTGCACTAATTGACACAAGGTTAAAAAGATCCTTGGGCAGCTATGGACTCGTACAGCAAGGAAACAGGCCTTTTGGCCCAACTGGTCCATTCTGAGCACAACATCCTCCCTGCTAGTGCCAGTTGTCCCCATTCAGTTCATAACCTTCCAAGTCCCTCTCTTCCAATACAGGATCTACCCAAATTCCTCTTAAATATTGCAATTGTACCTTCCTCTGGCAGCTCATTCCAAGTACTCACTATGCTGTGTGTACGGAAGTTACCTCCCAGATCTCTTAACTGTTTCCTCTTATCTGCATCTATACTCTCTACTATTGGACTCTCCAACCTTGGAGAAAAGACTATAGCCATTTATTTTATCCAGACCCATCATGATTTCATAAACTTTTATGAAGTCACCCCTCATTCTCCTACTCTCCAATGATTGAAGATCCAGCATTGTCAATCATCATTTTCATTGTATCCTACTCCACAATCAACCTGACCTCCTAATTTAGATTCTACAACAAACTTGCTAATTGCGCTGTGAGCATTCGCATCTAAAGTATTTACATGAATAATGAATAATAGAGGTCCCAACATTCACCCTTGGGGCACCCCTGTAGGCTTCCAATTGGAGAATTAATCTTCAACCATCTCCCTTTGCTTCTCATCACTAAGCAGTTCTGAATCCACCTCATTTCCTCCTCTGAGCTGATTCTGAATCCACTTCACTTGCTTTCCTTGGATCCTATACAACCTAAACTTCTAGGTCATGAAGACCTTGCTTTACTAAAGACTATATCGACAATATCCACTGCCTTACCTTAATCTAGCCCCTTCATTACCTCTTCAAAAAACTGAAAAAGATTTGTCAGACTTGATGTTCCATTCACAAAACCATGCTGTCTATTCCTGATCAGGCCTTGAAAATCCATGTGATGGTAGATCTTGTCCCTCAGGTTCCCTCCAGTAACTTCCCTACAATTGAAGTCAGGATGCACCAGTCTGTAGATCCCTGGCTTGTTGAACAATAGGAAAACAATAGCCACCCTTTAATCTTCTGGAAATTCAACTGTGGATGACAAAGCAAATATTATTTGTGTGAGGAAACTGTCTTAGAAACACTGCAAAAATCTCGACACATCCCCTCCTCAAGTTCTCGATGACTATTGTACCATCTATAATATTGCCCTACCAAGGTGACCATCCCCTTTGTATTTTTGTATTCTATCTTAATAGCCTCATTAGATGATCCCTTAAAATATCCTCTCTAAGCACTGCTGTAAGTCCTGTCCTATCAAAAAGACAACACTCCTTTCAATTCTACATGTTCCTCTGTTACACCAAAAGCTTTGGTATCTTGGAACATTGAGCTGCCAGTCCTGACCTTTTCTCAGCTATGTTTCCATTATGATCACAATGTCCCAGTCCCTTGAGGCAATCCACGCCCTCAGTTCATCTGTTTTACCTATTAAGCTGCGTGCATTGAAATAGATGTAATTTGAAGCAGGGTTGCTACCTGCCTTTTACTGGAATCACGCCTGCCCTGACTGCTAGGCTTGCACTCCTTGGTTGCTGCACGGACTCCTATCTTCTCACTGACTTCAGTCTCATGAGCAGCAGCCCCCTGCCGATCTAGTTTAAACTCATCCTGGTGGCAAAGGCAAATCTCCCCTCTCGGATATTAATCCTCCCCGGTTCAAGTGCAAGCTGTCCCTTCTTCCCCAGATGAGATCACAATAATCCAATAATCCCTGCCCACTGCACCAATTCTTCAGCCGGACTTTCATCTGGCCTATCCTGGATTCAGCTGCACGTGGAACCAAGAGTAATCTGGAGAAGACTACCCTCAAGGACCTAATATCGTACTTAACTCCTTATACTCATTCTGTACCAACTCATTTCTTGTTTTGCCTATGTTGTTTGTACCAATGTGTACAATAACCTCTAGATGTTTGCCCTCCCACTTAAGAATTTTCTGCTGCTGCTCAGCAATATCCTTGTCCCTGACACACTACATCATCCTGGCATTTTTTCTGTGGCTATAGAATATCCTATCTGTCCTAGGCCTCCTTGTACAACTGGATCCTCAATTTCCTCACTTGCTGACCCTAGTCAGTTTGGATTGGCAACATCTCCTCCAGCACAGGTACACCGCATGACTGTGTGTGTGGTCATCTGCTCTACTCACTTTATACTTAGGACTGTGAGGCTAAGCACAGCTCTAATGCCATATTTAAGTTTGCTGACAACACCACTGTCGTTGGCCGAATCAAAAATGGTGATGAATCAGCACAGAGGAAGGAGATTGAAAATCTGGCTGAGTAGTGCCACAGCAACAACCTCTCACTCAATGTCAGCAAGACCAAGGAGGAGGAAATCGAATGTCCATGAGCCAGTCCTCATCGGGGGAATCAGAGATGGAGAGGGTCAGCAACTTTAAATTCCTCGATGTTATCATTTCAGAGGATTGGTCTTGGGCCCATCATGTTAGTGCCATTACAAAGGTAGCGCCTCTACTTTCTTAGAAGTTTGCACAGATTCGACATGTCATCTAAAACTTGGACAAACTTCTATAGATGTGTGGTGGAGAATAGATTGACTGGTTGCATCATGGCTTGATGTGGAAACACCAGAGCTCTTGTGCAGAAAAGCCTACAAAAAGTAGTGGTTATGGCCCAGTTCATCACGGGTAAATCACTCCTCATTACTGAGCACATCAATATGGAGCAGAAAACAGCATCCACGATCAAGGAACCCCTCAACCTAGGCCATGCTTTCTTCTCACTGCGCCATTAGGAACAAGGTACAGGACCCTCAGGACCCACACCACCATGTTCAGGAATAGTTATTACTCCTCAACCATCAGGCTCTTGAACCAGAGTAGATAACTTCACTGGGCTTCACTCGCCCCATCACTGTAGTGCTCCCACAACCTATGGATTCACTTTCAAGGACTCTTCAATCTACATTCTCGATATTTATTGCTTATTAATTAAGTTTGTATTATTATTTCTTTTTTTTCTCTTTTTGCATTTGCACAGTTTGTTTTTTTTTGCATATTGGCTGTTGTCTATCCTGTTGCGTGCAGTCTTACATTGATTCTGTTGGGTTTCTCTTATTTACTGTGAATGCCTGCAAGAAAATGAATCTCAGGTATCATATATGTATTTTGAACTTTGTCCCCCTCCCTGTCGAGTCTCCTTTCATTATCTGGCTGGATCCTTTCCATTTGAGACTCAGAGGTAGACACTGTGCTGACTACCCAGATAGGTGTATCTGTCTGTAAAAGGAATGGCCAAAGAGAAACTACTCACTGGCTGCCTATTGTTCTTAATTCTCCTGGTGGACACCCATCTCTCTGAAGCCTGTACCTTGGGTGTGACCACCTCAGTAAAACTCTCATCTGTGACCTCCTTCCTATAAAAGTAGCTGATATAGAAACACGAAAAATATTCTCCCAGATGGTCACCAAAGAATGCCCTACGTAGCCTTTTATTTTATTCCTGCTGGAAGGCATAATCTGCGCTGACAGTGAATACGGAGAATTCCATTGATTAGACGTGCTCAGCAGAAAACTTGAATGTTCATATCTGAGCAGGAAACATGGTGTATCCAAAGGAATGCAAGGACCAAAAATTCTCTGCAAATGAATCAAAAATATGTAATTACAAATATCTACAATTCCAAATGTAGGGTCCTCTGGTTTCACTGGAAAGCAGTGAACTTTAAGAAAATGCATGAAAGGAAATTGTGTCACATTCTTTTCTTTCAATATATATCACTGTTTGTTTTAGCTCTGTGATTGCTCATCACACAGCTAATCACTAAGATGTCTTTAAACAGACACATGAATAATGCAGGGTATGGAGGGACATGAATCATGTGCAGACAGAAGAGATTCAGTTTAATTTGATATCCTGTTTAGCACAGAATTACTGGGTTTAAAGATCTGTTCCTGTGGTGTGCTGTTCAATATTCTAAGTTCTATATATTAGTCTGTTATTACTAATAATATAATCAAGTAGGTATAGCTACTGATGTACCATTAATAATTAAGTAATAATAATAGCAAATACTCTCACTTTTTTCACAGAGAAACTGGGATTTAAAACTATTATATACAAATGTTGAAAGCAAAACAGAAAATGCTCAAATATATAATTTCCTTCTTCTGAAAAGAGAAGATAAATTTGGCTATAGGTTTAATAAGTATCACAATAGTCATAAAACACATTTGGATAGTGAACCTTTAGGCACTCAGCCAAGCAACCCTTCCAGTAAATCATCTCATTACAGAGCCTAAGAGTTTCCTATCTGAGCTCTGTGCCCTGGTTTAAACTAGGTGTTCCAACAGCGCAATGCAGCTGTTGATTATACTTGACACGATGAGACCTCAGCCTGCTGTGGCTTCCAACAGGCTGCTGGAAGTCCAGGGCTTAACCAAAACCAGGACTGACGTTCTCTTTCTGTTACTTATGTACCGCCAATGTATTTCCAAACTTCTCTATTTAAAACTTAAAGCAGATCGATATAACAACCTCCCAGGGATATACATCTGAAACACCGTCTCAAGTTTTACAACTTATGGGCTCAGGTAGTTATACAGCACAAAAACAGGCTCTTTGGCCTGTGCAGATTAAGGTGCCTCCTTGAGCTAGTCCCATTTGCTCTACGTCCCTTTAAAAACTTTCTATCTATGTACCTGTCTAAATGACCATGAAACATTTTAATTTTTCCACCGTTGTCACGTTCTCTGGTGGCTCGTTCTATGCCTACAACAACCACTACACTACACACTAACCATATCCTTTATCTATGCCTCTCATGATTCTATAAACCTCTGTGATATCACCTCTCAGTCTTCTCAATCCAAGGGAAACAGTCCTAGAATATCCAGTCACAACTTTGCATGCACAAAGCCATGCTGGCAATGCCTAATCAGTCCTTGCCTTTCCAAATGCTGTTAGATCCTGTATCTCAGAATCCTCTGCATTAACTTTTCCACCACTAATGTTAGGTTCACTGCCCTGTAGTTCCCCAGTTTGTTCTTGCAGTACTTCTTCAATAAAGTCACAACATTAGCCACCTTCTAATCTTTCAGTGCCTCGCATGAGGCCAAGGACAGTACAGAAGTCTCTGCCCAGGCCCTAGCAGTTTCTTCCCCAGATTCCCACAATGTCTTAGGATGCCCTTTGTTGGGCCCTGGCAATTTAACCACTTTTACATGCTTCATGAATGCCTCTGTTGTAATGGGATACATTTCAAGATGTCACTATTCACTTTAGAATTCCTTGGCTTCCATGGCGTACTTCATGGTAAACAGAGACAAGGATATTCATTTAAGACCTCACTGACCTCCCCTAGCTCCACATATAGTTGACCAAACTGATCCTTAATGGGGCCTATTCTCTCCCTAGTTACCCTTTTGCTTTTAATATAGAATCTTTAAGGACTCTCCTTCACCTCATCTGCAAGAAGATCATGAAGTTTTTTGGCCCTCCTAATTTACTTCTGAAGTAATTTTGCCACATCCCTTGTACTCTTCAAGGGTTTCACTTGACCCCAGCTGCCTGTTCTGCACTTATTGCTGATCACAATATTAAAATAACATCATGACAATCTGGACATGCAGATTATCCTTATTTAATACTATGCTCCAGTTTTACTCTGAATAAAACCAGCGGAAATTGCAGATTTAAGTATATTCCTGTTTCAAAGCAAAGTCGGAAGATCAGAGAATTGTTGTTTGGTAGTGGGGATCTCAGGAGACTTCCTCTTGTCTATGCTCATTTGTACATACTAATGCTACGTTAAAGAAAGCTAACTAATAAAAATACTGGTTCTCAGTCAGAATTGCCAACATTTTCAAGAGATTGTTTCAATTTTAACATCCTTTCATAAATAAAGCAGAAGGCCACATTTACTAACATATTTAAATATGACACGCTTTTCTTGGACTTTTACCATTAGTTGCCACTCATAAATACAACCTTATTAATTTTCCAAACACATCCTAGTGTAGTGTGTTTAACAAGTGGATGTAAGATCCTCAAAGTAACATTGACGCAAAGTCACCAACTCAGTGGATAAATATCACACAAAATTAGGCATGGTGAAGCAGTATAGTTTAAGTATCAAAAACTTCTGACGTATGCTATTCCATCACCAGATTGATAAATAAGACTTGTCATTGTCTGCCCCACACTGACGAGCATTAAATATTGGAACTTTGCTATGATAGCACCAGAATTGTCTCAGAGTGTGACAGGTGTCAGAATTCATTCTAAGCATGTTCTTAATAGCAGGATAAGACTGCCAATCCTTCTGGAGACATAACTACCACAAGTTTGACTCAATTAACCAAAAATACAGGTTCATGAAGCAGGACTAACAACTTAAGAAGAGGTAGGTAAAGTAAGAACCAATGATAAATATAGTGAAAATCCTATAGGGCTGTTGAAGAATGACAGTCCACTAAGCCTTGCACTTGTCTGAGAAAACAGACACAACACCCAACCCAGTCCAGGGAAACAACAACTGATGGGGTAGACAACTTTATGTTTAAAGGTAAGTTACTACACAAAGTGAAAATGTACCAGATGCAAGTCCAATTAAATAATCTTGAACGCAAGAGATTCTACTGATGCTCGGATTTCAGAACAACACACAAAATGTCAGAGGAACTCAGCAAGTGGGACAGCATCTATGAAAATGAATAAGCAGTCAACATTTCGAGCTGAGACACTTTATCAGCACTAAAATTGAAGGGGGAAGATGCCAGAATAGGAAGGTGGGGGTGGGGGAGGAGGACAAGCTAGGAGATGATAGGTGAAGCCAGGTGGGTGGGGGACAATTGGTGAAATAAGAAGCTGGGAGGTGATGTGGAAAAGACAAAGGACCGGAGAAGAAGGAGTCTAATCAAAACAGGACATACATGGTAAATGGTAGGGCATTAAAGAATGCTTTAGAACAGAGGGATCTAGGAATAATGGTGCATAGTTCCCTGAAGATTGAATCTCATGTGGATAAGGTGGTGAAGAAAGCTTTTGGTTTGCTGGCCTTTATTAATCAGAGCATTGAGTATAGGAGCTGGGATGTAATGTCGAATTTGTATGAGGCATTGGTAAGGCCAAATCTGAAGAATCGAGTACGGTTCTGGTCACCGAATTATAGGAAGGATGTCAATAAAATTGAGAGAGTACAGATGAGGTTTACTAAAATGTTGCCTGGGTTTCATCTCCTAAGTTACAGAGAAAGGTTAAACAAGTTAGGTCTTTATTCTTTGGAGCGTAGAAGGTTGAAGGGAGACTTGATAGAGGTGTTTAAAATTGATAGAGTTGACGTGGTTAGACTTTTTCCATTGAGAATGGGGAAGATTCAAACAAGAGGGCATGGGTTGAGAATTAGTGGACAAAAGTTTAGGGGTATCGTGAGGGGGAACTTCTTTACTCAGAGAGTGGTAGATGTGTGGAATGAGCTTCTAGCAGAAGTAGTTGAGTCAGGTTCTATGTTGTCGTTTAAAGTTAAATTGGATAGATATATGGACAGGAAAGGAATGGAAGGTTATGGGCTGAGTGCAGATCGGTGGGAATAGGATAGGGTAAGAGTTTGGCACGGACTAGAAGGGCCGAGATGGCCTGTTTCCGTGCTGTAGTTGTTATATGGTTATGGTTATAATGGGAAAGGAGAATGGATCATGGGAGAAAGGGAAGGAGGAGGAACACAAGGGGGAAGTGATAGGCAGCTGAGCAGAAAAGGTAAGAGGGTAGAATGGGGAAATGAAGAAGGGGAGGGGAAAAATTACTAGAATTTGGAGAAATCAGTGTTCATGCCATTAGGTCGGAAGCTACTTTGATCTTGATGCAGCAGTTTACATGGCTCAATATATATTAACAAAAACCTTTTCCTAAACTGATAACTGTTTATTAGTCTTTCATTCCCACTTCATGGGCATGAACATTACTTCATGTCTTCTCCAGAACATGACTCCAGTAACAGTTCAGGCTGGCCAATCTCTTCAGTCCGAGTTTCAGGAAACACTCATTATTTCTCATTGTATCACCACACATAGTAATATTCATGACTCACTTCAATTCATATTAACACTCTGGCTTTTTCCCTCGTTTATGCCACTAATGTTCTCCATTTTGTTATCCTTTGTCTTTCCACCTGTCGATGTACCTCTACTTTGGAGGATCACTTTACATTAGTGGAGTGGAAAAAGGCTAATCCTGCAAGAAGAAAATCCTGCAATCCTTGCCCACAATATACTGTACCTCCCAATAAGATTCCCTGGTGTGCTAACATTAGTTCATAGCCTCAAGCTATGATAGAGGGTGGGTTTGAAAATGAAGCATAATTTTGTCAGATTTCATGGTAAGAACGTGGTTGTGGTTTGTGTTGGCCTGACTCATTTGCTGGGATTACACTGCTCAGAGGGAAAAGGAAATCCTCCACTGGAAATTTAAGTAAAAATCAGCAACTAGCAGAAACATGCCATGAAAAATCAGCAATGAAAAGGAGTTATGTATTGTGAGTGGGACTTTTCGTTTGTTCCTGACCCGGGCAATCTTGTTATAGATGTGACAAGGACAAATCTGGCGATGCTTGAGCATGAAACATATCTGATAATATGCAGAGGTGAAGAGATCAGTTTTACTTTCTGCTTCACAAGGAAGCGTCTGACAAAGCAATGATCTGCAGAGTGTACTATTATTGAAGTTCAAACCACACATATTAGATCACAATGGCTTTAATTTACCTCTCAGGATGTTTGTCGGTGTGGAATATTCTCTTGTTCTGTGCTGCTGATCAGTCATTTGTGTTCACAGTGAATGAATAACAATAGCTATTGGAAATATATGACAAATGAGTGATCGGAGAATTATCCTCTAAATTTTGCACAGGATGAGATGGTAGCCAATTTACATCAGTTGCCTTTAACTTTGTGGCAAAGAGTTACAATTCTTGTTTTTTTGCAATCCATAAATTACCACAAATCCTTGGCTGAATATATTCAACAGTTTGAATTCCTCCATAGGAATTTTTTTTTTGGAATGCTAAAAAGCAATGAATGTCTGATGAAGGTCCAATTTTTTTTTTTAAGGACCTCTGTTGCACAGTATTATACTCAGGGTTATCTTACAGAGAGTAATGACAAATTTCAAAATGCACCCTATCTTTCACTTTGAGATGCTGATGATTAACTGTGAAGTTTGCTTTTTCTTTAAGTTTGGAAGATAAATCATGCTTCAGATAAATCAGATCAAATAAATCTGAAAATAAATCATACCTCAAATGTCTGGTTACCCTTTACTCACAGAGTTCTCAGAATTAAACGACATCCCAAGTCACATAAAATATATTCTTTAAAGCATCTAAACATTTGCCACAAACTATTTAAATGCATGACTTTACTTTATTCTCTATAAATTATGTATTAAGTCTTTTCCAGCCAACAAAGAGTAATTTGGTTTAAGAAAATACATACTATGAGGATGATTTGTCCAGAGGAGTCTTGACAGGATGAATGTGGAAAAGATGCCTCTTCTTGGAGCATGTAACAATAAATGATTGAAAATATATGATGTCCCATTTAATGCAGAGATGAGGGCCATGAGTTTTTGGAATTCTCTTCTTCAAAGGGTAATGGAGCAAAGAAGTTCCCTACTCCCTGTACACTCATGACTGCGTGGCCAGGTTCTTCTCAGTTTGCAGATGATACCACTGTAGTGGACCGTATCTTAAATAACAAAGACTCAGAGTATAGAAAGGAATAGAGGGCTGAGTGACCTTTTCCTCAATATCAGCAAAACAAAGAAGCTGGTAATTGACTTCAGGAAGGAGGGCTGTGCTCCTGTGAACATCAGTGGTATTAAGCTCAAGTTCCTAGGAATGAACATCCTTTTCTGGTTCAATCATGCAGATGACATGGCCAAGAAATCTCACCAACATCTCCACTTCCTCAAGGCTAAAGAAATTTGGTGTTTCTCCAACAACCTTTTCCAACTTTCATTGATGCAGGGTAGAATAATTTGCTATGGCAACTCCTCTACACGTGACTGCAAGAAACTGCAGGGAGCTGTAGCTCAACACATCATGGAGAACAGCTTCCCCTCTACAGACTCTGTCTATACTTTTCCCTGCCTCAGTAAAGCAGCCAGCATAATCTTAAAGCTCTAATCACTAAGCCTAAGGAGAGCTGATCCCACTGGTATAAGATCGGTGATTAGTTCCCTAGTACAATAAGATAGACTCCTGATCTCACAATTTACCTCATTATGATCTTGTATCTTATTGTTTACCTGCACTGGTGGTTGTCTGTAGTTGTTATATTTTATTCTGGATTTTTTTTTTACCTTGTACTGCCTCAGTGCATTGTGAAATTGATCTGATCTGCATGAAGCATAAGCAAGACCAGCTTTCCACTGTATCATAGTTGGCTGGCATCCGTCTGTCTCAAAGGACAATGGGTGATGATGATCATCATTACAAGTCTGGGCGGAAGATATGGAGATCCTGAGATGCCCAATCATCCAGATCCCCCTCTCGGCCTCACCAGCGTAGGCTAAAGGAAAGCTTATGAAGCAATACGTTTGGTACCAACTTGGCTGCAGGAGCCGCTGGAAGGATGTTCGGTGATGTTCAGCTGCCTTAGGGGCTCCACTTTGGATTTGCTGTCCGAGTTTACTCCCGTAGCCCATAGCTTTCATCTCTCCAGAGACTACCCACAAGGAGGTAGGGCGATTTACCCTTAGCTGGGGATCTGGCTCAAGAGCACCAGGGTGTGTCCACACATCAGTGAGCCTGCATGCCTGCAGTGTGCAGGGGCCAGACCTCCTCCCCATCCTCTGTAGTTGAGCCTGAGTCCAAAAGGAGTTCGGTTTCCATGTGTCTCCAGCGAGGAGGCAAAACATGAGGCTTGCTGTTGGAAAGGCTATATACCGGCAGCGAGAAACTCACACATTCAGCTCTCCTTTTCGTGAGACTGCTAGCCAGCAGTGGAAGCTGAAAGTAAGAGCAACAAAAGTACCCACCACACCACCACACAAGACGCATCTCAACAACCATTGTGAGACCTGTATCACAGTACATGGGACAATAATAAACTGATTTCAAAAGTAGGGTAAATCTTGGAAAACAAGATGAGTGTTTACTGGATTGTAAATATGAGCCTAAAGTTAATACTAAAATGGGTTCAGCCATAATCTCCTTCTGCTCTTAATCTGCATTTTACAGTACTGTGCGAAAGTCTGAGGCACCTAAATATAGCTAGGGTGCCTAAGACTTTGTATTTGTCAATGTGGAGTGGAGAGCGAGTTTGTAAATCTGGGTGTTGCGAATAGTGAGGGTGGAGTTCCTTAAGAGTGTTTAGGGAAAGGTGGAAGAGGTGTGGCACAGGTGCAGACACACCTACCCCTGAGACACCAGGCAGGCTCGTTTGATTCCAAACAAGTGGTTTATCGATCTTTGCAGAATGTGTTGTGCTCCCTCCCCTTTCCCTTCCCTTTTTCCCAACCAGGATTCCACTCTCCCTGCTCCCTTTGTACTCTCAGTCCACAAAAGACACCCATATCAGAATTAGGTTTATCGTCACGCACATATGTCATGAAGTTTGTTTTTTTTTTGGCAGAAGTATAGCACAACACAGAAAATTACGATATACATGTGCCTAAGACCTTTGCACAGTATTGTATATGTTCCTATTTAGCAAAGAAAATTGCGGGCGGCAAGGTGGAGAAACATCTCTACCAAAGGAGGTGTAAGGCACTCCTTGCCTGCAAGTCACCCTTGGGAAAAGTCTAGCACCTGCTTATCCCCCAGATCAGGGCCACGTGAAGCCAAGGAAGCAGGAGGTGGATTGTTGTATGTGTAGCTGGTGCATTTCACAAGTCCTGTTTATGTGACCATTGATGCCAGGCATGCAATCTCTGAAGAGGCTGGGGTCACCCGCCTTGTAAGACAGTGCCCACACAAAGGCAATGGCAAACCACTTCTGTAGAAAAAATTGCCAAAGCAATCATGGTCATGTGACCATGATCACTTACATCATAGGACTTGAAACATAATGATGATGATGACAGCAAAATCTGACTATGAGCATACTTGGAGCATTATTTATATATTTGATTCCATACCTAAAGGAGGTGTATGGGTTGTATGGGAGGGGTAGCACCTCTAGATAGGGGGGTTTGTCGCACTCCTTGGAGTGGCTTGTGTTCTATTGGTCCCCACCAACGCCCAACTCTCACCTGTGGCTCCTCGTAGCTGTTTGCATGCGACAGCAGCCACACCCCGGGCAACGGCTTCGACAGGCCGGCTAAACCAGGTGAGGGTAGCCAACAGGTCTGAAACCCTTGGCAAGGTAGGAATTTGCTCATCCCAGCATGCGAAGACTGCTTCGGTGGATCAGGCGGAGGAAACCCCGGGGGTTCAACGGCTGAGAAGGCGTTGCAGCAGCGCATTGTGGAGTGTGTGGGGCACGGCAGAGCACTTAAGAAGAGGCGGCCATCCAATGCAGCCAAGGAAGTTGCCAGACGTAACGATTCTTTGTGCCACTGGATCCTGACTTCTGAGGCCGAGAGAGTGGGATTGTCTCTTTGCAAGGCTTTTCCACTTTCATATCTTTCACGCACTGTTACATTGTGCAACATTCATCTCCCAACTTTCAATTCCTACTAGTCTTCTACAAGTCCTACGGTGATGGGGGAGCGGTGAAGCAACAGGCGGAGGTGACCACTGGGAGTTGTAGTCACAAACCCACATGTAGGCGGCCTTTGGACAAGTGATTGTTCTTCTCTGTACCCAGGGCAGCAGAGGAGTTCAGCGGCACCAGTGGCCACTGAGCAGCCCTTTTCAGGACAGCACTGCTCACCTTTTGATAGGCAGGGTCCTAAAATAGGTGGCCTAAACATTGCCTGCCCTACAGACAGGTAACTGGCCAGCTTGCCGTGGCTGGCAGTTCATCCGCCAATGTGGTTACACTCAACGGAGAAGAAAGAAACTTCTGTTAGGATCATGGAATGTCTGCACGCTCATGGACAGAGAGAACTCAGCAAGACCCCAAAGAAGAACAACCCTTGTTGCCAAGAAACTTGCACGCTACAACATCAACATCGCAGCTCTAAGTGAAACCAGGCTTGGGGAGGAGGGATCCCTGACTGAAACCACCAGCGGCTACACTTTCTTTTGGAAAGGAAAAGCTCAAGCTGAAGAGGGGATTCATGGAGTCAAGTTCAGCTTCCTGAAACTACTCTCCGACCTGCCGGTGGGAATCAACGAAAGGCTTATGTGGCTACGTCTGCCCCTCAGCCACAAACGTCACACAACAGTCAGCATAAATGTCACGCACTTCTGCCCCCACCATGACCAGCAAATACGAGACCATTGAACAGTTCTATGCAGACCTTAGCTCTGTTCTGTGCTCAGTCCCTGCCAACGACAAACTAATCCTGCTCGGTGACTTCAGTGCCCAAGTAGGCTGCGATTACAGTTGCTGCGAAGGGGTTCTAGGCAAATATCCCACAGGCAATATGAACAGCAATGGCCTCTTGCTCCTTAGCAAATGTGCAGAATACGACCTCCTCATCACAAACACAGTATTCAGGCTGGCAAACAAGTACAAGACAACATGGATGCACCCAAGATCCAAACATTGGCACATGATCGACTATATTATAGTACATCGCCAAGAATGTCCTCATTACCAGAGCCATGCAAGGAGCGGAGTACTGGACTGACCACAGGCTTGTCCGCACCACATTGAAGCGACATATTGCTCTCCACCATCCCAAGCGCCCTAAGTTCATCAGAACAGCTTTTAACACTGCCAGACTCCAAGAGCCTCTGTATCTTCACAAGTTCCAGACCACCCTTGATGAGAAGCTGTCTGCCAATGGACCACTAAATGTTGGGCCAACCCAGAAGTGGAATCAGTTTAGAGAGATGGTGACGGAAACAGCAAAATCAGTCCTCGGCCCCAAAGACCGGACCACCAAGATTGATTCGATGAGAATGACAGTGCCATCAAAGGTCTCCTGGCCATGAAGAACAAAGCATCCACAGAGTGGCAAAACGACCCAAGCTCCATTCTCAAAAAAGAGCGGTTCAAATCCCTTCAGGCCCATGCCCAATGGGAAATTCACGAAGATGCACGACCTGTGATGAGATAGGAAAGCTGAAGAGGTGCAACGCTTTGCCAACATCAATAACTCGTGGCACCTCTTCAACTCCATCAAGATGATCTTCGGCCCCTTAAGATCTGGCTCATCTCCACTGTTGTCCGCTGATGGAACCACACTGCTAAAGGACAAAGAGAGCATCCAACACAGCTAAAAAGAGCATTTCAGCCAGCTCCTGAACCGCCCTTCAATGGTCGACCAGTCTGCTCTGGACCAAAGCCCCCAACAGCCTATTCACGAGGAACTAGATATTCCTCCCTCAATAGATGAAGTCAAGAAGGCTATCACGCAGATGAGCAGTGGCAAGGTGCCTGGCAAGGATGGAATACCTGCTGAAATGTACAAGGCACTCAACAAGGAATCAATTGAGGCTTTCCACATCACCCTGACTAGAAATTGGGAAGAAGAAAAGATGCCACCTGACCTCAGAGACACAACAATAATCATCCTCTACAAAAATAAAGGTTCAAGGACCGACTGCGGGAACTACAGAGGCATCTCACTACTTTCCATTGCCGGAAAAATCCTCGCCCGCATCATCCTCAACAGGCTGATTCCAACAGTGTCAGAAGAGAACATTCCTGAGTCGCAATGCGGCTTTCATCCCAAACGCAGCACTGTCGACATGATCTTCGCAGCGAAACAGATACAGGAGAAATGCCTGGAACAGAACATGACGTTATATTCTGTCTTCATTGATCTGATGAAGGCGTTTGACACGGTCAACAGAAAGGCACTGTAGATCATCCTTAGGAAGCTTGGCTGCCCGTAGAAATTCACTACACATCCGCCTGCTCCACGATGGCATGACAGGAGAGGTATTCTCAGATGGTTCCCCATCTGAGACTTTCAACATCTCAAATGGCATGAAGCAAAGGTGCGTTCTAGCACCAGTGCTCTTCAACCTCTTCTTCACCCAAATACTGAAGCATGCTGTTAAAGGACCTAGACCTGTGTATTTACATAAGATATCGCCTAGATGGATCGATGTTTGACCTGAGACGCCTTGCTGCAAAGACGAAAACGTTGAGGAGGCTCATCACTGAGACCCTGTTTGCAGATGACTGTGCCCTCATGGCCCACCAGGAGAACCACCTGCAGATGATTGTCAGCAAGTTCTCCGCAGCCTCAAAGCTGTTCGGCCTGACAATCAGCCTCGGTAAGACAGAAGTTCTACAACCTGCACCAAACAGTCACCCTCCTCAGCCATGCATCACCATCAACGGCACTGTCCTGAAGAATGTGGAGAGCTTCAAGTATCTAGGAAGCACCATCTTCAGTGACGGATCCCGTGACAAAGAGATCATAGCAAGGATCCGGAAAGCCAGCCAGGCACTCGGGAAACTCCATGTCAAAGTTCTGGAGCACAAAGACAATCAGCTTTCAACCAAGCTCAATGTGTACAAGGCTGTGGTCCTCACCACTCTCCTGTATGGCTGAGAAACCTGGACCCTGTACTGCAGGCACATCAAACAGCTGGAGCAGTTTCACATGCGCTCTCTGCGGTCGATCATGAGGATTCGATGGCAGGACCAAATCACCAACCAGGAAGTCCTTGACAGAGCCAACAGCAGAAGAATTGAGGCAAGGATCCTCCAGGCCCAGCTACACTGGACTGACCATGTAATCCGCATGGGTGAAACAAGAATCTCCAGGCAGCTGCTCCATGGTGAGCTTCAGCACGGCAATCGCAATCAGGGCCGCCCCAAAAAAAGATTCAAAGACAATCTGAAATCATACATCAAATGGGCAGACCCCCAGCCTCCACAACTTGAGGAGTCTGCTGCCGACAGGGCTGCGTGGCGCGCCCTGACCAGAAAAGCTGCATCTGACTTTGAGGATGACCGAAATCAGCACCTTGCAGCAGCACGAGACTGACTCCAGAAAGCTGTGTATGCACATGTTCTAACAACCGCCATTCCATGTCCAACCTGCAACCGCATGTGTCCTTCGGCCTTCAGCCTTCAAAGCCACATGCGTATCCACAGATGACTGCACAATGCTTCGTCTTCCTCGGACCCTGAGAGACAACCACTAACCAACCAACCTAAAAATGGAAAGATTTGATCTAGAGAGACCATAGTAAAAATTCACCATACTAACTTTTGATATGACAGTTTGTCATATGAGGAGAGAAAAAGAAGACTAGGCCTCTATGCACTCAAGTTTGGAAGTATCAGAGGTGATTTCATTAAAACTTTCAACATTCTTGAAGATCTCAACAGGCAAAGAATGGGAAAAGCATTTCTCCTGCCTGAAGAATTGAGAACTAGAGGCTGAACTTTCAAAATAAAGAGCAGGCCAATTGATAGTGAAATGATGGGAAATTTATTCACTGAAAGGGTGGTAGACCTTTAGAACTCTTTATTCTGGAAGGCTGTCATTCTCAGTCATTGAGTCCATGTAAAAATCAGCTGATTTTGGATATTAGAAGAATCAAAAGATATGAAGATAGGACGGGGAAGTTGAGTTAGAAGTTCAGGGATGATGTTGTTAAATAATGGAGTAAACTCCATAGGTCAATTCGTCTCCTTCTGCTCCTCTCTTATGTACTTTTTAAATACATCATCTGAGGGAAAGTTCTGACTTTGCAGCCTAGGAAAAAAATGGGACTAACTCCAAGTGCAGGAATGTGAGACATGTGTTTTTAATTAAATCAGTAGATTCAAATCCTCTTTCACTGTGCCCTGATGATGGATCACACTCTCCACAGCACCAGAGCTTTGAATCTGTATATTGTAATTGATGCATGACAGTTCTGATAAATTTGTACTCAATCAAGTAGGCTTCTGGCAGACATTGTTTCTCAGACTGGCAGTTTGGTTTGAGTGCATGACATGCACAGTATTAAAGAGAGAGTAGCAGCTTATTAATGTGTTTATTTCTTTAGTGTTACAGTGCAGAGTAGGCCCTTCCAGTCCAGCAGCCGATTGCAACCCCGATTTAACTCTTACCTAATCATGGGACAATTTATAATGACTAATTAACTTATCCAGTACATATTTGCTCAATGGGAGGAAACCGGAGCACCTGGGAAACCCATTTATTCCACAGGGAGGACATTCAGAGATTGCTTACAACAACATTGTGAGGGGCACCAAGCTCTTGCCTTTGATGTCCTGAGCCAGTATCTACCAAACCTGGCCTTCACATTAGCTGAAGGAAGTGGCAAAATCATTTCTGATCTGCATTAATCAGAGGTATTAGGGAGTAATAGGAAAAGACTGCAGTGCATCACAGCCATTACCACTAATCTCCTCGACCTCCTACCTTCAATCCACAACTGCCACCCACCATCCTTGTATTGAGATGATCAATTTCCATCTCGCTTGACCCACAGTATGTGACTAAGTGTGGAATCACTAAGTTAAAAAAAGACTGTTTAAATTCAACCACTCCTTACTGTTAATCATCAAGTCAAAATTAATGATGGAGATATTTAGTCTGAAATTTTCTTAGCTTTAAATCAAATTTTCCTTGCTGGTTTTGTGCAATTAACTCCATATCCAGCCAATAATTTTTGCAGTGAAATAAAATTCCATTCTGACCAAGTTTAATATATTGATTGATATGCTCATTGTGAAGTTCAGTTGTATATTATTTAACATATATTAATCAAATTGCTCAAAGCATAGTATTAAAAAATTAAACAATCATTGCATAGAAATGTACTAATAATAGCAAAGAGTAGAAAGGCAACTAATTAGATGCTTGATTACACAAATTCCTCCAACATTTCTGGAATGAAATATTGGTTTCTATACCAATTTTTGTGAAAATATTTTTATAAGAAATTACTTACAACATATGCAGAGTGGATCTTCTTTTTCACTTGCTTAAAAAATTAGTCAATTATATTTCACCCTACACAGTGCAGAGATTTTCACCACACTACAGAAAAGCCTAGAGCTGTGATCACCAGATGCTTTAACCATGGGACCAATCCTGGTTAAGTGGGTTGGGGGGCCGGGGGAAGGCATATTTTAGTGACAAAAAAGGGATGCAACAGTATGACAATGCAGAGGCAAGGTCTCATTTGGTAAGGTTTCAGATACAAGGCATCAGGCCATGATGGTGTACCTGGTAGGGCACTGAAAATCTGTGCCAACCAACTGGCGGGAGTGTTCAAGGTCATCTTCAATCTTGCACTGCTGCATTCAGAGGTTCCTTCCTGATTCAAAAGGGTCACAATTATCCCCAAGAAGGGCAGGGTGAGCTGCCTCAATGACTAGCACCCAGTTGCACTCACATCTACTGTGATGAAGAACTTTGAGAGGTTGGTCACGGCCAGAATCAACTCCTGCCTAATTAAGGATCTGGACCCACTGCAATTTGCCTATTGCCACAATAGGTCTACAGCGGATGCAAGCTCAATGGCTCTCCACTTGGCCTCTGATCACTGAGACAATAGCAATACCTATGTCAGGCTGCTGTTCATTGATTACAGATCAGTGCTCAACAGAATTGTACCCTCATTTCTAATCAACAAGCTCCAGAATCTGGGTCTCTGTGCCTCCCTCTGCAACAGGATCCTTGACTCCCTCATCGAGAGACCACAGTCAGTGCAGAGTAGAAATAATATATACTCGCAGACAATTAACATCAGTGCAGCTCAAGAATGTATGCTTAGCTTATTGCTCTACTCCCTGTACACCAAGATTGTGTAGCTAGGCATCTATAAATTTGCTGATGACACAGCAGCACCTCCACTTCCTAAGAAGATTGATGCAAGCATGTACAGGGCCCTTAGTATTATCAAGGATCCCGCCCATCCATCCATTTAGCATCCTCTTTGACTTTCTACCATCATGCAAGAGACTATGATGCATGAAAACAAGAGCAGTTAGAATTAGAACGTTTCTTCCCCCAGTCTACTAGGCTTCTGAACTCCTTGCCGCATCGTATTCAGTGTCACTGGTTAATCTATTCCGTACCTTACAATATTTAATATTAATGTACTTTAGTTTGCTTTTTCTATGTGATCCATCTGTGGATTTTATTCGTACCTTCATAAGTTATCGTGTGTTATGTGTACTGTTGTGCTTTACACCCTGGTTTGAAGAAACGTCCGGTTTCTATATACATAATACAGTATTGTTATATACATGTATATGATGATAAACTTGACTTGACTTGATTTGATGGAATTTCAGATGGCGAAGAGGGGTTGTACAGGAATGAGATGGATTGGCTGGTTGAGTGGTGTTGCATCAACCTTGCACTGAACGTCAATAAGACCAAGGAATTAATTGTAGACTTTAGGCAGAGGGAGTCAAAGGAGCACACATCAGTTCTCATCAAGGGGTGAGTAGTTTCAAGCTTTACAGTGTCAACATCTCTGAGGATCTATCCTGGGCCAAACATACTGTTGCAATTACAAAGAAAGCACGATAGCGGCTATATTTCATTAGGAATTTAAGGATACTTGGTATGTCACCAAAGGATCTTACAAATTTCTACAGATGTACTCTGGAGAGCATCCTAACTGGTTGCATCACCATCTAGTATGGAGGGGCCACCGTACAGGATTAGAAAAGACAGCACAAAGTTGTAAACTCAGCCACATCCATCATGGGCACTAGCCCCCCCCCCCCAGTACTGAGGATACCTTCAAAAGGCAATTCCTCAAAAAGGTAGCATCCACCATTAAGGACACCATCATCCAGTACATGTCCTCTTCTCATTGCTACCATCAAGGAGGAAGTACAGGAGCCTAATGGCACACACTTAACATTTCAGGAACAGCTTCCTCTCCTAACCATCAGGTTTCTAAATTGACAATGAACCCCTGAACAATTCCTCACTTTTTTTTGGCTTTCTTTTTGCACTAGTTATTTAACTCAGTTTATATATATATTTCATATTGCAATTTATAGTCTTTTATTATTATGGATGACAATATACTGCTGCTATAAAACAACACATTTCATGACATACACTATGCTAGTGATATAAACCTGATTTTGATTTAGCTGCAGAGACATTGGGAAAAGAAGTTCACAAATAAAGGAAGTAGCAATGCAAACTGTGAGAACACAGCTCAGCAGTTTCCACTCAATACAAATGCAACCCTAGTGAAAAGATTGCCTTTAACATGATTTGTAGAGGCACACCTCTCAGCAATAGAAATATCTTTTCCTTTCCATTTCATTTCCACTTATTTTGTTTTAATGCTCAAAATTCTATGTTAAGAATTACATTGGCACAGTTGTGCCAGTGCTTAACCTTATGGTCGCAGTCTAACTCTTACCCTTCATTCATCAGTATAAGTAGGTTAAGTAAGTCAGTATCACTCCTGCCTCAGAAATGAAGGCAGAAGAATTCCCTCTAGTTTCGCATAAACTCATCTTGTGCTTCCAGCTGGGTCCAGGTGTTGATTTATAACCAACATTTTGTTGACAAACTCCACCCTCTTCTTCAGGGATGATGCCTAGGCATGTCTAGTCCAATGGTATGTATACTCAATTCCTGTTGTCCATCTCTCCTGATTGACTAATCCTCAGCCAATCAATCCCACCTAGATTAAAATTGTATTCCAGTTTTTACTTAAAGTGAGACCTTCGTCTTCGTTGAAATTCTTATTCTCTAGTCTTATCTTGAATCTCTGTGAATGCGGAACAGTGTGTATAGCCAGATGGGGTGCACAGTGGAAGCCTGCATCATGGAGCATCGAAGTTTGGGTTACCCAGAGAAACCTGTGGCAGCAGAACATTACATTCGTAATGACCACAGGATTGACTTTGACAGCACTGAACTATTGTGCCACACCAATGGCTATTGGTGCCACCTGGTGAAGGAAGCCATTGAAATAAGACTAGGGAATAAGAATTTCAACAAAGACAAAGGTCTTGCTCTAAGAATTTATGCGCCATATGCACCGGGAAAGCACAAGATCTTTTTCCCCTCTAGTTTATTGTGGACCATCACAAAAACAGTAACTCATTTGACTTACAAAATAAGCTTGAGGAAAGAATGCAAAGGGGCCCTGCTGGCCATAAATGCCCTGCTGGAAGTGGATGGAGCAAGAACATCGGATGGATGTGATAATATATTGGAAAGTTCACATCCTACCTGTGGTGAAACAGATATACCTCCCAGACTTTACTGCAGACCATCTGAATCATAGCATGAAGAAAAATGAATGGAACATGATATCATATCCCACATGAGCCCTGAATGGCTGCCCTTGGGAGTCAGAACGCCTACGACATCCATGGATCAAGAAACTGTTCCAATTTGAAAATTATAGACCCCAGCTTTTATCTGCTTGCTGTTCACAACAATCTGATGAGGCTTTGAATGATGCAAAATACTTTTCTTTCACAGTCACTTGTGGGATCAATTTATAGAATGTAAAGGGACACTTTAAACAGTTACCTTGATCCAATCATTTTTAGCACTCCGGCAAAATTATCATGTTGTTTGAATGCTTTTGTATAAACAATGTTCCCATAGAACTTGAAGTGGGACTGAGGGCTTATAAAATGGCAGAGCAGATGCGAGGGGCCAGATGTCTTCTCCTAGCTCTCTTGCTTATGTGTTCATATTTTATACTTCTGCAATGTTAATTTCCATGAATATTTTTGAGTAGATATGAGTTCTTGTAGAAGGTATCTGACTAATAATGCAGATGTCTGCAGATTATTGAGCTAAAGCTGTCTTCACTGTACAGCTGCCAAATAACTTTGGAACAAGTCATCCCTTGGGTCTACCCCACCCATTCCCTGACATTATTTATGCCCTCTCCTCATGAAGATTCTAATCCAATGATGACTCCATGCATTTATTTTACTGCAGAGGAAGTATGACCTTCATACATAAATCTTAATAACTGGACACTTTTTCCGATCTGAACCAATTTGCAGGAAGACATAACATTCAATGTAAGCATCCAAACTGGTGCTTGAGTGTAGATTACATTTAAAACATGCCGTAGTAATCTGCAGCTGCACACGAAATATAATATTGGACAGAATGAACAGGAACAGGCCCTTTGGCCCCCAAAGTTGAATTGAACTAATTAAACATGAACTAAACTAGTCCCTTCTGCCTACACAGTGTCCACAACCTCTATTCTTTGCATGTTCAAGTCTTAACTATAAAATGCTTCTACTGTATTCGCCTCCGCCACCACACTTGGCAGTGCATTTCAGTGCCTGGGAAGCTTATTTGCCAAGCTCAGCTTTCTAACACAGCGGGTAACTCTTCCAGGGGTCAATGAGATATGTTTGATAAATTAAACTTCCAACTAATATTCCTTGCTCAGCCTTTTGTTGTAAACAAGTAAACAATAGGTCCTTGTTGGCCCATTATTTCATCAAGAAAAATCAATGAGGTCCACTTCAGCTTAATTGAACAATACATTCACTTGGCTTGATGAATGTAACTGAAATAAATAGTGCATGCACGTGATATCACAAAGTAGCAAAAACACTATCAATGTTAGAGAGAAGTCAGGCTTGTTAGGAATGGTCAAGGAATGACATGAAGAATGACAGAAAGGCAAGGTGACTACATCCATTCCTCTGCCTTTAGTTTCTGTGACAGAGACCTGTTCATCCACAACCATATGTCTTTTTCAGTTGTAGGAATTGTACCTGTGTTTTGGAAATCCTGTGTATTTTAGAAATCATTTGTAATTTGGAAACCTTTTAAAAGACAGAAATTCTCTATGAGTCTTAAAGGTGTTTTAATAATTGTATGTAAATTTAAACTTGTATCACTTGGTAGAGAGGGAATGCCCACTACACAAATAGTGAATATTGGCAACTTAAATTGCCGTGGAGAATAAATGGTCTTTGGAGAGTGTAAGGCGGCAATATTTTTTAGTGAGGGTGCTTATTGTTATCTATATCAGATTGTGACCAAGATCTTCATTTGATTCATCTCCTTTAAACTTTAGACATAGAATAGTACAGCACAGTACAGGCCCTTCAGCCCACAATGTTGTGCCGACCCGCAAACCCTGCCTCCCATATAAGCCCCCACCTTAAATTCCTCCATATACCTGTCTAGTAGGCTCTTAAATTTCACTAGTATCTCTGCCTCCACCACTGACTCAGGCAGTGCATTCCACGCACCAACCACTCTCTGAGTAAAAAACCTTCCTCTATTATCCCCCTTAAACTTCTAATTCCTTACCTTAAAGCCATGTCCTCTTGTATTGAGCAGTGGTGCCCTGGGGAAGAGGTGCTGGCTATCCACTCTACCTATTCCTCTTAATATCTTGTACACCTCTATCATGTCTCCTCTCATCCTCTTTCTCTCCACTTTCCCCCTCTTACCCTAAATGGATGCATTCAAGTATTAGATATTTGGACCCTGGGAGTTTAGTACTTGCTGTCTTCTCTACCTACACCACTCATAATTTAATAAACTTGTATTAGGTCTATCCTCAGCCTCTGCTGCTCCAGAGGAAAAAAAAACAGTCTGAAAGCTTTGCCTTTCTCTCTTTTAGTATATATCCTCTAATTCAGAATCTTCAGAAGATTTTCAGTCTAGGTGTGTAGGCCTTGGCCCTCTTTCCCAGCAGCCAAGCCTGGGATGGCAAATGTAGCAGTGGATAATTGCAAATGACAACTGTGGATAGCCAAGCAGGGGATTGCATGATATGCTCTTGGTCATCACACATTAGTTCCATCTGCTAATTATGAAGGAACCCACAGGTAAACATTTAATATGGCAGGAGGATTGCTAGAAAGAGGAACAGTTTTTTTTCTTGTGACTGAAACTCTTGATTAGAATTGAAAAGAAAGAAAGCAAGTTAGTTTTACATTGAAGATGTATTGATGGATAGATAGATAAACACTTTATTGATTGCAAAGGAAATTACAGAGTCACAGTAGCATTACAAGTTCACAGATATACAAATATTAGAAGAAAGGTAAGAAAGAACAAAAATAAGTTACCTTAAAAATAAGATGTACAAGATTTACAAGTCAAAGATTACAAGATCACTTCCCCAGCTATAGGTCGACTCATTATATAGCCTGAAGGCCGAAGGTAAGAATAACCTCATATGACACTATTTGGAGCAGCACAGTTGTCTTAGTCTATTATTTGTGATGAAATCTCTGTCTCTCTCTCTCTCAAATCACAGCGGATCCAGGTCCCTGTTTAGGCAGGAGTTGGTTCTGGCCTTGACAACCCTTTCAAAGAACTTCATCAGAGCAGATGTGAACAACATGACGATAGATGTTGAGGCAGCTCACTCTGCTCTTCTTGGGCACTGGAACAATTGTCACCCTCTTGAATGAAGTAGGAAACTTGGGCTGCAGCAGTGAGAGATTGGAGATGTGCTTGAACATCCCTGCCAGCTGGTTGGCACGTTTTTAATGCTCTGTCAGGTACACCATCAGGCCTGATGAGGGAGGATTCTCTCTCATGAAGGATGTGCTGATGTTGGCCTCTGAGACAGAGATCACAGGGTCACTATAGGGATTTGCAGAGATGTAGTTTTATTCTCCCTTTCAAAGTGTGCATAATAGTCTTTGAGCTCATCTGGGAGTGAAGCATCAAGCCATTCATGAAGTTAGGTTTCACCTTGGAGAAACTGATCACCTGTATACCCTGCCAGAGCTGACAAGCAACCAATTCTGTCTCAAATCGGACATCAGAAATTTTAAGAGCAGGGGATTTCAATAAGGTCCAATCAAGTACTCGAGTACAAAGGGCAGCAGTGGGTTGCTGTAACAAAAAAGAGCCTAGTGACCAATTGTCATTTGGGGTTGATTAGCGAGAGCAAATTAAAGGAAGGCAGGGGCAAGTGCAATGGCTGCCGTCTAAGTGGACAGAATGAGAGTGGTGATCTTGAGGCTTGAGCACTTTGAGGCTTTAGTCAGAGAAGGCAAAGGACAGGAAACGCTCAAGTTTTTTTTTCTTCCCTTATTTATATCTGCTGAACCAGGCCAGTAGAGATGCCAGGTAGGATAGTGGGATGCACCTCTTGTGGGACGTGGGAAGGCAGGGAAACTTCCAGTGTCCCTGATGACTACCTCTGCGAGAAGTGCATCCAGCTACAGCTTCCAACAGTCTGCGTTAAGCAGTTGGAGATGGGAACTGGATGAATTCCAGATCATTCGGGAGGCTGAAGGGGTAATAGATAGGACATACAGGAAGGTAGTTACACCCAAGGTGCAGGACACATGAAACTGGGTGACAGTCAGGAAGGGAAAAGGGGATGAACAGCTAGTGCAGAGTACCCCTGTGGCTATCTCCCTCAACAACAGAAATATCACTTTGGATACTGTCGGGGTGTGGGGGGGAGGGAGGGTGGGTGCGGTGGATGACCTAACAGAGGAAAGTCATAGTGGTCAGGTCTCTGGTATTGAGTCTGCCTCTGTGACTCAGTAGGGAAGGAGGAAGAAGAAGCACGCTGTGGTGATAGGGGATTCGTTAGTTAGGGGAATGGACAAGAGGCTCTGTGGGTGAGAATGAGCTTCCCAGATGGTATGTTGCCTCCCAGCTGCCAGGGTCCAGGATATCTTGGATTGAGTCCTCAGCATTCTTAAGTGGGAGGGTGAACAGCCAGAAGTCGTAGTCCATGACATAGGTAGGACAAGTGACGAGGTTTTGCATAGGGACTTCAGGGAGTTAGGTGCTAAAATAAAGAGTAGGATCTCAAAGGTTATGGTCTCAGGATTGCTACCTATGCTACATGCTAGTGAGGCCAGTACTAGGAAGAGTATACAGTTTAATATGTGGGTAAGGAGTTGGTATAGGAGGGAGGGCATAAGATTTTTGGATTATTGGGCTCTCTTCCAGGGAAGGTGGGACCTGTACAGAAAGGAGAGTTTGCAGTTGAACTGGAGTAGGATTAATATCCTAGTGGGAAGGTTTGTTAATGCTGCATGGTGGGATTTAAACTAGAGTTGCAGGGGGCTGGGAATCAGAATGCCAGAACAGTTAGTGGAGAAGTTATGGAGGCAAATGCAAAGTTAGGAATCAAATGGTTAAGCATGCTGCATCTAGTGACCTAAGCTGCATGTATTTCAATGCAAGAAGTATTGTCAGCAATGCAGATAATAGTGCTGAAGATGAGGTAGCTGGTTTACAAACAGAGGCAGTGTGTAGGTAGGAGAGGCTGTTGATAGGGCAAAATTGTAGTCAACAGGATGGGTTGCAACATAAAAGGAAGAGTAAATCGAAAAGGGTGAAAACAGGACTGAAGCTGTTGTATTTGGGTGTGTGCAGTATACAGAATAAGGTAAATGAACTTGTAGCACAGTTACGACATTGTAGGCATCACAGAGTCATGGCTGAAAGAAAATTATAGCTGGGAGCTTTATGTCTAAGGATACACATTGTATCAAAAGGACAAGCAGGAAGGTAGAGGGGGAGGGTGATAAAAATAAAATCAGATCATTAGAAAGGGTGACATAGAATCAGAAGGTTTTGGATTGTTCTGGACAGAGCTAAGGAACTGCAAAGGTAAAAAGACCCTGAAGGGAGTTGTATACAAATTACAATGGGAGATAGAAAATGCATGCCAAAAGGGCAATCTTACAATAGTCACAGAGACTTCAATATGCAGGTGGATTGGGAAAATCAGGTTTGCTCTGGATTCCAGGAAGGGAAAATTCTAGAGTGCTTAAGAGATGGCTTTTTAGAGCAGCTCATGGTTGATCCTACAAGGGGATCAGCTACTCCAGACTGGGTGCTGTGCAATGAACCAGAATTGATCAGCCAACTTAAAAGTAAAAGAACCCTTAGGGGCAAGTGAATATAATATGATTGCTTTCACCCTGAAATGTGAGAAGGAGAAGCTAAACTTAAATGTATCAGGATTACAGTTGAGTTAAGGGAATTACAGAAACATGAGCGAGGAGTTGCCCAGAAATGATTGGAAAAGAACACTGACAAGGATGGTGGCAGTGCAGCAATGCTGAAATTTCTGGAAGCGATTGGGAGGGCAGAAGATATAGATCTCCCAAAGAGGAAGAAGTATTCTAAAAGAAAGATGACACAACCGTGGCTAACAGCAGAAGTCAAAGCTAACATAAGAGTCAAAGAGAAGGCATATAGTAGAGCAAAAAACTCGTGGGAAGTTAGAGGATTAGGAAGCTTTTAAAAACTAACAGAAGGTGACAAAAAAGCGATGAAGAAGGTGAAGATGGAATACGAAAGTAAGCTAGCCAAAAATATTAAAGAGGACACCAAAAGTTTCTTCGGGTACATTAAGTGTAAAAGTGAGGCAAAAGTGGATATTGGAAAGAGTTGACTATTTCCTAAATGGAGGGAAAGTACAAAAATCTGAGGTGCAACGAGACTTGGGAGTCCTCATGTAGGATTCCTAAACTTTCCTAATTTGAAGGTTGATTCTGGGATGAGGAAGGGAAATGCAATGTTAGCATTAATTTCATGAACACTAGAGCATAAAAGCAAGGAAGTAATGTTAAGACTTTATGAAGCACTGGTGATGTCTCACTTGCAGTATTGTGAGCAGGTTTGGGCCCCTTATCTTAGAAAAACTGTGCTGAAACTGGAATGAGTTCAAAGAAGGTTCACAGAAATGATTCCAAGATTAAATGGCTTGTCATATGAAGAGCACTTGATGGCTCTGGGCCTGTGTTCACTAGAATTCAGAAGAATGAGGGGTGATTTCATTAAAACCTATTGAATGGTGAAAGGCCTTGATAGAGTGGATAAGGAGAGGATGTTTCCTATGGCAGGAGAGTCTAAGATCAGAGGACACAGCTTCAGAATGTCCTTTTAGACTGGAGATGAGGAGGAATTTCTTTAGCCAGAGAGAGTGGTGAATCAGTGGATTTCTTTGCCAGAGACAGCTGAGGAAGCCAAGTGTTTATGTATATTTAAGGCAGCGATTGATAGGTTCTTGATTGGTCAAGGCATAAAGAGATATGGGGAAAAGGCAGGAATTTAGGTCTGAGAGGAAGATTGGATCAGCCATGATGAAATGGTGGAGCAGACTTGATGGGCCAAATGGCCTAATTCTGTTCCTATATCTTTCAGTCTTGTGGTTTTAACTTTAATCAGGACTCTCCAGATTTATATTGAGACAAGTGTTTAAGTTGTGTCAATGTGAATGGTCTTTTAGATAAATATGATACAACGGTATCACTGGCTCCTCAGAGAATCAGTGCAGAAGTATCTCGACTTCGATTTGTAATTTATGTTAAGTGTTATTTGAGATGCTTCCTTCTGTTAAACTCCCATCCAAAGGAGTTTCTTTTGTCCTGCTCCTCCACTTGTCCCTCTGGGAACATCCCCAATTAACAAACTACAAAGCAGGGCTTTTAACATTTCAGAATCTGCACTAATGGGTGCAACTGATTATGCATGCTTTGTAGTTTTAGATGGCAATCCTTTCAAGCAACTGTTCTGAATCTGTACTGCCTGCAGTAGAATTTGGAAGCAGAGACTGGCATTTATCAGGTGGTAGGATCGGTGTTGTAATGTGTGATTTGATCAGATTCAGCAAGGAGCTTCAGTTACCAAGATTAATTATCCCATAAAACCCAGCCAATTTTAGAAATAATGGAAAGTGGATGATTGCAAGGGGGTTGGGGACTGTGGGTGGGGTGGGGGGAGGGTTTGGTGTAGGAGGGTCTTAAATTTCCACACAGCATTTTCCCTCCTGTTGAGGACAGATGGAAGAAAGGATAAAAAAAAACTCATCCCTGATGCGCAAGCAGCACAAATCCAATGTGAATAAGGAAACACAGGAAAACTTCCCATTTCACAGTATTATGGTTACATGTGAAATTATTGATAACCTTTTCTATTTTAACTTCACTACCTTCCAAACAGCTTTTGAGCTTTTTATTCTTCCTCGTCTAAGTACATGCCATTTAATTTTCATCATATTGTCATCTTCTACATTTCACATTTGCCCTAATGGAACTTACACCATGTAGTTATAATTGTATTTATTTGCCAGAGTATTTGGAAGTATCAGAACTCTCAAAGATCACAGCTACTCCATAAGAATGTTATTCCATAGCCATCCTGTTGAATTTGATTTTAGCATTTCAATATCAATCTGGACAGTTTTTTGTCAAACAGGGTCAACACTTAGACAGTATTTTAACATGTTCTTAAAAACTGACCACCTGTTTTTAATCTGATCTGTCTTTTCTGTGACCCAGCACTGTCTACTTCTCCAATGGTGAAAAATGAATTTGATATAGAGAAGCATGCTGACATACATCGTTTACATTTCAAGCAGAATTTATCTGAATGACAGAGAAGTTTTGCCAATTTGCAGACAGCAGGTTTGGGAAAACCATTGTTTATTATGTTTGAAAAAGAACTATTAGGTGGAAATTGCTTCAGGCCTGCTTCCTGCCCCAAAGTGAGCACCTCACAGGAAGCCTGTGGTCCAAATGGGAGGCTCAAGGCCAGCCAAAAATGTGGGGCCTTGGGTTTTAATAAATACAGCTGGGAGAACCTTCCCCTCACCACATCCCTCCCCCACATCCACTCCACACCTCTCCAGCTGCCCATTGTATCTGTAACAGGTAGCTCACCCATTTAAAAAGCACACTTTCCAGGCCACTTGCCTGACACCCAGGAGGAGACTGGCAGGTTGAACAAGGACATTGTGCTGAAAGGGAAGCTGACTTGCTTTGACTGGTTTCACAGGATTATTTGGAAAGACTCATCTTGTGTTGATATCTACTTCTTTAGCACCAGCAGCTCCTGAGAATTAGAAGTGGACCATATCCAGGTCTTGCTCTGGATTACAATTTAAAATTTAACAGAAAAAAATAGAAGCCATGATTTGGACCCTTCATATACAAATGTAAGGTGGTTGGTAGGCACTGCCTACAATGTATAAGGTTCCTTTTAAGAGTTTTATAGGGTTTGGGACTTTCATCCAGGAAATTAACTTTTGAATCCATTTTCCATCTTCAATCAGCAGTCTCTTGAACCAGCATTGATAAATTCACTCAGTGTAACTCTGAACTTATTCAACAACCTGTGGACCCACTTTCAAGAACTCCACAATTCATGTTCTCAGCATTATGTCTCTGTTTATTCTCATTTTTATTTAGAGCCATAAAGCCACAGTGTACAGCACAGAAACAGGCCCTTTGCCTCAACTAATTAAACTGCATACTCCCATTGACCTGCATCAGGACCATAGCCCTCCATACCCCTACCATCTATGTACCTATCCAAACTTCTCTTCAACGTTGAAAACAAGCTCACATGCACCACTTGTGCAGGCAGCTTTTTCCACACTTTCATGACCCTCTGACTGAAGAAGTTCCCCTTAAACTTTCCACCTTTCACCCTATCCCATGATCTCTGGTTGTTGTCCTACCCAACCTCCGTGGAAAAAGCCTGCTTGCACTTACTCAATCTATGCTCCTCAGTTTAGTATATCTCCATCAAATCTCCTGTATTCTAAAGAATACAGTCCTAGCCTTTACAACCTTTCCTTATAACTCAGGTCCGTGACCAGGCAACATTCTTGTAAATTTTCTCTGTACTCTCTCAACCTTGTTTACATCCTTCCTGTAGGAAGGTGAATAAAACAGCACACAATACTCCAAATCATGGCTCACCAATGTTTTATACAACTTCAACATAACATCTCATCTCCTGCACTCAATATATTGATTTATGCAGGCCAATGGGCCAAAAGTTTTCTTCATTATCCTATCTACCCGTGACTCCACTTCCAATGAATTATGGACCTGTATTCCCAGATCCCTCTGTTCTGCCACACTTCTCAGTGCCCTGCTACTTACTGTGGTCCTACCAAAGTGAAAAACCTCACGCTTGTCTGCATTAAATTCCATCTGCCATTTTCAGCCAATTTTTCCAGTGGATGCAGATCCCTTGGCAAGCCAAGATAGTCTTCCTCGCTGTCCACTACACCCCCAGACTTGGAGTCATCTGCAAATTTGCTGATCCATTTAACCACATTATCGTCCTAATGGATGCCAAACAACAAAGGAGCCAGCTCCGATCCCTGCAGCACACCACTAGTCACAGGCCTCCAGTCAGAGAGGCAACCCTCTACAACCACTCTCTGGCTTCTCCCATAAAGCCAATGTCTAATTCAATTTACTACCTTATTCTGAATGCCAGACAGCTGATCCTCTTTGACCAAACTCCCATGCAGGACCTCATCAGATGCCTGACTAAAGTCCATGTGGACAAATTGCCTTCATCCACTTTTCTGGTAACTTCCTCCAAAAACTCTATAAGATTGGTTAGACATGACCTACAATGCACAAAGCCATGCTGACTATTTTTAATCAGTCCATGTCTATCCAAGTACTCATCAGGACCCTTAGAATACCTTCCAATAACTTTCCCACAAATGATATCAGACTCACTAGTACCTTTCCTGTTGCTGAGGCCTTGGCAATTTCTGCACTTGCCTTCCGTAGGTCTGGGGGAACACCTTGCCAGGGCCTGGGATTTATCCATCTTGATGTGTTTCAGGGTAACAAAAATCTCTTCTGTACAGGGTCCATGAATTTGATGCTGCTTTGCCTCACTTCGATAGAGTCTGTATCCATCTCCTGACTAAACACAGGTGGAAATCATTCAGTTAAGATAATCCTCATCTATTTTAGCTCTACACATGGATTACCATTCTGGTCTTCCAGAGGACCAATTTTATTTCTTGCAATCCTTTTGCTCCTAACATGTCTGCAGAATCCCTTAAAATTCCCCTTCACCTTGCCTGCTAGAGAAACTTCATGCCTTATTTGAGTCTTCCTGATTTCTTTCTTAAGTATTCTCTTGCATTTCTTGTTTTCCATTAGCATCTCATTTATTCTTACTTGTCTATAAATGTAATGCACCTCCTTTTTTCTCTTAACCAGGGCCTCAATATCTCTTGAAAACCAAGGTTCCCAACACTTGTTATCTTTACCCTTTGTTTTGACAGGCATGTACAAGCTTTGTGCTCTCAGAATTTTATTTTTGAAGGCCTCCTACTTACCAAGTATACCTTTGCCAGAAAACAGCCTGCCCCAATCTACACTTACCAGATCATTTCCGATACCATGAAAATTGGCCTTACTCCAGTTTAGAATCTCAGCCCTCAAACCAGACCTATCTTTTTGCATATTTACTTTGAAACTAATGGCATTGTGGTCACTGGATGCAAAATATTCCTCTACACAAACTTCTGTCACCTGCCCTGTGTCAATCCCTAACAGCCAATCCAGTATCACACACTGTCTCATTGGGATTTCTATGTACTGAATAAGGAAACTTTCCTCAACATATTTGACAAACTCTATCCCATCTTGTCCTTTTACATTATGGGATTACCATAACATCCTTATGTTTCTTGCAATAGTCTGCAATCTCTCTACAAATTTGTTCCTCTAAGTTCCTAGGACTGTTGGGTGGTCTGTAATATTAACGTGGTCATACGTTTCTTATTTCTTATTTCCACCCATATTGCCTCAATAGTCGAGTTCTTCTGTCTGTCTTGATGGAGCACAGCTGTGATGTTTTCCCTCACTAGTAACGCCACACCTCCTCCTTTAAACCTTCTGCTCTGTCACGTCTAAAACAACAGAGTCCCGTAATATTGAGCTGCCAGTCCTGCCTCTCCTGCAACCAAATCTCATTAATGGCTACAACGTCATAATTCCTGGGGTTGATCCATGCCCTGAGCTCATCCACCTTTCTTACAATACTTCTTGCATTGAAATATATGCAGCTCAGGACACTCTGCTCCTCAGCAGCTCTGCCCCTCCCTTCTGAGCTACAGAGGCAGTCTCAATGCCAGAGACCCAACCTTTCTGACTTCACAAGAAAACATAGAAATAGGTCATCCCCCATAACAGTAATCAAAGAGGTATACCTGTTGTTGAGGGGGATGGCCATAGGTGTACTCCACACGGACTGTTTAACCACTCTCCCTTTCTAACTGTCACCCAGTTTCCTGTGTCCTGCACCTTGGGTGTAACTACCTCTCTGTATGTCCTATCTATCACCCTGTCAGCCACCCGAATGATCTGGAGTTCATCCAGTTCCAGACCCATCTCCTTAACATGGATTGTTAGAAGCTGCAGCTGGATGCACTTCTCGTAGCTGTGGTTGTCAGGAACACTGGCGACCTCCCTCCCTTCTCACAACCCCCCAAGAGGAGCATTCAACTACCCTGCATGACATCTCTACTTTCCTAACTGTGCAGATGTAAAGAAGAGAAGGAAAAAAGACTTTACCTGGAACTTTCCATTTCTTTTGCTTTTTCTGACTGAAGCCTCTCTGCTGAAGCTTCGAAGAGTTAAAAAAAAAGTTGCACTTTGTTTGTCACTGTGTGTTGTTTTTCATTGATTCTATTGTATTTCTATGTTTTCCTGTGAATGTCTGTAAGAAAATGAATCTTTAGGTCGTTAGTGTTGTTGCGTGAATGAAGTTGCTGGAGAAAATTACTCGTAGATACAAAGCAGCTACTTTATTCAACAAAACAAGGTACCACAGGCATCATATGGAGATGCTTTCAGTAGAAAGGTCTCCTGGCCCATCGTGGGGATTGATATTTTATGTGCCAAACATCAAAGGACAATTCCATATTTACAAACTATAGACAATGCTTTCTTTGAAACGATGTACAACCTTCACACCTTTTGATTCAGGGTACCGTGCACAATCCTGACTTGATGGCGACAGATGTGAGAGCATGGAGGAACATCTGGTGAAACTTCTGAAATGCCTGCTTTGCTGCTGCTGCTACTGTGTGGTCCAGAATCTCCGGAGGGGAAGGCCCCGAGTCCTCAGCTTTACTTGTTGCTTGGCGGCCAAGGCGAAGTCGAAGTTCTCGGCAGAGGATGGTGCTTTGAGAGGCTGTATCAGAGGGAGTGGTCGGAGGCTCTAAGTTTTTGGATGGACTCAGAGTCCGCTGTGGTTGAGTGCTTCCAATGGTGCTGCATGGGCAAGTTTGTGGTGCTTGGAGGTTCATGGCAGGGAGAGTTTCTCCATTCTGCTGCTTGCGTGAGATGATGAGGCTACCGAGACTTTGAGACTTTTTTTTACCGTGCCCATGGTCTGCTCTTTATCAAATTATAGTATTGCTTTGCACTGTCGTAACTATATGTTATAATTATGTGGTTTTGTAAGTTTTAGTCTTGGCTTGTCCTATGTTTTTCTTGTGATATCATTCTGGAAGAACGTTGTATCATTTTTTAATGCATGCATTTCTAAATGACAATAAACGAGGACTGAGGGTCCTCAAAATGTAATAATCTAATGTGTTAAACATAAAGGACTATTTCATATTTACAAAGTATAGTCAATGCTTTCTTTGAAACTACATACAAATGTCACACCTCCCTCTTCACACGCACACCATAGACCAATCTGCTAATTAAATTTGCTGACAACACTACACTGATTGGCCTAATCTCAAATAATAATGAGATTATTACCCTGACACAGTTATGTCAAGAAAACAACCTCTCCCTCAATGCCGCAAAAACAAAGGAGCTGGTTGTGGACTACAGGAGGAATGGAGACAGGCTAACCCCTATTGACATCAATGGATCTGGGGCTGAGAGAGTAAACAGCTTTAAATTCCTCGGCATTAAAATCACCGATAATCTCACGTGGTCTTTACATACCGGCTTTTCACAGCTTTTGGGAACGCCTGTTTCAGACCTGTACTCCAAATAAAATCTACAATACATATTCAAAGGCAGAAGACTGGTAGCCAAAGGCATTTGCTAAATGTAAATGACCTAAACCCAAAAATCACTCTGTGAACTTGTGTTGAAGGTATCTCCACAGCACTGTTGAGTAGCTACAGAAGATAGGGCATCAATAATGAAGGAATAGTGATTTAATTTTAAATCAATATGTTCTATCATGAGGAGAACCTTTAGGTTATGGTGATTCCAAATGACTGTGGTGTGTTTTTTTAGTGGTAAAGATCATGAGTATAAAAAGTGTTGTTGGAGCAGCCTGAGCAGATACCAACAGGATATTTTGTAGATGGTACACACTGCACTTGTGGCAATAAATATTTAGAGTTCAATGGGATTGCAAACAAGTAGATGTTTGATTCTGGATGGAGTCAAGTATTGTTGAAATGATGTGTGCCCTGCTTTTGTGGTGATGCTCTTTATGGTCCAATCTGCATCTGGTCAGTGGTGACCCCCAGAATGTTACTGGTAGGAGCTTGGAAGTGAATAATGTTATTGAATGTAAAGGTAAGCTCTCTCCTGCTGAACGTACTTATTGTCTCGCATTTATGTGACATAACTGTTACTCACCATTCATTTATGTACTGGGATTGAGAGGAGCAACCTCCAAAAACTACAACGCTTTCCTTTGCATCATGACTGTAGCTATAAATTTTCCCTTTAGTTCCACTGACCTCCATTTCACTTGGGCTTCTTAATGCTACACTCAGTCAAATCTGCATCAAACAATGATGATATGGATTATTAAACATGGGGCATCTGTCAAGAATTATGTGGATAGCAGCCATTAATGCAAAGGAAAACTTGTCTTCAAAACAAAACCTGTTCACTATTTAACATCCATCAATTCTTTAAGGACATTGAAATCAGCCATTAGATGTGGACGTTCTGGTTTTGTGAACATTAACTATGCAAGGCAAAGCAATAGGTGAACATTTATGTTAACCTTAACCAGTCTGCTCTACAAATCCAAAGGATGAGATCAAGGAAGGAATTAGAGTCATAGGGTCATAGAAAAGTACAACACAGGTGACTACTCCCATTGACTGGCACCCGGGCCATAGCCCTCCAAACCACTACCATCCATGTATCTATCTAAACTTTTCTTAAACGTTGAAATCAATCTCACATGCACCACTTGCGCTGGCAGCTCATTCCATGCTCTCACGATCCTCTGAGTGAAGAAGCCTCCCTTCATGTTCCCCTTCAACTTTTCCCTTTAACCCATGACGTCCTGTCGTAGTCCCACCCAGCATCAGTGGAAAAAAAGCCTAATTATCCTGTCACTTGACTCACTGGTAAGGAGATATTCCACTTGTTCTGCCAATCAATATTTGGGATGTTTGTACATCCAGGGAGCCATCTCTCAACACTTCTACTGTGACACTGTAATTTCCTTTGGGATCAGAATCAGAAACAGGTTTATTATCACTGGCATGTGACGTGAAATTTGTTAACGGAGCAGCAGCAGTTCAATGAAATACATAATATAGAAGAGAAAAAAATAATAAATAAGTAAATCAATTACAGTATACGTATATTGAATAGATTAAAAAACAAGCAAAAAACAGAAATATTGTATATTAAAAAAGTATATTAGAAAAAGTCCAAGGTTTCAATGTCTATTTAGGAATCGAATGGCAGAGAGGAAGAAGCTGTTCCTGAATCGCCAAGTATGTGCCTTCAGACTTCTGTACCTCCTATCTGATGGTAACAGTGAGAAAAGGGCATGCCCTGGGTGCTGGAGGTCCTTAATAATGGAGGCTGCCTTTCTGAGACACTGCTCCTTGAAGATGTCCTGGGTACTTTGTAGGCTAGTACCCAAGATGGAGCTGATTAGATTTACAACCCTCTGCAGCTCCTTTCGGTCCTGTGCAGTAGACACCACTCCCCCCCCCACTCCATCAGACAGTGAAGCAGCCTGTCAGAATGCTCTCCACGGTAGACCTATAGTTGTTTTTGAGTGTATTTGTTGACATGCCAAGTCTCTTCAACCTCCTAATAAAGTATAGCCACTGTCTTGGCTTCCTTATAACTACATTGATGTGTTGGGACTAGGTTAGATCCTCAGAGATCTTAACACCCAGGAACTTGAAACTGCTCACTCCCTCAAACTTCTGATCCCTCTATGAGGATTGGTATGTGTTCCTTCGTCTTACCCTTCCTGAAGTACACAATCATCTCTTTCGTCTTTCTGACGTTGAGTGCCAAGTTGTTGCTGCGACACCACTCCACTAGTTGGCATATCTCGGTCCTGTACGCCTCTCGTCACCATCAGAGATACTATCAACAATGGTTGTATCGTCAGCAAACTTATAGATGGTATTTGAGCTATGCCTAGACACACAGTCATGTGTATGTAGCGAGTAGAGCAGTGGGTTAACAACAGACCCCTGAGGTGCACCAGTGTTGATCGCCGGGGAGGAGGATATGTTATCATCAATCCATACAGAATGTAGTCTTCTGGTTAGGAAGTCGAGGATCCAATTGCAAAGGGAGGCCCAGGTTCTGCAACTTCTTAATCAAGATTGTGGAAATGATGGTTTTATATGCTGAGCTATAGTCGATGAACAGTATCCTGACATAGGAGTTTGTGTGGTCCAGGTGGTCTAAAGCATGTGGAGAGCCATTGAGATTGCATCTGCTGTTGACCTATTGTGTCGATAGGCAAATTGAAATGGGTCCAGTTCCTTGCTGAGGCAGGAGTTTAGTCTAGACATAACCAACCTCTCAAAGCATTTCATCACTGTAGATGTGAGTGCTAGCAGGTGATAGTCATTAAGGCAGCTCACATTATTCATCTTAGGCACTGGTATAACTGTTGCCTTTTTGAAGCAAGTGGTAACTTCCGCCTGTAGCAGTGAGAGTTTGAAAATGTCTTTGAATAATCCCAGCTAGTTGTTAGCGCAGGTTTTAGGAGCCTTACCCAGTACTCCATATAGACCTTTCACCTTGCGAAGGTTCACTCTCTTTAAAAACAACCTAACATCGGCCTCTGAGACAGAGATCACAGGGTCACAGAGATCTGAGTAGCCAGGGCATCAAAGGTTATGGTGAGGAGGCGGGGGAGTGGAACTAAATAGGAGAGTGGATCAGGTCATGATAAAATGGCAGAACAGACTCAATGGGCCAAATGGCCTACTTCTGCTCCTTTGTCTTATGGTCTTATGGTCTATGTCTACGTGGCTTTCTCTGGGAATGCCAGATACAGTGATCAAACTGGAAGGCTATCAATTTACCATATGGACTGAATTGCTGATTCGGAAAATGCAAAACATGAAGTTATGTCCTTCATGATAAATTCTCAGTGGTGCTCTGATGTGGTGGCTTTATTGTACACAAGCTCCTCCCAACCTTGAACACCTAAAGGTCAAATGCTATCCATTCTATTTATCAATGGAGTTCTCCTCCATAACCTTGACCATAGTTTACATACCACCAGTGGCCGACTATAATCTAGTGCATGAGATACTACTTGATGCTGTCTCCAAAGCAACTGTCCATCCTGACGCATAGTCCGGGACTTCAGCCAGGCTTGTTTGAAGAAAGCCCTGCCCAGTTACCATCACCATATTCCCTGTAGCAGAAGAGTTCCCAACACACTAGACTACAGTTATACTAAGATAAGGGATGCCTACTGTACCATGCCCGGACCACATTTTGGTAAAGTGGATCATTTGGCTGACCTTCTACTTGCATCCAGGCAGAGGCTAAAGAGGAAAGCTCCAGAGATTAGAACAACAAAGAGATGATCACAGGAAGCAGAGGAGCAGCTACCGGACTGCTTCAAGTCAGTAGATGGGGCCGTGTTCAAGGACTCATCTGTGGATGTGAATGAATACACAGGTTGTCACAGACTTCTTTAAAACAGCTGTAGATGAGAGTGTCCCCTCAAAATCATTCAGAGTCTTCACAGCTGTAGTTGTGTTCTCCCTTTCTAAGCAGGAATAGAAGGCGTTGAGTTCATCTGGTAGTGAAGTATCGCTGCTATTCATGCTATTGGGTTTCGCTTTGTAGGAAGTAATGTCTTGCAAACCCTGCCAGAACTGCTGTGCATCAGATGTTACCTCCAAACTCGTTTGAAATTGTCTCTTCACCCTTGAAATAGCCCTCTGCAAATCATACCTGGTTTTCTGGTCTATACCTGGGTTGCCAAACTTGAATGCCACAGATACAGACAAATGTGAGTTATTGCACTTTGGAAGGACAAACCAAGGTAGAACATACAACGTAAATGGTAGGGCACTGAGGAGTGCAATAGAACAGAGGGTTCTGGGAATACAGATATAAAATTCCCTAAAAGTGGCGTCACAGGTAGATAGGGTCGTAAAGAGAGCTTTTGGTACAGTGGCCTTTATAAATCAAAGTATTGAGTATAAGAGTTGGAATGTTACGGTGAGGTTGTATAAGGCATTGGAGAGGCCGAATTTGGAATATTGTGCGCAGTTTTGGTCACCAAATTACAAAAAGGATATTAATAAGGTTGAAAGAGTGCAGAGAAGGTTTACAAGGATGTTGCCGGGACTTGAGAAACTGAGTTACAGAGAAAGGTTGAATAGGTTAGGACTTTATTCCTTGGAGAGTAGAAGAATGAGGGAGATTTGATAGAGGTATATAAAATTATGATGGGTATAGATAGAGTGAATGCAAGCAGGCTTTTTCCACTGAGGCGAGGGGAGAAAAATACCAGAGGACATGGGTTAAGGGAAAAGTGGGAAAAGTTTAAAGGGAACATTGGTGGGGGGGCTTCTTCACACAGAGAGTGGTGGAAGTCTGGAATGAGCTGCCAGATGAAGTGGTAAATGCAGGCTCACTTTTCACATTTAAGAAAACCTTGGACAGGTACCTGGGTGAGAGGTGTATGGAGGGATATTGTCCGTGTGCAGGTCAGTGGGACTAGGCAGAAAAATGGTTCGGCACAGCCAAGAAGGTCCAAAAAGCCTGTTTCTGTGCTGTAATGTTCTATGGTTCTATGGTTCTATCTAGCCTTCAGCAGACATTGTAACTCTTGGTTCATCTACGGCTTTTGGTTTGGGAAGTAAGTCTTTGTAGGCACACACTCATCCACACAGGTTTTAATGAAGTCGGTAACAACTGCAGCATACTCATCTGGGTTCAAAGATGATTCCCTGAATACAGTCCAGTCCACTGATTCAAAGCAGTCTCGTAGGCACTTCTGTGGTTCCCTTGTCCATACTTCCTTGGTCCTCACTACTGGTGCTGAAGTCATCAGTCTCTGCCTAAACTCAGGGAGTAAAAGTACAACCAGGTGATCAGACTTCCCGGTGAGGATTAATGAAGTATTTATCTATCTAGCTAATATAAATATGTTTTGAGTGTTAGATGCTCAAAACTCTGTTGGTCATTCACTGAAGTTTGAATATTTAAAGACGTCTTTTCAATCAAAATGCATTTTCATCTAATTCTATGGAGGCACATGTCTGCACCCAGATGTTGAAGCAACCTGTAAACACTGAAGCTGCATTCAATAACTTGCTGATATTTTTGTAGTTAAAGAGTATAAAACCTCAATAACCTTTGAGATTTCTTCAGAGATGCTCTGAGCATTTCTTCCAGATTGCCTGCTTATCATGTTGAACAAAGATCTTCTACATCTACAGCTCCAATCTTCCAGTGGTTCATTCACAGTCACAAAAAGAGGTAGGCTATTTAGCACTGAACAACTCGTCATTCAGAGGGTGGTGAATTTTGAGTTTGTTGCCCCTGTGGTCTATGGATGTTTGTCTGTTCAAAACCAAGACTGATAGATTTGTGGACATTAGAGAAACTTATGGCCTATGGGGATAGGTCAGAAAATGGGGCTGAGGTAGAAGGTCATTGAGGACTGAAGGGCCAAACAGGCTTGACAGGCTGAACGGCCTGTTCCTGTACCGATTTCTTATCTTCTTATGTTGATGACTTGACAACTGTTCACATCGCAGGCATTTGATTCCCTGGTTAATGTTTGGACCAAAGCTGTGATGAGATCTAGAGATGAATGATTCTGAAGGAAATCTAAACTGACCTTTGGTGACAAGTTATTAGAGAAATAAAGTGCTTCATGATAATTCTATAGTATACAGAATACTGTATCTCCTTCCATACAGTATTTTGCAATAAATGACTCAATAAATATGTGTTATGTTTACATTTAAGATCTCTAACAATTGATACTAAATTTACTGCTTCCTCACCACCTTCAAATTACAGCTGAGATGAAAGCTTATGTCATTGTAACTTTGACAATATCATGTGTCCCATCAAATTCAAAGGACAGCAAAATATTTTAAACTGGTTGGAAAAAAATTCCCTTGTACATTACCCTGCAAATAATATTCTACACAATAATAATAGTTTGCGACCTTTTCTACGACATGATACAGAGAAAAACATGTTTAATCCATTAATGTTGCACAGGGAATTACTTCAGTTCAAGGCGTACATGCCTCCCATCGTGAAATTTAAATGACTATTTAAATCAAATAAACAAGGAAAGCAAAGAGCCTAATAATAAACAAACATCCCAATTAATACTGCCATTTGTGAGTAGAGGAGACTTCAGGTCTGGGTCATTTCTCCTATGGGATCAATTTGTTCACTGACTGTCACCCAGTGCTCAGATGCTATCTGCTTAATGCAGCAGGCAATAAAAGTGTACATGAATGGCGATAACGACTGACTCAACTGAAGGCTCGAGCACTAGGTTGCATGCTACTGTGATAAAATTTAAAACCTTTGGATGTGCACAGACAGCTGTTTGTCCAGGTAACCTTTGACACATGGTGCCTGCTTTAGTTTAGCACAAAGTAATGCTGCCAATACCACATGCGCCAGGTTCTGCATTGAATGTTTGCAACACAGAGACTCAGGACACTTACTTCAAGTTGTTAAATATCATTACCTCCAACTAACTTGAAAAATTTAAATCCAACACTCGATTGCTGAGTTATTCTCAGGTGATGTTTCTCTGCTTCCAGAAATTAACACAGAAAAAAAAAGATGAGAAAATGCCATTAGACTGTGCAATCTCTAATATCAGGAAAGGCAACACAAAGTGAAAAATAGTATTTATATATACACCACAAAATAACTCCACAAATCCTTACAACTACCTTTGGAAGGTGTTACTATGTTATAAGTTCTTTGGCAAAGTGTGAAGAACAAAAGGATTTCTCCATTGAATCCCAGTCATTCAGAGTCAACATTACTGAAACAGGTTATTGCACCAATATCACATTGCTGTCCTATGAAGCTTGCTTTGTGCAAAACTAGTTATAATTTCTTGCCTCACAAAAGTGACCACTCTGCAAACAAACTTCTTTGCCCGTTAAGTCCTTAGATGTTCTCCGAAATTTTTTATAGAACATAGAATGGTGTAATACAGACACAGGCCCTTCAGCCCACAATGTTGTGCCAAACTAATTAAATTAGTCATCAAATGGCCAACTAAACTAATCTCTTCTGCCTACATAATGTCAATATCTTTCCACTTTCCTCACATTCATGTGCCTATCTAAATGTCTCTTAAATGCCCCTAATGTCTCTAGGCAGCACATTCCAGGTACCCATCATTCTCTGTGTAAAACAACTTGCTTCTCATATCTCCTTTGAAATTATCTGCTCTTATCTTAAATACATGCCCTCTAGTATTAGACATTTCAACCCTGGGAAAAAGGTGCTGTCTATTTACTCTCTCTATGCCTCTCATACTCATATTAACCTTCATTAGATCTCCCCTCAGCTCCTGCCACTCCAGTAACAACAACCCAAATCTATGCAATTTCTTGTCCTCTAACCAGGCAACATCCTGGGAATCCTCTTCTGCACCCTCTCCAAAACCTCAGCATCCTTCCTATAATAGAGCAACTGTATGCAATACTCTAGATGTGGCCTAACATGTGTTTTATAAAGCCACAACATAACTTCCTGACTTTTGAACTCAATGCCTTGACGAATAAAGGCAAACATGCCATCTGCTTTTTTCGCCACCCTATCAACCTGTGTAGCCACTTTCAGGGAACTAAGAACTTGGACCTCAAGATCACTCTGCTCACCAAAACTGTCTCTTCACATTTGGTCACGTTGAAATCCATCTGCTATTTCTCCGCCCATATCTGCAACTGATCTATATCCCACTGTATTCTATGCCAGTCTTCTACTCTATCCACAACATCACTGATCTTCCTATCATCTGCGAACGTACCACCCCATCCATTTAAATTTTCATTCACATATATATATATAACAAACTGCAGAGGTCCCAGTGCAGATCCTAGCTAAACACCACTAATGATAGAACCCTAGCTAGAATAAGTCCCTTCAATCACTACTCTCTGTCTCCCATGTGTAAGCCAATCCTGAAGGCAAATGGCCAATTCACCATGGGGCCCATGCATCTTAATCTTCTGGATAAGCATTCCATGGGGGAACTTGTCTAATGGCTTACTAAAATCCACTTAGACAACATCCACAACTCTACCTTCTTCAATCACCCTCGTCACTGTCAAAAAACTTCACCAAGTTAGTAAGACACGAGTTGCACGGTACAAGCCACCTTGACTCTCCCCAATTAGGATATGGTTTTCCAAATGCTCATAAACCTTCTCCCTAAGAATTCTCCTCAGAAGAATTATTTTGAAAGATATACAAATGCAAGCCTTTTAGTTATACCCAGTCACTCTGACACAACTAACCTCCAACCCCAAGATAACTCAATGTTTACAAGCTATTATAGGCCTTTTGTTAACATAATCAGAGCAATGGAAAATGAAATTTATGAGGTAAAGCATTTTGTGAGGATTAATAAGAGTGGGATATGAACTGTAAATGGTAGGCCCTATGGCTGGTTGAGAATAGAGGCACTGTGGTGTATAAGGATTACTGAAGGTATCAGCACTGGTAGATATGGTGGTAAATGTGGCATACAGGATGCTCGTCTTCATTTGCAGGGGCACAGAAATATAGAAGAGGATATGACACAACTTTACAAAACGGTAGTCAGGCCAGAGCTGAAGTATCATATAGAGTACTGGTACTCCACGCAATAGGATGGATAGGAATGTACTGGAGACTAGACAGAGGAGATTCACAAGGATGTTACCTGAGAAAGTGAGTTTCATTTACTAAGAGAGACTAAGTTTGTTTCTCTTGGACCAGTCAAGGCTGAAGGAAGACCTGTTAGAGATTAACAAAATCATGAAGGGTGTAAAACAGAGGGAGGAGAAGATGGCAGCGCGACGTAGCACGCGCGGCCATTCCGAATGATATCGATATGTGTTAACTAGGGGCCGTGCACATTCCTGATTTGATGGAGACAGCCGTGAGAAGTACGAAGGAATACTTGGAGAAACTTCTGAAATGCCTGATTCACTGCCGCAGCTACTGTGCGATCGAGAATCTCCGGAGGGGAAGGCCCCAAATCCTTGGCTTTGCCTATTTTTCTGTTGACGGGGTCGGGGTCGAAGCGCTCGGCAGAGATGGTGCTCGGTGCTCGGTGTTGGAGAGCTGGTCGGAGGCTTAGAGTTTTCAGACGGACTCGGAGTCGGACTACGGTCGGATACTTCCGGGATGCTGTATCGGCAAGTTTGCGGCGCTGGAGGTTCACCGTCTGCGTGAGATGAGGGGACTTTCGAGAGACTTGGAGACTTTTTACCGTTCCATGGTCTGTTCTTTATCAAATTACAGTATTGCTTTGCACTGTTGTTATTATACATTATAATTATGTGGTTTTTGTCAGTTTTTCAGTCAGTTTGTCATGTGTTTCTGTGATATCATTCTGGAAAACCCTTGTATCATTTCTTAATGCATGCATTATTAAATGACAATAAAAGAGGACTCCATGTCCTCATAATCTAATCTAATAATCTAAATAGGGCAGAAAATAGTAAACACCCCCATCATAGAAGTGCCTAAAACCTTTGTTAATAGGAAATTTGAAAAGTATTGGACAAAGTGCTTTTTCAGCCAGAGTGTGGTTGGAATCTGGAATATCTTAGGCAGTGGTGGATGCAGGGACATTCACAGAATTTAAGCAGCATTTTGGTGAGTACTCCAAACACCGGAGGAGACTGGAGACCTAGAATTGGTAGATGAGATTATGAATAGGTGCTTGATGAGTGGCATGGACATGATAGCCCTATTACTATGGATCTCACCAGTTCTCCTCTGTCCAAGGCCAAAGATTCTTCAAGTCAGCCATTCAACATGACTCATATCTTCACAGATCAAATTTATTTTGAACAACACTGTCTGCTAGTAGAAACACAATCAAATGATGAGCTGTGTGTTCATGGCACTTGAATTGGCAATTATAATCTTATTAATTCACAGATCCCCAAGGATTCTTTGAAGGGATGGACAGAGTAAATAGAAAAAGGTACCTTTCGTTGTTTTAGTGCATAAGGATTATTCAATTGAAATGAAGAAAATTAGGTACAAAGGAGATGTCTTATGTCCAGAGGAGATGTCAGCGGTAAGTTTTTTACACAGAGAGTGATGAGTGCGTGGAATGGGTCGCTGGCAACGGTAGTGGAGGCGGATACGATAGGGTCTTTTAAGAGACTCCTGGACAGGTACATGGAGCTCAGAAAAATAGAGGGCTAAGTGTAACCCTAGATAATTTCTAAGGTAAGGACATGTTCGGCGCAGCTTTGTGGGCCAAAGGGCCTGTATTGTGCTGTAGCTTTTTCTATATTTCTATGTTTCTAAAACTGCAAAAAAAATATAGTACAGGAGAAAAAATATTTACTTATCTTTTCACTAAGAATGTTAGTCACATCGGACAGAAAGATAGAAAGTATCAACTTTTAACAAATGTGACCAATTATCTTCTCCTATTCAGAATTGGTTTCTCTCATCATTGACGTTTTCCACTCGTGAACAAAATAACAAATGATCCTTACATTTAAATCTTCTCTAAGTTTGAAACTCAGCTTTGGTCCCCAGCGGCAAATTACGTATCTCAAAGTTACTCGTTGTTACTTTCTTGAGATATAAATCAGAATCAGATTTCATATCACTGGCATGCGGTACGTCGTGAAATCTGTTGTTTTGTGGCAGCAGTACATTGCAATACGTACTAATATAAAAAAACAACTATAAATGACAATAAATAAATGTATAAACAACATTAAATAAGCAATGCAAAAAGAGCAAAAAACAGCAAGGTTGTTTACTGTACTGTGATTCTGAAAGCTGATGGCTGAGGGGAAGAAGCTGAAATGTTGAGTGTGTGTCTTCAGCATACTTTATCTTTTCCTTGACGGTAGCAATGTGAAGAGGGAATGTCCTGGGTGATGGGGTCCTTCATGATGGATGTGCTCTTCATGGCATCGCCTTGTGAAGATGTCCTCAATGCTGGGGAAGCTAGTGCCCATGATGGAGCTGGTGAGTTTTCAACTTTCTTCAGCTTTCTATGCAGTGGCACCTCCATACCAGACAGTGATGCAACCAGTTAGAATGCTCCCCATGGTACTTCTGTAGAAATATGTGAGTCTTTAGTGACATACTAGCCTCCTCAAGCTCTTAATGAAATATAGCTGCTCTCGTGCCTTCTTTGTAATTGCATCAATATGTTTGGCATAGGATAGATCCTCAGAGATGTTGAAACTGGAACTTGAAACTGCTCACCCTTTCTATTGTTGATCCTTCGAAGGGAACTGGTATGTGTTCCCTCAACTTCCTCTTCCTGAAGTCCACAATGAATTCCTTGGTCTTACTGGCCTTGAGTGCAAGATGGCTGTTGTGACACCTCTCAGCTAGCTGATCTATCTTGCTCCTGTATGCCTCCTCGTCACCATCTGAAGTTCTGCCAAAAATAGTTGTGTCATCAGCATATTTATAGATGGTGTTTAAGCTGTGCCTAGCCACACAACCATGGATGTAGAGAGAGTAGATTGGTGTGCTAAGCACACGTTCTTGAGGTGCACCAGTATTGATGGTCAGCAAGGAGGAGATGTTCTTTCCAATCTGCACTGACTGTGGTCTCCTGATGAGGAAGTCAAAGATCCACTTGTAGAGGGAGGTATAGATTGTGTTTATTGCTGAGCTGTAATTAATAAACAACAGTCTGGCATAGGTATTACTATTGTCCAGGTGATTGAAGGCCAAGTGGAGAGCCAGTGAGGTTGCATCTGGTGTAGACCTAGGGAGTGACAGGCAAATTGCAGCTGGCCCTAGCTCCTTGTTTTGGCAGGTGTTGATTCTGGCCATGACCAACCTCTCAAAGCAAGTCATCACAGTAGATGTGAGTGAAACTGGAAGTGATCCCACTTACTTTTCTCTGAGTCCATCAACAAATGATTTGCGCTCTTCTGTAGGATTTTAAATGCTGCCATTTCACAGAGTGTGCAATGTTAGTTTATTTTGGTTTAAAGCCATGTGTTTTCAACGTGTTTAAGCACTTGTTCAGATTGACTGGTAAGAGCTTCATGTCGACCAAAAGCAGAGAATGGATACTAATTATAGACAAGATGTCCTTTTATTCACTAATTCAAGAGTATAGGAATGGGTAGTGCACAATGATCATAAGCACAAAGATCCTGCATATGCTGGAAATCCAGAGCAACACACGCAAAATATAGACTGAACTCAGCAGGTCAGGAAGCACCCTTGGCCCAAAACATTGATTGTTAATTCATTTCCATAAATGCAGCCTGACCTGCTGAGCTCCGCCAGAAATTTGTGTGTAGTACACATGTGTCATTCAGTTTTTCTAATGATCAAAATCGTGATGTTCACACCAGAAAAATTCACATGATTCTTGTGAAAAGTCACTGTTGGATGCTAGAATTATAGTTAATGCCCGATATAAATGACTATTGTCGGACCTGTAACTTTCCAAGGTGATGTTCCTAACTCACTGCTTTCCTATGTTTCAAGAGTTATGCAGAAGTTAAATCAGAGGAAGAATCGATGATGACCAGTGTCATTTTTCCTATTTATTTGGTAGATTTGTAACATACCAATAAATGATGATTACTGCATACTCAGAGGTTTTGAAATTAAGGTTTTTTGAAAATAGAGCCAATCTTTTTTTATCTGATCTAAATTAAAATTTGAAGAAAATGGAATACATTCATGAAGAAAAGATTTTCCAAGGAGTGCTAAAAATAGTAGGCATTCTTCTGTGGTTTGCTAAGTACAGGATTTAGACAATAAAATTATCAGTGAACAGTGAACAATTGCTTGGGACATTTACAAAGCTAGATTGCAACCATCTTTAATGTGCAAGAGAAAACTCAGGAGGGGATAAAAGGATTAAACTCTGGATCACTTTGAGGAGGAAATTACACAGAGGTTTTCTGAAATGAGCCTAAATTTTCAACAATTACAATGCTGACTAAAGGCATATCAAGCAGTATTTTGTAAAACTGGCAAGGCCACTAAGTGAGAAATAAGTTTCCTTCAACAGAAGCAACAAACACATGGCTCCATTTGCTTTCAGAACTTCAGAATCATAAAATCATAGAATCGTACAACACTACAGCACAGAAACAGGCCCTTTGGCCCATTTAGTTCATGCCAAATATTAATCTGCCTAGTTCTGTTGACCTGCACCCAGACCATAGCCCTCCATACCCCTCCTGACTATGTACAAATCCAAGATTCTCCTTAGTGTCGAAATCAAATTTGCATCCGCCACTTTCACTGGCAGACCGTTCCACACTCTCGCCACGCTCTGAGTGAAGAGGCTCCCCCTCATGTTCCAAGATTCAAAGGTTCATTTATTATCAAAGCATGTATTCATATATAACACTGAAAGTTGTCTTTTCCTGATAGCTACGAAACAAAGAAAGGACACGAAAGTTGTTCAGAGAGGAACATCAAAAAAGAGGAACATCCCTATACAAAAAACATTGGCATCCCAATCATCGACTACCCCTCCATCCACATAAAATGGAACAGGAACTTCGACCCACCGACAAGCAACACCTCCCCCACACAAAAACATGGCCTGAACATCAACCCCCAAACCTCTCTCCTCTTTCATAACAAAACGGAAAAGGAACGGTGATAGAAAAAAACAGCACGCAATACTCCCAGGTAGGCCTCACCAACTTTTTACACAACTTCAGTGTAACATCCCAACTCCTGTACTCAGTACTTTGATTCCCGAATGCCATAAGACCATAAGACCATAAGACAAAGGAGCAGAAGTAGGCCATTCGGCCCATCGAGTCTGCTCTGCCATTTTATCATGAGCTGATCCATTTTATCCTATTTAGTCCCACTGCCCCGCCTTCTCACCATAACCTTTGATGCCCTGGCTACTCAGATACCTATCAATCTCTGCCTTAAATATGTCCAATGACTTGGCCTCCACTGCTGCCTGTGGCAACAAATTCCATAGATTCACCACCCTCTGACTAAAAAAATTTCTTCGCATTTCTGTTCTGAAAGGGCGCCCTTCAATCCTGAAGTCATGCCCTCTCGTACTAGAGGCACCCATCATGGGAAACAACTTTGCCACATCCACTCTGTCCATGCCTTTTAACATTTGAAATGTTTCTATGAGGTCTCCCCTCATTCTTCTAAACTCCAAGGAATACAGTCCAAGAACGGACAAACGTTCCTCATATGTTAACCCGCTCATTCCTGGAATCATTCTCGTGAATCTTCTCTGTACCCTCTCCAACGTCAGCACATCCTTTCTTAAATAAGGAGACCAAAACTGCCCACAGTACTCCAAGTGAGTACTCACCAGCGCCTTATAGAGCCTCAACATCACATCCCTGCTTCTATACTCTATTCCTCTAGAAATGAATGCCAACATTGCATTCGCCTTCTTCACTACCAACTCAACCTGGAGGTTAACTTTAAGGGAATCCTGTACGAGGACTCCCAGGTCCCGTTGCATCTCAGAACTTTGAATTCTTTCCCCATTTAAATAATAGTCTGCCCATTTATTTTTTCTGCCAAAGTGCATAACCATACACTTTCCAACATTGTACTTCATTTGCCACTTCTCTGCCCATTCTTCCAATCTATCCAAGTCTCTCTGCAGACTCTCTGTTTCCTCAGCACTACCGGCCCCTCCACCTATCTTCGTATCGTCAGCAAACTTAGCCACAAAGCCATCTATTCCATAATCCAGATCGTTGATGTACAATGTAAAAAGAAGCGGCCCCAACACTGATCCCTGTGGAAAACCACTGGTAACCGGCAGCCAACCAGAATAGGATCCCTTTATTCCCACTCTCTGTTTCCTGCCAATCAGCCAACGCTCTATCCACGTATGTAACTTTCCCGTAATTCCATGGGCTCTTATCTTGTTAAGTAGCCTCATGTGTGGCACCTTGTCAAAGGCCTTCTGAAAATCCAAATATACAACATCCACTGCATCTCCCTTGTCTAGCCTACTGGTAATTTCCTCAAAAAATTGTAATAGGTTTGTCAGGCAGGATTTTCCTTTAAGGAATCCATGCTGAGTTCTGCCTATCTTGTCATATGCCTCCAGGTACTCTGTAACCTCATCCTTGACAATCGACTCCAACAACTTCCCAACCACCGACGTCAAGCTAACAGGTCTATAATTTCCTTTTTGCTTCCTTGCCCCCTTCTTAAATAACGGAGTGACATTTGCAATCTTCCAGTCTTCCGGAACCATGCCAGAATCTATCGACTTTTGAAAGATCATCGCTAATGCCTCCGCAATCTCCGCAGCTACTTCCTTCAGAACACGAGGGTGCATTCCATCTGGTCCAGGAGATTTATCGACCTTTAGCCTATTCAGCTTCCTGAGTACTTTCTCTGTCGTAATTGTGACTGCGCACACTTCTCTTCCCCGCCACCCTTGAGTGTCTGGTATCCTGCTGTCTTCCTCAGTGAAGACTGATGCAAAATACTTGTTCAGTTCCTCTGCCATCTCCTCATCTCCCATTACAATTTCTCCAGTATCATTTTCTAACAGTCCTATATCTACTCTCACCTGTCTTTTACTCTTCATATACTTGAAAAAGCTTTTAGTATCCTCTTTGATATTATTTGCTAGTTTCCTTTCATAGTTAATCTTTTCTCTCTTAATGACCTTCTTGGTTTCCTTTTGTAAGGTTTTAAAAACTTCCCAATCCTCTGTCTTGCCACTAATTTTTGCTTCCTTGTATGCCCTCTCCTTTGCTTTAACTTTGGCTTTGACTTCTCTTGTCAACCACGGTTGCATCCTTTTTCCACTGGAAAATTTCTTCTTTTTTGGAATATACCTGTCTTGCACATTTCTCATTTTTCGCATAAACTCCAGGCACTGCTGCTCTGCTGTCTTTCCCGCCAGTGTCTCTTTCCAGTCAACTTTGGCCAGTTCCTCTCTCATGCCACTATAATTTCCTTTACTCCACTGAAACACCGACACATCAGATTTCGGCTTCTCTTTTTCTAATTTCACAGTGAACTCAATCATGTTATGATCACTGTCTCCTAAGGGTTCCTTCACCTCAATCTCTCTAATCACCTCTGGTTCATTACACAATACCCAATCCAGTACAGCCGATCCCCTAGTGGGCTCAACAACAAGCTGTTCTAAAAAGCCATCTTGCAGACGTTCTACAAATTCTCTCTCTTGAGATCCAGTGCCGACCTGATTTTTCCAATCTACTCGCATGTTAAAATCCCCCACAATTATCATAACACTGCCCTTCTGACAAGCCTTTTCTATTTCCAGTTGTAATGCCAATGAGCTAAAGCTTTCTTTACAACCCTATCTAACTGTGACACCACTTTCAATGAATTATAGATAAGTATTCCCAAATCCCTCTATTCTACCACACTCCTTAGTGCCCTTCCTTCATCATATAAGTCCTACACTGGTTTGTTGTCTCAACATGCAACACTTCACACTTGTCTGCGTTAAGTTCCATCTGTCATTTTCAGCCCATTTTTCCAACAGGTCCATATTCCACTGCAAGTTTTGATAGGCTTCCCCATTATCTACTGCATTCTCAATAATGGTGTCATCCAAAAATTTGTTCATCTAGCTCACAATATTATCATCCAGATCATCGATGTAGGTGACAAACAACAGTGGACCCAGCACCAATTCCTGCAGCACAGCACTAGTTACAGGCCTCCATTCAGAGAGACAACCAAATGCCACCACTCTCTGGCTTCTCCTTGAAGCCGATGTCTGATTCAATTTACTACCTAAACTTGAATGCCAAACAACTGAACCTTCTTGACGAACCTCCCATGCAAGACCTTGTCAAAGGCCTTGCTAAAGTCCATATAGACAACGTTCACTGCCTTGCCTTCATCAATTTATCCTGGTAACTTGCTCAAAAAACTCTATAAGATTGGTTAGACATGACTTACCACGCACAAAGCCATGTTGACTATCCCTAATCAGTCGCTGTTATCAAAATAATTATATATCCATTCACTTAGAATACCTGCCAGTAACTTATCCACTACTGATGCCAGCTCACTGGCCTATCGTCTCCCAGTTTATTCTTAGAGCCTTTCTTAGTCATCCTCAGCCATGGCAAAGGGCATTTTAAATACCTCTGCCAGTGCCACTGCAATTTCTCCACTGGCCTCCACCAGGGTCTGAGGGGGAACTTGTCAGGCCTCAGGGATTCATCCACCCTAATTTGTCTCAAGACAGCACACACCACATCCTCTGTAATTTGTACACTCTCCATGACTGCATTGCTGCTATAAACTCTGTGTCCATCACCTGAGCAAATACAGATGCAAAAAATCCATTTAAGATCTGTCCCCATCTCTCTGGGCTGCATGCATAGATATCCATTCTAATATTCCAGAGGGATAATTTTGTCCCTTGCTCTCCTTTTGCTCTTAAAATATCTGTAGAAAGTCTTAGAATTGTCCTTCACTTTGTCTGCTAGTGCAACCTCATGCTTTCTTTTTTTTTCTCTTGATTTTACACTTGTGTTCTCTTGCACTTCTTATACTCCTCAAGTACCTAATTTGCTTCTTCTTGCCTATACATGCTTTTCCCCCTCTTTTATTAAGCAGAGTTTCAATATCTCTCATAAAGCAAGGTTCGACAAACCTACTATCCTTGCCTCTTTTCTGACAAAAACATACAAACTCTACAGTAACAAAATTTCTCTTTTGAAGGCTTCCAATTTACCAAGTACACTTTTTCCAGAAAACAAGCTGCTCCAATCCAAACTTGCCAGATCCTTTCTGATGCCATCAGAATTGGTCTTTCTCCAATTTAGAATCTCAACTCTAGGACCAGACCTATCCTTTCCCATAATCCCCTTGAAACTAATGACATTATGATCACTAGGCAAACTTCTGTCACCTGCCCTGTCTCATTCCCCACTAGGAGATCTGGTGTTGCACTCTCTCTAGTTGGGCCCTCTGTGTACTGTTTAAGAACATCCAAGCAGCAAGGCTCATGTATAAGATAAAAAAATGATCTCCTGGTATTCAGACAGTAGTCAAGTTGAGATCAAATTCCGATAAAGTCAGGCAATTGAGTTTTGTGTCAAAATGCAAACAAGAAGTTTTGAATTCTGATAAACCTTTGTGAAACTTACCTGAGTGAACACTAATAGAATTCATTGGAATTGAATAATTTAAGTGTTGTCTGAAATTCAAATCATTCCTGTCATTCCAGTGAGAGCCATACTCACCGATTACATTGGTAGCAAGAAGAGCTACCAAATCATTGTTTCCATTGTATACACTCATCATTGTTGTCTGGGCATTGCATGAAATATTCAGAAAGCAGACCATTGAGCAATTTTCTGATAGTTGCACAGCTGCTTTTTAGGGGCAGCAGGATAAATGGCATTAGGGTGACTGTGCTCTAAAAGCTTTCATTACTTTCTGAAAAGTTAACTACAGATTCATTTTGACTATAACATAAATAGATCAGATTAGATTATGAGGACACGCAGTCCTCTTTTATCGTCATTTAGTAATGCATGCATTAAGAAATGATACAATATTCCTCCGGTGTGATATCACAGAAACATAGGACAGACCAAAACTGAAAAATTAACAAAAACCACATAATTATAACATATAGTTACAACAGTGCAACTTGATGAAGAACAGGCCATGCTGAAAAGCTGAAGAAAGTTTATTGTTAACATGTAATTATTCTGCAAAGCTGAAGAAAGTTTATTGTTAACATGTAATTAGTCTCTAAAACAATTCACAAAAAGAGAGGCCATATTTTGCTGGGGCATCAGTACTGAATAGAATTCTGATTTGACTTTGTATTAAAGTACTCATGTATTGAAACAGATTTCAACATCTTGTCGTGGCATTCACTTCAGAACTTGTTGACTATTATCAACAGTGCAGACCTGTTGGAAGAGGATTAAGCTAGAACAGAAATGGAAAAATAAAAAAAAACTGCATTTGCTGGATATCTGAAAGAAAATCAAAAAATATCAGAGAGATTTAGCAGGTCAGATAACATCTGTGGATGGAGGAACAGTGTTAAAGTTTTAGGTTGAAGAATCTTTTCCAGTACTGAAAAAGGCTCTCTGGCCTGATTATGTTAACCCGGTTTCTTTTTCCACAAATGTTGCCTAACATGTTAAGTGCGTAAAACATTTTCTATTTTTTTTTTGACTGAAGCCAGACCAAAGATCCAAGGATGGAGGAGAGGAATTTAGCTTTGGTTTTGGTTTAGTTGTGAAAATATATGTCATTTTGGAAAGGCTTAAGAACGGCTTAATAAATATGTATGTGTGTTTGAGTGGTTTGCTGTAAGTTGTCCAACACCACAGCAGCTGGAAGTCCACATCCAGTACCTTTGAGCTATGAATAGAGGTACACAGTTATGTTATTTCTGGTGGACCATTGGGAACTGAAGGGAATTGTTTTCAATATTTTTGTTTTACTCAGTGGGATACATTTATATTCCTGGAATGAAATTAATTTGGAATGAGAATCTGAAAACAAAACACAGAAATCTTTAATCAGATATTATGAAAGGTTACCGACATGAAACATTAACTTCCTTTAACTCTCTCCGTAAACGCTACCTGATCTGTTGAGTATTTCCAGCATCCACAGTCATTTGCTTTTGGATTTTTCAGACAAATATCTTCTATCAGAAGATTGATGGCTTGGCCAATGCCAGAAAAATTTCAGCAGCTATATTTTTAACAGAGAAGATAACCATTCAGCTATCCCTGAGTTAGATCATAGTACATCTTCATCTTAATCTCATTGATCTTCCTTGAACATTAAGCATGTTGATCAGAATTTCAAACTTTTCAGTTGCTTTCCATCCTCCGGGTGAGAGTCCAACAATTCCAACAAGGCTTCTGTGAATAAATGTTTTTTGGTTGGCATTGTGCTACCTATAAGGTTATATCCTTGATTATGAACTTTCCCAACAAGGAAAGCCAGTTTGTTTCCATTTGCCCTACCAAGTTTCTAAATAACTTCAAACATCTCAAATAGATTCACTTTTATATTTAAGGGAATATTATTATGTAAATAGAATTAAAAAGCAGGATTTGTTCTCTGGTGGCAGAAGAGACTTGATAAAGATTTGAAAAGCATGAATGGGTGAGATCAATAAAATAAATAATTATCTCCAATTACTGAAAGGCTAATAACCAGAGAAGTGAGATTATATATGATGTCAAGAGAATCAGCAATAGAATACAGTATAAGGAAAATCTGTTTACAGGATGAGTAGTCAGGATTTGGGAAGCAAGCACTGAGAGGATGTTGGATTAAGTTCCAATGAAGCCTCCTAAAGGGAAAAATATAATTCTTCAAAGAAGCCAACATTGAAGTGTTGCAGGGAAAGAGTGGAACGTGGGAATTATTTCCTGTTTTCCCATATAGAGGTTGACTAGTTTCCTTTTTTTCAGTTTTCCAGGTATTACATGTCTGTCCTTACACATCTGGCGAAGAGGGATGCTTATATGAGAGTGCTGTTCTTGGACTACAGTTCAGCATTCAACACCATAATTCCCTTCAGGTTCGACAAGAAGCTCAGAGACCTCAGCCTTCACCCTGACTCGTGTAGCTGGATCCTGTTAGATCGCTGGCAGGTGGTAAGAGTGGGCTCCCTCACCTCTGCCCCCCTGACCTTCAACACAGGTGTCCCTCAGGGCTGTGTACTAAGCCCCTCCCTGAATACCCATGACTGTGTCGCCACCCACAGCTACAGTCTGCTAATTAAATTTGCTGATGACACTACACTGATTGGCCTAATCTCAAATGATAAAAAGGCAGCCTATAGAGAAGAAGTCATCACCTTAACACAGTGGTGTCAAAAAAACAACCTCTCCCTCAATGGCAAAAAAACAAAGGAGCTGGTTGTGGACTACTGGAGGAATGGAAACAGGCTAGCCCTTACCGACATCAGTGGATCTGGGGTTGAGCGCGTGAACAGCTTTAAGTTCCTTGACATAAACATCACCAAGGATCTTACATCATCTGTATATACCGGCTGCATGGTGAAAAAGACACAACAGCACCTCTTTCACCTCAGACAGTTGAAGAAGTTTGGTGTGGCCCCCAAATCCTAAGAGCTTTCTATAGGGGCACAATTGAGAGCATCCTGACTGGATGCATCATGCCTGGTATGGGAATTGTGCTTCTGTCAATCACAGGATTCTGCAGAGAGTGGTGTGGACAGCCCAGTGCATCTGTAGATGTGAACTTAAACCATAGAACCATAGAAACTACAGCACAGAAACAGGCCCTTTGGCCCTTCTTGGCTGTGCCGAACCATTTTCTGCCTAGTCCCACTGACCTGCACATGCACCATATCCCTCCATACACCTCCCATCCATGTACCTGTCCAATTTATTCTTAAATGTTAAAAAAGAACCCGCATTTACCACCTCGTCTGGCTGCTCATTCCGTACTCCCACCACTCTCTGTGTGAAGAAGCCCCCCCTAATGTTCCCTTTAAACTTTTCCCCCCTCACCCTTAACCCATGTCCTCTGGTTTTTTTCTCCCCTTGCCTCAGTGGAAAAAGCCTGCTTGCATTCACTCTATCTATACCCATCATAATTTTATATACCTCTATCAAATCTCCCCTCATTCTTCTACGCTCCGGGGGATAAAGTCCTAACCTATTCAACCTTTCTCTGTAACTGAGTTTCTCAAGTCCCGGCAATATCCTTGTAAACCTTCTCTGCACTCTTTCAACCTTATTTATATCCTTCCTGTAATTTGGTGACCAAAACTGAACACAATACTCCAGATTCGGCCTCACCAATGCCTTATACAACCTCATCATAACATTCCAGCTCTTATACTCAATACTTCGATTAATAAAGGCCAATGTACCAAAAGCTCTCTTTACGACCCTATCTACCTGTGACGCCACTTTTAGGGAATTTTGTATCTGTATTCCCAGATCCCTCTGTTCCACTGCGCTCCTCAGTGCTTACCATTAACCCTGTATGTTCTACATTGGTTTGTCCTTCCAACGTGCAATACCTCACACTTGTCAGTATTAAACTCCATCTGCCATTTTTCAGCCCATTTTTCCAGCTGGCCAAGTCCCTCTGCAGGCTCTGAAAACCTTCCTCACTGTCTACTACACCTCCAACCTTGGTATCATCAGCAAACTTGCTGATCCAATTTACCACATTATCATCCAGATCATTGATATAGATGACAAATAACAATGGACCCAGCACTGATCATCTGCCAGAACCTCAGTTCCTAACCCAGAACAATTTCAGGCTGCAGGACCCTAATCAGTAATGCCTCCAAAACACACACAGCTAGGGAGCGCTTCCTTAACCCTGCCACTCCCCCCCCCCCCCCAAGAGCGTGAGCACTGGTGGAGGAACAACTTTTGCACTTACTGCAGAGCCACCCATTGCCCGCTCATCAAATGACCACTGCAGCACAATTGCCCAACTTACTCTCTCTGGTCTCCTCCACACTCCAATTGCTTTATGAACTTGAGAGGCTCTGGTGGATTCTGGCGCAGCAGGCAACTTTCCAGATTGGTCTCTGCGTGTGCAGCTTGGATGCCCTACCGATCCTCTCTCACACCCCTTGAGCATCACGACCATTGATGGATGTCCCTTGAGGTCTGGGATAGTTCAAGTACATGTACAACCTGTTCTCATGAGTACTGGACAGCACAGCGAGTCCATCCAATTTCTCTCACAACACTCCTCTCATCTTTGGTTACCCCTGTCTCTCCACTCACAATCCTCAGTTGACCTGGCCATCTGGTTCACAGCTGAGTTGGGGACCCACATACCTACAACCTCAGCTGACCTCACCCCATAAATCCGTGGTGACAGAGGAAGCCCTCATGCTCACCAAACTCCCATGACTTGCCCATCCCTCTCAGTAAAAGGAGGGCAGCACTCTACCGTCTCACAGACCACACGACAACATGATCGACCTCGTCTCGGGCACCACTCCTCCCCGAGGTCTGTTCTCCTTCTCCCTTCCTGAGACCCAGCCATGAATGTGTCACGGTCCTGACCATTAATTCCCCATTTTCTCCTAATTCCCTTTGATGGCGGCACACCTGTTTGTCATCAAGTCCTGCAGCATAAAAACCCCAGCTTTGCATCCACTCGTTGCCAGATCATTGTTTTAGACAGTGTGGTAATTAACGTTTCCAGCCGCTTAGGATTGTGTGTTCTAAGTTTTACTTCAGTACCGAGGATTACCTGTGTAACTCCTGTTTCTCCGTGTCAAGTTAAGTATTTTAAGTTTTACTTCAGTACTGAGGTTTACCTGTGTAACTCTGTATCTCCATGTCAAGAAAAGTATTGTCTACCACTTGCCTTTCTACACTCCATGTCAAGGTAAGTTCTGCCTGCCTCCTGCTTTCCTGGTCACCCTCATATTTGCCGTTCAGCTCCAGCCACTCTCACACCCTCGTCTGCATCCTAACTCAAACTCCGTGCCAGTGTCCTGTGCTTGGGTCCACACCATTCCCTGCAAAAGAATGACTATATTGCCAAAGCATTACAGCACTGTTTCATACAGCTATTCCATTCATCAGCCGGTGCAGGATTTTACTTTGTCAAGAAGAAAGATGGGGATCTTTGTTTTTTTGACTACTGTGGACTCAATAAAATCACTGTTAACAACTATTACAATCTTTCCTTGATTAATAGTGCATTTGAAAGACACCACATTGCCAGATCTTCACCAAACTGGATTTAGAGTGTGTATACAGCCTGTTCTGCATCTGCCAGAGGGTATAAATGGAAAACAAAGTTCATAAAAGTCATGTGGACAGTCATGTTTGACAAATCTTATTGAATTTTTTGAAGAGGTTACTAGGAAAGTTGCTGAGGGTAAAGTGGTGGATGTTGTCTATATGGACTTCAGTAAGGCCTTTGACAAGGTTCCACATGGAAGGTTAGTTAGGAAGATTCAATCGTTAGGTATTAATATTGAAGTAGTAAAATGGATTCAGCAGTGGCTGGATGGGAGATGCCGGAGAGTAGTGGTGGATGACTGTTGGTCAGATTGGAGGCTGGTGACTAGTGATGTGCCTCGGGGATCTGTACTGGGTCCAATGTTGTATGTCATATATATTAATGATCTAGATGATGGGGTGGTAAATTGGATTAGTAAGTATGCAGATGATACTAAGATAGGTGAAGTTGTGGACAACAAAGTAGGTTTTCAAAGCTTGCGGAGAGATTTAGGCCAGTTAGAAGAGTGGGCAGAAAGATGGCAGATGGAGTTTAATGCTGATAACTGTAAGGAGCTACATTTTGAAATAGGACATACATGGTAAATGGTAGGGCATTGAAAAATGCAGTAGAACAGAGCGATCTAGGAATAATGGTTCATAGTTCCCTGAAGGTGGAATCTCATATGGATAGGGTGGTGAAGAATGCTTTTGGTATGCTGGTCTTTATAAATCAGAGCATTGAGTATAGGAGTTGGGATGTAACACTGAAATTGTACAAGGCATTGGTAAGGCCAAATTTGGAGTATTGTCTACAGTTCTTGTCACCAAATTATTGGAAAGATGTCAACAAAATTGAGAGAGTACAGAGAAGATTTACTAGAATGTTACCTGGGTTTCATCTCCTAAGTTACAGAGAAAGGTTGAGGGGGAATTTGATAGAGGTATTTCAAATTATGAGGGGGATAGATAGAGATGACGTGGATAGGCTTTTTCCATTGAGAGTGGGGGAGATTCAAACAAGCGGACATGAATTGACAGTTAAAGGGCAAAAGTTTAGGAGTAACATGAGGGGGAACTTCTTTACTCAGAGAGTGGTAACTGTGTGGAACGAGCTTCCAGCAGAAATGGTTGAGGCAGGTTCGATTTTGTCATTTAAAGTTAAATTGGATAGCTATATGGACAGGAAAGGAATGGAGGGTTATGGGCTGAGTGCTGGTCGGTGGGACTAGGTGGGACTAGGTGAGAGTAAGAGTTTGGCACGGACTAGAAGGGCTGAGATGGCCTGTTTCTGTGCTGTAATTGTTATATGGTTATATGGTTATATAATATCACTGTTGACTATGAAGACTTAATGATGCCTTCCAGACTTTCCAGCAGTTCAGCTGTTTTCCAAGCTTTCATCAAAGTTTAAAGTTCAAAGTAAATTTATTATCAGAGAACATACATGTCAGATTTCAGGATCATTGGGACCTCTTCTGGGGCAGGTGGGATCTGTACAAGAGAGACGGGTTACACTTGAACCACAGGGGGACCAATATCCTTTCAGGGAGGTTTGTTAGTGCTATTGGGGAGGCTTTAAACTAGATTTGCAGGGGGATGGGAACCACAGTGCCAGTGCTGACAGAGTGGCTGGGGTGAAAATAAATGATGTTGAAAGTTTAAGGAAATCTGCTGATAGAAAGGTGGTGAGTGGTGGTAAAAATCTTCTGAGGTGTATATATTTCAATGCTAGGAGTATTGCGGGGAAGGCGGATGAGTTGAGGGCGTGGATTGACACATGGAATTATGATGTTGTAGCAATTAGTGAAACTTGGCTACAGGAGGGGCAGGACTGGCAGCTTAATATTCCTGGGTTCTGATGTTTCAGATGTGATCAAGGCAGAGGAATGAAAGGTGGGGGAGTAGCATTGCTTGTTAGGGAAAATATTACAGCAGTGCTCAGGCAGGACAGATTAGAGGGCTTGTCTACTGAGTCCTTATGGGTGGAGCTGAGATACTGGAAAGGTATGGCCACATTAGTGGGATTGTATTACAGACCACCCAATAGTCAACGCGACTTGGAAGAGCAAATCTGCAGAGAGATAGCAGGCAACTGCAGGAAACATAAAGTTGTGGTGGTAGGGGATTTTAATTTTCCATACATTGATTGGGACTCCCATACTGTTAGGGCTCTAGATGGTTTAGAGTTTGTAAAATGTGTTCAGGAAAGTTTTCTAAATCAATATATAGAGGGACCAACTAGAGGGGATGCAATATTGGATCTCCTGTTGGGTAACGAATTAGGGCAAGTGACAGAAGTCTGTGTAGGGGAGCACTTTAGTTCCAGTGATCATAACACCATTAGTTTCAATTTGATCATGGACAAGGATAGATCTGGTCCTAGAGTTGAGGTTCTGAACTGGAAGAAGGCCAAATTTGAAGAAATGAGAAAGGATCTAAAAAGCGTGGATTGGGACAGGTTGTTCTCTGGCAAAGATGTGATTGGTAGGTGGGAAGCCTTCAAAGGGGAAATTTTGAGAGTGCAGAGTTTGTATGTTCCTGTCAGGACTAAAGGCAAATTGAATAGGAATAAGGAACCTTGGTTCTCAAGGGATATTGCAACTCTGATAAAGAAGAAGAGGGAGTTGTATGAAATATATTGGAAACAGGGGTAAATCAGGTGCTTGAGGAGTATAAGAAGTGCAAGAAAATACTTAAGAAAGAAATCAGGAGGGCTAAAAGAAGACATGAGGTTGCCTTGGCAGTCAAAGTGAAGGATAATCCAAAGAGCTTTTACAAGTATATTAAGAGCAAAAGGATTGTAAGGGATAAAATTGGTCCTCTTGAAGATCAGAGTGGTCGTCTTTGTGCGGAACCAAAGGAAATGGGGGAGATCTTAAATAGGTTTTTTGCGTCTGTGTTTACTAAGGAAACTGGCATGAATTCTATGGAATTAAGGGAAGCAAGTAGTGAGACCATGGAAACTGTACAGATTGAAAAGGAGGAGGTGCTTGCTGTCTTGAGGAAAATTAAAGTGGATAAATCCCCGGGACCTGACAGAGTGTTCCCTCGGACCTTGAAGGAGACTAGTGTTGAAATTGCAGGGGCCCTGGCAGAAATATTTAAAATGTCGCTGTCTACGGGTAAAGTGCCAGAGGATTGGAGAGTGGCTCATGTTGTTCCGTTGTTTAAAAAAGGATCAAAAAGTAACCCGGGAAATTATAGGCCGGTGAGTTTAACGTCAGTAGTAGGTAAGTTATTGGAGGGAGTACTAAGAGACAGAATCTACAAGCATTTGGATAGACAGGGGCTTATTAGGGAGAGTCAACATGGCTTTGTGCGTGGTAGGTCATGTTTGACCAATCTATTGGAGTTTTTCGAGGAGGTTACCAGGAAAGTGGATGAAGGGAAGGCAGTGGATATTGTCTACATGGACTTCAGTAAGGCCTTTGACAAGGTCCCGCACGGGAGGTTAGTTAGGAAAATTCAGTAAATTCAGTCGCTAGGTATACATGGAGAGGTAGTAAATTGGATTAGACATTGGCTCGATGGAAGAAGCCAGAGAGTGGTGGTAGAGAATTGCTTCTCTGAGTGGAGGCCTGTGACTAGTGGTGTGCCACAGGGATCAGTGCTGGGTCCATTGTTATTTGTCATCTATATCAATGATCTGGATGATAATGTGGTAAATTGGATCAGCAAGTTTGCTGATGATACAAAGATTGGAGGTGTAGTAGACAGTGAGGAAGGTTTTCAGAGCCTGCAGAGGGACTTGGCCAGCTGGAAAAATGGGCTGAAAAATGGCAGATGGAGTTTAATACTGACAAGTGTGAGGTATTGCACGTTGGAAGGACAAACCAACGTAGAACATACAGGGTTAATGGTAAGCACTGAGGAGCGCAGTGGAACAGAGGGATCTGGGAATACAGATACAAAATTCCCTAAAAGTGTCGTCACAGGTAGATAGGGTCGTAAAGAGAGCTTTTGGTACATTGGCCTTTATTAATCAAAGTATTGAGTATAAGAGCGGGAATGTTATGATGAGGTTGTATAAGGCATTGGTGAGGCCGAATCTGGAGTATTGTGTTCAGTTTTGGTCACCAAATTACAGGAAGGATATAAATAAGGTTGAAAGAGTGCGGAGGAGGTTTACAAGGATGTTGCTGGGACTTGAGAAACTCAGTTACAGAGAAAGGTTGAATAGGTTAGGACTTTATTCCCTGGAGCGTAGAAGAATGAGGGGAGATTTGATAGAGGTATATAAAATTATGATGGGTAAAGATAGAGTGAATGCAAGCAGGCTTTTTCCACTGAGGCAAGGGGAGAAAAGAACCAGAGGACATGGGTTAAGGGTGAGGGGGGAAAAGTTTAAAGGGAACATTAGGGAGGGCTTTTTCACACAGAGAGTGGTGAGAGTATGGAATGAGCTGCCAGAGAAGGTGGTAAATGCAGGTTCTTTTTTAACATTTAAAAAAAAATTGGACAGATACATGGATGGGAGGTGTATGGAGGAATATGGTCTGTGTGCAGGTCAGTGGGACTAGGCAGAAAATGGTTCGGCACAGCCAAGAAGGGCCAAAGGGCCTGTTTCGGTGCTGTAGTTTCTATGGTTTCTATGGTCACCATATACAACCATGAGATTCATTTTCTTGCGGGCATTCTCAATAAATCCATAATAGAATAATAACCATAACAGAATCAGTGAAAGACCACAGCAACTTGGTGTTCAACGAATATGCAAAAGACAACAAACTGGGCAAATACAAAAAGAAAGAAACAGCAATAATAAATTAGTAATAAATATCAAGAACATGAGATGAAGAGTCCCTGAAAGTGAGTCCAGAGGTTGTGGGAATATTTCAACGTTGGGGCAAGTGAAGTTGAGTGATGTAATCCGCTTTGCTTCAAGAGCCTGATGGTTGAGGGTAATAACTAATCCTGAACCTGTTGGTGTATATCCTGAGGCTCCTGTACCTTCTTCCCAATGGCAACTTGAGAAGAAAACATGCCCTCGTCCCCAATCATAGATGCTGCTTTCCTGCAACAATGTTCTATGTAGATGTCCTCAGTGCTGGGGAGGGTTTTACCTATGATGCACTGGGCTTTACTCCCTACTTCTTGTTGAATTTTCATTGCATTGGTGTTTCCATACCATGATGTGCTGCAACCAGTCAATATACTACACTGCACATCTATAGAAGCTTGTCATTTTAGATGTCATTCTGAATCTTTGCAAAGTCCTAAGGGTATAGAGGTGCTACTGTGCTTTCTTTGTAATTGAACTTTCATGTTCAGCCCAGAACAGGTCCTCCAAAATAATAGCACTGAGGAATGCTTACCCTCTCTACTGCTCTCCTTATGGGGCTGACTCATGGACCTCTGGTTTCCATCTCTTGAAGTAAATAGTCAGCTCCTTGGTCTTACTAACATTGAGTGAGAAGCTGTTGCTATGTCACCACTGATACAGACTTTCAATCACCCTCCTACATGCTGGTTCATCACCACCTTTAATTTGGCCTACAACAGTGGTGTTGTCTGCAATCTTGAACTCGGCATTGGAGCTGTTCTTAGTCACACAGTCATAAGTGTAAAGCGAGTAGAGCGGGGGGGCTAAGCACACAGCTTTGTGGTGTACTTGTGCTGATGGAGATTGTGGAGGAGATGTTGTTGCCAATCCAAACTGACTGGGGTCTGCAAGTCAGGATATCAAGGTTTCAATTGCACAAGGAGGTATTGAGGCTATGGTCTTGGAGCTTATTGATCAATTTTGAGGGGATGATAGTATTGAAATCTGATGGTATTGACAAAGAGCCTCCTTATGTATGCATCATTGCTGTCCGGATGTTCTAGGGATGAGGGAAGAGCCAATAATATGGCATCTGCTGTGGACCTGTTGCTCTGGGAAGCTAATTGGAGTGGATCCAAGTCGCGTCTCAGGCAGTAGTTGATGTGTTTCATCATCAACCTCTTAAAACACTTAATCACTGTGGATGTAAAAGTGCTATTGGATATTCATTGAGGCAGGTTACCAGGTCCTTAGGGACCTGTATAATTGATGATTGCTTGAAGCAGGTTGGTACCTCAAACTGCCGAAGCGAGTGGTTAAAGATCTCAGTATCCACTCCAGCCAGTTGATGAGCACAGGTCTTTCGTTCTTGGCCAGGTACTCTGTCTGGGCAAGATGCTTTTCCTGGGTTCACTGTCCTGAAGGCGGCTGCCATATTGCCCTCAGACACTGAAATCGCAGGATCACTGGGGGGCTGTGGGAATTTGTGGTGGTTCCTCCATGTTTTGACAGTCAGCGTGAGTATAGAAAGCATTGAGATCATTTGGAAGAGAAGCCCAGGTGTCAGCAATGTTGCTTGAATTAGCTTTATAAGAGGTATTAGTATTCAAGCCCTTCCACAATTGTTGAACATTTATCGTTGATTCTAGTTTAGTCCAGAATTGCCATTTCACCATTGAGGGGCTTTCATGTGATTGTACCTGGACTTCTTATAATTTTCTTGTCACCAGATTTGAATGCCTGTGATCTGGCCCTCAGCAGATTGCAGATCTCATTATTCATCCAGGGCTTCTGATTGGGGAAGACTCTGAATGATTTTGAGGGGACACTCTCATCTACAGCTGTTTTAAAGAAGTCTGTGACAACCTGTGTATTCATTCACATCCACAGATGAGTTCTTGAACACGGCCCCATCTACTGACTTGAAGCAGTCCGGTAGCTGCTCCTCTGCTTCCTGTGATCATCTCTTTGTTGTTCTAATCTCTGGAGCTTTCCTCTTTAGCCTCTGCCTGTATGCAAGTAGAAGGTCAGCCAAATGATCCACTTTACCAAAATGTAGTCCGGGCATGGTACAGTAGGCATCCCTTATCTTAGTATAACTGTAGTCTAGTGTGTTGGGAACTCTTCTGCTACAGGGTATATGGTGATGGTAACTGGGCAGGGCTTTCTTCAAACAAGCCTGGCTGAAGTCCCGGACTATGTGTCAGGATGGACAGTTGCTTTGGAGACAGCATCAAGTAGTGTCTCATGCACTAGATTATAGTCGGCCACTGGTGGTATGTAAACTATGGTCAAGGTTATGGAGGAGAACTCCATTGATAAATAGAATGGATAGCATTTGACCTTTAGGTGTTCAAGGTTGGGAGGAGCTTGTGTACAATAAAGCCATCACATCAGAGCACCACTAAGAATTTATCATGAAGGACATAACTTCATGTTTTGCATTTTCCGAATCAGCAATTCAGTCCATATGGTAAATTGATAGCCTTCCAGTTTGATCACTGTATCTGGCATGCCCAGAGAAAGCCACGTAGACATAGACCATAAGACCATAAGACAAAGGAGTAGAAGTAGGCCATTTGGCCCATCGAGTCTGCTCTGCCATTTTATCATGACCTGATCCATTCTCCTATTTAGTCCCACTCCCCCGCCTTCTCACCATAACCTTTGATGCCCTGGCTACTCAGATACCTATCAATCTCTGCCTTAAATACACCCAATGACTTAGCCTCCACTGCTGCCCGTGGCAACAAATTCCATAGATTCATCACCCTCTGACTAAAAAAATTTCTTCGCATTTCTGTTCTGAATGGGCGCCCTTCAATCCTTAAGTCATGCCCTCTTGTACTAGACTCCCCCATCATGGGAAACAACTTTGCCACATCCACTCTGTCCATGCCTTTTAACATTCGAAATGTTTCTATGAGGTCTCCCCTCATTCTTCTAAACTCCAAGGAATACAGTTCAAGAGCAGACAAATGTTCCTCATATGTTAACCCTCTCATTCCCGGAATCATTCTAGTGAATCTTCTCTGTACTCTCTCCAACGTCAGCACATCCTTTCTTAAATAAGGAGACCAAAACTGCCCACAGTACTCCAAGTGGGGTCTCACCAGCGCCTTATAGAGCCTCAACATCACATCCCTGCTCCTATACTCTATTCCTCTAGAAATGAATGCCAACATTGCATTCGCCTTCTTCACTACTGACTCAAGCTGGAGGTTAACTTTAAGGGTATCCTGTACGAGGACTCTCAAGTCCCGTTGCATCTCAGAACTTTGAATTCTTGCCCCATTTAAATAATAGTCTGCCCGTTTATTTTTTTCTGCCGAAGTGCATAACCATACACTTTCCAACATTGTACTTCATTTGCCACTTCTCTGCCCATTCTTCCAATCTATCCAAGTCTCTCTGCAGACTCTCCGTTTCCTCAGCACTACCGGCCCCTCCACCCGTCTTCGTATCGTCAGCAAACTTAGCCACAAAGCCATCTATTCCATAATCCAAATCGTTGATGTACAACGTAAAAAGAAGCGGCCCCAACACTGATCCCTGTGGAACACCACTGGTAACCGGCAGCCAACCAGAATAGGATCCCTTTATTCCCACTCTCTGTTTCCTGCCAATCAGCCAACGCTCTATCCACGTATGTAACTTTCCCGTAATTCCATGGGCTCTTATCTTGTTAAGTAGCCTCATGTGTGGCACCTTGTCAAAGGCCTTCTGAAAATCCAAATATACAACATCCACTGCATCTCCCTTGTCTGGTCTACTTGTAATTTCCTTAAAAAATTGTAATAGGTTTGTCAGGCAGGATTTTCCTTTAAGGAATCCATGCTGAGTTCTGCCTATCTTGTCATATGCCTCCAGGTACTCTGTAACCTCATCCTTGACAATCGACTCCAACAACTTCCCAACCACCGATGTCAAGCTAACAGGTCTGTAATTTCCTTTTTGCTTCCTTGCCCCCTTCTTAAATAGCGGAGTGGCATTTGCAATCTTCCAGTCCTCCGGAACCATGCCAGAATCTATCGACTTTTGAAAGATTATCGCTAATGCCTCCGCAATCTCCGCAGCTACTTCCTTCAGAACACGAGGGTGCATTCCATCTGGTCCAGGAGATTTATCGACCTTTAGACTATTCAGCTTCCTGAGTACTTCCTCTGTCTTAATTGTGACTGCTCACGCTTCTCTTCCTTGCCACCCTTGAGTGTCCAGTATACTGCTGATGTCTTCCTCAGTGAAGACTGATGCAAAATACTCGTTCAGTTCCTCTGCCATCTCCTTATCTCCCATTACAATTTCTCCAGCATCATTTTCTATCAGTCCTATATTTACTCTCACCTGTCTTTTACTCTTTATTTACTTGAAAAAGTTTTTAGTATCCTCTTTGATATTATTTGCTAGTTTCCTTTCATAGTTAATCTTTTCTCTCTTAATGACCTTCTTGGTTTCCTTTTGTAAGGTTTTAAAAACTTCCCAATCCTCTGTCTTGCCACTAATTTTTGCTTCCTTGTATGCCTTCTCCTTTGCTTTAACTTTGGCTCTGACTTCTCTTGTCAACCATGGTTGAATCCTTTTTCCACTCGAAAATTTCTTCTTTTTTGAAATATACCTGTCTTGCACATTCCTCATTTCTCACATAAACTCCAGCCACTGCTGCTCTGCTGTCTTTCCTGCCAGTGTCCCTTTCCAGTCAACTTTGACCAGTTCCTCTCTCATGCCAACATAGAACACAACAGTCTCTCAATTCACTCTGATATGGCATTCTTTACCTCAGATCCTCAATTTTGTCCTCCAGTGATTCACATTTGCTAGCAAGATGCTTGCTACAGGGGTCTTCATCCCTCAGCATTTCAGCCTGGCTTGGAGTTCCCCAGTCCTGACTCACTTCCAGCCAATGCAAAGAACCTTCGTCTGCTTAAAGGTGCAGTACCTGCTTGGTTCGCGGAGTCCTTCAGATAACCATGAAGTTTGTAGATCATTAAGTTGATTTGTAAGTACAGTACAATGTTTACAGGGAAATTACATGCTGCTGGTGGGCTGGCTGGTGGCACAATGACATTAGCGCCGGACTCTGGAACGGAGGTTCCCGGGTTCAAACCCAGCCCGGTTCGCTCCCGCGTACACCTTCCATCCGTGCCGGGTTGAGTGTCGAGATCACAACTTGACCTTGTAAAATAAAGGGAAAAATACTGAGAAATGTCTGTGTGAGGAGTGGCGAGCCACACAGTCTCTCTCGCTCGCTCCACGCCTTGTGAAGGCATGAAAAGGACATCGTCCTGCCAATATCGCACATGCATGCAGATGCACACGCACGTGTGCACATGCAAAAAAAAAAGAAATTACATGCCTCAGTTTGTAGTGAGTAACTTGAAAGAGGTATATGCAGAAGTATTGTCTGTAGCCTGCAGAACATCGCTGTGGTTTTCTGGCACCATCTTGTAATGTCAATGAGATCCTCCAAGGCGTGCTACACAGATACGTCTTCGTCTACCTCAACAACATCCTCATTTTCTCCAAAGACCACCATGGATATATGAAAGCATAAACATTAAGCATATCAGAATCACAATCAGGTTTAATATCACCGACAAATGTTGTGAAATTTGTTAACTTTACAACAACAGTACAATGAAATACATGATAAATAAATATAGAGAAAAATACTGAGTTACATTAGTATAGATGTTTATTAAATAGTTAAGTTAAAATAAGTAGTGCAAGATAACAGAAGTAGTGTTCATTGGTTCAATCTCCATTTAGAAATTGGTTGGCAGAGAGGAAGAGGCTATTCCTGGATCATTGAAAGTGTGCCTTCACACTTCTGTACCCCCTTCCTGAAGATAACAGTGTGAAGAGGGCATGTTCTGAGTGGTGGGGGTCCTTAGAGATGGCTGTTGCTTTCCTAAAGCACCTCTCCTTGAAGATGTCTTGGATACTATAGAGGCTGATACTCATGATAGAGCTGTCTAATTTTACAAGTTTCTGCAAGTTATTTTGTTATTGTGCAGTCACCCCATCCCCATACCAGATGGTGATGCAGCCATTCAGAATGCTCTCCACAGTAGATTTGTAGAAGTTTTCAAGTGTTTCAGTTGACAAACCAAATTTCCTCAAACCCTTAATAAAATATAGCTGCTGTCTTGCCTTCTTTATAGCTGCATCAATATGTTGCGTCCAAATTACGTCCTTAGAGATATAAGGAGTACTCAGGGTTGGACAATCCAGGGAGTTATGATCCAATTTTTCAGCAAATAATAAAGGAAGGCCTGAGCTCAGCCCACCGGGAAGTTTTAAATTTGGAAACAGAAGTGGGATCAACCTACCATGGTGAGATAGACCAGATGAGGGGGAAGATAGGTCATAAAATGGCTGGAGTGGATGTAACTGTTGCGAAGACACAGAGAACTTGCTTTGTGTGCCAGCAACCGGGGCACCTAGCAAGAAACTGCCAAAATAGATATATAAAGGAGATGATATGTTGCAGCTGTCCCTGTTGGGCCATCATTGGAGGCAGTGTCCTAAAAATGGAAGAAGGTGTGAGAGTCACTCACCAAAATGGGCAGAAATGAGAGCAGCTCCCTCTCTGTCCTATTTGACTGCCAACCAGATTATAGAGCTGGTGAGGACAGTATCCAGGTCAGACGAATGGCAGGTAGTAGCCTCCATTGCCAGTATTGGTCACCTACGGATGTATACAAAAGTTGCATTAGAGGGTTGGCAATATGGTATGTTAGTGGACACAGGGTCATCAGAGTTGATAACTGATGTACCCTTCCCCATGACTGAAGAGGTCTGGGAGGGGATGCCACTGGCTGCGGTCCTTGTAGCTTTTTCAATAGAGACGAACCTAAACCCTCTTGTAGATCAGTCAAAGGGACTGAGAGATTTGTTGGCAGATTTTTCTGACAATTCACTATCATGGCATAGAAAGTAAGCTGTTGCCTGTGAACCTGAAACTTAGTTACTTTGCTGTGGCCCCTGCCCACAGAGTAACTATTGATAGCCACTGCTGAGTTTTAGCTATCAGATATTGAAGAAGTGAAGATAAGGATATGTAAACAGCCAGGGGATAGCAGGGAACAAGGCAACAAGGACATGAATGACAAATCTGCATTTTAAAGACAGGTTGACATTGAGAGGACAAGAAGAGGATGTGATCAAATTTATGCAATGGTTTATTGCCACCTCTTCTTCGACTTGTAGATAGCCAGTCAGGGGTTATAGTGTAGATGTAGATCAACCTAGGGCCATGATAGGTTAGTAATCGAGGAACTGATTGGAATGGCTTTTCTGTTGCCCTACTTAATTCGATACTTCTTATAGGCTGGCCTTCCTGAGACACATTTCTGTCCAGGGCCAAGAGGAAGGAATGTTATGAAGTAGTTTTGACATATGTTAATATAGTAGATATTAAATCAAGCAAGAAGATTTCTACCTTTTGAAACTGTACTATTTGGGGCAACTCTTAAACTGTATTCTCAATTCACACTGACATGTTTGAGCTTTCTTTGACTTCAAATGTTTGCTTTGCTCAGAAACATCAAGATCATGGTCAATCCCAGTTTCCTAATCTAAGAGTTGCTCCCCTAAATGGCGCTGTTAATGGCATGCAGGTCTGTTGGGAATCATCGAGTACTGTATTTCCGTTTAGAGCACTACAGCTGAAATACACAGTCACTTCAGTAAGCAACATCACACAGGAGAAACATGTCTACTTCATTGTTACTTTAGTGAGGTGCGCAGTTAATGATGTGGTGGCGTAATGATGTATGCCGTTCATATAATTTTACATATAATCTGTAATGAATCATTTAAACAAAGACTTCCTATTCAAATTATATATTTACAATATTACTGAAATATTATATTCACAAGTGTCCATGGCTACCTTCCTCAAAGGACATGCCTGCCATATACACTGCTCTTCACCAGCCTGTCCAGATCTCTCTCAATCCCAAGAGCAGTCTTCCTTCATGCTTAGATCTTTTCAGCATACAGTAATTCATAGCAACACCTGAAAGGCTAAATACTGGCAGATAATTACAGAACACAAAAGTAAAGCCAAGACACTAGTGTTACATTGGGAAACCTGGCAAACTTGCAGTCTTGATTTTTATGAGACTTGTAGTAACAATTAGGATAGCACTGAATGTTATTTTAACACCATTAAAAGGCAATAAAACTAATCTCTCTGCTCATCCACATTTTCTAACTAGTTGCCAGTTAAATAAAAAATTATCTTTCTTGGGTCCAAAACATATGATCTCACATTGAACTCTATCTGTCACTGTTCTGGCCAAATGCACATTGTAACAGTGACTACTCTTCAAATGTCTGTAAGGTGTTCCAAGTATCCTGTTAGGGCTAATGAAAGGCACAATATAAATGCAAGAGTTTATTTTTCCCCACATAATAGCTCAATGTTGCTTGGAAACATTCTGTTGCTATCTACATGATTTTTTGTACCACTATAAAAGATGTGCAATTCAAGTCCCTCATGTTGCCTGAATTGGAGAGCATGCCTAATGAGAATGGGTTGAGTGCACTTGTCCTTTTCTCCTTGAAGTGATGGAGGATGAGCGGTGTATAAAATGATGAGAGGCATTGATCGTGTGGATAGCCAGAGGCTTTTTCCCAGGGCTGAAATGGCTAACATGAGAAGGCATAGTCCTAAGGTGTTTGGAAGTAGGTACAAGGGGTCAGAGGTAATATTTTCATGCAGAGAGTGAGAGTGGTGGACGTGTGGAATGTACTGCCAGTGAAGGTGGTAGAGGCAGATACACAGGGTCTTTTAAGAGACACTTGGATAGGTACATGGAGCTTAGAAAAATAGAGGGCTTATGTGGTAGGGAAATTCTAGGCAGCTTCTAGAGCAAGTTACATGGTTGGTACAACATTGCGGGCTGAAGGGCCTGTAATGTGCTGTAATGTATGTTCTATGTTCTATCTGAATTATTAATTATTACACAGAATAAAAAGAAATCGCTACACTACTGATCCTTGAGAGACAAAACCCATCACATCTGTCTATCTCAGTATATTAATATCACTTGTCAATACATACTGATTTCCTCTTTGCTTCCATATCTACCCTATCAGATTGCTTGCATTGTGGCGTGCACTTAATTTTTATGAAGAATTCTGACAGTCATATTCATACACTTATTGAGCTATTCCACATTAGCTACTTACTCAAGCAGGTCTAGTAGATATATCTCGTCCTTTAAAAAGTCACAATGGCTCTCTCTGACCATCTTACACGAATGAATACACAACAACTCTGTCCAAAATAACAGATTCTTGTACTGTAACTTCCTCAAAATTGAAGTTAATCTAATGGATCTAGAATCCCCCAAAAGCCTTTCCCCTTCCGAAATTGTGACAGTGCCGGGGGAATTTTACAATCTCAAGGGAGATTCCCAAATTAAAAATGTTTCAGACACTCTGGTCTCAGTGCTCACCCACCTGAACTTTCTCAAGTCAGAGCCAGGCCAAGGTGATGCCCTGTTCCTTAGAGGAGTTTTATGGAGCATATTGGGCTCTGAGTGGTGAGTAGGCCCCAGGATATTTTGAAAGAGGTTAAACATAATCAAAATAAAGCAAAACATCTCACAATATGAATGATTAGAAATGTTAAGTTGAAATCAAATAAAGTAAAATTACTCACACACCTGTCCTTTCCATTTCCCACAAGGTTGACAACTCCTTTCAAATAATGACAGGGAGTCAAGGGGCCTCTGACTGCAGTACATCAGTGTCCTGGCAGTGAGCTCATTGATGAGTCCAGTAGTGGAATTGGATGTGAGATACCTCAGTTTCTTGTCTATCATGGGCGGATTTCCATTTGGCTGAAAATGTTCAAGTGTGAATTGAGATTAACTGCAAGTAGTAGACGGCTCAGTTTTGGAAATCATTTCTTTATTATCACATTTATGCTTTTTATTCAAGAGTGCAATGATGTTGTGTGTGCTTTCATTTCACTTGACTCTAAAAATGCAAATCTCATACACTTCTGTGAAGACTTACAGCGGTGATGTAGAATAATTTTATGTTTGCTCATTTCCCAGTACAATATCTTTACAGAAGACATCATTGACTGTTATTCTGCATTAGTTACACTATCTACTGAAAGAAAAATAAAAGACTTTCAATAACGACGGAGCTCATCACATCTTTGAAACTTTTTGAGGTGTTTCACATTTAAATACATCAGTGTACAGCACAATGCTTGTTCGTAAACTTTTGTTATGCAGGTTAATATTAACATAAAAATCATGGATAAATACATTTAATGCTGACAGCTTTGTGGAAATAATGTCACAAATAAAATATATACTTTCCTAATATTGCCATGATTTGTGTTTAACATCCATGGTGGGACATGGAATATCATTGTACTGTCTCTCTGCTCTCCTGACCTGTCTGCTTAATACTCTGTGCAGGAAAGAGAACTAAATAGGTCCCAAGGCCAATCAGAGATCAATTAATATTGCTATTGGATGTTTGTCATCTTGGATAGCTCCAACCCTTGTTAAAAAGTCACCGTTACCTTAAAGCTGAAAATGAACAACAGGCAACATCTGGGATTTTCCTTTATGTGTATATATTTTTACAAATACTGTTCAAATGCAATTTCCTGCAATTTTAGACAAAGTGTGATCCCTACTTTATAATGTACTTCTCTCACTTCATATGAAAAAAGTAGATTAGGAGGTTAAAATTGTATTTCTCATAATAGCTCATTAATTTTCTTCCAAAACTTTTTCCACTTGCTTAATTTTCACTGACTTGGCAAATTAAAGAAAAGAAAGCAGTATAATTGTATAGCCAAATCCACCAGAAGTACCCACATCACTTCATATATTGCTTTAACATTACAGCACAGGAGACCAGTTGGCTCGTTGTGTCTAGCTCAATGTTAGCTCTTTAACCAGAATATCCAGTTTTATTTTATTGTAAGCAAGTTGCTTGTTGTATCTTGGTAAACTTTCATTCTTCCTTTTAATTTTATGATTTCAAATATCTGTAATTATTTTCTTTCCTGTAATAAGATGTTGGAGTCTCTTATTACATGGTGCTCTCTGGCTTTAATCTATTCGCATGTTCATTTAACATAAATCCAGATAATCTAAATTTCAGAGAGTGTGTGTAAATGCAAACTAAATAGTCCAGAACATCCCCCTGCTGCTTTGTCCCTGCTATGACCTTGTCCTAAATCCCAAAGGTAGGGTATAGTACCTTGTTACCAGTGGAATCCACGTCACTGTAAGGGAAGGGAGAGCAAACCAACCTAGGAAAGGCTGACTGTTTTCTTAGAGAAATGGCTGATGCTTCCAATATGTGGCTCAAGGATAAAACAAAATTATAACCATAATTCTAATGGCTGGACAGCTATCTATCAAGATAATCATTATCAAGGAAAAGATCAGTTCAATATTTCAAACCAGAACATCATTATTCTATACCTTCAATTGAAACAACCGGTTTTATTCCACGTCTCTTGACTCCATTGCTCAAAAAAAATCCATTAATCTTAGGACTGAAAATTGTAATTGACAAGGCATCAAGTATTTCAAATTTCTGATAAATAGCACTCAAGAAAGAATATCAGAACATAAGAAATAGTAGCAGGAGTAGACTATATGGCCTGTCCTCCCTTCTCCACCATTTAATAAGATTGTGGTTAATTTAGCCATGGACTCAGCTCCACCTGGTTTTTCCCCATAAACCTTAATGCCCCTAATATTCAAAAATCTATCAAACTGTGTCTTAAATATATTTCACTTACAAGAGAAAATCTGCAGATGCTGGAAATCCGAGCAAGGCACACAAAATGCTGGGGAACTCTGCAGGCCACGCAGCATCTGTGGAGAAAAGTACAGTTGATGTTTTGGGTCTAATCCTCCTGCTGAAAGGTTTCAGCCCAAAACCTCAACTATACTCTTTTTCATAGATGCTGCCTGGCCTGCTGAGTTCCTCCAGCATCTTGTGTGTGTTGCTCTTAAGTATCTTTAATGACATAGTGCACACTGCTACCTTGGGAAGAGAATTCTATAGATTTGGAAAAAGCAGTTCCTCTTCATCTCTATCAGAAATCTATTCCCTTGAATCTTGAACACATGTCCCCTAGTTCTAGTCTCACCTACCAGTGGAAAGAACCTTCATTCCTGAAAACCCTAGATCTAGTTTAAATTGTATAATGTATAATTTCTACATTCTGGGTTCTCCCACATGTGGAGACAGGTTATCTGTATCCACTCTTTGGATTCTTTTTGTATATTTTAACAAAATTGATTAGATGGCCAAGTCTTTACTGTGTAACATACTTATAATTCTAGATTTTCTAGATTGAGGAACAAATCATTCAGCATCTCTCCTGTCAATTTCATATATATATTGCTTACTTACTGCCCATTACACTACTGACATTTAGGGCAGCAATGAAGATCCTCCATCCCTGGGATTCCTTCATCATGTCAGTAGCTTCTTCTCGGTTTTCACAGCTGTCAGTCATGCAAGTACCGGGTGGAGACTCAGGAATATCTTTGCATTCAGATGTAGAAGGATTTCTGATTGCTGTTTCCGTAACAATTTTGTTTTACCAGTCAGGGTTGTTAGCCTCGATCTGAACCCCCAAACCTGGAGGACCAGTGGACCACTCTTAGTCTGGCATCTACCCTTCAACCTGTTTGGCATAGGTGACCCTACCAGAAGCCAAAGCACAAAGCCCTGGCTCCAGCCAGCATAACTGTCTGGGTCATTGAGGCATGCAAGCCTCTAAACCAGGACAAGGTTGTGGTCCTCGTGGAGGACATACATATGGTGAACAACAAAGCATCTACTGTCTCATGTCTTTATGTATGTATGTTGAATCCTGAATTTTAAAATGATTATCTGACACTCTTCTACTCTATTGAGAATAGGGCACACACATTGAATTCCTCTTCCCTGTACTACCCTGTCATCATTGAAACTAAACTGGTGGATCTACATCGTATTGACTCTATGTGATGTATGTATAGCAAAGCAACACACACTATTCCAGATATTGTTTCAGCAAACTCCTTACAATCTTTCTTATGTATAATTTCCACCTTGTAATGAAAGATATCTTTCTTCCTAACTGCTTGTCACACATGCATTGTTATTTATTATGATTCCCAGAAGGTTAAGAAATATTCAGCTTTTCCTGTTCTGCTAAGCAAAGTGAATGACCCAGCATCATCCTATGTGGCACCCCACTGGTCACCATCTTCCCAATTTCAACTTATTTTTGATTGGTTTACAAACCATCTGTGCCACCCACTTTTGTTTCTTGAGTAGACGGAATATTCTGACATTTTATTTCATTAATAGTGAATACATAGATTGCTCAGACTGAAGCCATACTGTATGTAGTGGGGTATATACACTCAGTGGCTACCTTATAAAATACATCTGTACACCTGCTCATTAATGCAAGTATCTAATCAGTAAATCATATGGCAGCAACTCAATGCATAAAAGCAAGCAGATGTAGTCAAGAGGTTCAGCTGTTTTTCAGACCAAACATCAGAATGGGGAAGAAAAGTGATGTAAGTGACTTTCACCATGGAATGATTGCTGGTGCCAGACAGTGTGGTTTGAGTATCTCAGAAACTACTGATCTGGGAACACCACACGCTGCATTCGTAAAGCAAACAGCATTATGAAGGACCGAATGCACCCCTCATACAAACTCTTCTCCCTCCTGCCATCTGGCAAAAGGCACCGAAGCATTCAGGCTCTCACGACTAGACTATGTAACAGTTTCTTCCCCCAAGCCATCAGACTCTTCAATACCCAGAGCCTGGACTGACACCAACCTACTGCCCTCTACTGTGCCTATTGTCTCGCTTATTATTTATTGTAATCCCTGCACTGTTTTGTGCATTTTATGCAGTCTGGGGTAGGTCTGTAGTCTAGTGTAGTTTTGTGTTGTTTTTACGTAGTTCAGTGTGGTTTTTGTATTGTTCATGTAGCACCATGGTCCTGAAAAACATTGTCTCATTTTTACTGTGTACTGTACCAACAGTTATGGTCGAAATGACAATAAAAAGTGACTTGACTTGACTTCATGCAGAGTAGTCTCTAAAGTCTACAGAGAATGTTGCAAAAAGCGAAAAAAAAAGCAAACATCTAGTGAGCGTGAATTCAGTGGACAAAAATGCCTTGTTCATGACAGAGGACAGAGCAGAATGGCCAGACTGATTCAAGGTCAGACCGAAAGATCAGTAACTCAAATGAACATGCATTACAACAGTAGTGTGCCGAAGACAATCTCTAAATATAGAGCACATCAACTTTTAAAGTGAGTGGGCTGCAGCAGCAGCTGTCCATGTACATACACACAGTGGCCACTTTATTAGGTACAGGAGGTATCTAATAACGTGCCCACAGAGTGTATTTGTCCACAGTCAAACAAAAGGCAAGTGGCATCTAGAAAACACCTAAGATAGGTGGCCTTTTTTTCTGCAATGATTTCTAATTTCTAACCCAAAAGGCTAATGTGTTCAATTATCAAAATTACTCAATGTTACTGCTTCATTTCCACTGCATTAAAATCAGACTGACCTGAATGTTTTGATTAGAAATAGCTGAAATCAGCAAAAAGACAGCCAAATTCTTAGTTTGCAAAAGCCTGGCCTGATCTCCATATGCTAAAAAGATCAGAGCCTCCTCTTTGTCCCACGTGAGATCACAATGCACTTAAGTTTATCAGAAAGTCTAACACAGCTGCTTGAAGCTTCTCATGCCAAAATGTGACATAATAGTTTTTCCCATCTGGAGAGGAAAATTAAGATAGACTAGGCCCAGGACAAAACTAATAGATTCAGACCCCAGTTCGCTTCAGATTAGATTACTGAATTATGTGTATTAGTCCGGGACAGATCTAAACTCAACCAGATCTAAATTTCTGTATTTAGGAAGCCAAAGGTAGCATAGTATAAACTTTGATGTTTGCGTAGGAGTATTTCTATATCTATACTCATATATGAGATTTAATTTCTTATAATAACCTGGTCAATGTATAACGTGAATAACCTTTTTCTGCTTTTTTTGAATGCTGGCCGCTTTAATTCACATGACTGATGTGGGTAATGACAGTACAGCACATTCTAATTACCCTTTAACTGCTGTGGCCACACTGGTGAAGGCATTCCCAGCAGAGCTGTGGGGAGAGTGTTCCTATATTTAGACCCTGTCATGATGGACTGTGATTTGGAGAAGAATGTAACGAGCACTAGTGATCCAGGGTTTATTGCACGGAGAAATTTATTTTTATTTAAAGGAAAACAATGCAATTAGAAAACACTCAAGGAGACAAATACTTTACATAATGCTGCGTTTGCTGCTTTCCCAGAGACATATGCTCAAGACAATGTTCCTCTAAGGCGTGCGTGCCCACACATCTTCTGCTACTAGCGCACAAAGGACTTAAAACTCCACGCAAAAGGTTGCCACTTTCTACCCCGTTGGCATGTTAAGTGTATTTCACAATCGTACAAAGTCATATTTTCCCTTTTGCGGTTTCTGATGTGGACTGTGTTGACAGCTTGGAGCTTTCGATGATTTGTCGTCGGGTTTTAGAGCTGGTTTATTTATACTGTTTTTGTTGAAGAAATTATTCAGTGCGCAGATGTTGTTGCCACTGGGCAAAAAAACTTGCACAGCACAAGATTTTTGCGCACACTGGTCCTTAAAATTTAGAGGGAATATTGCCCAAGAACACTCTTGAATAATGGAAACAAACAAAGCTACTCGTATTATTTTATGGACAACTGGAACAGTGCTTATGTAACAACATCATAGGGCTCTTTGAAGGACAGTTGCAAATGGTAGCCTCTTATGAAACTCCCACTCTTTTCTCTCAGAGCGGTAGAGGTAGCAATGAGTTTCAGAGGTGCTGCTAGATCACTGCAGTATAACCACAGGTAGCCCAGTGAAGCATAGAATGAGTAGGGGCCTTCTTGCTAGACCAGTGGCTTCCAGACCCTTTTTGGATTTCCATTCTCTTGACTCCCAGGCCACATCCTCAGCAACCACCAACCCCCCACCTTCCCAGCTATTACGTAAAAACTACGGAGAATTTTGATTTACGATGCACAGTGAACTGCAAATTCAAAGCAGTGACAAATAATTGCCAAAATTATATGAATCTATTTAAAGCGAGAGATGAAATTATTTCTTTATTTAATTACAGTGAAACGTTTTTATCAATGATATTAGAGTGTGCATTAGTAATCCAACTATTCATAAATTTGTTGCCTTTTCACCTTTCAGTGAGGTGGATCAGCTTTGTGCAGTGATATCAGCTTCTCAAATCAGGCTGAACCTCACTCAGAAGGGGTCTCAGATCCCCATGTTCAGTAATTTGCAGCCTGCTTCTTTGCCTTAAAAGGAGTTAGGCAACTGCACTGAAACCATGCTCATATTATGTTGTGAAGGAAATAAAGAACATTCATTGTGCAAGATATTGTTCTGAGATTTCTTTGTGCACCGAAAAATCTTGATAAAATTGGTTGAACCTCGGACTCAGCTCAAAGTAATTTTGTAGCGAGATCAGTTCTTCCTCATTCCTACCTGGTAATTCTTCACTGCAACTGTTCAGGAGTGGACTTTTTACCCAATATGCAATTTGGATTGAGAGAAGATCCTGAAATATCTCTGATATGTTGTTATGCAGCTCTCCCAGGTGGGCACAGTATACTTCAGGATTGTCTTTAGCTAAAAGACTCCAAAATTGGAAGAGGTTGCAGCAGCCAATATTGCACTTAAATATGATTAACTTGGGCAGGAAAGTGGAGACGACTGATTTGACTTTTATAAAATTCACATTGTATACTTGCAATTGAAGATTGATTTCATTAAACTTTGCAAGTAATTCTGACAAATAAGCAATGTCATGCCTAATATTCTCGAGTTGATTACTGAATGAAGCATTCTAGTCTTCAAAGAATTTCATCCCATTTTCAGAAAGTGCATAGAAGTGTGTCAGACAGTTATCTTTGTCCCCCTTTACCTGCATCTTTACCGTTCCCACTGACCCTTCTGTCTCTGAGGTGGAGCATTCTGTCCACAACAAGGGCCTTTGAACCACTTCACCCACACCAAGTGAGTTCTATGTCCGCCATGGCGCTGAACTCTCCTTCTGTTGCCTCCGTCTCTGAGGCCACTTCTTTAGTGAGAATTCCCTACCCCACACCGATGATCCCTTTTCCCATCTCCAATCCCCCTTCCCTTCTTGTTCACCCCATTCTGGTTCTCTGTCTGCCTTGGCTCTTTTCATCTCTAATTGCTGATGAGACATCGACTGCCTCAACTTCAGCACTCCTCTCTCCTCATCGAACCTTACCCCCTTTGAATGCATTGCCCTCCGCTCTCTCCACATCAATCCCAAACTTGCCATCAAACCCACAGACAAAGGGGTGCTGTTGTAGTGTGGCAGACTGATCTCTACCTTGCTGAGGCCAGGTGGCAATTTGCAGACACCTCCTCATACCTACCCTTTGAAGAAGATCCTGTTCCAGACCAAAAGAAAACTGTTTCTGACATCATCAACTCTGGAGAACACTCATCTAACTAATAGTTCCCCTACCCTGCACTGCTGGCTTCTACTTCCTACGCAAGATCCATAAAACTGGCTGTCTGGGCAGGCCCATTGTCTGTGCCAGCTCCTGCCCCCTTGAACTAGTGTCCTCATACCTTCATTCTATCAAGTTTGGTTCAGTCCCTTCCCAATACATCTGTGATGCTTCTCATGCTCTTGATCCCCTCACTAATTTTCAGTTCCCTAACCCTGAACATCTCATTTTCACCATGGATGTCCAATCCTATACACTTTTTTCTATTGAGAAGGCCTTAAAGCTCTTTGCTTCTTTCTCAATAAAAGAAACCACTACCCTCCTCCATCTGGCAGAATTGGTCCTCACCCTAAAATATCTCTCCTTTAGTTCCTCCCACTTTCTCCAGACTCGAGGGGAAGCCATGGGCACTGGGATGGGACACGTAGAACTCACTCAGTGCGGTTGAAAGGGGTCAAAGGTAAGGCCCTTGTTGTGGACAGAATGCTCCATCTCAGAGAGGAGAGGGTCAGTAAGAATGGTGAAGATGCAGGTGAAGGGGGACAAATACCTGCCCTTTCATTGCCAATCTATGTTCCAAGCCTTCCCCGGATCTCTTGCTCCCCAACCCTTCCACACGATATTGACGAATGCACTTGTACTGCTTTGACAACTTATGCTGAGCTCGTCAATTTCATCAACTTTGCCTCCAACTTTCATCCTGCCCTCAAATTCACTTGGTCCACTTCTGACACCTCCCTCCCCATTCTCAATCTCTCTGTCCCCATCTCTGGAGACAAGCTGTTTTACATCTTTTATAAATCTACTTTTCCCAAGGCTATCTTGAATAAACCTCTTCACACTCTGTCTCATGTAAAAATGGTATTCCCTTTTCCCGGTTCCTTCATCTCCACTGCAGCCGCTCTCAGGATGAGGCTTTCCTTTCCAGAACATCAGAGATGTCCTCCTTCTTCAAAGATCAGGCTTTCCCTTCCTCTACCATTGATGCTGTCCTCACCCGCATCTTCTCTATTTCCTGGATATCTGGGCTCACCCATCTTCCTTAATTGTGATAGAGTTCCTCTTGTCCTTAGCTACTACCCTATGAGCCTCTGCATCCAACACATCATGCTCTGCAATCTCTGTCATATCCAAAGGAATCCTACCACAAAGCACATCTTTACCTCCCCCAACTTTTTGCTTTCCGCAGGGATCACACACACCATGGTTTCCTTGTCCATTTGTCTTTCCTCATTATTCTCCCTCCCAGCACTTATTCCTGCAAGCGGCCAAAATGCTGCACTTGCCCAGTCACCTCTTCCCTTGCCTCCATTCAAGGCCCCAAATAGACCATCCAGGTGAGGCAACACTTCACCAGTGAATCTACTGGGGTCATCTACTGTATCTCGTGCTCCTGATGCAGCCTCCACTACGTTGGTGAGACCCATCATAAATTGGGGAACAACTTCATTGAGCACCTCCTCTCCATCCACCAAAAGCACAACTTTCAGGTGGCCCAACATTTTAATCCCGGTACCCATTCCCGTTCCGACATGTCAGTCCATGGCCTCGTGCCATGATGAGACCACCCTCAGGGTGGAGGAGCAACAGCTTCTATTCCATCTGAGTAGCCTCCAACTTTATGGCATGAATATCGATTTCACCTTCAGGTAAAAAAAAATTCACTCCCTCCACTCTTCTTCTATTCCCCACTCTGGTCTCTTACCTCTTCTCACCTGCCTATCACCTACCCCTAGTAGCCTTTCTCTTTCCCTTTCTCCTATGGTCCACTCTCCTCTCCTATCAGATTCCTTCATCTCCAGCTCATTACCTTTTCTACCCACCTGGCTTCACGTATCACCTTCTGGCTATCCTTCTTCCTCTCCTTCCAGCTTTTTACTTCTGGCATCTTCCCCCTTCCTTTCTACTCCTGAAGAAGGGTCTTGGCCTGCTACATTGACTGTTTGTTCATTTCCACGGATCCTGCCTGACCTGCTGAGTTCTTCCAGCATTATGTGTACATTGTCTCTGGTGGTTTGCTTTTGAGAGACATCTAACTTGAGTGTTCAACAACAAGCATTTAAACCATTCATCATTCTCAATTCAAAGCTCTTGAAATATACAACAATTGATGCATGGGGCTTGATTTTATTTACCGCTGTGATAACGGTGTTTAATGGTTTGTGCAGCTGGCACTTCGGCTTTTTGCGACAAGATGTTTTCTGTGAATTACACAGTGAATGGAAAATATGTTAGATGCAGCTTTTTTCAAAAGAGTATAACCCCTTGGTGGTGTCCTGTCATTGATGGTGACCTATCTGTTGTACAAGCAAGAATGTTGTGAGCAGAATGTCCTTCTCTTTGAAAAATTTCTCAACAATCCAACATATTGACTCTCCCTTCATATCTGTTTCTATTCCCCTTGCAAATAACAGCTCTTGAACCATGATGTCATCTTATAGGAAGTGAACATAACCAAGAAGCAAAGATTTGTTGCCTGGCAAAGATGACTCATTTATGTGCAGAGCAAATTCTGTTTTCTTAAGTACAAACATTTGTATGTTGCACAATGTGTCTTCCACGTTCTCAGACACTTTGTCCATTTGTCTTCGAACAGAGTTAATGCTGAATAGAATCACATAAATTATTTGGTCTGGAGACTTATGCAAATCTGTACTCAGAACCTCCCTTACTGCTGGCAGAGTGAGTTCTTCTCCAATTTAATGGGGCTTTCCAGATTCAGCAATCAGCAATGAAATGCTGTACAAAGCACGCAAGCCATCACTGTTTTGTTGTGAGGTACTGGCAAACATGTTTTGAAGTGCTTTCAGTTTCTGAAATTTTTCACAAAGTGACTGAAAATAAGCCAGGTTCTTGTTTGCTTTATCAGTGTGTATTCTCTTCAAGTGTTCAAGGAGTCTGGATTGTTTCATTGCCTTACTTGAGAAAGCTTTTTCACACAACAGACTTATTGGATGCTGTTGGTTGCTTGGTCCTGGTATAAATCCATTTTTCAGATACTCTACAGTATATGGTCTAGACTTGTTTTTCTTTTGGCCCCCTCCTGCCATTTTCATTATGGATTATCAACCACAGTAAATTGCCTATCGTTTCAGTCCAACCTCAAGTACTGCAATCAATAAAAGGGAAAGTTATGATGTCATCATAGCTCTTTCACCCTCTGAGTCTGACTCTGCCTGAAGGTACATAAAGTTGAGCAGTGATATCTTGGTTGGGCTTTGGGCTAGAAAAAAGCACTCAAGACCATTTCAAAGGGCTGATGCTGATCTTTACACCATTGAACAACATATCCTAATTCACAGGAATTGTCAGTACGTGATTAGAGTATGGAAATCATACAAACTAACTTTGTATTCCAGTAGTGAATAGCAATAATGTGTGGGCTGGGCCTGGATATAACATGATTTCTTCAGTACACATTTCACATGATATGCTCAATACAAAGTGTTATGTTGCTTTTCAACAACAATAGCGCACTTTGAGCAAAACCTAATAGAATGGTGGGTTAGCTAGAGATGAGGCGATTATGTGATCATTATAATCAATTATGAGGCACTGAGGATCAATTGCTTATAATAAGTAATTTATTTTTTAAATTAATCCTGTAATCCCTCAGCTTTCTCTCTTGCGACTGAGGAGATCTCTCCCCACCATCCCCTTTATCTTTATGGTTTCCTTAGAAACAGTCACTACACCCGGAGGGGCTGATATTGCCCACTTTGGGAACCACTGCTCCAGAATGACACAAAATCATCATCTCTGCTCCACCCCATACCTGTACCTAACCAACACAGGGATACGGGTGGAATTTTGCTGTAGATCTCTAGATCACAAGGGGTATAAGGTCCTAGCGGTGAGGCCTTGTGTGGTATCATCTTGAAGTCTTACTTGAAAAACCACCCTCATTGTCAAAGTGGCAAATAAATACGTTTTCAATGTTTCTGACATTCAGAGGCACTAAGAGACTAGAAAAATGATGTAAATTGGAGTACAGCAAATCAAGATGATTAAAACCATTAAATGAAAGCAAACTATTTTAAAAGCACTTAAGTTCCTCATTCAGATGAATTGAACCTATGATTTTATTCTGCTCTGGCCTAACCTAAGAACAGAATAACAATTAATGCTGAGGAGTTGGAGCAAAACTGTGCTCCACTGAGTTCTCTTGGCAGTGCTTTAGCAGAAGTCCAGGACTTATCTTTTGTGTATGACTGAATGCCAGTAGTTCTGATCCAGCAATATTTAATCCACTCATTGGGATGTAGGAGGGAATGCCAATCAAGCAGGCTGTTTTGCCTTGGATGGTAATGTGCTTCTTTAATATTGTTGCAGCTGTACTCATTCAAGACAAGGGGAGTATTCCTCCGCACACTTGACTAGTATCCTGCAGATGAGGGGGAAGGTTTTTGTGAGCCTGGTAATAATATACTTACCTTCGAAGATACACTCTTGTTTTTTACTGGAGGCACAACAGTTATGTCACAAATAAGATTTAATTTCTGCTAACTGGTGACCCAGCAGAATGCTGATGAAAAGAAATTCAGCGATGGTATTGTCATTGGATATCAAGGGAAATTGGCTGGGCCCCTTTACTGGAAATGGACGTTTTCTGATGTGTATAATGTGAAGGCTACTTGCCTGAATATTCCTGAATATTTTCCAGGTCTTTCTCCACATAAGCATAGGCTATTCTTTTTTTTTCTGAGAAGTTCTGAATAGAATTGAACCTTGTCACAAAATAAGGTTTCATTTCCTGCTGCTATTAGTTCCTAAATCCCGAATTTGGAATGGAATTATCTTTGTGTGTTGTTTTTCATTGATTTGATTGTATTTATTTAGTCTACTGTGAATGCTTGTAAGAAAACAAATCTCAGGTCTGCTGATGAATATGTACCTTGATGATAATTTACTTTGAACTTTGAACTTCAATTTACATTTTTTTTGTAAAAGCTGAAATGTCTATCATGGATCTCAATTCTGTACAGGGCAACAGTAAACTATGTTATGGAAAAAGGATTGAAACAAGAACAAATTCATAGCTTCATTGTCATGTTGGCTGACTTGCTCTTGCTCAGATTGACAAGGAGTGAAAGACAAGCAACGTCTGGGCTTTTATTTACTGGTCGGCCAACCTGCGTATTTATGGAGGGACTTTGCTGGATTTGTTTAAGCAAATTACAAAGCCATCTAAAAGCTTGAATGGAATTGCCTGTAGAAGTAGTTGAGGTATCTCTTAAGAACAGTACTGCCTGGATTGGATTAAAAATCGCCCAAATTACTTGGGAGTTTTGGCGAAGTAAAGCCAACAATAACTTTCACTGGCAGGCAACATGGTGTCATTAAACAGAGATCTCACAACAGACTGCTGATGGAAATTGGTTTGCTTTATTATTGTTGTCACATGTACAGTGAAAAATTGTCTTGCAAACTGTTCACAGAGATGAATTCATTGCAACAAAGTGCTGCATAGAAATTTCTCTGAGCAACAACGCATTCGCATCTTGAAGGAAGCAGCAGGCGTTTGCAGGTCTGTGTTTAGTTTGTTTTTGAAGAAGGTTGAACAGTTCAACCTTTGAATTATTTTAATGATGCTACATCTTTGCAGATTTTTTCCTGGCTATAAATGAGATTAGCTGGCAATCCTTCTCCAGACTTTTAAAGTAACGAAGAGTACACGCAGGGTGAATCGGGAGGAGGCGCTTCCATTAGTGGAGGGACCAGGAACCAAAGAAGCCAGATCAGCAAAGATATCAGAGATGACTCGAGGAAAAATCCCCATATGCAACAAATGGTTGCAAATTTTCAAAGTGTTACCAGAAAGGGTTCAATGAAGAGGATTCAGTTAACCACAATGAATGAGGTGGGTCATGGGAAAATGTTATTGTGAGCAAAAGGATTGTAAGGGATAAAATTGGTCCTCTTGAAGATCAGAGTGGTCGGCTTTGTGCGGAACCAAAGGAAATGGGGGAGATCTTAAATAGGTTTTTTGCATCTGTATTCACTAAGGAAGCTGGCATGAAATCTATGGAATTGAGGGAATCAAGTAGTGAGACCATGGAAACTGTACAGATTGAAAAGGAGGAGGTGCTTGCTGTCTTGAGGAAAATTAAAGTGGATAAATCCCCGGGACCTGACAGAGTGTTCCCTCGGACCTTGAAGGAGACTAGTGTTGAAATTGCGGGGGCCCTGGCAGAAATATTTAAAATGTCGCTGTCTACGGGTGAAGTGCCGGAGAATTGGAGAGTGGCTCATGTTGTTCCGTTGTTTAAAAAAGGATCAAAAAGTAATCCGGGAAATTATAGGCCGGTGAGTTTAACGTCAGTAGTAGGTAAGTTATTGGAGGGAGTACTAAGAGACAGAATCTACAAGCATTTGGATAGACAGGGGCTTATTAGGGAGAGTCAACATGGCTTTGTGTGTGGTAGGTCATGTTTGACCAATCTATTGGAGTTTTTCGAGGAGGTTACCAGGAAAGTGGATGAAGGGAAGGCAGTGGATATTGTCTACATGGACTTCAGTAAGGCCTTTGACAAGGTCCCGCACGGGAGGTTAGTTAGGAAAATTCAGTAAATTCAGTCGCTAGGTATACATGGAGAGGTGGTAAATTGGATTAGACATTGGCTCGATGGAATAAGCCAGAGAATGGTGGCAGAGAATTGCTTCTCTGAGTGGAGGCCTGTGACTAGTGGTGTGCCACAGGGATCAGTGCTGGGTCCATTGTTATTTGTCATCTATATCAATGATCTGGATGATAATGTGGTAAATTGGATCAGCAAGTTTGCTGATGATACAAAGATTGGAGGTGTAGTAGAAAGAGAGGAAGATTTTCAGAGCCTGCAGAGGGACTTGGACCAGCTGGAAAAATGGGCTGAAAAATGGCAGATGGAGTTTAATACTGACGAGTGTGAGGTATTGCACGTTGGAAGGACAAACCAACGTAGAACATGCAGGGTTAATGGTAAGGCACTGAGGAGTGCAGTGGAACAGAGGGATCTGGGAAAACAGATACAAAATTCCCTAAAAGTGTCGTCACAGGTAGATAGGGTCGTAAAGAGAGCTTTTGGTACATTGGCCTTTATTAATCGAAGTATTGAGTATAAGAGCGGGTATGTTATGATGAGGTTGTATAAGGCATTGGTGAGGCCGAATCTGGAGTATTGTGTTCAGTTTTGGTCACCAAATTACAGGAAGGATATAGATAAGGTTGAAAGAGTGCAGAGAAGGTTTACAAGGATGTTGCCGTGACTTGAGAAACTCAGTTACAGAGAAAGGTTGAATAGGTTAGGACTTTATTCCCTGGAGCGTAGAAGAATGAGGAGAGATTTGATAGAGGTATATAAAATTATGATGGGTATAGATAGAGTGAATGCAAGCAGGCTTTTTCCACTGAGGCAAGGGGAGAAAAAAACCAGAGGACATGGGTTAAGGGTGAGGGGGGGAAAGTTTAAAGGGAACATTAATGGGGGCTTCTTCACACAGAGTGGTGGGAGTATGGAATGAGCTGCCAGACGAGGTGGTAAATGCGGGTTCTTTTTTAACATTTAAGAATAAATTGGACGGATACATGGATGGGAGGTGTATGGAGGGATATGGTCCGTGTGCAGGTCAGTGGGACTAGGCAGAAAGTGGTTCGGCACAGCCAAGAAGGGCCAAAGGGCCTGTTTCTGTGCTGTAGTTTGTATGGTTTCTATGGTTATGACCCACTTCTACTTGAGCATTTCAGTACTTTGTCTATGGAAGTATGGTCGAGGGCATTCTGACTGTTTGCGTTGTAGCCTGGTATAGAGACTCCAACGCGCAGGATGGCAAGAGGCAGACTCACAATTCAGAAGCAGGCTTCTCCCCTCTGTCATCAGATTTCTGCACAGTCCATGAACCCATAAACGCTACCTCATATTCCCTTTTCTTTGCGCTACTTATTTATTTCGTAATTTAGAGTAATTTTATGTTTCTGCACTTTACTGCCTAACGATTAATTTCACGTCATTTAAGACAATGATAATAAGCGTATATCTTAAAAAAGATCCAGTGCTTTCCTGGTGAATATGACAAATAAATTCTTCTTGGGCTTCAAGCCGGGTGCAGGTATTGATTATAACGAATGCTTCGATGAGAAACTCTGCCATCTTCTTAAGGGTTATTATAACGTCGGTTATAATCAATACCTGTACCCAGCTGGAAGCCTGAGGAGAGTTCATTCATCAAACCTGTATCTGATTTTGATTCATTAAGTGACAGAATTTTCACAATCTTTGTGAATAAGCTAGAATGACAATTAGATGCTTCCGTTTAATATAATTTCTTTTAAAACAATTAGAAATTTAGATGTTTTTCTAATCATGATTTGGTGCTAAGCTCTGGTGGGAGCCCATGTATATTGAAAAGAAAATCCCTCTTACACTCATGTAAATGTTAAAAGACCATAAGAAATAGAAGCAGAATTAAATCATTTGACCATTGCGTCTACTCCACCATTTTACCGTGGCTGATTGATTTCCTCAAAGTAATGTTAGATAAGCTTTTGACAATTGTCTCCCAAAATAGATCCAATGGATTTGCTTAGAGGTGGAAAAGAAGCAATTTAGCATTTGACATTGACTGCACTTCAAAATAAAATTTATGGTCAGTAAAATGCAATTGGGGCTGCCTGTGATAGTGATAGTGACCGCATTGATACAAGCCATCATTTAAATGTTTATTTATTTATTTAGAGATACAGCATGGAACAGGCCCTTCCGGCATAGCAACAGTATCCAATTTTCAAGTTCATACTGAATTCCTCAGTAAGTAATTCAAGTGAAATAATTACCAGGTTTCTCATATTACAAGTTCTTCGATTGGCAGTTTCCATTTTGAATGTTAACATCAAAAACTATTATGGGAACTAAAATTTTGGATCGGGCATGAACATTCCCAAGACTTTCAATAAAGTACAGCAGTAAAACAATATTTATTTAGTCTTCCCTGGACCACATACAACATTATGAAGGCAGGGCAAATCTAAGATTAAAAAGTATGCGAGAAATTAAATGGCATGGGTGTTTTGGGGATAGCCAATCAGAAATAGCAGCAGTGATTAATCAGGAAAATTTTCATTTAGTAACACCGACCAGCCAGAACATGCAATCAAGTGGAATTCCATTTCTGACATATTAATATACTTATCTGCTTCAAATGCTGATCTGAATCTGTTATATATTTTTGATATTCTCTGCTTTAATTTCCTTAAACTAAACTTTGTCATATTTCCTTTATTGCTTTTGCTTCCCTTTCAGCATTTTAGGTGCTTAAACAGATATCTGGAAAGTAGCTAAGCACTCGCTTGACTCATTTAGTTCAGTGTGGAGGGAATGATTAAAGTCGTCAGTGCACAGGAGCATCAGAATGCACAGCTTGTATTTTACAAGAGTAATAAAGTTTTATTTTGCATTTATAGTAGAAAGGTTATGCAGTAAATTCCGATTACACCCAATTAGCTGAAAACTATGCATGTGAGAACCCTGAGATTTACTGGCAATATGAGTTTTAGTTTTTATATCTTCTACAGATGTTAATTGCAAACTGTTCAATTTATATATTTTTGAACAGAAAACATTACTTCCCTAATTCTTCCTACTTTCACCTTGTCCAAACTCTGTTAATTTCCAATCCCAACCTCTGTTTGCTGCATCATCGGTCCTTTAAACATTGTTCAGAAATCTGACATCAATTAGAGCATTTCACACAACATAAACTTTTACAGCCACATTGCTATTTATTATTACAAGAATAGTTTCCTTTTCATTAAACAAGGCAAAGTCTTTGACATTTATTCAATGATATTTCAACACGAATTTCCAGAAGTTGAATTTCTATATAATTATTTATCTTAACTATAAGTTCATCTAATCGTTCAATTTGTCTCCATCTGTCTGTTAGAATTCGTTTTGACCATGTATTGGCTTTCTATGCTTGATATACAGAAAACAGGCTATATTATATTTCAGGTCTGTAACCTAATCAATGTAGCTATCTGAAATCAGAAGTTGTAACAACCAAATATTGAGTTCCTTTTTTAGTACAGTAAGTCTGGGACGCTCTGATTTCAGTCATTTTATGTTACATGTATGCACAATGTAGTTTTCCTGTTCTGGTTTAATTTATAAGTAATTCTTAAGAAATGGGAGCCTGTTATTATCAACAATGGATGTTCATTGAGTGGTCTGACGAAAAATATTGCCATGGTATTTCAACAGTCATTGAGTTTCTAAGTAACTATCTTGTGACAAAATCCGCTTTGAAGATGCCCTTTAAAATAAGAGGGGGAGGGTAACATAGAGTTAATGACAAATATACTCGGCTATATTTTATCTTGCCTTGGAGAAGTTCTCAGCTATCCTGCACAACATGAAAGTAGTGCATTCTATGCAATGAATGACAACATGTGTTAACTCTTACTTGATTTAATGAAAATTAAAAATTCAATACCCTGAAAGACTTATTGGTGAGGCAAAGAGCACCTCCTCCCTATCTGGTCCTAATTTATGTTGGATGTGGTTCCACAGATGCCAGTTAGTCTCTGAAATCTTTGTCAAATTACTGGAGTTCATGTGTGAGCCTCCTCAGTGACATCCGTTAGTAACTTAAGAAGGGAGCCCAAACCTATTGACAGATATTTCTGCATAGTGTCAGCAAAAGTCACAAGATGGGCACTCAAAGAGGAACCCTTACTGAATAGTCAGCGTAAAAGACAAATTCTAGTCCAAGGTGGTCTATGTGTAAAGTTAGAACAATTCAGGGAATTTATATAATGTTTAAATTAAAAAATGACATCTAATTTTGAAGTTGCCATTCAGAAGGTTTGCCCTAACTTCATCATTCATACAGATGGAGCGGATAGTTATTATAATTCTGGGTGCTCAATGGCTAACCCAGAATTATTCTCCAGATGTTTCCACTGTGATTCCATGTCATGTAGGATTTTGCATTTGAAAATGATTTGAACTGCTTTTGTGAAACGTTTGACAGGAATTTTAGCACTCCTAACAAAGAAAGTATATATGTTTGTCAAAAGTATTCAGAACAAACCATTTGATTTTATAAACATTAATGGATGCAGTAAAATTATCAGGCACAGACTACCCTTACGTCTACACTTATCACTTGCCACTTTTGGCTTTCTATGATCTCTGTCAATCTGATCAATCTCCTGATAATCATTAGTCCAGAATTTGCCTCTCAATGAAGTAAATTTCTGACACATTTGAGCAAAGCCTTGTAAACTGTTGACATCAGAACATTAACAAGAAAAAACCTGCAGATGCTGGAAATCCAAGCAACACACACAAAATGCTGGAGGAACTCAGCAGGCCAGGCAGCATCTATGGAAAAGAGTAGTCAATGTTTCAGCCTGGACTGTTGACTGTACTCTTTTCCATAAATGCTGCCTGGCCTGCTGAGTTCCTCCAGCATTTTGTTTGTGTTGCTTGGACATCTGAACATTGTGTGGAGCTTACATTAGTGATAGCAGGGCCAGGATCATCTAAGAGCATATGGATTTTGTAATCAACAAGAGCTGAAGGGATGGTGGTGGTGATGGTGTGGGCTATGAACATTGAACATAGAACAGTACAGCACAGGGACAGGCCATTCAGCCTGCAATGTTCTGCTGAACCAGCTAAAAAGCAAATCAAAAACACCCAAACACTATCCCTTGTCACAACTATGGATTCAGCAGCGGGGTAGATACGGCAATTGCGCTTATGATTTTGCATGTGATGGCTAATTATTATTTAATCACGATGGTATTTAACTCCATACTTGTCATTGTAGTGCTTGTCGAGACTTGGGAAGAGCACAGCATCGCTTCGCTGCGTGTTTGCTTTCAGCCTTCCCTGAGAAACTGGACTTTCGAGTCAACTGACTCTGAAGACGAGCGGTATTTGTTTAATGCTTAAATTTTCTTTTCAGCTGCAGTGTAGGCTTCGTTTCCCATTTTAGCTAATGGCCCCATTTGGCCAAGCATTTATTGTTTATTTTCCCTCTAACACTGTTTGCCTTAAAGTCTGTGAACTATCGACCTGCTTTAGTGTCTCTCGCTCCACACTTGGGCCATATCTGAACCTGGTAACACCCCTTCTATCTACACCAATGGGTTTAAATAGGTATATTTAATGTCAGAGAAATGTATGCAATATACACCCTGAAATTCTTTTTTCTTCGCAAACATCTACAAAAACAAAGAATGAATGACAGATACATATTAGAACCCCAAAGCTCCCCCAATTCCCCCACCCTTGCACGAGCAGTAGAAAGGCAACGACCCCCCTCCCCCACCAGCAAAAAAGCATTGGCAGCCCCCACCAAGCACTCAAGTGTGCAGCAAAGCATCCATGTCCATATCCCTCCATCTTCCTTACATCTATGTGCCTATCCAAAAATCTCTTACAGCCTCTAATGTATTTGCCTCTACCACCCTACAAGGCAGTGCAATCCAGGCATCCATGACTCTGAGTTAAAAAAAAATTACCTCTCACATTCTACGTGAACCTACCCCTCTCATCTTCAATGCATGCCCTCTGGTATTAGACATTTCTACCCTGGGAAATAGATACTCTCTGTCCACTCTAGCTACATCTCTCATAGTCTTGTAAACCTCTATCAGATCTCCCCTCAGGCTCTGATGCTCCACAGAAAGCAACCCAAGTTTATCCAGCCTCTCATGCTAGCACCTGCCCTCTAAAGCAGGCAGCATCCTGGTGAATCTCTTTTGCACACACTCTAAAGCCTCAATATTCTTCCTATGGTAGGGCGACCAGAACTGTATGCAATATTCCAGATGTGGACTAACCAGAGTTGTATAAAGTTACAACATAACCTCCTGACTTTTGAACTGAAAATGCCTCAACTAATAAAAGCAAGCCTTCCATAAGCCTTCTTAACAACCTTATCAACCTGTGTAGCTAATTTCAAGGAGCTATGATCTTGGATTCCAAAATCTCTCTGCTCAGCAACACTGAATCCCTAACACAATAGATCAATAGATATATGATGGTGGACAATTGAACTTTTCTAGGCACAGTTTCTGAACGACTTATGATGTAAATAAAGTATTTAAACCTCAAACAAGGGTTTTTTTTAGTATATGTGTTTAGTATATGAAATGCTTTGCAGTTTGGGTATATAGGGGGAGGGTGTGTACTTTGAGCAATTGCAAGATTCACTGATATTGATTCCTTTGGTGTAAAGCCTTAGCTTTTAAAGGTCTCTTTAAAGCATGCATAATTGTGTTTCAACTTTGAGGAATATTTTGATGCAGTGGTTTCGAAAATGAATCTTCCTTGTGTAATGCTGCATTGTCAAAAAGTGTCTATAGTTTGTGTTCAGTATTCTTCACTGTTATGCAGATAGCTGAATGCTGTTAACTTTTTGCAATCTTATTTGTTGTTGGAAGTGTTCATTTTGCACTTGTTTCTGTTCTTTTGAAATCCTTGTAGTATGTATTCATTTTATAGTTGACTTAACTGGTATAAGCGTTTTGTGGCTTCCCAAACTCACAAGCTGACAGTTATGTTTTTTTATGGATCAAATGTTTGTTGAATGAAGAAGTGTTTTTTTTCTTAATTTGTGAATTTCTTTGTTCTTGGAAGGAATTTTATACTGAAGTTGAAGTTGAAGTTGCAACTCCAGTGAATGTCAAGCTTTCTTTTATCTGTGTCTGTGTAGAATGACAGTGAGTAGAGGCTCCAAAGTTAATATTTAATTATAATCAACGTACATCAAAGTTGCTGGTGAACGCAGCAGGCCAGGCAGCATCTGTAGGAAGAGATGTAGTCAACGTTTCAGGCCGAGACCCTTCGTCAGGACTAACTGAAGGAATTTAATTATAATGTTTGCTTCTAAGTCAATTGAGCTTTTCAAAAGGCATTTTAACTTAACTAGAATTATGAAATTAATTTTGTTTCACGTACTCTGAATTCAAATGAGTGATATTGTTTGATATTTGAATGCTTGGCTGGGTGAGGTTTGGTTCAGTTGCTGAAAATCTAGGAATTGGTTTCTCCTAAACAGTGGCTTTATCAAGGAAAGAAAACCTATTAAAGATGTAAATAACAGTTTCAAACACTCACTTCAAAGTCTTTCTGTGCATGAATGACATAATTGACATGGATCAACTGTCAGCTTGTAGATCTTTGAGCATCGATGACCTCATCTGGGCACCAGAGTCAATCACAGTACAACTGAGGTCATGTTTTTTGATAATTATTCTGACAATGCTTTGTCTGTGGAAATATAATTCAAACCTGGGGCAGGTAACAAGGGCGCTAAGGGGTCGATGGAGTTTACAGCCAAACTGAAGTGAAAGCCAGGTTATGACTGCAGTGAACCCTTCGGTTTTGTTGGAATAAGTGCATTCTTAAGCTGCGAATAAATGCATTCTTGGTGTTGCATTGCAGCAGTCAACTGACAAGACTTTCATTTCACCTGGAGATCAGAAGTGGTCTTTCAAAGAAACATCATGAACAAATCCCCAGTGAAGGTTTGGGCTGGGGGTGGGAATTTGGACTCAACAAGACAACTGCAAAACAATCTGACAAGTACAGCACAGATCTAAACTGAATGAATTACCAGCCCTTAATTCAACTTGGCTGTATTAGCAACATTGGATGGAATTTTGTAGTTCTCATTAAGCATTTAAATTGGCTGTCAATTTCTGCTTTTTTCCCTCTGCTTGTAGATGAGGGCAATACCGTACTTCATTAATTCTGATCTACTGACACTGTAAACACTGCTTTGTACACTTCTAGCAGGTCTGAGAGCCAAGTACAATGCAGCTGACAAGCTATGGTTTCTAGGAATTTTATTCATCTCTGATTGACCTACTCTAATTAGCTAGAGCTAATGATTGGTTTAGACTCCTCCAGTTGCTATCTTTCAAAACATCTGAGAAAGTAGACAGGAAACTCTTGGAAGCTGAGCCTCAACTTGAACAGTCCTGCATATAAAGCTTTTCAGATGTTCAGTATATCTGGCAGTGAGAAAAATAAAAACAAAAAGTGTTGGAAACACTCAGCAGGTCAGGTAGCAATTGTGGAAAGAGAAGTTGGGTTGAATTTCAAGGACTAGGACTCTTCGTAAGGGAGGTCTGTTTTCAATAGAATTGATACTATGATCTGCAGTCTATATAGTCTTGGTGGTCTTTGGGAAAACAGTGCCTATACATTTGGATGCGAAGGAAATGGAAGACAAAATATTGGATGGGTGGTATAATATGCAGCCAATTCACTAGAAAGGGATTTACATTCTCAGTAGGATTTATTTTTTGTGCTGTCCATTTGAAATTGTTCTTCAAGAAAGGCCTCTTTAAAAATGTTAAATCTAAATCTAAAAAGTCAGTTCCTTTAAAAAAAACATGGAAGGAAAAACTTGCTGTTAATCTGATCAAATGAATAATGGTGCTTCTCTGTCAACAGACCATTAAAGAATCTATTTTTTAGCTCAAATTGATTAGCACAAAATCCCTTGAAGCCTTTCCACATACTCTTGCATGGTACTTTCCTTAGTTTTCTTTGTATGGATTTACTTTGAAGACATGTGAACATGATGACAGCATGAAGAGTAATTAAATCAACTCCACATTCAATATGATCTTAGTTAATTTGCCCCAGGTCTCATCTCCTCTTGGGCGCCAGTACCCAGTAGACTTGGAGCTTAGAATATTTACTGAAATTAGCTAACATCAAGGCTCAAAATCATCTTGAGCAAATACACCAAGGCATTTTGGTGTTGAGACCTGTTCTAATTGTCAGCAAGTAATGGACTCCATGTGCTTTGGTTGATGACTAAAATTTGAATGGAGACACAGGCAGCTTTGAACATGTTATGTTATTAAAATGTTGCTAATCAGGATCAGCAGACTGGTGATTTGCATGAACAATCAATTCACATCCTGTAATTAGATATTTCGGATGAAGATAGAGAAAAACAAACTAATAAAAGGGATTGGTTCCATTTAGTTCCTTAATCAGAATAAAGAAAGGGATATCACTGAATTATCCAAGCAGAAGAGTCATCATAAATTGTGGATAATAATGAACTTTTTTCTTTCACATATGTGAGTAAGTTGGAATTTTTACTTCCAAATTATATAATCCCCATTGTTAACTTAAAATGTATCCATGGCTTTGACACCAAAGGATGTTTTTTATACTCTGAGTTGCTGGTTTGGAAACTAGATATATTGGCTTAGTTTTTTGACTGATCTTCACTTAGGTCCTCAAAACATTTCACATGACATATCATCTCTGAAATGAAACTTTTTAAGACTTACAGAAACCATGCTGTAACACCCTGCCTACACACATATGAAGTGCTATTTTCTACTCCGTCACTCTTGTTTGGATGACTGATCAGAAGAAACTAGTAAGTATTTACCTTAGATGTTTAGTTCTCCTATCATTGCTGAGGCCCAGCAGCTGTGGAATAAACCTTCCTGATTTACTAATGTCAAGAAGTTCTGTTGATATCTGAATATTTCTAATGATAGACATACACAAAAAATTAATAAAGTACACATTTACTCATTTATACCATACCTGTTTTCTGTAAAGGAGGCAAAGAGCTGTCAATTTCACTGGTAAACTAGTGATTTTTCTCATAAAACTTTATTGTGTTTACACAATAACTGCAGCTAAAGCTGTAAAAGAGCATTTACCCCTCAGCAGGATCCCAAAGTATTCTGTGACCAAAAGACAAGTATAGCAGACAGACATCACATTCGCTTGCAGTTTAAGAGTCTAATTGACTTCTATGTGCCGATTGAAAGTAATACCCTTTCATGGTGGCCAGCCACTTAATGATCAAACCATTTCTCTTCCAGATGTAGAGGAACTCTTAGTAAGTAATGGGCAGGTGTGATTTTACAGATCAGCCTGCAAATCTGTACCAGAGCGCAAACTTTTTTTGTGCAGAACTGGAAAAGAACCAAAATCTTTCAAAATCTGTGCTAATTTGGCAGCAGGGGGAGAAAATGTACTTCATCTTTGTTAATTATTTGTTACTATAATGCAAAGTAGTCCCAGAACAAACCAATCAACAGGAATTCTGCAGATGCTGGAAATTCAAGCAACACACATCAAAGCTGCTGGTGAACGCAGCAGGCCAGGCAGCATCTCTAGGAAGAGGTACAATCGACGTTTCAGGCCGAGATCCTTCGTCAGGACAAACCAAATACAGATTTTATAAATATGAAAACATTTATGGTATACACGTTAATGAGAGGCGTTGATCATGTGGCTAGTCAGGGGCTTTCTCTCAGGGCTGAATTGACTAGCACCAGAGGACATAATTTTAAGGTACTTGGAAGTAGGTACAGAGGAGAGGTCAGCAGTAAGTCTTTTATGTAGACAGTGGAGGGTGCGTGGAATAGGCTGCCGGTAGTGGAGGTGGAAACGATGGGGTCTTTTAAGAGACTCCTGGATGCTTAGAAAAATAGAGGGCTATGGGTAAGCCTAGGTTGTTCTAAGGTAAGGACATGTTCGGCACAGCTTTGTGGGCCGAAGGGCCTGTATTGTGCTGCAGGTTTTCTATGTTTCTACATTTCTATTCTGGTCTGGTACCAATAAATAGAGAAGCCTCAAGAACTTGCATTCAAATCCAAATTAGGCATAAATGAGTAAATAATCTGTATTAAACAGGACTAGCTTTGATTTGTGAAACTCTGACAATGACTGTAAAAGTACTTCATTCCAAGTATTTTGAAACATTACTTAAAATTGGTTCCACTTCCAAAGCTGAATATGATTACTACCATTTAACACAGCTGATGGAAACTCATATATTCTCATACAGTCCCTTCTGTCATGACCATGGTTATGTCATGTCATCTGAATCCCCACATTGAGCCAAGTACTAAACTATGTTTTATTCTGACTTTAATGTCATAAAATCTTAGAATGCTATTAAAGTTAATTTTTGCTCTGTTGTATAGTAGATGTGGTTCCTTAAGGTTGTCATGGCCAGGGGAAGGTAGTAGGGATATGCTCCCACTCCCTATTAAATGCTCCCAATAGCGTGCATCTCAGAAAGCCACTGACAGCCATGTCCAGCTCCTGGCCTTCACATGTGGCTTAGCTACTAAGCCCGGTGGAACTGATTCTACTGACAGGAGAATGCTGGCACTTTAGAACCAGTCACTTGGGGCAGATGGAGCTTGTCAGCTGCGGTTGGCAGCTCATCTAGGGAAAGGAAAACTCTGATCTCTAACTTCCACTGCCTTGCGGCTATAACCATTCATGGGGAAGGCTTTGTGAGTAAATGCTGAGGGAAAAATCCGGAGCTGGTGTCTCTAAGACAGTTCTATGTTGAGTTCAACACTGACTGGCAACTCTGAGTCTGATGCTGCTGATGTCAAACTGGATCAAGCTCGGCTGTTCCTTTGGATTCATCACTGCATGGAGAGGGGGAGACAGCTGCATGGGCACCAGCTTGTTCTCCAGATCGTACTGCCCTGGTTTGCGTATTGCCTTGTATATTACCTAGACAGTTAGGAAGCAACAACCATGGTCAATCCAGAGCAATGGAAAGCCTCAATATAGTGGATATATTTATCTACTGATTAGTTTTACAGTGCGATAGTATGCCTGTGTTTTCAAAAAAATTCTGTCCATTTCCTTTAACTCCAGGATACGACCCAAGTACTTATTTCATAAACATAAATTTCCTTCCCTACACATATAAATTCTTTCACTATACTTTCATTCTAAATCAAACAATTATTTCCTTAATGGAGTAAAATGTACCCCTGGTGTTTTAGTTGAAGAGAGGATGTGTTTATGTGCCCTGATAATCTACAGAACCTAATGAATCACTCTGTAGTAATCGGAGTCACACTTAGAAGCTCATAAAATTGATGAACTCTTACCCCTTACTAAAAAAGGGGTCATGAGTTCAACACTAGTTTCACATAGAACAGCCGGAAGTCTAATTGGGTTCTAGTGCAGTTTCAGTGCAATTACGCTGAAGTTCTTCATTGCTTCCAGGTTAACCGACATCTTACATTACGACATTATGATGACTGATTGCACTATGTGGATTGTTGGATTGTTGGATTGTGTCAGATATAGAGCAGACACTTTGTATTTCTTTTACGTGCGTATATTTAAACCTATTAGTACATCTAAAACGAGGCATTTCAGATTTGAGTTTCATTATCAGTAGAGTAGTGCCCAAGACTGTATTGAACTGCCCTCGATTGAACATCCCTTTACTTTTGTTCCACATTTTGTCACTTATTATAGGTTATATTACTTGAGTGCATTTTTAAAAAAAATGTGGACAAGATGAGTAAGATCTAAACAAATGCTCCTGGATCATATTCTTTTTCTCCCATTAGTGTCACCTTTCCTTTTGGAAAGGAATCAAACAAGATACTCCAATTCTTCAGTGAGGCTCCATGAACAGCTAGAACAATAAAAAGGAATGTAGCAATGCAACTCCCACAAGTGTCCAATATCTTCTCAAAACATCCTGAAAGAGACGTTGTGCTGTTCTGGTGGAGAGAGTGTGGAAAATTGCTCACGTTTTTCATTTATCCATTTTGTGGGATCTGGCATCACTGGCAGGGACAATGTTAAGTACTCATCCCTGAGTCCCTCAGAGACAGTATAATGCAGGGCAGGAGCAGGCCCTTCAGCCCATCCCATCTATGCTAAACAAGTTGTCCACATCAGTTAGTCCCACTTGCCTGCAGATGACCCATTTCCACCTAAACCTTTTTGATCCATGTACCTAAATATCGGCTCTTCTTGAGAAGTTAGTGGCAGGCAGTTACCATCGCTGCAGTCCTGGTGAAATCTGATGAAGGTGCTTCCACAGTCCTGCAGAGGAGGGAGCTCCAGGATTTAGACAGTGAAGTTGATGAAGTGTGATATACAGTATTTCTCAGTCAGGATGGTATGTGACTTAGAGAACAGCGAATATTTCCAATGTGCCTGTTGCCCTTATCCTATGCAAACAAAAGCTGCAGGCTTGGGAGATATTGTCAGAGTAAACAAGCCACATAAGAGCTGAATGTTGTTTGTAGATGATAACCACCACAGCTGTGGTACTTTGGTTGTAGAAGGAATGAATATTTAAGATGGCTAAAGCAGGCTGCTTTATCCTGGACGATGCCACATTTGTTGGCAAGATATTCATTCATGCAAATTCTATCACTTTCTTGGCTTGCACCTTGTAAATAATGTAAAGGCTTGGAGGGTCAAAAGGTGAATGCAAGATACCTCAGCTGTTAACCTGCCCTTGAAGCATCAGTATTTGTACACCTTCTGCAGATGAGTTCCTGGTTGACAATGACTGCCAAGATGTTGATAACGTGGTAGCTATTAATGGTAATGAAACTGAATATCAAGGAAAGAGAGTTACATTCTTTCTTGAAGGAGATGTTTCAAGGAAGATTCTGTCACTTACTTGGCATGAGCATTATTTGCCACCTAAAATTCATGCAACAATATTGTCTTGCTAGATGCACCTATGGTCCTCAGAGAGTGAATGGAATTGGACATTGCGCAATCATCAGAAGAGCTTTGCACTGACTCGATGAAATATCTGGTAGTAGTTGGGCCTCAGATACTGTTGAGGAACTCATGTAATGCTGTATTTTATGAATAGCTCCCAACAACCACAACTGCCCTGCTTTCTATAAATTACAACTCCACCACTAGATTGTTCTCTCTGGATGCTCATTGATTTTCATTGTACCAAGGATTCTTGATGCCAAAATAAGCCAACTGTTTCTTTGACATTAGGCACAGTCATTTCACCTTGGCTCTGAAATACTTAGGCCAAGGCGGTGATGAGGTCTTGAACCAAGTGGTCAAGGTAAAACACAAAGTGCACGTTGGTGCGTAAATGCCATTTGTTAGCACGTTAAGTGACACATTCTGTTGCTGATATTTGAAAATAGATGGAATGAGCGACAGTTAACTAGGTTGGATTCCTCATGCTTTCTGTGAATAGGACATAACAGGACAATCCTCCACAATTTCTGTTTTGGTATTACAGCTGGAAAATTGCCTGCTCTCAGGATCTTTGCTGGCTGTGTCCGAACATGTTCATCATATGGACTGAATCAAATTAGCTGAAGAGACTGGATGCTGTAATGTTGTGGATCTCAAGAAGAGAGTGGAATGAGTTCAATCCTTCTGGCTGAACATGGTTGCAAATGCTTGAGTCTTGACTTCAGCACTCTCATGTTGGCTCTTGTCGTTGGCAAGGATAAAAATGTTCTTGGAGCCTCCTCTTTCTAATAGTAGTTTAATTACCCACTTATGTCTATGAATGGATGTGGCAGGAATGCAGTACTTCATTTGATCTTTTGGTTATGAGATTGTTTAGCTCTGTTTTTGTATGCCATTTGGCAGATACATATAGTCTTATATTGCACCTTTGCTATGTTGGTCTTCATTAGTATTAGAGATGGTTAGTGCAGCTCTCAGCCTGCTCTTTTGCACTCCTCACAGAACCACGGTTGACCATCAGGTTTTGGTGTAATGATATGCCAGGCTACAAGGTTATAGAGTGTGATGTTTTATACTCTGCTGCTGCTCTTGCTCCATGATGGAAGCTCACATTGCGAGCTGTCGGATTTGTTCCAAGTCTCTCTAACATATCTTGACTCTCGTGTCGTACAACACAGTGGAGGATATATTTGGTACGAAGATGGAACTTAGTCCCTGCAATAATTGGTCACTTGTGCAAATGCCATTCTGGACATCTGCCAGAGATAGTTTGGTAAGAATTGTGTTGGCTCACTCACTACCTGCCACACACCCATTTTCACAGCCACTTCCATCAGCATTAAGTCAACATGGTCTTGGGATGCTACAATGCCTCTCTTGGCAATAGCACTGAAGTCCCTATTCAGAGAATATTCTGTAGCCTTGTCACTTTCATTGTATTATCTTACATCCAGGAACTGAGGGAAGATGGTTGGAGGTAATTAGGAAGAGATCTTTGCCCATCTTGGCCTGATGCCATGAGGCCATATTGGGTCTGGAACCTAATGGCTATCTCCTCCTACATGAATACCACTTTGCTTCGTCTCTGGTGGGTCGTTCCTGTGTGGGGATTGTGGTGGCACAGACTGATGCAATGACTGTACAATGTGATCCTGTGATAATCACTATGTTAGGCTGTTGGATGATACCTTTCTGGGATGGCACACCCAATTTAGACACCTGTCCCAGCTGTGGAGAGGACCTTGCAAGGTTGACAGAGCTGGAAACAAATTTGTCATATCTGAACTTGGTGCCAAGGTCAAAGACAACAATCTGTCCAGTTTTATTCTTTGTGCATTATAATAATGGTAGAATGAAGACATTGTAGAGAGAACCACACAGTCATACTCACAGGATAGTACCTTACATAGACCTTTTCAAACTGCTCCCTTACAGTCCTTGAGTAAATCTTGTTTCACCATTAGGAAAGGTCACCAGTGATGTGGGGGTGTCACATAATGGCCAAACTGGGCAATGATTACATATTTGCTCCCCAGATTAATAGATTAATTTTAATAAACATTCAGGTAATTTCTTTCCAGTCATCATAACTAATTATTGTTTATTTTTAATATTCCTGGTTAGTAATCTGAATTTAAATCCCACAGTTACCATGGTGCATATGAGTTGTTAGTCCAGTCTCTGAATTTGATGTTCATCAACTTTAGCTTGATCCTTTAAGAATTCCCTCCATGCAGTCTAAGATTCTCTTTAAAGTCATTCCATTTAACCAAGCGTTTGGTCACCCTGCAAATATGTCTTTTCTTTGTTGACAGGATTATGAAGAATTGTGGAATACCCCTTTGCCATCCATGTACCAGCACGAGTTTCCTGTTCCTGCTTACCAACCTCTTAGCTGTCTCCATATTCACTCTCCATTTCCTCAACTTGGTTTCATTAGCCCATTTCTTTTTGTCTTCCTACCCAACCTGATTCAATCTACCTGTTATCATTTGACCCTTAGTATACCAATGCAATCATCCACTGATCCATGTCAGAACACCTCCCACTTCCTCTTCATACTGGCCATCTTCCCTCTCCACCGTTAATCCTAATGCAGGCTTTTGACCCAAAACACTGACATTGTTCTTCACACCAGATCTACTCAACCCACTGAGTTCCTCCAGCAGATTGTTTGTTGCTTAAAATTCTTGCTGATGGAAAGTGACTCCATTAAGAACATAGAGAAGGTGAGAATGGAGGCAGCGCCACCATTATGATTTCAGCTGTTCTCAGTTGCCTTCTCAATGAATACCACAGCTCTGTAATAATCTGCCTGCTGGGCTGGAGTTTATGGATTCAGTTAACTTTGACAACATGTGCAGATATGGTTAATGGCATAATGATGAGTATGGATGGTTTCTCTCTTGCAGCAACTGATTTCTATGGTATCTATACTTTCATGTACAACAATTCAAACATATAAAGAACAAACATTGTTAATTTTAATGTGACTTGGTGGCTGCCAGTGGACTCTGTAGCTTGCTTTCAGATGTCTTGTTGCTCCCTGAACAGCAGTGAAATTTTGTAAGAGCTCCTTCATAAAATTCCCTCTTTGTTAAGCTCTTTGTGTCCCATTGAAGCGTCATAAATGCTTCAGTTTCAGTCAGCTTGCAGATGATTAAGTAGACATTTGGCTCTTTCTCATTCAACATCAATTTGGACTTACATTACAGAAACCAATGAAAGACACAAAAAAGGATCTAACCAGGAATTGTAAAAAACTGAATTCTATCACCTCTGGCACATGTTTGTATGCCAACTCCCAGACAAAACCAAGAACCAGGCTATTTTATTGGAATAGGATAATCCTACTGTGCTCATTAAAGTTATATTTTCTCACAATGGCCTAAAGGTCATCCAGGAGTCAATAAGAACCACACAGAAACTGAAGGGAAGGTTGGACTTCTTTCGACTCACATGTACCATGTTGATGGGGCTGAACTCTACAAATAGGCAGTAAATATGTAAGATGAAAGAGAAGGTCATATTTACAACTTAAATGTCTGCCTGATGAAATTCTCTATAAACAGCTGAAATATCTATCGTAAGTTTAAATTGTACAAGATATAAAACACCACTTCCTTCCTTTCATTTTTAGAAGGAATTTTATTACTAAATTTTCAATGAATTGCAATTCAAGCTTGTACAGTTTTGAAGAGCTAGTTATATACATACATAAAAAGAATATTAAACTAAAGATTTTATAGGATAAGCCTTGTCAGTACAACTATTTTCATGCATTGCTAATTATGGGATTTTTGAAAAGATTTGTGCTTGTGAAAATTTATACGGATGACAAATGCTTTCATTTATTCAAATGTTACAATCCAAACCACAGGAGGATTACCAAAAAGTGAAACTGGAAAATAAACAGAAGAAAAATGGACTGTTTTGAAATCAGTTTAATAATGTGGTGTGTTTAAGTACATCCCTTGGGAAGGAGGGGAAACAGTAAGATTAAGGTCACAAAAACTAAAGATTCCTGTGGCCACTCTGTCTACTGTTGTGAGTCAGCATAGAAAGCTTTGTTCTGGTGTTTTTAACAAAATTATGCATACATTTCAGAATGAATTCACAGTACCCCTTCAGTCATGGAGGATTTGAACAAATTTCTTACTGGGGCCTTCCAATGACCAGCCAATTTGCTGAACTTACTACTGTGTATCACTGGGTGTGTACTATTTCTTTCAGTATGCTCCTGGGTGCAATGCCCTGACAGGAGATCAGCCCCATATTTTTATATACAACATTCATTATTTCCAATCATAAATGGCCAGCTTCACCCCTGAATAACTTTAACAACCCTGAAGTGTCAACTATAGAAGTCTCTAGTTAATGTGGTTCAGTTTCTGTACACTGCAACTATTAATCTTTGCAACTGTAATGGATTAGGTAGGCTTGCTGTTGAGCAATATGTAAACAATGGCTGCTCTCTTTATTGCCAACACCCAAGAAACTGGGCATCTTGCTTTGGTGCAGTTGAGTGTTATGCGGATTGCTTTGTTAACAGACTGATCTGCACTGGATAGTCTATCACAATTTCAGAGTTATTGCTGTAGAGGCAGAGGTGAAAATGCTAAATGCCTCAAATGACACTCAGCCCTCAATATTTTGGGAATCTGGGAATATTGTCACTGTTGCGTATTTAATATTTCAGCAATATTTGAGTAATATTATAAATATATTGTTTGATTAAGCATTCTTTGTTTACCTAATTCATTACAGTTTATATGTAAGAAGTATGTGAATGGCATATGTCATTATAACACCGTGTCATACGTGTGCACTCCACTAACTGTAAAAATGAAATAGATACATTATCCCAGGCTCTGTGTTTTTCTTGATTAGTTTTATGGTTTAGAGTCACAGTGAGTAAATTCTAAAACAAACCTGAGATGATTACCTACCTTTTGAAGCGCTGTGCTTTTTTCCTTCACAAGAAGAGAGACGGTTGAGTTAAAAAAACACAGTACATGTCTCTTCAGTTAAAGAAAAGCAGAAAATGGACAAAATTTATGAGTTCTTAAACAGTGAGTACCAGGTGATAGTAATAAATAAATAAAAATTGAAATTGCTGGCTAATTTGGAAAGATAGACATGTTTGATTGCAAAGGAATATGTATACAGAATGAATTGGTCAGTTGTTTTTAAAAACAAATGAAATAGCCAATGAAAAGTGAGTGCCAGTTTTGTTGAGTGCAATAGATGGAAGAATACGTTTGCTTAGAAGTTTAACTGCTCCGATGTGCTTTTGCTGGTGGGGGAAGGGGGGTGGTGTTGCTTTGCTGCTGCTTATACCTGGGAGGGGGGAGTTGGGGGGACTTTGAGGTTCTAACATTTAACTGTCATTCATTCTTTGGGGCACTCCTCTGTTTTTGTGGATGTTTGCGAAGAAAAAGAATTTCAGGATATATATTGTATACATTTCTCTGACAATATATGTACCTATTGAAACCAGCCAAAATGTGCTTTGCTGATATTGTGAAAGTATTTCAGAGCACTTGAGGTTACATAGGGGGCATAAAAAAGAAAGCAGTCTTGATTTCAGCTTATGTGGCTGATTTGGAGAGTTTGCCTGAGCATTGTGAATTCAGTGATGGGCTTAATGATGCACTGAAAGATCATTTAGTTTGTGTGAATCTTACATGAAAGCATTCAAAAACAGTTCCTAATTGAAGCACAACTCACATTTAAAAGAACAGTTGAAATCATTGTATCAATGGAAATAGAAGATAGAAACACAAATGAGCTGCAGTCAGGAATGTAAGTGTGCATGAACAAAATTGCAACATCTGAACAAAAGTCTGCCTGGCCAAACAAATTATGCTACTGTTGTGGCTAGAGCTCACATACACCAGACCAATGCAGGCTTACAGACAAAAGTTACAAAAATGCAACAAAGTAGAACGCATACAGGAGCATGTTGGACAGACAAAAATAAATAAAGAGAAAAAGATAAAAAGTCAGGTTACAGTTTCAAAAATAGCACTTACCTGCATGCTGTTGAAGAAAAATCTGATAATGATAAGAGTGACACAGGACTGGATAGTCTTGAGATTAACTAGCATGTGACCAGCAATGTGGATTACACCAGAAGTGAATGGCAAATTAATTAAAATGGAATTGGATATTGGCTCGGCTGTTCCAGTCATTCCACAAAATGCGTCTCAACAGCATTTCAAAGATACTAAACTGAAGCCTGCAGATATGCAACAAAGAACTTATACTGGAGAAAAGGTTAATCTTGTGTGAATGACATTTGTAACAGTGAAGTACCACAACCATCAGGCCACATTGGGCTTGTATGTGATAACAACAGGAAAGCCAGTATTGTGAAGACACGATTGGCCTAGACAACTATAAAGTGATTGGAGATCTATCTACCATTTGCATGTCATATCCCCTGCAATAGAATTAACTGAAAGCGAACTAGGAAAGGTACTAGATGATGATGTAGCATGGTCCAAGGATGCATTGGAAACCTCAAATGTATCAAGAGTAAAATAGTGTTGAATGAAAATACCACACCCAAGTTTTGCAAAGCCCATCCGGTTCCTTATGCTAACCATGGTAACATAGCCAGTGAGCTAGATTACATGGAGACTGAAGAATTTTTTCCAGAGTTGAATGGAGCTGATGGACAATGCAAGTGGTCCCAATAGCCAAGAAGGATGGGACTTTCTGGATCTGTGATGATGCTACAAATGTGAATTCTTTAAACCAAGCATCAATTATTGTGGTCATACTATTGACGCATAAGGATTATAAAAGTGTGCTGAGAAAGTGTGCCCCACGGCCGAAGGATGTCACATTGTATCACAAATCCAAGTTTGGATTTGTCAATTACTATAACAGGCTCCTGCCAAACCTGGCTACTGTGCTCCACTCCCTGAACTCATTACAACAGAGCAAAACAGTGCGAGGTGGCTTTCCAAAAGGCAAAGGACATGGTGATGTCAGACACTGTACTCACACATTATGATCCACCTCATCCAGTGAAGCTTGCCTGTGATACCTCGCTTTGTGGTATGGGTGCAGTCGTGTCTCATGTTATGAGTGATGGAGGTGAACATCCACAGCCTTTGTATCACTCTCCCTTACTGTTGCAGAGAAAAAGTACATACAGATTGCCGGAGAGGCCTTGAGTCTGCATGGGATGTAAAATGTTTCAACCAGTACCTGCATGAGAGAGAATTTACCCTCATTACAGATCATCAACCATTAGTGTCCATTTTCGTTCCACAGAAGGCTGTTTCATTAACAGCAGCAGCACGAATGCAGAGATGAGTTCTGTCTCTTGGAGAACACAATTACAAGATCAAATTCTAGCGGACAACTAATCATGAAAATGTTGATGGATTGTCCTGTTTACCCTTGGAGGAGGAAATATCTGAAAAATTTACAGAAGAGGACATTCCGCTTGATGGATTCTACCTAATGCAAATTGGAAGTCTCCCTTCTATGGCAGAAATGATCTAAAGGGAAAGCAGAAAAGACCCCACATTCTCTCAGTTCTTCATGGCAACCGAAAATGGCTGGAATGTTCAGCCAGAACTTCTAGTTCCCTCATTTTTACCGGTGCTTGGATGAACTTGCCCTCGATGTGGTTGCCTTATGTGAGGATTAAGAACTGTACCATCAATCTGAGAGCTAAAGTATTGGACGAGCTAATGCTTGTCATCTAGGCATGGTCAAAATGAAAGCATTGGTTCGAAGTTTTGTCTGATAGATCAGCAGATTGAGCAGTTTGCCGTGCATTGTTCGGGATGCCAACACACCCGGAAAATGCATGGAGCAGCACCTCTCCATCCCTGGGAATGCCCTGGCAGAGGATTCATGTGGATTTTTGCCAGATCATTGATGGGAATAATTTTCCTGGTAGTAGTCGATGCAGCTACAAAGTGGCCAGAAGCCTCACACACTATTGATATGTTGAGAAGTCTCTCTCAAGGACTGGTTTTCAGAACACTTAGTTAGTGACAATGGACCATAGTTATGAAACTGATTCAGCCATTGCTGAAAATGAATGGAGTAAGACATACTGCATCACCCAGCTAGAAATAGTTCGTCCAGAATCTAAAGAGTGCACTGCAAACAATGTTAACAGAACACACTAGACTGAATCAGAAGTTCGCAAATTTCCTCTTTGCATATCACAGTGCTGCACACCCCAGAATCACCGACTCACCAGCTATTCTGTTCTTGGGTCATCATTTTCACTCATCGTTGGATCTCCTCAAACCCAATGTCAGCTGGAGTATGCAGGGCAAACAGCTGAGACAAATTGAGTGCTCCTCAAACAACGAGGTTCAATGTTTCACTCCCGGTCAAGCAGTCCTGGCAACAAAAAAACTACAGGGATAATTTAAAGTTGGTACTGGACATAGTGGAGTTTGCGTTTGATGTCATCCGGAGACAACATCGATCAGTTGAGGAGAGCGGAGTCAATTGAGAGAGGAGAAAAGTGTTCAGAGCTGTCACAACCACTTCCTGCATGCAGTCCCAGAGACAAGTCCTACAACCACCATGGAGAAGGTCCCAGAAGCTGAGATTGTCTCACACCCACAGGTCTCACCTGCCAAGCAGAGTGATTCCCCTTGTCAGGAAAGATGTTATCCCACAAGAGTAAGAAATCCTTCACAATGATACATTATTAGTCCTGAATGGGACGATTTAAAATTTACTTATGCTGTGGATATTTATATGGTAGTTATATTATGTAGTATACTGTGACTAGCAATATATATGACTAGCAATATGTAGCATATTTGAGTTGCTATGCACTCTGTATTGGGTTGGAATTTATAGTTAAACAGGGAGGTGTGCAATGTATTTAATATTTCAGTAATAATTGAGTAATATTGTAAATATATTGTTTGATTAAGCTTTCTTTGTTTACATAATTCATTGTGGGTTGTATGTAACAAGTATGTGAATGGCCTGCATAATTATGCCATCACGTTATATGTGAGCTTAGAAAAAGAAAAAAATGCTGAATCACATTACCCACAAGAGTAAGAAATCCTCCACATCAATTATATCTTTAAACCTGAATGGGACAATTTAAAGTTCACTATTCTGTGAATGCCTATATATGGTTGTATTAGATTGTATAATGTATCTATAAACATAAACAACATAGAAATATAAACAATTCACCAATCCAAGTGCTAAAAAATCCTCGGCCTGGAGAGCTGAGCAGGGAGCTGGAGACCACTGGGTTCCAGGGGTTTTTTAGCACTTGGATTGGTGAATTGTTTATATTTTCATGTTCTATTAACACTATTGCAGGATCCTAGTTTTGGAGAATGTCTCATCTCGTGTTGTCGCTCATTCGAGCTACCTGTGCTCTGTTGGAAATCTGTGCATGTCTATAGAGTAGTTGTATTATATAGAATCAGAATCAGAATCAAAATCAGGTTTATTATCACCGGGATGTGTCATGAAGTTTGTTAACTTAGTAGCAAAACTTCAATGCTATTTATAATGTAGAAGGAAAATAAATAAATAAATGAGTTACAGAATACCTATATTGAATAGGTTAAAATTGTGCAAAAAACAGAAATAATATATATTTAAAAAGTGAGATGGTGTTCAAGGGTTCAATGTCCACTTAGGAATTGAGTGGCAGAGGGGAAGAAGCTGTACCTCGTACTTGATGGTAACAGTGAGAAAAGAGCATGCCCTGGGTGCAGGAGATCCTTTATAATGGGCGCTGCCTTCCTGAGGCACTGCTCCTTGAAGATGTCCTGGGTACTTTGTAAGCTAGTACCCAAGATGGAGCAGACTAAATTTACAATCCTCTGCAGCTTCTTTCGGTCCTGTGCAGTAGCTCCCCCCCTCATACCAGACAGTGATGCAGCCTGTCAGTATGCTCTCCATGGTACATATATAGAAGTTTTTGAGTGTTTTTGTTGACATACTAAATCTCTTCAAACTCCTAATGAAGTATAGTCCCTTTCTTGGCTTTTTTATAACTGCGTCGATATGTTGGGACCAGGTTAGATCCTCAGAGGTCTGTATACTGTATATTGTGTGGATATAAACATTTCAGTAATATTGCTTGTATATGTGTGTGTGTGTGTGTGTAATTATATTGTTTGATTAAACATTCTTTTTTTTGTGTGTATAATTTATCACAGGTTATATGTCCGAAGTAGGTGAACAGCATGTCATTATGGCACCATGTCTTATGTGCGCAACTCACTTAAATTAAAAGCGAATTAGACATGTTATTCCCAGCTTCATGTTTTTCTTTCGATTAATTCTATGTTTTAGTTACTCTACAGAAGTTTATGATTGTCTTACCATCATGGTGTGTATGGTGTATAACAAATTTGCATTGAGAAACATCATTATCAACACTACAATGGCTTCCAGATTCTGCATAGGTGCTGATGCATTGGGATTTTAAATGATTAGCCAGCAGGAGAAGTTTCTTTTGCATTATTTAGCATTTTACTGGAGAAATATATTCTGCTTTCAGTATTGGGTTCCAGCACAATAAAATAGTATTAATTTGAGTTCTAAGCAATACACCCAAAATACTGGAGGAACTCAGCAAGCCAGGCAGCTTCAATGGAAAAGAATAAACATTTCTAACCAATGTTTCTATAGATGCTGCATGGCCTGCTGAGTTCCTCCACCATTTTGCCTGCTTGGATTTCCAGCATCTGCAAATTTTTCCTTTTTTAATTTCAGTTCTGCTTATCGAGAGGTTCTCTGTTGGTGGTTTTCAGTCTAATGTTCTGCTCTGATAAGTGCTTTGTATTCCAATTCTATTCACACAGTACCTTCTACTCCAGATGTATTTTCTATATCTGGCACTGATTTTGCTAATTTAAACCATTCAGACAATTTGACATCCTTTTTGCAAGCTTTCTGTTCAAGTTACTTTGAAATCCCTCCTTCAGTGAATGATTTGTGTCTTCAGCATTTTCTGGCAAGTCACTCAAGATAACATGCCACAACATAGTTTCTTTACTTCTTGCCTTGTGCAATAGAAAGTAATTGCTGTGCAGTAGACTCTACAATCAGGACATTCCTTGCTTCTGTGTAGTCACTAGAGTAATGGACAATGTTTATTAAGTACTCTGAACTCTTCAGTATTATGATGGTACAGATGTAAAGTTTTTAAATACAGCATTTAAAATTCTAAACCCCTTCTCTGTCCCATTAAACATGCAAAGCCAATTTTTTTCCAGAGGAAAAGGAATGAAGATGTCTTGGAATACACGCCAAATGGCATTAGGTTAGGCATGGCTATGACAATCTTAGCAGCATCTAAATTCAATGCTGCTGCAGTAAGCAGACTAAGTGGTACAGTTATTTACTCCATTATCTACACACAGGTTGAAACACACAGATCTGGATGAATCAGTGTGCAGATTTTTCTTCTCAGCAGTACAAGGACTAACTGGCAGACTGACCTATTTGCAGAGACCACTGCAAGAAATCTACAAACTGTAAAATATATAGACATCCTGTATGCCTAGTCACCCATACAGTATGTTCAATCCAATTGTAATTGCATTAACTGGTATTACATTCCCACTGCTCTTGATTAGTCCTTGTACGTTCCTGACATTACTTACATAGACTCACTGTTTATCTTAAGTAATAGTGGTTTCTTTATTGCCACATCTGAAACATTGGGTATGTTCAGATGATTCATGGTGTTAAAGTATAAGTACACAAAGTGGTCAAAAAAGAGATGTCCAACGTAACACAATCATGCAGTTTCCAGTTTGGATCCTCCTCCCACTAGGCTTTCAATATGTTAAGTCTAGATCCCAAGGAACGCAGATGGCAACTTGACCCACCAGAACTCTACTGTGGACATTACTTCCACTGTCGCTTTGGCAGCAGCCAAGGGAATGTAGAGCCAGTCATGGTAGTTAGGTTGTGGGATAGGGAACACACCGCCTACTGCTTCCCTGGCATGGCCTTCCTAGTTAATAATGCAATAGGAGAGATCAAGCCAGCAATTCCACCAGTCACTGTGTTAGTCTGGATAAATGACTATGCATCTCTGGCCAGGTGCTCCTCCAGGCTTGGTCTGACAGAGACTGGAAAGAGTGGCTCAGAAACCTTGAACTGGAAAGACTCAAACAGAATCTCATATTGCTTTATGGCATACGGGAAGCCATTCAGCCCATCAATTTTATGCAGGCTCACAGAGCAGTGCCATTCAGTCACTAGTTTTTCTTGTAATCTATTCATCCCACATTTCCCACGTCCACTAGAGGCAATTTACTGTGGCCAATTAATTGACCAATCCATTACTTCTTTGAGGCATGGGAGGAAATCAGAGCACTGAGAGAAACACACATGGTCACAGGGAGAACTCTAGACATAGGCAGTACCACAGGCCAGGATCAAAGAGCAGTTGCAGGAGTTTAAGTCAACAGAATTTGTGAGACTTGTGAGCGGTGATTTGGACATTTTGAGCCTCTTTTTTTTTTCTTCGCTAGATGCAAGAAAACAAATTTGCACATTGTACAAATATGCTTTCATGCAGAGAGTCCTAGTGTCAATTCATGTTTGCTCAGCAGGAGAATGTTCATTGTTGCATATCTCTGGTTTGCTGAGCTCTGCAAAGCTTATCACTGTGGTGATGTCCTTGTTACACTCATAGGAGAGAAGCCCAAGGAGAAAAAATGACCGTAGATACCCAAAAGTTTATCCCACATGAGGAACCGATGTGTATCATCATTCACAATCATAACAGCCATTAACTGTCTGGGAACTCTGTCTGAAGTGTAATCCATCCATGAATTTCGTTACTTAAAATGAAAGCTCTGAAATTTCCATTTTAATTCTTCTTTTTCTCCTCCGCTGAATTGTTCCATAAAACCTACCTTTCTGAGCTAGCTTTTTGCCACAGGCCTTAACATATTGCTTGGTGTTAAACTTTGTAAGATTATGCTCCTAAGAGGGATATTTGCTGATGATACATAAATTTAATTTTTATATTCTTACCTCCAAACTGAAAATACTTAGCAAATTGACTTTCTAACTCTGTTTACCTTTGATGCTAGTAGCTCCACAGCTCTAGAGTGGATGCAATCTCACTGGGTCTCCACTCAACCTTGGATCATCTGGCTACTGTTTATTGATTACAGCTCTGCATTCAACACAGTCATACCCTTAGTTCTAATCAATAAGTTCCAAAATTTGGCTCTCTCTACCTCCTTTGCAACTGGATCCTCGAGTTCCTTGTTGGGAGATGATATTGGAAATAACATCTCCTCCTCACTGACAATCAACACCAGCACACTTCAAGGATGCATCTCTCTGCTCCCATGATTGTGTGGCTAGGCACAGCTTGAACACCATCTATAAATTGGCCGATGATACAACTATTATGGGCAGAATTACAGATGGTGACAAGGAGGCGTTCAGAAGCGAGTGGATCAGCTGGTTGAGGGATGTCGCAGCAACAACCTTGCACTCAGTATCAGTAAGACCAAGGAATTGATTGTGGACTTCAGGAAGTGGAAGTCAAGGGAAAATGTACCAGTCCTCATTGAGGGATCAAAAATGAAATCAGTGAGCACTTTCAAGTTTTTGGGTGCCAACATCTTTGAGGTTCGATTCTGGGCCCAACATATTGATGCAATTACAAAGAAGGCACGACAGCAGCTTTATTTCATTAGGAGATTGAGGGGACTTGGTAGCTCAGCAAAGTTTCACATATTTCTACAGACGTACCACGGAAAGCATTTGAACTGGTTGCATCACCATCTGGTATGGACGGGGCCACTGCACAGGATTGGAAAAAGTTGCAGAAAATTGTAAACTCAGCCAGCTCCTTCATGGGCACTAGCTTCCCCATCATCCAGGACATGCCTGTTCTCATTGCTACCAGCAAGGAGGTGGTACAGAAGCCCGAGAACACACCTTCAATGTTTCAGTAGCTCCTTCTTTCCCTCCGCCATCAGATCTCTGAATGGACAATGAACCTATGAACACCTTCTCAGTACTTTTCCCTCTCCTTTTGCATGATTTATTTAATTTTTTTAATATATACTTCTTATTGTAATTTGTAGTCCCTAATACTATGTATTGCAATGTTCTGCCACTGCAAAGTAACAAATTTCATGACAAATGCCAGTGATGTGAATCCTGATTCTAATTCTCACTGGATTATATAGTGGCAATCAGGAATTGCACGGAAGCATCCAAATCTTGTGATTGACTTCTCAACTGTGTACTTGGCAATGCCCTTGGTACAAAGTGTAAAGGTGTTCTTAGAGACAGAAATGGATCACTCAGCTCAACCTGCACAAGTCAGGCATTATGCTTCTCGCAGGCACTCCCTTTCGTCGTGAAAAGAAAACTACAGACACAGGAAATCTGAAAGGAAACCAGAAAATACTGAAGACATTCAGCAAGTTAGGCTGATTCTGTGGAGCTGTCTACTGAGGTAATGAAGCTCTATGAAGATAAACATTAACTTTCTTCCCTTTTCCTCTCCTATCATTATTTCTATTTTATCAATTGCTTTTGTAATTTTAGAGCTGAAGTACCCCAGCCTGTTCAATGTTTCCTGCTAGGTATAGCCGCCTAATGATATCTTTTCAAATCCTGTCTCACTATATCCAAATCTGGTGTGATGTATGATTCAATACATGTGAAACATAACTTCCCTAGTTTTCCATCTACTTCTTTCAGATGAATTTCAGTAATTTGTATGGTTATTAACCTGTGCCATTATTTTAGTGGTTTGTACAATTTACCATTTGATGAAAAATTGTGGATTGGGAAGAGAATTTTAGGAATGGCATCTGAAGGTATGTCTAGCAATGGTGAAGCAATTAAATTCAGTGATGTCAGTAATTAGAAAATATGTGTCTCTAAACAGAAAGCAAAAGAATGGCAAGAATAAAGGAAAGTGAAGAGGAATAACAAAAAATGAAGTGTACCTTAATTAGGAGGCTGTGGAGGCCAACAATCACATGGGTAAATTGAACAGTGTGTATTAAAATATGGACTGTGGAAAATCGTTGATCTGTCTGGAATGCATTGCAACAGTCAAGCTTAGAACTAACAAAAGAATAAATGGGATTTTCAGGGAGAGGAATGCACTTAATAAGGTAACAATGAGAACAGAAGAGTTTGTATGGTACAAGCCAGTCACTGGATTCAATACCCTTCCCATTGACCAACTGAAAAATGACTAACTTTTTAGCAGTACGTGTTTCCCCCGCATCCTCCTTCACCTACAGACACACAACAAACCATACAATCAGATGCCTGTTACTTATAGAATTGTACACCATCCAGCTTCAGATAGAGGTAAAATTTCTTCAATATTGTGATACATTGGATTTCCTTATCTGAGAGCTCTGCACTTTCCTGTTAACAGACTACCACAGTGGCTTGAGGAGAAGGACACAATCTTTTCAAGACAAGTGAAGATATATAACAAATGGAAGAGTACAATAAATTTGGACTTTTTAGCATCACCAACACACTAAGGTCAAATACAAGATTCCGCCTCTGCCCCCACAGCAGTTGTCTAACATAAATTCCTTTAATAATAACCACACAAACTTTGTCAGGGTCATGCATGGACTGAATTATAAAGTAAAGGGATTCCTTTGGAAGAAAAAAACAGTGCGACTCATTCAATATATCAGTTGGTTTGCACACCACAGCACAAAATAAATTTTGTTTTTGGCCTACCCTAATAAGAGATAAAAATATAAGAGATAAAAACAGAGATAAAAATAAGACCCTATATTGTTTGCTCTGCCTGTCAATAAGATCAAAGTTGACTATATAGAATTTCATTGTTCAAGAAAACATAACAGTCATCAAGTTTACCTGGAAACACTTTTGCACTTATGTCCCCGTGAACTTGATTAATAGCCACAAAAGAATTCACGAGACTACATTCATTGGTGAACATCAATGCATTCTGGCTAATCGAGCATTCTGCACTCGCTTTGCTCTGATATCACAAGTCAGAGTCAGCTTGCAGGGTCAGAGCTAAAGTAACTAGCTTAGTGCTGGATAAAGTACAATTTAATGAAGATAATAAAAAACTCAAGAGACAGTGGATAGACTTTTATCAAATACTGTGAAAAATTAAAGATATGTTATTGGTGACCAATGAAATATGTAAGATTAGACATAGTCATGAGCAAATACATTTTCAAACTAAACTCTCTAAGTGGCAGATTTGACATGCACAGAATAAAAGGCACAATAAGATACTCCACTTGCAACACTTATTATTTACGGTTGATTAACTCTCTCAACAAACATTATCTGTAAATTGCAAAGCTCACCATTTTAATCAGTGCAGCAACTTCAGCAACTTCCTTAATTCCTATTCAAATCAACATTTTCTTTAAGGCCATCAAGCCCAATCAGCATAAGTTTTATTTAACGATTTTAGGAGTTTAATAATACTTATATGGGGTTGTATGAATTAAATTGAATTGACTTTACTTCATACATCCTTCACATACATGAGGAGTAAAAATCTTTACATTACTTCTTCTAAATATGCAATGTGCAATTTATAGTCATTTGTAATAAATATTATGTACAACAGTACAGTCAATATAGCCTGGAAATACAATTGTATCAGTGTGAATTAATCAGTCTGATGGCCTGGTGGAAGAAGGAACAGTTTGTGGTTGAGGTACTCTGGTCCCCAATGATCCCTCGGCCCTTTTTACACACCTGTCTCTGTAAATGTCTTGAATAGTGGGAAGTTCACATCTACAGATGTGCTGGGCTGTCCGCACCACTCTCTGCAGAGTCCTGTGATTGAGGGAAGTACAGTTCCTATAGCAGGCAGAGTTGCAGCAATTCAGGATGTTTTCAATTGTGCCCCTGTAAAAAGTCTTTAGGATTTGGGGGCTCATACCAAACTTTTTCAACCATCTGAGGTGAAAGAGGCACTGTTGTGCTTTTTTCACCACACAGCCAGTATGTACAGACCATGTGAGATCCTCAGTGATGTGTACACCCAGGAACATAAAGCTGTTCACCCTCTCAGCCCCAGATCATTGATGTCAATAGGAGTTAGCTTGTCTCCATTCCTCTTGTAGTCCACAACCAGCTCCTTTGTTTTTGCAGCATTGAGGGAGAGGTTGCTTTCTTGACACCACTATGTTATGGTGATGACTTCTTCTCTGTAGGCTGCTCCATTATTATTTGAGATAAAGCCAATGAATGTAGAATCATTAGCAAATTTAATTAGCAGATTGGAGTTATGGGTGGCAACATTGTCATGGTGTATAGAGAGTAAAAGAGGGGGCTTAGGATACAGCCCTGAGGGGCACCTGTGTTGAGGGTCAGAGTGGCAGAGGTGAGGGAGACGGAGACCACTCTTACCACCTGCTGGCAATCTGACAGGAAGTCCAGGATTCAGCTGCACAAGGCATGGTGAAGGTTGAGGTCTCTGAGTTTCTTGTAAGGCCTGGAGGGAACTATGGTGTTGAATGCTGAACTATAGTCCAAGAATGGCATTCTCACATAAGCATCCTTCTTCTCCAGATCTGTAAGGATGGTGTGTAGAGCCATGGCTATTGCATCATCTGTCGATCGGTTGCATCGGTAGGCAAATTGTAGGGGGTCCATTGTGGGTGGTAGCATGCTGCAGATGTAGTCCTTGACCAGCACTGCTCTCAAAGTACTGCTTATTATTAAGGTGAGTGTGACAGGACGCCAGTCATTCAGACACCTTACTTTTTAGGTACAAGGGCAAAGGTAGATGTTTTGAAGCGGGATACCTGGGGTGTCCACGGAAGGCTGTACCTCTGGTGAAGAGGATCATGTCCATTCTGGGACAGTTCACTCACCTTTGGGCCCCTTTCAGCTCTCACCTGTGGCTCCAAGTAGCTGTCGGCATGTGACAGCAGCCATACGCTGTTGCACCACTTTGACAAGCGGGATAAAACAGGTGATGATAGCTGGTGGGCCTCATACCCTAGTGAGCTAGGGACACATCTGCCCTAGCTCGTGAACTCAGCTCCAGCGGACTGGGTGGTAACAGTGAGATCCAAAGGCCAGGAAGGCAGTTCTGCAATGCTTTATGGCGACCGCAGGGCATGACAAGGCACAGAGGAAGTCATGGTCACCCACTGCAATGAAGAAAGACCCTATTTTGTGACTCATACCACTGGACCCGGACTTCCCAGGTCGAGAGAGAGGAACTGACCCCGTGCAATGACTTCTCCACTTTAAAAACTCTCCTGTGCAGGTCTCCTGTCATCGTTGGATATGATGGACAGCCAACAAACAAAACTTCCATGAGTTTTGTTGTCCTGAAATAAACTTTGCAGCTTTGCTCCTCCAGTGACATTTTAAATTGTAGACAGCCACAAACTTCAGAGTTATTACTGGTCACATGTGCCTATCATACTGGAAAGAAGCATAAGAAACATCCAATCTCTCACAAGTAGAATATGAAAAAAAAGACAAGAATAAAATTAGATTCCATTGATATTTTGTGTGTTACAATGTATTTTCATTTACAACCAATACTCAATTGGATCTCCTGCAAAAATGCTGAAAGTAGCCAAAAGGAAGTTTAAAACATAATTTCTATGGTTTGTACTCAGAGATAACTACTGAAACAAGACCAGCATAATTTCAAATGGCAACTCACCCCATTTCAAATATGTTCAGATTCTGCTTAAAGGAAGTCACCTTGCATGTGTAGCCAAACACCAGCAGCAGCGCATCAACTGCTAAGAAGGAGACAGAGAAATGTCTTCCACATTAAATCATTTCCCTGCCAGGCAGACTCAATAAGCCTACCATAGGAAGAGTTAGGCAGGAGGTGGCTGCACTGGTTTTCTTCCAGATGCAATAATCTCAATACAGTAGATCAATGCAGAGAGAAACTTCATGCCCTAGCAAGATGTGTCAGGATGATATGCATATTCCTGTTTACAGAGCAGAAATTTTACAGGTGTAAATTCCTTCAGTGAAATACCGTTCATCAAGAAATACTAAGGTAGTCATTTCAGTACTCAGATTTATTTTTGTGTTAATATCAATTCAGATGAACTTGAAAAACATACCGTGAGGGATCTTTGGATGTTATCTAAGCTCTTCTGGCTGCGTATTATGACAATTAATTGGTGGAATGTGAGGAGACTCTTTATGCTCTTGATGAGATTTTTCCCTTTGGGAGTTCCTTGTAGCTAATTCCAACAATACTTCCCTTCTAGTGAGCTGCAGGATGAGGCTATGAGTACCACAATGTTTCATTCATAGAAACCTAGAAATATAGAAAATCTACAGTACAATACAGGCATTTCTGTCCACAATGCAGTGCCGAACATGTACTTACTTTATAAATTACCTAGCCTTCTATTTTTCTAAGCCCCATATACCTATCCAAGACACTCTGAAAAGACCCCATTGTATCCACCTCCACCAATGTCGCCGGCAGCCCATTCCATGCACTCACCACTCTCTGCATAAAAAATTTTCCCCTGACATCTCCTCTGTACCTACTTCCAAGCACCTTAAAACTGTTCCCTCTCATGTTAGCCATTTCAGCCCAAGGAAAAGGCCTCTAACTAGCCACATGATCAATGCCTCTCATCATCTTATACATGTCTATCAGGTCACCTCTCATCCTCCATCGCTCCAAGTTCACTCAACCTATTCTTATAAGGCATGTTCCCCAATTCAGGCAACATCTTTGTAAATCTCCTCTGCACCCTTTGTATAGTTTCCACATCCTTCCTGTAGTGAGGTGACCAGAACTGAGCACAGTACTCCAAATGGGGTTTGACCAGGGTCCTATATAGTTGTAACATTACCTCTCGGTTCTTAAACTCAGTCCCACGGTTGATGAAGGCCAATGCACCATATGCCTTCTTAACCAAACAGTCAACCTGAGCAGCAGCTTTGAGTGTCCTATGGATCCGACCCCAAGATCCCTCTGATCCTCCACACTGCCAAGAGTCTTACCATTAATAATCTATTCTGCCATTATATTTCACCTACCAGAATGAACCGCCTCACACTTATCTGGTTTGAACTTCATCTGCCACTTCTCAGCCCAGTTTTGCATCCTATCAATGTCCCACTGTAACATCTGACAGCCCTCCACACTATTCACAATACCCCCAAGCTTTGTGTCATCACTAAATTTACTAACCCATCCCCCACTTCCTCATCCAGGTCACTTATAAAAATCACAAAGAGAATGGGTCCCAGAACTGAGACACACCGCTGGTCATCAGCCTCCATGCAGAATATGACCCGTCTACAACCACTCTTTGCCTTCTGTGGGCAAGCTAATTCTGGATCCACAAAGCAAGGTCCCCTTGGATCTCATGCCTCCTTACTTTCTCAATAAGCCTTGCATGGGATACCTTGTCAAATGCCTTGCTGAAATCCATATGTACTACATCTACTGCCCTACCTTCATCAATGTGTTTAGTCACATTCTCAAAAAATTCAATCAGGCTCATAAGGCACGACTTGCTTTTGACAAAGCTATGCTGACTATTCCTAATCATATTATGCCTTTCCAAATGTTCATAAATCCTGCCTCTCAGGATCTTCTCCATCAACTTACCAACTAACCAACTAACCAACCAACTAAACAACCATTTACCAACCACTGAAGTAAGAATTATGTCTGTTAGTGTGATTTCCCTGAAGGTTAAGAATGACATGTGCTTCCTAGAAACATGGAGTAAACTCTTCTTATGATCCCCAATAAACTGCACATTGAGGTAGTGGAAATCTTTGCTGAGGGTGGAAAAACTAGGGTTATTAATGGGAACTTAGGTAGACACATAAATGAAGTTAAGGCTGTCTTTTATGATGAGAATTACTAGCAGGTTTCAGAGCCTGAGATCCCCTGGCCACCTGAACTCTATGCAGTTAAAATCATTTCTTCACAAGTACACTTGTCCAGAGCCCTCTCTGAAGCAGCAGTGATCAGCAAGTTCAGAGAACACAGGCAGCAATGTGATAGACTCTTTGAAGGGTCCAGTTATGTGGAGGATGAGCATCAATAACATTTTGTCACCCACCGAGGCAGCTTTCCAGGCTGAGAGTCTCCCACAGAATGACTCATATTTTGGCGATGGCATCCTTTGAAAACCTGAGTGTGCAAAATCGACTGCCTATTAGAGAAATCTAAGTAGAATGTGATGTCAATTGGTAAACTTCTCCTGAAAGGGAGATCTTTGCTTCTGTCCCAAGATTCCCAATACAGCATGAGTTCCCTGCCATGGCCATCTGAGGCATCATAAATATTATTTTTACTTAGCTTGCTCTAAGTTTGAGCTGTGAATATCATGAGCTTGTGCTGGAGCCTATGTTTGAATAAGTGAAAGAAGTTGTAGACTCACCCAGTTCCTGTATTATTGTAGTAGACCTGAACTCAAATCTTCTTACAATGAAGAACAGAATTTTCCTTCTTAGCTGTTTGATGTATCTGCATGTTTGATTTCAGTGGTTGGAGAACAAGAAGACCAGAGTCTCTGTAGATCATCTTTTCCAAATCTAGTACTATTTAAGCAATATGGAGCCTTTCTTTACTTATCAAGGATATCTCAAGATCCATCCAAGTTATACTGTGTCAGTGGAAATGAGTACAGTCTGGCCAAGACTCTTCATCAGGATTCTATACTCTTTTCCATAGCTACTGCCTGGTCTGCTGAGTTCGTCCAGCATCTTATATGTGTTGCTTGAATTTCCAGCTTCTGCAGATTTTCTCTTGTTTGTTATACTATATCTGTCATGTTTTTGTCTACTCAGTTTATTTAATCAATCTTGAAGTCTTTCTGTATCCTCCACAAATTTACATCTCTGTTCTGCTTAATGTCATCAGCAGTCTTTGAAATACTATGTTCAGTATCCTCATCCAAATCACTGGTACATACAGTAAATGAACAGCTGAATTGCACGCAACACATTTCCTCCGACCTTACGCAAAAATAACCTACTTATTCCTCCTCTCTGTCTCCTGTCTGTCAATACTCTAATCCCAAAATGATGTGATTTAGTCTAGTACACTAACTATTTACCACATATTTAATCCAAGTACATCATATGTATTGGTTTTCCTTTATCTATTCTACCAGATTTATTCTCAAAAATCCAGATGGTTTTTAAACATGATATGCCTTCCATAAATACATGTTGTTTTTGCTTAATCCTGTTGATATTTTCAAAGTGTCCTATTATTTCATCCTTTATAATATGCACCAACAATTGCTGAAGTTAAGATAACCAATCTTACTTTCCCTTTCTTTCTCCCTCATTTATTAAAGTAGGGTTACATAATCTATATTTTGAAGACTGAAAACTAATAAATAATCTTTAGAATTGTGGAAAATGTTAACCAATGTATCCACAATTTCTTGGGCCATTTCTTTTAGTAGTCTCAGACCAAATTATCAGGCCTTGCAAACTTAGTGCATTTAGTGTCATTAATTTTTTCAACTTTTTTTTCACTAATGCTTATTTCCTGTAGTTCCTCACTTTCATTAGTTTCTTGGTTCATTTACATTTCAGGAAAGCTACTTGTGTCCTCTTCAGTGATCTCTCATTCATCTATTTAGTTGCTCTGCTATTTCTTTGTTTTCCATTATGAATTCTCTCATTTTTTGATTTTAGGGGACCGACAATTGACTTCTAACCTTTCTCTTCTTACAAATTTGTAGAAAACTTTTGTATCCCTGCTTTTGCTCCATTAATTGATTTCTTTGCTGAAATTACCCAGTTTCTAGATATGCTGCTTTGTCTGGCACTCATAAGCAACTCCCCTTCGGATTAACCACTGTCCTTATCTCTTTGGTTTGCTATAGTTGAGTCCCTTTTCTTTTTACGTTCTTACACCAGGTACAAATGTACAACGAAGCAACAAGTAGTCTGCTGGAAGAAAGGACATGTATCAGACATGTATAACTGTTTCAGTTCCTCTATTTGTTCCATTGTTGTAACCACTTTATTTAATAAGATCCTGAATCAATCTTAACCAATTCAGTCCTAATATCTTCATAGTTTCTTTGTTCAGATTTCAGACCTTCATTTCAGAATGACTACTTCACTTTCCTTCTTAATGAATAAATCTATCATATTAATGTTAGATAAAGGACTGTGTGGTGGACTTGCATTTAAAGAATCAGTATGACAGCATTTCACATTTTTGGCCAATCTGTACTACACATCATAGTTAAAATGAGTAAGCTAATCATGTAAGTTAGTCAGGGCAGCCAAGGGACAGTTTTGTATATTCTGTGTTCTGCAACTTGCAACACAGCTGCACAATGTCTCCATCACTTGTACAACTGCACTAAAAATGCTCCTGCAATTCAGGTTTATTGACATCGACAGAGTAGATTTTAGATGGATTCAATGAGACAGGCGTCTCAGTTCTTTGCCATGTGGAGTGTGGCCTGAATTTTATGTTCCAGAAGAAACTGTAATGTTGATCTGGATTACTCGTGGGCTGTTCTGAGCGGAGTACAGAATAGCTTTGCATACATACAATACCTTGAGGTTAAGAAACATTTCCAAAGCTACAATGTTCTCATGACTTCACGTATTACAGGAAAATATAAAATGAATGAATGCCAACATTACAATTTTATGTTCCGTCATGTACCCTTAATAGCAAAATACTAATTAGCAGAGAAAACTGAATTAATATTTGATGGAAATCTAGGATATTCTGCAAGTTGCAGAACACAAAATAAACAAAACTGTCCCTTGGCTGGCCTGATGAACTTACATGATAACTTTTGAGTATCAGAACAGAATTCCAATTTTCTCTTCTCTTAAGTTTTATTTGTGACTTTTTGGTAGGAGATAAGTGTGGCTGATAGACTGAATGTGTCCCATTGGGAGATTCATCGGGCAGGTGGAATGGGATTAAATATCCACACCTGAGGGAAATGCTTCAGATACACCAAAAATTCAGCATGGCATAGGAATTGTATACAATCCCAAAATGTAATCCCGGTCACATTAAAAAAAAACACAGAGTTTGGAACACGTCTGGCTCAAGGCTGTCTTCTGATACTGAACACAACGTTTTGAACAAACAAACCGCATTATTATTTTGCTGGGGTAGCTGGGGTGATGGAATGGACCAATGAGAAGTGCCAACTCTATTTTGCTGCTTTGGTTGAGGGACAGGAAATAAATGTTTGGAATGAAAATTGTTGTTGTTAGTAAGCAATTTGAAATATTGAGTTAATCACCATAATTAAACAACTCACACGGATGAAACCATCTATGACATTGTTATTTTGTTTACTTGTTTGTTATATTTTTAAGTTTATTTGTTCTCACTGTGGTGCATTGATTTGTAAAGCAATTATGTGGGAAAAAAATAATACTCAACAAATGAACATTAACATTCCAGTGAATTATTTTATTATTTTAGCAGGCACTTATTCATCACTTGCTTCTCTCTGAAAACTATGAGAAATTTGTTTCCATGCATTGCATTTTGATTTGAGACCTCTTGTTTTAGCTTTTATAAAAGCTGTACAAATTCAAAGTTTGTCTGGAAGCAAAACAAAGTAAATGTAGAGACACAAGAGACTGTAGGTACTGGAGACTAGAACAAAAAAAAGCAAACTGTTAAAGGAGCTCGGTGGGCCAAGCAGCATGAGTGGAAACAAAGGGATATTTGACGCTTTAGGGTAAGACCCTGCATTTGGATTGTGAATGTACAGGTGTCTAGTATAGAAGAAAGACTGGGACTAGTGGGTGATAGACCAACCAAATGAGCTGGTTGACCAAATGAGATGGTCAGGTGGAGCCAGGAAGGGGAGAAGGTGCAGAGAGATAAAATACAGAAGTGTTAGTTGATAGCAGGACTAGGGGACGTAGCCTCAAGATTTGAGGGAGAAGAATTAGGACTTAGGCGAGGAGGGACTGCTTTTCCCAGAGAGCGGTGGATCTGTGGAATTCTTTTCCCAATGAAGCAGTGGAGGCTACCTCAGTAAATATATCTAAGACAAGGTTGGATGGATTTTTGCATAATAGGGGAATTTAGGGTTGTGGGGAAAAGGCAGGTAGGTGGAGATGAGTCCATGGTCAGATCAGCCATGATCTTAATTAATGGCAGAGCAGGCTCAATGGGCCGGATGCCCTCCTCCTGCTCCTATATCTTATGCTTTAATAAGATAGGTGAACACAGATAAAGTCAAAACAATGGAAGGTGGGGATAGGAAAATAGTGACAAGAGGGTGGAAAGTTATAGGTGGAAACAGATGAAGGCAGGATAAGAACAGATGGAGACTATAGGGAAGGGACTAGGAGAAGCAGGTTAAGGGAAAAGAAACCCAGACAGATAGTTGCTTGGAGTCAGCTGGGGGAAGGATTGTCAGATTTTGTGAATAAATCCTGCGAAAGTCATTTTATGTGCTTAAGAAAAGCCACAGCCCTTTGCAATCAAACCAAAGGTAGCTGCCTTGCTCTGTCATCATTACATCAGACATTGTCTCTTAAAATGGACACAACAACTCAGTAACGGTGTTTGTGAATTATGTAGAACAGTTTCTGTTATGAACAATATGTGCCATCCATCACAAATACATTACCCTACAGGATAATGGATTTAGGGAATGATTTTGGATAATGGAGGATGAAGGGTGTGCATGGAAAAGATTAACACAGATTAACAAAGGTCTGAGAACCCAGGTGGACAGGTGCGAGTCAATTACCTGAAAGTGAAAAATCCAGTGTGAGCTGTAGACTGTTCAGTCAGAATATGAAGTATTTTTCAGCTTTGCTTTTGGCCTTATCATGCCAGTAGAGCAGGCCAAGGACAGACAAGTCATTGTGGAATCTGATTTGATTCTTCACAAGTTAAAAATATACCCTGTGTTCTTGGTACTCCAGCCAAAGAGTTGTTGGGAATTTTTGGGAGTTTCTAGTACAGACTTAATACCCTGAAAGAAGTAGCTCCTTATGTATCAATTACTTAATGGGGTGTTGGGAGACATATATTTTATTCAATAAATGGGGTTTTGTACAAAAAGATGAAGAGCCACTGGACTACGTGGTCAAACATTGCCCTCTTTGACAACAAATGCAATTTAGATGGAAATAAATGAAAATAAATGGAAATAAATGGAAATTCTATGAAATAAATGAAGCAATCTGAAATATAGGGGTATTTTGAACTGAGGGGAGTCACATTGTGTGAAAAGGGATTTGTTTTGCAGTGTTCATGTTTCAATGTGTATAAGTTTGGTTCCATCCATAAAACTAGCCAAGCTCCCTGTTGTAGTTATAAGTTTCTAAAGACTGCATCTATTAGGGAAGTTTCTTCAAACTCTACTCATGTTCCCAAAACCAGATTTTCAATTTTATTTAAATTCTTTATAGAACATTGAATAGTACAGCACAGTACAGGCCCTTCAGCCCACAATGTTGTGCCCACCCTCAAACCCTGCCTTCCAAATAAACCCCACCTTAAATTCCTCCATATATCTGCCTAGTAGTCTCTTAAATTTCACTAGTGTATCTGCCTCCACCACTGACTCAGGCAGTGTATTCCGCGCACCAACCACTCTCTGAGTAAAAAACCTTCCCCTAATATCCCCCTTGAACTTCCCACCCCTTACCTTAAAGCTATGTCCTCTTGTATTAAGCAGTGGTGCCCTGGGGAAGAGGCGCTGGCTATCCACTCTATCTATTCTTCTTATTATCTTGTACACTTCTATCATGTCTCCTCTCATCCTCCTTCTCTCCAAAGAGTAAAGGCCTAGCTCCCTTAATTTCTGATCATAATCCATATTTTCTAAACCAGGCAGCATCCTGGTAAATCTCCTCTGTACCCTTTCCAATGCTTCCACATCCTTCCTATAGTGAGGAGACCAGAACTGGACACAATTCTCCAAGTGTGGCCTAACTGGAGTTTTATAGTGCTGCATCATTACTTCGCGACTCTTAAACTCTATCCCTCGACTTATGAAAGCTAACACCCTATAAGCTTTCTTAACCACCCTATCTACCTGTGAGGCAACTTTCAGGGATCTGTAGACATGTACCCCAGATCCCTCTGTTCTTCCACATTACCAAGTATCCTGCCATTTACTTTGTACTCTGCCTTGGAGTTTGTCCTTCCAAAGTGTACCACCTCACATTTCTCCAGGTTGAACTCCATCTGCCACTTCTCAGCCCACTTCTGCATCCTATCAATGTCTCTCTGCAATCTTTGACAATCCTCTACACTATCTACAACACCACCAACCTTTGTGTTGTCTGCAAACTTGCCAAACCACGCTTCTACCCCCTTATCCAGGTCATTTTCTAACATTGTTAAAATAACTTTTAATCATTTTAAAATAAGTTACTTGCAGGAAAGGACTGCATTCTCTTATTAAAAAGCCTTATTTTTGATACTTGACACTGAGCATACAATCTCTGAAGAGTATTGATAATGGCTGTGGTCATGCCTCTTGTAGAGACACTGCCCAGATGAAGGTAATGGCAAATCACTTCTGTAGAAAAATTTGCCAAGAACAATTATGGTGAAGATCATGATCACCCATGTCATACGACACACACGTAATGTATGAGTGAATGAATTCTTGATATTAAACCTATTTTCAAATGCACCATCGAAACACCTCTATTATGGCTTACTTAAATATTCTTAACCAAAAAATAATGTGAAAGTAACTACATTTAATTCTATTATGCATCCCAAATAGCTCCCATTATTCGAATATTTTACATCTGTGAATTTAAGCAAAGTTATCGGCAACTTAAATTGTAACTTAATCAGTAAAATTTCAAGTACATTTTAGTTGCAATTTTTCAATTGCACTCAAAGTAGAAACCTTATCCTAGCTGACTAAATAATTACTGACTAAAACTGAATCCTTTAATTTCAGTTTTCAGTACGTATTACTCAATGTGTACTTCATATTGTGTTCTTTGTAATTCCTCATACAGTAACATACAACAAAGTTTGATATTAAGTAATCAGAATGAAATCCCAGGAAATCCCATAATCCCACATTGTAAAATACTGAACCTGATTATTCAGCCACCATGAACTAATGGCCCTCATTATAAATGGATGGAATAGTGTAAAGCAATCCCCAAACATCAGTAAAAATCTCAGAATTCTGGAATAAGAATGGAAGCCATAAAATTCTGGCCTTAACCAAGAACAAAAAGCACATGTGAGTATTTCTGGCTCAGAGCCTTTGTTAACACAAGGGTGAATTTGATCATTGGGAATAGAAGGCTATAATGGCAGGGTTGTCTTCAGACAGAAGCATCCAATCAAAATGCTTAACTATTTAGTTAACTCTTGTTTTCTGTTCTTTTATTTTGCACGTGAATTGAAAGAGCAAACCAGTGTTAGACTGGTTTGCATAAGGCACACAGGCACTGATTATTCAGGATGATGAGGTGAGTTCCTCTGGACCATTTCCATTTCAGGTCTGAGCACTGCTCTATCCTTGATCAACGGGGATCAGAATCACTTCCTCCTACTTAGTCTTTGACCAGAACTGGTGGTGGAAAGTTTAGATATAATGGATAACTCAGCAAAAGACATGGGCTGGGTTGTGTGGTGAGAGGCCTGGGCAAGAATGGTAAGCACCCAAGTGCTGGAGTATCCGAGACTAGATTTCAAGACTGAAATGAGAACAAGGTTTTTGATTAAATGCTTGATGAGAACTTCATGTGACTAGGCAAGTTAATCAAATGAGACAGAAATCCAGAAATCCTGAACCAAATTTAATTTCTTTAAATATCCAAATCTTGGAGCCAAAACATGGCCTCCAATTAATGGAGCGGGTCAGAATTTTTAAAGGGACTGCATCAGCTATCTATATTCAGAAGAACTGGAGTGTCTAAACCCCAGAGGCTGGCGTGGTTGGCAGGGGGCGGGGGGTGTGGGGTCCTGTAATAGGACCTCCTTCCTGCTGCGAACCTCTGTCAGTCCTGACTGCTCAGGAAGACATTGACGTTAATTATGGATCAGTGTCGAGCTTGGGATGCCCCTTTTAGGAGCCCAGCACCATACCTCGGGTCCAAACTCTACCCAGTCAACACGGAACTACTGTTCACCTTGAACAGATCATGAATCCAGAAGCTTCTTAACAGTGAGGACCTGTTTCAAATCCTTGTAGATGGAGGGAATTTTGACTGGCTCAGGTTTTGCAACCATCCCTGAACATCCTTCTGAGGATGACCCCTTAGGTACTGGGGCAATTCAGCAGACCCCATAGTCTCCTCCCTAGGTTCTCTAGAGTCCCTTGTTGAAACAGAGTCCAAATTGGAGTCCTTATCCGACTCCAGAGACTTAACCAAATCAGAGTCCAAATCTTCATCTGTATCCTCAGACGATGGCAAGGCCCTAAGAATTGTCTTTGTCCTCCTGGGACAAGACTCTGAGAATCTAGGTTTAGAAGCCTTACCCTTAAATGGGACTTAGCAATTGGTTCCTTCAGGCTTAGTTGTTAGGGCTTCCCTATCCTCATTCGCAAAGTCAACATCTACTGTATGACCCAAGAGAGGGGACGTCTGTCCAGCGCAGTTGCGGTTATGTGCTGACTCAGCTCCTGCAGAGCTATGTTGAGTCAGTGGGCTGTCCCCAATTCCAGAAAATTACCGGATACCCTAGAGTCCACCTTTCACTGGTTCTTTCCTCAGGAGATCTCTGTCTTCAGCATAACCCCGGAATCTGTAGGGTTGGGAGTATTGGCTACTACTGCCTCGTTCCTCCCAATGCTCAATGGTCTTAGCAGTTTCCCAGCAGCTGCTGGTTGGGACATTTGGCCTGTAGGTGACCTGCTTCCCTGCAGATGACTCCTTATACATAATCAAAACTAAATGGACCAAAATTAAGTGCAAACGTATTTATTCATCCCTCCACTTCTTCACTGCAGCAGATTTATCCCCACTGCTTTGCCAGCTGTCTGCCTCAGACAAAAGATTTCTAAACATATTGAGATCTAAAGATGAACTTGGGTCTTCAGTGAAAATTCAATTCTATAGCGAAGCTCAATAAAAAGCAACAAGGAAGAAACAGAGGTCCAAGTATTTTATTTGGTTAGTCTTGGAAGCACACCAAGAAATTATGGGGCTTTGACCAAATTTAAATTCTGCAGTCATCCCATGTTACAAAACATATCCAAATGCAAACTCGTGGCTGGATGGGTGATTGGTAGAGTTCAAATCAAACCTAACTATATAATTTAAGATCTTCTAAAGAGATGGCTAGCTCTGGAATTTTCTAACTTTTCAACTTAATGAATAAATTATCTCCAAAGATACCAGATGAGAATCATGCAAGATAATAGATGCCACAATTTTAGGTAACATTCAGTTCTTCTGGAATGTGTGCTCTTTTCCTGGAGATGTGGCTTTGGTTGGGACCTATAGCTCTGAAGAACAGGTTCTAACTCAGCATTGCATTGCATTAAGTTGGATAATATGAAGGTAATTTGCACCTTTATAGCCTAGTTAGTAATTTAACAGGAACAACAGTAATGCTAGCATTACTTTACAATATTAGAAAAATATATACACACTAATTATCAGCCTGGTGAGAACCATAAAGAACTGTTCCAAATATTCCCTTAGCAATTTTGTAAAATATTTCTTCAGCATGGAAGGTGTAAGGCCATTTTTCTTCCATCTAGAATTTAGACACGCTCATAGAGGAAGATACATCTAGTTCAAAAATCAGGATCCACTGTGCAAATGATAAAATCTAGCTTAAAAGGCTTAATACAGCTATATGCTATATCAAAAGGAATGCTGATGAACAGACATGCTTAGAAATGTCAATGTATTAATGCTCCATAGTATGGGTAACTCTGCTCTCTATAGCATCACTCTACTCTCTTAATTTCTTGCAGAGTAGACTGTTGGAGATCATCAGTCATTCAATTTTCAGGCATCTTTCTTTTAATGGTTGACTCTTGAAGTCTACTACTTTCTCATCCTTAATAAAGCACTGTGTATACATTGCATTAGGCACTGTTCTCTGCTGGTGAGCATTAAGCAAGAATAAATAATAGATCAACTCCATGACATTGATAAGATCATGGGAACATGTGCTCTTCACTCACTTGAACCTGGGTTCCTGTTCAAACAGCTCTGGCTATTTTGTGAAATAGCTCCATACATACATCCCTTCTCCTGTATCCAATTATTTGACTAACACCAATTATTGTTTGCAGGAGTTAGCTCTAACATTTACTATTGCTGTGAAAGTGTTTTACGATTTCTCTCTTTAAATTCTTGCCCTCTAATTTTTTAAAGATTATTTAAAATGATTATGAAGACTCGTAGTCCTCTCTTATTGTCATTTAGTAATGCATACATTAAGAAATGATACATTATTGTATGCAGCACAGCAACAAGCCCTTCTTGCCCAATGAGCCCATTCTGCCCAATTACACAGTTGTGACCCATACATCGTTGGGATGTGGGAGGAAACGGGAGTGCCCAAGGAAGCCCACGCGATTATGAGGAGAAGGTACAAACTCCTTGCGGACGGAGGTGGGAATTCAACCCGGCTTGCTAATGCTGTAATAGTGTTATGCTAACTGCTATACCGCCGTGCCACCCCAGTTCTTAGACCAACCAACCCAGGCTGAGACTGCAGCCTGCAAAGATAATTTTTCTCTGCCTCTTCTATCAGTTTGTCTAATATCATGAAAACTGTATCAGATTTATCTTTAAACTTCCAGATGTTAGAGAATGCAGAATTACTTTCCATAATCTCCTGTTAGTTAATCCTGAATTCCAGATATGATTCTAGTAAATCAATGCTTAACTATTCCAAGACTAATGTAAACTTCCTCACTCAAGAATTCTAGTTATTTGTTGGGAAGTGGATATTATACTGATTGCTGTTGTCTAGACAAAGTGGTGCTGAGCTAATTTCTTGAACTTCTGCGGTCCTTTTGTGAAGGGTTCTCACAATTTTTGGTACAGAAATGGGCACTTTCTGCCCACCTCATTCATGCCAACCTTTATTCCTATCTACACCGATTCCATAATTAGACCCATAATTCCTCTATAACTAAATTCTAATCCAAATGCCTTTAAAGCGTGGTAATTGTATCTTCCTTCACTACTTCCTCTGGCAGCTTGTTCCAGATATTCACCACTTTCTATGTGAAAAATTTATCCCTCAGATCGCTTTTAAATATTCCCCAATTAGACCTCTCGGGAAAGCAGCTAAAATAATCAAAGACTCCTCCCACACTGCAAATTCTCTTTTTCCCCTTGTTCCATCAGGCAGGATATACAAAAATTTGAAAACATGTTTCAAAAATTTCAGAGGTACATTTAATGTCAGAGAAATTTATACAGTATACATACTGAAATTCTTTCTCTTTGCAACCATCCACAAAAACAGAGTGCCCAAAGAATGAATGACAGTTAAATGTTAGAACCCCAAAGCCGCCTCCAGCTCCCCCTTCCCACGCGTAATCAGCAGCAAAGCAATGATCCCCCCTCCCCCACCACCAAAAAAAGCTTCGGCACCCTCCACCGAGCACTGAAGCATGCAGCAAAACATCAATGAAGACACAGACTTGCAGTACCCCAAAGACTTCTTGTTCACCCGGTAGTTTGACATGCCACAGGCTCTCTCTCGCCATACTAAGGGAAAAAGGGATGTCTCCATTTCACAGTGAAAGGGAGACATAACAAACAACTCGCTGATTTACGATGTTAATCGTCGTAAAAAGTCCGTTGTATCGCTCTTTCCGAGGTCTGTACCCAAAGAACTTGGGTCTCTAGACACACAGCCAGAGAACTTCCATCTCCCACGACACACCGAATTCCTGCAGAGGCACCGACCTCGAGTCTGCCTGCCTCCAGAGCCACAAGATCCCAAAACCCTGAAGGCGCACTAGTCTTCCATGCTGTGTCCTTGGTATATCGAATAACGGCCAGTCATGAGACCCCGAAAGCAGATCCCATTCCTGCAAAGAACCAAAGTCAGTGTGTAACTCCAGGTTAGGGTCTTCGAAAGAATCCTGAAAGGGAAAATAGAGATATTAAAGATAGAAATAGAACTGTTTCCGAAGGTGCAAGCAGAGGAGTCTTCGATTAGTGCTTTCGTCTCCTAAGCTCTACTCCTGTCATCCCTTGTATCACCATCTTTAAGAACAGGCTCTATCCCTCTGTTATATGTCTCCCGAATAGTATTGGTAATTCATAAAGATGAATTCTTGATCTTTCAGTCTGCCTTGCATGTTATTTATTTAACTGCATGGCAGTTTGTTTGTAACTATAAATATATTCTGCATTCTATCATTGATTTTGACATAGATATACTTATATTTGGAATGGTCTGTCTGGATGGCTGCAAAACAAAGCATCCCACTGTACCAGTAAACCACTTACCAGTTAAATCCGTGCCCTCCAGTTCTAGACTCCCCTCCCCTGCCCTGCCCTGGAAAAAAGTGACGTTGACTCTTTATCCCATCTATATCCCTCATAATTTTATAAATCTCTATAATGTCATCTCTTAGCCTCCTATGTTGCAGCGAAAATAAATCAAATTTACTGTATCCCGCACCCTATATTCCAGGGAACATCCTATTAAATATCTTCTGCATTCTCTCTATTGCTACCACATCTTGCCAGTCATAAATTGACCAGAACTGTGTTCAATATTCTAAGTGCATTCTAATCAATGTTCCATACATATGCAATGTGATGTTCCAACTCTTATAATCAATGCCTTGGTCAAATATGGCACACACGCCAAATGGCTTCTTCACTGCTCTATCCACCTATGTCACCACTTTCAGTGAACTATGGACTTGCAACCTAAACTCTCTCTCTGCCTCAATGTTCCTTTAATCATTGCCATTTACTCTGTGTATTGACAGAATCTGACTACTTGAACTGCATTACATCGCACTTGTTTGGATTAAATTTCACCTGCTGTACCCATCTTTCCATCTGATCTATGTTCTGCTGTGTCCTTAGACTACCTTCTTCACCCCCAATGCCAAGACCAATTTTTGTGATCTAAAAATTTGCTAATTATACCCCCTCCTGTATTTTGTTGGAAAAGGAGGTCCAGGATTTAGATGAAGTCCTAATGAAGATACAGTGATGTATTTCTAATTCAGGTTAATATACTGGGGAGGAGCCTACTGGTGCTGAGATAGACCAAAGAACAATATAGCACAGGAATAGTCATAGTCATAGTAATAGTCATACTTTATTGATACCGGGGGAAATTGGTTTTCGTTATAGTTGCACAATAAATAATAAATAGTAATAGGACCATAATAGTTAAATAGTAATATATAAATTATGCCAGTAAATTATGAAATAAGTCCAGGACCAGCCTATTGGCTCAGGGTGTATGACCCTCCAAGAGAGGATTTGTAAAGCTTGATGGCCACAGGCAGGAATGACTTCCTATGACGCTCAGTGCTGCATCTCGGTGGAATGAGTCTCTGGCTGAATGTACTCCTGTGCCCACCCAGTACATTATGTAGTGGATGAGAGACATTGACCAAGATGGCATGCAACTTAGACAGCATCCTCTTTTCAGACACCACCATGAGAGAGTCCAGTTCCATCTCCACAACATCACTGGACTTACGAATGAGTTTGTTGATTCTGTTGGTGTCTGTTACCCTCAGCCTGCTGCCCCAGCACACAACAGCAAACATTATAGCACTGGCCACCACAGACTTGTAGAACATCCTCAGCATCGTCCGGCAGACATTAAAGGACCTCAGTCTGTCAGGAAATAGAGACGGCTCTGACCCTTCTTGTAGACAGCCTCAGTGTTCTTTGACCAGTCCAGTTTATTGTCAATTCGTATCCCCAGATACTTGTAATCCTCCACCATGTCCACACTGACCCCCTGGATGGAAACAGGGGTCACCGGTACCTCAGCTCTCCTCAGGTCTACCACCAGCTCCTTAGTCTTTTTCACGTTAAGCTGCAGATAATTCTGCTCACACCATGTGACAAAGTTTCCTACTATAGCCCTGTACTCAGCCTCATCTCCCTTGCTGATGCATCCAACTATGGCAGAGTCATCAGAAAACTTCTGAAGATGACAAGACTCTGTGCAGTAGTTGAAGTCCAAGGTGTAAATGGTGAAGAGAAAGGGAGACAAGACAGTCTCCTGTGGAGCCCCAGTGCTGCTAATCACTCTGTTGGACACACAGTGTTGCAAGCACACGCACTGTGGTCTGCCAGTCAGGTAATCAAGAATCCATGATACCAGGGAAGCATCCACCTGCATCGCTGTCAGCTTCTCCCCCAGCAGAGCAGGGCAGATAGTGTTGAACGCACTGGAGAAGTCAAAAAACATGACCCTCACAATGCTCGCTGGCTTGTCCAGGTGGGCGTAGACACGGTTCAGCAAGTAGACGATGGCATCCTCAACTCCTAGTCGGGGCTGGTAGGCGAATGGGCCCTTCTGTGATATCAGTGCCGACTGATCTCTGTGTTAATCACATTGCTAAACTGATCTAAATCTCTTCTGCTTGCACATAATCCATATCCCTCCAATGCTTGCATACCAATGCTTCTATCTAAAAGCCCCTTAAATGGTACAATCTTGTCTGCTTCTACCACTACTCCTGACAGCCCATTCCTACCACTTACTACGCTCTTTATTAAAAACTTGTCTCACAGATCTCCTTTACACTTTCCCCCTCTCAGGATAAGTGCATATCCTCCAGTATCTGAGATGTCTAACTGGGCAAAAAAAATGATTCTATCTGCCTTAACTATACCACTCATAACTTTATTCACTATCAGGTCTCCATTCAGCATCCAATGCTTCAGCAGAGAAAACACGTTTGTTTAACCTCTCTTTATTGCTCATACCCTCTAATCTAGGTGTTGCTAATTATTATATTCCTCTCCTTCACTTCTGGTGCATCGACCGACTACCTTGCCGTTTCTTTAGAGGTTGAGTTGCTAGCTGGGAGTTGAACCCTGCACGGATGGAATGCATGTAAAGAGCCAGCTGGATTCGAACGTGGGACCACCACCTCAAAGTCCAGTGCAGATTCCAATACGCCACTGGCCAAAATCTTGGTAGGATTCTCGTAAACCTCTTTTGTACTGTACAGACAATAGCCAAAGTGAAGACTGTCAAAAGCGTTACATTGCTCATAGCTGTAAAATGTCTCAGTGCCTATACCAATGTTTTTGTTCCTTTTCATGCCTTGTGGCACATGGGGTGGCATTTTTGCTGTTTCCGTAACATTTGACTGTTTTTTTCCACCAGGCCGGGTTGCTAACTTGACGCTGAACTGGGCACAGATGGAAAGTGTGCGAGGGGGTGGCTGGATTCGTTCTCAGGAGCATTCGCCATGAAGTCTGGTGCTGTCGCCACTACATCACCGGCCGGCTGCCTATACCAATGAAGGGACAAAAACCATTTGACTTCTTTACCACCCCATCTACTAGTGTGGACCTCTCAGAAAGCTATGCATTTCGACCCTGTAATCTCTCTGTCCATCACTGCAATTAAGGATCCTGCCATTGACTGCATATTTTCCCTTTATATTTGACCTCCCAAAGAGCAGCACCTCACACTTTCCCAGATTGAACTCCAAACTGATGTCCTCATGAGCTTTCTGCTTTTGCCCTTCTAGGTAATAGACAATGAGGGTTTGGCAAGTGTTGACAGAGGAGGTTATGTGAGTAACTGCTGTGCATTTTGCTGATAAACGTCGCACTAATGGCAGAGGGAATGGATGTTTAGGGTGGTGGATGGAGTGTTAATCAAACTGGCAGCTAAGTCCTCGATGGTGTCAACTTTGCCTTTCTTGTAAGGGGACTCATCCAAGCAAGTGGAAGGAATTCCAATCTGCTCCTGACCATTCTCTAGATAGTGGAACGGCTTTGGAATGTCAAGATGTGAGTCTCTTGCTTCAGGATACACAACTTCTAACTAGCGCTTTTCACTGTTGACCCCACAGATGAAGATGATAGTAAAGGTAATGCCACTGAATATCAAGTGTATGTGACAAGAGTCTCTCTTACTGGTGATGGCCTTTGCCTGGTACTTTACATACAGCACAGGAACAGGTTAATGGGCTCATCACAAATATGTCATACTTATGAGGGTGATGTTACTTGCTTATAATTTGAGTATAACTGAATGCTTTCTAGGTCTTGCTGCAGGCTGATATGGGCTGTTTCATTTTCTGATTAGTCACAAAGGAACTCAGCACATGCAATCATCCCTATTCTTGATCTATTGATGGGCAACAGACCATTAAGCAGTTGGAGCTGGTACATCAAATTAGCATTCATTTTTTAAACAACAAAATCTGGACCTTTGATGACCACAGAGAAAAGAATGATGGTCAAGAATGTATCAAAGCTGAAGGTAAAGGAGAAGCAGCAGGTCTTCATAAATAAGAACATGCAAGGATAGTAGGAGCCATGTATGTCTCCAGTGTGGGTGGGCTCCTTCATCAGTGCAGTAAGCTGTGGGACTGAAAGCTAGGATTAACAGATGTTCTATATTTTTGAGGTGGTTAATTTTGGTCTTGCCACCCAATGGCACCTAAAAGCACGATGACAGTGAAATGAAATTATAGAGCTTACAGATGGAACTTCACCCATCCCAGTGTCAGAGGTGAAGTTTGATTATGGCAGCGAGTACCTCTGTTGAGAACATTCGATACAAGTAAAACTTTGCAGACATTTAAAAAAAATAATCCAGAGCCCCAAAGCAACTTTCTTAGAAGCCACCAGAATCTGTATGTTGCACAGGTGGTACCGCAACTCCATGAAAGCAATAGACGGCCAAAATAAAAGGAAAACTAAAGTTCTCCTTCATTCTTGTGGCTGCTTTGAAGTATTGTGAAACAGACTTGTGCTCTGTGTATTTTTCGACACGTCACTGTGGTAGTTTTTTTTGTCGTAAATTTTTGAGAATATGTGTGATTTTCTGGTCTGAATGGCTTTAAAGAACATGCTTCTGTTCTCTTAAGGCTTGCAGAGGGAAAGAAATGATTTGGAGTGTAAATTTTTCTTCTCCACTGTTCTATTTCACACAAATCGGCTTCTTTTAAATTTAAGTGAATCTGAAGTGCCAAATAGATGTCTTCCACCAGAAAATAAACAAAGGGGAGAAGCCAGGTCCTGAATTTAAGCAGAATTGATACCAAATTTGCCTCATTTTCTTTGGCAGTCTACTCAGAATACTTGTAATTTTTTGGAAAATATACTTGCCAGTGGTGCTACAGTCACAGAAAAAGGCCTATCAGCCCACTGAATACTGCTGACATTTATAATAATGCTACTTTAAACTGCTTTTTTTTCATCAACTCCCCCCTCCCACCAGATTTTACCATATACCTAAACACTAAGGGCAATTTCTAATGGTCAGTTACCCTACCAACCCATGTGTTGTTGGGATATGAGAGGAAATGTGATGACTTGAAATTGCTGAACTTAGTGCCGAATCTGAAATATGGCAAATTGGAACATTACCTTATATTTTGAATGACAATCACAACATCCCAGATCCAACATTAAGTGCAACAATTTCAGATAACCAGTGTTCCCATAAATTACCACTTCTGATTTATAGCTGAACACCCTGGTTCACAGTTTTACTGCTATGCTGTGGGTACTTAATTTTAGCAGTTCTGTAAGAGCAGTCTGTTTGGCTTTCAGTCTGTTTGGATTATTGTTGAAGATAAGGGATGCTGAGGGATGTGTGTCATCCAATTAGGATGGTGGAACCGGGAGGTTTTGTGAGGGACACTAAGGTTGATCTTGGTTTTTTTTGTTCAGTGGGAGATGAAGACAGAAGACATTGGAGAGAACCAGTCGTAAGATACAACCCCGTGGGGGATCGTGATTCGATGGAGCAAGGTGCTGGGGTCTACTGAGGAATGGTGAATATGACTTTTGGTAGAGCTGAGCTCCAACTTGTGCATATTTGACTGTTTAATTATAATGGGCCCTTTTAATCTTTTTTTCCTTCTTTTCTTTACTAACCCATTAGTTAAGTTAAGATTCATAAATATAATTCCTTTAATTGTATGCCGTGTGCTGTCTGTTATATCTTGGCACTGAGTTATAATAGGATAGCAAATTACACAGCATCCACACAACCCGGGGTTTGGGTTAGGAGACCCAGCTCAATCTCACTGGTTTGGCGGGACTGGCATGTGTATTCTCTAGACTTATGCAGCCAAGAAAACCAGCAGGGTTTCACAGCATTCAGAGTATTTTATTTTGGTAATATTGAAGAAGTATTCAGCTTCTCCAACCTACATTTCCTCAGGGCTGATCTCTTTTTTTTTCCTTCTTTGCACAATATCACCATCTTCCTGCCTCCATTTTCCCCCTTCTTGTCATTTAATATCTCCTGTCTTCAGCTCTATTACTGGCATTCCCTGACATTCCTTTCTGCCCCAGCTTTCTCTGCATCTAACTCTTCCTGTGTCTGATACAATGTCATCAACCTGTGATGCTAATTCTGATCCTCTCTCTGGTGCTGTTAATGAACATTCATATATACCGACCATGGTTTTCGGTTGGGTGCTGGACGCTCAGAGAGATTTGGCGGGGGGCGGGCACCCGGCGCTTGGCCGGGGGCCGTGGTCGAGTGGTCGGCGACTTGGGCAGGCTCCCCCACCGGACTTAGTCTGGTGAGGAGGGTGTGAGGACACCCGGCAGGACTAAAAAAAAACAAGACCTGACAAAGGGCGGATGAGCTCCTTGAGCCAACGGCCATCTTCCGTGGACGAGATTAAAGCCTCACCACGTATCTATGAATTGTATGCTATGCACCTAGTTAGAAGAGATGATGACTTGGGCGCTGCACTGTGTGCCTGGACCTGCCCAAGGCCTCGGCCTAAGGAAGGGCCAAGCTAGAAGAAGCGGCCGCGGCTGGAGGCCGACACGGCCTCGGGCTCGAGTTCGGCGGGGGTGGTGGCAGGCGGTGCCAAGGCAGCCAGCGAGAATTAACTGGAGGAGAGGCTGTACTTGGTGCTGTCGCAAGATCGAAGAAGAGAGAGGTGCATAGCGGCCAACCCCAGATTCGGGATGGCACCCATCCAACAGCAGAGCTACTTCGGGAAATCATCATTTAGAACCAACAGTGATGAAGGAACAGTAGTATGCACTCAGTGTCCACTTTATTAGGTATTTCTTGTACCTAATAATGTGGCCTCTTAATGTGTGTTCATGATCTTCTGCTTCTGTGGCCCATCCACCCCAAGGTTCAACAAATGTGTTCACAGATGCTCTTCTGCATGCCACTGTTGCAACGTGTTCTTACTTCAGTAACTGTCGCCTTACTGTCAGCTTCAACTATTCTGACCTCTCTCATTAACAAGGCATTTTCAATCACAGAACTGCAGCTTACTGGATATATTTTTTTAGGGTTTTTTTGCAGCATTCTCTGTAAACTCTAGAAAAGGGGACCCCAACCTGGGGTCCTCAGACCCCTCAGTTAATGGTTGGCGTCCATGGCGTAAAAAAGGTAGAAACTGCTGTACATGATAATCCCAAGAGATCAGCAGTTTCTGAGATACTCAAGTCGCCCTGTCAAACACCAGCAAACTTTCCACGGTCACAGTCACTTAGATCACATTACTTCCCCATTCTGATGTTGCTCTGCACAGCAAGTGAACCTCAGCCATCTTTGAGTGATTTGTTTTTTCATTGAGTTGCTATCACATGATTGGCTGATTAGATATTTGCATTAATGAGCAGGTGTATAAATGTACCTAATAAAATGGCCACTGAGTGTCATTCTGAAACAGCACTTTGTGGGATTTGGAGAGGAACCCGCAGTGGTAGTGTCTCCTTGTGCCTGTTGTTCAACGTGTGGATTTGGGATCTATGGCTGAATAATTTGGCAGGGTGTGGGAACTGGAATGATAGGGCTTATAATTGGGCTGCTGGTATATAAATAGATGCAGTATGTAATGAGATTGTGAGGAAGTGCAGGCAGATGTTAGGGTAAGTTTGCATTTGGTAAGATGAGTTGAAGTGCAACATGGGTCAAAATCAGAAAGGGTGTTGAATACAAGACTGAAGGTGTAATATTTGAATGCATACAGTTTACAGAGTAAGGTAGATGATCTTGTAGTGCAATTCGAGATTGTCAAGTATGATGTTGGCATCACTGAGTTGTAGCTCAAAGAAGATCATGGCTGGGAGCTTAACATCCAAAGATACACCTTGTAACAAAATGACAGGCAGCTAGGCAGAGGGGGGCTCTGTTGATAAAAGTTGAAACCAAATCCTCAGAAATAGGTGACATATGATCAGACAATGTAGAATCCTTGTGAGTAGAGTTAAGAAACTGAAAGGATGAAAAGACCCTGATTGGAGTTGTATACAGGCCTCTAACTAGCAGTCAGGACGTGGGATACAAATTACAATGGGAGGTAGAAAAGGAAAGTAAAAAAAAACAATGTTACAATCGTCATGGTAGATTTCAATATGCAGGATGACTGAGAAAATCAGGTTGGCTGTGAATCCCTTGAGAGGGAATACCTGGAAGATTGCTTTTTAGAGAAGATTGTGCTTGAGCCCATTAGAGGAAAGGTGTACATTAGGTGTAGTATACTGAAACAAATTTAATTAGAGAGTTTAAGGTAAAGGAACTCCTAGTGATCATAATTTGATAGAATTCATCCTGTAGTTTGAGAAGTAGAAGCTAAAAGTGAATTATTACAGAGGAGTAAAGGGAATTACAGAGGCATGAAAGAAGAGCTAGCCAGAGTCTATTGGAAGGGGCACTAGCAGGAATGATGGCAGAACAACAATGACTGGAGTTTCTAGGGACAATTTGGAAGGTGTATGATAGATACATTCTAAAGATGAAGAAGTATCCTAAAGGGGAAGATGGGGCAATCGTGGCAGACAAGGGAAGTCGAAGAGAATATAAAAGTAAAAGAGAGGACAATAAAGCAAAAATTAGTGGGAAGTTAGATAATTGGCAAGCATTTAAAAACTAATAGAAGGCAACTAAAAAACCATATGGAGAGAAAAGATGAAATATGAAGGGATCTAGCCAATAATATAATAGAGGATACCAAAAGTTTTTTTTTTCAGATACAGTATACTGCAGAAAGAGTAAAATAGAGGCAAGAGCAGATACCAGACTGCTGGAAAATGATACTGGATTGGTGGAAATGGGGAACAAAGAAATAGTGCCAGAAGTTAACAAGAATTTTGCAATAGTTGTCGTTATGGAAGATACTAGCAGCATACCAGAAATTTGATAGTGTCGGGGGCAGAAGTGAGTGTTGTTGGTATTACTAAGGAGAGGATGCTTAGGAAGATGAAAGGTCTGAAGTAAAATAAATCACTTGGACCAGATAGACTACACCCCAGGGTTTTAAAAGAGGTAGCTGAAGAGATGAGAAGGAATTAATCATGATCTTTCAAGGATCACTAGATTCTGGAATGGTTCCGGAAGATTTTGCAATTGCAAATGTCACTCCACTCCTTAAGAAGTGAGAGAGGCAGAAAAAAGATTGTAATTAGCCTGATTTCAGTGATTTGGAAGATGCTGGAGTCTACTATTAAGGATGTGGTTTTGGGGTACTTGGAGGCACATGATAAAATAGGCCACAGTCAGCATAGTTCCCTTGAGGGGAAATCTTGCCTGACAAATCTTTTGGAATTCTTTAAGAAAATAACAGGCAAGATAGAGAAAAAAGAGTCAGTGGATGTTGTTTACTTGGATTTTCAGAAGGCCTTTGACAAGGTGCCATGCATGAGGCTACTTAACAAGATAAGAGCCCATGGTATTACAGGAAAGATACTAGCAAAGATAGAAGACTGGCAGACTGGCAGGAGTGGGAATAAAGAGGGCCTTTTCTGTTTGTCTGCCAGTGAAGAGTGGTGTTCCACGGGGGTTGATGTTGGGTCCACTTTTTTCATGCTATATGTGAATGATTTGGATGACAGCAATGATGGCTTTGTGATCAAGTTTGCGAATGATGACAAGATAGGTGGAATGGCAAGTAGTGTGGAGGAAGCAGGGAGTCTACAGAATGATTTAGACAGATTGGGAGAATGGTTAAAGAAGTGGCAGATGTAATAAAGTTTAGGGAATTGTATGATCAATCACTTTGGTAGAAGGAATACAGGTGTAGACTATTTTCTAAACGGGGAGAAAATTTTAAAAAATCAGAGATGGAAAGGGACTTGGGAGCCCTTGTGAAGAGTTTCCTGCAGTTAACTTATAGTTTGAGTTGGTGGTATGGAAAGCAACTGGGATGTTAACATTCATTTCAAGGGGACTAGAAGACATTGTTCAGACTGCATCTGGAATATTATGAGCAGTTGCGGGGCCCTTATTTTAGAAAAGATGTGCTGACATTGGAGCTTCTTGAGAATAATTTTGGAAAAAAAGAGTTAACATATGAGGAGCATTTTGATGGCTCTGGGCCTGTATGAGGGGGGATCTCATTGAAACCTATTGAATATTGAAATCTCTGGATGCAAGGATGTTTCCTCTAGCGGATAAGTCTAGGATCAGAGGGCACAGTCTCAGACTAGAGAGATGTGAATTTAGGGCAGGGATGAGGAGGAACTTCTTTAGCTAGAAGTCAGTGAACCTTTGGAATTCATTGCCATAGGTGGCTGTTCCTCCATTGTTTTAGAATCTTATATCTTATATGTTATCAGATATAAGATTCTTATAATCTTATATGTTAGCTCACTTTGTTTTAAAGAACAGTGAGAATTTGGCATTGAGGCCAGATGTTCAATACCATGAGTGATCCTTGCACATGTCTGCAATCTTTATTATTATTATTTTCTAATATATTGCAAAAAAGACATGTTTTCTCCCATTATAATTTTGTAATGTTTGTACATACCTAAGTACATCAAACATCTCCAATAAGAAAAAAATAGACGTCGTTCTTTAAAGGAATAGTTTTCAGTGTTGCCCTCCAAGTTTTTGGGTTGCATATCCCATCTGTGGAATAATCTAAATCAGAAACACATGCTTTGAAACTAGAATCTGAAATTCTATAAAAAGTCAGTGACTACATTCAAGTTAACATGCCAGTAGCAAAAAAAAAAACAGAAGTGTAAGAATGGCAAAATGGGGAAAAAATTAAGCTAAAAGGAAGGAAAGATCAAAGGTGCAGATTTGCTTGGGTTTTTGATTTGCAGCTCACTTAACCCACGAACCAAACCTCCCACTGACTGGCACTTGCAGAACATCCTTCCCTTGGTAAGACACATTTAAATGTCGCAATAATTTACAGTCCAAGGTATATCTAAGTTGTGCTTGTGTTTTTAAACCTTACTCTCTTTGGTCTGATTTAACCCTGAGATTAGTTGGAAAGGTTCAATAGAGATGGTTAATTTTTTTCTCAACATGATAAATCATCGGATTCTGAATCAAATCACGTTCATCCTCAAGGAAGGAAAAGAATAATTTGAAATACTTAATGCTTATTTCTAATAAAAGAATTTCAAAATACATAAATGAAAAAATGTAAAAAAATCTACTTACCTCATTTCCTGTAGTCTTCAGTACTGGCAGTCATACAGTTGTTCATATCATAATCTCAACCAGGTGTGCAATATCACTGCAATAATTCTTGAATAGCACAATCCGCGTAAAAAGTATAAATCAGTCTTGCTCATGAGGATTTCTATTTTAAAATTTCCACTCTGTTTATTATTAGCAGAGACATATAACAGGGGATATCTGAAGATACAGTTGCAAGACCCGCCTACCTTTAATGATGTGAGGTCTGTAGCTGTATTTCAATCACAGCATAAAAATGTAAATAGCTATGGTTTGTTTCTGATTTTATGCAGAGAATGCACTGCATATGGAGATGTTCAGTGGTTCAGTCTTACTCCTTTATTTGGCATTCCTAAAATATTAGTTTGATTTGATTTTATACAGGAAACTGTATGCTTATTTTCAAAGTTAGATGGATTGTTTAGTTCTCAAAGGCTTAACTTATTCAAAGAACTGTTTTAGACTAATAAAACTATAGTCACAATATGTAGCTTGGAAAAAAATCACTTACAACCAATTTTACGAAGTCAAAAATTAAAAGGGGGGAGGAAATCTAGAAAACAATAATTACTGGGAAAGTGACACCAAGCTAATTGTTGGCTCTAATGAACCTCATCCTAGGGTTCTAAAAGAAGTGGCTACTGAGATAGATGATCGTAAATACCATTGATTTGGGAAAATGTTCCATTAGATTGGCAAATAGTAAAACTAATTCCTTTCTTCATAAGGAAAGGATGACAGAAATCAGGACACTATAGGCCAGTTGCAATAACACCTCCCTTAGCATGTGTCTTAAAATGCTACAATTATCAAAATTCAAAATTTAAAGTATATTTATTATCAAAGTACATATATGTCTCCTTATATCACCCTGAGATTCACTTTCTTGTGGTTATTTGCTGTAGAACAAAAAGCACAAACAAATCAATGAAAAAGTCTGCACAAAGACTGACAAACTTCAGTGAATCCAATCATATTATGATCACTTTCCCCTAAGGGTTCTTTGACCTTAAGCTCTCTAATTGTTCATTGCACAATACCCAATCCAGAATAGCGGATCCCCTTGTGGGCTCAACCATGAGCTGCTCTAAAAAGCAATCTTGTAGGCACTCTAGAAATTCCACCTCCTGGAATCCAGTCCAAACCTCATTTTCCCCAATCTACTTGCATATTAAAGTCCCCCATGACTATTGGAACATTTCCCTTTTGCAATGAAATTTCTATCTCCCATTGTAATTTCTAGACCACATCCTTACATGTCATAGAAAATTATTTTGTGCCGGTCTCTCGAACCATTCCTTCTTCAAACCAGTTTAGGAGTGTTGGATTTCTTGAGAAACATTGACAGATCCTCCTTAATTGTCAAGAAACTTGACAATTAAGGGTCTTTTTACCCTTGTAGTTCCTTAGCTGTATCCACAATGATGCAACACCTTCTGACCCTATGTCACCTCTCTCTAATGATCTGATTTCATTTTTTACCAACAGAGAAACACCAGCCCCTCTGCCTTCCTGCTGTACATTTGATACAAGATGTATCTTTAGACATTAATCCCCCAGCTGTAATCTTCTTTCAGCCATGATTCAGTGATGCCTAACATCATATCTGTCTATCTGCAACTGTGCTGCAAGCTTCATCTACCTTATTCTGTATTCTGTGCGTATTCAAATACAACACCTTCAGTCCTGTGTTCACCTTTCTTGATTTTGTCCACCTTTTATGTTGCAACTCATTCTGTTGATTGCAATTTTACCCCATGAGCAGCCTCTCCTCACTACTCACATACACACATATATATATATAGAAAGATAGATAGATAGATATTTATTGATATGTGCATATTTGTATGTAACGTGCATGCCAGTCCAAACTATGCAGGCCTAGATGTACATCTTAGGTTTCTTGACAAATGAGGACGATCTGTTAATGTTTCTCAAGAAATCCAACACTCGTAAACTAGTTTGAAGAAGGAATGGTTAGAGAGATCGGCACAAGATAATTTTCTATGACATGTTTTAGTACTTCACATATTTTAGATTTGGCTGTGAATTGAAGCAAATTTGCAGTAAACTATAATTTTTGTTTTAGAAGTAAGTTTCAGTTTGCACACCACCAGTCAGTCCTCTGAAAAATTGCCAATGTTTTGAATTTTGGTTGATTTTGCATTGTAGAAAAGCTTCTGAATGAAGAATAACCAAACTTAGTCCATTAATACCATTATTGTTGGCAAAGGGAAGAGAAATTCATCCCATTCATCTGGAATAAATTCAGACAGAAATAATATGAATGGAACTTAGCAATTTTTATGACAAGACTACCAGTCCATCTTCTGTTTGCCTTTCGACATAGGATCTTTGATATGGACTGACTGTGTCTCCAAGTTTGACAGAAATAGTCAATCTAAGGTCTGAATTACTTTTATACTCAATGATTATTTAACATTGTACCAGAGAACAAATTGCTAGTTAGTAATAAGGAATGATACAAACATGAAACAGACAGCATAATTATGAAACAAGTTTGGAAACAGTTCAAATGTGAATGTGCTATAACCATATTATTTGAATTTTTCTTCAGATTGGTCTTTATGAAACAGAGTAAAGCAGATAATTTTATTGTGAAAGACTAATATTCCTTGAGTGAGTGGGACACTCATCAGAGTATCCTGATCTGGATTTGAACAGTGAAGTACCTCGAGGATCATTTAGGCATCAGGTAGTGAAAGGCTGAGACCACACTCCCCATGGACTCTTGCCTTTTACTAATGTCTGTGGGATTTTGTAACATTACAAATGAAGTTAAAAGGTATTGAAATATCATAAAATATTTAAAAAATAATTTTAGAAGACCGTTTCATTAAAAACAAAGAAATAAACTGAAAACATTAAAAACAAAATAAGGGAAATAAATACCAGAACATACCCTTTTCTTCTGCATCTCTTGCTTGGAGATCAGAATAGAGGTTGTGATCCTTCACCAAGTCTTGTTATTGTGTATTTGCAGGGGCAGATTCTTGGCATATTGGAATCTAATAAAGAAAACAGAGAGTAGTTGCAACATTCAGTAAGTCAGGCAGCATTGGTGGAGAAAGAAAGAGGGTTAATATTTCAGGTAATTTTTCCTAAACCTGATAACCGGCCGATTGTTTCCAGGACTATCTATTTACTACAGATTTCCACCATTTGCATTTTTTCCAGTTTTCAATAAATGGAATGCAGTGAAGGAACAGAGGGATAAATCAACCAGCAGTTCTCCCTCAGCTCATCACAGACTAATGGCAGAGCTAGCGGGGTAAAACCAGTCTATTCTAATCTTCCAGGGGCTGAACGTCAATGATTCCCTTCAGAACTGCCAATATGACTAGTTGAAGCAGCTCCATTGGAAATGTAGTTAAACTCCTTGGAAATGTTGCTTCTAAAATTGCGGACCAGCCACAATACTGGAAGCAAAAGAGATTTATAGCAAGTTATGTTTATTCTTAAATTACATTTTCCAAAAAAAGTTCACCTCAGGAGATTATATATAAATAAACAACATGAAGTCAGTTGAAGGAGCTCAACTTTCAGCATTGATAGGAACATCCCGCTGTTGTTGGTTAGAGTCCAGCATGAAGTGAGTAAACTGGCAAGCATCCTTTCAACATTAATGATTGACAGTGAAACCAAATGAATCCTTTTATTAGTACGGAGAGCTCTGGAAGCTGCCTTATCCGAAAATTCAGCTAACAGTGGATGTTGAGCTCCATCCACGTATTAAAGACAGGTGCTGGTATTTTTCTTTCCATTGTCTGGATTTCCATGGGATACAGAACACAGACAGCATATGAGATTTCCACAGCAAGGTTCTGTTGATGAATTTTATCCATCCATGCCAAAGCTTGGATGAAAATTTCTTGGAAATTCTCTGCACGCTCAGATGTGATGCATTTTGAACAGTAGTTCCATTTCTGAGCAGGGTTTGCTCTAAAGTACATAGAACCTGCTACAGGGCAGAAGCCAGATAAATGTGTCATACTTTCTTTGAGTTTTCTAAAAGATTGGCCAGAGGCATTGCTTCAACTAGAAGCTTTTTTCCAATTTGCAGTTCAGGAGCAAACTTTCCTCCTGTAAAGCATTGCCTTCAGTTTTTTTTGTATATCAGTAGCTGGCCTGACAGGACAATAATCTACAGTTTTTAATCTGAGCATTAATTGTTGGCTCTGCCCAGCATTGAGTGACTTTGGGATTAACTCTTGACTTGCTCTTTTATAACTGATTTTCCAGTTTATACTGAGTTCCAGCTTCATCCATGCACTAGGTTTTTGGTGAGAAATAATATGTTGGGTCACCCTTTGAGTCAAATGATCTGCAGCAAAGCTGGGACTAATGCAAAGCAACACATCTGTCAATAAAATACCAAAATTACCCAGTGATGGTTTAAAGAAAAAAAACAAGTCAAAATTATCAGCTCTTCTTTAAATCCTGTTCAACAAATCTTTGATGCCTTGCTGTAGTTGATGTGGCTCATAAACTCAAGCACTGCAAAAATGGACAGTCATGCACTCTGGCTGTGGTAAAAGAGCCAACACAACACAATCACCTGCAATTCTAGTCTCATCAAGAAACTGCAGAAAAATTGTTCGACTCACAGAAATGAGGCATGGAAAAATATCTTTCATGATGGACTGTTCATTCCGTCATACCCCAACGTTTTCATTTCAAGAGGAGCCCTCAATTTTCTTCAGTTGTCATGGTATTCATTTTGAAGAATGATTCTGAGCCCTCAAGCAAATGTGTGGCTTAACTTCAGTTTACACTTGGTCCTGCCTTCAAGTATAAGTAAGCTTTCAACTGTTCAAAAATTGGTAAGGACAAGAGGAACTGGTGTACTCAAATATCGGGCTGAATTGAGATTGCATATGCCTTTCAGAATTGCCCATGCTTACATGGGAGATGGATTGAGCCTTACATCCTGCACACTATCAGGAGGGGCTTCTCAGACTGCTGGTGCCCTCTGGGTCACCACACCATCCTGCCTTCCACTGCGGCTTCTTAAACTGTGCCGATTCCAGCCGGTGAGTTGGCGTTGGGACGGGGAGGGGGAACTGCACTGTACTGGGACAGGGAGGGTCCCGTCCCTGCCCCCAGCCCCCCACACACGGCCTTCATTTATGTGATTGTACTTTGTATAAAAGTTCCAAAAAAAATCAGTGGAAACACAGCTGAAGTTGAGGGGATGGATATTCTTGCGGCCCCCCCCCCAGTCGAAGGAATAGGAGCAGTAGTTAGTGGCGGGGGTGGGGTGGGGGTGAGATATGTTGTGGTACCTCCTGCTGCAGACTGGAGGAGCAGACAGATATGTTACTGTGCAAAGGTCTTAGGTGCATAAATACAGCTAGGATGCCTTCAGACTTTTTCACTTGTTAACGTGGAGTTGAAAGCAAGTTTGTAAATCTGGCAGGAGCAAAGTGTGCTGGGAATGGTGAGGATGCAGTGCCACGGGGGGAGATGTGGGAAGTAGTGCCAGTGATGGGTATGGTAAAAGTACAAACACACCTAGGCCTGAGACTCCAGGCTAGGTCACTTAATTCCAAACAATTGGTTTACTGATGTTTACAACATGTTTCTCTGGTGCTTCCTGCTCCCTCCCCTCTTCCTTTCCCTTTTCTTAACCAGGATTCCCTTCTCCCTCCCCTCTTCCTACTCTCAGTCCCCAATAGAGACCCATATCATAATCAGGATTATCATCACTCACATATGTCATGAAATTTGTTTTTATTTTTTGCAATACATAAAATTACAACAGTACTATGCAAGGGTCTTAGGCAACCTGGCTATATATGTGTGCCTAAGACTTTTGCACAGTACTGTAGCTGGAGGAAGCACAGTAGTGTAACGGTTAGTGTAATGTTTTACAGAGCCAGTGTCCCGGGTATACTTCCTGCAGCTGTCTGTAATAAGTTTGTGTGTCAATGACGGAATTATGCGTTTGTATGTTTTGAGATTTTGATGTACATGTGACAATTAAAACCTATTGTAGTAATGAAGAACCGGGTGCCGAGATGTAGTGAGGCTTCTATGGTAAATAACTGAGGCTCTGCTTTTTGTTACAGAGGGCAAGGCTGAGAGTGGAGCCTTTGCTCTTGTCAAAGCTGAAAGGTTTCTCAACACCATCCATGGTATTGATATTGTTTTAGCATTGTTTTAAAATTATTAAAATAAATATAATAAATAACAATTAAAATAATTTAAGATACGTTGGATTATAAGAGATATTTTAAAATATTAATGTAAAATGAGCAAAGTTTAAATAACAATTAACTTGCATCCTCCTAAGAACAGCAAGAACTATCTTCAGAATAATGGTCAGGCTGGTGTAGACCATAAGACAAAGGAGCAGAAGTCAGCCATTCGGCCCATCGAGTCTGCTCTGCCATTTTATCATGAGCTGATCCATTCTCCCGTTCAGTCCCACTCCTCCGCCTTCTCTCCATAACCTTTGATGCCCTGGCTACTCAGATACCTATCAATCTTTGCCTTAATTACACCCAATGACTTGGCCTCCACTGCCGCCCGTGGCAACAAATTCCACAGATTCACCACCCTCTGGCTTAAAAAATTTCTTCGCATCTCTGTTCTGAATGGGTGCCCTTCAATCCTTAAGTCATGCCCTCTCGTACTAGACTCCTCCATCATGGGAAACAACTTTGCCACATCCACTCTGTCCATGCCTTTCAACATTCAAAATGTTTCTATGAGGTCCCCCCTCATTCTGCTAAACTCCAAGGAATACAGTCCAAGAGCGGACAAACGTTCCTCATATGTTAACGCTCTCATTCCTGGAATCATTCTAGTGAATTTTCTCTGTACCCTCTCCAACGTCAGCACATCCTTTCTTAAATAAGGAGCCCAAAACTGCCCACAGTACTCCAATAGGATTACAGTGATCCTATTAGAGGACTGACTATGTATGTGTCTGTCTCCTGCAGTTCGGTATTTAACACCATCATCCCCTCAAAACTAATCAATAAACTCCAAGACGTGGGCCTCAATACCCCCTTTTGCAATTGGATACTGGATTTTTTCACTTGCAGACCCCTGTCAGTTCAGATTGGCAAAAACATCTCCTCCACAATCTCCATCAGCACAGGAGCACAGCAGGGATGTGTACTTAGCCCCCTGCTTTACTCGCTTTACTCCTATGATTGTGCAGCTAAGTACAGCTCCAACACCATATACAAGTTTCCTGACAACACCACTCTTGTGGGCTGTATCAAAGGGGGTGTTGAATCAGCATACAGGAGGGAGACTGAAAACTTGGCTGAGAGGTGTAGTAACAACAACTTCTCATTCAATGTCAATAAGACCAAACAACTGATGGTAGTCTTCTGGAGAGAGAAACCAAAGGCCATGAGCAAGTAATCATTGGAGGATCAGAGATGGAGAGGGTCAATGATTTTAAATTCATGGGTGTCACTATCTCAGAGTACCTGCCTTGGACCCATCATATAAATATTATTGCAAAGAAAGCATGACAACACCTTTACTTCCTCAGGAGACTGTGGAGGTTTGACATGTCACTGAGAATTTAGCAATCTTCCACAGATGTGTTCTGGAAAGTGCGCTGACTGGCTGCATTATGTCCTGGTATGAGAACACCAATGCCTTTGAGCAGAAAATCTGACAAAAGGTAGTGGATTTAGCCTAGTACATCACGGGTAAAACTCTCCCATCCATTGAGCACATCTACATGGAACATTGCTGTAGAAAAGCAGCATCCATTATCAAAGATCCTCCCCACCTAGGCCATGCTCTTTTCTCACTGTTGCCATCAGGTAGAAGGTACAAGAGCCTCAGGACCTGCACCACCAGGTTCAAGAACACTTACTAACCCTCAACCATCAGGCTCTTGAACAAAGGGGGATAGCTACACACATTTAAGAATTCATTTAAGGACTTGGTTATATTGGTATTTCAGACTCATCATTTATTGTTATTTACTTATATCTGCATGTGCACAGCTTGTTCACAGTTCCTGATATTTGCAGTTTACAGTCACTGTCCTACAGATTTGCTAAGTATTCCCGCAGGAAAAAGAAACTCAGGGTTGTATGTGGTGACATGTATATACCCTGAATAAATTTTAACTTCAAGTGGGTGGGTGGGAGGGAGATCAGGGCTTGATTTTGTTGTTGTTTTCTTGCTGGAGTTCTGTTGTTGCTTGTGTATTCTGCAACCATGGTGGGCATGTAATACTGTACTCGCACCAGAATGTGTGGTGACACTGGCAGGCTGAACTCAACACGTCCTTCTGTTGTTTTGGTTGTTGATGCAAGTGTATGTTTCGATGTGCAGTAAATAAATCTGAGTCTGAATCTGAATTTAGTCAGTCACTGACCTAAAGCATTAACAATTTCTTGTCCAAAGATGCTGCCTGATCTGTTGAATGTTTCTAGCATTTTCTATTTTGATTGTGATGCCATATTTGGATGTAATAGCAACGATTTCGAAAGTTTGGACGTAGCCAGCTTGAAAACAAGTGAAAAGTCTTAATCCTTGGTCCTTCTTGATTTTTACTATATCATCTTTTGACAAATGCCAGAAGATGAGAAGGCTTTATTTCGGATGTGCTTCTGTGTGTATTCAACATTGAACAGAAGAGGTGTAACATCATCACAGGTTGAGTTGCGCTTCAGATTTTGTATGCAGTTCTGGTTGTCGTACTGTAGGATCAATGTGTTTAAACTACAGAGAATGTAGAAGAGAATCATCGGAAGGTTGTATGGACAGAAGGGCTTGAGTTATAAAGAGAGATTTGATAAGCTAAGGCTGAGCGCTAAGTTTTTCATGTAGTGGGTGATAGGTATCTTCAGCAAGCACCAAAGGAGATAGTAGAGGCAGGTACAACCACAATATTTAAAAGGCATTTTGACAGGTACGTACATAGCAAAGATTTGGAGGGCTATGGGCAAAATGCAGGGCAAAGAGGATTAACATAGCTAGGCATCTTGATTGGTACAGAAGGGTTGGGGCAAGTGGATTTTTCAGTGCTGTATACCTCCATGGATCTATGAATAAATTCATAGAGTTATACATCGCATATTGATTGCTATGCAAGTGTCATTTTTTCCATGCCTGTGTCTCTCAGAAGATTATAAGATCATAAGCAGAATTAGGAGCCATTGAGTCTGTTCCACTATTCCATGGTGGCTGATTTATTATACCTCCAAACCTTATTCCCTGTCTTCTCATCATAATTTTTAATGCCCTTATGAATCAAACACCGATCACCCTTAGCTTTGAATAAACTCAAAGACTTGGCCCCCACAACCATCTGTGACAAGGAATTCACCATCTGGCTAAAGAAATTCCTTCTCATCTCTCTTCTAAAGGGACATCCCTCTTTTCTGAGGTCCTAGACTCCATCAATATAGGTAGCATCCTATCCACATCAGCTCTAGGACTTCCAATATTTAATAAGTTTCATGAGATCCCCTTCTCATTCTTCTAAACTCAAATGAGTACAGGCCAGACCCATCAAATATTCCTCATACATTAACACTTTCATTACTGGAATCATCTCGTGAACCTTCACTGGACCCTCTCCATTGCCAGGACGTCCCAGATAAGGGGCCCAAAACTGCTCACAATACTTTAAGTATGGTCTGACCAATGCCTTATAAAGCCTTACCTTTACATCTTTGCTTTTATATTCTAGTCCTCTTGAAATAAACACTAACATTGTATTTGCCTTACTTACCACTCAACCTGCAAGTTAACCTTCAGGGAATCCAACACAGGAGCTCCCATATCCCTTTGCACCTCTAATTTTTGAAATGTCTCCACATTTAGAAAATAGTCAATGCTTTATTTCTTCTCCCTAAGTGCATGACCATGGATTTGCCTACACTACAGCATATTTAATCTGACTCTTCTTTGCCCATTCCCTTGATCTGTCTAAGTCCTTCTGCAGACTCTCTTTTTCCTCAAAACTATCTTCTCCTGATCTTGAATACCTTCCAAAAGCAGATAGAACATAGAATAGTACAGCACAGTACAGGCCCTTTGGCCCACAATGTTCTGCCGACCCTCAAACCCTGCCTCCCATATAAGATCCCACCTGAGATTCCTCCATATACCTGTCTAGTAGTCTCTTAAATTTCACTAGTGTATCTGCCTCCACCACTGACTCAGGCAGTGCATTCCACGCACTAACCACTCTCTGAGTAAAAAATCTTCCTCTAATATTCCCCTTGAATTTCCCACCCCTTACCTTAAAGCCATGTCCTCTTGTATTGAGCAGTGGTGCCCTGGGGAAGAGGCGCTGGCTGTCCACTCTATCTATTCCTCTTAGTATCTTGTACACCTCTATCATGTCTCCTCTCATCCTCCTTCTCTCCAAAGAGTAAAGCCCTAGCTCCCTTAATCTCTGATCATAATGCATACTTTCTAAACCAGGCAGCATCCTGGTAAATCTCCTCTTCACCTTTTCCAATGCTTCCACATCCTTCCTATAGTGAGGTGACCAGAACTAGACACAGTACTCCAAGTGTGGCCTAACCAGAGTTTTATAGAGCTGCATCATTACATCACGACTCTTAAACTCTATCCCTCGACTTATGAAAGCTAACACCCCATAAGCTTTCTTAACTACCCTATCTACCTGTGAGGCAACTTTCAGGGATCTGTGGACATGTACCCCGAGATCCCTCTGCTCCTCCACACTACCAAGTATCCTGCCATTTACTTTGTACTCTGCCTTGGAGTTTGTCCTTCCAAAGTGTACCACCTCACACTTCTCCGGGTTGAACTCCATCTGCCACTTCTCAGCCTGCTTCTGCATCCTATCAATGTCTCTCTGCAATCTTTGACAATCCTCTACACTATCTACAACACCACCAACCTTTGTGTTGTCTGCAAACTTGCCAACCCACCCTTCTACCCCCACATCGAGGTCGTTAATAAAAATCACGAAAAGTAGAGGTCCCAGAACAGATCCTTGTGGGACACCACTAGTCACAATCCTCCAATCTGAATGTACTCCCTCCACCACCACCCTCTGCCTTCTGCAGGCAAGCCAATTTTGAATCCACCTGGCCAAACTTCCCTGGATCCCATGCCTTCTAACTTTCTGAATAAGTCTACCATGTGGAACCTTGTCAAATGCCTTACTGAAATCCATATAGATCACATCCACTGCACTACCCTCATCTATATGGCTGGTCACCTCCTCAAAGAACTCTATCAGGCTTGTTAGACACGATCTGCCCTTCACAAAGCCATGCTGACTGTCCCTGATCAGACCATGATTCTCTAAATGCCTATAGATCCTATCTCTAAGAATCTTTTCCAACAGCTTTCCCACCACAGACGTAAGGCTCACTGGTCTAAAGTTACCCAAACTATCCCTACTACCTTTTTTGAACAAGGGAACAACATTCACCTCCCTCCAATCCTCTGGTACCATTTCCGTGGACAACGAGGACATAAAGATCCTAGCCAGAGGCTCAGCAATCTCTTCTCTAGCTTCGTGGAGCAGCCTGGGGAATATTCCGTCAGGCCCCGGGGACTTATCTGTCCTAATGTATTTTAACAACTCCAACACCTCCTCTCCCTTAATATCAACATACTCCAGAACATCAACCTCACTCATATTGTCCTCACCATCATCAAGTTTCCTCTCATTGGTGAATACCAAAGAGAAGTATTTATTGAGGACCTCGCTCACTTCCACAGCCTCCAGGCACATCTTCCCACCTTTATCTCTAATCGGTCCTACCTTCACTCCTGTCATCCTTTTTTTCTTCATATAATTGAAGAATGCCTTGGAGTTTTCCTTTACCCTACTCGCCAAGGCCTTCTCATGCCCCCTTCTTGCTCTTCTCAGTCCCTTCTTAAGCTCCTTTCTTGCTTCCCTATATTCCTCAATAGAACCATCTGATCCTTGCTTCCTAACCCTCAGGTATGCTGCCTTCTTCCACCTGACTAGATTTTCCACCTCACTTGTCACCCATGGTTCCTTCACCCTACCATTCTTTATCTTCCTCACCGGGACAAATTGATCCCTTACATCCCGCAAGGGATCGCTAAACATCGACCACATGTCCATAGTACATTTCCCTGCAAAAACATCATCCCAATTCACACCCCCAAGTTCTAGCCTTATAGCCTCATAATTTGCCTTTCCCCAATTAAAAATTTTCCTGTCCTCTTTGATTCTATCCTTTTCCATGATAATTATAAAGGCCAGGGAGCGGTGGTCACTGTCCCCCAGATGCTCACCCACTGAGAGATCTGTGACCTGACCCGGTTCATTACCTAGTACTAGATCTAGTATGGCATTCCCCATGGTCGGTCTGTGCACATACTGTGACAGGAATCCGTCCTGGACACACTTAACAAACTCTGCCCCATCTAAACCCTTGGAACTAATCAGGTGCCAATCAATATTAGGGAAGTTAAAGTCACCCATGATAACAACCCTGTTATTTTTGCACCTTTCCAAAATCTGCCTCCCAATCTGCTCCTCTGTATCTCTGCTGCTACCAGGGGGCCTATAGAATACCCCCAGTAGAGTAACTGCTCCCTTCCTGTTCCTGACTTCCACCCATACTGACTCAAAAGAGAATCCTGCTACATTACCCACCCTTTCTGTAGCTGTAATAGTATCCCTGTCCAGTAATGCCACTCCTCCTCCCCTTTTTCCACCCGCTCTATCCCTTTTAAAGCACTGGAATCCAGGAATATTGAGAATCCATTCCTGCCCTGGTGCCAGCCAAGTCTCTGTAATGGCCACTACACCATAATTCCATGTATGTATCCAAGCTCTCAGTTCATCACCTTTGTTCCTGACGCTTCTTGCATTGAGGTACACACATTTCAGCCCTTCTACCTGTCTTTACACTGTTTATTCTGCTTCTCTTTCCTCAAAGCCTCTCTGTATGTTAGATCTGGCTTTACTCCATGCACTTCTTTCACTGCTCTATCGCTCTGGGTCCCATCCCCCTCGCAAATTAGTTTAAACCCTCCCGAACCATGCTAGCAAACCTACCTGCAAGGATATTGCTCCCCCTCGAGTTCAGGTGCAACCCATCCAATCTGTACAGGTCCCACCTTCCCCAGAAGAGATCCCAATGATGTAAAAATCTAAAACCCTGCTCCCTGCACCAACTCCTCAGCCACGCATTCAACTACCATCTCCTCCAATTCTTACCATCTCTGTCACGTAGCACTGGCAGCAGTCCTGAGAATGTCACCCTTGTGGTCCTGTTCTTCAGCCTTCTGCCTAGGTCCCGAAACTCACACTTCAGGACCTCATCCCTCTTCCTGCCTATGTCGTTGGTCCCAACATGTATCACGACTTCTGGCTGCTTTCCCTCTCGTACCAGGATGGTGAGAACGTTTCTGCCACTGCTCCCTGCTGGGCTGTGAAATCATGTCAAAGGGTAGCTACCACCTTAAGTAGGAGACTGTTTTCAATTAACTCCTTCCCCCGACACCCTTTGTGATCAGTAATTGAGCTTTCCCATCCATCGAGGAAAGGGGCAGTGTCCAAAACCGATCCACTGGCAGCCACTGAGGCATTGTTTCGATGCTCTTCAGTGCGTTCTAAAACCTGGAAGGCAGGCATCAGAAACACACTGCAGCAACAGCTGAGAAAGGACCTAAAGCTTTCTGACTCTTCAAGTTTAGTAGAGATGCCTTACAGTAAATAATTTTTACTGTAATTCTGTTGTAAATAATTGGTTATTAATGTATCACTATACTAAATAATTTCAATAAAAAAACATAGGTCAAGTAATTGCCCTTTTGGCGAAGGGATAAACTAATCAATGTTTGTTAGTGTTGTTTTATCATTGTCATTCAAAGACCGTAATACCATAAGACCATGAGGCATAGGAGCAGAATTAGGCCATTCTGCTCATTGTGTCTTCTCCTCTATTATCCCTCCCAACCCCATTCATCTGTCTTCTTCTCATAACCCTTTGATGCCCTAACTAATCAAGAACCTATCAATCTCCATTTTAATTATGCCTAATGACCTGGCCTCCACAGCCATCTGTGGCAACGATTTCCACAGATTCACTACCATGTGGCTAAAGAAATTCCTCCTCATCTCTGTTCTAAGTGGATGTCTCCCTATTCTGAGGCTGATCCCTCTGGTCCTAGACTCCCCCACTACAGAAAACACCCCCTCCACATCCACTCTATTCAATATTCAATAGTTTTCAATAAGATCTCTACTCATAATTCTAAACTTTAACAGAGTGCAGGCCTAGAGCCATGAAATTCTCCTCGTACATTAACCCTTTCATTACCGGAATAATTCTCTTGAACCTCCCCTGGACACCATCATGTTTTTTCTTAGATAAGGGCCCTAAAACTATTCACAATATTCCAAGTGTGGTCTGACTAATACCTTATAAAGCCTCAGCATTGCATCCTTGTTTTTATTTTCTAGTCCTCTTGAAAGGAATACTAACATTGCATTTGCCTTCATTACCACCAACTCAATCTGCAAGTTACCCTTGAGGAAATCCAACAAGAGGACTCCCATGTCCCTTCGCATCTCTGATTTTTGAAATATCTCTGTTTAGAAAATAGCTTATGCCTTTATTCCTTCTACCAAAGTAGGTGACCATATATTTCCCTACCACTGCCACATTTCTATCTGCCACTTTTTTGCCCAGTCACCTAATCTATCTAGGTTCTTCTGGAGACTCCTTGTTTCTTCAATGCTACTTGCTCCTGCAACTATGGTCAGATTGTCCACAGAATTGGCCACAAAACCATCAATTCGGTCGTTCAAATCTTTGACATATACTGTAAGTGAAAGGAATCAGTCCCACTCTGACTCCTGTGGAACATCATTAGACTCTGGCAGCCAACCAGAAAAGTCCCTCTTGCTTCTCACGCTTTGCCTCCTGCCATTCAGCCAATGCTCTCTCCATGCTAGTATCTTTCCTGTAATACCACGGGCTCTTATCTTGTTAAGCAGTCTCATGTGCAGCACCTTGTCAAAGGCCTTCTGAAAATCCAGGTAAAACAAGTAAGCTTCGTGATCGGGTCAGGTTCAAGTTGAGCGTTGGGTCAGGGGCAGGATTTGGGTTAGTGATAAGGAGTAGTGTTATAAATTGAGTTATGAGTCAAGATTTAGTGTTAGGGAGGAGTTAGTTCCACAGGTCATCTATGGGTTAGGAACAATATTTAGAGTTAGGGATTAGCGTTAGTTTAACAAGTTACATCTCTGATCAGAGACGGTGTAAGTGTTTAGGGATTTGGAGCTGATGATTATAAATTGAGGATTAGGTGAAGGACAGTGCTTTGTGTTAGGACTTTGTTTATTATGACTTGAGGTTTGGGTCTTAATAAGTGGGTGTTGGTTCTATCCTTTTGCTTATAACCTGTGTTGTCAGATTGTTTGATGTTTAGTCTCATTCACTGCAACATGGTTGTGTTTAGTTCTTTTGCAACAGTCCTTTGAAAAATCCCAAGTTTGGGAATGATGCCTCTGAATTGCCCATCTCTGGCTGTTGTCCTGTTTCTGCGTCTGTCACGCTCTCTCTGTCTGTCACTCCCCCCTCCCTCTTCCTCATTCTGACTCCCTACCTCTCCCTTCTTCAGAGGTAGTTCTCCCCTTTGGTTGTTAGGCACAAGCTAGTGATTCTGTTTCGAGGAAAGCTGTCCCCTTTCCCTTGGGTCTTGATGAAGTCATAATGCCAGGTATGAAGCTATTGTGACATTGCTTGGTGTTGTCAAGGTATCGATTGTTGCCTTTTTGTATATATACTCAGAATCTTCTTTGCTACCAGAGCTACCAGACAAATCTGTTCCTTGTTGTCCCCTGTTAGTCTCTACTGGAAGGCCAGCCAGCACAGCAGTGGAGGCTGTGGTATCCAGGGATGTGGCATTTTTCATTTGGCCCATATCACTCCTGAACATGGATTACAAGATCCTGTCCAAGGCTATCGCCAACAGGGTCAAGTCTGCTCTGGGACAGGTGATCCACCCGGACCAAACCTGTGCTGTACCAGGCAGGAAGATCTCAGACAGCCTCGCGCTGCTGAGGGACACCATCGCCTACGTGCAGGACAGGGGGGTGATCGCCTGCCTAGTCAGCTTGGACCAGGAAAAGGCCTTCGACCGGATATCGCACACGTACATGGCGGACGTGTTCTCCAAAATGGAATTTGGGGAGGGAATCCGGAATTGGGTCAGACTGCTCTACACAACATCCGTAGTGCAGTCCAGGTCAACGGGAGGGAAACATACAGCTTCCCCATAGGTCTGGACTTAGGCAGGGCTGTCCCCTCTCCCCTGTCTTGTTCGTGTGCTGTATAGAGCCCTTTGCCGAAGCCACCAGGAGGGATGAGAGCATAAGAGGGGTGACACTGCCAGGCAGTGGTGGGACCCAAGTTAAAACCTCCCTGTACATGGACGACGTCACCGTCTTCTGCTCTGATTCGAGGTCAGTTCGCAGGTTGATTGGCATCTGCGAACAGTTCCAGCTAGCGTCGGGGGCCAGGGTCAACCGCACGAAGAGTGAAGCCATGCTCATCGACAACTGGCACGACCGATCCAGCGTCCCCTTCACCATCAGGTCTGACCACGTGAAGGTGTTTGGGATCTGGTTCGGAGGGGCTGAGGCGTGCGACAAGAATTGGCAGGAGCGGACTGCCAAGGCGAAACAGAAACTGGGACTGTGGGGAGGGTGCTCCCTGTCGATAACGGGCAAGAACCTGGTCATCAGGTGTGAGGTGCTCTCAGGGCTGCTGTACTTGGCCCAGGTGTGGCCCGTCCCCCACTCCTGCAGCTCGGAAATCACCCGAACTGTCTTCAGATTCGTCTGGGGATCCAAGATGGAGCGGGTGAGACAGACCGTCATGCATAAGTCCCTGGACAACAGGGGCAAGAACGTCCCCAATGTCACCCTCACCCTGATGGCCAGCTTCGTGTGTGGCTGCATCAGGCTGTGCGTGGATCCCAGATACGTGGGCACAAAGTACCACTATGTGCCCAGTTTCTACCTGTCGCCCTGGCTACGAAGGATGGGTCTGGCCCCTTTCCCCCGCAACACCCCTGTCAGCTGGTCGTTGCCTCCTTACCTGTCCTTCGTAGAAAAATTCTTCAAGGCCAACGCATTTGACCACAAGGCCATTAGACAGTGGTCGGCACGTAATGTCCTGCAGGCACTGCAGGAGAAGGACGTGATGGACACAGTGGGGTGGTTCCCTGAGCAGACCGTCCAGTTTATCTGGCAAAATGCCTCATCGCCAGATCTCACCAACAGGCACAAAGACCTCGCCTGGCTGGCAGTGAGAGGGGCCCTCCCAGTCAGATCCCTCCGGTACGCCCGGAACGGTTCCTCCACACCCCGTTGCCCACGGGAGGACTGTAATGGGGTGGAGTCGGTGGCTCACCTCTTTTCACACTGTGGGTTCGCAAAGAAGGTGTGGAGGAGAATGGAAGGGACAGTACTAAGATCCATGCCCAGCAGTTGCGTTCCCGAGGACTCCGTGATCTACGGGCTGTTCCCGGTGACGCACACGGAGACAAACATCCGGTGCTGCTGGCAGATCATCATTAGGTGAAAGACGCGCTTTGGTCTGCCCGAAACTTGGTGGTCTGCCAGCACATGGAGATGTCCGTGACTGGCGACTGGCTCACTCTCGCCTGCAGGAGTACGTGCTGAGGGATGCACTCAAGCTTGGTGCAGCCACCGCGAAGGCCTGGTGGGGAAGTTACCACAGCTTAAGGTTCATCACCTGTGGGAGTGTGAGGGGTTGGGTGGGGAGGAGACTAACCCTCATCAGCGGTGTGGACAGATAATCAACATGGTGCCCCAGGAGTGGGTGGAATTGTTAATCTGGAAAAAGCATTAGAACCAACTTCTGCCTTTATTGTTGATAATTTTATTGTTAATAAGTCTTAACTCTTGACCATGGGTTGAGAGTAAATGAATCGTTGATTGTAAACATCTTTCATTTGTAAATGAACAGAGAGTCAACGCATAATTTTATTGTAAATAACTTTATTGAATAAGGACTCAGAGTCAACGAATGTTTTTTCTTATATGTAAATAACTTTATTTTGTAATACTTCTGAATGAAGTATTTTTGGAGAAAAAAAATTTTCATTTGTATATGAACAGAGAGTCAATGCATAATTTTATCGTAAATAACTTGATTTATTGAATAAGGACTCAGGGTCAACGAATGTTTTTTTTATATGTATATAACTTTATTTTGTAATACTTCTGAATAAAGTATGTTTGGAGAGAAAAAAAATTCGGTGTCAGGAAGATAGAGCTTCCAGCAATCAGGTGGAAAATAATCTCCCACTGCTTGCACTGCAGCTGGTTGGCAACAAGGAGGATGGCAGCCTATCACTGGCCAACTTGCTGGCATGTCTGTTGAGTGTTGTAGTACCTAAAGGAAATCCAAAGCCAGTCCTGGAAGAGCAGTGGCTTGATATAGATTTTGAATCATTTCCAGACGCAGAGGGTGAAGAGTACAGTAAACATCGTCTTCACATCCACTCTATCTAAGCTTTTCAATATTCGATAGGTTTCAATGAGAACCCTTCACTCTTCTCATCTCTAGCGATTACAGGGCCCGAGCCTTGACACGCTCCTCATGCGTTAACCCTTTTCATTTCTGGAATCATTCTCATAAACCACCTCTGGACTTTCTCCAAAACCAGCACATCTTTTCTCAGATAAGGTTCCCAAAACTGTTTATAATACTGCAGACATGGTTGAGGGGGTTAGTCTATGATGAGAGGTTGAGTTGCCTGAGACTGTACTTGCTGGAATTCTGAAGAATGAGAGGAGACCTTAGAGAAACGTATAAAATTATGAAAAGGATAGATAAGATAGAGGCAGGAAAGTTGTTTCCACTGGTAGGTGAGACTAGAACTGGGGAACATAGTCTCAAGATTCAGAGGAGTAGATCTAAGGACAGAGATGAGAAACTGTTTTCCCAGAGAGTAGTGAATATGTGGAATTCTCTGCTCAATGAAGCAGTGGAGGCTACCTCAGTAAATGTATTTAAGACAAGGTTGGATAGATTTTTGTATAGTAGGGGAATTAGGAGTTATGGGGAAAAGGCGGGTAAGTGGAGATGAGTCCATGGCCAGATCAGCCATGATCTTATTAAATGGCGGAGCAGGCTCGACAGGCCAGATGGCCTATTCCTGCTCCTATTTCTTATGTTCTAATGTTCTTATATTCTGACCAATGCCTTATAAAGCCTCAGCATTACATCCTTACTTTTATATTCTCAACCTCTTGAAATAAATGCTAACATTGTATTTGGCTTCCTTACCACTGACTCAACCTGCAAGTTAACCTTTACAGACACCTGCATGATGTGTCCCATACCTCTTTGCAACTCTGATTTTTGAACTTTCTCCTTGCTTAGAAAATCACCCATGACTTTATTTCTTCTACCCAAGTACATGATCATAGAATTCCCTACGCTATATCCGATCTGTCGATTCTTTGCCAATTCTCCCAATCTGTCTTTAAGTCCTTCTACAGACTTCCTGCTTACTCAACAGTCCTGTCCCTTCACGTTTCTTTATATCATTTACAAACTTGCCCGCAAAGCCTTGTACTTGGATCAGAGAATACAACTGTGCCTACAAAACCACTAAAATCTTTAGATTACATTTGTTGCAACTAAACCAGCTGAAGTAACACACTCCTGTATGCTTCCTTGTTACCATCTGAAATGTTACCAACTACAGGTTTGTCTTCTGCCAGTTAATTAATGGCATTTGATCTGTGCTTAGCCGCATAGTATAGAGTGAGTATGGCAATAGGCTAAGCATGCATCCTTGAGGTGTGCTGGTCTTGATTGTCACCAAGGAAAATATATTATCACTGATCCATACTGACTGCTATCTTGCAATGAGGAGATCACGGATACATTTGCAGAGGGACGTACAGAGGCTCAGGTTTAGAAGCTTGGTGATTAGTACTGAGGGGATGACAGTATGAAACACCAAGCTGTAATCGATAAACTGCAGACTGTTGTATATTTTATTGAGGACAGGTGCTCCAAAGCAGAGTGGAGAGCTAGTGAGATTGCATGTGCTGAAGACAATTTGCAGTTGATCTTGTTCCTTGCTTATATAAGAGTCAATTTTAGCCATAGCCAAGCTCTTGAAAAATATTATCACCTTAGATGTGAGTGCTTCTATTCATTTGATACAAACAGTTCACTCTGCTCTTCTTGGGCATTGGTATGATTGATTCCTTTCCAAAGCAGATGGAAAACTCAGTCAGAAGCAAAGAATCACTGAGTCAGAGTCATAGAAAAATATAGCACAGAAAAAGGTCCTTACTCATATATCTGGTCCCTTAGAATACCTTCCAATAACTTTACCACTACTGATGTCAGACTCACTAGCCCATAATTTCCTGGTTTAGTTTTAGAGCTTTTCTTAAACAGTGGAACAATATGAGATAGCTTGCAATCATTGGGTACCTCACCTGTCGCTATGGATGATTTAAATATCTCTGCCAGAGCCCATAGTCATAGAAAAAAAACAGAACAGAACCAGGTCCTTCAGCTATCTAGTCCCTGGCGAACAATTTAAATTGCCTACTCCCATCAACCTGCACCTGGACCATAGCCCTCCCCATCCCTACTATCATACCTATCCAAACTTCTCCTAAACGTTGAAATCCAACTTGCATGTATCACTTGCACTGGCAGCTCATTCTACACATTCACCTCCCTCAGACTGAAGAAGTTTTTTCCTCTTAAACTTTCCCCTTATGTTCCTCTTAAACTTTTCACCTTTTGCCCTTTACACATGGCTTTGAGTTGTAATCCCACCCAACTTTAGTGAAAATATCTTGCGTGCATTTACCCTATCTATACCCCTCATAATCTTGCATACCTCTATTAAATTTCCTCTCAATCTACTACATTCCAAGGAATAAAGTCCTATGTATATATGCCCCTGTCGTCTACCCCTCCTCATTGGTTTGTCCTCATCCAATCAGGTTTCCACTGTCCCACTTTGTTTACAATCGAATGCTAGCTCTTACTTAGAGCGGGACCTTCCTCTTTGTTAAAATTCTTTTGCTCTTGTTTTATTTCAATGGCTTCTTTCACGAGGCTGTCCCAAAAGCTATTGGCGCGGTACAATAGTTTAACGCTGTTGAAGTCAATCCCATGGCCATTGAGAATGCAATGTTCTGCTACCACTGATTTCTCCAGGTAATCCAAATGGATCCACCTCCTGTGCTCCTTGATGAGGGTTTCCGCTGTGTGTCCTGTTTGGCCAATATACACTGGTCCGCATTCACAGGGAATCCTGTAATCACCAGCCGTCTTGAGTCCCAGGTTACCTTTGACCTGCATAAATTGTGATCGAGCTTCCTTAAGGGTTTGAGGATGGTATTAATCCAGTATTTCTTCAGGATCTTTTAAAAAGTATCTTTATTCTGACATGTCAGTCTATGGCCTCCTTTACCTTCGCAATTAGGCCACACTTGGGTTGGTGAAGCAGCACCTCATATTCCATCTGGATAGCCTCCAACCTGATGGCATGAACATTGATTTCTCGAACTTCAAGTAATGCCACACCCACCCCCTCTTTCACCATTCCCTATTCCCATTTTCTTCTCTCACCTTATCTCCTTATTTGCCCATCACCTCCCTGTGGTGCCCGTTCCCCTTTTAACCGTATAACCATATAACAATTACAGCATGGAAACAGGCCATCTCGGCCCTTCTAGTCTGTGCCGAGCTCTTACCCTCTCCTAGTCCCACCGACCTGCACTCAGCCCATAACCCTCCATTCCTTTCCTGTCCATATATCTATCCAATTTAACTTTAAACAACAACATAGAACCTGCCTCAACCACTTCTGCTGGAAGCTCATTCCACACAGCTACCACACTATCTGAGTAAAGAAGTTCCCCTTCATGTTACCCCTAAACTTTTGTCCTCTAATTCTCAATCCATGTCTTCTTGTTTGAATCTTCCCCACTCTCAATGGAAAAAGTCTAACCACGTCAACTCTATCAATCCCCCTCATAATTTTAAACACCTCTATCAAGTCCCCCCTCAACCTTCTACGGTCCAAAGAATAAAGACCTAACTTGTTCAACCTTTCACTGTAACTTAAGAGATGAAACCCAGGCAACATTCTAGTAAACCTCCTCTGTACTCTGTCAATTTTATTGACATCTTTCCTATAATTCGGCGACCAGAACTGTACACAATACTCCAGATTTGGCCTTACCAATGCCTTATAAAAATCCAACATTACATCCCAACTCCTATACTCAATGCTCTGATTAATAAAGGCCAGCAAACCAAAAACTTTCTTCACCACCCTATCCACATGAGATTCCATCTTCAGGGAACTATGCACCATTATTCCTACATCCCTCTGTTCTACTGCATTCTTTAATGCCCGACCATCTACCATGTATGTCCTATTTTGATTAGTTCTACCAAAATGTAGCACCTCACATTTTTCAGCATTAAACTCCATCTGCCATCTTTCAGCCCACTCTTCTAACTGTCCTAAATCTCTCTGCAAGTTTTGAAAACCTACCTCATCATCCACAACATCACCTATCTTAGTATCATCTGCATACTTACTAATCCAATTTACCACCCCATCATCCAGATCATTAATATATATGACAAACAACATTGGACCCAGTACAGATCCCTGAGGCACACCGCTACACACTGTCCTCCAACCTGACACAGTTATCCACCACTACTCTCTGGCATCTCCCATCTAGCCACTGCTGAATCCATTTTACTACTTCTATATTAATGCCCAACGATTGAACCTTCCTAACTAACCTTCTGTGTGGAACCTTGTCAAAGGTCTTACTGAAGTCCATATAGACAACATCCACCACTTTACCCTTGTCAACTTTCTTAGTAACCTCTTCAAAAAATTCAATAAGATTTGTCAAACATGACCTTCCGCGCACAAATACATGTTGACTGTTCCTAATCAGACCCTGTCTATCCAGAAAATTATATATACCATCTCTAAGAATACTTTCCATCAATAAATGCTGATAAAGTTCTTGTGCTAGAAGTTTGTTTGGGTTAGGTTGGTGATAATAGAGCAAAAGAACCAATTGGGATAGATGTTATTCTTTACAGTGTGTAAGTTATTGTGATGCGTGGGTTTTGGGGGAGAAGGCGCGAGAGAGAGAGAGAGGATGGACAAGGTGCTGTAAGTCGGCTAACAGGGTCGGACCCCAAACAGGATTCCGAGGTCCAGGGTGTTTGGCGAGGAGAGGAGATGGAGATGGACTGGTGTGGAATGTCTGGTTGACCACCGTCGTTGGTCCAGGTGGCAGGTTGGGGTGGTCCGAGGGGATCGCAGGGTGAAGAAGAAGGGCCCTGAGCTCCAACTGTTTGTGCACGAAGAGATTGAACTTTGATAAGTGTGGCACCTTTAATCTTCCTTTTGTATTTTATCTCTATTAATTATATAGTTCCAGTAATATCTATAAACTGTAATTCATTTAATCGTATCTGGTGTATTGTCTGTTAATTGGGCGGGTTGGGGTACATCGCACAGCATCCACACAAGCTAATTACCCAGTTTAGCGGGGCCGAGGGCTGTTTCCCTAGATGACAGCGAGCTGAGTGACCCTGAATGCAGTGCCAGGGGGCTACATTTAGTTTAACTATTTGATATCTATATACCCACTGTAATCCACAGTTCCCTCTCTCCACCATCATGCACCAGATTGCACCGTTGCCACAAAGCCCACCACACATGCCGGCGATATCAAACGAGACCTCGACTCCGACCACACGGAGAGAGCAGACAGTCTGGATCAAAGAAGGCTGACGGGGAGACTTTAGAGAGGTTTATAAAACAATGAGGGGCAAAGATAAGTTGAATGGGCACACTGTGCTTTCTTCCATGGCCTTTATTTCTCTCCTATGAGATTCCTCCTTCTCCAACCCTGTATCTCTTTCACCAATCAATCTCCCAACTCTTTACTTCACCCCTTCCCCCTCCTCAGGTTTCACCTATCACCCTGTGTTTCTTCCTCCCCTCTCCCACCTTCTTACTTCGACTCCTCACCTTTTTTTTCTCCAGTCCTGTAGAAGAGTCTCAGCCCGAAATGTTGACTGTACTTTATTCCATAGATGCTGCCTGGCTTGCTGAGTTCCTTCAGAATTTTGTCGGTGTTGCTTGGATTTCCAGATCTGCAGATTTTCTCTTGTTTGTAACGTCATATATTTCTGGATTGAACACCATCTACTACTATTCAGACCAGCACTGCATCCTGTCAAAGTCCTACTGCAATCTATGACAACCTTCTGCACTATCCACAAAACTATCAACCTTAGTATCATCTGCAATTTTACGAACCTCCCCTTCCAATTCCTCATCCAGGTCATTGATAAAAATTACAAAGATCAGGGTTCCCAGAACGGATCCCTGCAAAATACCTCTAGCCATGGACTTTGAGGCAGAATATGCTCCATTTATTAATACCCTCTTCTTTCTGTGGGAAAGTAAATTTTTAATCTATGCAGCCAAGTTTCCCTGGGTCCCAAGCTTATGGACTTTTTGACTGAGCATACCACAGGGCACCTTGTCAAATGTCTTACTAGAATCCATATACACCACAACCACTGCTCTTACTTCCCTAATCAGTCTATGCTTCATCCAATGTTCATAAATCCTGTTTCTAAGAATCCTGTTTAATAGTTTGCCCTCCACTAATGTGACATTCACAGGTCTATAACTCCCAGAAATATCTATGTTGTCTTTCATGAAATAAGGAATAACATTTGACAAACTCCAATCTTCTGAAACAACTTCAATGGCCAATGAGGACACAAAGATCATCACTAATGTCCAGCAATCCTTTCCATCACTTCCAGTAGTATCCTGGCGTATATGTCTGGTCCTAATGTTTTTTAAAAGTTACAACTCTGCCTCTTTGTTAATTTGGACAACTTACATGACTTTTGCCGTCACATTTGACAAGGTTCCTCTCACTTGAGAATACTGCAGCAAAGTATTCATTAAGGACCTTCTCTACCTCCTCTCACATTTCCTTTTTTTCCCCTGATCAGTCCTACACTCACTCTAGTCGTCCTACTGTTCTTCTGGAATGCCTTGGAATCTTCCCTAATCCTACTCACCAAGGCCTTCTCATGTCCCCTTCTAGCTCTTCAAAGTCCCTTCTTAAGTTCCTTTCCAGCTACCTTAAAACTCTATCTGATCCTTGCTTACCAAACATTAGGTATGATTCCTTATCTTCCTGACTAGATGTTCCACATCTCTTGTCAACCATGATTCCTTCACCCTGCTATCCGTTCCCTGTCTCAATAGGACAAACCTGATCAGATTTATTGCCTGGTACTAGATCCAGAATGGCATACTTTCTAGTCAGCTTGTCCACATATTGTGTCAGAAATTCTTCCTGGACACACCTAACAATTTATGTCCCACCTAAACCTCTTTGCACTAAGGAGGGGCCAATCAATATTAGGAGAGTTGAAGTCACCAATGACAACAGCCCTATTAATTTTGCAATTTTAAAAATCTGCCTACTAATCTGCTTCTCAGTGTCCATGATGCTATTTGTTTGGAGGTGGGGGATGGGGGGGGGAGATGCAGGTGGTTGTAGAATACTCTGACTATAGTGACTGCTTCCTTCTAGTTTCTGACTTCCATCCATACTGACTCAGCAGGTGATCATTCCATAACTTTCTTCCTTTCTGCAGCTGTGATACTGCCCCTAATTAGCAATTTTACTCTCCCATCTCTTTTACCTCCTCCCCTCCCTGTCCCTTTCAAAACTTTTAAATCCCAAAACACCTAGCAGCCACTTTTGCCCTTGTGACAGTCAAGTGTTTGTAATGATCACAACATCATAGCTCCAAATATTGATCCATAGAAACATAGAAAATCTATGTTTTAAGTTCATCGCCCTCCTGGCACTTATTCCTGCAAGCAGCCAAAGTGCTACACCTGCTTATTCATCTCCTCACTCACCTCTGTTCAGAGCCCCAAACAGTCCTTCCAAGTGATACAAAGCTTCATGTGTGAGTCTTCTAGGGTCTTCTATTGTGTTTGGTGCTCCGAATGCCTCCTCCTCTATATTGGTGAGATCTGTCGGGAGAACCTTCACTCCATCCACCAAAAGAAGAACTTCCTGGTCGCCAAACATTTTAATCCTGATTCCCATTCCTATTCTGACATGTTGGTCTGTGGCATCCTCTAGTGCCATGATGAGACATTCCTCAGGGTGGAGGAGCAATATCTTTCATTCCATATGGGAAGCCTCCAACCATGGTTGAATAACGATTTCTCCTTCCGGTAAAATAATTTCACCCTCCCCTTCTAATCCTCACTCTGGCCTCTTACATCTCACCTGTCTATCGCCTCACCCTGGTTCCCTTCCTCCTCCCCTTTCTCCTGTGGTCCACTCTCGTCTCCTATCTGATTCCTTTCTCTCCAGTCCTTTACATTTCCTATCATCTGGCTTCACCTATCACCTTTCAGCTATCCTCTCTCCTCTCCTCCCACCTTTTCATTCTGGCATCTTCCCCCTTTACTTCCGGTCCTGAAGAAGAGGTTTCAGCCCAAAATGTTGACAGTTTATTCATTTCCATAAATATTGCCTGACCTGCTGAGTTCCTCCAGCATTTTGTGCTTGTTCTCAGGATTTCCAGCATCTGCAGAATTTTTCCTGTTTATCATCACCCTTGTCCCCAGTTACCTCTCAAACTAAAGTACACATTTCAATCCATGCAAATGATAGTAAAGATGTCCTATACACTGCCCATCCTTACTCACAGTCTCTCTACCTTTACACCAACTGCTCCATCATCTGACCTATCACTCTAGATCCCATCCCCCTTCCACTTATGTTGTTAGGTTTCACTTTATGGGAAGTAAAGGCATGCAAACTCTACCACAGCTGTCATGCATATGATTGAGTCACTAATTTCATACTTTTTTTTTGCTTTCACAATGGTCTTCTGTACGTTGTACCTGGACAACTTGCATGCATCTGAATCACAGGTGTTGAATGCCACAGATCTAGCCCTCAGCAGGCTCCAAGTATCCTGGTTCACTCAGGTCTTCTGGTTTGGGAAAAGCTTTGTCCTTCAAGGCACACACTCATCCACACAGATGAAGTTTGAGACAGCTGGTGTCGTTCAGTCAAATCTGAACCTGGTCCAGTCCGGTGATTCAAAACAATCCTGTAAAGCTGTCCTATAAATGCTCCTCTGCCTCCCTTGATGATTCCTTTGCTGTCCTCACCACTGGTGCTACGGTCTTCAGATTCTGCCTATTTACTGAGAGTAGAAGTATAGCCAAGTGTAAGTTTTCAATTTGAAAAGTACCTTTATTGAAAAATATGATTTTAACTACTATTTTCTTTATGGAAGTAATAATCACCCATTGAAAAAATAGTTGTGCATGATCGTAATACCAATACCAGTAGGACATTGTATAGAATTATAATGAAAAAACAGAAGCCAGGTGCTTGTTAATAACAAGCCCAGCTGTTAAGAATTCAGAAAAATGGCACTTAAATGATTTACAATCGTCTTCACCATATTTTGGAACAGAAGATATAATGAGGCCAAACTCAACTAATCAACATTAGCGTGTTGTTGGATCCCAAAGAACATCTGTTGTGAGATTGGTTGACATTCTCCCAAAAAGCATTGCTTCTCATCTTTACTGCAGATTTCACACATTCAAAGAACAGTGAGCATCGCGCATTATGGGATCACCAGCCAAATTAATTGTTTTATAGCCCCTATGTTCAAGAGTTATACTGAGACTAGAAATGCTGATGGTGTCCAGAAGAGATCCTTGCCAAGTATGTATTTTATTCCCCTGGTTATTATCCTGCCAGTATTCATTGGTTTAGTTAATACTTATAGAATGAAGTTCTAATAATACATTCCAGTAGGAGTGAATGCCTTCTTCTTCTATTCAGTTGAGTGGCAAAATGGACATTTTTATTATATTTTTATTAAGATGATTAACTAAATTTAATCCCATCAGTTATAGACACATAATTTCTTGTAAAGATAAAACAATTCACAATCCAATTTATTTTTGGCAAGGGTTTAAGCAACAATGTGAAATGTAACATTTCACACCCAAAGAAGTTTATCAAGTTACCTGCTCTGAGTACTTCCTAACCTTTGATGAGGTGCAACAATCTTTTTCTTTTATTTCAATATATTAAAACAGGGAAAAGTTACTTTAATATATTCTGGATAAACATTTTGAACCAGAAGTGTACTGGTTTCATTCAGTGTGGTCTTTTATCGTTTCATTTTCATCCTCAACCTCAGGCTCATTGGTCTATGACTTTTTTCAAAACTTAAATAAGTAACAAGATAAGTTTAATTGAAGAATTTCTATTAAACTTTTAACCCACTTCAGCGAAGATACGAATCTATTCAGTACAACAACTATATTTCACTTTGCTGATTGTTTCCGTTCTCACTTTTTGCCAGGTAAGATGTAATGACTTAACCATGTATGATTTCATCTGTGATTCAATGTAAGTGATATGGGACTAGTTGGACTGTAAGGAAAATGATGTAATCTCAAAAGTACCCCAAAAGGCATCTGTATAAATAGTGATTAGCCTCAACATCTTAGAATGTTGCAGATGTAATTGATTAATCAGTAAATTTTACAACACCTACTTTGAAGCCTGTGAGGTCCAACTGTGGTATTCAGAGTATGGAATGGAAACTCCCTTTTTCAATTTAATGTTTTAGATTCAGATGTGAGATATACATTGAATGCCAAAAAAATATTACACTGATTTAGCAATATGTTTAACTTGTGCAAGTACCTCTGGGTCTAATGGGCTCGAACTTGCTGCCAGTGCTGAGATGCTCATGCTCACCAGTGATTTATTGTGCCTGATCTGCTGGCATTCACTTGCTGTCCGGAGGTACAGTATCCTGATCTCAAACAGGCACTGTCCACTGAACAGCAGGAAAAGAGATTCACAGCTGAATGAGTCCTGCTGTCAGACATGAAATATTATCTCTGAAACATACAAAAACATATTTTTAAAAACTATCAACAATCAATGAACCAATTAAACAAATCAGAGGATAGATTTGGTAAATAAATTCCAACATCTGTCGTAACAATTTCATGCTCTGCCAATGGAATCCATGTCAATCTACACTTTGTAAAACTACAACAATGAGTTTAGGACTCACATAGGCATTGTAGAGTTTGAAACTCAGCAACCTGGTGAGAAATGCTGGTTGTTTAGTGCTGAATTGACAACATTTCTCAGTATCTTAAGGATACAGAAAGGTTAAACTGTTTTATTTCCTTGATTATTACCTCAGTGGGTTCTGATCATGCCTCTAATAGCAGCAAAGACTTGTTATCTCATTACTCCTTTGATTTCATAAAGAACACTAAAAATAATGCACAGAAACACAAATAAACAGAACTGACACAAATCAAAGATGATCACATGAAGTTATATCAAGTCCAAATGGTTGGTCTCAGAGAGAGTTTTATGGTGAACTTAAAAAGACAATCTAGTGTATGATCATACATTTAATCAGATTGTATGGATAAGATGTAGAAGCACACAAGAGACTTGCAAGTTGGATATTAGTTAGGAATAACTATATAAGCATGAATTAGGCATCACAGGTGTAGTTATTGATATCTGGCTTAATGGAATAAAGGTGGGAAAGGACCTAAAAGTTAGACTCAATCTTTTTATCCTGATCAATCTTTCCAAATTGCAGTTTTCTCTTTTGTGTTTTGGCTTGAGTAATAAACCAAGAAGGAGGTCAGTGCAGGCTTGGTAGATCTCTTCCAGATGTTCATAGTTATCCACACACAGGAATTTCAACTGTGAATGAGGCTTTTGAAGCTTGTACATTGTGCTTCAACACAACTAGTCTAACTACATTCAGCAGACTGGAGTACAAGTAAACTGGACTATTTTCTACCTGAGCCCTTAAGTATTTGAGGTTAGAGTGTTTTCCTTTGGTTGCAATAACAATTTAAAGTATGTATTCAGGTAAACCCAAGTCCAGGGAGGAATGTTGGAATTCCATGGAGCACTGAGTGTGACTGTAGTCTTGAACTCAAAGCTGGCAGTCACACCTTGTGTGCCGCAACTGAAAATATATTTATTTCCTACATTATCTTGAAGTGTATTTTCACCTCATTGAATTTGAAGAGTTCATTCTTTTAAGTGAGCAGTTAAAAGGGTCTCCTTATCTACATATAAAATCAATAAACTTGCCAGAATTAGAGTGCAGCAATAATTCACCAGAAAGGCAGATTCATTGAAGAAAATGGAGAGGCTTGGGTTTATATTCTCTAAAGGTCAGACGACTGAGAAGGGGATCTCATTGAAATGTACAAAGTTCTCACAGGTCTCAACAGGATGGATGCAGGGGATATGTCTCCTTGGGTAAGAAATACAGAATGGGAGTCACATTTGCAGAATTGAATGGCCATTGAGAAGAAATTCCTTTATACAGAATTTGATGAGTTTTTGGTGCTCTCTCTCCTGGAAGGATGTGAAGGTCCGGTCATTGAATTTCTTCAAAACAAAGATCCATAGATTTCAGGGAGTTAAGATCATCAAGGGAACTGAGGCTTGAACAGAAGAACGATGATGAAGATGAAGGACAGCTATGAACTAAGTAAATGGCAGAGGGGTTTGAAAGTGCAAATTGTTTTTTGATTTCCAAAGACCAATAGGGTTTTTGTTTTCCTTGGCAATACTGAGGTACTTTCATCATAATATCTCAAGCTTTGTTTGCTGATGACTTCAAATCTATCCTAAGCTATTCCAGTTCAGACAGTGATGTATCCAACATTCTCTGTTTTGGTTTCTCTATTCAACAATTTGTTCATGCATTGTCACATTTTTTCCTCTACATTCGCCCCATGCGCTTTCTTCCTTACAATCCCCTGGCTGTTTACAAACCCTTCTACTATCAGTGACAAAAATGTCCGTCTAAATTATCTTTACTTACTTCAGTCCCATTTTATCACTATTCAACACCCCTTTTACAGGATTTCCTTGTTTACGTAAAAATAAGGCCTGTGATTATCAGAACAAGACCTTTGAATAAAGGTTTTGATTTTTTTTATGACAATAAGAAGAGAGATAATGATTCATAAAATATATGCTTGTCCTACAATGCAACTTCATAATAAATGCCCAAGATCTAATGGGCAGTCTATGAGGTTACAGAAGTTTTTCCAGTGTTCATTTAGAAATGGATTGGAACACTCCAACATAATACTGTTCATTTATACCCATTTCATTTATGTACCATAATTGTTTAACACTTACAATAGAAGGGAATAATGATCCAGCAGAGTAGAATGAAAGAATTTTTAAAATCTGGAAGAATGTAGCATTAGGAATGCCTCATCCCTTGCATTCAGGTTGTTAGCTTCTTATATCCATATTATTGAGTTAGTTAGATCCATAGGCTTCAAATGAAAGCAAGTTGCTACATGTAAACCTGAAACATAAAATCTGTAATAGAAACATAGAAAATAGGTGCAGGAGTAGGCCATTTGGCCCTTCAAGCCTGCACCGCCATTCAGTATGATCATGGTTGATCATCCAACTCAGAACCCTGTACCAGCCTTCCCTCTATACCCTCTGATCCCTTTAGCCACAAGGGCCATATATAACTCCCTCTTAAATATAGCCAATGAACTGGCCTCAACTGTTTCCTGTGGCAGAGAATTCCACAGATTCACCACTCTCTGTGTGAAGAAGTTTTTCCTAATCTCGGTCCTAAAAGGCTTCCCCTTTATCCTCAAACTGTGACCCTTCATTCTGGACTTCCTCAACATCGGGAACAATCTTCCTGCATCGAGCCTGTCCAATCCCTTTAGGATTTTACACATTTCAATAGGATCCCCCCTCAATCTTATAAATTCCAACGAATATAAGCCTAGTCGATCCAGTCTTTCATCATATGAAAGTCCTGCCATCCCAGGAATCAATCTGGTGAACCTTCTTTGTACTCCTTCTATGGCAAGGATGTCTTTCCTCAGATTAGGGGACCAAAACTGCACACAATACTCCAGGTGTGGTCTCACCAAGGCCTTGTACAACTGCAGTAGTAATGATGCATAACCTGCTGAGCAATTCCATTACTTTTGTGTGAGTTCTTCACTGACACCCTAATTTACAAGACAATTCTTAATATGAAGGTTGACTTGTGTTTAGTGCCAATGAATCATTCATTTGGTACTTATAAGAGCCAATCCTTCAATCCTTATTATTTGTTTAGTTTCAGGTCATTGATGACACTCAGGATTTTGGTAAAGTACTCAGACAGGATAATGGAGGTGATAATGATAACTGAAGGAAGCTGGTGTGGTTGCTGCTTGTTGGCCTGAATGTTATTTAGGACTTGCTGCATGCAGGTTTAAGCTACTTTATTTACTAAGTAGTTATGAATGGAATTAGCTATGGTGCAATCATTTGCAAATAGTCCCAGTTCTGATCTTATGACGATATTTGCTCAGCTTCTACTTTGATGATAAGGATAATCAATTTAATTTTACCCATAGAATCTGGTGCCTGTAGTTCTGTTACTTGCTCTTTTACAGATCAAAAAATATTTGCTGAACTGTTTCCTAATTGGATTGTTCCTTTAACTGCAAAATGCATTTTCACCAGATAAATGGGAGAAATTAGTTCACACAGCAGTTTCATCATCCAAAACCCTATTTGTGGTATTGAGAGATGTTGACTGAACACTGAACAAAGGCAAAATTGAAGGCGGAAAATATAGTGCAATGTGAGCATAACTGATGCCAAGGTCTGCACCAAATCAGAGTTAGGTTTATACAAATTGCCTTTATATCTTATCTTCCATGAGAATCATACAGTCAAAGATAAACAGGCTTGTTTTCGAAGGATCAATAATGCCAAAGTTTTACACAATCAAACCTAAAAATTTAGTAATTTATTGATTACTGTACATGATCTCAAACAACGAGGCTTATTAAAACCATCTTATTTACTTGTGTAGGGCAAGTACAAAATGGTTGAATTTGTGAAATTCCACAGTTATAATACAAGAACAATAAGACCTTACCTTTAACACTTTATAAAACATAAACATTCCCAGGACAGTGAAAACTTCAACAATACAGGTTACTTTTCCATGGAGAATTTTTATTTACTCTCATTCTTACAACTCCCATCTCTCTGTTGGCCCTCTTTCTTGAGAAACATATCCAACTATCCCCTATTAAGTTATTAATAATGAAGACCTTTTCATTATTTAGTTTCAAATCACTCCTCATTTAATTCCTTGTTCAATATTCAATCATCTTCACCAATGTCACAAAAATAATGCTCTATGACTTTATTTCTCCAGCTTTGCCTGAAGAGTAGATGTAAAAGGAGAATTCCCGTCCAGGAAGACAAACTGCTTGTCCATGGGTGGGAGTCAGAAGTGCCATAAATCACTTATATGATGATTGTGCTGCATACAAGTGAAATAAATGCTCACGTACATAACAATGTTACTTTTTTTATTTGATCTGTTATTGCCATTCTAATTTTGCATTTTGTTCCCTACATCTGTGATCGGTATGCTTGACTCAATGTCACTATAACTTTATATTTTGAAAATTAAGTTTGAATCTATCCTTTTGATAGCTTCAGTTTCTGTGCTTTTAATTTCAATAGAAAATATATAGTTCTTGGCATTATCGAGGAACTGTGCAACTTCTGACCAAGTGGTGTAGCTTTAGTCTAATAAATTCTCAATAAACTTTTATTGTAAGAAAATATCCAGCTCCCAACTTCACTTCTCCCAGTGAGGGTAGTGTGTGAGTGTCCATAATTTCCCAGATGCAGCAACTCTTCCATATATATGTGAAACTTTGACAAACTTAACAATCATGCTTCCTATATTCATGTCCAAACTGTTGGACTCAAAAAAAACTGTCCAGACTCAAAACCAAAAACACACTTTACTGTCACATTGTATCTTCTATTCAAGGCAAACAAAGTGCTGGAGAAACTCAGCAGGTCAGGCATCATCTATGGAAATGAATAGATAGTCGACATTTCGTGCTGGGAGCCTTCTAAGGGACTCCTATCAGAAAGCTAATTTTGGATCCAATTTGTGAAGTTGCCTTTGGCTGCAACCAAATTCAAAAATAAGTGAAGCATAATCATCAGCATTTTAAAAATACAATCCCTAATATATGTATTGCTCCATTAACATGTTAAATAGGCAACAAAATAAATTGTCTAAACTCTGAATGTAGCTAACACCGATGCAGATAAACCTTTATTTATAAAATTAAATAAAATGGAAATAGACACTGTGTATTCTTCAGGTTTTGTGTCTGTCTTTTATGGTAAAGCTTCAATAAACCATTGCCATTTGTCTGGTAAATCAAAGCAAAAGTAAAATGAAACCTCTGTAAATACTCAGGTCAGGTGCATCTCTGGGAAGAGAATCAGTGTTAGCTTTTCAGGTAGGAGACCCTCCACCAGGGCAATCTCAAATTGGACAGTCTTGACCTGAAATGTTACCTCTTGCTTCACTTCTTCCAGATGTGGGCAATTGAACGTTGCTAGCAGTTTTAGTTCTTTTATTTTAGATTTCCAGAATTCGCAGATTTTTTTTTTGACTTTCACTTATTGTTTGGAAATCCTGATGGTTTGGCATCTGGCTCTTTGTATGCTGATTCACGCACTCCCTCTAGCAGCCCAAGCTCCACCAGACTATCTGAGTGTTGTACCGGCTTAATGTGCAAAGGAAAACTGAACTCTATTTTTTTTACTAATGATGTTGCATGAATACAAATATTTTGAAAACAGAATCCTTAGGTGATGTTGGACCAGTGGCAAGATTCCTTTAAAAGCATTGCTGGTTAGATTCTGTCATTAATTTATCACTCCTGTAATTAACAGCCCTAATTTAGATGTCAAACTAATACTAAAAATCAGTTCTCTAGTTGTAATAGATAACCACATATGACTGAATTATTGTTAGCATGTGACAATTGGAATGACAAGAATACCCCACAATCACTTAGGTAAAATAGTTACAACAATAGCTGTGTGAAAAATTGTTTAAGGAAACTAAATAAATAACAGGATGAGTTCTTATAGATACCACCTCACCCTCTCAGTAGGCTCCATGAAGCAAATACGTGGATAAGAACATTAAACGGAGTCAGATGGAATTGGTATAAAATATATTAACTATTAATTTTGGTTGTTTCTGAATGATGCAACATTTGGGAAGTAGTTCTCCACTGTAGCATTGCACATTTGCTGCAGAAATGCACTGTGGTTTTAAAAAAGAAAAAAGATCACAGTTTTCCCTGCAACCATTGATTATCCAGACTTTCAGGATTGTTCCAGCTGATATGGTAACAATTATATAAAAATGCTGTTGTGTTCCACTAATCTCCTTAGATTAGATGACTAGGGTTTGAGATATTTAATTAAAAAATGATGCTCCAAATGTGCTTGCCATCTGCACATTGAAGAGGGAAAAGAAAACACTTTGAATTGAGTTTGAGATTTCTGCAAAAATGTTTGCTCCAGTTGCTGCTGTTTACACCTGATGCATTTGACATCATTGACCTGTGATTTAAGCGCAGAGGCAGAGGCAGTGTAAGTAAATGTAACTAAATTGAGATTAATATCAAAACCATTTCATGTCATATTTTTTGCCTTGGAGGTCTGTGTTACTAGTATTGTTTGTGGAACTTCTTTTCCCAGCTTAATTTTGGCTCTTTTCCCTATCAAATTATTTCTTGGCAGTCATCTCTAGTACTTTTACAAAGACAAGCTAAATTCAAAGTCACATTTAATTAATTTTTTTGCAGAATATAGATCCAACTGTTATTTAAAAAATAGCTCAATGGATCAAGTACACGTGATAAAACCAACATTTAAAATGTTTGTCAAACATTTTCCAGTTAAACAAAGTATCTATTAAACTATATAGACAGCTCTGTCTTTACCCTCGGGTTTTGGCAATCTACATTAGTCCTAATTTATATTTAATAAGTTGAAATTGCTTTATTATGTAGTAGAGCTGAAGAAGTATTTTCCAAATTGGCATCATTAAAAATAGCAATTACAGCTTAAAGGAAGGGAACATAACTCTTTGTATGCTGTAATTCAAATCTAATACAAATCAGATCTTCTTCATGTTTAATTTACTCCAGCCATCGAAAATGTTTCAGTGTATTTACTTTACAGAAATGCTATAGTTCCCAGAAATGTTATAGTTCCTACATTTGTGGTGTGTGTAGTACAAAGCAAAGTGGAGGGTAAAAATAATAATTTAATCACAAAAGTGATTCCAGGAAAACCTCAATTCATTCTGAATTTCCATTTAGGGTTATCTTTAGATTGAAATTATTCTGTAATAGCTAAGCTAATTCCTTTACATGACTCAAATAATAGTTTTTTAAAATTGTCTAATGAAAAATCTAATGGCACAAAATGAAATGCAATGTGGAGTAAGAGGATTTATATTTTTCCCGTGAGAATTGTTCAGCGCGTTTGGATGTCAGCTGGTCAACTGGAGAAGTTCTAAAGCACAGATGAGGTATTGCTGCAGGGAGTGAAGAAAAATTTGTTACTTTGCCTTATGAACAGTCCAAAAGTTGCATTGGAAAGAGTTGTTTGTTTTTTCCAAATTTAATGTGGTGTAAAAGAGCCTCAGAAAATGCAGAGAGAAACAAAATTAATATTCACAAAATAATTCCTGCAATACAAGGCCACAATCAAGGAGAGAAGGTGGGACCAGAGGATGGAAGGTTGTGGGTGGGTTCCACTTCACTTTCTTGCTTTCATAAGGTCTAAGAAACTTGGTTGACAAAGCAAACCATGTCATCTGTCATATTTAAATTGCTATCTTATCCTATCAAAATGATCAACTATCTACAGTCCATTTTAGGTCTGTTGAAACAGGAAGTGGGATCATGTATTTTGGCTTGGGTTCTAGCTTAAGAACTTATTTTAAAACCTTGACTTTTGACCTAAACAGACCTGTGATTTTAGCTCACAGATTCAGCAATTTTACTCTATGTGGAAACTGGATGCCAAAGGCAAGAGACAAATATTTTAATTACTCATCTTCATCCATGAAAACCACACACAAATCCAATCCATTCTAAATAAAACAAAATTGAGTTGATAAGTTGATACCCGTTTTCTACTTTTGAGACTTTGACTTTAATTTGGAAGCAAATTGAGATTCTCACAGATATTTGAATGGTGTTTTCTTGGACTGCACCATAATTTCAGTTTCATGTTAAAATAAAGAGTGTTTTGAAAATACAATATAACATAGGGGAAAATAATACAATAGGCAAGAAGCTAATTACAAAATATTTGGTGTTTTGAGGTCAAAATATTATTGAAATGGAAAAGATTCTTTAATTGTTCATAATAGTTCAATTCATTGTAAGAACAAATCTATTGTCATTTGCCTTTCTTTAGGCTTGATCTTGCATGTTCAAAGTTCAAAAAACTGAAGTGTGAAATAAGTTTATTATCAAAGTATGTATACCCATTGCAACGTTGAGATTCATCTACTTGCTGGCAGCCACAATACAAAGAAACACAATAGCATCCATGAAAAGCCCCACATAACAAAGGCTGATAAGCATCCAATGTGCGAAACAAGAACAAATTGTGCTAACAATAAAAAAGTAAATAAATAATACACAGAACAACACACAAAAAATAGTGGAAGAACTTAGCAGATCAGGCAGTATCTACAGAAATGAATAGACAGTTGATGTTTCGGGCCAGTCTGGAAAGGAAGGGGGAAGATGCCAGAATAAAAAAGTAAGGGGAGGAGAAGGAGGGTACTAGAAGATGATGAGCAAAGCTGGGTTGGTAGGAAAGGTAAGAGGCTGGAGAGGGAAGAATCAGATAGGAGAGGAGAGGCAACCATAGGAGAAAGGTAAGGAGGAGGGGACTCAGGGAGTAGGGGGTGGGTGGAGGTGATAGGCAGGTGAGAAGAGGGGGGAATAGAAGAATAAGAGAGAGGGATGGAAAACTTTTTTTATCAGAAGGAGCAGTCGATATTCATCTCATCAGTTTGAAGGTAGAGAACATAACCAGCAAAATCCCTGAAAGTGAGTCCACAGCTACAGGCGAGCCAACAGACATGGAGCCAGTTTAGTGCTGAGGCGAGTGCAGCTGGTCTAGTATGTCGATGGCTGCTGGGCAACAACTACTCCCGCACTTGAACCAAGACTCCTGCAGCTCTGGCCTGCTGGTAGCAGTGAGAAGAGAGAAAATATTTTCCAGAGTAAGTATTTGAATGATAACATCACAGGTTGGGTAACAGGACATCTAAGAATTGAGCGAACATGACTAGCAACTATGAATTTTCCTAACCAATTAAATGAAGTAAACAGTGCTAATACTAAGAAGGTAATGTAAATAAAAAGACTGTTGTCCTGCTACCTGTGTATAGGCAGAGATGAAAGAGCAAGCACCAAATTTAAGGATAACAAATAGGTGGTCATGGGAAGCAAGGAATTGGTAATGGGATTGCTTTGAGTTGGTGGACTGCGCCATGTTCAAGGACCCATCAAAGGACATGACCAAATACCCGACAGGTATCACAGACTTTATAAAGACATGGATGGATGAGTGTATCCCCACAAAATCATTCAGTGTTCCACAACCCAACGGCCTAGATCAACCAAAGGGTTCACAATCTGCTGTGGGCTGGATTGGCATTTAGGACTGGTGATCAGGAAAATACAAGAGTTATGACCTCCAGAAGACCATCTCATGTGCAAACTGGCAACTCTGGACTAATTAAACGTATAACAGGGATGCGTGAGAACTATAATAGGGCCAGAATGGCATCACTTCCTACAAAGCAAAACCAAGCAACATAAATGGCAACACACGCAAAATGCTGGGCCAGGTAGCATCTACAGAAAAGGGTAAACAGTTGACATTTCGGGCTGAGACCCTTCATCAGGACTGTATAACATAAATAGCAACAAAGTTTCTCTCAGATGAGCTCAGTGCCTTTCATGCTTGTTTTCACCAACAGAACACGGAGACCCATTTGTGAGCCCCCATAGGCCCCTATGACCCAGACTCTGAGGCTGACATGAGAACGTTCTTCAGAAAGGTGAATCCATAGAAAGTACAGTATCTGGCCCAGATGACGTACCTGACTGAGTACTGAAGATCTGTGCTGATCAACTGGCTGGAGCATTTATGGATGTGTTCAGTCTTTCACATTGGCAGTCTGAGGTACCCACCTGCTTCGAGCAAATGTGGTCTGCCTCAGTAACTATTATTCACTAGCACTTACATCCACTGCAATGTCATGTTTCGAGAGCTTGGTCATGAAGCTTATCAAATCGTGCCCGAAGAGTGACCTGCTTGCAATCCAATTTGCCTACCATCACAATAGGTTAACAGCGGATGCCATTGCACTGGATCTTCATTCAGCTCTGGAAAGCCTAGACAATGAAGCTGCATACATCAGCTTACTATTCATTGGCTCAAGCTCAGCATTCAACACCATCACCCCCTTGAAACTTATGTCTAAGCTCCAATATCTGGGTCTGGGTATCCCCCTGTAGACTGGATACTTGATTTCCTCACTGGCGAACCTCACTTAGTATGGATTGGCAACAACCTCTCCTCCACACTTACCATCAGTACAGGTGCACCACAAGGTTGTGTGCTTAGCCCCCTGCTCCGTTTGCTTTATACCTATTATTGTGTGATAATGTACAGCTCCAATGCTATATTTAAGTTTGCTGATTACGCCACTGTTGTCAGCTGAATCAAAAGTGGTGACAAATCAGTACATAGGAGAAAGATTGAAAATCTGGCTGCGTGGTGCCACAACTACCTCTCGTTCAATGTCAGCAGTGCCATGGCTTTGATTATTGACATCAGGATGAAGTAGACAGAGGTCCATGAGCCGGTGCACTTTGTGGGATCTGAGGTGGAGAGTGTCAGTAACTTTAAACGCCTTGGTGTCAACATATCAGAAGAGCTATCCTGTGACCATCATGTAAGTGTCATCACAAAGAAGGCAAGACAGTACCTCTACTTTCTTAGCAGTTTGCACAGATTCGGCATGTTATCTAGAACTTTGACAAACCTCTGTAGATGCATAGTGGAGAATACCCACCTGGTATGGAAACACAAACACGCAGGAACAAAAATAGTTACAGAAAGTGGTGGATACAGCCCAGTCCAGTGCAGGAGGTACGCTCCTTGCCATTTAGTACCTTCGCATAGAATGCAGCCGCAAGAAAGCGGCAGCCATTAGCAAAGAATCCACCATCTGGGCCATGTCCTCTTCTTACTGCTACCATCGGGCAAGAGTTACAGATGCATCAGCTTCCTCACCGCCGGGTTCAGGAGCAGTTATTACCCGATAACCATCAGACTCCTGAAGCAGAATGGAGATCTTAGTTCACCACTATTCTGAACTGATTCTACAAACTACAGATTCTTTACAACTGATGTTCTCCGTAGTTTTTATTTGCACAGTTTTTCTCCTTTTGCTCGTGATAGTTGTCAATGTTTGTTTATGTATCGTTTTCATAAAATTTTATTTTATTTCATTTATTCTGGTAAATACCTACAAGTGACATTTGCCATTTTCCAGAACCATTCCAGAATCTAGTAATTGTTAAAAGACCACTACTAATATATCAGCAATCTCGTCAGCTACCTCTTTCAAGACGCTGGGTGTTTAATCCATCTTCTCTAGGTGACTGATCTACCTTCATACCTTTCAGCTTCCAAAGGACCTCCTCCTTGGTAATAGCGTCCACACCCAATTCCACCCATGTGACCAATTAGCCTACTAACATATACACCTTTGAAATGTGGGAGGAAATCAGAGCACCTGGAGGAAACCCATGTGGTCAAGGGGAGAATGTACAGTATAAACTCCTTACAGACAGTGATGTGTTGCGCTAACCACTATCTTACTGTGGCATCTCACTTGTTTTGATGAAACAAGTGTAATGATTTGATCTGTGGGACTTCATGCAAGAACAGCTTTTCATTGTACCTTAGCATGTGTGACAATATTAAACCAAGTCCAACGTCTTTATCCCCAAGTGAAAGATGACACGTGTGTACCTCTAAGAAAAGGGGACCACCATCATTCCAATAATGTAGAGGAGCACAGGAACCTGTGATATATCAGTGTCATTACCTTCAGGTGTCTAAATAAGCCCAGAGTTAAACCGCAACCATCCCTGACAATGGTGATGCTAATGACTGATTTAGGGCTCCAGTTATGGCAGAAAGACTCCCTTGTAAACTGTGTTCCCTTTACTCATTGTGGTAACAGCCATGTCTTTTGTTGCTTTGTATGCTTGAACAATACTCTGCTCCTTCTCCCCCAGCTGCTCCTATTCTTTCCCAGCTCCAGTGCTGTTAGCATTGCTCCTCCAGCCTCAAAGGCACGCATGCAGGTGTGTGAAATCCTCTCTAGGGAAAATGTTATAAAATTTTATACCCTGTATTGCTGCCTTTTCTGGTGCCAGACAAGCTCAGGTTTCATCATTCTAAAAACCATAGATGCCAAAATTCTGAAACAAAAACAGAAAATGCTGGAAACACTCAACAGGTCCAAAAGCATCTATGGAAATAAAACCAGGATTAATGTGCAATTCATGTTCCAGTAAATTACCTCTGTTCCTCTTTCTACAGATGCTGCCAGACCTTCTGATCTTTCCCAGTATTTTCATTTTATACTCAGTATTTGTAATTGGTTCCCAAAGACTAATATGTGACGGGCTTCCTGTCTGAGGGCCTTTGCTGAAGTCAGGGATAGCCTGTGTCGATATTGCCTTGCACAAACAAACTTGTGGGCAGGCAGCTTAATGTTTCATTTTATTGGTGGTTGTTCAAGAAAATTTTGTCTGTGTGGCATTCAATGCTTCCAGAGGTGTTAGTGCTGGCACTTAAATCCTATAGTCCTGGTATTGGTGGTTGGGTATTTCTGGCAGATGTGTCAGCGTATAAATGCAGCAGATGGTAAACAGAGTTCCTGCAGTAAAGCATTATGCCAGCTGGCTTTTCTTGCTACGTATTCAAACAATGTGGGTATCACTATTAAGGACAATATTCATTGCCAATCCCCAATTCCTCCTGAACCAAAAATACCATGTCAGAATGCAGTTAATAGTCAAGTTCTCTGAGTTATCAGTGGCAAATTGAAAGTACGATGTTCAATTACCTGATTGTTATAATGACAATAAATATGGTCTGTGATTTTCCATAGTCTGTCAGCTGTTCTGGGACTTAAAAATGGGTGTCACGTAAACATGGAATAGAAGATGGAGTTTGCAGGCTTCAGTTCCCCAAGGGTCAGCTCTGATGCTGCTTTTAGGAGGGCTCAGAAGTGGGAGAGGAAGTTAATTAAATGTGCAAGTCTTTACCCTGTGTTATCAGAATAGAAAGTCAGACTACTTGGGGAGTCAGTCCACTGCCACCATTTCATATCCCCACCAAAGTCAAACAGTCCATCTGATAGTCACAATTTAGCTGGAAGTGGAGATTAAAATAATAATTCCTTCCGGCAGATTTAAAATTTCCTGGAACAGGCCAAACTAAAGAAATCATCCAACTACAATTTTAAAAATCCAAACAATGAAACAGTTTCACAGGCTAACATGATATTCAGAACAGTTGTGGGTTTATTTTTAACCAGCAGATGGTATAAAGTCAATGAGGTGTAGAGCTAACTTGTTAAGCTGCCTCCAAGAATTATACTTTACTGATGCTAACAAACTTGACAACTGCTCTGAACTGATATGGTAAAAATGAAGTTTAAACCCTTGCTGATCTCACAAAAACATTGACTAGTGAGCAGCTTTACGTTTTTTTTTCAAATCACGGCTGTATTTTGAATCCCTTGGGAGACGTGACTGCTCCATCTGCTTTATTTTGATACTGCTGAAGTAACTAAGAGTTTATCCGAAGTTCTATGCTATTCCAGGTTCTCATCAATACCATGGGACCCTTCAACTGTCCCCTCCTGGAACCTTCAATCAATTAAGACTTTTTTTAGAATCAAGAAAACAATCCACAGTGAATTGTCCCAGTAGTATTCAATTCCCAAAATATCGCCAGAAACACATTTTCCAAATTTCAAAACTTTTACCATGACTTCTTTATACACGCTCAGTGCTCCTGATTTCCTTCTTAGTGCTCTCTTGCATTTCTTACACTCCACAAGTACCTTATTGTTCCTGCCTGCCTATACCTGCTGTGCAACTCTTCTTTTTCTTAACCAGGGCCTCAATATCTTTCGCAAACTAGGGTTCCATAAATTTGTTATTCTTGTCTTTTATTCTGACAGGAACATACAAACACTGTATTCTCAAAATTTCACATTTGAAGGCCTCCCATTTACCAAGTACATATTTGTCAGAAGAAAAACTATCCCCAATCCACCTTATCAGAGCCTTTGTAATATCACCAAAACTGCCTTTCTCCAATTTAGAATCTCATCCTGATTATGCAAGCTTCTGTCGCCTGCCCCGTCTCAATCCTAAAAGGAGATCTAGCATTACACTTTCTCTAGTTGGGACTTCTATGTACTGATTAAGAAAAAATTCCTGAACACATTTGACAAAACTATTTTCCATCCAGCCCTTTCACAGTATGGGAGTCCCAGACAATATATAGAAGTTAAAATCACTTACTATCACAACCTTATGTTTCTTGCACAGTCTGCGATCTCTCTACAAATCAGCTCCTCTAAATCCTGCCAATGGTTGGTTGGTCTGTAAAATAATCCAATTAACATGGTCATACCTTTCTTATTGCTCAATTCTACCTATAAAGCTTCACTATACGAGCTCTCTAGACTGCACTGACTGAGCACTGCAGTGATACTTCCCCTGACTAATTATGCTATCCCTCCCCTTTTAATCCTTCCTGCTCTCTCATGTCTAAAGAATGGAACCCAGAACATTGACCTACCAGTCCTGTCCCTCCTGCAACCAAGTCTCATTAATGGCTACAATGTCATTATTCCATGCACTGATCCATGCCATAAGCTCATTTGTCTTTCCTACAATACTCCTGGCACTGAACTGTATGCAGCTCAGAATATTAGTTTCACCATGCTCAACCTTTTGATTCCTGAACTTGTATGTAGGCTTAACAACGTCTTTCTCCATAACCACTCCACTATCTCTCTTGATGCTCTAGTCCACATACTTCTGCAACTCTAGCTTTACCCCCATTTCTGTGCAAACTTTCATAGAAACATAGAAAATAGGTGCAGGAGTAGGCCATTCAGCCCTTCGAGCCTGCACCGCCATTCAGTATGATCATGGCTGATCATCCAACTCAGAACCCTGTACCAGCCTTCTCTCCATACCCTCCGATCCCTTTAGCCACAAGGGTCAGATCTAACTCCCTCTTAAATATAGCCAATGAACTGGCCTCAGCTGTTTCCTGTGGCAGAGAATTCCACAGATTCACCACTCTCTGTGTGAAGAAGTTTTTTCTCATCTCGGTCCTAAAAGGCTTCCCCTTTATCCTTAAACTGTGACCCCTCGTTCTGGACTTCCCCAACATCAGGAACAATCTTCCTGCATCTAGCCTGTCCATTCCCTTTAGAATTTTGTACATTTCAATAAGATCCCCCCTCAGCATTCTAAATTCCAGCGAGTATAAGCCTAGTCGATCCAGTCTTTCATCATATGAAAGCCCTGCCATCCCAGGAATCAATCTGGTGAACCTTCTTTGTACTCCCTCTATGGCAAGAATGTCTATCCTCAGATTAGGGGACAAAAACTGCACACAATACTCCAGGTGTGGTCTCACCAAGGCCTTGTACAACTGCAGTAGAACCTCCCTGCTCCTGTACTCGAATCCTCTTGCTGTGAATGCCAGCATACCATTCGCCTTTTTCGCCGCCTGCTGTACCTGCATGCCCACTTTCAATGACTGGTGTATAATGACACCCAGGTCTCGTTGCACCTCCCCTTTTCCTAATCGGCCACCATTCAGATAATAATCTGTTTTCCTGTTCTTGCCACCAAAGTGGATAACCTCACATTTATCCACATTAAATCGCATCTGCCATGAATTTGCCCACTCACCCAACCTATCCAAGTCACCCTGCATCCTCTTGGTATCCTCCTCACAGCTAACACTGCTGTCCAGCTTCGTGTCATCCGCAAACTTGGAGATGCTGCATTTAATTCCCTCGTCTAAGTCATTAATATATATTGTAAACAATTGGGGTTCCAGCACTGAGCCTTGCGGTACCCCACTAGTCACTGCCTGCCATTCTGAAAAGGTCCCGTTTATTCCCACTCTTTGCTTCCAGTCTGCCAACCAATTCTCTATCCACATCAATACCTTACCCCCAATACCGTGTGCTTTAAGTTTGCGCACTAATCTCCTGTGTGGGACCTTGTGAAAAGCAATCCTAATATTTCCTATTAGGATATTAGCCCCTCCAGTTCAGGTGCAAATGATCCCTTTTGTACAGGTCCCACCTTCCCTGGAAGAGAGCCAATGATTCAAAATTCTGAAGCTCTCCCTCCAGCACCAACTTCTGAATACCTAGCTCCCAGAATTCACTTTGCTGTACCGCTGCATCCATCCCACCCATATCATTGGTACCGACATAGACCATGACCTCTGGCTGCTCACCCTCCCATTTAAGAAAGCTGTGGACTCAATCTGAGAACCTCCTTTCTGTTCCCTGAACCAGCTATCACTGCAACTGGCCCCTGCCCTTCCGAGCCACTAACGCAGAGACCTCACTGCTGCGGCTTCTTGCTCGTTGGCCATTTCCCCCCACCCCACCCTAACAGTATCCAAAGCAGTAGACTTATTATGGAGGGGAATTGCCACCGGGTTACTCTGCTCTGACTGCTGTTCCCTTTCCCCCTCCTCACAGTCACCCAGGTACCTGTGTCCTGCAACTTAGGGGTGACTATTGTACCTCCCTGTAGCTTCTATCTATCATCTTCCCATTCTCCCAAAGATCAGTGAGCTGTAACTTCATTTCCTTATCGTAGTCTCTAAGGAGCTGCAGCTCGATGCACCTCATGCAGATATGGTTATCAGGGAGAATGGAAGTCTCTGAGACCTTCCACATCTCACACAGGGAACACGCCACTAACTCTGAACCCATTCTCAGCACACTTGCTACATACTAACAGAAAACAAGCACACTGGAAATGTACTTAGAGTCTACATCTGTGCTTGCTCCAATCTGTTCTTGCCCAAGCCTTCTGTGGGACTTACGAAAATTTCAAACTTAAATCCCAGATCCCAACACTGAATCGACTGTCAAAACTTTCGAGAACCTTGCAGATAAACACTCACAAGCATTCAACAATAAACATTTATAAAAAATTAAAAACACACTCAAAGGCCTTAAATACTTTAAAATATAGTAGGCGTAACACAATTAAACAAAAATATAAATTTTCTGTAACTTATCCATTGCCCACACAACTGACCCTCCCCAGACGAGTAGCTGGATCTGAACCAGGTTTAGCTGGTGAAGGTTCAGTGAGAAAATTCCCCTGTTTAATTGCTGGAAATTCTATGTAAGGTTTTTGCTTCACTGCTGGGTTTGTGAAGGACTCTGCAACAGAATGTGGCTGGGAAATTGCCAGTGATCAGCATTCAGGAACCTTGCAATCATGCATGCTTGTGTAGCCGTTTCAAGTTTTGGCACAGCTAAAAGCTAGAATCTCACCATTCTTCATGGCACGACTGAGATTCTGGTGGAATTGGCACTTGATGCCCCAATCGAAATAATCTCTTTCTCGCTAGTTATCCAGAAAAAGGTGAAAAGTTTACGGCTCTGCATTTTGTAGCATCAGCCCCTCGGCATTTCTTATCAAGCCTCTAACCCTGGGGCTCTGTATCTCCCTCTGTAACTGGATCTTCGACTTCCTTATCAGGAGACCACTGTCAGTTCAGATTAGTATAACACCTCCTCTTCGCTGACAATTGACACAGGAGGACCTCAGGAACACGTGTTTAGCCTACAGGTCTACTCTGTCTACAATTATGACTGTGGGGCTCAGCATTTATAAATGTGCAAATAACATTGTTGGTTAGTAAAGTTTTCATGGACCATAAGACATCGGAGCAGAATTGGGCCATTTTGCCCATCGAGTCAGCTGTGCCACTTGGCCGTGGCTGATCCTTTTTCCTCTCCTCAGCCCCACTCCCCAGCCTTCTCCCTGTAACCTTTGATGCCGTGTCCAATTAAGAACCTATCAAGCTCCGCCTTAAATACACCCAATGACCTGGCCTCCACAGCTGCCCGTGGTAACAAATTCCTCAAATTCACGACCTCTGGCTAAAGAAATTTCTCTGCATCTCTGTATTAACTGGATGCCCCTCTCTCCTGAGGCTGTGCACACTCATCCTGGACTCCACCATCATGGGAAACATCCTTTCCACATCTACTCCGTCTAGGCCTCTCGACATTCGAAAGGTTTCAATGAGACCCCCCCCCCATCCTTATAAATTCCAAACAGTACAGATCCAGAGCTTTCAAATGTTCCTCATATGATAACCCTTTCATTCCTGAAATCATCCTTGTGAACCTCCTCTGAACCCTCTTCAATGCCAGCACATCTTTTCTTAGATGAGGAGCCCAAAACTGTTCACAATACTCAAGGTGAGGCCTTATAAAGCCTCAGTGTCACTTCCCTGGTCTTGTATTCTGGACTTCTTGAAATGAATGCTAACATTGCATTTGCCTTCCTCACCATATATACTACCTACAAGTTAACTTTTAGGGTGTTGTACACAAGGACTCCCAAGTCCCTTTGCATCTCAGACTTTTGGATCTTATCTCCGTTTAGAAAATAGTCTGGAGCTTTTTCCTACTGGTCCTTGATGGAGTAGCAGCTTTTTGAAGTTGCTCCTTACTTACTTTACTGTTTCCAACTTGTTTTGAAACCTTACTTTTAAACACGATATCACTTTACTATGAATGCAAGGGGTGCCAAAGGTACTAGAAAAGAAGAGGAACCTCCTGCATCTTTGGAATCTATTATGGATTTGCTTCGAAGACACAGAAAAGAATCGTCTAAGGAGTTCTAGCAGCTCAGCTCTGAAATTAAACAAATGGATGCAAAACTAGATTCTATTCGAAAAACCTTAGCTGAACATGATAAATGAATTGAAGATAATGAAGCAACTCTGACAATTTTGGACGCGAAAATTGATGACTTGCAAAAGCTTTGTAAAAAACAATCCAAGTCTAATGAAAAATTAATACAAAAGATTATCAACTTAGAAAACAGAAGCAGAAGAAATAACCTATGAATTCTGGGCCTCGAAGAGCTAACTGAAGGTGATCAGCCTACGAAATTCTTTGCAAGCTTTTTGGCACAATTATTTCCTGAAATTTTACCATCTTTACCTATGGTTGATCATGCGCACAGATCATTGGTTCCAGGAGATAGACCCAGATCAGCCATAGTCTGTTTACATGAATTTCAAACTAAGGAGCTTTTAATTCATGAATCCCGTCAAAGAGGAATGATTGATTATAAAGGCCAGAAGATTAGAATCGTCGAGGATTTTTCACCTGGGGTTATGAATGGGCGTGCTAAGTTTAAAAAGATTATGTCGGAACTTTTTAACAAAGAAAATAGTCTTCGCATTTGTTTCTACTACCAAAGTGCATGACTATGCACCTTCCAATATTGTATTTCATTTGCCACTTTCTTGCCCATTCTCCTGTCTCAGTCCTTGTGGCTAGTCATCAAGGTCATTACTGACTATGCAAGGATGAACAGCGTCCACTGTACTAGTGACGCCTCCGTCCCTGATGTTCCAAACATCTTTTATGCATGTTTCTCGGCATGCAACACTACATCTGCCACAAAAGCCAGCCTCCTCCCAGCCATTATCTGTAACAGCAGCAGATGTGAGAAGGACTTTTTGGAGAGTCAAACCACATGTGGTGGCTGGTCTATAAAACATCCCAGGTCGAGTCCTCTGGGAGGATACTCACCAGTTCACTGAGGTTCATGGACATCTTCAATATTTCACTCATCCATGCTTCATCAGGACTGGTCTCGGGAAAAGAGTAAACAGTTGACATTTCGGCCGAGACCCCAGTCCTGATGAAGGGTCTTGGCTTGAAATATTGACTGTTTACTCTTTTCCATAGGTGCTTGTTGACCTGCTGCGTTCCTCCAGCATTTTGTGTGTGCTGCGTCAGACTTCCAGTATCTGCAGATTTTCTCATGTTTGTGATACTATACAATCAAGAGAGCTCACCAAAGCCTCTGTTTTCTGAGGAGGATGAAGAGAGCTGGACTACACTCATCTATACTCACGCCAGTCTACAGCTGTGCAGTGGAGAGCATGCTAACGTGCCGCATCTCTGTATGGTATGGAAACTGCACTGCTGTGGACTGGAAAGCTCTAAAACAGGTAGTTAAATCTGCCCAGTGCATCACTGGCACTCGTCTACTCTCCTTCAAGGATATATATACAGAAAAGTGCAAGGAAAAGGCCAGCAACATCCTGAAGAGTTTTACCCACCCTGCTCATGGACAGTTTGGCCCACTCACAGCAGAAAGGAAACTACATAGCATCCATGTTAGGACCATCAGGCTCAAAGGTGGTTACTTTCCCCAAGCAGTATGGCTGATTAACACCTCCACTCACTATCCAACCCCACAACACACCCACCACCTCTACTTTATCATTTCATAGAAACATAGAAAACCTACAGCACAATACAGGCCCTTCAACCCATAAAACTATGCCGAACATGTACTTACTTCAGAAATTACCTAGGGTTACCCATAGCCTATTTTTCTAAGCTCCATGTACCTATCCAGGAGTCTCTTAAAAGACCCTATCGTTTCCGCCTCCACCACCGTCACTGGCAGCCCATTCCACGCACTCACCACTCTCTGCATAAAAAACTTACCCCTGACATCTCTTCTGTACCTACTTCCAAGCACCTTAAAACTGTGCCCTCTTGTGCTAGCCATCTCAGCCCTGGGAAAAAGCCTGTGACTATCCACATGATCAATGCCTCTCATCAACTTATACACCTCTATCAGGTCACCTGTCATCCTCCGTTGCTTACCTATCATCCTGTCAGAATCACCTTATGTACAGACACTCCTGTGCCGAGCATCACTTTATGTACATATAATCAATCTATGTATTTATATTTATCATGTTTTTTTATAATTCTGTTCATCTCATTGTGCTTTTATTTTGCACCGCATCAGATCTGAAATTTCTCTCTCCTTTACACTTGTGTACTGGAAATGACATTAAAAAATCTTGAATCTGGAATCCTGAATCAATACTTAGCCTGCTAACCCTCTCCCTATAACTCAAGTTCTGGCTGCATCTTTGTAGATCTTCTCTGCACTCTTTCCAGTCTAACTATGCCTTTTGTACAACAAAGCAACAAAAACTGCACACAACATTCCACGTGTGGTCTCAACAACATCTTGTACAACTGCAATACAACATCTCAATTACAATGCTGAATGCATTGACTGATAAAGGGCAGCGTGCTGAAAGATTTCTCTAACACCTTGTCCACCTGTGATGCTGCTCTCAGCAAACTTGTACTCCTCAGTCATTCGCTTCCACATTTCTTTGGTGTTTGACACCCTTGGGAGGAAAATAAACGCACTGAGACAAAGCTCTCTCCCATATTTAGCATTACAGATAACTAAATTTAAGCACAAAGGATTCTGCAGATGTTGGAAATCTAGAGAAATACACACAAAATGTGAGAGAAAGTCAGTATGACAGGCATTATCAATGATGGGAATAAACTGTTGACATTTCTGTGTTGATGAAGGGTCTTGGACTGAAATGTTTACTGTTCGTTCCTCTCCACGATGTTGCCTGTCTTGATGAGTTTCTCCACACAGCTAATGTTCATTTTCTTGGCCCACCCTGTGGGATTGTTTCATACATCAGTCTTCCCATGGAAAGGGAGTCTTCACTGGGTCAGAGTGTAGAGATTGTTATTTAGTTTGCCACCTCGCTGTAAGGGAAGGGGAAACATCCAGTTCAATAGCATATAATTTGTAAGAAGACTTATTTTCCACATAAATGGTAAAGCAGAGACAAATGTCACTCTATGAGAGTTTTACAGCCATACAGAAATAAAATGGCAGTGGTCCAAGATGTGGGTCAATTAGGATCTGTAAAAAATATACATTTTGGAATGTGCATACGTGTTACTCATGCTCTTTCATTCCCAGAACAGAGATGTTGGTACAGAATTATATTCTGTCACCATAAAAATAACTTTTTCAGACAAAGAAAAGCACATGTTTACTCCCACACCCCCATGAGTATCAATTAGAGCATCAATTCTTTAATATATATATATATATGTGTGTGTGTTTCTAGACCATTTTTACAAATGTTCTTTCTTTTGCTTTAGTTTCCTAAGGTCCGGAATGCCACTTGTTACATACCCCGTAACTGGGTTGCCAAACCAGCAGAAATGGATCACTCAGTTGGAGTCTGGATTATTAGAACTAAGAAAGTTTTATTAAAGAAACAAGCAACACAGTAATCGAAAGGATAATAAATGCAACAGCTCAGCAATGATAAAGACACATGTGCACAGAATTAAGATAACAGCATCAATCAAGCTCTATCGTTGTCTAGGGGTAAATGACCAATTTCAAAGTGACACAAAAGTCCAGTTCAATTTAGTTCAGTTCGCAGTAATCGTTGCCATGGCGATGGACAATGTGGTGGGAAGGAGAGAGAGAACGAGAACGACTGATCATTCAGAAACGGCTTCCACTCACAGACCGGCGATATTGCTCACAAGCAGCTTTCCGGGCGGGTCCTTTGTGATGTCACCTGAGGTCACCGACTGTGACCCCTCCTCCAGATGCGGTCGATCCTCTGCAGTGAACCCGGCACCCAAGCGAGGGTGGACACACACCGGGTTCCCGCTGATCGTACCTTTCCACCCTGTGCGTTTATGGCCCGGTACTTCCCACCGACTCGTGAGAGGCGCACCGCTTCCAGGGTCTCGTTACCTCGAGTGTTGTGTGTGTCCTGCCTTAGCGAACCTGTCCCTTTTTATTCCCCTGCTGGGGTATCCCCTGTCCATCACTTCAAACAGTTCAGGGTTCAAAGGGGGAGCCGCTCTTGACAATACCCAGACTGATGGCTCCTTCATTAACACCTCCAAATGCTGCTTCATTGTGCGCCTTATCTCTCCCTCCCCTGAGGACAGGTGGCAGACCAACTGCTGATGCCACTGATGCTAGCCCAGGCCAGCAAACATCTTAATTTCTGTGTATACTTGTCACACACTTAACTCATTGTCAGCTGGATAGAACAACACTGAAATACAATCAAAGTTGATAGTAACTGTCATCATTGACTACAGCAGGGGATATTTCTGAATAATGACTTCATTTGTAGAAATTTGTCAGAGTGCTTGATGACAAGCTGAACCTCCGAAGAAATCCGCTAAGAAAGTAAAGATGTTGGCATGCTTTTCATATGATTGTGTTAATGTGCTGGGTCCAGGGCAGGTCATCCGATATGTTAATACCCAGAAATTTAAAGCTGCTGACTCTGTCCAGTTCTGATCTCTCAATACAGACTGGCACATGTTTGCCCTCTTTCCAGCACTGCTCAACCACGTGTCCTTCCTAGCTCTGGTAAACTGGAGTGATGCCACCTGTGATTCATTTAACAACAGTAGTGAGACAGCAAATTTAAAAATGCCATCGGAGCTGTGCTTAGCCAGGCAGTTATATGTTTACAGAAAGTAGGGCAGGGGGCTAAACACACAGTCTTGAGGTGGACCTATGTTGATGGTCAGCGAGGAGGAAAGGTTGCTACCGGTTCTCAGTGCTTGAGTTCTTCTGATGGGTAAGCTGAGTATCTCGGCGCACAGAGAAGTACAATGGCTGAGGTATTGAAACTTGCTTGTTGTTGAAGCTTGAAAGTCTTGAATATTTTTGTTCTGGGCTAAATAAGATTTGCACTGCCCATCTCCTACGCTCACCCCTTTTCCCTAATATTTCAGATATTTTCAATGATTAACCAAGCCTTAGGAAGGAAATCTACAAAAAATACTTAATAGATCCTCTGACACATTGAGGAAACCAGGTTTACTGATGATAAGAGAGTATCTCCTCTCCCATCCTCCCTCCAAGCTAGTGTTCCAGCTGCAAGCAGGTCATTAACAAAATTATCTGTACTTGGTAATTATTCCAATATAAGTCTAATATAAATGTCAATGCATCTCTCAGCAATATTAGATTGTTGAGGCTTCAATATTGTTTTTAGTTGAATTTAAACTGAATCTAATTTATTTGAAATCAAAATGTACTGTATGTTTCATGATCTCTTAAATAATATACAATTAAACAAATAAGGACTCTTAACACCTCTTAATTCCACAACCATAACTAAAAATGATGTGAAAAAGTATACAAAGTACTTCCTGTAACGTTTGCTTTGGGTTTAATGAGAAAAGACATACATGGGGAGACACTGGACCCAATTAAATCAAGAGTCTATATTAACTTCATTAAGAGCATGGTAAGGACTTTGAAGGGTATTGGAAGATTCTGGTGATTATAACTACCACTTTCTGAGAAGCAGCTAACATTACAGCATTTACAATGGCTGAAACAAGATTTGAATTAATTTCTTTTGTTTGCCTGTTGGCCCTAAATGAACTCTGTAATCATTCTGGAAAGAATTGCCCAACTTTTAGCATGCCTTAAACCCCTGTTGAGATGGCCTGCAACTCCCAGAGAGGCCACATAGGAAAGTGCTGTAATTTTATCATGTAGTGTGGTGCAGTTGTACAGCGTATCTCTCAAGTTTTGAAGTCTTATCATTTCTTTAACGCATTGAGAAATTGCTATTTTTCAAAAATGTCTGTTGCATTCTCTCTGCTGCAGTAAACTTGATTGCTTGCTGCATTTACTTTATAGATCTCCTACACATAGTAGAATCACGGGCATCATCAGGGAGAATAGGAGACATGTTTTTTACAAACTCCTTCACGTGTCTTATAATAATGTACATATCTCCATCACAAATTAACTGGAGGAATCAGATGAGGTAATCCTCATTGATACAGCTCATTGTAAATTAGTTTGTCAGCAGATTTGGTAACATAAAGCTCCATTGCATTCCTCATTGAAAGAAAACGTGCCTGTTCAGTAACAGAGAATTTGGAATGAACGGACAGTGATGCTGACTGGCATGTCATCACAAGAATTTCACTGCTGGTAGACCAAGTACCTTAACCATAACCAAACTGAGGTCGATTAAATCTGTGCCATCAACACACCACATTTAATTTTGGAGATTGCTGTGGGGTTTGAATGACAGTTAAAATTCTCCAAGATTTGGGAAAGAAAAAGAATGCCTGATAGAAGTATTATTGTTTTCTGTGTAAGAATGCTCATCAATATATGAAAGCCCTGATTTTTACCAGAGGCCAGACAGTTGGGTGAGACTGTGAAAATAGGGATTCAAATCTAGTCCAAATTTTACAATAGGTGCATTATTAAATATCAGAACACCCATTAGTTTTATAAATTGAAATGTAATTGTCTGTTACACTTAACTTTTATTTTCAGTTGGCTGTTTAGCATCACTTCATGGGCAGATTTCAATGGGCTCAGAGCATTTAAGTGATGAAATAGACCTATAATTCAAATTAAAAGGGATAGCAACGTCTGATTGATCCGTTCACAAAGCTATCACTGGGAAATATGAGAGTTATCCTCCAGCCGTGTAGTACAGGGCAAGAGTGAAGCAGCTCATGAGCACTTTCATCAATGGTGACTTGTCATATAACACAACTAATTCTAGGAGCTTGGGAAACAAATCTCTACAATTTTGTTTGGCCTCCATTGTTGAAGCATGTGGAGGGACATATGCACTGTCTCCAATGATTACTTATTTATGTAGTCATTCATGACTGTTACTATTTCAACTTGACCCCTCATATTATGAGGTAAACAATACAGAAAATTATGGCACAAAAAGGGTAAAAGTCATTACAGAAGCATTTATTTCAGAAGTCTTTCAAGTTCAACAATGATTCTAGTTCAACAGGCTCTGAGGAGTCCATTATGGAATCCATAGGCCCAGAAGCAGGTGTTTCTTACATACATAGATATATCACAAAAAAAAACAAAACCCACTCACATTTACTGTATCCTGAAGCCTAATATAATTTTATTGTGCATAATATTGCGTAAGTTGCTTTAGTTTTTAATATTTTCTGTTTTGATAACATTGATGAAACAACATTGCAATTACATTAGTGGAAGCAACAGGAGTAAAAGCTGATTCTCAATACCATGCATGTGAAATCAATGTTGCTGAAGTTTGGAGATGGAGTACAATAAATATTCAATTTTGCATTGTACATCCAGTGCAGGTAGCTGAGACAATAATTTTATTCCACAGCAAAATTTGATGTCTTGCAGCAAAGAATTACTGTTACTTTAATCTTCTCTGCCCCTATTTTAAGAGCAGCTGATCGGGCAAACACTTAAAGCTTGGTGCCAGAATAACAGAAATCTACTCATTACAGGCCTTGGGTCACTCATCCATTACGTTTCCAATTATCATCATGTAGATTCTTGCCCATGTTGTCGAGAAAGACAGCTACCCACCTATTCCCATTCTTTAAAAGACATTTAAAGAGCTGCTTTCCTTAAAATTAAAATTCCATGTTCTTTGGGACTCTTTCATTGATGTTCCCAATATCTGTGTTGTTTATACATTGTGTTACAGTATATCATGGGAGAGAAGTGGGTACTGTAATTGTTGAATGCACATAATCAACAACACCTGTATCATGGGTTTACCATAAGATTAACTAAATTTCGTTATCTTTGCTGGTTGATGAAGATAAAGGACTGTCTGGCTTCTTATCAAAGCCGTACAGTGATAGAGCACTTGACTGCTTTTGCATGACTGAAGAAGAAATCTAATAGAACAAGACAATGCACCATCACGTCATAATGTCAGTGACCACTGGAGTACAGTCCCCAATGCTGTACATAAGGAGTTTGTATGTTCTCTTGTGATTGCTTGGGTTTCCTCTGGGTGATCCAGTTTCTTCCCACACTCCAGAGACATACTGTTAGGGTTAGTAAGTTGAGGGAGAGCTTTTGGCACCGAAAGTACTGCACTATTTGTGGGCTGCCTCCAGCACAATCCTTATTCATCTGATGCAAGTGCAACATTTCACTCTATGTTTCAATGTTTTGATGTACATGTGACAAATAGAGCTTTTAATATTTTAAATTAATAATACACTCTGGTTTATGACATATTTATGATAATTATCTCCCTAAAATTCTTCATAAGCTTTCTATGATTGTTCATTTACAGACCTTTAAGAAAGAAGAAACTTTTTTCTCCTGAATAAATTTTGTATCAAAAATGCTTTTCCTTACTAGAAATCTATCATTTGTTAAAATTTGACACATTTTCTCCATGCAATCCCATTGTCCATCACGCAACACTCAGCACAAAACAAGATCACTGCATTAACTTGGCCAAAAGCAAAAAAAAAAGTGTGCACTCATTATTTTCAAAGTGACATTGCTACAACTTATAAATTACCCATCCCTCTGAATTTCCTCTCTGTTATTTTGGCAGTTTATATCTTAAAAATAAGTGGATTAACACTTTAAGATGGTTGAAAACATAATTTTAAATAATCAACCTAGTATTCATTCACAATTATTACATAATGTGATTTCAAGGTCTAATTGTCAACATTGTATGTAAGTTAAATATAAAACTGTTAATTCATTCACAACTTGTTGCCAGTGTGTTCATTATCAGTTTAATGCTGAATATTCAGATTTTGTTTAATCTTTTGTAAAATGTTGCATCTTCACATAACAAATGCCAAATGCATCCGTAAATTAATCTTGTTTTTTTATTTGACATACATTTTGCTGAACATACAGTAAAAATGCAATTGAACGTAATTCCCCCTTCACAACAATGAATGAAATAACACAAAAATTAGAAATAATACAGAATAGAAAACAGATGTTGCAGTGAATTCAAATCTGCTGTCAAAGCTATACAGTTGAATTTGTATGACTGTGGAAGTGTAGCTATTTAATGAAAGAATACAAGACGTGATTGCATAAATGTGGAACATCTATCCAACTGATTAGTATAATTGATTCACCACACTTGTGGTTTTATAGCAATTATCAGACTTAAACAAGACGAATAACTTTATTTTCATCCTTAGGCTCAATCAAAACCACGTATCTGCCTTGTGTGTATACACATTTTCAAATTCACACATTCAGTCTACATCACTAAAGAGATTTAGAAATATTCTTGATGATATGAAAAAAATATAAGGTGGAAGTTAAAGAGGGTGACATCTACAAATTACACTGTTTGTCTTTACATCTTTCACTGGTGAGAACAGTGCTGGAATAAAAGTAATCTGCTTAAAACTTATCTAATGGTGCAACACTGGGTAAAAAGTCCTTCTTTACTAAGTTATAGCTGAAGTGCTAATTTTGTGTTGCAATGATGATCTGGAAGCAGCAATGGTAATCTTACCTGGCATCAGTCCATGAGCATTGCCATATAGTTGGAAGAGGGAGCAACATTTTTTTTCAAATGGAGGCTGTTCAGATTGTGGGTTTACAATCTCAGTTGAGCTGGAAAGAAACACACTGGAGCCACACTGTACTATTCTTCATCTTGACTGTTTAATGTCGCCACCATTGCATCCCACTTTGCTGAACACATTTCATACTTTAACGACAAATTATTCTCAAACAGCATGAACAAATCTTTCAAATTTTTTGCAGGAAGTTACGATGATCAACTTGTTTCCTCCCCTCTCCATTTTCAGTATTTTACATATTAAATCTTCCCATATTTGTTGGTGATAATTACATGACTGGAAGTGATTAAGCTTGATGAAGATTTACAGGGTAGAATAAATGCAAATTTTATAAACGTGTCTTATTTTTATGTGACTGTCATCATAAAAAAAGAATTTCCAATTGCTGTTGACCAACAGAAGAATGTCATGTACAATTGAGCTTATAACATGTTAAAAAGCATTTTTAAGCATTAAAGTCAGAATAAGGCCAACTTGGGGGCTAAAAATGAAAATTAAAGTGCTGGATTAAAATAGGTAAAGAATTTCTTTGAGTCCTTTCGTTAATTGCCCTGCGTAGGAGCTTACCATAAGATGCATACATTCAGTGGCTCACCTTGCAGTCCCGGCTTAAACCAAAAAAGTTGCCTAGTGTTTTAAATCACTGATAGACTTTCATAGTGCCACTGGACATGATCTGTCATTTCTTGTTTGAAATGCCATTATAGATCTTACAATGTTTAAACTGTTCAACCTATGATTTAATTCCACCACTATTCTAAAATATCACACAGCTGAAAGACCAGAGGACTTTTTGCACATCTTGTTCCTTAGAGTGATTTAAAGCAAACTTATGATTAGTGTTTACATGAAAATACTTCACACCATCCTACTCAATTTGATCATTCTCATTTCCTTTGGAAAGCTTTGGAACTCTCAAATGATCTACACCAAAATATCAGATTTCATTCTTTCTAACTTCCAATCTGCTTTCTCTACTGATTTTTCTCTTTGATTTTCACTTTTTTTTATCCTGCTAACAAGAGAGGTAAATAAGAGGGGAAAATACTAGGACATTCTCGTCTTTCACTCACATGCTTCGATCTCCTTAAAAGTGCATTTGGCAAAAAAAAATTGTGAAATGGGAAAAAAATCAAAAGTAATTTTTAAAGCAAATTAAGTGAAAAGTGAAACAAAATACATTTTACTATGCTAATAAGAATCTGGTTAAGAAGAAAGATTTGATACACAAATGTTAGCAGTATTAATGAAAACATAATTCAGCATAATAATTATACCTCTATATAATTTTCCATCAGTCCCTTTCACTTTCACATTTTTGTTTAGAAATGCCTTTCAAAGAAAATGATGGTTAGATGACTGTTTCAACTTCACTGTTTGTTCAACTTAACTATTAACTAAGACAAAGCAAATTAGGTATTTTAATATAACGCACCTGCTGCTTGTTAACAAATGCAATTTGTTTATTTCTGTCATCTACATCCAAAGGTATATTTAAAATCAATCATTTCAGGCAATAATTCACTTCCTGATAGATCACTAAATACAGCAAATGAATTCCAAAATTCCATGTTCTGTTGAACTATAAAAAAATCATTTTTTGCAAAAGATCTTAATTTCGTAAATGTCCATTATAGGAGAAGAGGGAGGTGAAGAAAGGACTAGCCGGTGATGTGGTGAGACCAAGAGAATGAATGTTGTGGAGCTGGTGCTGGCTGGGAGAGCATGGCGAAGGTATTAATTGCAGCTGATATGTCTGGATGAGACACAAGGAGAGGGAGATGCATGCAGACAGGATCAGAAAGAACACAATGTTATAGAGAATAACGCAGTTACTGAAAACATGACAAAATGCTCATTTATCCAATAAATCATGCAGCAACTGTGGAGAGAGAAAACTGAATTGCAGATACAGTAGATGAAATTAGATGAAGGGCAAGTAAGGCAAGGACGTCTCTGAATCCACAAATGCTGGGGGGGATGTGGAGATTGAAGGCCTGATGGCTTTATCCTCGGCTCTCAAAAGGCACCCATGAGGTAGACTGGGTTTAGTGCACCGGACATTATATTTAGATAATGTATTGCCCTTCACGACCTTTCCTAGTTTGCCACTGTTAAAGCCCATTTAGCTCTTGCTAAATGTGCCTGATGGTAATATGGTATGGATAAAATATATTTTTTAAAAGTCATGAAAACACTTAAAAATACTGTGAACTAAATAAAATAAATGAAATAAAATTACTCAGTAATGACAATCACACATTCAGTGATCCCATTAAGGTGTTGATAACTGTATACCCACAATTCTGCTGTAAATCTGAATGCTATTTGGGGAATAGAGGAGAGGGGTTGGTTGGTGAGGGGCTGGGTCAGTCAGATGTAGAGTGCATTCAGAGGTTCTCCTCAGCAGAACAATGCTCTACTGCTGGGTCTGACAATAGGCCCAGTGGCAGAGCAGTTGATTGTTGCTATAGGATCTGACTTCCAGCTCATCTCAGACTTCCACAGTTGGCCTTGTCTGAGTCCCAAACAGCCAACAGCCATCAGTTCCCCATGGAGTTGCCGGGATGCTAGCTGACCTAAAAAGAAATGCTGCTATAAAAGTATAGTAAAAAGGATCATCACAATGAATACTATTAAGCCCTAAATGCTGTGGCAAAAGTTGAATGTAGATTTTTCCAGTGGCTATAGAAATAAACCATATTTTGATGTGCTCAGACTTGAGTTTGCAGGAAATGTGTTAACACGTAATGGGAAGCATGGCTGACGTACAGGAACATTGCAATTCCAACACAGGCAGCATTGTTCAGTTACAGGAAAGGTGGATGAATGAGTGGTCATATTTATGCTGAAATATTGTAAAACATGTGTGAAGGCTCAAGTGTGAGGTATGTTCAGTGGCAAACTCTGACTTCCCTTCCAGATTTACCTTCTTTTCTCCCTCTTGAGTGCCCTTATCTTCAGTAATTGACTCATTGCAGGGTTGCGTAGGGTGTGTTCTGTAGTCATGATCAGGAACAGATTCCTCTCCAAGTTACACAACAAAATGATGTGAAAACATATCACTGTTTCTTCATTACCATTGGGTCTAAATTCTGGAACTCGCTGCATAGCAGCGCTCTGGGAGTTCCTTTGGCAGAGAAAGTCCAGCATTGCACCAATAGATTTTCGAAGGCATTTAGCAACATGCAATATATGTAGGTCTTGTCAATAATTCTCACATTCCAAAAAAATGAAATTCTCATTGAGCTACGGGTAAAACATGCATTATATTACGAAGTCATATTGACATGTTCTTGCCTTCTTCATTTGTTACAAGCAATGGGTATTCATTCATAACAGGGCACTCTTTGCCCTGACTGAATCACGTGTATTAACACTTGGCATCAAGAACTTTTCTAAAACTCACATATCTTCCACAAAAGCTTTGCCATTCAATCATAAAAAATTATTTTAAACAGGACTTACTGTAAACATCAAGCCTCTGCAACAACCTGCTGTATTTCTAACTCAGGGAAAAGCCTTTGCCTTCCCTTGGCTCTCTGTCTGTCTGCCAGCGTAACCTTATGTGAAAAAGGAAGCAATTACTCTATAATGGGGAAGCAGGCTCCAGCTTCAGAGAGGGCTGTGAAATTCTTTTATTGCTCTAGAGAAGTACATTAGTCTTACAACTAACCATAATCCCTTCCACTCACTGAAGAAAAAAATGTCCTATTCTCAAGACAGTAATGTATATTGTCTTGTGAAGCATGACAAGCTGGAATTATAGTACAGTAACCTGGCAGCATTATGTAACAATGTGGAGGTATTCTCGATTATACCAGGAGTGAAATTGAGTCAGCTGATGGTGATGGTTGAAAGTCAACAAATTGCAAAATTCCAGTAAAACGCATAGCATTTGTTTCCATCTTTCTCTGCACAAGATATTCAACGACACCGAGAGGTTATGTGGACCTAGGTTGTATTAGTATTTAGATATTATTCAATGCAAAAGTTTTGCACAACTAAAAAATGGCAATCAGACCTTGAAGGAATGGATTTAACTAGAAGGATAGCAATAAAAAAAGGAAAATGGCAGACTGTAAATCTGCCAAAATAATATCTTAGCAAGCAATTATCTTTGCATTTCACAATCAGATTTTAAAGGCTTTCCCTAATGCCAAAGAACAAAAGAATATGAGAACTGTACAAGTAAAATCTTTCCTAATTTGAAAGCACCTTGAATGGTGAATATAACACAAGAGTTTTTCCTCCAATTCAATAGCTAATGCAAATTATGTATGTAATTTGACAGCAACCTAACAAAGATTGTAGTAATCTAACAAAATGCCCGTTGATCCCTATTACAACATTTTCTGAGGTAAATCGTCAACTAATCAGTAAAGAGAAGAATATGCCATTTATACTAATGCTTAGTGCTGATTGTATTTGAACTAGAATAAAATAGGCTGGAGAACTAATATATATATGTACAGCTTGGCACCAGTGTTGTTGCAGAACAATGTGTGATTAAGTGCCTTGCTCAAGGACACGCACACGCTGCCTCAGCCAAGGCTCAAACTAGTGACCTTCAAATCGCCAGACGAATGCTTTAACCACTTGGCCACGCTCCAATTTTAATAGCATTTACATTTTTTGAACATCATAAAATGTTTCATTACCAAGATGTAAAAGCAGCAACACCTGAAAAAGAATTATAGAAGAGCATTAACCATTTAATCTTTAAGTATTTAATATTTTATTTGATTAATTTTAGTTGATTAAGACACAGGAAATGGTTTCCTGCTCATCATACATTGTAGTATAATATGCTGGATTCAGCTCACTGGATATGTTGCCTGCAGATCTTGCTCACTCAACTATACTAATGTGATCCTTCTTTCCTTTAGCAGTCCCCAGGGGCTGAGGATGATTTGTGTCCCTTTCAGTTCCATGAACTTTAAGGTGAAAGATGAGGCCAATATTGGATTTGAAGATTCTGCCATACTGGGCCAGGAGGTGCTTCATGGCATAGCTGTGTTGCTAGTTTGTGAGGGGGAGTGCTTTTGTTGTTTGCATTGGGCTTCTGTATGCTCCTCCTGCATGGAATTGAAATTCTCAATACCACCCTGAAAGCTCCTTTTCCTTTCCTACTTTCAGTCATAAGCTACAGATTCCTATGAATTCATAAGACCATAAAACATAGGAGCAGAATTAGGCCTTTCAGCCCCTTGAGCCTGCTCTGCCGTTCCATCATGGCTGATCGCAGAACCCAAAGCTACCCATTGCTCCTCATATGCTAACTACTTTATTTCAGGAATCATCCTTGTGAACATCCTCTGGACTCTCTCCAATGATAACACATCCTTCCTGAGATTTGGAGCCCAAAACAGTTGACAATACTCCAAGTATGGCCTGACTAGTGTCTTATAAAGCCTCACCATTATCTCCTTGCTTTTATATTCTATTCTACTTTAAATAAATGCCAACATTGCATTTGCCTTCTTTACAACAGACTCAACCTGTAAATTAACCTCTGGGAGTCTTGCATGAGCATCCCTAAGGCCCTTTGCATTTCTGATGTTTGAACCTTCTCCCCATTTGGATAAAAGTCTGTACTTAGTTCCTTTTACTAAAATGCATTATCATACATTTCCCAATCCTATATTCCATCTGCCACTTTTTTTGCCCATTCTTCAATTTGTCTAAGTCCTGCTGCAGTCACTTGCTTCCTCAGCATTACCAACTCCTCCACCTACCTTTATATCATCCGCAAACTTTGCCATAAAGCCATCAATTCCATTATCCAAATCATTGACAAGCAATGTGAAAAGTAAGGGTCTCAATACTGACCCGTGAGCAATACCACTAGTCACTGGTAGCCAACCAAAAAAGGCCCCCTTTATTCCCACTTGCTGCCTCCTGCCTGTCAGCCAATCCTCTATCCATGCCAGTATCTCTCTGTAATTCCATAGGATTTTGTCTTGTTAAGCAGCCTCATGTGTGTCATCTTATCAAATGCTTTCTGAAAAGTCAAGTAAATGACATCCACTGCTTCTCCTTTATCGACTCTGCTTATTACTTCCTCAAAGAACTCTACCAGATTTGTCAAGCAAGATTTGTCTTTACAGAAACATGCTGACTTTGACTTATTTTTTCATTAGTCTCCAAGTACCATGAAACCACATCCTTAATAATGGACTCCAACACTTTCCAAACCACTGAGGTTAATCTAACTGGCCTATATTTTATTTTGCCTTCCTCCCTTCGTAAAGAGTGGAGTGACATTTGCAATCTTCCAGTCCTAGGGACCATGCCAGAATCAAGTGATTTTTGAAAGATCATGACCAATGTATCCATTTTATCTTCAGCAACCTCTCTCAGGACCCTAGGATATAGTCCATCTGATCATGGTGACTTATCCACCTTAAGTGATAGCACTTTTATATTATTTTAAATATTTAAATAACCTAAAGTGATCAGTGGGTGTTGTGAACTCCATCTTCCACTCATCCCCCGGTGGATGCCAGATGTTGTACGCCCTCCATAGATTTGGTTTGGTGAATATCTGAGCCCCACAAAGTGTTTCAAATGCACTATCCCTCAAAAGGAGAGGGTAACAGTTCTTAATGGTGATTTTGTTGAATCCAATGGTAATTGATGCAGGGAGGGTGACCCCCACCAAAGCGCACAAAATGCTGGAGAGATTCAGCAGGCCAGGCAGCATCTAGGAAAAGGTTTTTTTCCTAGATGCTGCCTGGCCTGCTGAGTTCCTCCAGCATTTTGTGTCTGTTGCTTGGATATCCAGCATATGGAGATTTTCTCTTGTCTGTGAAGGGAGATTCCCATCTTTCATTTTGACAAAGTAGAATCCTGCACTGGATGGGGACTGGGATGGTTGAATGAAACTGTGCTGTAGCGCTTTGGCAATGTAGTCATTCACGGGTTGTGTCTCAGGAGGGGAGAGGGAAAACAGACAACCTTGGCAGGGGTGGTGCCTGGGAGGGGGCTGATGGTGCAGTCATGCAGTCTGTGAGGCAGCAGGGTACTGGCCTCCCTTTTAGTGAAGGGAATACTAAGTTGTATTCCTGTGGGAATTTGGTGAGGTCAAAGGCTTCCTCTGTTACCACGGACTTAATGGTGTGAATTCAACTGAGATTGCAAGCAGGAGGGTCCCCAGCTCAGCAGTGAACCAGATGACCAGGCAAAATGAGGGTAGGCAGCCAAGGGTAATCCAAGATGAGAGGACTGTTGGGTGAGTCATTCAGGAGGATCTGGTTGGACACGAGGTGCTCTCGGATGCCCATACCGCATACACGTTCTGACCATCCCAGATCCCAAGGGACGTCCATCAGTGGCCATGCTGCAACAGGAGTGAGAGATAGGCTTAGTAGGGAGAACAAGCTACACATACAGAGCCCAGTCCAGAAAGTTGCCTGCTGTGCCGGAATCCAAAGCCTTCTTTGTGTACAGAGTTGTCAGGGTGTGGAAGAGGACAGAGTGATTCAGGCTATGGTGCTCGAATGAGAGGCTGGGGGAGCTTACTAGATAGGTGTTCGTTGTCTCAACTCGCTGGTGCAATTTCACAGACACAGTGGGCATTTGATTCCTGAGAAATCATCTGAACCACTGTAAGCACGTGTGTTTCGGCACCTACACTCAGACTCTTGAAGGTCAAGGGAGCTCTTCCGAGCTGCATGGGTTCTGGAGACCAACAAGGTAACTGAAGGCTGGGAGAAACTGGTTGAGGCTAACTGGTTCAATGGGTGAACAAGGACTGTGAATGGAGCTGAGTTTAAATAGGATGCAGTGATACGTTGGAAACGAGTGGTAGGTGACCCCTGTTAGACTGAGAGGTGACTGCCTGTGCAGGCCTAAGGTATTGAATGATGTAAAGAATATGATTAATGAAACAATTCTTCAGTTACTGGGAGAGGATAACTGAGGAAGACCTGGAAATTACTTTCTGTAGGGAAGACAGAAGGAAGATGTCTTTAAACTTACCGAAACTGGATTTCCCTCCTTTATGAAAAAAGCTATGAAAGTAGGGTCTTCGAGGTCAGGAATATCCTGGAACATATTGTTTTTTTTCCCAAATGTGGGAGAAGAGGTTGGAAATTAGTGAGTCAAGTTCCTTCCACCAAGTTGAAGAGTTTCAGAATAAAAATCGTCTATGTCTGAGGCCTTGATTTTCTTTTGGCATTTTTCAATTCACTATCAATCAAGAGTAGTACAAATGTGGTCTGGAGAGTTTTGTTTGTAAAGGGTCCCACATCAAGGACAGAGACCCTACTGAGAAAGCCTTCAAAGTATTGTTTTTTGTGGGTACTGACTATTCTTGAACAGTCTCTATTCTTGACTCTCAGCTGAAATTAGCCTTTGGGATTTTAGGTTGTAGATGGTCTTGAAAACACTGAAGAACCTATGCTTGTCATTGGTGTTGGTGTACTGCCAGGTTTCCTGCACTGTTTCCACACACTATCTCTTGTTTTTTTTTGTGGTGAGATTGGCAGTAGAGGTGTAAATTGGATATGCTGGTGGAGAAGCTAAAGGCAAGCCAACTTGCAAGGAGGACGCTGTTCGCAGTTCCCCACAGAACAAATTACCAGAAGGAGAACAGTACGGCTGAGCCTTCTAAAACCTCAACATCCATTTGAAATAGATCCTCACTTTAATATCTCATCCCTAAGGTACTGTGATTCATCCACTGAACCCACACATTCTGAAAGAGAGAGTCAATGCTGTTACTTGAGCTAAATTGTCATTTTTAGCAAATTGCATATTTTACAACACTGTTAGCATGGCCACTAGAGATTCTGCAGATTCTGGAAACCTTTAGCAACACACACAAAATGCTGGAAGAACACAGCAGGTCACATAGCATCTAGGGAGGGAAATAAACAGTCGATATTTCAGGCCAAATCCTAAAGAAGGATCTCATCCCAAATTGTTGATTACTTCCCTCCAACATTGCTGCCTGACCTACCAACTTCCACCAGCATTTTATGTGTGCTACTTTTAGAAAGTTTGTTAAGGAAAATTTATCCTTCTGTAGCTCAAGCCACAAGATCTCAGGAATAAGTAAATCCTTGGAAATTTAAACAGCTGAATTAGCAGACAGAATAACAGTACAAATGCTTCCAAACAGAAGGCTGACAGTGGCAAAATATTTTTGGTGTGAAATGTGACTTTTCAATGATGAAATAATAGTATTTCTTTTAATTTATCCGCAGTAGTGTAAAATAAACCATTGGAAAAACTATGTTATCACAAGTGTTATTCATCTAATATCACTTAACACACACGCTTACATTATCATTAGTAATTGTCTTATGTGCAGAGAATAATCATTCACAGAGATGAGGAGAAAGGCATTGGGGTGGTGTGAATTTCCGGTGGAGGTCTCCTCAAATGTCCAACATAATTTTGATGGAAGAGCCGTGGAAACAACAGTTCAATGGTATTTCCTCAGATCTTCTGTGAAAGCTATGGCAGACAGCCAGGAGTATCCTCAACAAAGTTCACCCTTGTGGTATTACTTGTATCTTTTTAACTGATACAGATGACATTAACTTTCCTGATGTTCTGTATGCTGTTGACCCTCTCAGGTGGATGCAAGCACATTGTTGTGGTTTCCGCTGGGAAGAACACAAAGCTAGGATTGCTGCTTCCATTTAAGAAAGTGCTTCCCGAACAGACAATCGTGGAATCATTACTGGATCCTTAATGCAAGAATCAGTTTGGAAATGTTAGGGATCTACAATGGAAATGTTTTATTTAAATGAGCAGTATTTGTAACAGTTTTAGTCTGAGATTTTTTGAGTTATTTCAGGAGAGTAACAAGAATTTGCAGATTGGTACATCCAGATTATAAATGCAGTGGAACTTTCAATTTACCAAATTAATTAACAATGAAATGAGCTGAATATCCTCTTTCAAGTGTTGTTTTGTCTTGTATTCAACATTATACTACTCTTGCTTATATAAGCTCATGCCAAATTAATTATTAAATTAGCAATTTGACATAGATTCAACACAGGGAAATATTAATTCAGAACAGATTATTTAAAATGGGAGCAGGTGTCCTGAAATCAAGCTTTTTTTTTTCATTTCTAGGTTCATACTTCAAGAAGGATGTTAAGGTCTTAGGCTGTAGAATTGATTTACTGACAAGAAAAGCTGAGGTTGTGCTGAGAACAGAAAATATGAGAAAATTTGATGGAAGTACTCAAAGTCATAAATGTAAACACAAAGAAAACTTCCAGTAACAAATGGATCAGTTGATCAAAGCTATTGTTAATACAAAGGACAAAAGAACAAATGACCAGGCAAGAGAACAGTCTTTCAAATGTTAGCTATTGTGTCTTCAAATGGTAGTGCCATCTGATTTCAATAGTCATGTTCAAAGCCAAACTGAATAAATGCAATTTAATTAATTTTCTGGGCTATAAGATGTTTCAAAAGCCTTAATTGTCTGAAGGCCTCCTCCGCTATTTCATTCTGTTAGAAGTTTACTTCTTGCCATATCCTTATTTAGAAGATTAAATGGCTATTAATCACTCTGACAGTAAACATTACTGGCAATAGTAAATATGAAGTGGAAGATCTAAATTGGCAAATGTTCCATGAATTCTGTATTTATTGATCAATGATGAGTGTTACCAGCTATGTTAATTCCTCACAAATGTTTAGCCAAATGGACAATGCAAACTCACATGCAGCTGTTTTATTTTCAATCCATAAAACAGTGATAATTTTATACAGAGTAACAAAGGATCCCTTGAAACCTACGAAAATGCCATCGTGGAACAGGTTTTAGAAAAATAAAACATCACAAAATTGATGACAAAGCAGCTCCAGAGTGTGCTAATGAAGATTCCCAGCATCTTGCCCCAGGTAGAAGTTCTGAGAAGTTACCATAAACTCTTAAAATGCACTGCGAGCTCAGCAGAACAAGAAGGGTTGCTGCAGAGAGAAGGTGGAAATAATCCCATAAGAAAATTAGTACTAAAGAGGATGCAGAAAATCTCATCATGTAATCTAATATAAACAGACATTTGTCTTTTTTCCTAAAATACATTTTATCTCATGCCTTTACCAAACCTGAGTCTGTGCCTCATGTCAGACTCAGAGGAGCTGAAAAAATAGAAAAATAGTGAGACAGGCTCTCTTCAGATGTTCAATTGCAAATCGAATCCTCCTCCTAGTCATCACTACAATGTTCACAGCAAAAGGTGAAAAGCCCTCTTAGGGTCGAACACAAGAACAAAAATGAACATTTTTGCTTAAAAGTAATTAGTAAAATTTTAAAAAGCTGCTCAAGATTTCTTACCTATGATTTTCATCGAGGCACGTCTTACTTATTTACTCCAGGTCTGTATTGTTAAAAAAAACTTACCATTACAGAATGACAGAATAGTATTTTGTAGATCATATAAGTGTCTGTTTCTGTGCTCTTTGTCAGCCCTGCAACCTTCCAAATCTCTTTAAGAATCAGGAGTAGGACTTTTGGCCCCAAGTGTCTGCTTCACCTTAAAATAAGGTCATGAAAGATCTTTTATGCAAAATTCCTACATAAACCCATATCCTTTTATTGTCTAAAAACCTGTTTATTGGTCTTGAATGCACTGAGACAACCTAGAAGAGGGAAGTATCCATTTTGAATAAAGCTACATATATACGAGAAATTCTGCAGATGCTGGAAATCCAACGGAATGCACACAAAACATTGGAGGAACTCAGGCATCATCTATGGAAATGAATAAACAGCCAACGTTGTGGACCAAGACCTTCATTAGGACTGAAAGAAGCTACAAACTACAAGTGTATTAAACACTAGACATTCCCAGCCAACTTAATCTGTCCGCATACATCAAATCTGCCATCCCTGCAATTAAATATGGACCTTTATTTTACTTACCCTATTGCAAATATATATGTCCATTTTTAGGAAGAACACATGAAACCATAAGACCATAAGATATAGGAGTAGAAGTAGGCTATTCAGCCCATCAAGTCTGTTCCACTATTCAATCATGGCTGATCCAATTCTTCCAGTCATCCCCACTCCCCTGCCTTCTCCCCATATCCTGGCTAATCAAGAACTTATCTATCTCTGCCTTAAATGCACTCAATGACTTGGATTCCACAGCCGCTCGTGGCAACAATTTCCCAGAATTACCACCACCTGACTAAAGCAATTTCTCTGCGTCTCTTTTCTAAATGAATGTCCTTCAAACCTGAAGTCGTGCCCTCTTGACCTAGACTCTCCTACCATGGGAAATAACTTTTCCATATCTAACCTGTTCAGGCTTTTTAAAATTTGGAATGTTTCTATGAGATCCCCCCTCATTCTCCTGAACTCCAGAGAATACAGCCCAAGAGCTACCAGATGTTCCTCATACGGTAAGCCTTTCATTCATGGAATCATTCTTGTGAATCTTCTCTGGACTCTCTCCAATGTCAGTATATCTTTTCTAAGATAAGGAGCCCAAACCCGCAAACAATACTCCAAATGTACTCTCGTGGGTGCCTTATAGAGCCTCAACATCACATCCCTGCTCTTATATACTATACCTCTAGAAATGAATGCTAACATTGCATTCGCCTTCTTCACCACTAACTCAACCTGGAGGTTAACCTTTAGGGTATCCTGCATAAGGACTACCAAGTCCCTTCGCATTTCTGTGTTTTGAATTCTCTCACCACCTAAATAATAGTCTGCCCATTTACTTCTTCCTTTAAAGTGCATGACCATACACTTTCCAACATTGTATTTCATTTGCCACTTCTTTGCCTATTCCCCTAAACTATCTAAGTCTCTCTGTAGGCTCTGTTTCCTCAACACTACCCGCTCCACCACCTATCTTTGTATCATTGGCAAATTTAGCCACAAGTCCATTAATCCCGTAGAACAAATCATTGACATACATCGTAAAAAGCAGGGGTCCCAACACCGACCCCTGTGGAACTCCACTGGTAACCAGCAACCGGCAAGAATAGGATCCCTTTGTTCCCACTCTCCATTTTCTGCCGATCAGCCAGTGCTCCACCCATGCTAGTAACTCCCCTGTAATTCCATGGGCTCTTATCTTGCTAAGCAGCCTCCTGTGTGGCACCTTGTCAAAGGCCTTCTGAAAATCCAAGTACACCACATCCACTACACCTCCTTTGTCTACCCTGCTTGTAATTTTGCTCAAAAAATTGCAGTAGGTTAGTCAGGCAGGATTTTCCTTTCAGGAAGCCATGCTGGCTTGGGCCAATCTTGTCATGTGCCTCCATGTACACCGTAACTTCATCCCTAACTATCAATTCCACCAACTTTCCAGCCACTGATGTCGGCTAACAAGTCTATAATTTCCTTTCTGCTGCCTCCCACCCTTCTCAAATAGTGGAGTAACATTTGCAATTTTCCAGTCATCTGGTACAATGCCAGAATCTATCAATTCGTGAAAGATCATTGTTAATGCCTCCACAATCTCTCCAGTTATTTCCTTCAGAACCAGAGTATGCATTACGTCAGGTCCAGGAGAATAATCCATCCTCAGACCATAAGCTTCCTGAGCACCTTCTCTGTCGTAATTTTCACTGCACATACTTCACTTCCCTGACACTCTTGAATGTCCGGTATACTGCAGATGTCTTCCACTGTGAAGACTGATGCAAAATACGCATTCAGTTCCTCTGCCATCTCTGCGTCTCTCATTACAATATCTCCAGTGTCAGTTGCTATTGGTCTTATATCTACCCTTAACTCTTTTTTACCCTTTATATACTTAAAAAAGCTTTTAGTATCTTCTTTGATATTAGTCACCAGCTTCCTTTCATAATTCATCTATTCCTTTCTAATGACCACCTTAGTTCCCTTCTGCAATTTTTTAAAAGCTTCCCAATCCTCTGTCTTGCCACTAGCTTTGGCTTCCTAATCTGCCCTCTCTTTTGCTTTTACTTTGGCTCTGACTTCACTTGTCAGCCATGGTAGTGTCCTTCTTTCATTCAAAAATTTCTTATTATTTAGTATGTATCTGTCTTGCACTTCTCACATTTTTCGCAGAAACTCCAGCCATTGCTGCTCTGCTGTCCTTCCTGCTAGTGTCCCTTTCCATCAACCTTGGCCAGTTCCCCTCTCATGCTATTGTAATTTCCTTTATTCCACTGAAATACCGACACATTGGAATTTAGTTTCTCCTTCTCAAATTTCAAAGTGAACTCAATCATGTTATGATCACTGTTCCCCAAGGGGTTCATCTGTACACATCTTCCAGATGCAGCCTCATCATAGCCATACAGAGCAAGTTATCTCTATTCCTGTACTCAAATCCACTTGTAGTAAAGATCAAAATATTAGTTGCCTTCCTAATTTCCTGATAGACTGCATGCTAGCATTTCATGCATCGCGTAGAATGACGTTTAGGTCACACTCTGAGTAACTCTAACACCATTCAATCTCTCATTTTAAAAAATATTCTGCTTTTCAATTGTGCTAGACTAAAGTAGATGACCTCACACTTTTCCCCATCATGTTTCATTTGGCAGGTTGTTTCTCATTAATTTGTTCTTTGTGTCCTTCTGAAATCATGCTGTAAGATCCACACAACCTATAATATAGCAATTGTAGCTATATTGTACATGAACCCCTTCATCCAAATCATTTATAAGGACTGTGAACTGCTGTGCTTCCTGCACCCATTAGAGCATCCCACCGCAAATATGACCCACTTTATTATTTGTCCTCAGTTCATAAGCCAATCCTCAATCCATATCAGAATATTATCCCAAGTATAATGCAATAATGGCAACACACACAAAATGCTGGGGAACTCAGTAGGCCAGGCAGCATCAATGAAAAAGTGTAAACAGTCAACATTTCAGGTCAGGACCCTTCACTGGGACTGAAACATTGACTGTTTACTCTTATCCATAGATGCTGCCTGGCCTGCTGACTTCCACCAGCATTTTCTGTATGTTGCTTAGGATTTCCAGCATCTGCAGATTTTCTCTTGTTGATCGTGTAGTGATGTCCTGTTTGGCACTTTACTGTATGTTTTCTGAGAATCCAAAGAAATGACTTCAACTGATTTACCATAATCTATTTTGCTAGTTATAACCTTAAAAATCTCAAATAGACTTGCCAGACCTGACTTCCCTTTCACTCTCCAATGCTTTTGTTCTTTTCTAAATGCCTTCTTAGCATTTATTAATGATATTAATGATAAGTTATAATGATCACAACTACTAATGCCTGGCCAACATTCTACAGTTACTGTTTACTCTTTTCCTTCTTCCTTAAAGTATGTTTCTCCATTTGAAACCTCCCAGTCAATTTGAGATGTCATGGAATTTTGGAAGATGACATTCATTTATTTGTGTAACCACCTCCTTCAAAACTCTAAGATAAATGTGATTAAATTTATTGTATTTATTGTCTTTTAGCCCTACTTATTTCCAAAATGTGTTTTTTTTTACTGCTACGAATGTCTTTGAACTTTGCTTTCACATTAGGCCTGACATTCTTCACTATTTTCAAAGCTTTTTCTGTCTTCCTCCCTGAATTCAAACAAAAAAGAATCATTTAATTTCTTTGTCATTTTTTATTCCCTAGTAACTTCTCCAGTCTCCAGTTTGTAGGAAATCCAAAAGTACTTGTGGTATTTTATTTCTTTAAAATCTGTAACAAAGTCTGTTTTTATGTTTCTAAACTGATGACCTTGGTATTCTATGTTCTATTTGATTATTAATGCCTGGCTCCTCCTTTGTTAGTTTTCTAGTCCTCTGACCTCCCAATTTTTTTTTGACAACATGATATGCCATTTCTTTTATTCTAGTAATACCTTTAACTTTTCTTGTTTTTCCTACCAGGGTCAGTTTTTTTTTCTGGCCTTAATTTTTACATATCTTAATATTTGTGCTTCCACTTATTGCTAAATCAATTAGCACCTTTTGTTTCTGAGATCTTAAATCTTGAATTCCCTGCTGTAATTCTCTATGAGCACACATTTCTTTCCTTCTTTATGTTGTGCCTTTAAAATGTTCCTTACTTTTTCCTTATGACCTACTCATAACTGCAGTCCATAGTTAGAGAATCATAAGAATGATCATGTCTATGATCCTAAGCACAAGATGCACTCGATGCTAATATTGCATGTCCACCATTTCAAAGTTCAAAGTAAAATTTATTATCAGAGTACATACATGTCACCACATACAACTCTGAGATTCTTTATCTGCAGGCCTACTTAGCAAATCTGTAGAACAGTGGCTGTGAGCTATTAATATCAGGAACAAATAAATAATGAGGATGAAATAAGAGTCCTTAAATGATGTATCTATCCCCTTTTGTTCAAGAGCCTGATGGTTGAGGGGTATTAACTGTTCTTGAACCTGGTGGTGCAAGTCCTGATGTACTTGTACCATCTACCTAATGGTAGCAGTGAGAAAAGAGCATGGCCTGTCTGGTGAGGATCTTCGATGATGGATGCTGCTTTTCTGTGGAAATATTTCCTGTAGTTGTGCTCAGTCTTTGGGAGGGTTTTACCCGTGATGTACTGGGCCGAATCCACTACCTTTTGTGGGATTTTCCGCTCAAAGGCATTGGTGTTCCCAAACCGGGCCATAATGCAGCCAGTCAGCACGCTTTCCAGCACACATTCGTAGATGTTTGTCAAGGTTTTCAATGACATGCTGAACCTCTGAAGACTCCTGAGGAAGTAAAGGTGCTGTTGTGCTTTCTTTGCAATGGTATTTATTTGATGGGTACAGGACAGGTCCTCTGAGATAGTGACACCCAGGAATTTAGAGAGACTGACCCTATCCACCCCTGATCCTCCGATGATTAGTGGCTCACGGACCTCTGGTTCCCCTCTCCTGAAGTCTACAATCAGTTCCTTATTCTTACTGACATTGAATGAGAGGTTGTTTTTATTACATCACTCAGCTAAGTTTTCAATCTCCCTCCTGTATGCTGATTCATCACTCCCTTTGATACAGGCCACAACAGTGGTGTCTTCAGCAAACTTGTATATGGTGTTGGAGCTGACCTTAGCCATGCAGTCGTAGGTGTAAAGCGAGTAGAGCGGAGGGCTAAGTACACATCCCCGCGGTGCTCCTGTGCTGATGGAGGTTGTGGAAGAGACGTTTTTAATAATCCAAGCTGGCTGGGGCCTACAGGTGAGGATATCCAGGATCCAATTGTACAAGGGGGGTATTGAGGCCCAGGTCTTGGAGTTTAATGATTAGTTTCGAGAGTATGATAGTGTTAAGTGCTGAGCTGTAATCTAGGGAGTTCACGGCTATTATTATCACAGCTGTGTATATTCCACTGCAGGCTGATACTGACCTAGCTCTCAAGCAACTGTGTGAGACCATCAACACTCTGGAGACTGCACATCCAGAGGCTTCTTCATCATCGCTGGTCACTTTAACAGAGCTTCGCTGTCTAAAATATCACCGAAGTTATGTCAACACATCGAAGTGAGCACATGGGGAGATAGCATACTCAACCACTGCTACTCTTCCTTCCGCAGTACTTACAAAGCTCTCTTTCACTCGCCGTTTGGAAAGTCGGATCACTCCCCCATCTTGCTGCTGCCGAGGTACAGGCAGAAGCTGAAACAAGAGGTGGCCATAGTTAAAACTGTCCACTGAGGATGTCTCCGAGTTCACGGAAGGGGGTCACAAGTTTCATCTGGAACTGCATTGAGGATGTTGTCCCCCAGAAATCAGTCAGGATCTATCCAAACTAGAAACCCTGGATCAACAGTTCCGGGCAAGTGGTACTTACTGCAAGATGCAGAGCTTACGTTGCTGGTGACCAACAGGAACTCAAAAAATGCGGCTACGATCCACACAAAGTCATCAAGGCAGTGACACGACGATACAAGGACAAGGTCCAGACATAGCTCTCCACCAACAACACACACAGCTTCTGGCAAGGTCTACACACCTTCACAGACTTCAAAGCTAAATGCAGTGATGAACCCTGATGAAGGGTTCCGGCCCGAAATGTTGACTGATCGTTTCCATGGATGCTGCCCGACCCGCTGAGTTCCTCCAGTGTGTTGTGAGTGTTGCTTTGACCCCAGCATCTGCAGAGTATTTTGTGTTGACACATCACCGAGGATCTCATGTGGTCTGTACATACCAGCTGTGTGGTGAGAAAAACACAACAGCGCCTCTTTCGCCTCAGTCGATTGAAGAAGTTTGGTATGGGCCCCCAAATCCTAAGAACTTTCTACAAGGGCACAATTGAGAGCATCTTGACTGGCTGTGTCACTGCCCGATACGGGAACTGTACCTCCTTTAATCACAGGATTCTGCAGAGAGTGGTGCGGACAGCCCAGCACATCTGTAGTTGTGAACTTCCCATGATTCAGGGCATTTACAAAGACAAGTGTGTAAAAAGGGCCCAAAGAATCATTGGGGACCCAAGTCACCCCAACCACAAACTGTTCCAGCTGCTACCATCCAGGAAACGGTACCATAGCGTTTAAGCCAGGACTATCAGGACTATCAGGACTATCAGGACTACCAGGACTATCAGGACTATCAGGCTCCGGGACAGCTTCTTCCACCAGGTCATCAGACTGATTAGTTCACGCTGATACGATTGTATTTCTACATTATATTGACTGTCCTGTTCTACATACTATTTATTACAAATTACTATAAATTGCACATTGCAATTCAGATGGAGACGTAATGTGAAGATTTTTACTCTTTATGTATATGAAGTATATAAGTAATAAAGTCAATTCAATTCAATTGCTGATGTATGTATATTTGCTGAGCTGATGTTCCAGAGTTATGTGAAGAGCTAATGAGATAGCATCTGATACAGACTTATTGCTTTGGTAGGTGAATTGGAGTGGAGCCAGCTCTCCATTTTGACAGGAGAGTCATCATATGTTTCAACACCAGCTTCTCAAAACACTTCATCACCGTGATTGTAAGTGCCACTGAGTGATAGTCATTTCAACATGTTACTATGCTCTTCTTGGGCACCAGTACAATTAAACCCTGCTTGAAACAGGTAGGTACCACACACGGCTGGAGCAACAGTTGAAGATATCCGTGAATACATCAGCCAGTTGGTTGGCACAGATCTTCAGTACTCGGCCAGATTCTCCACCGGACCTGATGCTTTCCTTGGATTCACTCTCTTGAAGACAGCCGCATGTCACCTTCAAATACTGAGACCAAAGAATCACTGGGAGACATGGGGTGTGTGATGGCTTCTCCCTGTTCTGGTGGTCAAAGCAAGCAGAGAAGGCATTGAGCTCATCTGGAAGCAAAGCAATGTTTTACCCCATGCCACAAGATTTAACTTTGTAGGAGGTTTTGACACTCAAACACTGTCATAGCTGTCGAGCATCCATTGTTGATTCCATTCTAGTCCAGAATCTCCACTTCATCCAAGAGATCACTTTCTGAAGATCATATCCCCACCTCTTGCAGCATCTTGATCTCCACACTTGAATGCCTCTGACCTGGCTCTCAGCAGGTCCGGATTTCATTGTTCATCCAGGGATTGGGGAAGATCCTGAACGATTTCATGGAGACTGACTCATCCACAGCTGTTTTAATAGTCTGTAATGACCATGGTGTAATCATTCAGGTCCTCTGATGAGTTCTTAAACATGACCCAGTCCACTGACTCAAGGCAATCCTGTAGCTGTTCCTCAACCTCCCGCCACCACCTCTTCATTGTCTTGATCTCTGGAGCCTTGCTCTTTAGGATCTGTCTGTATGCAGGCTGTAGGAGTACAGCATATACCACCATATGGTTGGTTCAGGACCATGTTTTGATAGACTGAAAATCAAGCACTAAGACAAGCAACAAAAGAGACTTATTACAATTCAAAATGTCAATAGAAAAGAAAAGACATCATTGTTTGGAAGCTCATTCTGACAACAGGAAATGGAAACGCACTGTACCTTTTCCATTAAAAAATAATGGTGCCGAACATTAAAAGTGTTGATTAACAGCCTGTACAGGCCATGCAAACTGATACTGCTGCAGATTTTTTGGTAATGAGTCAAGATACTTGCTCTAGCAAGTTCAGCCAGAAATCAGTGACATAAAATCTATTCTGCTTGAAGTTCTGCAGATATTCAGGGAAATGGGCTGCAGTACATGGAGCTAATCATCATCACCATAACAAGTTATCTGAAAACAGGCCAACTTTATGGGGAAAGACTAGCTAAGACAATTGAAGCAATGTTTTCAAAGTCGCACCTTGACATGTTGATGAAAAGATCAGATGATATGCTTAAGGAGCGCTCCACTGTCTTAACAGGTTACAAGTTGCACAGTCATATCGGACTGGACCGCACTGCAAGCACAGACCAGTCCCATTGTTCTCAATAAAGAAGAAATTGGAGTGACTAGAACAAACTGGCTTGTGAAAGCTACCAAGAGGGAGTTGGCCATACCAACAGTGTTTCTGTCAGAGGCAGACAAAACTGTGGTTATGAGGAGACCACAAAGTCAGACTGAATCTTATACATTGAATAATATCCTGTCATGACCATGGGTTCAGCAGCGCAGTAGATACGGCAATTGCGCTTGTGAATATGTATGTGTCAGTTAATTATTATTTAATTGTGATGGTATTTAACTCCATACTTGTCATTGTAGTGCTTGTCGAGACTTGGACAGAGCACAGCAACAGTTCATCGCCTGTTTGCATTCGGCCTTGCCTGAGAAATTGGACTGACTCTGAAGACTAGAGGTATCCATTTAATATTTAAAGTTCTTTTCAGCCGCAGTACAAACTTCCTTTTCCATTTGAGAGTTTAAGTTAACGGGCCTGTTTGGCCTAGTGCTTATTGTTTTATTTTGCCTTTAATACTGTTCACATTAAATTTTGTGAACTATCGACTCGCTTCAGTGTCTCTCACTCCACAGTTGGGCCATATCTGAACTAGGTGACCTATCCACCACCTGCTTCACAAGTAGATACACAGAACTGGCAGGATTAAAAGAATTCATGAAATCAGACTGTTTCCTTGCCATCATATGTATAATTTCAACAAAAATTGGCCACAGCATCCAAGCATGAATGGTCTCGGCTCCTGCACAAAGTTACCCTCTGGAGTTTCTTCAATCAAGGTTTATAGGCCACATGGAGTAAATCTTGTGAGGGGTAGATCATTCTCATTGACCTGTTGACTCCCATGAGCATAGAAGCAGAAAATCATTAGGTAGTATCTTCCAAGAAGCATATTAGAACGAACAAGAATAAGCTCTTGGATTTGATTATTAACTGTTATTCCCTATTGACCTAGACCACCTAAGTAGGATTTAGAGTCATAGGATAGAGACCCTTGGCCCACTATGTCCTTGCTGATCTTTATGTCCACCTCCACTAAATACTTCTGCCCACATAAATCCGTATTCATCCATAACTTGCCTATTTAACTGTCTGTGCCTCTTAAACATAGTACAGATCAACCTTCACTAATCCGACTACCTGCAATCCGGTTCCTTTGGTAATCCGGCACTGATTTCAAATTTTCCGTGCTATTGTAATTTCAAATTTCCCGGGCCACCGTACCAATCTGCTGCGCATTGGTTTGGTTGCGCTAGATCTGTTCACGTGTTAGTGTGCTCTTGTAAGCACAGACAACTGATTCCTGCTTGTTTTCCTGTATTTATTATTATCATTTGCGTGAGGCGCGGCCGCCCGGCACCTGCCCGTCTTCTGCCTACGACCTCAGATCAGACATGGTGACCCACTGAATTTAAGCATATTACTAAGCAGAGGAAAAGAAACTAATGAGGATTCCCTCAGTAACTGTGAGTGAAGAGGGAAGTTAATTCCTGTACATTTACCTGTACCTTTTATTTTATCTGTGTCTGTACAGTATATTACTTTATTAAAATTTCACTTGCTACTCATTTAATATTTCTGTTTCATTATTATCTAATAATATAATTTACATGGTATTTTAAAGGTATGATGAGGCGGTTAGCTATTGCTTAATGTGATCCTTCTGTAATTCGGCATTTTCACTAATTCGGCACTCCTCAGGTCCCAATGGTGCCGGATTATAGAAGGTTGACCTGTAACGGCAACTGATTCCATCATTTCTTCAGGCAGCACAATTTTGATATCACCCACACTCTACTTAAGTAACTTTCCCTTCAAATCTCTTTTAAAACTCTTTTCTCACACCTTAAGCCTCAAGGTCCATGCAAAATCATGTAAACTGCTTACTCCCAAAAATATGCACCGAGAACATAGCCCTCCATATCCGTACTATCCATGTACCTATCCAAAATTCTCTAAAAAACTTTGAAATCAAGCTCACATGGACAACTTGTGCTGGCAGCTTGACACTCTCATGACCCTCTGAATAAAGAAGTTTCCCCTCATGTTCCCCTTAAACTTTTCACCTTTCACCTTTACTGTCAGGAGAAATGAAAATAGGCAGTTAGAGCAGAGCACCCATGTGTCCATTCCCCTCAAAAACAAGTATACCGCTTTTGATACTTTGTGTGGGACAACCTCCCGGGAGAATGCCATGACGACCGGGTTACAGGCACTAGGCATGGGTCCGTGGTGCAGAGGGGTTACACGTTATATTGGAGGGAAAGGAAAGTAGGCAGAGGGTCGGTGTGGTTCTACTGATAAAGAATGGCTTCAAATCAGTAGAAGATGTGATATAGGATCGGAAGATGTTGAATCCTTGTGGATTGAGCTAAGAAACTGCAAGGGTAAAAGGACGTTGATGGCAGTTATATACAGGTCTCCCAATAGTGGCTGGGAGTTGGATCACAGATTGCAACAGGAAATAGAAAAGGCGAGTCAACAGGGCAATGTTATGGTAGTCATGGGAGATTTTCACATGCAGTTTGATTGGGAAATTCAGGTTGATGATGGATCTCAATAGAGTGAGTTTGTTGAATGCCTAAGAGATGGCTTTTTAGAGCAGTTTGTCATTGACCCTAATAGGGGATTGGCTATACTGGACTGGGTGTTATGTAATGAACCAGAGGCGATTAGGTAAAAGGTAGAAGAACCCTTGGGAAACAGTGACCATAATATGATTGAGTTCAACTTTAAGTTTGATAGGGAGAAAGTAAAGTCTGATGTAGCAGTACTTCAGTGGAGTAAAGGAAATTACAGTGGTATGAAAGAGGAGTTGGCCAAAGTAAATTAGAAGGAGCTGCTGGTAGGGATGTCAGCAGAGCAGCAATGGCGTGCATTTCTGGGAAAAATGAGGAAGGTGCAAGGCACATGTATTCCAAAAATAAAGAAATACTCAAATGGTAAAATAGTACAACAGTGGCTGACAAGGGAAGTTAAAGCAATGGTAAAAGCAAAAGAAAGGGCATGCTAAAGCAAAAAATAATAGGAAGATAGAGGATTGGGAAGTTTTTGAAAACCTACAGAGAGCAAATAAAAAAATCATTAGAAGGAAAAAGATGAAATATGAAAGCAAGCTAGCAAATAATATCAAAGTGGATAGTAAAACTTTTATTCAAGTATGTTAAAAATAAGAGAGAAATGAGAGTGGAGATACGACCAATAGAAGATAAGGCAGTAGAAATAATAACAGGGGACAAGAAGATGGCCGATGAACTAAATGAGTATTTTGCATCAGTCTTCACTGTGGAAGACACTAGCAGTATGCCTGATGTTGTAGTGTATGAAGAAGAGAAGTGGGTGCAGTTACTGTTACAAGAGAGAAAGTGCTCAAAAAGCTAAAAGACCTAAAGGTACATAAGTCACCTGGACCAGATGAATTACACCCTAGGGTTCTGAAAGAGGTAGTGTTAGCGATTGTGGTGGCATTAGAAATAACATTCAAAAATCATTGGACTCTGGCATGGTGCCAGAGGACTGGAAAATTGCAAATGTCACTCCATTCTTTAAGAAAGGAGGAAGGTAGCAGAAAGGAAATTATAGACCAGTTAGCTTGACCTCAGTGGTTGGCGAGATGTTGGAGTCAATTGTTAAGGATGAGGTGATGGACTACTTGGTGACACAGGACAAAGTAGTACAGAGTCAGCATGGTTTCCTTCAGGGAAAATCCTGCCTGAAGAACCTGTTGCAATTCTTTAAGTAGATTACAAGTAGGATAGATAAAGGGGATGCAGTGAATGTTGTATATTTGGACTTTCAGAAGGTCTCTGACAAGGTGCCAAGTTAAGAGCCCATGGTATTACAAGAAAGTTACTAACATGATTAGAGCATTGGCTGATTGGTAGGAGGCAGCAAGTGGGATTAAAATAATCCTTTTCTGGTTGGCTGGCAGTGACTAGTAGTGTTCCGCAGGGATCGGTGTTGGGATCACTTCTTTTTATGCTGTATATGAATGATTTAGATGATGGAATGTATGGCTTTGTTGCCAAGTTTGCAGATGATACAAAGATTGGTGGAGGGGCAGGTAGTGTTGAGGAAACAGGTAGGTTGAAGAAGTACTTAGACACATTAGGAGAATGGGCAAGAAAGTGGAAAATAAAATGCAATGTTGGTCATGTACTTTGGTAGCGGAAATAAACGTGTGAACTATTTTCTAAACGGGGAGAAAATCCAAGAATCTGAGATGCAAAGGGACTTGGGAGTTCTTGTGCAGAACACCCTAAAGGTTTACTTGCAGGATGAGTCAGTGGCGAGGAAGGCAAATGCTATGTTGGCATTCATTTCAAGAGGTCTAGAATACAAAAGCAAGGATGTGATGCTGAGGCTTTAGAAGGTATTGGTGAGGTCTCACCCTGAGTATTGTGAATGGTTTTGGGCCCCTCATCTAAGAAAAGATGTGCTGGCATTGGAGAGGGTCCAGAGGAGGTTCACAAGGATGATTCCAGGAGTGAAAGTGTTATCATACGAGGAACATTTGATGGCTTTGGGTCTGTACTTGCTGGAATTCAGAAGGATGTGGGGGAATCTCATTGAAACCTTTTGAATGTTGAAAGGCCTAGACAGAGTAGATGTGGAAAGGTCAAGAGGGCACAGCCTTAGGATAGAAGGACGCCCTTTCACAACAGAAATGCGGAGAAATTTCTTTTAGCAAAGGGTGGTGAATTTGTGGAATTTGTTGCCACATGCAACTGTGGAGGTCAGGTCGTTGGTTGTATTTAAGGCAGAGATTGATAGTCTCTTCACTGGACATGGCATCAAAGGTTATAGGGAGAAGGCTGGGAACTGGGGTTGAGGAGGAGAAAAAAAAGAATCAGCCATGATTGAATGGTAGAGCCAAATTGAAGGGCCAGATGGCCTAATTCTGGTCCTATGTTTTATGGTCTTATGGTCTTAAGCCATGACCTCTGGGTGTAGTCCCACCCAACCTCAGTGGGAAAAGCCTGCTTGCATTTACCCTATACCCCTCATCAATTTGTATATCCCAGTCAACTTTCCTCTCAGTCTTCTACATTCTAAAGAATACAGCCTTAACCTATTCAATCTTTCCTTGTAACTCAAGTTCCCAGACCCAGCAAAATCCTTATAAGTTTTCTCTGAACTCTTTCAATCTTGTTTACTTACTTGCTGTGGATAGGTAACCTAAACTACAGCCAGTACTACAAATTAAGCCTCACCAACATCTTATACAACTTCAACATAACATTCTGTAGTCAATACTTTGATTTATGAAGGCCAATACGCCAGAATCTTTATTTACAACCCTATCTACCTGTGACACCACTTTCAATGAATTATGTATCTGTATTCTCAGATCTCTTTGTTCAACCACACTCCTCAGTGCCCTATCGTTCACTGTGTAAATCCTACCCTGGTTGGTCCTACTGAAATGCAAAACCTTGCACTTGTCTGCATTAAATCCCATCTGCTATTTTTCAGCCCATTTTTTTCCAGCTGACACAGATCCCACAATAGCCTTCCTCGCTGTCCACTACACCCCCAATCATGGTGTCAGCCGCAAATTTACTGATCCAGTTGTATCTCTAAATCAATTTAAATAAATAAAATATTGTTCACATTGTTATTTAAACTGCTTTAACAAGCTGTATTAATGCCAATTCATCATGACTAGTGTTCCTGTGGACCCTGTTTATGTTCGCCTTCCTCACTCCTGTCTATTTCTCATATATATCACAATCATATTGTGAGTCTAAAAATTATCTGAGTTAATTTGGATTATAAGCCTACACTCTTACATTCTTGCACGCAAGTCTTGTGTCCATTTGCCATTGTTTCGCTGCCTGCCAAATTGCTTTATGCACTTCTGAGCCTGAATGGAAATGCCAGCCTGCTAACCCAATCTCTGCTGTTTTTTTTCAATATCATTAGTGCACTCTTAAATTTCCAACACGAAGTTAAAACAAAGAGTTAAGTAGATGGTCAAACTATTTTATGAAGTTGGAAGAAGAAATTCTGTTCTTACCTGGTCAACATAAACAGAAAGTGAAAATATTTGTGACTCATTCGTGATGTGATCACTGTTGGTCTACTTAGGCCCTGTGGTTAGGCGCTCATTCATGTATAAATGGCCAAAACATCTTCAGCACGCACTCCGACTATTTGGGCTTTAGATTTGCAATCATGATCCGACAATATGGGCAATAAAACATTGTTGCTTTGAGTGCATCTGGGTGAGACACAAATCAAATCACCTTTTGGTCATGGATTTAACAGAAGCCTACAAGTAGGCCTGGCACATCCAGTGGCAGGGCCAAAAACTATATAATTGTTTGTCCCACAATGAAATGTTTTAAAATGTAAAGTGCCCCTTGGTGTATTAGCTTCTTTAATAGGTCTGACCTATTGTTGAACACATTGAGCAAAAATTACATGATGTGTCACAGTACATTTATACAGATGCCAATGTTCAAAAATACATCATTACTTGTCTAAAAGTATGATTTAGTCATGCTGATTCCTTATTTCAAAACGTTTTGATATTTTTGCTCAGTAATCAGAAGCAGACTGGAAAGGCCAAGCAACAGATGGCCATGCCAAAAATGTTTCCCATCACCATATGATGGGCCCCCTCCAGGCTTTGGCTTGATATAAATCATTGCCTGGCTATTAAAAGAACAATCCAGGCAACTGGATTCTGTCCAGCATTTGCTTCCATGGGCAAATGGGTGAGGACTTTAGCCCAAACAGAAATTTAACTTCTGAACATGCAACCTGTAAAAAATTTACACTTTGATTAGAAGCAAAGTTCATTGCTCTAATTTTTGTTGTTATCTATTGATGTCTTTTTTTGGCAATCTCTTTGACGTTGTTTACAAATATGAAAGACAGTGTGGGCTTTGATAAATGCTCCAGCCAGATAATCTGGTATTTGATCCCTGAGTGAGGTTCGTAAGTAGAATTCCTGTGGCTGTAGAATTAAGTATCAAACTTTAAATCAGATGTCTGAGAAATGAGTAAAGATGATATTGTTCTTCGCATCCTACTTTGAAACTGGTACCTGCTGAGATCAGTGCTGACTGATAGCAGTGAAGTATACAGATCTCCATCACAATTTGCCCATAGCAGACAGAAATTAATGCAAGTGTTGATTTAAGCATCGGCTGAACTTCTCTCCGTAGCAACTGAACTCCAGTTAAATGTTAATGTTGGAAGAAGCCGATGGTTTTGTAAGTTGCCTTGTAATAAGAAAATTACTTTACTTGTAATAAAGAACTTTTATTTTATGAAATCAATCAATACAAAGAGATTACAAAGTAATTTTTGACTCAATGGAAATACTACAGAAGAGAAGACAGATTGATATAGAAAGAGTGCCAATTATGCAAAATTAGTTGGCAAGTTGTAGATACTGCAAATTTTCTTAACAATTAGTAAAAAAAATCATACAGTGTTCAGACTGCTGTGGAAATGGTGCATTGCCTTACCAAAGGTTGGGTTCATGCCATAGATGTAGATGTTTGTTAAGTAGCTGAATTTGCTTCCTAACCGATGGCAGGACTATTAGCAGCATTACTAAGGAACCATACAAATGTTTCAATATGCTGTACTTTCTCTGCAGAATTACAGAATGATAAAAGCATATAATAGTATCATTCAGTTTTTTAAGACTTGTCCAACAACCCATAATGTTCCCACTCTCTTTCCCTTCCTCTCATTCCTGCCATTTGTGTTCTTTCAAATGTCAATCCAGATCTCTCTTGAAAGCCATGACCTTAGTTGGTGAAGTCTGTCTTGCTGGTGCTCATCATTTACTGTGTAGTAAATGCACTGACAGTGCACTTAAGACTAATGTTCTGGAGACTGGGTGCCAGGTAATTTCAGACCCTATGAGAGTAGTATCTATCTGAAAGAGAAGTTTGTAGGAGTAACCAAAGTAAGTCTTTGCAATGGTTAGCACATTTGCGAGCAAACTCTCAGCACAGTGTAACTGAATCAGGGAAAGGTTAAAAGACAGGTGTACTGTATGCAGAGGAAATGCAATGCATCACAAAGCAAGAACCTCTCCCAATCCAAAGTTAGCTTTGTGAACCATGTCCCTTTCTTGACTCTGAGTGGTTACTGCAAGTTGAACAACATATGAAGAGGGCACAACTCATTTCAGAGGTATTCATCATTCTGGTTGAGCACAGTGTTGTCGCTTTGCTCATCAGACATTGCTACGAGCAAGTATATCATCAAGGCTGACCAAAGCTGACTGTCTTCAAAGCGAGAACAGTTAAAGACTGCTTTCAAGGCCAGTCCCTGAGACTGTCCTTCTTTAGCCAAACACTTAATTAAATAATCATCTTACTTTTAGTTGCTGTGGTTAAGTTGACATCCTATAGATGCCAGGCAGGCAGTGTTCTGGCCTCTAGAAGTGCAGTTTGTTTTGTATGAACATCACTTCCTGTATGTAAGCAGTTTTTATACAATTCCCTATACGGGTTAATTCAGATTTCGACTTGAAGAACATGGTGTTGTAAAGCATTCACCTCCATCCTTGAAGTAGCAATATCTTTTCACTAGTCAGTTCTCATTAAAAATAGTGAAGAAAGCTTCCAGCTCGGATGATTTTTGAGAAGACGTTTAACTCCCTGCCTAGCTTTGTACACATGCACTCAGTGATGTACTCAAGTAACTAAAATCATCTTCCTCTGTATAAAAGGTATGATTCTAGCTAATCTGAAACTTTCCCATGATTCCTAACTTCAATTTTATCAAATTGCCTTTATGTTATATTAAGTGTGGCCATTCTTACCTTGACTCCTGAAGACCCTTTAACTGCTTAAATAAAAGTGCATGAAGCCTGGAGCTGAGTGATCACATGAAAACCAAGTCTGAGTAACACTGAACAAGTTAACAGCAATGAAGAGGCTCAGGATCACATAGTTGGTGGCACAGCACATTGATTTCTGATCCAAAGTCAACTTTTCATCCATGCTGTCACTCTTATCCTATACACCTCAATCTTGCTGATGAGCTTACGAGCCCGTTTCTGTGATATATGACTCTTGGCAATATTTATTTATTGAGAATCAGCACAGGACTGGCCCTTTGAGTTCCCAATATTAGTCCTAGCCTAATCACAGGACACTTTACAATGACCAACTCACCTACCAATTGGTACGTCTTTGGACTATGGAAGGAAACTGGAGCATCTGGACAAAATCCATGCAAATCATAAGAAAAATGGACAAACTCCTTACAGGCAGCAGTGGTAATTTCACCTGGGTTGCTGGTACCGTAAAGCATTGTGCTAACCACCATGCTACTATGCCAAGCATGGCAATTTCTTAATCATTTTTTGGAGGTTCATGTACACTACTTCAGCCTCATGATGTAATTTCATCAGAAAAGTTACTATTCAAATTGGTTAAATGAAAATTAAGAGTATTGGTGCTATAGTTATGGGATAGCCCATTTAGAAATGTTCTGCTCTTGTACATTGATATTCCATAGGATAAAAATCTCTTTGATCCAGAATATTGGTTTATGAGCTGATGCTAGGACTTTGGTTAATATTTTACATTACAATGGAGAGGTTATATGAATCTGCAAGATAGGCTAATATTAGACATCTCAATGGCAGCCTGGAAGTATTCAGTTGTACAATTACCATAGAAACCATAGAAACTACAGCACAGAAACAGGCCTTTTGGCCCTTCTTGGCTGTGCCAAACCATTTTCTGCCTAGTCCCACTGACCTGTACACGGACCATATCCCGCCATACTCCTCCCATCCATGTATCTGTCCAATTTATTCTTAAATGTTAAAAAAGAACCCGCATTTACCACCTCGTCTGGCAGCTCATTCCATACTCCCATCACTCTCTGTGTGAAGAAGCCCCCACTAATGTTCCCTTTAAACTTTTCCCCCCTCACCCTAAACCCATGTCCTCTGGTTTTTTTCTCCCCTTGCCTCAGTGGAAAAAGCCTGCTTGCATTCACTCTATCTATACCCATCATAATTTTATATACCTCTATCAAATCTCCCCTCATTCTTCTACGCTCCAGGGAATAAAGTCCCAACCTATTCAACCTTTCTCTGTAACTGAGTTTCTCAAGTCCCGGCAACATCCTTGTAAACCTTCTCTGCACTCTTTCAACCTTATTTATATCCTTCCTGTAATTTGGTGACCAAAACTGAACACAATACTCCAGATTCGGCCTCACCAATGCCTTATAGAACCTCATCATAACATTCCAGCTCTTATACTCAATATTTTGATTAATAAAGGCCAATGTACCAAAAGCTCTCTTTACGACCCTATCTACCTGTGACGCCACTTTTAGGGAATTTTGTATCTGTATTCCCAGATCGCTCTGTTCCACTGCACTCCTCAGTGCCTTACCATTAACCCTGTATGTTCTACGTTGGTTTGTCCTTCCAACGTGCAATACCTCACACTTGTCAGTATTAAACTCCATCTGCCATTTTTTAGCCCATTTTTCCAGCTGGTCCAAGTCCCTCTGCAGGCTCTGAAAACCTTCCTCACTGTCTACTACACCTCCAATCTTTGCATCATCAGCAAACTTGCTGATCCAATTTACCACATTATCATCCAGATCATTGATATAGATGACAAATAACAATGGACCCAGCACTGATCCCTGTGGCACACCACTAGTCACAGGCCTCCACTCAGAGAAGCAATTCTCTACCACCACTCTCTGGCTTCTTCCATCGAGCCAATGTTTAATCCAATTTACCACCTCTCCATGTATACCTAGCGACTGAATTTTCCTAACTAACCTCCCATGCGGGACCTTGTCAAAGGCCTTACTGAAGTCCATGTAGACAATATCCACTGCCTTCCCTTCATCCACCTTCCTGGTAACCTCATCGAAAAACTCCAATAGATTGGTCAAACATGACCTACCACGCACAAAGCCATGTTGACTCTCCCTAATAAGTCCCTGTCTATCCAAATGCTTGTAGATTCTGTCTCTTAGTACTCCCTCCAATAACTTACCTACTACCGACGTTAAACTTACTGGCCTATAATTTCCCGGATTACTCTTCGATCCTTTTTTAAACAACGGAACAACATGAGCCACTCTCCAATCCTTCGGCACCTCACCTGTAGACAGCGACATTTTAAATATTTCAGCCAGGGCCCCTGTAATTTCAACACTAGTCTCCTTCAAGGTCCGAGGGAACACTCTGTCAGGTCCCGGGGATTTATCCACTTTAATTTTCCTCAAGACAAGAAGGACCTCCTCCTTTTCAATCTGTACAGTTTCCATGATCTCACTACTTGTTTCCCTTAATTCCATAGACTTCATGCCAGTTTCCTTAGTAAACACAGACGCAAAAAACCTATTTAAGATCTCCCCCATTTCCTTTGGTTCCGCACATAGCCGACCACTCTGATCTTCAAGAGGACCAATTTTATCCCTTACAATCCTTTTGCTCTTAATATACCTGTAAAAGCTCTTTGGATTATCCTTCATTTTGACTGCCAAGGCAACCTCATGTCCTCTTTTAGCCCTCCTGATTTCTTTCTTAAGTATTTTCTTGCACTTCTTATACTCCTCAAGCACCTTATTTACTCCCTGCTTCCTATACACGTCATACAACTCCCTCTTCTTCTTTATCAGAGTTGCAATATCCCTTGAGAACCAAGGTTCCTTATTCCTATTCAATTTGCCTTTAATCCTGACAGGAACGTACAAATTCTGCACTCTCAAAATTTCTCCTTTGAAGGCTTCCCACCTACCGATCACATCCATGCCAGAGAACAACCTGTCCCAATCCACGCTTTTTAGATCCTTTCTCATTACTTCAAATTTGGCCTTCTTCCAATGATCAAGATCTATTGACAGCACAATACCCGTGGGTAGAGTTAAGCTAGAAGTCAGGTTATAGAATTTAGACAACACTTGGTGAAAGATTTCTTTCAGTGTCAAAATAGCCACCTGATGCTGATATAGTAAGATGCATAGTAAACTATTTTATTCTGATTAAACTAAGTACCATATAAAGCATTGTTTCAAAATAGAATTGTGCTTATCTCTGAAGAACACATTCTCAGTCGACATAATGTAGTATCTTGATGAAAGTGGGTTATTGCAATGGTACAAATTGCTTTATTTGCTCTGCTGTTTTTAGACCACAGTGGCAAAACCATGAAGATTCTACTCTGTTAGCAGACACGTGCAGCAATGAGCAGGTTTTAGCAGACAGAGCAAACTACCAGCACTTGCAAGTGAATCAGAACTGGAATCAGGTTTAATTTTACTGAGTTTTGCCATGAAATTTCTTGTTTTGCAGCAGTAGTACAGTGTAATACATAAAAAGAGCAAGGTAGTGTTCAGGGTTGGTTCGTTGTCTGTTCAGAAAAAAATTGGTAGCAGAGGGGAAGAAGCTATTCCTAAAACATTGTGTTGTGTGTCTTCAGACTCCTGTACCTCCTCTCTAATGGTAGCAATCAGAAGAAAGCATGTCCTGGGTGATGGGGGTCTTTCATTATGGATGCCGTCTTTCTGAAACATTGGAGTTTCATCTCTTATGTTACTATGTAGGCTAATTAAAATGGCTTCTTTGTTATGTTAAACGCTGAGAAAGTTCTTCCCGCCAGCAGTTCGTTGAATTACGTTACTGATAAGAGGATGTTATGAACCAATTGGGATAGTTGTTATGGTTTTGGTGTATTTGAAGATACTGTATGCATGGGGTTTTGGAGCAGAAGGCGGGAGAGCGAGACAGAGGATGGACCAGGTGCTATGATGTCCGCTAATGGGGTCGGACCCCGAGGAGGGCATCCAGTGAGGAGATGGAGACAGACTCGTGTGGAGCGTCTGGTCGACCACCGTTTTTGGTCCCAGGCGTCCGGTTGAGATGGTCTGAGGGGTCGCAGGGTGAAGGATAAAGTTCTTGAGCTCCAACTGTTTTGTCCACGAAGAGATTGAACTTTGATAAGTGTTGCACCATTTATTTTCCTTTTATATTTTATTCTCTATTAATTATATAGTTCCGGTATTATCTATAAACTGCAAATCATTTAATCGTATCTGGTGTATTGTCCGTTATTTGGCGGGGTGGGGTACATCACACAGCAAACTAATTGCCTAGTTTCGTGGGGCCGATGGTTGTTTCCCTAGATGACAGCGAGCCGAGCAACCCTGAGGGTGGCCAGGGAGGCTACAGCATGATGAAGACATCCTCGATGCCAGTGTTTATGATGGAGCTGGTTGAGTTCGCAACCCTCTGCAGCGTTTTCCGATCCTGTGTAGTGGACCTTCCATACTAGACAATGATGCATCCAGCAACCAGATAGAACGCTATCAGTGGTACATCTGTAGAAATTTATCATGAATTTGTTTAAATTTGTAAGTGACCTTTAAAGTTATCTGCCCTATTCTGCCATTCTAGCATTGTAAGCCAGAATTTGCAAGGCAATATTAATGAGACCCAGCAGCTTCCAGATTTCTGTGTGTGCTGCATCTTAAATGCTTCTGTTTACCTTTACCTCCTTGCTGCTAATCCCTTAAAATGAATCTATAGAGAAATTAGAGTGCATACGGCAATATTACTATGAACAACTGATTGAAATATAACGTTCATGTTCAGAAACACTAAAGCTGAAGACAGAGAGCTGAGGAACTGCTGACATCTAATTACAGATACTAGGCTTAAAATGTTTTATAGAATATCTTCAACATTTGTAGATTTTCCTAATATTTTAAAGATTTTTTAAACTTATTTAAGTTGTTTTATTTTTTCCAAATGTTTAAATTATTTTAATATTTATGAATATCTTTGCAACATTCTGAAAGATGCATCATATTTTAATGCTTTAAGTAATGTTACGTGTGTGATAAAATTATCTGTCAAACTCTTTTCCTCAATTTATCTGGGTGGGGCTTATTCACCATCACCCTTCTACCTGACTCCATTACAGGAACACACTACTAAGGATTGCTCCCTTCAGTATCTGATAATTCGCAGTGGACTAAGTGATAAAATGGCAAGCTGAGATGGACTCTAAAGCCCATGCCACAATGCCCTCATTCACTTTGTCTGAGATAACTCATAAATAAAGACTGAAAATAAAATGTGAATATTCCTGCTTCACAAGCCTGAACTGCTCAGTGCCTAAATTCACTAAACCACGAGATTATTGTCAGATTGCAAATCCAAATTAATCTTAGGCATTTTTTTGCACCTAAATCATTCAAAACATGTTGTATTACAAAATGATTATACTTTGATGCAAGTGTAATAGAGGAAGCCTGTAAAGCATTATGAACATGAGAAATTCTGCAGATGCTGGAAATCCAAAGCAGGACACACAAAATGCTGGAGGAACTCAGCAAGTCAGGCAGCATCAACGGAAATGAATGAAGAAACAGTCAACATTTCGGACAAAGACCTTTCTTCAAAACTGGAAAGGAAGGGGGAAGACACCAGGATAAAAAGGCGGGGGTTGGGGAAGGAGGCTAGCTGGAAGGTGATAGGTGAAGTCAGGTGGGCAGGAAGGATAAAGGGCTGGAGAGGAAGGAATCTGATAGGAGAGGAAAGTGGAACATAGGAGAACATAGGGACAAATTGAAAAGGAAATCATGGACGGAGCAATCTCTGTGCAAAGTGGAGAGAGAAGGGAGGTAAAAATATATTTGGAGGTTGGATCCCTTTGGAGATGGTGGGAGATGGTGGAAGTTGTGGAGAATGATGTGCTGGTTGTGGAGGGTCATGGGTTGCTAGGTAAGTACAAGAGGAATATCACTGTTAAGGCAGCAGGAAGATGGGGTGAGTGCAGATGTTTGGGAAATGGAGAAGATGCGATTGAGGGCAGCATCTATGGTGGAGGAATGGAAACCGTGCTGTTTGGAAGAAGGGTCCCGAAAGGAAAGCCACATCCTGTGAACAGGTATGGCATGGATGAAGGAACTAAGCAAAGAGAATAGCATTTTTACAGGAGATAGGGTGAGGCGAGGTATAGTCAAGATAACCGAGGGAATTGGTGGGTTTATAAAAGCTTTGGTTGACAGTTTGTCTCCAGACATGGAGAGAGCGAGATCGAGAAAGGGGAGGGGGGGGTCTCAGAATTAACCAATTAAATTCAGGGTGGAAGTTAGAGGCAAAGTTGATGAAATTGATGAGCTCAGCATGGGTGCATGAAGCAGCAAGTGTAATTGTTAGTGTAATGGAGGAGGAGTTGAGAGCATTATCAGGGAAGACTTGGAACATGGACTGTTTTATGTAGCCAACGAAAAGGCAGGCATAGCTGAAGCCCATGTGGGTGCCCATGGCTACTCCTTGAGAAAGTGGGAGGAGCCGAAGAAAAAATTGCTGGGGGCGAGAACCAGTTCTGCTAGATGGAAGAGGGTGGTAGAGGAGGGGGGCTGTTTGGTTCTTTTACTGAGAAAGAAGTGGAGAGGTTTAAGGTCTTCTTGATGAAGAGAGAAGTATACAGGTACTGGACATCCATGGTGAAAATAAGGTGGTCTGGACAGGGAATTGAAAGTTAATGAGGGAATCGAGAGCGTGAGAAGTGTTGTGGATGTAGGTGGGAAGTGACTAAACCAAGGAAAAATCATGGAGTTGAGGTATGAGGGCAAGAGTTCAGTGGGACAGGAGCCGACAGAGTCAAAGGGCCTACTGGACAGTGAGATTTGTGGGTCTGGGTAGGTAGAAGTGAGCAATGAGGGGTAAGGAAACCATGACATTGGTGGCAGTGGATAGTAGTTCTCCAGAGTGGATGAGGTTAGTGATGGTATGAGAGAGTGTTTTCTGATGGTCTGGAGTGGGGTCCTCTTCAAGGGGTAGGAATGAGGAGATGAATGAGTGATGCCGCCTGGCCTCAGCAAAGTAGACATCAGTTCCCCATACTACAAGGATAAGGTTTCGGTGTAAACAACAGGAATTCTGCAGATGCTGGAAATTCAAGCAACATACATCAAAGTTGCTGGTGAACGCAGCAGGCCAAGCAGCATCTATAGGAAGAGGCGCAGTCGACGTTTCAGGCCGAGACCCTTCGTCAGGACTAACTACGGTTTCGGTGTACTTGGAGACTAATGATAAAAATAAGGGGTTGATTGGGATCTTGGTTCAGCCATGATGAAATGGCAGAGCAGTCTCAATGAGCTGAATGGCCTAATTTTGCTCCTATGTTTATAATCTTATGGTCTTACAACAGCACCCTCTTTGTCTGTGAGTTTGATGCTAAGGTTGAGATTGGTTCAGGGAGAGTGGAGGGCAATGTGTTCAGAAGGGCTAGGGAGAGAGGAGAAGAGGGGAGTGCAGAAGTCAAAATAGTTGATATCGCACCTGCAGTTTGAGATGAAAAGATCCAGAGCAGGCAGAGAACCAGAGTGGGATGCCCAAGAAAAGGAGGAGAGTCAGAGATGGGAGAAGGGGTCATCAGTGTGGGTTGTGGAATTCTTGCCAAAGAAGTGGGCTTGGAGAAAGAGGTGATGGAAGAAGAGCTCGGCATCATGATGGGTGCAGAACTCAGTCAGGTGCGGATGGTGAGGTCCTTGATGAGGACAGAACGTTCTAGCTCAGAGAAGGGGAGATTGAAGGGAATGGCGATGACATGGCAAGGATTAGAGCTGGGATCAGAGGTGGGAGATTGTTGATGGTGCTGGAGCAGGGTTGGGATGTTCAGGGAAGATAAGGTGAGAGGAAGATGGAAGCTCCAAGAACTCAAGAGGTGATGGTAGTGCCTGATGGAACCAGGGGCTGAAAAATGGTGGTTGGGGAACTGAAGCCCGGGGGCCCAGTGGCAGCAAGGAAAGTCTCAGCCTGGAGGCGCTGGCAGTCAAGGTCCATGCTGGAGGCAGAGCTAGAGGCCATGCAATTTGCAGTCTGAAGGCATCCGGGGTTATAGTAACCAGCATTGAATCCACTTGGTGTCATTAGAACTGGAGTTGGATCTATGGTCTGGAGGCATCTTATCGAATTGATGTCTGAGCAGGTGGCAGCAGGGACAACATTCAGGAGGCATCTAGGAACGTCTGAACTGCAGCTGGAAACAGTCCAGAGCCAGGCAACCTTCTGCTCCTTACTGCATACGAGGAAGGCTAAGAACCAGCATTTGAAACCATGGATCTGGAGGAGGAAGAAATGTCGAAGAGGTCTATGATAGGCGGAGGAGAGAGGCCCAGAGCTGTGGCAGAGACTGGGGAAGGGCCACTAGGTATCTCCGCATAGCAGAGAAGGAGGCACGTGGAGCTTGGTGGGAGAAGCCGCGGGAGATGCAAACCGAGCAATTTGAAAATGGATCTGGAAGCCATGTGGAACAAGATGGCAGGGAAGGGTACAGGGTTGTGGTAACTAGTCTGGATGAGTACACGGTCGAAGAATTGGAGAGCAACAGAGATCACAGAGGTGGAGCAGTGAAAGCGGGTCCCGCTGACTTTCAGTCGAAGAAAATTTTTAAACTTCTTCAGGATTGGCATCCCTTAAAGACACTTCGCAGAGGAGCAGCAAATCATAAACAGGAGAAAACATTATCTGATTTTGCAGGGTCATTCCAAAGCTGTGTGGCAATACTTTTTTTCTACATGTTTGAAACAAGTGAACTATTTGTGAGGGAAAGTAAATTAAAACATTCTCTTGTTTTTCCTGGCAACTGGATTGTCAGCATGTTCGCAATCTGTTCAATGCAATGTTTTGTCCTAGTTTGCTCCCTTTACTTCTTCTGACTGTGGTGACTCATGCAAGAACACTGCTTCTCCAGGACCGGCAAACATCCAGTACCTTGCCCAAGTGGCTCTTTTATAACATATTTCCTTTACTGGTAGTGAAAGATTATTTCCACTTGCTGCTAACAAGATGCAACAGGGCCAATTTTCCCAAATGAGTTCTCCTGGCATGGGGTCTCCACACTGGAACACATAATGGGCAGCTGTGGATGTTAACCTTCCCACCACCTCTCTTACTTCACCCTAACCATTGAGAGAGTGTGGTGGGAGGGGTTAAGATATTTGATTTGTTGGGTTAAAGAGTTAAAGAGGTAGAATATATCCACTGAACACTCATCATGACCATTTCCATTTTATTGGGGATTTTAAATGCACTATTTTCTTCAGAAGGGGAAGGAAATTTCAGCTGCGTCCTAGGCACTTGATGTTGTAGCCGTAAAATAAGGTTTATCAGGGTTGTAAAACCAGGCAGTGCAAAGGAGGTGGGAGCAAGCTGCTGATTTAAGAAGTGACATCGCATCTTCCCTGGTGTTTCAGGAGGAGCATCTCAGACTCTTAAGATGTCTATGGACTCTCCTGCCCTGATAACCATGCTTCCTGCACTTTCAGCCCTCTGACTGTAAGCCACACTTAAAGTCTCTCTGATTTCTCCCAAATGCTCTGACCTCCTGTCACTGGTGATCTTTTCTGTTCCTCTGTTTTCAGTGGGAGTGTGAACTGAATAAAGATACACAAGACAGTGCCACTGATTTGCATTGCACCTCACCCAGTGCTTGGCTGTTTTCAGCTGCAACACTTCCCATAAGTACGAGACTCACAGGCTTTGGCATATGATAAAAAACAAGCAGGGGATAAAGGTTTTCTACGCAGAGAAGTAAATAGTTTATCTCAAGTGCTCATGAAGTGCAGTGAATTACTAAATTGGATAGATAATTCAAAAGTAAGTGTATATAGAAATCAGGGATAAAGGACAAATACGTAGCTACAAGCTAATTCCTATCATAGGGTTGCAAAATCTGAAAGATAATTTCTGCAATTATAAACCGAGTAGTAGAGAGTTTATGTAACAATTGTTTGAGGGCTATTTGACCGAAGAAAACAGTTTAGTATGGACTGGTCTTATCCTCATCTTCTACAACATCTCACAAAGATTTGAGCAGGAACTCTGGCTGGGTTTTCTCCTTCCTAGCCTTGGGGCACTAAAACAAATTGAACCACTGCCAATAATTCTCAGCTAACTCCAGCCCACTCAGCACAATACAAACATGGGATCTGCTTGGTCTTGGGGCAGAAGGCATACTAGCAGTAGGGAAAAGGCAAAAATGGAGAAGGTTTATTTAGTACTCTATATTAAATGTTGGGAAGCAGTAAGGTTAGCAGGTGAAATATGAGATTATATCATCATTCTCAAAGCCAATGTTCCTTTTTTTTATGTTTTGGGGGGGGTCACTGTGCTTAAAGGCAGAACTGTAACTGACAGTTGCTCCACAGGACAGCAATCTTGGCAATGAAAGGGAGCTGGAAGCTGCAAGCTGCACAAGGGAAGTGCCGCTGTCAGCATTCCTTCTATTCCAAAGGGACAAGGAGTGTTTTCCCAGCTTTTAGAAGAAGCCTTTTGCTTCCCACTGTATCAGTGAAAGACATCTCCCAGCCTTCCTACACACCACCTGATCTCGATCAACTTTGACCTGCGGTGTATTTTGAACAGCCCCAGTTTCCTCGGCTCTGGGCTCCTGCTGCTGCATTTCACTCTCAGAGTCTCAGAGGCTGCTCATTTGGATGACCTGAGTATAAAATTCAACGAAGAATATTATAAATGAGGGAATTTTCCTTCTGGAAGCACCCCATCCATGTAACCACACTGGAAATATCAGGACTGGTTTTCAAAAATAGTGTTTTGCTTATTTTGTTCCCAAAATTTACTGAATATATTATACATGATTGGTGAAAGTTGCATGCCTGGATTGGTTTTAGGTCTATGATGGTGGTTCAAGTTTTACGATTTATTTGGACACAGTCCCATTCTTGTCTTGCATCCTTATTGACATGACATTGTAGAAAGGAGGCACAGTTTCTTCCTTGGTTCTTGCAGATGTTGAAGTTTAAAACTGCATTCCTGGCTTTTTGCAGCATTTCATCAGGGTTTTCCTTTGCTCTCTCCAAAGACCAACTGCATGTGGTATGGAGATTACTGGTGCTTTTTTGGATCTTATATCAAATATTGCTACCTAATCCCAGTCCAGGCACAGCAGGCTCACACCTGTGGCTGATTGAATCCTCCTGGACTACAAAGAGCTAATTTACAGCATTCAGGATACAGGCATAACTGCAGCTGGACTCCAGCAGGGAAAGGAAGTTGTACATCATACAGTGCATGTTTACTTCACAAGCAGGAGTATACTCAATATGTTGCTTGTATGATAATTGTCAAATAAATGACACAATACATTCATTTACTTGGCATTTTCTAGTTATGTATTTTGATCATGGAGCAACAAGCATGAATTATTTTATCATAACCTCTGCCCTTTCCGCACCAGGTGGGTTACAGCCATTTCTTCCCACTCGCCATCAGCAATTGAAATTTAAAAATTTTACTGCTACATTGAAGAGAGTAAAAGTACAAATGAACCATAAAACAAATGTAATAAAGTTATAAGTGTATTGCTTGGCACATCACTTTCCTGATTTTTTATTCTCTGGAATTACTCCCACCGGAGCTTTGCAAAACAATTAGAATTTTTGGCTCTCTGCTCTAAATGTTTCTGCTGGCATAAAGGTCTCACCATTTTCACAATAGAAATAGATTATTCATTAATCATTGTAATGATTTTTAAATGAATTGTCTTGTCCCTAATGAGCTAGTTCAGAACCCAACGCATATTATCATTACGTGCTCTTGGCAATCTCAGGAGCAGTGAAATAGATTTGACAGTGAGACAATTTCTCTGTTTCAGCTGTGAACCCAGTAAATTTTAAACTCACTGTTGAAGGACTTTGTATAGCCCTTTTCACAATATATCAAAGTGTTCGCCCACCAGTAAAATACTGGTGAACAGTTGTCATTTGTGTTAGGTACACCACAGACGAGTTTTACATAGCAAGCTCCCATAAACAAAGACGTAATAATAATCAATCAGTCCAAGATATTCAGGAGATAAACGTTTGCTGGTGTTCACATTATAATGCCTCTGATTTCCTTTCACGGGATTGTATAAATGCACCTGAGAGACCAGGAGTGGCTGAAGTTTAATGTCTCACCTAAGAAATGGCACCTCCAATCATGTCAATCGTGATCAATTTATTTTTGTGTTTAAGTCTCAGGAGTAAGACTTGAACTCGTGATCTGATGGCTTGAAGAAGAGAATGTTATAATGTGAGCCAAGTTTGATAGAATAACTGCACATTTACCCTTTTCCTTTCAAGGTATTAATTTTCAATGATGTGGTCTTTAACTAAAAGAGGAACTGTAACTTGATGAGGAATTTTTAGGAATATTAACTCAGCCTTTTCCCCTTTATCAGACCTTTACTTGCATCCTTCATTTGGAAATTAGTTTACTCTGCAAGTTATTCAAAGTGTGAGTTTATTAATGATGTAGCACTATCAATGGAACATGGCTGCTCTTGTAAATCACTAAGGTCCCAATTTCACCTTTCAGCTAGTGAAGGTTAAGAATGGGGAAAGAAATAGACAAAGGAAGAAGTGGTGAGAATTATAGTCAAACCTGAAAAGTAAATGAAGATGGGAAAATGGAAATAATGAGAAGAAAAGAAAAATCATAAGAAGTGAGGTAAAAAGACAGAAAACAATATTAAACCATTTGTAGAATAAGTATTAGTCTTCCTTTTTAAAAAATTGACCACATGAGACAGGAGAGACTGCTCAGAGACAGTGGAAGCTCTTCATTGGCTGTGATACCCTACAGTGCTGTTTAAATTCAAGTCTCTTTTTTGTTTAGTAGGTTATTGGAAAAGGTCCACCCGTCTTAGTGAAAAAATATTTAATGATGTCCATCACACCTCAAGGAATATCTTGGAAGTAGCCTTGGACTCCAGAGAGCTGCCTTGCTGAGCCCTAACCTGGCAAAATTTCACTAGGAAATGGCTAACTCCTCTCCACTTTCACATCACCACCAGGCAGACTACACAGTAAAAGATTAAAGCACCTGAGAATGGTCAGCCTTTTGTGGACAAGTGGTCAGCCGTAGCACACTTTTGGCAATGATCTTGCTGCAGGATTAAATTCCAATCAATCATTGGCAAACCATCAACACTGGCAGTGCAGGAAGATGCTGCTCTATAATTGTTTCTGGGCTACTTTTTGTCTGAGCAATGCTAACTTAATCCCTCTGCCTTGCAGTGTCCCCACAAAATCATTTTGTTAAATCATTAGAATAAAACTTCTCTGTTCTACATATGTCCTGGAGACCTACCTGAAACCTATATCTCGGCAGCCCTCATCAATTTTGAAACGCTTGATGGAATATAGATGCTTTCTAGCTCAAACAAGCAGTTCTTCATATGTTATCTGTGTAGATTAGAACAGACTGTACTAAATGTGTGCTTGCTCCTTAACTGTAACCATTCAGTATCATAAATCTTTCTCTTATGGACAGCTAAGCATGCTAAGCAAAGAGGAAAACCTGCAGAGATGGTGCTCGTTTGAGATGTAACCTCCGGACTTCACTCACACTGCCAGGAAGGAGCCTTCCCAGTCAGCAGCAAATTGCAGAAGCTTGGCCAGAGCACATGGTTGAGTTTCCAGTGCATGTTGTTTGTGAGTATCATTTCTCACTGGTTATTCCTTTAAAACCCTGTTCGGGCAGGATCACTAACTGTTTTTTTTAGATTATGAAGACACATAGTCCTCTTTTATTGTCATTTAGTAATGCATGCATTAAGAAATGATACATTATTTCCTCCAGTGTGATATCACAAAACACAGGACAGACCAAGACTGAAAAAACTGACAAAACCACATAATTATAACATATAGTTACACAGTCATAGTCATACTTTATTGATGCCAGGGGAAATTGGTTTTCATTACAGTTGCACCATAAATAATAAATAGTAATAGAACCATAAATAGTTAAATAGTAATATGTAAATTATGCCAGTAAATTATGAAATAAGTCTGGACCCTCCAAGGGAGGAGTTGTAAAGTTTGATGGCCACAGGCAGGAATGACTTCCTATGACGCTCTGTGCTGCATCTCGGTGGAATGAGTCTCTGGCTGAATGTACTCCTGTGCCCACCCAGTACATTATGTAGTGGATGGGAGACATTGTCCAAGATGGCATGCAACTTAGACAGCATCCTCTTTTCAGACACCACCGTGAGAGAGTCCAGTTCCATCCCCACAACATCACTGGCCTTACGAATGAGTTTGTTGATTCTGTTGGTGTCTGCTACCCTCAGCCTGCTGCCCCAGCACACAACAGCAAACATGATATCACTGGCCACCACAACAGTGCACAATACCATAACTTGGTGAAGAAGTCCATGACCACAGTAAAGTTCAAAGTTTCTCAAATGTCCCACACTTCACGCAGACCGGAGAAGGAAGAAAAACTCTCCCTGCCATGCTGACCACAATCTGACTCTGAGTCATCCGAAAACTTTGAGCTCTGATCAGCTCTCGGACACCGAGTACTGAGCGTCATCTCTGTCCGAACGATTCGACCTCTTTCTCGGTCGCCAAAAGCAGGCAAGGCCAGGGATTTTGAGGCCTACCCTCCGAAAGATTCCCGACCACACAGTAACGACCGCAGCGAATGGGCGTTTCGGAAATTTCTCCAGATGTTCCTCTGTGCTTTCACGTCCATTCTCCATCAAATCAGAATTTCACCTTATAATGGCAACAATTTGCATTTATACAAAAAGAAAGATACATTGATATTGCATTCTTCGTAACTGTAGGACAGCACAGCTCAGAGACATTAGTTTTAAAGGATTGTCTCACACAAATACTGTATGACTATTAAGAGGGCTGGTGAAAATTACCACATAATAATTTTTATAATGTCAGTTGAGGATAAATTTTAGCTGAGACTTCAAGAAATTTTTCCATTACTTTGTCAAAATAGGGGCCATGGGATACATTTTGTCCACCCAGGAGGGTAGATAGGAGCTTGATTTAAACTTCTTGTCTCCTTTCCTTCTACTGTAAATTTGATTAACTAATTCAACATGATCTTTCTAGTTATTTATAAGTACTGCACTTTAAAACTGTTCCATTTCCTTTTAGTTTAAAATGTTTTAATAGAGCTTTAGATCTGATATTTCTTGACGCCACAAAGACAATTGATAGATCCTGGATTTTCCTCCACAACACAAGGGAGGCAAAAAGTGGACTGTAGGTTTGCTTGGAGATCTTAAGTAATTGAAGAAAGTAGAACATCAGATTTTAATTTAGAGTTACTCTGCTAAACTGGCCTTAGCACCCCAACAAGCCTCACTGGTCAGCAGCCCACCTACTTAACCCTAGTCTAATCACGGCCAGATTTGGGAACAGCTTCTTTCCAACTGTCATAAGACTGCTGAACAGATCCTGACCTGCATCTGGGCCGTACCCTCCAAATATCTGGACCTGCCTCTCGGTTTTTTTGCACTACCTTACTTCCCATTTTTCTATTTTCTATTTATGATTTATAATTTAAATTTTTAATATTTACTAATTTTAACTATTTTAAATATTTTTAATATTTAGTATTTGTAATCCAGGGAGTGGGAAGCGCCGAATCAAATATCGCTGTGATGATTGTACGTTCTAGTACCAATTGTTTGGTGACAATAAAGTATAAGTATAAGTATAAAAGTATAAGTATTTACAACAATCAATTAACCTACAAACAGGTATGTCTTTGGCACATCAGAGGAAATTGGAGCACCTGGAGGAAAGTCACGTCTTTATGGGGAGGACATACAAACTCCTTAAAGATGGCACAGGAATTTAACTTTTGACCTCCGAAGCCCCAAGCTGTAATAGTAATATGCTAACCACTACGCTACTGTGGTTGGATCAGTGTGAAAGAATATAACAGTTACTTGCCCGTTGTGCTTATCCATGGCTGACTGGATGATCCTGCAAGATTCTCCAGCATGGTGAATGAAAGATCCCACATTAGAATAAAGGTAAGGGCAGGGTGAAATGGATGAATATAGACAAGAATATTGGTTGATGCAAGCAAACAATTTTGTTCCAATGGGCTGCAAATGTCTTCCATTTTCTGATGTGATGCACTGAACCTCGGAGATGAGTATTTGAAAATGTGAAAATGTTGATGAGGTACTTTGACTTCATACCATTAAAGGTGGCTATGAGCATCTGAAGCCCTTATCACTAATTGCCTTTCTGCTGAGCAGCTGCAGATATAAGAGGAAGGTTGCTGATCTTTGCAAGGTGCCTGCAAATGTCCGTTATCGATCGCACTAAATTTGACCTTCAACAGCATTTGTGATTACATGGTCATGAGGAGCTTCATTACTCCCTTAACAAACAAAGACCTCTGAAGTCTAAAAGGTGACCTGCAAAGTTTACAAACTTCAGCTTTGATTCTAACTGAACTTTCTTTGAGGTTTGCTATGTGATCACGTACTGTAACTTCCATGAAGAAAACCTGCAACTAAAACTTGGAAACATTCCACATACTTCGGAAATGAATTAAAACAAAAATATAGTATTTAGTATTTCCACTTTCCATATTGTAAAAAAATTAACCAACATCCACAGTTTGGAAATTATATTTGTCACTTAAGTCAAATATAACCACCTGCAAACTTCCCAGCTGGTTGCACTGAAATGTATTTGGCCTGATTAAATTGAAGGAACTGTATCTGATTTATCCATTTGTGTCAAACATTTGGAATAATTTTTAGATTTTTTATGTTTCTTCTGTCACAAGTAATAATAGTGACCTCAGCAGAGAGCATGTATTTTCTTAATATTTATATTTTCTTATATTTTTCTTAATATTTATAGAGTCTGAATGCAAAAATAGATATATTTTAAATACCTGCAGCAGCAATAAATAATCTAAATAAATAGAAGGTGAAGTTATCTGATTCTTTCCTACAGATATGTCTCAGTGAGATAATGATAAGCTTCCATGAATTATTGAGCTATGAAAAAAATTGAAAATGGGTGCACAGTCTGAATGTTGTGTACATGTCTGGCCATTTAGAATTACGAATGGACAGAATTACTCGAAACATGAACTTGTCTGAATGCTTCATCCCACTACGTCATGCTTCTTCATTTGGGGTGGCATATTTGCAAAATGAGATATGGTAAGTGCTCAATCAGCAGTCTGACTTTAGATGGAAAACTGGCAAGTTCAGTTGCCCTGTGAGACTTCTGATTTCCTAGTCATTCAGTTATTAGAGAATTACACCTACACTGCCCTGTCATCAGAAAAACCAAAGGAAGCATTTAGAAATAAAATGTTTGGCAAGTTGATATGGTGGACCTCCTGGAGCTCTGAGAGAATTTGTTTTAACAAAATACTAATATTGCACATGAATCCAGACTTTGCAGAAACATACTGCGTCACAACAGAGACCTTGCTCATGTCCAGGCTTTGGCCAATTGATTACGTAGGAATCCAATCACAAGCCAGAGAAAATCTGCAGATGCTGGGAATCCAAGTAACACACCCAAAATGCTGGAGGGACTCAGCATCCATGGAAAAAAGTACAGTCGGCGTTTCAGGCTGAGGCGCTTCAGCAGGACTGGAGAGAAAATGAATGAGGAGTAGATTTAAAAAGTGGGGGAGGGGAGAGAGAACCACAGGGTGATAGGTGAAACCGGGAGGGGGACGATGAGGTAAAGAGCTGGGAAGTTGATTGGTGAAAGAGATACAGGGCTGGAGAAGGGGGAGTCTGACAGGAGAGGACAGAAGGCCATGGAAGAAAGAAAAGGGCGGGAGGAGCACCAGTAGGAGGCGATGGGTCACAAACAAGAGAAGATCTACAGGTAACACACATCAAAGTTGCTGGTGAACGCAGCAGGCCAGGCAGCATCTCTAGGAAGAAGTACAGTCGACGTTTCAGGCCGAGACCCTTCATTAGGACCCTTCCTGTTGTTTGCGAAAATCTACAGGTGCCTGGAAATCACAAAGAAGAGAAAATCTGCAGATGCTGGAAATTCACAAACAAGAGAAAATGCACACTCAGGTTGGAGGAACAATATTTTATATTCCATCTGGGTAGCCTTCAACCTGATGGCATGAACATCGATCTCTTGAACTTCTGATAATGTTTCCCACCCACTCCCCCACCCCCTTCACCTTTCCCCATCCCCTTTTCCGTATCTCACCTTCTCTCCTTGCCTGCCCATCGCCTCCCTGTGGTGCTCCTCAACCCTTTTCTTTCTTCCATGGACTTCTGCCCTCTTCTATCAACTTCCCAGCTCTTTACCTCATCCCTTTCCCTCCCGGTTTCACCTATCACCTCTCTCCCCTCCCCCACCCTTTTAAATGTACTCCTCATGTTTTTTTTCTCCAGGCCTGCTGAAGGGTCTCGGCACGAAATATCGACTATACTTTTTTCCATAGATGCTGCTTGGCCTGCTAAGTTCCTATAGCATTTTGTGTGTGATTATGTTGGATATTCATCGCATCCACGGAACAGTCTCTGCTCTGTGTATCCAGCCTGTTCCCCTTCCCTTAAAAAATGATAATAATTTGGCATTTTGAGAGGAAGTGCTGTTAGTGTTTTTGGTTGTGTATTTTCAGAAATTAATTGGAAATCAACAGAAGAGAAAGCCCAAAAATTGCAGCAAAATATCTCATTGTTTAACGAGATTAAATACTTATATGTATTTATTAACTCCTTTCTGGACATAAATTCCACTTGTCAAATATTCACAAAGTAGAAGGGAAGAAAGACCTCTGATACAAAACAGATCACATTAACACCTTATATTCCGTCTGGGTAGCCTCCAACCTGATGGCATGAACATTGACTTCTCTAACTTCCGCTAGGCCCCACCTCCCCCTCGTACCCCATCTGTTACTCATTTTTATGCACACATTCTTTCTCTCACTCTCCTTTTTCTCCCTCTGTCCCTCTGAATATACCTCTTGCCCATCCTCTGGGTCACCCCCCCCCCGTCTTTCTTCCCGGACCTCCTGTCCCATGATCCTCTCGTATCCCCTTTTGCCTATCACCTGTCCAGCTCTCGGCTCTATCCCTCCCCCTCCTGTCTTCTCCTATCATTTTGGATCTCCCCCTCCCCCTCCAGCTTTCAAATCCCTTACTCACTCTTCCTTCAGTTAGTCCTGACGAAGGGTCTCGGCCTGAAACGTCGACTGCACCTCTTCCTATAGATGCTGCTTGACCTGCTGCGTTCACCAGCAACTTTGATGTGTGTTGCTTGAATTTCCAGCATCTGCAGAATTCCTGTTGTTCACATTAACATTTGCTCGGTGTATATTGACTGTAAGCATGAGCTAGGTTACCTGGCATTCATGTTGTCCCTCAGCCTAGTTTTATCTGTTGCGGAGAAGAAATGCTATTGTGCTTTTTTCCTCCACAAATCCTGACTCTTTGCAGTGTTTTCATATTTTCATATTTTCAAGCGCATCAGCACTTATGACAGATGCCATAACATCTGTCATGCACCTAACCATGACACACCTAGAAAACAAGGGCACTTGTTTCTGCTGTTTCCGGATTTCAGTTTAGCTTTCAGCACTATTGTTCCACAGACCTAGGTGAGCAAACTTCTGCTCCTCAGATCAGGTTCGCTACTGTGCAGCTCAGGGTTGGACTTCTTGACAAACAGATTTCAGATAGTCAGGATACACAACTGCTCCACCCTCCCTATCATCCTCAACATCAGCGCACCTCAGGTCTGTGCGCTGAGCTCATTGCTCTGCCCTGCACACTGCCCACAAGTAACCGTATGATCAATCACCCGAATAATACATGATCAGGTTCACCGACGACACGATAGTGGTGGAGCTCACCACCAGCAATGATGAGATGGTCTACCGAGAGGAGGTGGAAGAGCTCGAGGTCTGGTGCCAGGCAAATGATCTCTTCTTTAATGTCAACAAGTCAAAGGAGATGGTTTCTAACGCAGGACAACTCACACCACTCACATCCCTCTTCAGATTGGCGGCACAGCAGAGGAAACTGCAAGCAGTTTCAAACTTCTGAGAGTGCACTTTACACACAACTTCTCATGGTCCCAGAACACAGCCCATGCAGCCATAGCTCACCAATGCCTCTATTTTCCGAGGAAGGCGAAGAGAGCTGGATTATGCACATCCATTTTCACAGTATTCTACAGATGCTCAGTAGAGGGCATCCTAACAAGCTGTGTCACTACTTGGTACAGGAACTGCACTGCAACAGACAGGAATGCTCTTCAATCGTTAGTCAAAACTGTCCAAAACATCAGTGGAACCAGTATACACATCATCAAAGAGATATATATATATATATAGAAATGTGCCAGAAAAGGGCCAGTAACATCATGAAGGACCAACAGACTTAACAAATCAGAATCAGATTTAATATCAGTGGCACATGTTGTGAAATCTGTTAACTTTACTGCAGCAGTACAGTGAAAGAGGTGATAAATAAATATAGAGTGGGCACATGGCCAAGTGGTTAAGGCATTCGACTAGCAATCTGAAGATCATAAGTTCGAGCCCCAGCCAAGGCAGCGTGTTCGAGCCCCAGCCAAGGCAGCGTGTTCGAGCCCCAGCCAAGGCAGCGTGTTGAGCACTTAATCACACAGTGCTCTGCAACAACACCGGTGCCAAGCTGTATCAGCTGTTGCCTTTCCCTTGGACAACATCGGTGTCGTGGAGAGGGGAGACTTGCAGCATGGGTAACTGCCGGTCTTCCATACAACCTTGCCCAGGCCTGCGCCCTGGAGAGTGAAGATTTTCCAGGCACAGATCCATGGTCTCGCAAGACTAACGGATGCCTTAAATATAGAGAAAAAACTGAATTACATTAAGTATATATAAGTGTCTATTAAATAGGTTAAAATAAGTAGTACAAAATAACAGAAATAAAAAGTGAGGTAGTGTTCACAGGTTCAATGTCCATTTAGAAATCAGATGGCAGAGGGAAGAAGCTTTTCTGAATCTCTCAGTGTGTGCCTTCAGGCTTCTGTACCTCCTTCTTAATGGTAACAGTATGGGGAGAGCATGCCCTGCGTGGTGGTGATTCTTAATGTTGGACGCCGCCTTCATAAGGCACCACCTCCTGAAGGTAGCTTGGATACTATGGAGGCTGGTACCCATGATAGATTTGACAAATTTTACAAGTTGCTGCAACTTATTTTGATCTTGTGCAGTAGCACCACCACAACCCCCACCCTCATTCCCCCTCCATACCAGGCAGTGATGCAGGCAGACAGAATATCCTCCATGGTTTATTTGTAGAAGTCTTCAAGTGTTTTAGTTGACAAAACAAATCTCTTTAAACTCCTCATGAAAAATAGCTGCTGTTTTGACCTTCTTTATAGCTGCATCAATATGTTGGGAATAGGTTACATCCTCAATGATATTGGCATCCAGGAACTTGAAATTGCTAACTCTCTCCACTTCCCATCCCTCTAAGAGGATTGGTTTATGTTTTTTATCTTACTCTACCTGAAGTTCACAATCAGCTCTATGGTCTTGCTGACGTTGAATGTAAGGTTGTCGCTGCAACGCCACTCACCTAACTGGTGTATCGCACTCCTGTACGCCCTCTCATCACCAGTTGAAATTCTGCCAGTTGCATCATCAGAAAATTTATAGATGCCATTTCAGCTGTGCTTAGCCACATAGTCATGGGTGTAGCGAGAGTAGAGCAGTGAGCTAAGCACACATGCCTGTAGAGTACCAGCGTTAATTGTCAGTGAGTGGAGATGTTATTTCCAATCCGCATAGATTGTGGTATTTTGGTTAGGAAGTCGAGGATCAAGTTGCAGAGGGAGGTACAGAGGCCTAGGTTCTGTAGCTTTTTGATAAGGCTGTTGGAATGATGGTGTTAAATGCTGAGCTATAGTCAATAAACAGCATCTTGACATAGGTATCTTTCCCAAGACAGCTACTTTCAACCAGACAACAAGGCTGATCAACACGTCCACCAACTAACTCAACCAGGACCTCATTATTTCCCTCCTGTGCCTAGCACCACTTTATGGACATGCAATGAATTTATGTATAGAAGCTGTCTTATGCATTTATATTTGTTGTGTTTTATTATTATTATTATTATGCTCTTTATCTTTTGTGTTTTGTTTGTGCTGTATTGGATGCAGAGTAACAATCATTTCATTCATCCAACACTTGTTTAAGGAAATGACACTACACAATCTTAAACTTACTATTCTTCAGTTTGTTCCTGTTCCAAAGAAAGACAAAGTCATTGGACAATGATTATAAGCCAATGGCTCTGACTTCAGTAATTATGAAAACCTTTGAATGTCTGATATTGGCTTACCTTAAATCCACTACTGATACTTTTCTTGTCCCACTAGTTTGCTTACAGAGCAAATCACTCTGTTGAGGATTCAGTTGATTTATGCCTTCATTACATTCTTCAACATCTGTACTCCCCCAACACCTAACTGTGGATTTTGGTTCTGTCTTCAGCACTATTGTTCTGGAGTGAGCTAACCCAGCTAGCTGTACCCTACTGTATCTGTCCGTGGATCATGAGCTTCCTGACAGGAAGGAAACAGGGTGGGCTCCTACTTGTCCAATCTGATGTCTGTAAGCACAGGCTCTCCCCAGGTAGGTGTGTTCTTTCACCCCTCCTGTTCTCACTTTATACAAATCTCTATACCTCCACAGGCAAATCCATTAAAATCCTAAAGTTTGGGGATGACACGACTGTAGTTGGTCTCATCTCTAATAAAGATGTGACATGCTGTCAAAGAGAGGTAGACTGTTTTATATCATAGCGTGCTCATAAGAACCTGGGCCTTAATGCTATCAAGACAGTGGATCTGAGGATTGACTTCCACCAACAACCCCCTACCTGCCAACCCCCCCCCCCCGACCCCCCGTTGGAAATTAATGGTCAGGCTGTATCTGTGGCCGTCTCAAATTCCTGTGAACTACCATTACCAATACATTGAAAAGGGACAAGCATGTTACGCTCATCATTAGGAAAGCCCAGCAAACGTTGTTCTTCCTACGCCAACTTAGGAAACCGAACATCTCAGGGTATATTCTGAAGAGTTTTTACCTAGCCATCATTGAGAGTGTTGTTACCGTTTGGTTTCTGGCCACCTTCCCCTCCTCCAAGTCCAGTATGCACTCTGCAGAGATGAAGGGTCTTGGCCTGAAACGTCAACTGTTTACTCTTATCCACAGATACTACTTGGACTGCTGAGCTCCTCCAACATTCTGTGTGTATTAATTTAATTTCCGGCATCTGCTGATGTTCTCTTGTTTATGATCCTTGGCTGTCAGCTACTGACATTAAAAGACCAGTTCATTTGCAGAGCAAAGAAAAGAGCTGAAAAGGTTACTGCTGACTCCACCCACCCTAACAGTCACCTATTCACCAAATTGCTGTCAGGGAGATGCTACGTCCATCAGCACCAGGACTGCACATCATCTCCAAAGCTTCTTTTCTGTAGCTATCCATCTTCTCAACAAAACTCACTCAGGTGTGATACACTAACTGACCCTGCACAACATCTGTTAAATGGTTTTTCATGCTCTCCTTGATCTGTTGGTAATTATTTAGTCTGTTCATATGTTCACATTTACTTAAGGTTGATTACTGACATTTACAAAAATTGTTGATTGCTCATAGCTGTTTGCACGATTATCTTGTCAATTGTTGGTTGCTTATGTGTTGTCTGTTCTGGTATTGTCCTATATTTTATGCTTGGCACCAAACCATAATCAATTCTGGTTTGTTTCACATATTGGCAAAAAAAGTGATTCTGATTCTGTGAGCTATCTTATGTATTTATATCCATTGTGTGTTATCATTACTACTATTATTATTGTGCTCTTTATCTTTTGTGTTTACTTTGTGCTGCATCAGATCCAGAGTAACAATAATTTCATTCTCCTTACACTTGTGTACAGGAAAGGACATTAAACAATCTTGAACTTATTATTCTTCAGTCTGATTTTCATCTCACAAGGAGATCTAATCTTCTGCCTGTATCTGCAGACACATTGAACTAAGTTTAAAAAATAAATATATTTTAAATGCTGCCTTTTGAAGGAAATTGCAGATATAATTGTTTAGTCTTAGATTTCAAAATTATGAAATAGCAGTAGGTTAGCAGTTGAGAATGACCTAAGGAGATAAGACAATCTTGTCAGTGCTTCTAAGCTAATGTTAATATACAGTCTGCCTCTTTAAATTTATTACAGTCATCATGACCAGTGTAACACTATGCTAGAAGTGCTGAAATGTTGATCTTTAATTGATCCCAAAGTGATGATTCTGTGAACTCGAGGTTTATTGATCTGACACTTCTCACCTTCCCCATGTGAAGAAGGTCAGACTTCATTATAAATGCATTTAAAGTAACAGAAGGACAAGAAGTAAAAACACACCTTCAAAAATAAGCAATTACTTTACTGCCTAGCACCTTACATGTACAATCCAGGCATGTTTACAACACAATTTTACTACAAATAACCATAAAGATAAGGAAACGAGCTGTAAAGGCAATCTCACTGGGAGTGAGAAGTCAACACATTTTTTAATAGACAGAGAGTCTCTGGACTTGAAATTACTCAGAAACATGCATTACTTAGAAACCAATGAACCTGAACAAGAATTAGCAAATCAAAACAGCATTTGACATTAAATATGGATTACACTCATCATTATTTACATTTTCAAGATCAGTCCAGAATGCATTTATTATGTTACACAGAAGCTTCTTTGATTTGGACTGACAGACAGTGACTTGCGTAAATGAGGGATTAGTGATCTGAAGGGAAAAAATAAAATCCCCTTAGGGTAAAAGGATTGTAACAATAACAGAACTGTATTGCTTGAACTGAGCTACTTTATAAACCCTGCATGGTGCCTTTTTCCACAGGGTTAAAATAACAATTCTATAAGTAGCTCTAAAATGGTGAGAGAATACACCCACAGACATGTCCTATTTTATTAAAATCATGGTATGTGCATGGAACATAAACCACTTTCTGTATAATGAATAATTCTCTTCCAAAGAATTCATGTGTCATACATTTTTAAATGACATCCCTGTTATTAATATATTCTCCTTTTATTCATATTAACATAATGTTAAGGCTTTTTCTATGAGGGTGCTGGCATTCAAAAGCCTCTAATCAATGAACTATTTACTTAAAAGTGTAATTACAGATTGCTTAAGAATTAGTTAAGTTTCCCTACAGATCATGTGAAGACAATGCCTGCTTTTCTAAGAAAAAGCTAGAAATAGATCCACTGTTGAGTTTTGTCACAGCAAGAGAAACTTTGCTAATGCTTGGGCAGAATGGTGAAAGAAGGTAGATCTAGACACCTCTGTTAAAAGTTTACAAGAGACATTCTCAACACTAGTGAAGTAAGCTACTCCTGTCTGGAAAATAAATCTGTTGCTATTAAACTACCGGCAAATAAAAAAAAGTGCTTTATTCCACTGTTGTATCATATATCCATGAATAAGTACATTTCTCTGAGTAGGAAGAAAATGATTTTTAACTTTACTGTCCGCTTACCTAGTAGTACAAACAAGTGCAGATTATGGTCTAACCATCAACTGTAAAAAAAACAAATGTATGGTAATATCAAAACAGCAGGATACTCCCAACACACATAAAAGTTGCTGGTGAACGCAGCAGGCCAGGCAGCATCTCTAGGAAGAGGGTCTCGAAGGGTCTCGGCCTGAAACATCGACTGCACCTCTTCCTAGAGATGCTGCCTGGCCTGCTGCGTTCACCAGCAACTTTGATGTGTGTTGCTTGAATTTCCAGCATCTGCAGAATTCCTGTTGTTTGAGCAGGATACTCCCAACTGCCAATTGTACATCGGTAACCAAGAGATTGAACAAAAGACCAGCTTTAATTACCTTGGTAGCCTTGAAGGAGACTAGTGTTGAAATTGCAGGGGCCCTGGCAGAAATATTTAAAATGTCGCTGTCTACAGGTGAGGTGCCGGAGGATTGGAGAGTGGCTCATGTTGTTCCGTTGTTTAAAAAAGGATCGAAAATTAATCCGGGAAATTATAGGCCAGTAAGTTTAACGTTGGTAGTAGGTAAGTTATTGGAGGGAGTACTAAGAGACAGAATCTACAAGCATTTGGATAGACAGGGACTTATTAGGGAGAGTCAACATGGCTTTGTGCGTGGTAGGTCATGTTTGACCAATCTATTAGAGTTTTTCGAGGACGTTACCAGGAAGGTGGATGAAGGGAAGGCAGTGGATATTGTCTACATGGACTTCAGTAAGGCCTTTGACAAGGTCCTGCATGGGAGGTTAGTTAGGAAAATTCAGTTGCTAGGTATACATGGAGAGGCCGTAAATTGGATTAGACATTGGCTCAATGGAAGAAGCCAAAGAGTGGTAGTAGAGAATTGCTTCTCCGAGTGGAGGCCTGTGACTAGTGGTGTGCCACAGGGATCAGTGCTGGGTCCATTGTTATTTGTCATCTATATCAATGATCTGGATGATAATGTGGTAAATTGGATCAGCAAATTTGCTGATGATACAAAGATTGGAGGTGTAGTAGACAGAGAGGAAGGTTTTCAGAGCCTGCAGAGGGACTTGGACCAGCTGGAAAAATGGGCTGAAAAATGGCAGATTGAGTTTAGTATAGACAAGTGTGAGGTATTGCATGTTGGAAGGACAAACCAAGGTAGAACATACAGGGTTAATGGTAAGGCACTGAGGAGTGCAGTGGAACAGAGGGATCTGGGAATACAGATACAAAATTCCCTAAGAGTGGCGTCACAGGTAGATAGGGTTGTAAAGAGAGCTTTTGGTACATTGGCCTTTATTAATCAAAGTATTGAGTATAAGAGCTGGAATGTTATGATGAGGTTGTGTAAGGCATTGGTGGGCCGAATCTGGAGTATTGTGTTCAGTTTTGGTCACCAAGTTACAGGAAGGATATAAATAAGGTTGAAAGAGCACAGAGAATGTTTACAAGGTGTTGCCGGGACTTGAGAAACTCAGTTACAGAGAAAGGTTGGATAGGTTAGGACTTTATTCCCTGGAGTGTAGAAGAATGAGGGGAGATTTGATAGAGGTATATAAAATTATGATGGGTATTGATAGAGTGAATGCAAGCAGGCTTTTTCCACTGAGGCAAGGGGAAAAAAAAACCAGAGGACATGGGTTAAGGGTGAGGGGGGAAAAGTTTAAAGGGAACATTGGGGGGGGGCTTCTTCACACAGAGAGTGGTGGGAGTATGGAATGAGCTGCAGACGAGGTGGTAAATGCGGGTTCTTTTTTAACATTTAAGAATAAATTGGACAGATACATGGATGGGAGGTGCATGGAGGGATATGGTCCGTGTGCAGGTCAGTGGGACTAGGCGGAAAATGGTTCGGCACAGCCAAGAAGGGCCAAAAGGCCTGTTTCTGTGCTGTAGTTTCTATGGTTCTATGGTTCTATAGCTTTATATCACAAGTTGCTAGAAGTAAATTAGAAATAAAAAGAAGAATTGTTGTTGCCAAAACCAACTTCCAAAAAATGAAACCCATTTTTCCCAACAGACACAAGGCTTAGGCTTCTAAAATGTTACATCTGGTCAATCTTGCTGTATGCCTCCGAAACATGGACTATAACACCAGAACTCCAAAGAAACTTAGAAGCGACAGAAATGTGGTTTCTTGGGAAGAATACTGAAAATATCATATAAAGATAGGGTAACTAATGAGACAGTACTCTAACGTGCCCATACAAAAAGATCTTTAATGAGAACATTAAATGAGAGGAAACTTAAATTCCTGGGCCATGTCATCAGAAAGAGAGAAGTAGAATGCCTTACATTACAAGGCCATATGCCTGGGAAACACAGAAGAGGAAGGAAAAGAAGAAAATATATGGACACTGTGAAAGAACTAACAGATTTAAGTGTGTGAGATATCATTGACGCTGCATGGGATCGTTCGATGTGGAAAGCCATGATCACCCAAGCATGTAATGCGCAAGGCACATGAAGAAGAAGAAGTCCACTTACCTATGAGTTTTTAGGAAGAAAGGTAGATTACTCGTTAAAAGAAAAATGATTACCAAATATCCCTTCATCCATGCTGCATGTACTGTAAAACCATAAAGAAGAATATTCAAATTTGAAATTCTTTTTCAGACCTGCTTTCAAATTGGATAATGGTATCATAATTCTACTGTGATCAATGCTTTTATGAAACTTTCTGTTCCTTTGCTAGTTTTGGAAATTGGATGAGTTATGAGCAATGAAACTTAATTAGGATATAAAATACAGATAGCCACCCTGAGTTTGTCTCAATCAAGTCCTTCCACTCTTAATGATTCTCTTCACGTTTTTCATTCTCAGTCTGATAAGTAGAAATGCAAGGTTGAATAGTGTATTGCATATGTTGGTAATCTTGGCATAAAATTAACAGTTTGTATTTACTTGGCTATGATACTCAGTGCAACAAAGAACATATGAATTTTACAAGTACCAATCTTTTCAAATTTGCATTTAGTCACACTGAGCTAGAGAAGAAAACAAAGTTGTTTGTCTCCATTTACTAACTAATCAAAGTTCATATTTCAAAGTGAATTTATTATCAAATTATGTATATGTCAACTTCATTCAAGCTCCCTTCAGCTGCCTTCTCACGTACTTTCCTATTCCTTTCTTCCTTTTATCAACTAACTTGCTTTCTCTTAAATAAATATATTCTATCCAGAATAAAATATACCATATCATAAACACGAGAAGATTTGTCTGTGACCCTTCTTCAGGACTAATAGAATTGAATCTAGACAATTGTAAGCTACTGTGTTTGAGAAGGTCTTAAAGCACAATGAAATATACAGTAAATAGGAAGATATGGAGTGAATCTGATGCTGATTCTTAGGCCAAAATGTTAACTATCTCTTTGACTCCACTCTTGCTGCCTAATCTGAAGCAGTTTGTTTTTTTTTTGCTCCAGATTCCAGTATCCTTGCTCTCTTGTGGCTCCGAGATATGAAAAGATGTGGAGCCACGGAGGTTTCCTGGAGCATTTCTACATATCAGTATCAAATTTGAGTTAAAGGGAATTACAGAGGTATGAGAGAAGATTTGGCCAGAAATGACTGGAAAAGAACACTGGCAGGCATGATGGCAGAGCAACAAAGGCTGGAATTTCTGGAAGCAATTCGGAAGGCATGGGATACATACATTCCAAAGAGGAAGAAGCATTCCAAAGACAAGATGACACAACCATGGCTAACAGGAGAAGCCAAAGCCAACATAAAAGCTAAAGAGAGGCTATATAATAGAGCAAAAACTTAGTAAGAAGTTAGAGGATTGGGAGGCTTTTAAAAAACAACAGAAGACAACTGAAAAGGTCATGAGGAAGATAAAGATGGAATAAGGAAGTAAGCTAGCCAATAATATTAAAGAGGATACCAAAAGTTTCTTCAGATACATAAAGTGTAAAAGAGAGGTGAGAGTGGATATTAGACTACTGGAAAATAATGCTAGAAAGGTAGTAATGGAGGACAAGGAAATGGCAGACAGACTGAATAAATATTGTCCATTAATCTTCACTGTGGAAGGCTCTAGTAGTATGGTGGAAGTTCCAGGTGTCAGGGGTCACGAAGTGTGTGAGGTTACCATTACTTGAGAAAATGTTCTTGGGGAAGTGAAAGATCTGAAGGTAGATAAGCCAATTGGAGCAGATGATGTACACCCCAGGGCTCTGAAAGATATGGCTAAGGAGAATATGTATGCATTAGTAATGATCTTTCAAGAATCACTAGATTTTGGACTGGTTCCAGAAGACAAGAAAATAGCAAATGTCATTCCACTCTTGAAGAAAGGAAATTATAGGCTGGTTAGTCTGACCTCAGTGGTTGGGAAGATGTTGGAGTCGATTATTAAGGATGTGGTTTTGGGGTATTTGGAGGAACATGATAAAATAGGCTATAGTCAGAATGGTTTCCTCAAAAGAAAATCTTACCTGACAAATCTGTTGGAATTCTTTGAGGAAATAACAAGCAGGATAGACAAAAGAGAATCAGCTGATGTTGTGTATTTGAATTTTCAGAAGACCTTTGACAAGGTCCCACACATGAGGCTGCTTATCAAGTTATAGAAACATAGAACATAGAAAACCTACAGTACAATACAGGCCCTTCGGGCTACAAGTCTGTGCCAAACATGTTCCTATCTTAGAAATTACCTAGGGTTACCTATAGCCCTCTATTTTTCTAAGCTCTATGTATCTATCCTTGAGTCTCTTAAAAGACCCTATCGTATCTGCCTCCACCAACATCGCCAGCAGCCCATTCCACGCACTCACCACTCACTACTTAAAAAACTTATCCCTGACATCTCCTCTGTACCTACCTTCAAGTACATTAAAACTGTGCCCTCTTGTGCTAGCCACATCAGCCCTGGGAAAAAGCCTCTGACTACCCATACGATCAATGCCTCTCATCATCTTATACACATTTATCAGGTCACCTCTCATCCTCCATCACTTCAAGGAGAAAAGGCCAAGTTCACTCAACTGTTATGAGCCCATTATATTTCAGGGAAGATTCAAACGTGGATAAAGCACTGGGTGATTGGCAGGAGGCAAAGAGTGGGAATAAAAGGAACCTTTTTCTGGTTGGCTGCTGGTGGCTAGTGATGTTCCACAGGGGTCTGTGTTCGAAGTGTTTTTTTTACATTATATGTCAATGATTTGGATAATGGAATTGATGACTTTGTTGACATCAACATAGCCTTGAAGAAATAGAGAGGCGACAGAAGGATTTAGACAGATTATGAGAATGGGTGAAGTAGCAGGTGGAATACAGTGTCGGGAAGTGTATGGTCATGCACTTCGGTAGAAGAAATGAAAGGGTTGACTATTTTTTAAATGGAGAGAAAATACAAAAAAAACTGAAGTGAAAAGCAACTGGGAAGTGCTTGTGCAGGGTCCCCTAAAGGTTAATTTGCAGGTTGAGTCTGCGGTGAGGAAGGCAAATGTAATGTTAGCATTAGTTTCAAGTGGACTAGAATAGAAAAGCAAAGATATAATATTGAGACTTTACAAAGCACTGGGGAGGCCTCACTTGGAATACTGTGAGTAGTTTGGGCCCCTTATCTTCAAAAGGATGTGCAGAAATTGGAGAGGGTTCAAAGGAGTTTCACAAGAAAGATTCCAGGTTTGAACAGCTTGTCATATGAAGTGCACTAGATAGATCTGGGCCTATAATCTCTGGATTTCAGAAGAATGAGAGGTGACCTAATTGAAATCTATTGAATAATGAAAGGCCTTGACAGAGTGGGTGTGGAGAGGATGTTTTCTATGTGGGAGAGACTAAGACCTGAGGACACAGACTCAGAATAGAGGGACGTTATTTCAGAATGGAGATGAGGAGGAATTTCTTTAGCCAGAGAGTGGTGAATCCATGGAATTGTTTGCCATAGGCAGCTGTGGAAGCCAAGTCTTTATGTATGTTTAAGGCAGTAGTTGATAAATTATTGATTGGTCAGGGCATGATGAGATATTGGGAGAAGACAGGACATTGAGGCAGAGAGGAAAATTGGATCAGCCATGATGAAATGGTGGAGCAGACTCAATGGGCCAAATGGCCTAATTCTGCTCCCATGTCTTATGGTCTTATATCATTTAGGGTATCAAGAGAAGTTAATACGATGTACTATGTCAATATCGGATGACTTCCTTTGCTAGCCAAGGCATAGGGTTGCACTAGAAAAGTATATAATATTTCTTGGGGCCTCAAGTGAATGAGTTCACATCTGGTCACCACATTACAAGAAAGATATGACAACACTGGAGAGGATGCCGAAAAGATTTACAAAGATATTGGGAAGACTAAAAAACTATAGCTGTGAGAGGAGATTAGATAAGCCTGTTTTTTTTTGGGAGCAGAAAAGATTTTCCTGAAGGATATAAAATTAGGAGGGGCCTAGATAAAATAAATATGGATAAAACTGTTTTCCTTCACCTGAGGAGCCTGAAACAAGGGGTCATGAATTTAAAATTTTTGACAAAGGTTAGAGAGGTGATGAAATTATCTTTATTTATCTAGGGCAGGATTTCTCAACAGGGGTTCTACATGAGGTCTCTAGGGACTATGTGAAGGACCATCATTAAAAAAAAAAATCATTTTTTTGAACTTTGTGTGACGCGTGACGCTAGCGCTTACAGTGGTGGGCAGTGACTGAGCAGCTCCTTTACCAGTCTCATTAGAGGTCTTTCAGCCCAGTATGGCAGTGCATAGCAGGACTGTGTTTATTTGGTTGAGTCCATTCTCAGTTTTTGACACCAGTTAGGGGTGACCATTGATAATTGGTGAGCGCTGTATTACACAGAGGGGCGGACGGTAGGTTGATGAGGAGCGTGAGTTGTATTTTCCGAGCATTAAATGAACTCACCCAAATTGGGCTGTGATGTCAGCCTCTCCTTCCCAAATTACCTCTCCTAATTTCCCCTTACGCGCCGCTGACTGACTTACAAGAGCGAACAAGCTCTACCAATGTAGTAGAAAATTGGAGGGAAACTTTCATTCTTAAGAAGGTATTTTTATTCCCCACTATTCAACTGTTGGCCTGCTGCTTTGCTGTTGTTGTGAATGTGGCAACATGTGGTTTGTGTAGCCTAGAAGTGAATTGTATAGTGAAGTTTTTGTATTTTTGTGGTTTTCTCATTTAGTTTGTTTATTATACTGTTCTTATTATGCAAGAGTGAACACAAAAAAAGCCTGTCTTTAAAATGAAAACTATCAATGGGTTTTACATTGTCCGATTCCATTGTTCCTAGTCTGTGGCAAACAACTTACAAATGCAGCAATGGCTCCCTCAAAGTCGAAAAGACCCTTCAATACAAATCACAGCCATATGACACGTGAAAGTGCTAATTATTTTAAACAACAAATGGAATCTCAAAACGGAGTAAAGCCTTTGTTAATAAAATCCGAGTCTGGAAAAAGACTCAGGAAGCAAATTATTTTGTAGCAGAACTTGTTAAACAAAAAATAAAAAGTCGTACAATGGTGAGAACCTAATAATTCCAGCATGTAACATTATAGTGGGCAAAATGATAGGACAAGATGCAATATGAGAAATTGAAAAGGTTTCGCTCTCAAACGGTATGATAAGTCAATGCATTGATGACATGACACATGATGCTGAAGAGGTTTTGTATGATAAACTGAAAAATAACAGCTTCACTATCCAGATTGATGAGTCAAACAGATTTTACCAATGTATCATGTTGTAGCATTTGTAGACTTGTAAATGATGGTGAAATTCAAACAAACTTTTTCTGTTGCAAAGAGCTGTCCGAAACAAGCAAAACCCAAGAAAGATTTAATGTTTTGTCTTCATATCTGGAAACAAAAGGTCTGTCTTGGAGGAACTGTGTTGGCATCTGTACTGATGGTGCCCCATCAATGGTTGGCTTCATGAGAGATTTTGTTTCTCTCGTTAAAAAAAGAAAATCCTAATGTTGTCACAGCACAGGGCACAAATAAGTTTTCATGTAGTAAATAGCATTAATTAAAATCAGCACAACATTTATTTCAATGGAATCAACTGAGCCTAACTTTGAAAAAATTAAATTTCATTTTGGCTTAATCCAGTTATTTAACAGAAATTTGTTTTGTTTGTCTTAAGAGTTTTTCAAATTTATGAAATGGAAAGAAAAGAAAGAGATTAATTTCAAGAAAGGTAAGCAAAGCTGCTTTTTTCAGGAAATATTTGCTAAAAAATCATTTTCTACTCAAAAGAGCATTGGATTATTATATCTGCAACTTACTGATCACACCAATGCAGTGTGAGCTGTAGATATATAATAATTTTTACGCAGGACTTCCCTGAGATCTGGAAATTATTTCAAGGGTTTTTCCAGGGCAAAAAGGTTGAGAAAGGGTGTGGTAGCAGCCTGTAACTCATAGTTTTGAAAAGGTGGTGGAGATAGAAACCCTAATCAGATTTAGACAGGATTTAGATGTGTTCTTGAAGCTCGAGGGCTCCAGATGAGGTGCTGGAAGTTCAAAGCTGGCTGAGGGTTCTTTTACAGCTGCCATCAGCTGTAGGTCAAATGGACTTGTTCTGCATGGTAAATTGTTTTATGACATGAAGTTTCTGCTTATTCTAATAGGAATGTAGATTACATTCTTTTCAGTTATGTTTCTTTCTTGGCACTATAATCCCATCCAATATACTCCTGTCCATTATGGGGATGAGATGTAAACATCAAGGTTAATGAGTTACTTTGAAGTAAAATGCTATTTTACATACATTAGGGTTTCAAAAACAGCACATGACTGTTATTTAAATACCTCAATGTGATTATGCACATCAAAGATATAATCTTTTCTGGTCAAAAATACTTCCTGCTTCTTCAAACTATTCTGGTGAGCTATTATGCAGTATTTCATTTACATCACTTCACAGTCCTATAGTGGAATATCAGGTAAGATTTTATAGAAACATAGAAACATAGAAAATAGGTGCAGGAGTAGGCCATTCGGCCCTTCGAGCCTGCACCGCCATTTATTATGATCATGGCTGATCATCCAACTCAGAACCCAGCCTTCCCTCCATACCCCCTGACCCCTGTAGCCACAAGGGCCATATCTAACTTCCTTTTAAACATAGCTAATGAACTGGCCTCAACAGTTTGCTGTGGCAGAGAATTCCACAGATTCACCACTCTCTGTGTGAAGAAGTTTTTCCTAACCTCGGTCCTAAAAGGCTTCCCCTCTATCCTCAAACTGTGACCCCTCGTTCTAGACCTCCCCAACATCGGGAACAATCTTCCTGCATCTAGCCTGTCCAATCCCTTTAGGATCTTATACGTTTCAATCAGATCCCCCCTCAATCTTCTAAATTCCAACGAGTACAAGCCCAGTTCATCCAGTCTTTCTTCATATGAAAGACCTGCCATCCCAGGAATCAATCTGGTGAACCTTCTTTGTACTCCCTCTATGGCAAAGATGTCTTTCCTCAGATTAGGGGACCAAAACTGCACACAATACTCCAGGTGTGGTCTCACCAAGGCCTTGTACAACTGCAGTAGTACCTCCCTGCTCCTGTACTCGAATCCTCTCGCTATAAATGCCAGCATACCGTTCGCCTTTTTCACCGCCTGCTGTACCTGCATGCCCACTTTCAATGACTGGTGTATAATGACACCCAGGTCTCGTTGCACCTCCCCTTTTCCTAATCGGCCACCATTCAGATAATAATCTGTTTTCCTATTTTTGCCACCAAAGTGGATAACTTCACATTTATCCACATTAAATTGCATCTGCCATGAGTTTGCCCACTCACCCAACCTATCCAAGTCACCCTGCATCCTCTTAGCATCCTCCTCACTGCTAACACTGCCACCCAGCTTCGTGTCATCCGCAAACTTGGAGATGCTGCATTTAATTCCCTCATCCAAGTCATTAATATATATTGTAAACAACTGGGGTCCCAGCACTGAGCCTTGCGGTACCCCACTAGTCACCGCCTGCCATTCTGAAAAGGTCCCGTTTATTCCCACTCTTTGCTTCCTGTCTGCTAACCAATTCTCCACCCACACCAATACCTTACCCCCAATACCGTGTGCTTTAAGTTTGCACACTAATCTCCTATGTGGGACCTTGTCAAAAGCCTTTTGAAAATCCAAATATACCACATCCACTGGTTCTCCCCTATCCACTCTACTAGTTACATCCTCAAAAAATTCTATGAGATTCGTCAGACATGATTTTCCTTTCACAAATCCATGCTGACTTTGTCCGAATAATTTTTAAAACCAATGGAATTCAGCCATATTAATGTGGACAAATAGAATGAAGAGATAATTTCAATAATGTCTAATTCCTTAATGAAGTAGAAACTTCCTATGACTGCCAGACGAGGTGGTAAATGCGGGTTCTTTTTTAACACTTAAGAATAAATTGTGCAGATACATGGATGGGAGGTGTATGGAGGGATATGGTCCATGTGCAGGTCAGTGGGACTAGGCAGAAACTGGTTCGGCACAGCCAAGAAGGGCCAAAAGGCCTGTTTCTGTTCTGTAGTTTCTGTGGTTCTATGGACTCCTCACAGGAGTGGTTTATGATAAGAAAATTAACAAGCACATAATATGATATTAGTGTAGATGCTCAAAACTTCATTCAAGAGATACATTTTATAAATATGTTAAAGGAAGAAAGAGTGTGGATAGGAGTAGGAATGGATTACCAAAGATTAGGGCCTTGGTCACAGAAGACACAGCCAGTTAAAAAAATAAATAATTAAAACGGGTAATGATCATGAGCAAAGAATTGGTAACCCAAAGGGTGTAGTGGACAGAGATATGGAAAAGTGAGGAAATAAAATTGCGTTGAAGTTCAAGGATTCTGATACTGCAATTTTGCTTAGCTGAAAGCCAATGCAGATCAGCACACACAAAGATGATGGGCAAGCAGGACTCAGTGTAAGTTAGAACCACAAACTGGCATTCCTGAGTCAGTATCACAAGTTTAAACATGTTTCAGAATTATTATCATTCCCCTGGTATCTACACTTCCAATGTGCCAAGGTCATTTGTAATGGGAGAAAATTTAACTCCAGAACAACAAGAAGAGAATGTTAACACGTTGAAATTCCATGACATGATCCCAATGAGTGTAGACAAAAATGCAAGTACTGCCAGTCTCTGGAGAAAGAGGTCAGTTATGTATTGTAAATATCGCAATGATAGATTTTTAAAAATTCAAGTTATTTTTCTAAATGTTTGTGAATCCTGGCAGCCGAATGAATGTGGGAAAGTTGGCCATTATTGTCTATGCTGATAATAGTCTCACATTAACTGGATTCTTTTCTAAATGGATAATTACAACATCTGCGTGCATCCCTTTTTATCCTTGATTTCATTACATGCCTTACACTGGTATGTTCTAAAATCTATCACATGATAATCCTTCAGTCACAACCTAGCATACCAGTTTTGTTTGTTCCAGACCCATTAGGCTGTAAGATTCTACACCCACCACCCCAATTTCCTGCCAGCAGCTGGAACTCGGCTCTCATACAGTGTTAGCTATTGGCTGTTGAAACGTGATCATTAGAGGGTGCATTAACTTGGCATCTCACTACAATTTCTCTGCTTCCAGCAATAGCTGGTGTCAATTATGTCATCTGCATTTGCTTCTGTTGCCTGCAACCACACCCTATGGATGTGCTTGCCAATAAGAGGAAAAACACTTCATCGTTAAACCTCCACAGCCTTCTAGGCTCACCAGTAATTCCAATGCTTTCAAATCAAAACCACAGCCTCCATTTTCTTCAAAAAGCAATTATTAGTAATGATTCAGCTGTCCCCAGTTACTGCAGTCCCACCGGATCCAACCATTCCTCTGTACGTATAGTTGAGCAATGTTCATACTGAATGGTGCGCCAGACTTTAGGGAACTGGCGGGATACCCCTGTTCTTATTTTCTTGTGTACCTGTCTCATTACCGTCCCTTTCTACTGTGCATCACCATTCCTTCAGCTACTTAATTACTTTTTCTATTCTCCTATAAAAATGTGTCAGCAAATGTCTTCAATAAAAGTGTTAATTCTTGTTTCTCCCTCCACTGCTGCTGGATGACCTTTTATGTTTCTGGCTTTTTTTTTTGTTTTATTTGACATTTCCATCATCTATGATGAATGAAAATCAAGAAAAATATACATATTTGAAATCTGAAACAACAGAAACATGCTAGAACATAGATGAAATGCAAGGTCTCCAAGCTTTCCAGTGAGTTGGAATTGGAATTAGAACTCGTCATTGTCACATATTATGGTCAAATGTACAGAGATACAGTGAAAAGTTTGTCTTGGTTACTATTTGTACAAATTAGATCATTACACAGTGCATTGAGGTTGAAGAAGGGAAAACAATAACTGAGGGGAATAAATTGTAACAGCTACAGAGAAAATGCAGTGCAAGTGAATATGGTGCAAGATCATAACAAGATATGTTGTGAGGTCAAGAATCCAATTTATCATGCACTGATATGAAAGTAAAAGCAAGGATATATTGTGAAGAGTCCTGAAGAATGGCCTTGGCCCAAAACACCAATGTACTCTTTTCCAGAAATACTGCCTGGCCTGATTAGTTCCTCTGGCATTTTCTGTGTGTTGTTTGGATTTCCAGGTTCTGCAGATTTTCTCTTGTTTGTGAAGAGTATTTGATGCTGCAAAGAGATACAGATAGATTGAATGGGGAAAACCTGGCAAATTATGTTTAATTAATGGCTTTAAGGTAAGGGGTGGGAAGTTCAAGGGGAATATTAGAGGAAGGTCTTTTACTCAGAGAGTGGTTGGTGCGTGGAATGCACTGCCTGAGTCAGTGGTGGAGGCAGATACACTAGTGAAATTTAAGAGCCTACTAGACAGGTATATGGAGGAATTTAAGGTGGGGGGGGGGTTATATGTGAGGCAGGGTTTGAGGGTCAGCACAACATTATGGGCCGAAGGGCCTGTAATGTGCTGTACTATTCTATGTTCTATGTTCTAATATGGAGAAAGGAGAGGTCATGTAGTTTGGTAAGAGGAATCAAAATATCTTTTATTATCGAAGTGTAGGGAGACTACCTATAAGAGAAAGACAGATGAATCTAGGCTTTCTGGAACTGGAATCAAAGGAGGTTGTCAGGCAGGTGAAAAAGGCAAATGATATTTTGTGCAACACACAAAAAATGCTGGAAGAACTCAACAGGATCGGGCAGCATCTATGGAGAGGAATGAACAGTTAATGTTTCGGGCCGAGACTCTTCATCATTTCTGGAAGGGAAGGGGGAAGATGCCAGAATTAAAAGATTGTGGGAGTGGAAGGAGTACAAGCTACAAGGTGAGAGGTGAAGCAAGGTAGCTGGGGGAGGGGTATGACGTAAAAAGCTGCAAAGTGATAGGTGGAAATGGTAAAGGGCTAGAGAAGAAGGAATCTGATTGGAGAGGAGAGTACCAAGGGGAGGTGATAGGCAGTGAGGAGAAGAGGTGGGGGGGGGCAGAGAAGGGAATTGAAGAAGAGGTTAAGAGGAGGGGGATAATTTACCAGAAGTTGGAGAAATCAACATTCACACCATCAGGTTGGAGGATACATAAATGGAATATGATGTGCTGCTCCTCCAACCTGAGAGTCGCCTCATGGTGGTAGAAGATTTGGCCATGCACTGAAATGTCAGAATGGAAATGGGATTGGCAAAAAGCAGGATTTGCCGGTGGCTGACTATCTTAAATCCAATCCCCATTCCCATTCCAACCTGTCAGTCCATGACCTACTCTTCTGCCACACTGAGGCCACTCTCAGGTTCGACACATAGAAACATAGAAAATAGGTGCAGGAGTAGGCCATTCGGCCCTTCGAGCCTGCACCGCCATTTATTATGATCATGGCTGATCATCCAACTCAGAACCCCGCCCCAGCCTTCCCTCCATACCCCCTGATCCCCGTAGCCACAAGGGCCATATCTAACTCCCTAGGTTATAGGAACAACACCTCATATTCCGTCTAGGTAGCCTCCAGCCTGATGGCATGAACATCGATTTCTCCAACATCGGATAAATTTTCCGTCTCGCTTCCCTCTTCTTCAATTCCCTAATCTGGCCCCCCTCTTACCTCTTCTCCTATCACCTCCTCACGGTGAATTAGAATTTCAGAAGTAATTACTAGGCACCATAAGGATGACAGCTTCTCTTACACCATTATTCAATTAGGCAGTGATCTTTTAGTTTAAAAAATACCATGAACAAATCCCAAACTGCAAAACGTCATAATACAGGCAAGTAGCTTGTCTTAAGATATCATGTGGAAATACACCAGTTCCTTTTCGAACTCATTGGATGCACTTTACAGCTGTCACCACCAGGTCTCTGTTGTGTCGATTTGCTGATCTAATGAAGTCACTACAAGTACATTGTTTGCATCACTTGGCAACTCATTAACATCAATTTAACTCTGATGCTGGCAGTTTTGCTTTTGCAGAGAGCAGTGAATAGGTGATAGTACTAACAGGCTACTTACATCTGGTTCCAGTTTTACTTTGATAAAAGCTCTGTTCTCACTGACACTTTTTAGAGATAAGATTTTGATTAGTTCATCTTGTAACAACTTAATCCAATATCTAACACACTTCAAACTTTCACTACAAATTCCACTAAAAATTTATGTCTGAAAGACAAAAGTCGCTGACCACCAAAAAGAGGCACTACGTTTGGTACTTGGACAACCTACACTATTCATTGCATTATAACTACGTAAAAGAAGCTTCTTCTCTGATTGGACGTGCCCATTGCAGCTGGCAACTGCCTTAAGTAATCTAAAGGTTGAACCTGTGCTACGTTACACCAAGCAATAGGAGAATAGATGAGATCGTGAGTGCAAAGGATTTCAGTTATTGTGGATGGTAAAATGGAAGGGAGAAGAGGTTACAGCAGTGATCACTCTTCTTAAACATTTTCAGTCTGTGAAACACTTTGGCATTCAGGAAGGTCTACAAATGGAAGATTTCCACTTTTTTAAAGATGTCCTGAATCCATTTGGGTTTAGGGCTCTCGAGGTGCATTTTCAAAGGAAACATCAGATGTCCCAACAGAAAATAGAAGCTCTGAAAAATATAGACACAAATCAGCAGCAGCAGTCACATGGAGATCAATTATCTCATAAGAGTGGTCAGACGCAGTCAATGCATCTTCAAATGGCACAGCCTTGCAGCAGTAGTTCATTGCATCACGTCACCCACTGGTCACCAATTTTTATTGTACCTGGAATTTATTTGTTTTACCTCACCCTGATGTTACTAGCCATACGGAACCATTATATTTGTAGCACACATCTTGCACAGCACCAGTGATTCAAACAAAATCACCCACACACATTCCATGTCACTTACTGATGCACTTGCCTTAACTTATACTTTATACTTTATTGTCGCCAAACAATTGATACTAGAACGTACAATCATCACAGTGATATTTGATTCTGCGCTTCGCGCTCCCTGGAATACAAATCGATAGTAAATATTAAAAATTTAAATTATAAATCATAAATAGAAAATAGAAAAGGGAAAGTAAGGTAGTGCAAAGAAAACTGAGAGACAGGTCTGGATATTTGGAGGGTACGGCCCAGATCCAGGTTAGGATCCGTTCAGCAGTCTTATCAAAGTTGGAAAGAAGCTGTTCCCAAATCTGGCCATAGGAGTCTTCAAGCTCCTGAGCCTTCTCCCGGAGGGAAGAGGGACGAAAAGTGTGTTGGCTGGGTGGGTTGTGTCCTTGATTATCCTGGCAGTACTGCTCTGACAGCCTGTGGTGTGAAGTGAGTTCATGGACGGAAGATTGGTTTGTGTGGTGTGCTGGGCTGTGTTCACGATCTTCTGCAGCTTCTTCCGGTCTTGGACAGGACAACTTCCATACCAGGTTGTGATGCACCCCAGAAGAATGCTTTCTATTGTGCATCTATAAAAATTAGTGAGGGTTTTAGGGACAGGCCAAATTTCTTTAATTTTCTTAGGAAGTAAAGGTGCTGGTGGGCCTTCTTGGCAGTGAACTCTGCTTGGTTGGACCAAGTTAGGTCATTTGTGATATTGACCCTGAGGAACTTAAAGCTTTTGACCTGTTCCACTTGCGCACCACCAATGTAAATGGGGTCGTGCAGTCCGCTACTCCTTCTGAAGTCAACAACCAATTCCTTCGTCTTGCTGACGTTGCAGGATAGGTTATTGTCTTCGCACCATGCCACCAGGTTCTTAATTTCCTCTCTGTACTCAAACTCATTATTACCCAAGATATGGCCTACAATTGTGGTGTCATCAGCAAACTTATATATTGAGTTCGATGGAAACTTGGCTACACAATCATGGGTATACAGTGAGTACAGCAGGCGGCTGAGTACACAGCCTTGTGGGGTACCGGTGCTCAGCGTGATTGTAGAGGAGAGCTTGTCCCCTATTTTTACAGCCTGGGTCCTGTCTGTGAGGAAGTTGAAAATCCAGCTGCAGATCTGAGTGCTAAGGCCTAGGTTTGGAGCTTAGGAATCAGTTTATCAGTTTTTCCAGAAGGCATCGCGTAACAGGCAAGAGACATGATTACAGCTGCCAGAATCTGGAGCATAAAGAAACTGCTGGAGGAGCTCAGCATGTCAGACATTATCTGTGGAAGCAAGGGGTGGGCAAAGTTTCTGGTTGAGACACTTCATCTCGAGTGAGCGTGTAGAGAGGGAAAAGCTAGGATTGAGAGGTACAAGGGAGGGGGTGAGGTAGATGACTGGTAGAACCAGGAGAGCAGGGAAATGACAGAAAGATGAAATCAGGAGGGGTGGAGGAGGAAGAGGAGTGAAAGGGTAAAAAAAGAGGGAAGGTCGACAGAGGGAACCAGTAGGGGAGGAGAATGAAACTGGGTGATGGGGGGGAGGGTGCTGGGGTGGATTCATGGTGGGAGGGGCATAGATAAGTGGATCAGAAGGAGAGAAGGTGTGGATTACCTGAAACTGGAAAAATAAATGTCCATACCATCGGGTTATAGACTATCCAGGTGGCATATGTGGTTTTCTCCTAATTTGCTTTTGGCCTCCCCTTTGATTTGGAGAAAACCAAGGATACACAGGCCAACGTGGAAATGGGAAGGAGGAATCAAACTGGCATGCAGCTGGGAGATCAAGATGGCTATAGCAGACAGAGCATACATGTTCTTCAAAACAACTGTTAGTCTGCCCTTGGTCTTACTGATGTACAAGGAGCCATATCAAGTGTACCAAAAGCAGTAGGGAAGTTTGGAGTAGTAGCATGTACTTGATTGCCTGACCTAGAGAGAATGGGATAGGGTAGAGTGAATCAGATGGTCATGAAGATAGTTGTCCCTGCTGAAAGCAGAAAGAGGTAAAATGTAACCAGTGCTGGGATTTTATTTCAATCGGCATAAATAATGAATGATGAAGGATGAAGGCTGACACATGACAAGAACTGGGGGAGGCCAGGTATTGCTTGGAAAGGATGATACTAGCCTCCTTGGGAAGGAACATGACCTGTACCATCTTCAGAGATCATCTTCAGAATTCTTTGTCAGAGGTTGGCAACTTCCTAGCAACCACACTGCAGCTATTGTGAAAATACTTCATCAAAATCAGAAAAAAAGGCACAAAGAGGATGCACCCACATGATTAATTTATGCTTCATGCTATATGTTGTCATTAAACTGATAAGTTTGAACTGAAACTGGTGCTATTTTTGTGTAGTCAACAAAGTTGCTGCAAGCTATGTGGAAATGCTGGGAAACGCGATTGACATTACTGAAACTGCATGTAGAAATGGGTAAAAAACTGATTATATTGCAGGGTGCAGGAGAAGTTACTAGGATGCCGCTTGGATTAGAGAGTGTTGTCGAGGAGCTACTGCAGACTGAAGGTAGCACATGCATGCCAGAATAGTGAGCATTGTGTTGCATGCCATGGTGCTGGGGTCTCTCAGTGGCAGTGGTTGAGAAATGGAGTCTTTTTTGATATAGGTAAGCAGTTAAATCCACATGAGGCACAACAAAACTCAGACTGGGCATTAATTGTCATTCACCATCAAAAATAACTGACAGTTTGAGCAAATTATCATGATCATTCTATATGTTGCCTCTGACAAGAGGAAATGAGATGTTGCTCTTTATGTAGAAGATTTCAGTGTGTGCCTTCCAGCACAGTGAACCACAAATTACATGCTGTTGCCTACATGAAGATAAAGGGCTGCAATCCCCTTGACAGATATTGGTATCAAGGTTCTTGCCCGTCTATAAGTTAATATTTCACAATCCTATGACTGACAATATTCAAGCAGATTAATGTTTTAGGCATGGTTTGCCTGTCCTTTATAAATTTCCACTTCAAAAAATTTTGGCTTAATAACTCTCTTCCTGACATCAAAAGTCTCCTGGGAACCTTTCCCTTTGGACTCAAATTTCTTTACTTGGTGTCCTGTGTTCCACTTTCCCTTTTAAATACGCTAGGACATTTGTCTTCATGTGAATTGCTCTATAAGTTATCATGAACATGTATGTATTAAGTGACCATGCAGGGTAATTCTGGAAGTAAGAGAATCTAACATTTCCTGACACTCAATCACTTTCATATTTCATTTGCAAACTGGACCACATCCAATTTTCAATGCACTTAAATTTTCAATTTAAAACTTAAGCCGCTTTTGTCTCTGGAGTGGGGGTGATTCTTCTCGATGCACAAGCACGGTGGTCTGCAATCTATTGCAATTGGATACAGGAGAATAAAATTATAGAAGCCAGATCTGTATGCTTTGGTATCCATGGTAAATTAAGCCTGGGTAATATTGTTATAACTTGCTTAATTCAATGAAGAGTAGTGAGATGAGTGAGAACAATGGCAACTGAACAAAAATTGATATGATGTCAAGGTATTTGTGCATGATCAATTAAGAAAACAGAATTGAAAAACACATCAAATTTGGTGGTAGATTGGGTTGGAAGGTAAAAAAAAGATCTGAAATCATGATGAAGTCAGCAAACTAATTTGAGAAACAGATTTCAGAAGGTATCGCTTTCAGTCTAATGTCAGATATTTCTTTCGCAGGTATTGAGAGTAAATTGATCTGGAAACTGTCTCTGAGATGGGCTCAAATCCAGCGCCATAAGAGAATATGCGGAATCCACCTCATAAAAAGCAGGCTTTTGCACAAATTCTGAGATTTGATTTATGGAACACCATCTATTCCCCACATGTGCTGAGGGGAGATCAAATACTCTAACATAATGAGATGCTATCTGCAGACCAATTAAAACTGCCATTGGAAGAGGAGGTATCCTGCTTTATAAAAAAAATAAATCAAATCTCATTTTTGAAATAAATTAAATCTCTTTTTTACTGCATTTAATATTTCAGATGCATTTAGCAGTGTTATTTTGCATTTTAAATTATGAACAGATCTTAAAGATTGTAGACGTTGTGGGCAGGGAAAGGGTGTGATCAGTAAACCATAATTGGAAGTGGGTACTCCCTAAATTTGTCTTTGGCCTCATGCTTATAAGCACGTCTTGTAGATGCTTTGAAGTTTTATGCCAATAACTGGTCAGCAATGAAAAATGTCACTTTGGAGAAATACCTGCTAATTGATCCATTTCCTGAGATTTACATCAGGGAGCTTCAGTATTTTAACCAGAAACATTATTTAACCAGCACCGCCAGACAATAATGAATAACACAGTATCAGATGCTGTCATAACAGTTCTTGTTTAATGATAACGTAAGCAGACTACTAAAAACTGTTGCTATCTGACTTAGTAAAAAATAAGAGTAGAATTTTCGTTTTAGGAACAATGGGTGATTTGGGTGCACATTACCCTCAACATTTCCCTTTTTGAAGTACTGTAATTGATTGATTCCAGTTCCTTAAGTTTGTCACAGCCAGGGGACATAATGTAAGTTCCCTCTACCTATTTAATGCTCCCAATGGCATGCATCTTTAATGGCCTCTGACAGCCAAGTCCAGCTCCTTAGCTACCAAGCCCAGCAGAACCCTTTCTACAGACAAGAAAAGGGAAAAGATGGGTTACTGGTGCCTTAAAACCAGTCGCTTCAGGTAGATGAGGCTTGTCAGCCATGGTTGGCAGCTCGTCCAGAAGAAAATAAACTCTGATCTCGAACCTCCTCTGCTTTGCAACTATTGCAACTCATGGGGAAGGCTTTGGGAGTAAACCTCAAGGAAAAATCTAGATTGGAAGTCCTTAAGGCAGTTCAATGCTGACTGGTAATGTTGATTGGCAGACTGGTAGCTGTGACACCACTGGTGCCAAACTGTATTAGTTTCTGCCATTCCTTTGGATTCATCTCGATATCATACTGACCTGGATTTTATTCTGATTTGTGTATCATGTAGGCAGCTAGGACGCAACATCTATGGTCAACTCTGGCCAATGATCTGAAAATAGGGAAATACTGATTAAATCACTATTCGGTAGTTGTAAATTATCATCTGAAGTGTATGCTAATTTTCGTATTGGAATCAGGTTTTTAATAACAATGCAAAATTATATCTAATGGTTTTTAAAACATGTTTATGAGTTTCTGCCTGCTCCTGTCCCACCGAACTTGTATCTGCCTACCTGGACTCCATTTTGTCACCCATAGTTCAGTCTCTCCCCACCTACATCCGGGATACATCCCATGCCGTCCACCTCTTCAATAACTTCCAGTTCCCCGGTCCCAACCGCTTCATTTTCACTATGGAAATCCAATCCCTGCACACCTCCATTCCCCATGAAGATGGCCTCAAAGCCCTCCGCTACTTTCTGGATGATAGACCTCAGCAGTTCCCCACCACCACCCTCCTCCGGCTGGCGGAACTGGTTCTCACACTCAATAACTTCTCTTTCGGCTCTTCCCACTTTCTTCAGACAAAGGGTATAGCTATGGGAACTTGCATGGGCCCTAGCTACGCCTGCCTCTTCGTTGGTTATGTGGAACAGTCTGTGCTCCAAACCTATTCTGGTACTGCTCCCCAACTTTTCCTTCGGTACATTGACGACTACATTGGTGCTGCTTCCTGCACCCATGCTGAGCTCGTCAATTTCATCGACTTTACTTCTAACTTCCACCCAGCCCTCAAATTCACTTGGTCTATCTCGGACACTTCTCTCCCCGTTCTCGATCTCTCGGTCTCCATCTCTGGAGACAGACTGTCCACTGACATCTTCTACAAACCCACTGACTCTCATAAATACCTCTTCCCACCCCGCCACATGCAAAAATTTCATTCCCTATTCCCAGTTCCTCCACCTCCGCCGCATCTGCTCCAAGGATGAGGTTTCTCGTTCCAGGACATCTCAAATGTCCTCTTTCTTTAAGGATCGTGGTTTCCCTTCTGCTGTCATCAATGATGCCCTCACCCGCATCTCCTCCATTTCCCACACTTCGGCCCTCACCCCATCCTCCCACCACCACAACAGGGACAGAGTTCCCCTTGTCCTCACCTACCACCCCACTAGCTTCCGGATCCAACACATTATCCTCCGCAACTTCCGCCATCTTCAACAGGACCCCACCACTAAGCGCATCTTTCCCCCTCCACCCCTCTCCGCCTTCCGCAGGGATTGGTCCCTCCGCGACTCCCTGATCCACACGTCCCTCCCCGTGGATCTCCCACCTGGCATTTAGTGCTACACCTGTCCCTACACCTCCTCTCTTGCCACCATTCAGGGCCCCAAACAGTACTTCCAAGTGAGGCAACACTTCACTTCTGAGTCTGTTGGGGTCATCTATTGCATCCGGTGCTCCCAGTGCGGCCTCCTCTACATCGGGGAAACCCAATGCAGATTGGGGGACCGCTTCGTCGAGCACCTCCGCTCCGTCCGCCAAAACAGACAGGATCTCCCAGTAGCCACCCACTTCAACTCTGCTTCCCACTCCCATTCAGATATGTCCATACATGGCCTCTTCTACTGCCATGATGAGCTAAACTCAGGTTGGAGGAGCAACACCTCATATAACACCTCCAGAACGAGGGGTCACGGTTTGAGGATAAAGTCGAAGCCTTTTAGGACTGAGATTAGGAAAAACTTCTTCACACAGAGAGTGGTGAATCTGCGGAATTCTCTGCCACAGGAAACAGTTGAGGCCAGTTCATTGGCTATATTTAAGAGGGAGTTAGATATGGCCCTTGTGGCTAGGGGGATCAGAGGGTATGCTGGTGCAGGGTTCTGAGTTGGATGATCAGCCATGATCATAATAAATGGCGGTGCAGGCTCGAAGGGCCGAATGGCCTACTCCTGCACCTATTTTCTACGTTTCTATGTTTCTATACCGTCTAGGTAGTCTCCAGCCCCTTGGTATGAACATAGAATTCTCCAACTTCTGGTAATTCCCTCCCCCTCCCTTCCCCTATCCCTATGTCACTCTGTCCCCTCCCCCAGCTGCCTATCACCTCCCTCATGGTTCCGCCTCCTTCTACTACCCATTGTGTTTTCCCCTATTCTTTCTTCACCTTTCCTGCCTGCCTATCACCTCCTTGCTTCCCTTCCCCCACCCCTTTATCTTTCCCCTTACTGTTTTTTCACCTGGAACCTACCAGCCTTCTCCTTCCCACCCTACCCCCCACCTTCTTTATAGGGCCTCTGCCCCTTCCCCCTACAGTCCTGACGAAGGGTTCCGGCCCAAAACATTGACAGATCTTTTCCACGGATGCTGCCTGACCTGCTGAGTTCCTCCAGCGTGTTGTGAGTGTTGCTTTGACCCCAGCATCTGCAGATTATTTTGTGTAAAACATGTTTATTAGTGTTCTCTTGCCTCAGATTGTTTTTTTTGTTTTGATTTTAAGGGCATTCTCTCAGGCTCTGGTAAAATGATGAGTTCATTCCGGCAGAATACATAATGAAGTTTTGGCTGTAAATTCAGTAATACTTTTTACTAAGATTTTGAAAATCTCAAGCAAATTGCACAGAACAACAATAGGAACCAAGCAGAAATCCTGGGTCCAGAATTTAAGAAACCACTAATGATTAAAAATGAAAACAGAACCAATTTAATGGTGGTTATTACTCACACGGTTGGAAGAAATTTCTCTGAAGAGGCATTGGATTAGTCTAAATTTTGGATTTGCATTATAATATACCCCGAGCAGCCACACAATGGAACAGATTAAGCCACTCAAGCTGTTAAATTTCTAAGCAAATAATCAGCAGGGTGGAAACCGTATATTGAGTTGGCTATGGCAGGTAAATCAGAATAGAGAAAAGCTCAGATGCTCATCAAAGTTGCTGGTGAACGCAGCAGGCCAGGCAGCATCTCTAGGAAGAGTTGCAGTCGACGTTTCAGGCCGAGACCCTTCATCAGGACTAACTGAAGGAAGAGTGAGTAAGAGATTTGAAAGTGGGAGGGGGAGGGGGAGATCCAAAATGATAGGAGAAGACAGGAGGGGGAGGGATGGAGCCAAGAGCTGGACAGGTGATTGGCAAAGGGGATACAAGAGGATCATGGGACAGGAGGTCCGGGGAGGAAGACAAGTGGGGGGGGGAACCAGAGGATGGGCAAGGGGTATAGTCAGAGGGATAGAGGGAGAAAAAGGAGAGTGAGAGAAAGAATGTGTGTATAAAAATAAATAACGGATGGGGTACGAGGGAGAGGTGGGGCATTAGCGGAAGTTAGAGAAGTCAATGTTCATGCCATCAGGTTGGAGGCTACCCAGATGGAATATAAGGTGTTGTTCCTCCAACCTGAGTGTGGCTTCATCTTTACAGTAGAGGAGGCCGTGGATAGACATGTCAGAATGGGAATGGGATGTGGAATTAAAATGTGTGGCCACTGGGAGATCCTGTTTTCTCTGGCGGACAGAGCGTAGGTGTTCAGCAAAGCGGTCTCCCAATCTGCGTCGGGTCTCGCCAATATATAGAAGGCCACATCGGGAGCACTGGACGCAGTATATCACCACAGCCGACTCACAGTTGAAGTGTCACCTCACCTGGAAGGACTGTCTGGAGCCCTGAATGGTGGTAAGGGAGGAAGTGTAAGGGCATGTGTAGCACTTGTTCCGCTTACAAGGATAAGTGCCAGGAGGGAGATCAGTGGGGAGGGAAAGGGAGTCGCGTAGGGAGCGATCCCTGCGGAAAGCAGAGAGAGGTGGGGAGGGAAAGATGTGCTTAGTGGTGGGATCCCGTTGGAGGTGGCGGAAGTTACGGAGAATAATATATTGGACCCGGAGGCTGGTGGGGTGGTAGGTGAGGACCAGGGGAACCTTATTCCTAGTGGGGTGGCGGGAGGATGGAGTGAGAGCAGATGTACGTGAAATGGGGGAGATGCGTTTGAGAGCAGAGTTGATAGTGGAGGAAGGCTTCTGCAGTATTCCTGTTGTTAAAGCTCAGATACTTGTACCTCTGGTCTCCTAGAACCCTCAAGATGATAAACGACGAAGTACTTTGACACTCTGCAACCAGCTTAGAAATGACAAGTGTCATCCATGGCTCTTTACAAACAACTAGGCGCAGGGAGAATTCCTTGATACATTCTGAATAAAATAATAAGTTTTTTTTGCTAGATATAGCAAGTGCTCACCCATTAGGAAAGGAATCATTTGTGGAATCCAGGAGACGGGAGATGTTGGTTAACAAAAACACATGAAAAACGTGGCCTCTGAGCGTATGCTCATGGCCTTCTGCTGCTGGAGCTGATCTACTTTAATGTTTGATGTGGTGTGCATTCAGAGATGTTGTACTGCACACCACTGTTGTAACGCATGGTTATTTGAGGTACTGTCTTCTTCTTGTCAGCTTGAACCAGTCTGGTCATTCTCCTCCGACCTTTCTCATTAACAAAGCATTTTCATCTGCAGAACTGCTGCTCACTGGATGTTTTTTTTTTGTTTTTTTGCTCCAGTTCCTGTAAATCCTAGAGACTGTTGTGCATTGAAATTACAGGAGACGAGTAGTTTCTGAGATGCTCCATCTGGCACCAGCAATCATTCCACAGGCATATTTGAGGTGCTCACCCATTAGGACTGGAATCATATGTGGAATCCAGAAGGCTGGAAATGTTGGTTAACCATATTGAATCACCACAGAGGAGACAAATTTTAGCAAAGACATGTAGTCTCATTGAAATAAGGACATACTTGTCTAGAAGAAGAAAAATAGCAGACAAGAATGTTAGACCATGACTGAAAAGTGAAAGCCTTATTAGGTAGGTGCAAGGAGATCGAACTGCAGTTAAACAACTGAGATATAAAGATCAAAATTAAAGGCAGCACCTTCATTGATCATTTGACCACTGGAGGGGTCTAAAGCTGGATTTAGCACATGCTGAAGCAGTCAGTTAAACCAACAGATAGTACAGGAGTACAATGTTTTTGATGTATTACAATTATCTGAACAAGATCCTGTCCAATCTGAGTGAAATGCATGTGCCACTCATACACTCATTAAAATGGACATAGATTGGCTTTGTTTGGCTGCCGGTATTGCAATAATTTGATGATATAATTACAGGGAAATCCTCCAGAAAAGTCAAGGAGCAAGGATCCTACTGAAAAATTGCATATAAAAGTAGAAGTAAAATCAAACTGCTGGAGAAAATCAGCAGGTCAGGTAGGAGCTCTGCGTTCAGTCAACTTTTCTTGGTTGAAACCCAGCATCTGAACAGGTTTAATGCAAAGTCATGATTTGAAATATCATCCTCTGCCTCCACAGATGCTGCCTTACCCACTAAGATCTACCAGCAGTTCCACATTTTTTTGTTCTAGATTCCAGCACTTGCAGTCTCTCATGTTTCCACACAAAAGCAGAACTTCAATAGATATGAATTACATTACAGATAAATTGAAATAGAATTACTTGCCATGGTTGTTAGATTGGAGGTGATTCATCAATACACATACGGGAGAACTGAATGTGTAACTTAGGAACTTTGCTCTCAGTCCCTCCCATGGAGCACCAAGGAGTCTGCAGAAAATGGTTGAGAAGATTCATGCATTCAATATGAAGATTTGGTATTGGCTTGGTGAATACATACGGCTGAACAATTAGCGGAAATCATTCCATTGCCAAAAGAAATACTGAGGGAAGTGAAATTGAGACATTTATTAATTCTTATTCCAATTCTAATCTCTCAGCTGTTCATTCAAGAGACTCAGGAGGCTAAAAAAAAGAAAAAAAAGTAGTGCATTACCTGAAGAAGTTGATTTAGACAGGCTTGAAAGAGGTGCATGTGAAGTTAAAATATTTCAAACTATGCTTTCACGAGAGAATAACTGGGCCCACAAAATAACAGGGCCTTCAGACATGAAAGAGTAATTTTTTCAAGCTGCAAAGGAAAGACCCTGGCGAAAAGAAAATGTGGTAAATCTGTTGCCCATAGATTGAGTATGCATTTGGTAGAGCCGTCCAATCACAAACAAGAAAAAAATCTGCAGACGCTGTGAATCCAAGCAGCACACACAAAGTTCTGGAGGAACTCAGCAGGCCAGGCAGCATCTATGGAAAAGAGTAAACAGTCAATGTTTTGGGCTGAGACCTTCATCAGTTGGTAGAGTTGATTTTTTTTTCAACTTTTCAGAACATTGACTTTAAAAATACCCATTTATCAATCATTTAGCAAGGACAATTTGTTAAACACTGAACCCCTGAGATGCAGTTCACAGTAAATATGTGACATTCTGAAAACAAATCACTAGACAATATCACCTCGCTCTCCTCAAAAATACAAATACAGAAAACATTGCTAAGTGGTCATGGAGCTGTTGAAGAGGATGAAATCATAGCAGTCAGACCCCTTCTTGAGTATCCAAGTTTCAAACTGCCTGTCGCCTGTTCTCTCTCTCTCTCTCTCTTTATCTCTTTATCTCACTTTCTCTCTCTTTTTCTCTCTCTCTCTTTCTCTCCCTCTCTCCTTCTCTCTCCCTCTCTCCCCCTCTCTCCCCCTCTCCCTCTCTCTCCCTCTCTCCCCCCTCTCTCCCCCTCTCCCCCCTCTCCCTCTCTCCCTCTCTCCCTCCCTCTCTCTCTCTCCCTCTCCCTCTCTTTCCCTCTCTCCCCCTCTCCCCCTCTCCCCCTCTCTCCCTCTCTCTCTCTCTCACACTCACATACACACACCTGTCAACCTGACTTCTTCTCCCTTTGCTGATCTCTCTCACCCCGCTTTCCCTACAGATAATTCCATCCCATCAGCCATCGACCCTCCCAATCTGATTCTGCATTACCTACCAGCCTCTACCCCCCACCCCCACCCCACTTTTGTACTGTCAAGTACTATCAATCTTTACTGTTCCCCCTCAGTCCTGATGGAAGGTCTTGGTGCAACATCAACATACAATATTTGCCTCCACAAATGTTGCGTGATTTGCAGAGCTTTATCAGTGTGCTTCCTGTTTTTTGCTATAGATGACCATATTGTCTCAGTAGGCCCAAGCACTGTTAAAAAAAAACTACGTTATAAAAACTTAGAAGGAATATGCACCTGGAGGAATAAACTGGCAGTTCTATTGGATAATATATCCTCTGATGGGAAATAATTGACCATAAGAAGAAAGGAAGGAGGAGGGACACCAGAGGGAGGTGATGAGCAAGTGAGGAGAAGAGAAGGGAAAAAAGGGGAGCCAGAATGGGGAATGGAAAAAGAGAGATAGAAAAGGGGAAAATTACTGGAAGTTAGAATAATCGATGTTCATGCCCTCAGGTTGGAGGTTACCCAGACTGAATATGTTATTGCTCCTCTAACTTGAGAGTGGCCTCATTGTGACCGTAGAGGAGGCCATGGCCCAACATGTTGGAATGGGATTGGGAATGGGAAGTATTCTTTCTCCAGTGGTCCACTGTCATTTCCTGTCAGAATCCTATTTCTTCAGCCCTTTACTGTATCTTTACCACCTATCATCTTCCAGCTTCTCACTTCATCCACCTTCTTTACCGACCCACCTTGCCCCTCACCTGGTTTCACCTATCATCGGCCAGCTTATACTATTTTCCCTCCTCTCACCTTCTTTTTCTGGTTTCTTCCCAGTCCTGATGAGTGGTCTCAGCCCAAAACTTTCATTATTTACTTTTCTACATACACACTGCTTGATCCATTGAGTTTTTCCAGCCTTTTGTGTATGTGCTCATGATTTGCAGAATCTGTTCTGTTTGTGATTTCTGTGCTGCTACCATTGACACTTTGGTAATACTTGGAGAAACAGGATGATCCTCTCAAAGTCTTTGCTGACAACGTCACTCACAGGAAGCGTAAGCATTTTACATGCTATTCTTGGCACTTGGATTTTGTCTCTGATAGACTCAAGAGATCTGCTAACAATGAGCCAGAGGCAATTTGATTTCCAAAGTGAGGTGATCATTGTTCTGCAGGAATAGATATCACACTGCAACTCCTATTACTTGTAGCCATCAGAAAGCAGATGAATATTTTCCAGGAGGCATTTGCTGGAATTTCAGGGGTCTGGAGTCTATTAAAGAAAACAATCCCCTGTCAGGATTTCAATTCTCACTACAGGACCTCAGGCCTTGGGCCCAAATCTATTTCTTTAAGGTAGCCCTGCTGGAGTACTGTAGTCAGAAGCTGGTCCTACCAGGATAAGAGTTCACTGTATTTTGAAACAAGGGCACCTGCTTCCTCCCTACAGAACAATGAAAATATCCCAGCATTTGGACTGCAATGGAAATGAGGGAACCATGATCAATTTTGCTTGACCTTGCCACTTTAAGTGAAAGTGAAATTTTTTGAATATCATTCAGGGAATAAGCTCAAAAGATATGGACAATGAATTTTACCTTGTTATTGTCAAAATCACCTGGTTCAGCCCACAGAATAAAATGAAAGAGATAGTAAATCATTGAAATCCATGTTTTTTTTTATGCTCATCTTTGGGTGTAGCATTGTGCTCATTGAAGAGGAAAGAACAATTTTCTCCTACTGTGCAAGTGAGAAGATGGTTAATTTCACTGACAGGAAGTATAAGCATTTTATACACTGTTCTTGACTTTGTTTCTGATGGACTCAATGACTTCTATCAGGAATGGACATTCATTAGTTAATGTATGAATGCTAATACAGCTTCAGGCTTCACGCTGCAAAACGCAAGAATAACTTGGAAATAGTCTTTAATAGAATTTATAGAGCAAATTCATGATACATCATCTCATATCCTATTTGCAGTAATCCAAACACTACAGCTGGAGGGATTAAATCTACTGTATCAATGAGTCACTGCAGTGGCTTCTCTCCCAACATAGTTCTATCATTAAAGCTTTCTCCTAAGAGACTAATCAGGCGTTAGGGGAATAATTTTGGCAGTACTTCCACTCTAGTGGACCATTGAGAAAATACTTCTCGTTTTTCTTCTCTACCTTGAAGAATCATGCTTCTGTGACTGGCCCTCAGATTCAACTAGCAACTTGCATTTCTCATTAAGGTGGCCAATGTTCAAGTTTTTAGGACTTTGACTCCAAATTTAAATTATCCCATACAGTTATTAAGTATTAATATTGCATGACTAAAAAGATGATGATTTGTTCATTATCTTGCAGTATGGCATGTGACTTAATGGAAAATAGAGAATCTGACTTTATCTTATTGACTGTAACTTCAGCTACTTGCTGAGTTCACTCTGGCACATATGTACTGGGCATGTCAAACATACTTTAAGTTTCTTAAGTATTGTAGGTGATCACCATCTGCAAAGCGATGTAATGTTTTTCACGAGGCCATTGATGGCTACTGAGCGATAACAAAAAATATGTTGGCACAATGCACCTAGCACACAGCTTGACGTCTTTAGCAACTATTGCAGATAGTACAGTATTGAATTGACCTAATATTGTGGTAAATAGTACCTGAAGCCAATTCTTGCAAAGTTTATGTCTTTCATTATATCTTGGCAGACCACTGAAAAAAGCTACGTACTCAGAAAACTAAACCTGCAGCTCAGGTCATGAGCCCTTCCTTCAATAGTTGTAGTGCTGAGGTGGTCTGTTGGTAGAGAAATGCAGAATGGTGCATATTCCTTGGGGTATAGCAAAAGCTTCACTTCAGGGATGTTGTACATTTAGTTGAGGCCTGCAACCACTTGAATGTTGTGAGACTTAATAATCTCTGGACAATTAGATGGAACCTGACCCTTGATCCTCTTTTAACACTGTCAGTTACTCAGTTCATCCACCAGTGATTGCTGTAGCTTCTGTTATTGCCTGCCCTTCCTTTTCTTTTCAATTTTCCTGATCCTTCTCTGTTACTTCCTCTTCCTGTTCCTCCTGTGCTGGAGGCCAAATGTGGAGGCTTTGCTCTCCTGCTTACTAAGTTCTTGGTGGGTGGTGAGCTTGGGGGCTTTATCTGGTGATCCACGGATGGCACTGAAGAAGAGTGGCAGACAGACGTCACTGACGTTGTGTAGGTTGGCTGCAGCTTCTGCCAATCTCCTTTGCTGTCACAGCTTTCACTATAGCTGTGCCTAATGGCAGAGCCTGGGTAAGGCACATCAGACACCTGATACAGGGAGGATGGCCTCTGTCCCTGGAACACTGTAAGTGAATGATTCAAAAACAGCACTGAAGGGGGCCAAAAGCACCTCAAGTTTGAAGCTACTCATTTGGAATGATTTTGAAACTAGAACTGAGTGTGATGTTGGGCTTCACCATTAAAGGATAATAAGCACAACTGTGAGACTATAGATGAAGCCTTGTGAAGACTGTCTTGGTAAATGATAGACTTTGTAGCTACTGCTCTTTAATTAGACCAGTGGTAACATAGGTCCTTGTTACCCTGCTTGTAATGTCTTTAATTATGAGTCTTTCCCTGCCTTGTCCCTCAGGACCATGTTAAATACCAAGAGCACCCATTACAATTAGTGTCTGGGTACGGAAATATCAGATAAAGTTAGCTCAACATCCAAAGATACGTTTTGTATTAAATGGATAGGCAGGTAGGCAGAGAAGGTGGGGTGGCTCTGTTGATGAAAAATGAAGTCAAGTCCTTAGAAAGACATGAAGTAGGATTGAAAGATATAGAATCTTTGTGGGCAGAGTAAACTGCGAAAGTAAAAAGACCCTGATAAGAATTACAATATATACAAACAGTAGACAGGGTGCGGGCTACAAATTACAATGGGAAACAGAAAATGGCATGTGAAAAGGGAAATGTTGTGAGTGTCATGGGGGATTTCAATATGCATATAGGTTGGGAGAATCAGGTTGATGCTGGATCTCAAGAGAGGGAATTTGTAGACTATCTACAAGATGGATTTTAAGAACAACTTGTGGCTGAGCCCTCTAGAGGAGTGGCTATTCTGGTTTGGGAGTTATGTAATGACCCGGATTTGATTAAGGAGCTTAGGGTAAAGGAACCTTTAGGAGCAGTGATCATAATGTGGTAGAATTCACCATGCAGTTTGCGAAGGAGAAGCTAAAACTGGATCTATCAGTACTATAGTGGAGTAACGAGAATTACATAAGACCGTAAGACATAGAAGCAAAATTAGGTCTTACAGCACATCAAGTCTGCTCTGTCATTCCATCATGGCTGATTTATTTTTCCTCTCAAACCATTTTCCCTCCTTCTTCCTGTGACATTTGACATCCTGACTAATCAAGAATGTATCAACGTCTGTCTTAAATATACCCAGTGACTTGGCCTGCACAACCATCTGTGAGAATGAATTCCACAGATTCACCACCCTCTGGCTAAAAGAAGTTTTCCTCAACTCTGTTCTAAATGGACATCTCCCAATTCTGAGATTGTCCTAGACTCTCCCACTATAGCAAACATCCTCCCCTCATCTACTATATCCAGACCTTTCAATATTCAATAGGATTCAATGCAATTCCACCCCCCCCCCCCAAATTCTTCTAAACTCCAGTGAGTAGGCCCAGAACAATCAAATGCTCCTCATATGTTAACCCCTTCATTCCTGGGATCAACCTCCTCTGGACCCTCGAGTGCCAGTACATCTTTTCTTAGATAAGGAGTCTAAACAGCTCACAATTCTCTAAATTCAGTCTCAGTGATGCCTTATAAAGCTTCAGAATTACATCACTGCTTTTATGTGAAAGGAAAATCATGTCTGACGAATCTCATAGAATTTTTTGAGGATGTAATTAGTAGAGTGGATAGGGGAGAACCAGTGGATGTGGTATATTTGGATTTTCAAAAGGCTTTTGACAAGGTCCCACACAGGAGATTAGTGTGCAAACTTAAAGCACACGGTATTGGGGGTAAGGTATTGGTCTGGGTGGAGAATTGGTTAGCAGACAGGAAGCAAAGAGTGGGAATAAACGGGACCTTTTCAGAATGGCAGGCGGTGACTAGTGGGGTACCGCAAGGCTCAGTGCTGGGATCCCAGTTGTTTACAATATATATTAATGACTTGGATGAGGGAATTAAATGCAGCATCTCCAAGTTTGCGGATGACACGAAGCTGGATGGCAGTGTTAGCAGTGAGGAGGATGCAGGGTGACTTGGATAGGTTGGGTGAGTGGGCAAATTCATGGCAGATGCAATTTAATGTGGATAAATGTGAAGTTATCCACTTTGGTGGCAAAAATAGGAAAACAGATTATTATCTGAATGGTGGCCGATTAGGAAAAGGGGAGGTACAACGAGACCTGGGTGTCATTATACACCAGTCATTGAAAGTGGGCATGCAGGTACAGCAGGCGGTGAAAAAGGCGAATGGTATGCTGGCATTTATAAGAGAGGATTCGAGTACAGGAGCAGGAACGTACTACTGCAGTTGTACAAGGCCTTGGTGAGACCACACCTGGAGTATTGTGTGCAGTTTTGGTCCCCTAATCTGAGGAAAGACATCTTTGCCATAGAGGGAGTACAAAGAAGGTTCACCAGATTGATTCCTCGGATGGCGGGACTTTCATATGAAGAAAGACTGGATGAATTGGGCTTGTACTCGTTGGAATTTAGAAGATTGAGGGGGGATCTGATTGAAACGTATAAGATCCTAAAGGGATTGGACAGGCTAGATGCAGGAAGATTGTTCCCGATGTTGGGGAAGTCCAGAACGAGGGGTCACAGTTTGAGGATAGAGGGGAAGCCTTTTAGGACCGAGATTAGGAAAAACTTCTTCACACAGAGAGTGGTGAATCTGTGGACTTCTCTGCCACAGGAAACTGTTGAGGCCAGTTCATTGGCTATATTTAAGAGCGAGTTAGATATGGCCCTTGTGGCTACGGGGGTCAGGGGGTATGGAGGGAAGGCTGGTGCAGGGTTCTGAGTTGGATGATCAGCCATGATCATAATAAATGGCGGTGCAGGCTCGAAGGGCCGAATGGCCTACTCCTGCACCTATTTTCTATGTTTCTATGTTTCTATATTCTAGTAGTCTTGAAATAAATGCCAAACAATGCATTTGCCTTCCTTACCACTGACTCAGCCTATAAGTTAACCCTTTGAGGAATCCCAGAGGTCTCCCAAGTCCCTCTGTAACTCTGATTTTTGAATTCTCTCCCCATTTAGAAAAAAGTCCAATCCTTTATTCCTTCTGCAAAAGAGCATAAACATCCCTACATTACATGCCACCTACTATTTCTTTGCCCATTCCCCTAATCTCTCTAAGTTCTTCTGCACACATCTTGCTTCCTCAACACTATCTAGTGGTGTTCCAAATGGGTTGGTGTTGGAACTACTTATTTTCACATTATATATCAATGATTTGGATGAAGGAATTGATAGCTTTGTGGCCAAATTTGTGGATAGATGGAGGGGCAGATAGTGTAATGAAGCAGTGTGTCTATAGAAGGACATAGATTGGGAGAGTGAGTAAAGAAGGGGCAGATGGAATATAGTATAGGCAAAGGCATGGTCAGGCACTTTGATAGAAGGAACAAAGACATAGACTATTTTCTAAATCGGGAAAAAATTCAAAAATCAGAGGTACAAAGGGGCTTGGAAGTCTTAATGTGCAAGTTTCTCTAACGGTTAATTTGCATGATGCCATCACCAAATAAAAAACAATCCACCCCAATGTATTTCATATCATAGTCAAGGATTTCAATCAGTCTTTGTCTGAAGAAGTCCCTGCCCAATTACCATCTGCATATAACCTGTACCACCAGAGATTCTAACACACCAGATCACTGCTCTACGAAAATAAATAATACCTACCATTCTATGCCCAGAACACATTTCAGGAAATACCTATGATCACTTGGCTGTTCTTCTCCTACTTGCATACAAGCAGAGCAAGGCTCCAGAGGTTAGGACAACAAAAGGTGGTCGCGGGAGGCCGAGGAATGACTATGGGATTGTTCAACTTGGTAGACTTGGTGGTGTTCAAGGACTCATCTATGGATCTGAATGAGTACACCACAGTTGTCATGGACTTTATAAAAACAGTTACAGATGCATGTGTCCTCACAAAAGCATCCAGAGCCTTCCAAACCAGAATCTTGGATGAACCCTGAGATCCTGCAATCTGTTGTGGGCCAGATCAGAGCCATTCAAGTCTGGTGACCAAGAAAGTTACAAGATGTAGGTAGAGGCAAGATGTAGGTAACCTTCAATGATGAAGGTAGAGCAGTGGATGTAGTGTATATGGATTTCAGAAAGGTATTTGATACGGTTCCCCATGCAAGGCTCCTTCAGAAAGTAAGGAGGCATGGGATCCAAAGAGACGTTGCTTTGTGGATCCAGAAATGGCTTGCCCACAAAAGGCAAATGGTGGTTGAAGATGCTTCATATTCTGTATGGAGAATGGTGACCAGTGGTGTTCCACAGGGATCTGTTCTGGGACCCTTCTCTTTGTGATTTTTATAAATTATCTGGATGAGGAAGTTGAAGGGTGGGTTAGTAAGTTGGATGATGACACAGAAGTTGTGGGTGTTGTGGATCATCTGGAAGGTTGTCAGACGTTACAGCTGGACATTGGTAGGTTGCAAAACTGGGCTGAGAAGTGGCAGAAGGAGTTCAACCCAGATAAGTGTGAAGTAGTTCATTTTGGTAGGTCAATTTTGAAGACAGAATATAATATTAATGGTAAGACTCTTGGCAGTGTGGAGGATCAGCGAGATCTTGAGGTCCTTGTCCATAAGGCACTGAAAACTGTTGTGCAGCTTGACAGTGTTTTTAAGAAGGTATATGGTGTGATGGCCTTCATCAACTGTGGGATTGAGTCCAAGAGCCCTGAGGTACTGTTAAAGGTATATAAGAACTTAGTTAGACCTCACCTGGAGTATTGTGTTCATTTCTGGTCACCTCATTACAGGAAGGATGTAGATACTATAGAGAGAGTACACAAGAGATTTACAAGGATGTTGCCTGGATTGGAGAGCATACTTTATGAGAATAGGTTGAGTGAACTTAGTCTTTTCTCCTTGGAGCAACGGAAGATGAGAGGTGATCTGTCAGAGGCATAAAAGGTGACGAGAGGCTTCGATCATGTGGATAGCCAGAGGCTTTTTCCCAGGGTTGAAATGGCTAACATGAGGAGGCATAGTTTTAAGGTGCTTGGAAGAAGATACAGGGGGATGTCAGAGGTAAATTTTTTACACAAAGAGTGGTGAGTGTGTGGAATGCACTGCCAGTGACAGTGGTAGAGGCATTTGGGTTTTTTAAGAGACACTTTGATAGGTACATGGAGCTTAGAAAAATAGAGGGCTATGCAGTAGGGTAATTCTAGGCAGTTCTAGAGCAAGTTACATGGTTGGCACAACATTGTGGGCCGAAGGGCCTGTAATTTGCTGTAGATTTCTATGATTCTCTGTTCAGGAATGATCTCCAGAAAGCCAGCTCACAGGCAAACATAGAACATAGAACATAGAATAGTACAGCACAGTACAGGCCCTTCAGCCCACAATGTTGTGCTGACCCTCAAACCCTGCCTCCCATATAAGCCCCCACCTTAAATTCCTCCATATACCTGTCTAGTAGTCTCTTAAACTTCACTAGTGTACCTGCCTCCACCACCGACTCAGGCAGTGCATTCCACGCACCAACCACTCTCTGAGTAGAAAACCTTCCTCTAATATCCCCCTTGAGCTTCCCACCCCTTACCTTAAAGCCATGTCCTCTTGTATTGAACAGTGGTGCCCTGGGGAAGAGGCGCTGGCTATCCACTCTATCTATTCCTCTTATTACCTTGTACACCTCTATCATGTGTCCTCTCATCCTCCTTCTCTCCAAAGAGTAAAGCCCACCTCCCTTAATCTCTGATCATAATCCATACTCTCTAAACCAGGCAGCATACTGGTAAATCTCCTCTGTACCCTTTCCAATGCTTCCACATCCTTCCTATAGTGAGGCGACCAGAATTGGACACAGTTCTCCAAGTGTGGCCTAACCAGAGTTTTATAGAGCTGCAGCATTACATCGCGACTCTTAAACCCTATCCCTTCACTTACGAAAGCTAACACCCCATAAGCTTTGCTAACTACCCTATCCACCTGTGAGAGAACTTTCCTGGATCTGTGGACATGTACCCCCAGATCCCTCTGCTCCTCCACACTACCAAGTATCCTGCCATTTACTTTGTACTCTGCCTTGGAGTTTGTCCTTCCAAAGTGTACCACCTCACACTTCTCTGGGTTGAACTCCATCTGCCACTTCTCAGCCCACTTCTGCATCCTACCAATGTCTCTCTGCAATCTTCGACAATCCTGTACACTATCTATAACACCACCAAACTTTGTGTCGTCTGCAAACTTGCCAACACCCCCTTCTACCCCCACATCCAGGTCGTTAATAAAAATCACGAAAAGTAGAGGTCCCAGAACAGATCCTTGTGGGTCACCACTAGTCACAATCCTCCAATCTGAATGTAGTCCCTCCACCACGACCCTCTGCCTTCTGTTGGCAAGCCAATTCTGAATCCACCTGGCCAAGCTGCCCTGGATCCCATGCCTTCTGACTTTCTGAATAAGCCTATAGTGTGGAACCTTGTCAAATGCCTTACTAAAATCCATGGAGATCTCATCCACTGCACTACCCTCATCTATATGCCTGGTCACCTCCTCAAAGAACTCTATCAGGCTTGTTAGACACATTCTGCCCTTCACAAAGCCATGCTGACTCTCCCTGATCAGATCATGATTCTCTAAATGCCCAGAGGTCCTATCTCTAAGAATCTTTTCCAACAGCTTTCCCAGCACAGACGTATAGCTCACTGGTCTATAATTACCCGGACTATCTCTACTACCTTTTTTGAACAAGGGGACAACATTCTCCTCCCTCCAATCCTCCGGTACCATTCCCGTGGACAACGAGGACATAAAGATCCTAGCCAGAGGCTCTGCAATCTCTTCCCTCGCCTTGTGGAGCAGCCTGGGGAATATTCCGTCAGGCCCCGGGGACTTATCAATCCTGATGTATTTTAACAACTCCAACACCTGCTCTCCCTTAATATCAACATGCTCCAGAACATCAACCTCACTCATATTGTCCTCACCATCATTGTTTCCTCTCATTGGTGAATACCAAAGAGAAGTATTCATTGAGGACCTCGCTCACTTCCACAGCCACCAGGCACATCTTCCCACCTTTATCTCTAATCAGTCCTACCTTCACTCCTGTCATCCTTTTTTTCTTCACATAATTGAAGAATGCCTTGGGGTTTTCCTTTACCCTACTCACCAAGGCCTTCTCATGCCCCTTTCTTGCTCTTCTCAGTCCCTTCTTAAGCTCCTTTCTTGCTTTCCTATATCCCTCAATAGACCCATCTGATCCTTGCTTCCTAAACCTCATGTATGCTGCCTTCTTCCACCTGACTAGATTTTCCACCTCACTTGTCACTCATGGTTCCTTCACCCTACCATTCTTTATCTTCCTCACCGGGACAAATTTATCCCTTACATCCTGCAAGAGATCTCTAAACATCAACCACATGTGCATAGTATATTTCCCTGCAAAAACATCATCCCAATTCACACCCACAAGTTCTAGCCTTATAGCCTCATAATTTGCCCTTCCCTAATTAAAAATTTTTCTGTCCTCTCTGATTCTATCCTTTTCCATGATAATGCTAAAGGCCAGGGAGCGGTGGTCACTGTCCCCCAGATGCTCACCCACTGAGAGATCTGTGACCTGACCCAGTTCATTACCTTGTACTGGATCTAGTATGGCATTCCCCCTGGTCAGCCTGTCCACATACTGTGACAGGAATCCGTCCTGGACACACTTAACAAACTCTGCCCCATCTAAACCCTTGGAACTAATCAGGTGCCAATCAATATTAGGGAAGTTAAAGTCACCCATGATAACAACCCTATTATTTTTGCACCTTTCCAAAACCTGCCTCCCAATCTGCTCCTCTGTATTTCTGCTGCTACCAGCGGGCCTATAGAATACCCCCAATGGAGTAACTGCTCCCTTCCTGTTCCTGACTTCCACGCATACTGACTCAAAAGAGGATCCTGCTACATTACCCACCCTTTCTGTGGCTGTAATAGTGTCCCTGACCTGTAATGCCACCCCTCCTCCCCTTTCCCCCCTCTCTATCCCTTTTAAAGCACTGAAATCCAGGAATATTGAGAATCCATTCCTGCCCTGGTGCCAGCCAAGTCTCTGTAATGGCCACTACATCATAATTCCATGTATGTATCCAAGCTCTCAGTTCATCACCTTTGTTCCTGATGCTTCTTGCATTGAGGTACACACATTTCAGCCTTCTACCTTATAGTCTTTACACCGTTTATTCTGCTTCTCTTTCCTCAAAGCCTCTCTATATGTTAGATCCGGCTTTACTCCATGCACTTCTTTCACTGCTCTATCGCTCTGGGTCCTATCCCCCTTGCAAATTAGTTTAAACCCTCCCAAACCATGCTAGCAAACCTACCTGCAAGGATATTGCTCCCCCTGGAGTTCAAGTGCAACCCATCCAATCTGTACAGGTTCCACCTTCCCCAGAAGAGATCCCAATGATCCAAAAATCTAAAACCCTGCTCCCTGCACCAACTCCTCAGCCACGCATTCAACTGCCATCTCCTCCAATTCTTACCGTCACTGTCACGTAGCACTGGCAGCAATCCTGAGAACGCCACCCTTGAGGTCCTGTTCTTCAGCCTTCTGCCTAGTTCCCGAAACTCACACTTCAGGACCTCCTCCCTCTTCCTGTCTATGTCGTTGGTCCCAACATGTATCACGACTTCTGGTTGTTTTCCCTCTCATACCAGGATGTCATGCACCCTGGTACAAGTGGCGATTCCAGAGTAAACTTGAATCAATGAAGGATGCTCGTCAGCTATGGCAGGGTTTGTATGCTAGCACCTCTTTAGAAGTGAAATAAAGTGACAGATGTGACAACAGGGCTTTACTTCCAGACGAGCTCAATGCCTCCTATGCTTGTTTTGACCATCAAAACATAGAGAAACTATCACAAACTCCCACAGTCCCCAATGATCATAAGACCATAAGACATAGGAGCAGAAATAGGCCATTCATCCCATCGAGTCTGCTCCACCATTCCATCACGGTTGATCCCAGACCTCACTCAACCCCAGACACCCATCTTCTCTCCATATCCTTTGATATCCTGACTGATCAGGAAACAATCTACTTCTGCCTTAAATATACCCATAGACTTGACCTCCACTATAGTCTGTGGCAGAGCATTCCACAGATTTACTAGTCTCTGGTTAAAAAAGTTCCTCCTTAACTCAGTTCTAAAGGGTCACCCCTTAATTCTGAGGCTACACCCTCTCGTTTTGGATACCCCAACCAGAGGAAAGATCCTCTCCACATCCACCCTACCTAGTCCTTTCAACATTAAGTAGGTTTTAATGAGATCCCCCCTCTACATTCTTCTGAATTTCATTGAGTACAGGCCTAAAGCTGCCAAGTGCTCCTCATATGTTAAACACTTCATTCCCAGAATCATCCTTGAGAACCTCCTCTGGACTCTCTCTCCAATGACAACACATCCCTTCTGAGAGAGGGGGCCTAAAACTGTTGACAATACTCCCATGTGTGGCTTGACTAGTGTCTTTTAAGGTTCAGCAGTATATCCTTACTTTTATGTTCTATTCCTCTTGAAATAAATGTTCTCACTGCATTTGCCTTCTTACCACAGACTCAAACTGTAAATTAACCTTCTGGGAGTCTACCACAAGGTCTCCTAAGTCCCTCTGCACCTTTGATGCTTGAACCTTCTCCCCATTTAGATAATAGTCCGCCCTGTTGTTCATTTTACCAAAATGCATTATCATACATTTCCCGACACTGTATTCCATCTGCCACTTTTTGCCCATTCTTCCAATTTGTCTAAGTCCTGCTGCAATCACAAGCAGTGATCCTGTGATTTCAGTCTCTGAGGCTGATGTGAGAATATCCTTCAGGAAGGCCAACCCATGGAAATCATTGGCCCAGATGGGGTCCCTGGCCAAGTACTATAGACCTGTGCTGATCGACTGGCTGGAGTGTTCACTGAGATCTTTAACCTCTTGATTTGGCAGTGTTTTGAGAGGTTGGTAATAAGATATGTCAACTCCTGCCTGAGAGGAAACTTGGATCCACTCCAGTTTGCTTACCTTCACAACAGGTTCACAGCAGATGCAATTTCATTGGCACTTCACACAATCCTGGAGTACCTGGACAGCAAAGATACAAGCATCAGGATGCTTCTTATTCAATACAGCTCAGCATTCAGTTGTGTCATCCCCTCAAAACTAATCAATAAGCTTCAAGACCTTGGCTTCAATACCTCCTTGTGTAATTGTATCCTCAATTTCCTCACTTGCAGACCCCAGTCAGTTCATATTGGCAATGACATCTCCACGATCTCCATCAGCACAGGTGCACAGGCTGTCTACCTAGTCCTCTACTCACTTTACACTTATGACTATGTGGCTAAGCACAGCTCCAATGCTATATTTAAGTTTGCTGATGATACCACTATCGTAGGACAAATCAAAGGTGGTGGCAAATCTAGTTGAGTGGTGTCGCAACAAACAACCTCTTACTCAATGTCAGCAAGACCAAGGAGCCCATTATTGACTTCAGGAGAAGGAAACCAGAAGTCCATGAGTCAGTCCTCATCAGTAGATCAGAGATGGAGAGGGTCAGCAACTTTAAATTCCTCGGTGTTATCATTTTATGGGATCTGTCCTGGGCCCGGCGCAATTACAAAGAATGCATGGCAGTGCCTCTGCTTCCTTAGGAGTTCGCGAAGATTCACATGAGATCTAAAACTTTGAGAAACTTCGGTAACTGTGAGGTGGAGGGTTTCCTAACTGGCTGCACCACAGACCATGTTCTCTTCTCGCTGCTGCCATCAGGAAGAAGGCAAAGGAGCATCAGGGTTCACATTATCAGATTCAGCAACAGCGACTACTGAACCAAAAGGGATAACTTCACATGCCTCATCACCGAACTGTTCCCACAACCTATGGACTCACATTCAAGGACTCTTCATCTCAAATATTTATTGCTTATTTATCTATTATTATTCCTTTTGTTCTTTCTTTTAGTATTTACACAGTTTGTTGTCTTTTACACATTGGTTGTCTGCCCTGTTGGTGTGGTATTGCATTGATTCTTTTATGGTTGTAGAATTTAATGAGTATACATGCAAGAAAATTAATTTCAGTGTTATATATAGTGACATATATGTACTTCAATAGTAAATTTAATTTTAACTTTGAACAAATGCAATGTTAGAATTGATGAATTTTGATTTAAAATTGTGAGCAGTTTTGGGCCCCTTTTCTAAAAAAAGGTGTGCTGGCATTGGAGAGGATCCAAATGAAGTTCATGAGATTGTTCCCAGGAATCAAAATGTTTAACAGCTCTAGGCCTGTACTCACTGGAGATTAGAAGAGGCGGGGGGATCTCATTGAAACCTATTGAATATTGAAAGCCCTAGATAGAGTGGATGTGGGGAGGATGTTTCCTATAATGGGTGAGACTAGGACCAGAGAGCACAGCCTCAGAATGGAGGGACATCCATTTAGAATAGAGATGAGGAAAACTTTCTTTAGCCAGAGGGTGGTGAATCTTTGGAATTCATTGCCTCAGGTGGCTGTGCAGGTCAAGTCTTTGGACATTGTTAAGGTGGAGGTTGATAGGTTCTTGATTAGTCATGGCATCAAAGATTAGGAGAGAAGGCAGGAGAATGAGGCTGAGAGGGATAATAAATCAGCCATGATGGGGTGGTGGAGCAGACTCAATGACCTAATTCTACTCTCATGTCTGATGTTATGGTCTTATGGTTAGTGGAAGCCACAGTATGAACAGGCAGCCTCTGGCTTGTGGAGCAGACTGCAGAGAGAGAAGTATTTTTTTTAAATACATGGTTGCAGAGAAAACTGCATTGCCAAACTGCAATGTCAAACTACAAAATTGACTGCTTTCATTGGTAATAATGAAAACTGTCATAGTTTGAGATTGGTGTCAGCAAGTGCTTAGAGTAACATCACCTGTACAAGTGGAAATCAGCATGAGAGCATTGGAATGGGTGCCGGCAAAATTCATCTGGGTGTTGTCACTGACGTAATTAAGGAGCAGTCTAAATGAGAGCTTGAACTGCTAAGGCGTGGCAGGCTCTGAGCCAAGTGCTGGAAGATGGATTTAATACTAGGGCTTTACTCTTTGGAGAGAAGGAGGATGAGAGGAGACATGATAGAGGTGTACAAGATAATAAGAGGAATAGATAGAGTGGATAGCCAGTGCCTCTTCCCCAGGGCGCCACTGCTCAGTACAAGAGGACATGGCTTTAAGGTAAGGGGTGGAAAGTTCAAGGGGGATATTAGAGGAATGTTTTTTACTCAGAGAGTGGTTGGTGTGTGGAATGCACTGCCTGAGTCAGTGGTGGAGGCAGATACACTAGTGAAGTTTAAGAGACTACTAGGCAGGTATATGGAGGAATTTAAGGTGGGGCTTATATGTGAGGCAGGGTTTGAGGGTCGGCACAACATTGTGGGCTGAAGGGGCTGTACTGTGCTGTACTATTCTATGTTCTATGTTCTATGCCCTCTGGTAGGTAGGGTGTGGTGGGCCAAATAGTCTTAGCTCAAGTTGTTGGACTCTATGACTCCAGGACACACAAATGTCTAATCTAATTCCTGGAGTGGCACAATGAAATTATATTTCACTCATGAGAAATTAACTTTCAATCTAAGAACTCATCTTGGAAAGGAAATTTCACATAGAACAGCTTCAGTTATGTCTCTGCTTAAAAATTTCACGAAGAATTTCAATTCTAAAAGATTTTGCATTGATTCTGCTCATGGAATCACCATAATTTTCTACTTCACTACGTTCAAATTTGTGCACATACAAGCAGACATTTGAGCTTTGTCGTATATGTACATTTAAGGCACCAGCACGGATAATGATATCTAACATTCTTTGAAAGGAGCAACTGAAAGGCCCACTTTGATTATTGCATCAATCAGATGACTTGAGTCTCACAAACGTCTCCCATTAAATTCAAGAAAATTGCTTTTCAGATCACCTTGAAATGGAATCCATACAGACAGCACAACTCCTAAGACTACAAATAGTACCTAACCAGAACTTTTGAAACACAGCCAATGTGTTTTGCAGGGTGGTGGTGTATAAATATGAACTGCATACTCCAACCATTCTAGTTCAGTCACCACAGTGTGGTATAGTCAGCTCCTTCACTGATCAAAAGGAACAAACGAAAACCTCATGGCAGGGGCCTCATATATCTTGGGAAATTCACCAAGAGTACCCATAAGTTTCACCAGTTTTTATTGCTTCTTTGATATGTTCCAGATCACACTCAAATGTGTCTGCTAAATAGTTTTGATTCAGCTAGTTTATCTGCAGAAGTTTCTTTTGCAGCAACTACAGTTATATGACTGGTTTTCAGGCCTGTCTTATTGAAACTAACAATGTGAAGTCATGATAAATGTCTTCTCGATCATCTCAACCCTTTTTGTTTCTTCACCCTCCAAATGTCTGTTCACAGCCATCCGGTTGCCATTGTTGAGATAATTGTACTGCTGGACTGACTTTTTATTTACTGTCTATATGATCAGTGATGCTGCCAATGCTTTTCCCTCGATTGTTGTTACCTTATAAAACTTGCACGTATTATTCACACTTCACTTTTATTCATTCAATAAGTCTCCATGTTCACTCACTGAATAACACTGCACATTACATGCAACATTTCAGCATCAGGATCAGAATCAGGTTTAATGTCACCAGCACTTGTGGTGAAATTTGTTAAATTTGCAGAAGCAGTACAATACAATACATGATAAAAATAGAATAAATAAATAAACTACATTAATATGTACATTAAATGGTTAAAAATAGTCGTGCAAAGACAAATAATAAAACAAAGTGAGGTAGTGTTGATGGGTTCAATGTCCCTTTCGAAATCGGATGGCAGAGGGGTAGAAGCTGTTCCTGAATCGCTGAATGTGTGCCTTCAGGCTTCTGTACCTCCTACCTGATGAGAATGAGAAGAGCAAATGTCAGTGTGGCAGGGGTCATTAATGATGGACACTGGCTTTCTGAGGTACCGCTCCTTGAAGATGACTTCGATACAATGGAGGCTAGAACCTATGATGGAGCTGACTACTTTTTACAAATCTCTGCAGCTTACTTCGATTCTGTACAGTAGTCCCCCCATACCAGACAGTGATGCAGCCAGAGAAGAATGCTCTCCATGGTACATCTGTAGAAGTTTGAGTGTTTTAGATGACAAATCAAATCTCCTTAGACTCCTTATGAACCATTAGAACCTAACCACGCAGCCACAAATCCCACCCCCTATCTCCCCAGTCTACCTGCAACTTAAAACTTCTGTTCTCTCTTTCTGATTTCTGATGAAGGGTCTTTGACTTGAAACGTCAGTGCTGTCTCTCTTTTCACAGATGCTAACTGACTACTGAGCATTTCCAGTATTCTCTATTTTATAAAAAATATTAATGGCTCAGTTAGTGTATGTATAAGAAGTCTTTTTTACCCTAATCTATGAAAAACAAGGCTTTTTTGTCTAATTTTACTTCCTATCTTCCCTAAAGGGGCAGATGTCCAGTTTTCTCCCAGGCTGCTTCACAACGAACATCCTGAGAACAGGACGACCAGGTGAAAAGGGGTATAACCCTTCATGTCATGCTCCTATTCTGCAAGCGCAGTCCATTCAACATTTTCCCTTTTGGGAGCTCTGGAGAATATTGTTCACCTCATGCAACACATTTTTAAAATGGATGCAATTCCAAAGATTTTTCACTGCCTCTGCATCATTGAGTGAATATTTTAAATGGCTGTTAGGAACAGGAGCTGGTCAAACATTTTGGTAAGTGAATTCACAGAACAAGTATTCATAGCTACAGTGCATATGTGTACCTTTACATGTTACTTTTCTACAATATTATATATTTAGATCATTATCAATAGTTTTTTTCCTTAGGCAATTTGTATGTGATTTGTAATAATTTAACCTGGGGTGCAATCTATAATATTTGCTGCTGCCATAATTCGTAAAATGGGCATTGAGTATACACCTCATTTTCTACCCTTTATTAAAAGAAAAGAGGAATTTGGAAGGAATGAGAGTCAATATTTTTCTATCAGAGACAGACCACCCTTAAGCTATTGCATGTGTTTACAGGCCAAGGTATAGATTTCAAGATGCAGCCAGCAATATGTCTCTGACAGGATCTATCAATACTTCACAAGAAACACTAAGGCAGTGGACTGGCTGATATGAAAGCTATGAAGTAATACTTTATGATACTGGGGCAATGACAGTAACTATTTGCATTTGCCATCACAGCCTTAATCACTTGGAAAAAAAACAGGATTAGCCATGTGTTAAATTTCTCAACCAGTTGTGCACCAAGTTATTAAGAGCAATTATCCATTATCACAACAAACAAATCACTGTAGTTCTACCTTGCCGCAGAATATTATTGATGGTACACATGCACCAAAAGACCTCAGGTACCAACTTCACACTGTCAGTGATAGTGAGTGACATATCTATTTCCTCATATGCAATTGATCTAAGTTTGCAATTGCATGGATAGCAGTTGGTGTAAGCCAATCTATTATGCTACCATTAGTTGAAAATCACAGAAGATTAGAATGGATCAAAGAGGATCCCTTTGATCCATTCTAATCTCCTGCAATTTATGTTTCACTGGAGGCAGTCAAACCCAAGAAATGAACAGCGATATTACGAGGCAAGTGTGACCACCAGGTTCATTTACTGGAATATTGCAACAAAAGCTCAGATACTTGAGCATTTACGAATAGGGTACTATTTCAAAATGAACAATTCAAAGATCATGTTGCATTAATTTCCTTCCCAAGAAGCAATTCAGTTAATTAGCTTCAAATATTAGTAGAACTGATGATAAATCTAGGTTCAAAGAAAATCAGCTCAATCAGTTGCAGTCAGGAAAAGTCAATTTGATGAAGTTTGATCTAATATGCATTTCTAGCCAGTTTTACATCTTATCCATTCTAATTTTCAATTACAGACAAGGTCAGAATTCTAACCTCAATCTCAACCATTAGAAGTTATATGACTGATTTCAGTCAACTGGGCTTATACAATCCAACGAGAGTTAATCTTGCATTGTCCATGTATCGTCATATGTGAATTTCTGATTTGTGTAAAGGGCAGTATCACTTACATGAAATTGTCAAATTGTCTGTAGGACAGTTAGGTTTAAAGAAACCTACCTTCATTCACTCGTTTGGTTCAAAATTTCAGTTGATCTCCTTTTGTTTAGATATAGTTATTTTCACTCTGTTGTTGCATATTTAAACAGTAGATATTGAATATGGGTTTTATTCCTTCTATTCACCTCTGGATCCAATCTGAATCCTAAGGTGATGACACTTTCTCATCTTTGGCTACTATTACAAATTCCATGTGAAACAAGTTAAGCAGTTTGAAGATAGGTTTTAAGAGATGTGATTCCATAAAATAAAGCTGTTTAGAATTTGTATTTACTTGACAGATATACTCCACTCAAGGGCCAGGATATCTGGTGTTTAAAAGTAAAGAAATTATATGACACTTGAGATGAAGAATATTTTGCAGCATCAGTTTTCGTCACATTACTGAGTTCAATATTTAAAATAAGTTCAAACAAAATGTTTTCCAAATGTGGCTCAGGTATCTCAGCAATGTTTATTAAATGCCAAATTAAAAAGAAAACAGTCTGTGACAATTGAATGAGATAGCAAGAGATTTGATTGAATGATTTGTAGCTTCGCCTCTACTCCTGCTGTTTATCAGCCAAGTGGAAGGTGCCAGTCTTTGGCTTTGCTGAAACTTTATCCTCTTGTATTTTAAGGAATAACAGCAGCTTCCCCATTAATCACATTTTAAACTTTGAACTCCTTCCTGCCTCTTCTGTTCCTTTAAGGTTGCAGAAGAATTTATAACACAAGCTTGTCAGTCAGGGCAAAAGCCAGCGAGCTCCACTCCAAAGAAATAAACTTTAATGTGATTCCTACCCAACTCTTTTCAAACATGCTTTGTGTCCACGTTGGGATAACAGGGTGGAAACAGGTTAATTACCTTTGACTTACTCAACTGGAGTCCAGCAATTACGGTTGAGGAATAAATCTTGAAAATCAGGAATTGATCACAAGTCCTCAGCTTTCCCTGTCACTGGGCACTCAGACAGTGACCTGATCTCATGCTGTGAAGAGGCCCATTTGTATTTTTTACACTCCCAACAGAAAACTCCTGACACTGCCTCTTCTTTCGGTTCTGAAATGAAAGCCAAATAAGCAGTGGCTCATCCATATTAAATTGAACTATACACTGTGTCATCTCCGCTGTTCAGAAAATGTTTCACTATTTGCTCTTGAATCATTGAGCCAAAGCTTGTTATGATATGTTTAAATGGAATCATCTTTAACTACCTTTGAAATGCAGATGACTGTCCATTTCTTAAAGAAATTATAACACATTTCTGCATGTTATTTTGTAAGCTGGAATGAATTTGAAATAAAATGAGGGATAGCTGCACTTATCAGCAAAAATCATGCTTTGGGCAAATAATTGTAACTGCTGAAGTAGTATTTCCAGATTTTTTAAACCTTGCTACAAAAATAACTGCAGTCGGCTCCAGCAAAACACATACCTGATCCAAGCGTTAATCTGATCCGAGCATATAATTCCATTGTACTAAATCACTTCCAGTTCACTCCCATTATATAGAATTCCTGAAGTTGGTGTAACACTTAATTGTATAACATTTCATCCAAGAATAATATTTCCCCCAAATTTTCCCCAGGACAGCAGCATATGTGAGATGTTTAATCCTTTACACATTAGCATGTTGTTTCCTATTGCTATGAAACACTCAACATACCTTACACAATTTCCATTTATTCAACACGATGAGGATTAAGAACCATTTGGAAAATATTATTTTTATTAAGTCTATTTGATTACAAAATATTTTGTTTTAGTTTGTGGCCTGATTAATCAAGTCTTAATATTGCAAACTTTTCATAGTTATACTTAATCAGAATTCTTACTCAAAACTCCGTTGTTAGGAGGAACGTTCACTAAGCATTGGAATAATCGTGACACCTGATTGATAGAAGAAGATTAACATTAACTTAGTAGGAATAAATTTGCGAACAGTGGAAGCACAACTAGAAGATAACACAGTTTGCTTGGCTTCCCCCCCCCCCCCCCCAGTATTGTAAATAACAAGTGAACCGAGGCAAAAAAGGCAAGATGTCATTCATGCATTTGTCCTTTTAAATTTCTGACATTTAATCAAGGTAGCTGTGAGGTGAGGTGAGGCCTCTATCAGTCAGGGTCAACGATGCATTCTGCAGCAAGTTTCTTCGCTCCTCGCATCTGATGAGCCCAAAGGAACAGCAGAGTCCGAAACAGTTTGGGACCAGCAGCGTCGCAGGGATTGCCAGTCAGCGTTTAAATCAATGTGGGACTGCCTTAGGGACTCCAGCTCCAGATTTTTCTCTCGAGGTATCCTCCCAAAGCCTTCCCCATGAGTGGGTATAGCCAGAAGGCAGCAGAAGTTTGAGGTCAGAGCTTTCCTTCTTCTAGATGAGATGCCTACTGATGAGCCCTATCTGCCCAAAGCAACTGGTTTTAAGGTGCCAGTAACCTGCCTTTGTCCCTTCTTCTGTCAGTAGAAACATTTCTGCCAGACTTAGTGGCTAAGCCAGGCATGAAGGCCAGGAGCTGGTCCTGGTTGTCAGAGGCTATTTGAGGTGCATTCCATTGGGAGCAATTAATAGGTGGTGGGAGCTTGTCCCCATTAATACCCCCAGCTATCATCATCAGGTGCTGTGCCCAGTTTGAGCTTTGACTGCCATGGAACACACACTCCTGTTTTGGGTCAAGTGGTTCAATTTATTGGTATTCATTTCCAGTTCTCTGGCTGCTGTCTCCACCATCATTTGTCTTTGTCTTCCTCTTGCTTTCTTCCCTTCAATCTTTCCCATAATTACGGTGCGTTTTAACTCCTCTTTCCTAATCACATGTCCAATAAAGTTAAGTTGCCTTTTCATGAACTCATACATTATTTCTCTTTTTGTGTTTGCTCTGTTCATGACATCCTTTTTAGATATTTGTTTCGTCCATGATATTCTTTGCATCCTCCTCAAAAACCACATCTCTGCTGCTCCAATTTGTTTCCTCATGTTACTAGATATTGTCCAACATTCTGAGCCATATAACATAACTGGATAAACCTAACATTTCAGTACTCTGAGGTGGGTTGTCATGCCTAGTTTAGTATTGATCAGTATATTCTTCATTTTCATAAAGGTGTTTTTTGCCATCCCTATTCTTCTTCTGATGTCCATGTCGCATCTGCCATCTGATGTCACCCAGCTTCCTAAGTAGCAAAAGTTCTGTACCTGTTTTATGTCTTCCCCATTTATTCTCAGCCTACAGATAGGATTCTCCTTCATTTTGGATATCACCATACATTCTGTATTTTTGCAATTGATAGTTAGACCCATTTTTGCACTTTCTTCAACAACTGTATCAATTAAGTTTTGTAGTTCTTCCTCCGTACTTGCAATTAACACAGTGTCATCTGCATATCTGAAATTATTGATGTTTTCACCGCCAAATTTGATTCCCAAGATGTCTCTTATTTTTTGTAATATTGTTTCACCGTACACATTAAATAAATTAGGGGAGAAAATGCACCCTTGTCGAACGCCTCTCTTGATTTTCAAAAACTGACTCACTTCTCCATCTATTCTTACAGCGGCAGTTTATACCCCCAGCTATAATAATCTTAAAGAGCCAAGGTAGCTGTAAAGGGGAATATAGGTACTGGAAACTAAGATCCGTTTCTCAGAGTGGTTCAAAATCAATGAACAATGTTGCAAATGACACCAGAGAAGATAGTGAAACTGCATAATGCTCAGTGAGGACTGTAAGGGGACACTGAAAGACTGGTGGTCTAATATTGGCAGATGGAATACAGTTCATTCGATGCATATTGGTACATAGTGGTCAATTTGGTGATTTTATGCAAGGTGTCGAAAAGCAGAGAAATTTTAATAGCTCATGAAGCTATTAAAATGTATGTCCATAAAAAGGTAAATAATATTTTGTGGCATGACTCATAGGATATGAAACTTGAGATAGAAAGATGTATCTGCATATATAGTCCATAAGACCAGAATGGTAGTAAAATCTACTGTACTGGGGTCTAACATGGAAGTCAAGCTTGAAACTTTGAAAATCAGAGCAGAAGTATTCCATCCAACCCTTCAGGCCTGCTCCAATATTCAACAGTAAATTGCAAGATTATCCACGTTCATTGTCCCATATCCTTCAAACCCTCTAGCTCCCAGAACAGATACTAATTCTTCATTGAAAGTATTTAAAAATTTGGTTTCAACTGATTTCTGTAGCAAAAATTTCTACAGATTCATTCTTCTCCAGACATTTTTCCTCATCTCAGTCTTAAAAGTCATACCATTTATCCTTTGAATGTGACCTCCGGCACCAGCTAACCTGTCCAATCGTGTTAGAACCTTGTAGTTTTCTCATAGATCACAGATCATCTCATAGATCAGTCTACTCAAACTTTATTGAAATCCTTCCTCAGAAAATGAGGCTAAAATTTTATAGCACTCACGCTGCTGTCTCACCAAGACCCTATATAATTTCACCACTTTCTCAGGTCTTTTTATATAAAGGCCAGCATTCCACTTTCCACTGCCTTCTGGTTCTCCATACTTGCCTTGACTGATAGACAAGGGCACTCACACTTCATTGAACTTAACCCACCTTCCCTCCCATCTGAATCTATCATTCTTCAGATGATAATCTGCTTTCCCAGAGTGCACTAATCTACTTCATGCTGTAAATGCTATACATCTGTTCACTTCTTCAACTAAATCATACTGGAACTTCTCCTAATACTCCTCAAAGATCATCCTCCCACATCAGCCAACATTTCTCATTCAGTTTCAGTCGCTATTCTTTAAAATTACATGCTAATCTCTTATGTAGGACCTTACTGAGTTTTCTGAAAGTTCATATACACCATTGTTGTTCAGTTGTTCTTCATCATCTATTCTGCTAGTTATATCCTCAGAAAATTACAGTGGATATGTGAAGCATGATTCCTCTTTTGCAAATCTGTGTTGCCTTCATCTGTTATCTTCATGCTTCTCCTGGTACTCCAATATTAAAATTTTTATATTGGTCTCTGGCATTTTCCCTACTACCAATGTCAGACTAATTGGTTCATAAGTGCTTATTTATTTTAAAGTTTTTTTTAAAATTTGGGGGCTGCATGAGTTACCCTCCAACCTATTGGAACTATTCCAGAATCTAAAGAATGTTGGAAATTGGCCAAAATTTCAATTATTTCTTAGGCCACTTCCTTCATTACTCCAGGTTCCAAGTGCTAAATTCAGTGCAGATTCACTTACCATGCTGCTGAGATCAGAGAAAATAAAAAGAAATCTAAAGTAAAAAATAGAAGATATAAGGTTATTATTTATTTGCATAACTGGTATTGCAAAATGACTTAATGCTTAAGTTTATGAAAGGATGAGGCAATATAGGGTCAAAATGTATGCACAATCTCTTAGGTTAGCTAGGGCATATCAGAGACTACAATTCAAGACCATTGGTTTAACATCCACATATGGGAATACCAATGTTTCCTGACATTTTCTGATGGGCTCAGCTTTTCAAACTCAAGTAGATTGCCTGGAGCTGAATGGAAAAGCGAAACTAGATATGGAATAGTTTCCCAAGAAATGTTGAATGATTCCTGTGTGTCAAGTGGGATTGGCATTAATGCAATTCACCAAATCAATCACAAAATTAAATGATTCAAAACTGAAAACACCAACATGCAATAGAAAAAAGATATTGTTGCACTCTAATTGTTTACCAAACAGTGAATAAGTTCATAACTATGATTTTTCTGCACCTTGGGGCATGATGGTATAAAATGATTACTGAGCTAATTCTTCAGTTCTTACTGATCTCACGTCAAAATTATGTGATCACAATATCAAATAAATCACGGCATGGCAGCATGTTAGGGGTCGTAAACACAAAATAATCTGCAGGTGCTGGGGCGAAAGCAACACTCACAACACGCTGGAGGAACTCAGCAGGTCGGGCAGCATCTGTGGAAAAGATCGATCAATGTTTCGGGCCGAAATGGTGACTGATCTTTTCCACGGATGCTGCCCGACCTGCTGAGTTCCTTCAGCATGTTGTGAGTGCAGCATGTTAAGGGATTTGCACATTGGTTATTTGGTGGTCTTGTGTCTGTTTATACATATTTTGAAACATTGTATTATATTTATTTATTTTCTGTAAATGCCTGCAAGAAAATGATTCTCAAGATAGCATATTTTAACATATATATACATATTTTGATAATACATTTATTTTGAACAATTGAACTTGAACTTTGGACTCCAGCTGGGAGTCCTCTATTTTCAGACTCCTTGCACTGTTAAATCTCAGTGGATTATATTGTTAGCTTTAACTTTGTCATCGAAAGGGAGGGATGAAAATTTTCCTGGGACAAGACGTTCATTTTGTGAATTCAAATTCTCCAAATCATAAACCTAATATGAAGCCTAAAATGTTGATATAGTGATATTTTAACCATGGTGGCACAAAGTGCAGATGCAAAGATGGAAATGGAATAATGAAACAAGCTCAGTAGGTAGAGAAATGGTATCTGAGATACAGTATGTGAACATTCTGGCAGATAAAGAAAGTGCAATGTAATTATTTATTTATCTGAAATCCAGGAGGATCATGTCCCAGTTGTGATGTTAGCAAACATCACTATTCCATCCTCCCAACAGAGACTGCATGAATTTACAGCACCAGTTTCAGAGTGAGCAAGGAGGGTGAGGAAAAATAAATGTTACCTTGGAGTAGAAATTGATAGGTTTGTTAATTTCTTTAGATCAATTACATTTAGTTATAAAATGTAAAAATAATGAATCTGAGTTCTACAAACCATGACTTAATGTCTCCTGCTGAGTTTACTTCATTATTTCCTTTCCACCTTTGTATCTCCACTTGGTGCTGCCATGGTTAAAATATCACTATATCAACATTTTGGGCTTTATATGATTTGGAGAATTTGAATTCACAGAATAAATATCTTGCCCCAGGCAGATCTGAAATGGGAGGAGCCAGAGCTTTTTGTGGGTCTGTGCAACTTCTTCCAGTTCATCCACAAAAGTTTACATCTCCTGTTCTCCTGTCTCTTTTTTCCCTTTTCAAGATGGCTGGGGTCCTGTTGCTGTCCATGATCTACAGCTGCTCCCAAACTACGTTCTTCATGGGCGGTGCATTATCGCGCTTGGAACTTGAGGAGCAGCCTGGTGCTTCAGTATCTCTGGGTGCATCTTGGACGACATGCACCTTCGGGGTGTGGACCTGTGAATGACCCAATTCCTTGCCAATGTCACTTACTGAAGATCAAAACATCGAGGCAGTAGGCGCAGCTGTCTGAGGCTGCTGCACTCAAGCGATCTCTCTCTTTCAGTGATGATGCCGAGTCAGGTAAACTTGACTAATCAATGCTGCAGATTGTAACATTGAAACAGCAAGTTGTTGGCCTCTCCTCTCGCTATGGCAGGAGCAATATTTCCCTCTCCCTCATTAGTGAAGGTAGCCAGTCTGAGATGTTAAAGTATTGGGAGAGACAGCAATTTTTTATGGACTATAGATCATGGACTCTGTGGGGCTTGCTATTGCTTGCATGGTTGGTGATGGGAGAGTTGATGCTTTTGCTGGAGCAAGTGGGGGGAGGGAAGGGGGAGGGTTGATGTTTTTGCTGGAGCAAGTGGGGGGAGGGAAGGGGGAGGGTTGATGTTTTTGCTGGAGCAAGTGGGGGGAGGGAAGGGGAGGGTTGATGTTTTTGCTGGAGCAAGTGGGGGAAGGGATGGGGGAGGGTTGATGTTTTTGCTGAAGCAAGTGGGGGTAGGGAAGGGGGAGGGTTGATGTTTTTGCTGGAGCAAGTGGGGGTAGGGAAGGGGGAGGGTTGATGTTTTTGCTGGAGCAAGTGGGGGTAGGGAAGGGGGAGGGTTGATGTTTTTGCTGGAGCAAGTGGGGGTAGGGAAGGGGGAGGGTTGATGTTTTTGCTGGAGCAAGTGGGGGTAGGGAAGGGGGAGGGTTGATGTTTTTGCTGGAGCAAGTGGGGGGAGGGAAGGGGGAGGGTTGATGTTTTTGCTGGAGCAAGTGGGGGTAGGGAAGGGGGAGGGTTGATGTTTTTGCTGGAGCAAGTGGGGGTAGGGAAGGGGGAGGGTTGATGTTTTTGCTGGAGCAAGTGGGGGTAGGGAAGGGGGAGGGTTGATGTTTTTGCTGGAGCAAGTGGGGGTAGGGAAGGGGGAGGGTTGATGTTTTTGCTGGAGCAAGTGGGGGGAGGGAAGGGGAGGGTTGATGTTTTTGCTGGAGCAAGTGGGGGGAGGGAAGGGGGAGGGTTGATGTTTTTGCTGGAGCAAGTGGGGGTAGGGAAGGGGGAAGGGTTGATGTTTTTGCTGGAGCAAGTGGGGGTAGGGAAGGGGGAGGGTTGATGTTTTTGCTGGAGCAAGTGGGGGTAGGGAAGGGGGAGGGTTGATGTTTTTGCTGAAGCAAGTGGGGGTAGGGAAGGGGGAGGGTTGATGTTTTTGCTGGAGCAAGTGGGGGTAGGGAAGGGGGAGGGTTGATGTTTTTGCTGGAGCAAGTGGGGGTAGGGAAGGGGGAGGGTTGATGTTTTTGCTGGAGCAAGTGGGGGTAGGGAAGGGGGAGGGTTGATGTTTTTGCTGGAACAAGTGGGGGTAGGGAAGGGGGAGGGTTGATGTTTTTGCTGGAGCATGTGGGGGTAGGGAAGGGGGAGGGTTGGTGTTTTTGCTGGAGCAAGTGGGGGTAGGGAAGGGGGAGGGTTGATGTTTTTGCTGGAGCAAGTGGGGGTAGGGAAGGGGGAGGGTTGATGTTTTTGCTGCTGTTTGTGCTTGGGAGGGGAGGAGGGCTTTGTGGTTCTAATGTTTTTCTGTCATTCATTCTTCGAGATCTTTCTCTCTTTTGTGGATGTCTGCGAAGAGTAAGAATTTCATGTTGTATACTGTATACTTACTCTGATAATAAATTGAACCATTGAAACATTGATAAAATTCTGTGACTGATGTTTTTATCTATAATATGCTACAAAGGCTGTTCTCTGCAAAGCAAAAGCATGAACAATCAAACTACTAGAGAATAATTCACAAAGAGCAATAACTCAGAGTCACTTATTAGTTTAAAAGTGCTTGTATATCTCCTGTGTCATTTCTCCTTGTCATCACTGGTGATGTTGTCCCAAGTCTTGAGAAGGCTGCTTGGATATCGTGTATAGTGGGCAGAAAAGTATTGAAATATGCAGTCGAATCTCTGCTAGCTTATTCTTGCAATGTTATAGAGTCATGGAAGCAGGTGAAACTTCAGCAATAAAGAGTAAGGGCTTCATGATGATATAGATTTGGGCCTTGTGAGATTATTTGAACCTGGGATCAACTTTATCCTGAGCCTATACAATTGTGAGTCTATGCTGAATCCAACATGGTCTGTGTGGGCTAGTAGAGCCACTGACTCACAGCATCAGTGACCCAGATTCAATCCTGATCTCAGGTGCTGTCTGTCTGCGTGTTCTCCTTGTGACCAGGTGAGGTTTCTCCAAGTACTTTGCCTTCCTCCCACATCCCAAAGACAAGCTGGATGGTAGGTTAGTTAGTTAAAATGCCCCTTTTCTGCAAGTGAGTGGTGGAATCCAGAGGTAGCTAATGAGAATATGGGAACAACAACAAAGAAAGATTAGGTTAATGTAAGATTGTATAAATGAGTGGTTAATGTCTGGCATTAGCTCGATATGACAAAGGGACTGTTTGTTAAGCCCTTCAATGCATCTCTCTACCCAATCCACGAAAAATATTGTAATCCTTGTCATCTATGTCATTGAGGGACTGGAAGCCTCTTTTATTACTGAACAGACCTTAGTTATTCAGTGGGGTCTTTTGTCCACACATAGAACTTAGGTTACTGACCCCTGCAATTTTCTTCTTAGAGCTCCACTTTGCTGACGTTAACCTTGAATTAAAAATGTTTTGATTTGGCTTGGTGACCAGGATCTATCAGAATCAGATTTAATATCATCGGCATATGTCATGAAATTTGTTAACTTTACAGTAGCAGTACAATGAAATGCATGATAAATAAATATAGAGAAAAAAACTGAGTTACATAACGTATATACGTGTCTATTAAATAGTTAGGTTAAAACAAGTAGTGCAAAATAACAAATAAAAAAGTAGTGAGATCATGTTGATGGGTTCAATGTTCATTTAGAAATCAGATGATAGAGAGGAAGAAGCTGTTCCTGAATCACTGAGTGTATGCCTTCAGGCTTCTGTATCTCCTTCCTGACAGTAACAGTGTAAATTTAAAAATGCAAGCACGAGTAACAGTGTGAAGAGGGTATGTCCTGGGTGGTGGGGATCCTTACTGATGGATGCTGCCTTCATAAGGCACTGCTCATTGAAGGTGTCTTGGATACTACAGAGGCTGGTACACAAGATAGAGCTGACTAATTTACAACTTTCTGCAACTTGTTTTGATCTTGAGCAGTAGCCCCTCCCCCATACCAGATGGTGATGCAGCCAGTCAGAATGCTGTCCGCAGTACATTTGCATGGACTTTCACCAGTGTAGCCAATACATCAAAATATAATGTATTTCATGTAAACACGAGGAACTCAGCAGATGCTGGAAATTCAAGCAATACACATCAAAATTGCTGGTGAACGCAGCAGGCCAGGCAACATCTCTAGGAAAAGGTACAGTCGACTGTACCTTTTCCTAGAGATAATGTATTTCACATTGTGTTTAGTGGACTGGTGAACTCTGGGTAAGAAAATGCATTGAAGGACTTACTGATATCCAATGCTGGAAAATCCCAGTGCAGGATACATCACCATCTTCTTGCTAAAATAAAAATGTCCATTTGTTCCTCAAATGTTAAACCTGTTTAATGCTATGGACTCTAAACTGAGGTACTAGGCAGAGGGCTGGAAGTTGAGGCTTATTTTGATCTTCATGTTAATGCAAATCCAAGATAAATTTGGTCCCACAGAACATCACAATCATGGCTACAATCCTACCATAGTTTTTGAAAACCTGAGCCTGCAGATAAACTTTTCTCTAGAGAAGTCAATGCATGATCTTGTGTTTCTAAAGACTTGCACTTGGGTACTTCCATAGCTTCTACCCTGAGGATGGCAGTACTTCTAGACTTGGCTACAATACTTACCTTGAGGCTTTCAGTGTCAAATTGCAGTCAACTTTATAACCAGTGAGGTATCCATTGACTGAGTTGTTCAGGGAGTCAAGACCACAACAACCACTATCTCTTTTCATGAGATAGTTGTGAGTATTCTGGTGGATCTTTCAACATTTTATCATCAGTCTGTGTGGTCTTATGATGCAGCCCTTTAAATTGTGGTTCTCCTTGTTCTCCCAAGACCTTACCATGGCATTTATCCTCTGGGACTTGAAGTCTGATGTGTCAGAGGCAATGGAAATACTCACTGCACAATGATTGTCATGATTAGGTGCCCAGCCTACACCAGGGAAACATTCCACCCTATCCCAGGGAATCATCAAATGTACAAATGTGGATCATAGCTGAAATTTCACTAACAAATGATCACTAACATAATTTATTCTAGGTAAAATCTGTAACTGTGTCAAATATAACAATGATTGATACAGCATTTTAAGAATTATGAGACAAGCATCAGAACCAGTGTGCCCTGTGGAGAAAACCTAATATTAACTACTTCAAAACCTAACATTAACCAAATCTAACTACTGTAGTACATAATTTAATCTAGCAAAAAGGATATTTCATGAAACAAAAGAAAAATTGATGAGAACAAAGAATATTACAGCACAATGCTAGGTTTTCTCCACAAAGGCATGTCTAGTTTCTTTGGAGGATCAAACACAGAATAGTTTTGGTGAACACCTCCATCCATTCCGTGGTACTGGTCTGAGCTTTCAGTCAGTTAACAACTGGGTTCCTGCTTCCAATGCCCAAACTGTTTCATGCTGCTCATTGCAAACTGGAGAAGTAGCATCTCATCATTCAATTGGCCACTTGAGCCCTTCTGCCTTAGTATTGACTTCAACAATTGCGATCTGGTACCAGTTCTTCTGGTGAGCACGTTTGGTGATGGAAGCCAGCTGCACTGAAGCCACAGAAAGTGAGGGCTTATGTGAGATAAAACTGAAATACTTCTGGTTGTTCCCAAAGCCAAAAGAGATAAATTTCTTGATAAATTTGGCAACTTGGTTTCTCTTGTAAAATCTGAAGTGTTATCCTTGATTCAGATTTGAATTTTAAAACCCACATAAAAAAAGCGACCGGAGCAGCATTTTTACACTTAAGAAATATTGCAAAGGTATTTTTGTCCTGTAATGATGCTGAAAAACTAATTCATACCTTTATACCGAATCGACTAAATTACTGCAATGCACTTTTTACTGGCCGTCCAAAGCAATCTATTGACAAACTTTAATTCATTCAGAATGCCTCAGCTAGACTTTTAACTGAAATCAGGACAGGGGAACCCATCACTGTTAGCTATTCTGTATTGGCTTCCTGTATCTTTCAGAATGCATTTTGAGGTTCTCTTACTTGTTTTTAAAGCTGTTTAATGGTCTTGGACTGGAGTACATAGGAGAGTCAGTCGTTCTTGTTTTATAATCTTGCTTGAGCCCTCAGGTCTTCTTCCGTCAGTCACTTAAAATTAAACAAACATTCTCAAAAGTTAATTGGCATATCAGCCTTTTTTTATCAATGCTCCTAGATGGTGGAATTGTTACATGGGGGCGCTGGAAGAGGGGGTGGACCCAAGTGCAAGACACAAACACATCTTGTGAGGTTACCTAAATTGACTAAATCGTTACAAGGAGAGTAAAGCAGAAGTGGGAATAGCGTAATGGACAAGAGCTCAGGCACTGGACTAGGCTGGGACAAAGGGTCTGGGCTAGGACTCGGAACATGAATCTCAGAGCCGGGACATGGAACACGGACCTCGGAGCCAGGACTCAGAACACAAACCTCGGAGCCAGGACTCGGAAGATGGATCTCGGAGCCAGGACTTGATACTTGAAACTTCCAGAGCCAGGACTTGATACTTGAAACCTTGGAGCCAGGGATTCTTCTTATTCACGGGACAGACTCAGACACAGGACGTAGAACACTGAGCTGGGAATTCTCCTTAGGCACAAGACGGAGTCGGGACTCTTCTTGATACAGGGTCAGGATCCTTCCAGGGTACAGGGGCAGGGTCCCTTTTAGATGCAGGACATAGATACGGAGACCACATGACGATGGACAGTACTATAACTGGGCACAAGTACGCCCCAAGCAGCGGTGAGCTCTTGACTCACCCCGGCGGGTTAACTTTAACTGACCCCCTCTGGCAAGGGAAGGCAGCTTGCTGGCACTTGCTTTGGGAGGAGACTAGACTTGCTCCGGCAAGAAACTTAGTTGGCTCCGGCCAGATGACACAGGCTCGCACTACCTTCGGTGACTTCGTTAACACTCTTGCGCCGAACGGTTGAAAGCCGGAGACTTATAAACTGTCGGTTCAGCCGAGAGTAAATTGTCTCTAACCACCAAGCCCGAGGGACATGGGAAAACAGGGAACCAAAGGGAAACAGGGAGTCAAGGGTCCGGATCATAACACAAACAAAGTTAATTTAAAGGGAACCTGATCCAGACCATGACAGGAATTCATTTCCTTAAGCTATAAGGGATGCAGACTCAGTTGACATTATTAACTGCCAACTCAAAACCTATTACATAACCTCGCTTATAATCAACATCCTTTTGTCTTTAATTTTATACTTATTTTTATTTTCATGCTTGTTCCTTATCCCATTGTAAAGCACTTTGAACTACATCATCTGAGTGAAAAGTGCTCTATAAATACATTACGGCCTACAGGGACGAGGTCCAGCGCCTGTCTGTGTGGTGTGCCGACAACAATCTGGCCCTTAACACCCAGAAGACCAAGGAGATCATTGTGGACTTCAGGTATGCCAGGAGTCACACTCACGTCCCCATCTACATCAACAGAACTGTAGTGGAGCGTATATCAAGCTTCAAATTCCTTGGTGTCCACATTTCCGAGGATCTCACCAGGTCCCTGAACTCCTCCATCCTGATCAAAAAGGCGCAACAGCGTCTTTATTTCCTGCGGAGCATGAAGAAAGCTCACCTCTGTCCCAGGATACTGATAGACTTTTACTGCTGTACCCATTGAGAGTATACTCACCAACTGCATCTCAGTGTGGTATGACAATTGTCCCGTATCAGACAGCAAAGCACTCCAGCGTGTGGTGAAAACTGCCCAGCGGATTATCGGCACCCAATTGCCCACCATTGAGAACATCTACCATAAACGCTGCCTGGGCAGGGCGAAAAACATTATCAGGGATGCATCTCACCCTAACCATGGACTTTTTTACTCTCCTCCCATCCGGTAGGCACTACAGGAGCCTCCGCTCCCACACCAGCAGGCACGGGAAGAGCTTCTTCCCTGAGGCTGTGACACTGCTGAACCTCTCATCATAGCGCTAAGCAGTATTGCATCCGTATTGTACTGTCTCAGTACTTTTATATTTGTGTGCTGTAGCACTTTTTTCTTCACAGTTATTTTGTAAATAACACTATTCTTTGCATTTCTGGTCAGATGCTAAATGCATTTCATTGGCTTTGTATCTGTACTCGGCACAATGACAATAAAGTTGAATCTAATCTAATCTAACCTAATTTGTAAGGGGTTTCTTCTTTTATGTTACTGCGAAGGCTAACAAAATGGCTTCTTTGTTATGTTACAATTAAATGGCTTTTCTGTAATAATAACTGTGACATAAGGAGTTCTCTCTCTCTCTCTCTCTGCTTGTTTGAGTTATATTATTCATAAGAGAGGGAACGAACCATTTGGGATAGATGTTATTCTTTCTTGCGTGTCTGTAAGCTATTGCTTTTCGCGGGCTTTGGGGCAGAAGGTGCAATGGGGACAGGGAGAGGAGATGCGATGCTGTAAGCTGGGCGGTGGAACAGACCCTGAACAGGAGTCCGAGGTCCAGGATCTTCGGCGATGAGAGGAGATGAAGACAGACACACATGGAGCGTCTGGTTGACCACCGTGGTTGGTCCCAGGCGGCGGGTTGAGGGGGTCGGAGGGGATCAAATGGTGGAAAGAAGACCCCGTTAATTGAGCTCCAACTGTTGTGCATGAAGTGATTGAACTTTGATAAGTTTGGCGCCTTTTACTTTCCTTTTATATTTTATCTCTATTAATTACATAGTTCCAGTAAGATCTATAAAGTGTAATCATTTAATCGCATGTGTTGTATGGTCTGTTATTTGGTGGGATGGGGTACATCACACAGCATGCACACAAACTTGATTACCCAGTTTGGCTGAAGGCTGCTTCCCCTAGATGGAAGCCAGCTGAGTGAGCCTGAGGCTTACCAGGGGGCTACACATTATTATCATTATTTGTATATGGGCAATGGGATACTCTGACCACTGGAGACCTTCCAGTTCTCTGACCTTAGCTGTCTCTGCCTCATTGCTAGACTTTTGCTTTCCATATGCTTTTTAAAAAATCCATACAGTGGATATGGATTTATTCTCTGAACCGAGAAGACATTTAAGTACCAACTACAGTGGCCAATCTGGAATCACATGTGAGTCAGATCAGATAAGGACAGCAGTTTGACAAAGATGAGAAAAATTGCAGAAGCTGAAAATCCAAGCCACACATACAAAATACAGGAGGAATCCAGCAGGCCAGGCAGCATCTACAGAAAAGAGTAAACCAGTAGACATTTCAAGCTGAAACCCTTGATCAGGACAGCAGTTTGCCTTCCTGAAGGAAATTAGTTAAACTAGATGGGTTTTCGCATCAGTCCAGTTGTTTCGCCAGTGCCACTTCCTCACTGTTCTCAACTACTCTTGGAGTATTACTGAAATCAATGGCATACAACAGGAATTTCCCTTTCTCCATTTCAGCAAGCTACCATTTATCTTGCGGAAGAGATTGTTCACATGTGGTGTTATGATAGAAACCACTACTGTTGTACTGGATTACAATTGCTATGCCAGAAACAGTCCTTTGCATATGATAGTTGTAAAACCATATAAACACCTCACTGTGGGGTGCACTTTTCCAATTTTTTTGTTTGTTTTTGGGGAGTGGTAAAGAGTTTGTGAAATTGAAACTATGCAGAGTAATCACCATATGAGTTTGATTTGTGGATAAAGAAAAATATTTAAATGATCTAAAAAAAACCTAGTGAGTACATTAAACCCTTTAAACAATGCCAGCTGCAGTGAACTTGTCCTTTGCTTGAAAATTACCAGTGCTCAGGAAAGAAAAGAATTGTGCTTATGAAAACATAGCCATTGGCGGGCTATTGAACATGGAACAGGAAGCTTAATGCTCATTTACGTGCTCGTAACCATCACTTCGATGCTGCCCACCAGAATGCAGGAAAAGAGAAAACTGCAGCCGAGTCTCTAAATTGGTTTCTTCAAAATTCACTTTCTTGAATTTAAGTGTAATTCATCTGGACAGAGACAGCAATTTGTGTTTGTAAGTCCATGTGCTTTTTCATCCCAATATTTCCTCTCTGTGTATGAAGATTACCCTCTAGGCAGGAATACAAAGCAACCAAACAGACATTTGATTGCACAAAATCCCAGATGGTAACTTTATGTTTTTTTTTAAGTTTAAATTGTAGTCTGGGGACATAGTTTAAAAATATTTATAAAAATGAATTCGCTGCAATTCTAGCTGAGATACAGCAGTGGGTTGAAGCTAAAAAAAAACGTTGCCATTTGAATTAGACCCTTGTACTATCATCTTATAAGTACTCACAAGATACGGCTCTGTTTAAGGTAGGCAGTTTTTACTTAACCCTAGTTCTCTGCCAGAATGGAAAACACTTCATGCAGATAGACCTGGGTAATATCATGTGTGTTCAGGGCATTACCACATGTTCCTTCAAAGACAATAAAACTAAAAGGAAATAATCTGAAGACAGGGAAAGCAATTGTCAACATTTCCATTTCCAGGGCCTCTTTCTGAGCTTCCATCACTGACGTGCAGAAATCCAGAGTGCATTGGAAGCAGAAGTCCCATTAGCTTCGTGGTGGGATCAAAGTATTAGATCTCATGGCTTGTAATGCATGTTCTGTTTGAGAAAGTAGCTTGAAAATTCATGCTTACAGAATTGAACTTCATATCAAAACGTGAGGGAGAGAGAGTTTAAGGCAGCTGCCATTCTGCTTGCTCAAGCCCACATTGTGTGAGCCTCAACTGCAAAACTTCACCCAGGGATTCACCACATGAATTTCATATGCCCAAGAGAAACAAAGTACCATTTTTAATTTCCACTTTTAAAAGCCAAGAATGGTCATTTCTAGCACAACGAGAGGCTGAGAATAATTTAGAGCTTCTTGGCACTTAATGACTTCTCCTACATTTACAATCCACAACTTAACTATACATGTCAGAATAAAAACAGTAAATTCAGGAACAATTCAGAGAACGCAGCAATTTGAATGCAGCAATTCAGTTTGAAGACCTTTAATCAGAATTGAGAAAAGGAGGTCAATTTAAGCAGATCTTAGGGCCCCTTCGCTTCTTTCTGGAACAAAGACACAACTAGCTCCCCTCCCACCGACACTATTCCCCCAACAGAATTTGTTCATATCCTCAACAACTTTCTCTTTCAATTTTTCCTACTTTTGACAAATCAGAGGTGAATCCATGGTACTCAATTGGACCCAAGGTTTGCTTGCCTTTGTGTTGGGAACATGGATAGGTGTTTGCTCTAAATCTACTCTGGCACTCCTCCCAAACAACTTCTGCACTACATCAATTACTGCAGTGATGCTGCTTCCCACGCCTTTGCAGAAATCATCAATTTTAATACAGTTGTCGCTGATTTCTACCCAGCCCTCAAATTCATTACTCTTGATATTTTTTTTTACTTTTTCCAGATATTGCTGTCTCAACTTCAACAGACAAACTAGTCACCAACATCTACCATAACCCCAAGGACCAATGAAGCTACCTCAACTACAACCCCTCTCATCCTCCCTCATTCCTATCATATTCATTCTCAAATGAGGCTTTCCACGAGGTTTTCTGAAATATTCTCCTTTTCAATGAAATCTGGCTTCCCCTAGTATGTGGAGTCCTCACTTGCTCAGTGTACTCAGTTTCCTGGATGTCTTTGCTCAACATCCTTCATCCAGATAGAACACTATATAAAGTTCACTTGGACTCCCTCTTCCACTCCACAGGCTTCTGCATCCAACACATCCTTCATCACTACTTCCAGCTCCAATGTGATCCCATCACTAGTTATATCTTTCCCTGTACCCACTCCACACACCTTGCTCTGCTCAGAAGCCACCCCTCAATGAAAGCAGATATCAATGATGAAATTCAACATTACTCCCAACGTACCAGAGAATGAATGTTTGTAAATCAAGACTTTAAACCCAGTACAAAGTTGATTTAACATAGATCCACGATCCCTGCCTTCTGTGACCTGGTATCTACATCAGGCACCCTAATAAATTGGAGAAGTACAACCAATGGCATTCTTCCAAATCCATTGGCAGAAAAAGAAAACTATTGTCCATGTCCTCTCTCATGCAACCTTCACAGCACTAAGACAGTAGTTACACTCAGCTGGCTTGAATAGACTGGCCATTTCAGACTGTGCACACCAGCTGTGTAGTGAAAAAGGCACAACAGCACCTCTTTCACCTCAGACAGTTGAGGAAGTTTGGTATGGACCCCCAAATCCTATGAACTTTCTACAGGGGCACAATTAAGAGCACCCTAACTGGCTGCATCACTACCTGGTATGGAAACTGTACCTCCCTTAAAATCGCAGGATTCTGCAGAGAGTGGTGCCAGACAGCCCAGCACATCTGTAGTTGTGAACTTCCCAAGATTCAGGACATTTACAAAGACAGGTGTGAAAAAAGGGCTCAAAGGATCATCGGGGATCTGAGTCACCCCAACCACAATCTATTCCAGCTGCTATCATCCGGGAAACGATACCGCAGCATAAAAGCCAGGACCAACGGGCTCCGGACAGCTTCTTCCACCAGCCCATCAGACTGATGAACTCACGCTGATTTGAGTGTATTTCCATGTTACGTTGACTGTTCTATTTATTATAAATTATTATAAATTACTATGATTGCATGTTGCACATTTAGACGGAGACATAACGTAAATATTTTTACTCTTCATGTATGTGAAGATTATAAGAAATAAAGTCACATACATCAAAGTTGCTGGTGAACGCAGCAGGCCAAGCAGCATCTGTAGGAAGAGGTGCAGTCGACGTTTCAGGCCGAGACCCTTCATCAGGACTAACTGAAGGAAGAGTGAGTAAGGGATTTGAAAGTTGGAGGGGGAGGGGGAGATCCAAAATGATAGGAGAAGACAGGAGGGGGAGGGATAGAGCCGAGAGCTGGACAGGTGATAGGCAAAAGGGGATACGGGAGGATCATGGGACAGGAGGTCCGGGAAGAAAGACAAGGGGGGGCGGTGACCAAGAGGATGGGCAAGAGGTATATTCAGAGGGACAGAGGGAGAAAAAGGAGAGTGAGAGAAAGAATGTGTGCATAAAAATGAGTAACAGATGGGGTACAAGGGGGAGGTGGGGCCTAGCGGAAGTTAGAGAAGTCGATGTTCATGCCATCAGGTTGGAGGCTACCCAGACGGAATATAAGGTGTTGTTCCTCCAACCTGAGTGTGGCCTTATCTTTACAGTAGAGGAGGCTGTGGACAGACATGTCAGAATGGGAATGGGATGTGGAATTAAAATGTGTGGCCACTGGGAGATCCTGCTTTCTCTGGCGGACAGAGCGTAGATGTTCAGCAAAGCGGTCTCCCAGTCTGTGTCGGGTCTCGCCAATATATAAAAGGCCACATCGGGAGCACCGGACGCAGTATATCACCCCAGTCGACTCACAGGTGAAGTGATGCCTCACCTGGAAGGACTGTTTGGGGCCCTGAATGGTGGTAAAGGAGGAAGTGTAAGGGCATGTGTAGCACTTGTTCCGCTTACACGGATAAGTGCCAGGAGGGAGATCAGTGGGGAGGGATGGGGGAGACGAATGGACAAGGGAGTTGTGTAGGGAGCGATCCCTGCGGAATGCAGGGGGGGGGTGGGAAAGATGTGCTTAGCGGTGGGATCCCGTTGGAGGTGGCGGAAGTTACGGAGAATAATATGTTGGACCCGGAGGCTGGTGGGGTGGTAGGTGAGGACCAGGGGAACCCTATTCCTAGTGGGGTGGTGGGAGGATGGAGTGAGAACAGATGTACGTGAAATGGGGGAGATGCGTTTAAGAGCAGAGTCGATAGTGGAGGAAGGGAAGCCCCTTTCTTTAAAAAAGGAAGACCTCTCCCTCGTCCTAGAATGAAAAGCCTCATCCTGAGAGCAGATGCGGCGAAGACGGAGGAATTGCGAGAAGGGGATGGCGTTTTTGCAAGAGACAGGGTGAGAAGAGGAATAGTCCAGATAGCTGTGAGAGTCAGTAGGCTTATAGTAGACATCAGTGGATAAGCTGTCTCCAGAGACAGAGACAGAAAGATCTAGAAAGGGGAGGGAGGCGTCGGAAATGGACCAGGTAAACTTGAGGGCAGGGTGAAAGTTGGAGGCAAAGTTAATAAAGTCAACGAGTTCTGCATGCGTGCAGGAAGCAGCGCCAATGCAGTCGTCGATGTAGCGAAGGAAAAGTGGGGGACAGATACCAGAATAGGCATGGAACATAGATTGTTCCACAAAGCCAACAAAAAGGCAGGCATAGCTAGGACCCATATGGGTGCCCATAGCTACACCTTTAGTTTGGAGGAAGTGGGAGGAGCCAAAGGAGAAATTATTAAGAGTAAGGACTAATTCCGCTAGACGGAGCAGAGTGGTGGTAGAGGGGAACTGATTAGGTCTGGAATCCAAAAAGGAGCGTAGAGCTTTGAGACCTTCCTGATGGGGGATGGAAGTATGTAAGGACTGGACATCCATGGTGAAAATAAAGCGGTGGGGGCCAGGGAACTTAAAATCATCGAAAAGTTTAAGAGCGTGAGAAGTGTCACGAACATAGGTCGGAAGGGATTGAACAAGGGGTGATAAAACAGTGTCGAGGTATGCAGAAATGAGTTGGGTGGGGCAGGAGCAAGCTGAGACAATAGGTCGGCCAGGACAGGCAGGTTTGTGGATCTTGGGTAGGAGGTAGAAACGGGAAGTGCGGGGTGTGGGAACTATAAGGTTGGTAACAGTGGATGGGAGATCCCCTGAGCGGATAAAGTCGGTAATGGTGTGGGAGACAATGGCCTGGTGCTCCTTAGTGGGGTCACGATCGAGGGGTAAATAAGAGGAGGTATCCGCGAGTTGTCGCTATGCCTCGGCAAGGTAGAGGTCAGTACGCCAGACTACAACAGCACCCCCCTTATCAGCGGGTTTAATAATAAGGTTAGGATTAGTGCGGAGGGAGTGGAGAGCAGAGCGTTCCGAAGGAGTGAGGTTGGAATGGGGACAAGGTGCGGTGAAGTCGAGACAGTTGATGTCCCGTCGGCAGTTAGCAATAAAGAGATCCAGAGCAGGCAGAAGACCAGAGCGGGGTGTCCATGAAGAAGAAGAGGGTTGAAGACGGGAGAAGGGGTCATCGGTGGGAGTGGAAGAGTCCTTGCCGAAGAAGTAGGCTCGGAGACGGAGACGGCGGAAGAATAGTTCCGCATCATGGCGAACACGGAACTCGCTGAGGTGTGGGTGAAGGGGGACAAACGTGAGGCCCTTACTGAGAACAGAGCGCTCTGCCTCCGACAGGTGAAGGTCGGAGGGGATGGTAAAGACCCGGCACGGATGAGAGCTGAGATCGGGGGGGGGGGTGGCTGGTGGTGTCAGTGGAGAGGGGAGGGTTGGGGTGAGAGGAAGATGGAGCCTCTGAGGGCCCAGGAGTTGACAGTGGGATCTGAGGAAGACGGGGCTGCGGAGTGGTGGTGGGGGAAGGGGAGACGGGAGTCACAATAGCAGCACATAAAGACCCGGCCTGGAGTTCAAGGCTGGAGTCGCAGTTGGTGGTTGCGCAATCACTTCGAAAGTGTCTATGGTCGTTGCTGGAGTCCGAGTTTTGAATATGCCCTGAGGTGTTGGAGCCGCCGAGATCAATGGCAGAGGCCGCAATCTGAAGTTCATGCCTGCTAGCGTCAGGGCCGGCAGGCTCTGGAGTCCGTAGATGTAGGATCTTGCGATCTTTGCCTAACATGACAAAGTCAAAAAAACGGTGATGGCAGGCGTGAATCCGACGGAGGATGAAATAACGGATAGGACCATTACAGACGGCGAAGAAAGTGTCCCGAAGGTGTGTAAAGTCAATTCGATTCAATTAATTTCATGAGCATTCAGGCAACTCCATCATGGCAAGAGAATACCAGATGCAAAGAGGAAAAGCTTCAAAGATGTTCTCAAAGCCTCAGTGAACAAATGCGACAAGACCAATAAACTGGGGATTCTTTGCTTGTGATTGCTCAAAATAGTAAAGGATTCTGGGTGACATTGAAAACTTTGTGTCTATTTGATGGGAATACGTAAAGGTCCAACATAAACAGCAGAAAACATTGCACTGCTCGGAAACACTCTACACTGCCATGGATGTACTGTTCCACCTGTGGCTAAGTCTGCAGCTTTCACTTTGACCTAATCGGACACACCAGAAAAGGAGGGGAAAGAATCACCCTGTCTGAGAGATAAAAGAAGATCATTATAGCAGATGTAGAAGGAGAATTGGGTATAATCAATGGAAGTAGAGATGTTGAAACCATGCCTGACAACCGGTGAACTGCAGATGCAAAAGAAAAAGGCAGATAGAGATAGTTCATTACCAGTCATTGAAGGCTTGAAATAAAGGACTATACATGTAAGAGAGTTAGAACAAAGAGAAAAAATAAAGGTTGTATTTATATATCAATTTGGAACTTCTGGATGTCCAAAAGCATTTTTGTGATAATACTTAAAAAATAAATACTAGTTGTGCACAGGAACGTCTCCTCTTCCTGGATTTATGAAATGGAAATCATGTTAGAGTAATCCACAAATTTCTTTGTGGACTTAATGAGCAATATAAATAAGCAGCAACCAAGAAATATGATTTTCAATAAGGTTCAATTCAAGCTACTCAAAACAAGTGGAACAGAGGGTATTACAGGGACTTGGATTTAAAATTGCATACCAGACAAATCAAATCAAATAAACAGTTCAAGTTGTTAGGCTGTGATATTTTTTTGTACACTGTTTCTCAAGTCTTCATTTTTCTGACATCACCATAATTTGCAAGGGAGTGAATTGCATTTGGTTTTGCAGCACTCTGTTATTGCTGGACTTGGTTATCAGCTCAGATATTAGTGTCCAAGTCTCTGGAATATGAATTCCAGAAACAACAATCTGGTTTGCTCTCAAATGCCTCCTTTGTTCATTGGGAGTTAGAAAGGGACATGCAGTGAACAAATAAATAATGAAAATATCTTCGGATGCAGGATGAGAGATTGGCAACAATAATAAAGAGAGGTAATTCAGTTCAGTTCGATTCTGGATTCAATTTTTGAGCTTGGGTTTTGTAGGAGCAAACTAAAAGATCCCACTGATTTGGCGTTTGCAATAACAGGTAATATATTAAAAATTGCTGTGCTCCAGGAGACTAGTCAAAGCAGTACCCGATCACGAATTTAGTATCACATTTACATTCTCATTTTATGAGTTTATCAGTAAAACAATACTCTGAAAGCACAATGGTGAGTTAATTAAGTAACAACAAAGTCCTGATTACAGATTAAAATGATTGTCCACAGGTCTAATAGTAAATCCAAGTTTCTATTACAACAATGGGTGCTCACTATAAGGTAATTGATGAAACTCCTGAACCTCGGATCTCATTACTGTTGCATTCCATGACTCTACTTCGAGGCTTTGTCCACAGTTCCCTGTAACCACATAAGCACAATCATCTTCCCTATTTACCAGTTACTACCCATCACTATTCTTCCCCATACAAAAGATTTTAAGGCAGAAAATATTCCAAAGAATTTCCATGGGAATTGTTCTTGAGTTACAACTGTACATGATACTGCAAGAAATGCAATTTCATGTAAAAAAATCTCTGACACAGGAGGTACTGCAGATGCTGGAAATCTAGAGAGATACACACAATGTGCTGGAGGAGCTCAGCAGGTCAGTCAGCATCTACAGATGGAAATAAACAGCAGACATTTTGGGTCAAGATCCTTCATCAGGACTGACCCCTTCCTAAGTTTAAATTTACACAAACCCCATTCTCCAGAAATAACGCAAACAACAGGAATTCTGCAGATGCTGGAAATTCAAGCAACATACATCAAAGTTGCTGGTGAACGCAGCAGGCCAAGCAGCATCTATAGGAAGAGGCGCAGTCGACGTTTCAGGCCGAGACCCTTCGTCCTGACGAAGGGTCTCGGCCTGAAACGTCGACTGCGCCTCTTCCTATAGATGCTGCTTGGCCTGCTGCGTTCACCAGCAACTTTGATGTATGTTGCTCTCCAGAAATAACTATCACTTTCATTGCCAGTCGATGTTCCCTCCCTATCCACAAGTTATACGCCTCTTTACCTGCTCTAGGCTTATGCTATTCTTTTTGCATAATTTAATTGATATGGAAGGCATGCAAAAGAGCTTAACCTGAGTAAACTGATGCAGTTGTGGCCTAGTATCTTGGAGTGTAATGGCTGAATGACCCTCCAGTACCAAGGAAAAACTAGGCAATGCATATAAAATAAAGAAACACAATTTCTGTTGTTTCCTTCCCAGTTCTGATGAAGAATCTTTGGCCTGAAAGATTAATTCTGTATTTAACTTCCCATGGAGGTGACCTGACATATTGAGTATATGCAGCATTTTTTGTGTGTTTTTATGATGAAGCCCCAGCTCTGTATAGCACAGAAATATTATTGATCAGCACTTCTAGGAAAACCAACATCACCATCTGCTTGAAATATTTTATCAGTGAAAATGATGCTATATATTTGTGTATTGACCTCTCATCTTCAGCAGAGCAAGCAGGACAACTTCAACAATAAACAAACAATAATGCTGGAAAAGTGCTGGAGGTCAGACAGTATCTATGGAAAGAGAAATAATCAATTTCTCAGGTCTATAACAACTTAATCAAAAGTGGGGGTTCTGAATGTTCGTTAGAAATGGCCACTCTGAACATTTTGGGCAATACACTCAAAATGCTGGAGATACTCAGCAGGTTAGGCAGCATCTGTGGAAGGAAATAAACAATTGATGAGACCCTTCATCAGGATTGGAAAGGAAAGGGACTAATGCCAGAATGGACAGTAGCGGAGGCAGCACAAACTGCCAGGTGATAGGTGAGACCAGGTGAGAGGGAAGTGGGTGGGAAGGGGGAACTGAAATAAGAAGCTGGGAGGGGATAGATGGAAGAGGTAAAAGGCTGAAGAAGAAAAAATCTAATAGGAGAGAACAATGCATTATAGAAGAAAGGGAATGAGGAGAGGGAACCAGAACAAAGTGATGGGCTGGTGGGGAGAAGGGGTTAAAGTGTAACTAGAATGGGGAATGGAGAAAAGGGAAAAAGGAGGGAGGAATAAGAAAATGCTGTACAAGAAGTTAGAGAAATTGATATTCATAGGCCCAGGCTGTAGGCTACTCAGATGAGGTGTTGATCCTCCAACCTGGGTTTGACTCATTTGTGGACAGACATCTCAGAATGGCAATGGGAAGTTGAACTGAAATGGGTAGCCACCCGGAGACTGCCATTTGCAGTGGTCGGAGTGAAGTTGTTCAACAAAGCAATCCCTCAATCTGCGTCAGGTCTCACTGATGTAGCGGAGGCCACAGTGGGGGCACTAGATGACCCTAACAGTCTTGCAGTGAAGTGACACCCCACCTGGAAGGACTGTTTGGGGCCCTGAATGTTGGTGAGGAAGGAGATGTAGGAGCAGGTGTAGTACTTGTCCTGTTTGCAGGGATAAATCCCAGTGTGGAGGGACAACTGGACAAGGGAGTCATGGAGAAAGCAACCTCTACGGAAAGGGAAGGGTGTGTTGGGAGGGAAAGACATGCTTAGTGGTAGGATCCTGGTGGATATGGTGGAAGTTACAGAGAATGACATGCTGGATATGGAGGTTTGTAGGGTAGTAAGGAAGGACTATTTCAGAGGATCATTATCATTTTCATTTCATTTCATTATTATCCTTTCAGAGGATCAGTCCTGGATCTGACACATAACTGCCATTACAAAGAAGGCATGGCAATGCCTCTACTTTCTTAGGAGTTTTCAAGGATTCAGCATGTCAACTAATACTTTGACAAACTTCTATAGATGCGCAGTAAAGAGTATACGGACTGATATGGAAACATTGATGCCCATGAATGGAAAAGCCTACAAAAAGTAGTGGAAACAGCCCAGTCTATTGTGGGTAAAGGCTTCCCCACCATTGAGCCCATCTACATAGAAAACTAGGTGCAGGAGTAAGCCATTCGGCCCTTCGAGCCTGCACCGCCATTTATTATGATCATGGCTGATCATCCAACTCAGAACCCTGCACCAGCCTTCCCTCCATACCCCCTGATCCCCGTAACCACAAGGGCCATATCTAACTCCCTCTTAAATATAGCCAATGAACTGGCCTCAACTGCTTCCTGTGGCAGAGAATTCCACAGATTCACCACTCTCTGTGTGAAGAAGTTTTTCCTAATCTCGGTCCTAAAAGGCTTCCCCTTTATCCTCAAACTGTGACCCCTCGTTCTGGACTTCCCCAACATCGGGAACAATCTTCCTGCATCTAGCCTGTCCAATCCCTTTAGGATTTTATACGTTTCAATCAGATCCCCCCTCAATCTTCTAAATTCCAACGAGTTCAAGCCCAGTTCATATAGTTTTTCTTCATATGAAAGTCCTGCCATCCCAGGACTCAATCTGGTGAACCTTCTTTGTACTCCTCTATGGCAAGGATGTCTTTCCTCAGATTAGGGGACCAAAACTGCACACAATACTCCAGGTGTGGTCTCACCAAGGCCTTGTACAACTGCAGTAGTACCTCCCTGCTCCTGTACTCAAATCCTCTCGCTATAAATGCCAGCATACCATTCGCCTTTTTCACCGCCTGCTGTACCTGCATGCCCACTTTCAATGACTGGTGTATAATGACACCCAGGTCTCGTTGCACCTCCCCTTTTCCTAATCGGCCACCATTCAGATAATAATCTGTTTTCCTATTTTTGTCACCAAAGTGGATAACTTCACATTTATCCACATTAAATTGCATCTGCCATGAATTTGCCCACTCACCCAACCTATCCAAGTCACCCTGCATCCTCTTAGCATCCTCCTCACAGCTAACACTGCCACCCAGCTTCGTGTCATCCGCAAATTTGGAGATGCTGCATTTAATTCCCTCATCCAAGTCATTAATATATATTGTAAACAACTGGGGTCCCAGCACTGAGCCTTGCGGTACCCCACTAGTCACCGCCTGCCATTCTGAAAAGGTCCCGTTTATTTCCACTCTTTGCTTCCTGTCTGTTAACCAATTCTCTATCCACATCAATACCTTACCCCCAATACCATGTGCTTTAAGTTTGCACACTAATCTCCTGTGTGGGACCTTGTCAAAAGCCTTTTGAAAATCCAAATATACCACATCCACTGGTTCTCCCCTATCCACTCTACTAGTTACATCCTCAAAAAATTCTATGAGATTCGTCAGACATGAGGAACACTGAGCACTGTTACAAGAAAGTAACATCCATCTTCCAGGACCCTCTCCATCCAGGCCATGCTCTCTACTCATTGCTGCCAGCAGAAAGGGGGTACAGGAGCTCAGGTCCCACACCAGAACATTCAGGAACAGTTATTTCCACTCAACTATAATGCTGTTGGATCTATTGCTGCGATGATGCCATACTTAAGTTGGAGAAACAACACCTTATATTCCACCAGGGAAGGCTCCAACCTGACGGCATGAACATTGATGTCTCAAACTTCCAGTAATGCCCCCCCTTCTCCTTCACCATTCTCCATTCCCATTTCACTCTCTCACTTTTTCTCCTTACCTGCACATCACCTCCCTCTGGTCTTCCTCCCTCTTTCCTTTCTTCCATGGCCTTCTGTTCACTTGTATCTGATTCCCCCTTCTCCAGCCTTCTATCTCTTCCACCAATTGACTTCCCGGTTCCTTACTTCACCCCTCCCCTTCCCCTGGTTTCACCTATCACCTACAACCTTGTACTTCTTCCTCTCCTCCCCCACCTTCTTACTCTGACCTCTTATCTCTTTTTTCCAGTCTTGATGAAGGGTCTCAGCTCAAAATATCAACTGTTTACTCTTTTCCATAGATGCTGCCTGGCCTGCTGAGTTCCTCCAGCATTTGGTGTGTATTACTTTACTTTTCCAGCATCTGCAGATTTTCTTTTGTTTATTTATTTATTTTTCCTCTATTTGTATTTGCACAGTTTATTGTCTTTTGGACATTGGTTGTTTGTCCATCTTTGCTGTGTGTGGTTTTTAATTGATTTTATTATTATGTTTATTTCCATTTGCAGTGAAGGCCCTTAAGAAAACGAATCTTAGGGTAGTATATGGTGACATACACGTACTTTGATAATAAATTTACTATGACTTTGACAAGCTGAGCTCTATCCTTGTTATGATGGTGGGAGGATGAAACGAGGGCAGATGTGCAGGAAATGAAAGAGATGTAGATGAGGGTAGCATTGATGGTGATAGAAGGAAAATCAGGTTCTTTGAATAATGTGGACATAAGACCATAAGATGTAGGAGCAGAATTAGACCATTTCTCCCATGAGTCTGCTCCGCCATTTCATCATGGCTGATCCATTTTTCATCTCTGCCCAATTTCCTGCCTTCTCCCCACATCCCTTCATGCCCTGACCAGTCAAGAATCTATCAAACTCTACCTTAAGTATACTGTACATAAAGACTTGGCCTCCACAGCTAGCAAAGAATTCCATGGATTTACCACTCTCAGATGTAATAGAATAGAAAGCTTCATTCTGAGAACAGATGCAGTGGAGATGGAGGAACTGAGAGAAGGGAAAAATGTTTTTATAAGTGACAGGGAGGGAAGAGGTATAATCAAGATAAGTGTGTGTTGGTAGGTTTGGAAAAGATGGAGTTTGTCTCCATAGATAGAGACAGAGAAATTGAGAGAAGTGTCAGAGATGGACCGAGTAAATATTTGAAACATTATCCTTTTTCTTCCTTAGACTCCCAGTCCATTTCATTCTTTACATTACCCTCAAGAAAGATTCTGTAATTGTTTCTTTATACTGTTTGCTCTAACTGTTTCTCTTTCCTGTTGCCCTTGTAAAGTTACAAAGTTAATTTTTCAGGCTCTCTCTTGCTGAATTGTACCCAAAACTCCCAACTCTGTCATGTTATTTATTGGTAAGTCTTGACAAGATAATTTCGGTGACATTCAGTACAGCATAGAAAAAATCGAATCATACACCACAGAAATGGGCTCTTCTGGTCCACGTCGGTCCATACTAACTGTAATTCCTTTCAACACTAATCATATTTGCCTGCATGAGCTCGAATTCCTCTATATCTTTTAATATGTTATCTTCAATTACTGAAAATTTGCTTCAATTCTCCCTTGCATTAATCAAAAAAGGTCTAAAGATTATAGATTTTTTGATCTCTTTAGTATGACTATCTATTCCCTATCCATGATTGTATATGCCATATTTGTAGCTGTTGAAATTTACTTTGATACTGGGTTCAGTTGTCCCTTTGAGATTTTCAGAATACCGGTATAGCATATCTCATTTGTATTTTGTGGTACTAGTTACACACCAATGTCACTTGTGTCTCTGGTTTATATTACTTTGCTATTTGATGTGTCATTTTTCTCTGTTCTGTGTCCTTCCATTGGAACTCAAGAACATGGTTCACCTCCAGGGACATTACTAGACATTACATATACAAGGAAAATGGCTAATTCCACATGGATCTCTGACATATCCATTCTGTCAACTGCTTGTCATAATTGCTACTTCACTGTGAAAATCCCATTCTGCATTTCCTTCACATTAGATCACTTTCTGCTTCTATCAGCAAATTCGTAAACTTAACATCAATGTATATCTAAAGCTTTTTTTGTGTGTGTTTCTACTTCCATGTGTAAATAAAGGAGTGTAATCACAATAGAATACTTTTTGGAAGATAGGCAGATGTCATCTATACCAGTTAGCCCATCCTCACCTACATATGTAAGCCCATTTACTATAATTTGTAGTACCCAATAGAAAAGCATGTGGTCACAGGGAGAAACTCTGCACAGAAAGTAGCAGATGTCAGGATGGGAACCAGTTCACAGAAGTTCTACTCACTGCCCCACTTTGCTGGCGAAAAGATGAGGAAGTAAAGTACGCACTGGAGTTGTATTGTTGAATACAGCAGCAAGCTACACAACCCCACATATACCATAGTACGTTTGCATTGGCTGGGAATTGGATCTGGATGAAACTTTACATCTCATTTGATTATTGTATCATTTCTTAATGCATGTATGCATTTCTAAATGACAATAAAAGAGGACTGAGTGTTCTCATAATCTAATTATCTATACTATTAACATTAGCTCTTTCTGCTTCTTATACTTCTCAATTTTTATTCTTCTTGTTCTGATTTCTTTGTCATTTATTTTTACACAAATGAAGACTCTCTTCACAACATTTAATATATTAAAATGTTAAAAATCTTGGTGCACTTTTAAACGATCCAAGAAAGCAGCACTTAACAAAAAGAGCCTGTGCTCTGATTTCAATATGTATTCCTTTATTTCCAAGTGTGGTGCCATTCTTAATAAATATTAGTGCAGTTTGACTTACAACACATTTCTTTTGTATCACTTGGGGCAGGGCTATCACTGTCAATAGTGAGAATGTAGCACATGGATGATAAATGCTAAGATCAGCTCTCTGCTATGTTGTGGATGTGAATTATGATTTGAAATAGCTTCGGCATCTGCAACTTGTTCTTGAGGAAAGAATTGCCTTGCGTAGTGTAGGCGTTCCTGTCTTCAGGGATTGCTGTTGCTGTTGCAGCTGCATCTGCTAACAGCCACACCCACGGTGAGCTGCCAAAGGTGGGAGAGGGAATACATGCTACATTACTCTCAAACATGCACATTTTCCTTCCACTAATTTAATGAAAGGTTTGAAGCAAACTAAAAACACTTTACGTCATTTGACTATAAAAAAAGCAACTATTGAGCACGTAATATTTCATTCATTATTGCTGAGGGAAATATCATCATTAACACTTTCCTCAGAGGTAAAATCACAAGCCTCTGGTATTTTTGTGCATACTTTATTTCGGTAGTCATCATCCTAAAATTCTCTGGGTCTCCAGTGTTTTTCTCTTACAGCTACTTGTTTTACATGCAGAAATCATTATGGAGCCTACATCTAGCATGACTACAACAAGCTTCCTCAACTTTGTTTAAATTGCTACAACTTTTCTTCAATACCATATTTTGTTTTGAAAACTGAAATATAATTGAAAATCCATTGGATCAAAATAACCTGATTATTGAGAGGATACTTTCAAAGTGTGAAGGTACATCACCTGTACAGTCAGCAACCCTTTTAGTTTATAATATAGAACATATGGAGCTTGTGAGGTAATAGACAGTGTTGCATTTCCTTGTGTTAACCTGGATCATCTGTCAGTTGATTGTTTGTTTATGAATGATTCCTTTAATGAGCAAAGTGGAGACTTCTTATATCATCTACAAATGAATATTTTTAATTAGCATTTCATGCAACTGGAACATGTTAAATACTTAGACATAAACCTGGCAGCTGATACTGTCTTTCATATGATATTCATTACTGGTTTTCCAAGTTATTTTATCTGCACAGATATCAGTGTTTATATGTGCACTTCATTTCTTATGAAGTAATTTCTAACTCAAACAATTGTGTATATGGAAATGTTTTATGACTTAAGCCATACTGAACTCTTTTATTCTTCAATATTCCCAAGGCTGCAACTCATATTTTACATGGAACCAGGTGCTTCTGTAAGCTCAGTGGGATTCAAAAGCATAAAATACATAGTGAATAGAAAAAAAATCTCTATAGAAATCTTAAAATTAGATTTGGTTTTGAATAGAAATATCCACCAAAAAATCCTGACTCTCTCAAGTTGTACTCCTAAAATGAAAGCTAGCATTGTTCTTTTTGGTCTGTTCCCAAGCACCATCTTCTACAGTAATTTGGCAGTACAGGTTGAACACCCCTTATCCGTAATTCCAAAATTGGAAAATCTCTGAAATTCAAACTCATCGCACATTGGAAAATTCCACAAGGCATTGGGAATGTTCCCAGGTGATGTGCAGATCTTTCAGCATCAGAGACAGTTCTGAGAAGTGACCTCACCATTGTAATAAACAGCAGTTAATGAAAAATAGGAAAACACTGCATAAAGCAAAAAAAAAATCTCAATCATGTATTGAAAGAAAACATTTGAGAGCGTTGGAGTAAACATGTGCAGCTTAATGGCGTGCTGATCATGAAACAAGGAAAGATCTATCATAAAGAATGGAAAATTAAAGGTAATTGTGAATATTTAATAGGCTGGTTGCATAAATTTAAGTAAAAGGGCAGTATTACATTTCTAAAGATTTAAAAAATGTTAAAGATAAAGCGTCTGTTGATCATTAAGCAATGATTAGTTTGCAAAGATTGTCGCTGATGAAAATCTAACACCAGAACAAGTCTACAGTGCTGATTGTTTTTATATCTCACATAAAACCTTAAAAAGTAGTAAAATACAAACACAGTGTACTGTAACCTTTTAATTAAAACATGTGTGTAGAGACTGAAAGCCTGGTGTTGTCTGTTGTTGTTCAACAGCTGATTCATCTTTTCACCCGATGCTGCCTTGTTGCTTTTGTCATCCTGCACATGCTGTATTTTCATTATATTAATAGTATGTAATATTTTTTACTGTTACATATATATGTGTGTGATGAACAAGTGTAAGACAAAGACGTAAGCACATAAATTCAGAGTTGGATATGATGGCGACCCCAAGCAATCTCATTATATGTTCCAAAATCAAAAATCAGGAAGTATTTCTGGCCCCAAACATTTTGGAAAAGGGGTACTCAAAATGTACTTGACAGAGATTTCTGAAATAAACTTCTCACACATAACTAGATGCTGAAGATTGTGTATTTTACGTTGCCAGTTAAAAGATTTCTAAGGAAACAGGCCTGACAAAATCAAGCTATTGCCTTCTTCTTCAATGTCACTCTGCACTAAATACTGATTGTGATTTGTTGGAACTGGTTAGGATCAAATCATGGAGTATTTAGTGATTTCTAATCAAGTTCTACATTTACTAAGCCATTGTGTTTAAGATTTGCAGAAAAATGAAAATGATTAAGTATTATAATAAGTAAAATAAAAATCAAAAATGAGGAGAGGAGATGATTTTTGGGTGGACTTGTAATCAGTTCAGGATCTTCCTTCAAAAAATTATCCTTCTGATTTATATGTTTGAAGGGCTGAAAACATATTTGCACAGTTCTTTTTTGGGTGAATACTCCCAATGCAGTACTGGGAGTGTAGGTCAAAAATATAAAGGTGATTTAGCTGTAGTTCGTGCTACTGCTTAATATGGTTCCGTGATAGTAGCCTAATCGTGATTTGTCTTATATCACGTCCTTTTTTCTTTCAATACTACACCTCTAACTGTAATGCCAATTACAGAATGTTCTGAGGTGTACACATCAGAAACTCATAGTATGCAGGTCATGAGTTTCCATTGAATAATTTTAACAACAGATAACTGTCAGAACAACATCCATGATTTCCAGCTAAATATTCCCAGTGGGAGAAACCATGCCAGGAGCATGCATTTGAAAATCGGCCTGTTGAATTGCTTTGTATTATATCTAGTTAACTGAATCACATGGAAATAGACAAACTGCTTTCAGCATTTGCTAAGAAAAGAAACAAAGATTTTATGTTTGACCATCTCGCCAGAAGGCACCATCAACATTAGCAAAACCACACCCAGGCCATCTCGCTTCTCCCTTCTTCAATTCAAAAGCCTGAAGGTCCAATATGTACCACCAGGCCCAAGGGCAGCTTCTATTATAAGACTATTAAATGATTTCCTAGTATGACAAGGTAGTCTCTTAACTCACAATCTACCTCATTATGATCTTTTAGATTTTTTAAAAATCTGGACTGAACTTCTGCTGTGGCTGTTACCCTTATTCTGCTTTGTCATTGTTTTAACTTTTCTTTTCCTCAATGCACAAAGTAAATAGCTTAAGTTTGCTCTTTCCTTAAACTATAGATGTATCGTGATTTAAGGATAAGATTTGGTATGCAAATTTGGTAGACAGTTTATCAAATGTATCTTATCAAATTTTCGGGAGACTTGGAGCAGTAGTGATGATTTTAAAGAGAGACGTATTCCTTTATTTTGCCTTATTTGCTCTTTCATGCAATTTCAGTCAAAAGTGATTTGAAAATTCAGTAACTAAAACTGAAGTAAGAATTAAAACATGAAAAGTGCTTTGCATTGTAATCAATAACCTACATATCAAATGTAAGACTAGCACTTAGTGACACATGCACCTCCCAAACCATCAACAAATCCAATCATCCAAATGGCTACTGCCAACATTGTCTGCAGATCTCCTCTATTGTGGATTGCATACTGTAAATACAGACTAGGAGATGTGATATTAATTTCCTTCAATTACAGTAAGGCAGGCTCTAAACATATTAGAAAAGGATGACAAAGAGGCTTAACTCTAGAATTCATGTTATTACAATTTTATTTCTATTTGATCATACAATACAGATAAGTAAACGCATGAACATAAAGAGGGAAAAATAAGGAATTTTAAAATCAGAAATACAGTAAGATTGTTCAACCTTTATAAGGCTGATATTCTCATTTTGCCAAACATTAAATGATGAGCAGACGTCAGTAAATCTGAATGTCTGCAACTGGTAAATATATTTTATTCTGTGTATAAAACTAAAGAAAAGGTCTTCCAATCATCTGACGCTATAAATAAATGAATGTTAATTGTGCACACTTTATTTACTAACGGACGATTTGCATGTAAGAAAACACAACAAGTAAGTGTGTTTTGGTGTCCATAGCTGTATGCCTGTTTTCCAATTATAAAAAAGCCATTTCCAATTAAATCTTCACAGTCAGAAATGGCCGTGGTGATCATTTTGGTTACCAACATTCCATGCTCACACTACTGAATGCAATAGTTCAACAAAAGGCACGAGATGCATTTTTTTGTTGGTCAACTATTAGGCAGGAAACTTAGGTACAAACCTTTCCAGAGATTCCATTCATTGCAAATAGTCTAGACAGCCAATTAAATATATGCACTGAAATACTGTGATCTCTTCACAAAGGCTTTTTCTCGTTTCCCAGTCGGAAGAAGCCTGCACATATTGAAGGTTCACAAATTCGGCTATGACTGATGCCAATAATTCTTTTTGATCGACTATAAAGCCACAAGCTAGCGCACTTGTTCATATAATCTTCAACATCGACTCTAGAGCAGATTCCATACATCATGCTGATGTCAGACAAAAATTGCAAAATTTCTCCAAACTGGTCAAATATTTTGTTCACCTCTTCTAATACACAGAAGCTAAGTATTCTGACATAAACAAAGAAAGCACAAAGGCATTTCAATTTGCACCTAATCTCCCTGATATTTATTTTATTTTATTGAGATACAGCATGGAATAGGCCTTTCTGGCCCTTTAAGCCATGCTGCCCAGCAATCCAATTTAACTCTGGCCTAATCATGGGACAATTTACAATGACCAATTAACTTACAAACCGGTATGTCTTTGGACTGTGGGAGGAAACCAGAGCACCCTGAGGGAATCCAGGCGATCACAGGGAGAATGAGCAAACTCCTTACAGGGAGTGGCAGGAACTTGCTCATTATCATTTTTACCTGACCACATGCAATATCTAGTGCTTTCTTTAGGCTTCCAAGTTCACAAATCATGAGCTGATGTTAATTGATCCTTTGTAAATTGGTAAATTGCGCAGGCGACCGAGTAATAGGAGACAGCATAAGAAGGTTTTGGTTTGAGAGGTTTTGGTGAGCAGAGGCTGAGGACGAGCGAGCTTCACTCCAAGTGAGGTAAGGCTGGGTAAGTTCCTTTAATTAATTTAATTACCTTAAGAGTAGGTAATGGAGGCAGCAGTTAGGGCAGTTGAGTGCTCCGTTTGCAGTGTGTGGGAAGTCACGGCGAGCACAATTGTCCCTGATGACTACACCTGTAAAAGGTGCATCCAGCTGCAGCTCCTGACAAACCGAATGAGGGAACTGGAGCTGGAGCTGGATGAACTTTGGATTATTTGGGAGGCAGAGGCAGAAATAAACAGGAGTTACAGAGAGATAATCACCCCTAAGAGTCTGGAGACAGGTGGCTTGGTGACTGTCAGAAGAGGGAAGGGGAATAGACAGAATGAGCAGAGCACCCCTGTGGCTGTTCCCACCAATAGTAAGTATACTGTTTTGGATATTGTTGGTGGGGACAACCTACCAGGGACAAGTTGCAGTGGTTGCGTCTCTGGCACCGAGACGGGACCCTCAACTCAGAAGGGAAGGAGGGAAAAGAGGAGAGCAGTAGTGATAGGGGATTCGATAGTTAGGGGGACAGATAAGAGGTTCTGTGGAAGAGATCGAGAATCCCGGATGGTTTGTTGCCTCCCTGGTGCCAAGGTCCACAATATCTTGGATCGAGTTCTCAGTATTCTCAAGAGGAAGGGTGAGCAGCCAGATGTCGTGGTCCATGTAGGGACCAATCACGTGGGTAGGAAGAGTGAGGAGGTCCTGAAAGGTGAGTTCCAGGAGTTAGGCGCCAAGTTAAAGGACAGGACCTGCAGGATAGCATCTCAGGATTGCTACCAGTGCCACGTGCAGGCGGGTTTAGAAGTAGTAAGATAGCGCAGAACAACACATGGCTGAAGACATGGTGCAGGAGGGAGGGCTTCAGGTTTATAGATAATTGGGCAGTTTTCCAGGGAAGGTGGGACATGTTCCGGCGGGATGGTTTACATCTGAACTGGAGGGGTACTAATATTCTTGCAGGTAGGTTTGCTAGAGAGTCTCCAGTGGATTTAAACTAGATACAAGGGGGTATGGGAACCAGAGTGGAGGAACAGATGAAGAGGAGAAGAAAGGAAAAGGTGATAGTAAAGTTGTTCGCACTGTTAGTGATAAACAGAGAGTAAGAGGTGGAAAATTTCTTAAATACATTTATTTTAATGCTAGGAGCATTGTAAGAAAGGTGGATGAGCTTAAGGCATGGATCGATACCTGGAAGTATGATGTTGTAGCTACTAGTGAAACATGGTTGCAGGAGGGGTATGATTGCAACTAAATATTCCTGAGTTTTGTTGCTTCAGGTGTGATAGAATTGGAGGGACAAAAGAGGGAGGTGTTGCATTGCTTGTCAGAGAAAATATTACAGCGGTGCTCTGGCAGGATAGATTAGAGGGCTCGTCTAAGGAGGCTATTTGGGTGGAATTGAGGAATGGGAAAGGTGTAGTAACACTTATAGGGGTGTATTATAGACCACCTAATGGGGAGCTAGAATTGGAGGATCAAAGTTGTAAGGAGATAGCAGATATTTGTAGTAAGCACAAGGTTGTGATTGTGGGAGATTTTAATTTTCCACACATAGACTGGGAAGCCCATACTGTAAAAGTGCTGTATGGTTTGGAGTTTGTAAAATGTGTGCAGGATAGTTTTTTGCATCAGTATAGAGAGGTACCAACTAGAGAAGGGGCAGTGTTGGATCTCCTGTTAGAGAATGAGATAGGTCAGGTGATGGAGGTATGTGTTGGGGAGCACTTTGGGTCCAGTGATCACAATGCCATTAGTTTCAATATAATTAAGGAGATGGATAGGTCTGGACCCAGGGTTGAGATTTTTGATTGGAGAAAGGCTAACTTTAAGGAGATGTGAAAGGATTTAGAAGGAGTGGATTGAGACAAATTGTTTTATGGGAAGGATGTAATAGAGAAATGGAAGTCATTTAAAGGTGAAATTCTGAGGGGACAGAATCTTTATGTTCCTGTTAGTTTGAAAGGAAAGGTTAAAAGTTTGAGAGAACCATGGTTTTCAAGGGATATTGGAAACTTGGTTTGGTAAAAGAGAGATATCTGCAATAAATATAGGCAGCATGGAGTAAATGAGGTGCTGAAGGAACATAAAGAATGTAAAAAGAATCTTAAGAAAGAAATTAGAAAAGCTAAAAGAAGATACGAGGTTGCTTTGGCTGGTAAGGTGAAAATCAATCCAAAGGGTTTCTGCAGTTATACTAATAGCAAAAGGATAGTAAGGGATAAAATTGGTCCCTTAGAAAATCAGAGTGGACAGCTATGTGTGGAACCAAAAGAGATAGGGGAGATTTTGAACAATTTCTTTTCTTTGGTATTTAAAATTATGAGAGGGATAGATAGAGTTGATGTGGATAGACTTTTTCCATTGAGAGTAGGGGAGATTCAAACAAGAGGACATGAATTGAGATTTAGGGTGCAAAAGTTTAGGGGTAACACGAGGGGGAACTTCTTTACTCAGAGAGTGGTAGCCGCGTTGAATGAGCTTCCAGCAGAAGTGGTAGAGGCAGGCTCGATATTGTCATTTAAAGTTAAATTGGATAGCTATATGGACAGGAAAGGAATGGTGGGTTATGGGCTGAGTGCAGGTCAGTGGGACTAGGTGAGAGTAAGGACTAGAAGGGCTGAGATGGCCTGTTTCCGTGCTGTAATTGTTATATGGTTATATGGTTACTAACTACCTGGTTATGGCCTATGCCCCAATGTTTCCTATCACCCAATTTGTCAAGAGAATTAAATGAACATTCAACAGAGTTTGTCAATCCCATATTGCTTTTGAATATAATGACATAGAAAACTGAAGTGCTGTGTCAATCTATCTGAATATTCACATCATTGGCTCCATAAGTAGGGAGAGGATGGCATAAAATTTGAATGCATTCAAATTTTATGCCATCCTCTCCCTACTTATGCAGCCAATGATGTGTACCTTATTAAAATCTTCTTAACAGATCAGTTTTCATTTCCCTTATACGGGTTGAGAAAACCATCCTTGGTGTCAATTTTTTAAAATGTTTGTTTGCTTCTATGAATCCTTAAGAAGGTTTAATATATGAAATGTGCTCTGTTAATATATGAGGGTTTCACACACTCAGGATTCAGAAACAGCTTCTTCCCCTCTGCCATCCGATTTCTAAATGGACATTGAACCCGTGAACACTGTCTCACATTTTTTATTATTTTTGTTTTGCACTATTTTTAATTTAACTACTTAATATACATGTACGTACTTACTATAATTGATTGTTTTTTTTTCTACGTTTATCATGTATTGCATTGTACTGCTGCTGCTGAGTTAACTAATTTCACAACATATGCTGGTGATAATAAACCTGTTTCTGATTCTGACAAAAATAACTTCATTTAGCAGTAAAATTCATTTGATGTCCTGTGCTTGAATGACTTTGCAATTTTATTAAAAAAAAGTCTGAAATGTGGAGCTGTGAGAATGAAACAAAATGAACTTTGTAAGACTGCCATTTCAATTCGGCATCACGTTAATGGTAATGTACAAAACATGGCTCTACTTCTTGCATCTTTGCCATTTTCCCATCCTTTGTTCTCATGAGATTGCTAACCTGGTGATGAATGTCTCAGTAATACGTTCGGACAGGAATAGTGGACAACGTTCAGAATGTGAACCCTGCTCACAGAAATTAAACAGTGGCTGGATGCCATGTACCAGAGCGATGGGAAAAATGTCCTGCACACCCTCAGCAATTGCTGTGCCATCAAAGACTTACCCTCCATTATAATATCAGGTAGCATGTTTGCAATTCCAGCAATTTCAAGTTCCTGGGTGTCAAGATCTCTGAGGATCTAACCTCGTCCCAACATATCAATAAAGAAGGCAAGACAGCAGCTACATTTCATTAGGAGTTTGAGGAGATTTGGCTTGTTAGCTAAAACTCTCAAAAATTTCTACAGATGTACCATGGACAGCATTCTGACAGGCTGCATCACTGTCTGATATGAGGGGGGGAGGGCTAATTCAGCGTATCGAAAGAAGTTACGGGAAGTTGTAAAGTTAGTCAGCTCCATCTTGGGTACTAGTGTCCGTAGTATCCAAGAAATCTTCAAGGTGTGGTGCCTCAGAAAGATGCTGACCCCCTTCTCATTGTTAGCATCCGGAAGGAGGTACAGAAGCTTGAAGGCGCACACCCAGCAATTCAGGAATGGCTTCTTTCCTTCTGACATCCAACTCCCAAATGGACATCGAACACATAAACACTATGTCACTTTTTTATATCACTTCTGTTTTTGCACTATTTTTAATTTAACTATTTAATATACATATGCATATTTACTGTAATTGGTTTACTTATTCTTTCTATATTGATCATGTATTGCATTGTACAGCTGTTGCAAAGTTAACCAGTTTCATGACATGTGCCAGTGATATTAAACCTGATTCTGATTCTGCAAAAGCCCTTTTGAAGGTCAATGAACATGAAGCAGTTCCTACACACATCTGAATCAGGACAATATTCATTCAAGGAGTGATAGACGAGAATTAATCTTCATGCAACATCAGTGTCATTGAAGTTCAACAATGGGACCAATGTCAAGGTACATACCAAGAAAATTTTAGGAATCACCATCAATCAGAATCTCAGTAAGCATGTCAAGTAAGCACTATTGTTACAAGTGCAGATCGAAAGCTTTCTAATCTGTGCTGAATGACTCACATAATGACTCAAAGCTATTCCACCATCTTCAAAGTCTAGATTATGAAATTACATTTGGCTGGATGAATCTAGCTCCATTCATACTCAACAGGCAGGCTACTGTTTGGGTCAAAACAGTTAACTTGACACTCTAATCAACATATATTCCTGCCATTACCCATATACTATCCAACCCTTAGTACTAGCCAAAACTTGTAATGTGGCAATGTGCCAAGATATCATCAACAGTAGCTCCTAAAATATCACTCTATACCACTGCATGTGAAAACAACAGGAATAAAGGAGCATTTCCACCAGCACCACCCTCATCTTGCACAATGGTGACATGGACACACACTCACTTTATATATGCTCGATGATGCAAATATCGAATCAGCCAATCATGTGGTAGCAACTCAATGCATAAAAGCATGCAGACAGGGTCAAGAGGTTCAGTTGTTGTTCAGACCAAACATCAGAATGGGGAAGAAATGTGGCCTAAGTGAGTGTGGGATGATGGTTGGTGTCAGACAGGGTGGTTTGAGTATCTCAAAAATTGCTGACCTCCTGAGATTTTCATCCACAACAGTTTCCAGAGTTTATAGAGAGTGATGCAAAAACAAAAAAAAACATGCAGTGAGTAGCAGTTCCATGGGAAAAATGCCTTGTTGTTGAGAGAAGTCAGAGGAGAATGGTCAGACAGTTTCAAGCTGACAGGAAGCTGACAGTAACTTAAATATGCATGCATTAACAGAGTGCTGTGCAGAAGAACATCTCTGAACATACGATTTCTCGAACATTGAGTTGATGGGCTACAGCCGCAGAAGACTATGAACACACATTCAGTGGCCAGTTTATTAGGTTTAGGAGATACGTAATAAAGTAGCCACTGATTGTATATTGCAATTGACTCATAATCAATGATTCAGAAATTTTAATCTCCCACCCGAGTTTCATGAGACTATTTGCTATGATCATGGAACCTCCCTATCGGTTACTTTAAATGACAGTATTCTGTACTATGTATTGAATCATTAGTGCGCCCATATGTTGTGTTTCACAAGTTTATCACTAGAGTATTAAAATGGAAATGGAAATCATAGAGTTGCAGATGCTGGAAACTTGAAATTCAAAAAAACTTAACCTACTGGAAACACTTCAGCAGGTCAAGCGCTATCTGCAGAAAGATAAACAGAGCTAATGTTTGAAGTCAAAGGAAAGTTTAAAGTTCAAAGTAAATTTATTATTAAACTATGTATATGTCACCATATACTACCCTGTTATTCATTTTCTTGTAGGCATTTACAGTAGAACAAAGAAAAACAACAGAATCAATGAAAAATTATATACACGGACTGGCAAGCAACCAATGTGCAAAGAAGACAAACTGTGCAAATGAAAAACAACAAATAATAAATAAACAAACAAACAAACAAGCATACAAATAAATAAATAAATAAATAATACTCAGAACATGAATTGTAGGGTCCTTCAAAGTGTGGCCATAGGTTATGTTCAGTGATCAGTTCAGTGTTGAAGTTATCTACACTGGTTTAACAAAGATGGAAAATGTTTTCTTTCCACAGATGCTGCCTAATCTGCTGTGTGTTTCCAGCATCTTCTTCAATTGCAGATATCAATTTCATGTGTTTCTCTGTACTTGTTTTCATGCCGTTTTCTTTGCTTTGCTGAACTCTGGTAGAAATGGAGCATTTAACCCACAGATTATCTCTGGAAACTGTGCACACAATGGTCTCACAAAAACATGTGCAGCTGCTGGCATTTGCTTTGCAACAATTGAAAGCAGCAGAGGATATTTTTCACATTTTTGCTTCCATGGTTTCTCTTTGGCATAAACATTATTGATGATTCGTTTTCTGTTCTTATAAACCTTTCCACTTAATTTCTGGCACATGATCAGCAAGATATTTTGCAATATGTGAATTCTAAGCAATGTGCAAACTTCATGAAGTCATCATCCTTGAACAGTGGCCCATTTTCATCCATGCTTACTGCACAGCAAATACCATAAAGACACAATGAAGTTTGAAATGATTGTTTTTGCACAACGCAACTAACAATTTTTATAACAGAGACTGTACTATCGTCATTGACCATTACAAGTTATCAACACTGGAATCCATAATCAACAGTAATGTTACCCAAGACATTTTAACAACTTAGTTAGCTAAATTGATTATATTACATTTGGCATCATGGTTGTTTGAGAAGCAGGATATTTGTTATTCATAGTTTCAACTTTATTCTGCATTATTATCTTTATTTGCACTTTCTCTGTAGCTGTTACACTTTATTCTCCATTGTTATTGTTTTACTTTTGTTAGGAATTGTAGGGGAGACTTGACCCAAAAGTGGAGCAGAAGAGATGATTTAACGGTGAACAAATAACTTTAATAATCAACTGCAAACTAACCAGGCATGAAGGGTGGCCACAAAACAAGAGAGAACAGATACTGAACTCATGGGCAAGGTAACTAAAGGCTAGGAGCAACTGGTTGAGGCTGGCTAGTTCAATGATTGAACAACGACTGTGGATGACAATTGGGTTTAAATAGGCTGCAAGTGATGAACTACAAACGAGTAGCTGGTGACTCCTATTAGTTGGATGGTGACTGGGAGGAGCCTGCATGCACAGGCCTGACAGAAACCCCTCCTCTCAGCTGGTCCCTGAAGGCTCAGGACAATCCAGATTGGTCCAATGGAACTCCTCGATGGGCGATAGATCCAAGATGTAATTGGATGGCTCCAAACATTTCTCATCTGGGCCATACTCTTCCCAGATGACTGGATGCTACACACCTCATCCACAATGATGTAAATCCATTGACCAATGAACCGTGTTCACTGGACCACATTCTACCATCCTTGGTTCCAGAGATTCAGGCTTAGGTGGGTTGAGTAGTCCATGGACAACAGTCTTAAGGCAGGACTTGTGAAAAATAGGTGTCATCCTGAGGGGCAGTGGCAACTGGAGATGGTAAGTGAATGGATTGATGTGATGGGTAATCTTGAAGGGACCAATGAAGCTGGATGAGAGCTCATGGGAGCTCATGTGCAGGGGCAGGCCTTGTGTAGATAGCCAAGCATGGAACCCAGGGCAAGGTAGTCTGGCTGAGCACTGATGGCGGTTGTCCTGGAGGAAACAAGCACGGTTGGCAGCTAAGGTGGCCCACTTTCAAGCATTCTGCGAGCAGCGAACCAGGGTCCTGACAGATGTGATATTCCTATGTCAAACCTCCAAGTCTCCATTCAGCTACTAAGAGTCACCTGCCACTCATTTCTATCTCATCACCTGCAACCTATTTAAACCCAGTTCTCATTTACAGTGCTTGTTTTGTCATATGAATTTGCCAACCTCAACCAGTTGTTCCTAGCCTTCAGTGACTATGTTGACTGTGAGTTTAATATTTGTCCTCTCTAGTTTTGTGACTCCTTGTGGCTTGTTATTGTGTAGTTTATTATTGAAAGTATTGCTCAACACTAAATTGTCTCCACTGCTCTCTTTGGGTCAAGCCTTCTCTACATTTCTTGATAGGAGTGAACCTCCTGCTGTCAGACCCTAGCAACATCACCACCAAAAATGGTGAAATAAAGACAGGTGGCAATGTTGCTTTTGATAGAAATCTCAATATATCAATTGCCGGTGACTCTAAGGCTGTTAATTTGCCTTTGGAACTTTAACCCTAGATACATTTGGTAGAAGTTGAGGGGTCAGCTGAGAAGTAGGACCATTTTGTGTCATGGTGATTTTTTTAATTTATCAATTTTAAAACTTTGGTACTGTTAATGCCACATTGGAAACTTGCTGGGATGATTAACTAATGCTAACAGGTGAGAGTTAAAATAAACACAATCTTTAAGGAAAATTTTACAGAGAGAAACATTATATTCAAGATGAAGTTTCTATGTTTGTAGAGCTTGTTAAAATTGCAGGGATGATCTTTACAGTGGATTTTATTCTTCATATCCATTATTGAGTTGAAAGACAGCAATTTTCCTTTTTCTGGAAGTTAATTCAGGCATCCATGGAGATCAAAGTCAGAACCCTGTAAGTGTAGATCAAAGTCTGTTTGCCGCATAGGAGCCAAATTTTTTATCATGTATGTGAGTGCCAAGATCCACATCCAGAAATGGGAAGGAAGATGATCCTAACTCAGTTCAATGGAAATCATAAATATTTTACAGACTTGCCATTAAATATGCTTCTGATTTCTATGGAATTACTGTCACTATATCCGAACAAATTAATTCTACATTATTATTAACACAAAACACTCAGTTGGCACAACCATAGACTCTCTTCATTCGTCTTCAACTGCTTCTTCCCTGATCAGCAGCCAGCTCAAGCTGCTTTTCATGCTGCTAGAGCATAAATCATCCTTCAGAGGGAGGCAATGTAATAAATAATACTTAAAAAATCATTCTTCTAGAGACTTTGTAAGAAAATCCTATTACTTCTTATCTCATTGAACCTCAGTACATTTCTAATTTGCTCATGTTGTATAGCTGAGGAGGGCACTGACCCCAAATATCAGCTTACTTTAATTAGGAATAATTAAATAATATCAAGTTGGTCAGAGTTTTTCATGTGTTGAATATTCAAAAGACAAAATGCATGCTGTTAAGACCTCTGAAGTTTTCACAAAGTCTATGTGTATTGCATTCAGAGAAAAAGTAATAAATACCCTTAACATCTATATTTTTTAATACTCAGCAACCTGTTTACAATTGTTATTCAAAAACTCTAAGCTGGGTATTAGAACACTTATCCAGGACCCAACAAATGCCATTAGTCAGATTGTCACTTAACTTAGGGGTGGTGGTAGAATTTACGATCTGAGCCTTTATAGTAAAATATTTACATTTCAAGGACCTATTTTGACTTCATATGTACAGTATATGCCAGGTATTAGACCTGTAGTAGATTATATAACAAAAGCTACTGTTGGAAGCCAAATTGCATTAGACTTGCAAACCCATGTTTGCGAACTTAACTGTATTTTAATTTAATTCGCCTTGTTATACTAAATGCTTCAGGCTGATGTACGTATGAAATGTTTACATAGTCATCCATCTCTGATCACACATTATCAAGTCAAACTGTAGTCAGCAGCAAATACATTAAATAAGCAAAGAATCTGTCAGCCCATCTTTCAGATGAATAGCATGTGATTGATGTGTAATACGGCAGCCAGCCAACATATCCATACCAGCATTCCAGCATCTGCAGAATTCCTCGTGTATCCATACCAATGTCTTCTTTTCCCAGTTTTTGGAATATGCTAGGAATTCGGTGTTGTTCTCAGCTTTTCACACCAAATTGTGTCCAATCCCTCAACAACACTATCCACATTCTGGATTTTTGTGAAGCACTCAGCTATCATTATATTTATGGTGTAAATTAGACAATAGCCTCTGCCATCTGGTGAGTGCAGTCCCACAATGTATTCAGAAAGTGGCTGCATTATTTTCTCAGCTCAGTCTCAAGCAGCATTATACTACTTTGCCAAAAGACATGGTATACAACCTCATGAAATATTTTCCTCCTCAAAACCCATTAGGTGCTTCAGCAAGAATTAGGCTACAGGAGTTCAGACACAACTCAATTTTAAGGAGAGTACTTCTCATTTAATCTCATTTTCCTTTTCCTCTCTTTGAATTACCGTACATGATTTTCCATTGTATTAACTATTCTAATGTATATTTTTGCCCCAATCCTATATTCTGCAAGCATTTAGTGTAGTTGCCAATTGTGAATTGATGGAACTATGGAAGAGAGGAAGGTTATTAGGGTAGAGTTGTGGCTGGGAAATTTGAAAGGATTGGGTAATCTTTTCTCTGCTTCTTTGCAGCCAGATTGTCAAAATTTAAAAAAGCCTGTATGGGTTAGCTGACAATTCCAGTGGCAGCGATCATCGCAGGGGGAGTGCTGGTCCAGCAGTAAGAAGTAGCAGACGGACCAGGAAAGGTCCAATTATGGGGCTTGGAGGCAGTATCATCCATGCATTATGCTACAAATGCACAACTGAACCTGGTTCCAAACCACAGACTTTGCATGCCATACTGGAAAGTCCACAATTTTCATTCACATTCTTCTTTTCTATGTAATAGTCTTATAATAGTTTAAGTGTTATGTGCAGATTCAAGACCAGCTTCATGAGGGAAGGGGTAAGTTTAGTAAGGCTGAGGAGGAAGGGCAGAGAAGAGGAATCAATTGGATTTCATTTTCAAGAAGCTTCCCTAGCATCTTATAGGCTGAAGAGAGCAAATATAACCTTGCATGAATTGCAAATGTGCAAAGGTAAATGTTTTCAATGGAAAAATAGCATACAAACATGCCCATAAAGTTACAATCTAAAGACAAAAAAAACAGCAAATGCAAGAAATCTGAAATAAAAATGAAAACTACTGGAAAAAAACTCAGGTGGACAATCAGACTTGTGCAAAAACATTTTCAGCAGCTTGATTTTTTATTTCAGTAAGAGCCATTCAACAGAACAGGTTACTTACATTGAGCAACTGTTTCTTTACATACTCCCAATTTTCCACATTCTCTTCTTAGATAATTGTAATTCTTATCAGGTCAGTGATTAACTGGGAACATAAATTTCTGGGAGATCAATCATTGATTTTGATGAAGATCAAGGGCAGGGAAGGAAAGGCTGTTAACATGGACTTTGATAAGATTCAATGTTGTAGGCTGCTCTGAAAGGTTAGATCACATGAAACCCAGAGAGAGTTGGCTAATTGAATATACAATTAGCTTGATGGTAGGAAGTAGAGGTGATGATGGAAGGTTGTTTCTTGGACTGGAGGATTGAGACTAGTAGTGTGCCTCAGGGTTTGGTGCAGGTACAAGGCATAGTGAATAAGTTTGCAATACACCAATAAAAGCCTCCCTGCACTTTCTGAATCACATGCTCCCACACCTTGATATCAGTGCTCCACTCCAACCTCTTGATCACCAATCTTCTCAATCCACTGCCACAGTCTACCAAACTCTTGCAATTAATACGATCTGGCTCTCTGATGCTAGTGATGTAGCTAAAACTGATATTAAAGCAAAGACCTGCTCATAATAGACAATAGACAATAGGTGCAGGAGTAGGCCATTTGGCCTTTCGAGCTGAATGTATCAACTGAATAGATCCAGTTTGGAATAGACTTGTCCTAAAACATTTATCCCTTTCAATCTACAGATTCTACCTGACCTGCTCAGTTCCTCTGGCAGTATGTTTTTTTTTCACCTGACTCCAGCAAAAGCAATAACTTGTGTCAACATTACATCCAACCTTCTCTGAAGCTCTTATGATGTCTGTATCTGACTGTATCTAAAATGGGGGAAATAATTGATAAGATTGTCAACATCTATTTTTTTTCTAATAAGTAGTTTTTTTCTAATTTTTTTCTAATAATTAGTGCTTGGAAGTAGGTACAGAGGAGATGTCAGGGGTAAGCTTTTTAAGCAGGGAGTGGTGACTGCGGGGAATGGGCTGCCGGTGATGGTGGTGGAGGCAGATACAATAAGGTCTTTTAAGAGGCTTGTGGATAGGTACATGGAGCTTAGAAAAATAGAGGGCTATGGGTAACCTGAGGTAATTTCTAAAGTAAGTACATGTTCGGCACAGCATTATGGGCTGAAGGGCCTGGATTGTGCTGTAGGTTTTCTATGTTTCTATGTAATATTACATAAGGATTTTCTATGTTTCTATGTAATATTCGACAAGCCGGCTAAACCAGGTGAGGGTTGCTGACGGGTCTCAAACCCTCGGTGAGACAGAGAGTTGACTATCCCAGCACGTGAAGACAGACTCCAGCGGATTGAGCAGACGAGACCAATGGAAGGTTCAACGGTCAAGAAGGTGGTCTCTGCATACGTCGTGGCTGCTCAAAGATATTCACTTGTCTCATTCTCCTTTCCACTCACAGATGCAGCCTGCAATGAAGGAACTCACAGACTATTAATATCTGAGACCCGACGTAGCTTGGGAGTCTGCTCTGCCGAGCGCCTACACCCCACCTGCAAGAAAAGTAGATCTCCCGGTGGCCACCCATTTCAATTTTACTTCCCACTCCCATTCTGACATGTTAGTCCATGGTCTCCTCTACTGCTGCAGTGAGGACAGTCTCAAGTTGGAGGAGTAATACCGTCTGGATAGCCTCCAACCTGAAGGCATGAACTTTGATTTCTTGAAATTCTGGAAATTGTCCCTCCCCCCACTTCACCATTCACACATTCCTGTTTTCCTCTCTCACCTTTTTTTCTTGCTTGCCCATCAGCTCCCTCTGGTGCTCCAACCCCTTCTTTTCCTTCCATGTTCCCCTACCCGCTTCTATCAGATTCCCCCTTCTCTTTCACCTATCAACTTCCCAGCTCTTTACTTCACCCGTCCCCACCTCCCTGTTTCACCTATCACCTACTACTCTGTACTTCTTCCTCCCCTCCCCCACCTTCTATCTCTGACTCTTATCTTTTTTTCCAGCCCCGATGAAGGGTCTCGACCTGAAACTTCGACAGTTTACTCTTTTCTGTAGATGCTGACTAGCCTGCTGAACTCCTCCAGCATTTTGTATGTGTGCCTGAATTTTCAGCATCTGCAGATTTTCTCTTGTTTGAGCTATCAATGTTTTCTTAATCCAAATTAATTAATAGGGAAGATGATCCTTAAATAATCATAAGGACCATTAATATTCAAATCATGGTTCACAACACTCTCACTATTTTAAAACAATATTCTTCTTTGGATAGCATCCAACGAATAATTTGTCTCATTGTCTAAAAGCCACGCCTTTAATCATCCATGCTCTTACAATGATATTCTGTACTTCTTTCACTCTTTATAGCCACAGCAAAAAGTGTGTCCATGAAGGAAAATGAGGCATCTCCTTTAATTAGAGCTGAGTTCACAGAGATCATGCTTTGACAGCTGTTGTGTAATCGTCTAGTTGTTCTTGGACACTGTTGGAATGGCTAAATGAGCTCTTTTGGATTAGTCATCAGCGTTGGATGACCAACATTCTAAACATTGCTGGACCATTAGAAATAACCTTCAAGCTGATTAGCTAACATATCTCAAATGCTCCATATAAATATGTTACAAAATGTACCATGGCCCATATAAACACAAAAACAACATAGTTACAAATTAAAATAGAGTGATTATATTACTACATTTTTTGTAATTTACTCATTACTGCTTAGTTAAACTGTCCTCTATTGCAGAAGATTATGTGCCAATGATAAAGGTCTGTTTAAAGATCAATTCATTGTGATTGTGATATTCTTTACTTGCAGTTGTTTGTAGGCCAATCTTTGATGTAAATTTAATTTGCCAATCAGCAGAGGGCACTTGTCACATATTCCAGGAAGCTGCTTCAGTGTAAGCTTTGCTTATAATTTTAGAAAGTTTCTTCCTGGTCTCTTCCCATCTGTATTGGCATTGGTACTTATGTATTTAATATTTCAGTAACATTGGAGTCATATCATAAATATATTGTTTGATTAAGCATTCCTTGTTGTTTACATAATTTATTGTGGGTTATATGTAAAAGTACATGAATGGCATACATCATTACGCCTCCACATCATATTTGCCTGCCTCATAAAGTAAAACTAAATATACACAAGACAACTTGTGCATCCCCAGGTCCCATTTTTTTTCCAATTAGTTTTGTGTTTTGAAGTTACAAAACATAACAGTGGTAATGATCAAATTGTAAAACAAACCAGTGATGACTACTTACCTGTGAAATGCAGAGAGACATTTGTGTTGGAAAAAGGAAAGCTCGTGCTTCTTTGGAAGGAGATAAAGATGGTTAAGTTAAATAAAAGGCAGAAAAGTGATGAAATTCATGCGTTCATAAACAGTGAGTACCATGTGATAATTACCATAAATAAAAAATGCATCAGTGGCTGGCTATATTGGAAATATGAATGCATTTGATTACACAAAAGATAACTGGGTGATGTATACGAAATCAATTGAGCAGTATTTTGACCCAAATGAGAATATAGTTTGATTGGAGGCTTAACTACTGTAACCAAACCAATTAAAAAGAGTTTTGCTAACATTGTGAAAGTAATGCAGAAACATTTAGAAATAAATTGTTGTTTGTAGAATCAAAAGGAAGAGGAGTCCACTTCAGCTTATGTGGCAGAATTGAAGAGATTGTCTGGGCATTGTCAGCACAGTCATGGGCTTAGTGATGTACTGAGAGATCATTTAGTTTGTGGAATCTTACAAGAAAACATTCAAAAATGACTCCTAACTAAAGTACAACTCACCTTTAAAAGAGCAGTTGAAATTGCTGTATCAATGGAAACAGCAGCCAGGGACACAATTGAGCTGCAGTCAGGAATGAAAGTGAGCATGAACAAAATTGTAATGTCTAAATTGAAACAGCCTGTCTGGCTAAACAAATTATTATCGTTGTAGTAGGAGCTCACATACACAAGACCAAGCAACACACACAAAATGCTAGAGGAACTCAGCAGGCCAGGCAGCATCTATGGAAAAAAGTACAGACCCCAAAGGGTCTCGGCCCAAAACATTGACTGTACTCTTTTTCATAGAGGCTGCATGGCCTGCTGAGTTCCTCCAGCATTTTGTGTGTTGCTTGGATTTCTAGCATCTGCAGAATTTTCTCTTGTTTTTGATTGGAATACACCAGACCAATGCAGGTTTAAAGGAGAAACTTGCAGAAAATGCAACAAAGTAAGGTACATACAAAGACTATATCAGGTAGTCAAGAAAATGGACTACATAGGAAAGAGAAAAAGATAAAAAGTCAAACTGCAGTTTCAAAAAGAGCACCAATTTGCATGCAGTTAATGAAAAATCTGATAATGTTGAGAGTGAGACAGGACTAGGTAGCTTTATGATTCTAAATGTGAAAACTAACAAGGAACAAGCAGTATGGCTTACACCAGAAGTAGACAGAAAATTAATTAAAATGGAATTGGACACTGTCTTGGCTGTTTCAGTCATTCCACAAAATGAGTTTAAATGGCATTTCAAAAAAAAGCCTGCAAATATCCAACTCAGAACTTACACTGGAGAAAAGGTAACTCCTGTGGGAATGGCATTCTGCAGCAGTGGTCAAAGGTGGCACTGGAAAACTCAAACATATCAAGGGAAAAGGAGTGCTAAATTAAAATGCCACAACCAAGTTTTATAAATCCCTCTAGTTCTTTATACTAACCAGTGATAAAGTAGCCAGTGAGCTAGATCTCATGGAGGCTAAAGGAATTCTTCCAAGGTTGAGTGGAGCCCATGGGCAAAACCAGTGATCCCAGTAGGGAAAAAGAATGGGTCTGTCAGGACCGGTGGTGATTTTAAGGTCACCATGAACCCAGTAGTGAAACTAGATCAATATCCTCTGCCCCAGATTCGAGAATATCTTTGCAAACCTTTCTGAAAGGAAACATTACAGTAAAGTAAGATTAGCTGAGACCTACTGGTGGATTGAGATGGAAGAAGGGTCCAAATATATCACTATAATAGACTTGGTTTTGGAGCAGCATCTGCACCTGCACTCTGGCAGAAAGCTATGGGTAGGTAGCTGCAAGGCTGCCCAGGCTCTTGGTGTTACCTAGATGACATCATTGTTGCAGGTAAAGATGACGAGGAACACCTCTAAAATGTCAAGATGTTGTTGAAAAGATTAGCAGATTATGGGCTTAGAGCTCAACACAACAACTGTAAATTCTCTAAGCCAAGCATCACCTGCTGTGGTCATACCATTGATGCACAGGAGTTACACAACTGTGTTGAAGTGCTGGATATTCCAAGGCCAAAGGACATGTCACAATTGTGGTCCTTTTTAAAATTTGTTAATTACTACAACAGGTTCCTGCCAAACCAAGCTACTGTGCTCCACCCCTTGAACATATTACTACAGATCGGGAAGAAATAGCAACGGACAAAGCAGTGTGAAGTGGCTTTCAAAAAGGCAAAGGAAATGGCGATGGCAGACACTGTACTCACACATTATTATCTATATTATCCAGTGAATCTTCCCTGTGCCTTATGGCATAGGTGCAGTTATATCGCATGTTACACGAGGGAAGTGAATGCCCCATAACCTTTGCATTATGGTCCCTTGGTGTTGGGGAGAAGAATTACGCACAGATTGACAGAGAGCCCTTGAGTCTGGTTTGGAGTGTAAAACACTTCAACCAGTACTTTTCTGGGAGAGAGTTTACCCTCATTACTGATCATCAACTGCTAGTGTTCTCTCTCTCTCTCTCTCTCTCTCTCATTGTAATGTGAATACACCGGTTAAAGCCAACTCCCACATGTGTGCTTTTATTTAATATATATGTAGTTGTGCACAGACACAACAAGTAAGTGACAAATATAGAAACATAGAAAAACCTACAGCACAATACAGGCCCTTCAGCCCACAAAACTGTGCCGAACACATTCTTACCATAGAAATTACCTTGGGTTACCCATAGACCTGACTTGTCTCTTAACCCAGGCAACTTGTTCATATTCTATACCTTCACAGTATGGTCTGGGTCAATTTTGACCCGGCCCAAGAATCCCCTCATAACAAGTGTCTATACCAAATTATGAACCACAGATCTATGTAGAATGTATAAGGTTGCCTATTTGACATTAATAAATGGATGGTTAATCCTTAGTTAATGTTTCAGAGATCTAAGATCCATCTCAATAGATAGGGGTCAAATCTGACCCAGAACAGCCTCAATGTAGAAAAATTTGTAGCACCTGTACAAAAGTATAATATTTTAACTATTTTCATTTTTGCGCATTTTGGGTCACTTTAGGAAAAGTCATCAAATTTCAGGTAAAAAAAATAGCATTTAGGGTGTTTTTATTAAATGTCAAAATGGGTCAAAGTTGACCCAAACAGTATGTAAGGGTTAAAAGACCCTATTGATCTGCCCCCACCAATGTTGCCAGCAGCCTATTCCACGCACTCACCACCCTCTGTGTAAAAACCTTACCCCTGACATCTCCTCTGTACCTACTTCCAAGCACCTTAAAACTGTGCCCTCTTGTGCTAGCCATTTCAGCCCTGGGAAATGCCTCTGACTATCCAAATATGAACCTGAATGTCAGAAAATATCACAGACTGCACTGACATTTACAGGACAAAACAGTGAGTGTTACACAGCAGGAGAAAGCCGTCACAGCGCTAACAAATTCGTGAGTATAGTGCATAGTAACAGTGAAAGACGCACTGAATTTAAAGTGAAAATAACATGGCAATGGCTTCAGTCAGGGAACGACGAATTTGACAGTGCAAACGAAGGTTGGGAGCTGTATATTGAGAGGGTTCAACTTGTAATGTGAACAATGCGGAGGAGCAAAAGAAAGCCTCTTCACTTCTCTTAATGGGTGCAAGGATATACCGTCTCTTACACAACGTAGTAACCCCTGAAGAGTCAGCAAGCAAAATGCTCAACAACATTGTCACATTTTACAAAACCATTTGAGCCCTAAGCCATTGGAAATAGTGGAGAGATTTAAATTTTACAAAAGGAGCCAGTCAAAAGCACTCAAATGAGGCTACTGGCAGAAAGAGATCTAGCCTTAGAACGGGCATTAATCATTGCAATGTCATTAGAGACTGCAGCAGAACTACAGAAAAGCAGGTTAGAATGTGAAATACACAAAATGTCCTTGAACGGTGCAAGGCCCAAAAATGTTATCAATGTGGCAAATCCTCCCATGATGCAAATGACTATGGTTCAAAGAAGAAGTCTGCAGAAAGTGTCATAGACAAGGTCACATAGAGTGTGCAAGTCAGACAAAAAGCACAATCAAAGAGAAAAAACACTGTGAAGTATTTCAAACACAAAACAAAGCAAATGCATAAATTTACCAAATGTAAAACAAAATCAGACAATATAGAGTCTGACAAAGGTGAACTGTATTGCCTTAAATGGCATAGTATAACTGAAGTAGATCACAAAATCATTTGGATCACAATAGATGTGTCCAGTGTAAAACTGAAAATGGAGCTGGATACAGAGTCAGTTTTGTCCATAATGCCAGAGGCTGACTGCAACTGACTGTTTTCTAAGATACCATTACAGTAGACCTCAGTGATGTTATAGACTTATACAGGTGAAAAAGTGTCCCCAAAAGGCAAATTGTAAGTAACTGTGACATACGGAGGCCAAACACAATAGTTAGAGGTTCATTTTTGAGAAAAGAAGGGCCAGCACTTTTTGGATGCGAACAGTTGAGAAAATCCAACTGGACTGGCACTTAATCAAAGCTCTCAGTGTGATATCAAAAGGCAACGGTAGCACTAATGACAGTACTAACCAGAGACCGACACAGCTGCTTAATGCTAATGAGAAGGTGCTTGAGAAGGGGATTGGTAAACTCAAGGCATGTAGGCCAGGACTGAGTGGAAGAACAGGAACATGAAGATTCCATAAAGCACGTCCAGTGTCTTCCTTGCTATGTCCTAAAGTGGATGCTGAATGGCAGAGGTGGGAAGCATTTGGAATTCGCTCCAAGGTTGAGTGGAGTGATTGGGCCACATCCATTGTCCCTGTGATCAAGAAAGGATATTCCAATATGTGGGGACTTCGAGGAAAGCATCAACATGGTGCTGTGTACTGTGCAGTGTCCCCTGCCATGAATGGAAGACATTTTTGCATCTTTGGCAGGCAGGGAGAGGTTGTCAGAGATTGACTTGTCTCAAGACTATCCGCAAATAGAGTCAAGCAGAAAGCTCCTCACAATCAACACTCATAAAGAACTGATCCAGTATAATCATCTTGTCTTTGGCGTCACATCAGCACTAGCAATTTGGCAAAGAGCAGTGGACCAAGTTATCCAGGCTGACTGAATATGGTCTGCGTGCAAAGAGAGAGAAATGTGGGTTTTTCAAGAATGAAATCTCATACTGTAGACATGTCATTGGCAAGCATGGCTTACATAATCACAAGAGAAGATTGAAGCAGTGCTACAGACACGCAAACTGGAAAATGTGTCTCAAATCAAGTCATACTTGGGCCTTGTAAACTACCACCACTGGTATCTCCAAAACATTGCGACAGTGCTGCATCCATTGAATGCGCTGTTACTGACAGGAGCAAAGTGGGAATGTCAACAGGCTCGAGGACAGCTTCTTCCACCAGGCCACCAGGCTGATTAATTCACGCTCATACAATTGTATTTCTGTGCTATATTGACTGACCAGTTGTACATACTATTTATTACAAATTACAGGTTGACCTTCACTAATCCGGCACCATTGGGACCTGAGGAGTGCCAGATTAGTGAAAATGCCGAATTGCAGAAGGATCACATTAAGCGTAATCAGTGCCCCGGATTATCGAAGGAACCAAATTACAGGTAGTCAGATTAGTGAAGGTCGACCTGTACTATAAATTGCACATTGCACAGTTAGACGGTGACATAACATAAAGATTTTTACTCCTCGTGTATGTGAAAGATCTAAGAAATAAAATCAATTCAATTCAATTCAATGATCACGTTACTGACAGCGACGTGATATAGGAAACCGAGAATGTTGTCTTAGACAGGCCACCGACCAAACCCGATGCCCGATTCGGGTACTCTACAAGTCCAGAGGCGCTACCCTAAAAGAAACAGAGGACCAGCCAAAAGACTGATCCTTTAGAACTGTGAAGTTAATTATGGACTATTATTCTGAAAGCATACTTATGTGGAATATGAGTTTATGAAAGACAAATTGAAAGTTTTGTATCAATTCAGTTTTATGTTGCATTAATCTAAAGGAGGAGGAAGAGTATTGTATGGATCTATATCTTTTAGAGCAATGACCGCACCCCCTTAGCACCACGTATTGATCTAATGTGCACTGTTATCTACAAAGGCACATTGTTGTCTCTCTCTCTCTCTCTCTCTCTCTCTCTCTCTCTCGCTGCAATGTGAATACACTAGTTAAAGCCTTCACCCACATGTGTGCTTTTATTTAAACAATATGCAGTTGTGTACAGACACAACAGGCTGTTTCTTAGAGGATACAATGACAAGTTCTAATTCAAGAGGACAACTAATGATGGAAATGCTGATGGATTGTCCTTTTTAACTTGGAAAAGGAAATACCTGAAAAATTTACAAAAGAGGATATTCCTGTTGACATATTCTCCCTAATACAAATCCAAAGTCTTTCTATTATGGCAGAATTGATACAAAGGGAAACTATAAAAGACCCCACGCAGTCTCAGGTCTGCATGGCAACCCAAAATGGCTGGAATATGCAGCAGAAATCCCAGGACCCCATTTCAATCAATGTCAGGATGAATTTGCTCTTGACAGTTTTTGCCTGTCTTTGACAGTGGGGATTGAGAGTTGTTGCACCATCCAAGCTGAGAGCTAAAGTGTTGGAGGAGCTACATGCTGATCATCTAGGAATAGTCAAAATGAAAGTGTTGGCTTGAAGCTTTGAGCTTTGTGTGGTGGCTTGGGGTTGATCAGCAGATCAAGCAGCTTTCCATGCCCTACTTAGAATGTCAAAGTATCCAGAAGATGCCAAGATCAGCCCTCTCCATCCCTGAGAATGGCCTGCACTGACCTGGCAGAGGATTCATGTGGATTTTGCTGGACATATGAATGGATGCTGCTACAAGGTGGCCAGAGTGCTCCTAATAGCCTCCAATACAGCTTTGTGCACTATTGATGTGTTGAGAAGCCGTGTCTCAAGGACTGGTGTCTGTGACAATTAGTCAGTGACATTGGTCCACAGTTTGTTGTGGAGCTGTTTCAATCATTCCTGAAAATAAATGAAATAAGACATATCCAATAACGCAAATAAGGCACATGTTCACTGCATCACCCAGCTAAAAATGTCTTGGCAGAAAGATTTGTCCGAAGTCCAAAGAACGCACTGCGAGCAATGTCAGCAGAATACACTACACTGACAGTGCATCAGAAGTTCATCAATTTCGTCCTGGTCTATCAGAACGCAGGGCACTCCACAACCAACAACTCACCAGCTTTGCTGTTCCTGGTTCATCCCTTGTGCTCACGGTTGGATCTCCTCAAACCATGTCTCAGAGAGAATATGCAGGGCAAACACCTGAGCCAAATCGAGGGCTCCTCAACCAAAGCTGTTAGATCTTTCACTCCTGGAAAAGCAGTCCTGGCAAGGGACTACAGAGGTGACAAAAAGTGGGTACTTAGGAAGATTAAGGACAAAGCTGGGCCACTCTCATACACAGTGGAGATTGCATCTGATAACATCTGGAGATGACACATGATCAGTTCAGGAGAGCAGGGTCAATTGCTAGAGAAGAAAGGTGTCCAGAGCTGTCACAATCACTTCCTGCAGTCTCAAAGTCAACTCCTACAACCACCAAGGAGGAGAACTCAGAACCTGAGACTGTTTCACAGTCACAAGTTTCACCTGCCTAGCAGAGTGACTCTCCCCTTGTTCGGAAAATGTTAACCCATAAGAGTAAGAAATCTTCTACAGCCATTAAATCTTCAGAGCTGAATGGGACAATTTACTATGCTATGTATCTGTGATATACCACAGTTGCATTGTAGAATGTACTATATATAGACTAGATCCTGGTTCAATGCCTGCTGCTGCTTGTAAGGAGTTTGTATGTTCTCCCTATGGTTTTGTGGATTTCCTTCAGGTACTCCAGTTTCCTCCCACAGCTCCCACATTCCAAAGGTGTACCGGTTAGTACGTTAATTGGTCATTGTAAATTAACCCTTAATTAGGCTAGGGTTAAATTGCGGATATTGCTGGCAGCACGGTTTAATAAACCAGAAGGGTCTATTACACATCGTATCTTGAAAAATCAATAATAAATATATATAATTCCATTGTATGCAATTTATTATAAATTATATGTAAAAGTGCATAACTGGCATTTGTCGTTATGTCAATGCCTCTACATCATATATGCACACCTCACTTCAGTAAAACTGGATGTCCACGAGTTATCCTGGCTCCCATGTTTTTCTTTCAATCAGTTTTATGGTTTGGAGTTACAAAGCATAACAGTTTTGCTTTATTATTGTCACATGTTCCAACAGACAGTTAAAAAAACTTATCTTACATACTAGAAACATAGAAAGCCTACAGCACAATACAGGCTCTTCGGCCCACAAAGCTGTACCAAACATGTCTTTACCTTAAAACTATCTAGGCTTACCCTTAGACCTCTATTTTTCTAAGCTCCATGTATCCATCCAGGAGTCTCTTGAAAGACCCTATCGTATCCGCCTCCAGCACTGCCGCCAGCAGCCCATTCCATGCACTCACCACTCTCTGCATAAAAAACTTACCCCTGACATCTCCTCTGTACCTACTTCTAAGCACCTTCAAACTATGCCCTCTCATGCTAGCTATTTCAGCCCTGGGAAAAAGCCTCTGACTATCCACACGATCAATGCCTCTCATCAGCTTATACACCTCTATCAGATCACCTCCCATCCTCCGTCGCTCCAAGGAGAAAAAGCCAAACTCACTCAACCTATAAGGCATGCTCCCCAATCCAGGCAACATCTTTGTAAATTTCCTCTGCTTCCTTTCTGTGGTTTCCACGTCCTTCCTGTAGTGAGGCGACTAGAATTGAGCACAATACTCCAGGTGGGGTCTGACCAGCATATAGCTGCAACATTACCTCTCAGCTCTTAAACTCAATCCCACAATTGATGAAGGCCAATGCACCGTATGCCTTCTTAACCACAGAGTCAACCTGCTTGGCAGCTTTGAGTGTCCTATGGACTCGGACCCCAAGATCCCTCTGATCCTCCACACTGCCAAGAGTCCTGCCATTAATGCTATATTCTGCCATCATATTTGACCTACCAAAATGAACCACCTCACACTTATCTGGGTTGAACTCCATCTGCCACTTCTCAGCTCAGTTTTGCATCCTATCAATGTTCCGCTGTAACCTCTGACAGCCCTCCACACTAATACTGTTAGCCCTCCATACTGATTAAATAAGTTCAAATTATTAGACAGTGCATTGAGGTAGAATAAGATAAAACAATAACAATGCAAAATAGAGTGCAAAAGTTACCAAAAATTGCTGTGAACATAATGATAAAGTACAAGATCTAAACAAGATAGATCATGGAGTTAAGTATCCATTTTGTTATGCAAGAGATCCATTCAAGAGTCTGATAACAGTGGGATAGAAGCTGTCCTTGAGCTTGGCATTACAAGAGCAGTGGTGTGGGAGGGTGTGATTCAGAAAGGGCAAGGAGGATAAATGATGAAGGTTTCTTTGAAGCTTTTGGGGAACTTTACTGCTATTTTCCTAAGATCAGTAGGAATACTGAAAAATTATCCCCCATGTGCGACCAGCATTTCCTGCAGATTCCCATCTTGCCAAAGGGTCTCAGCCCAAAACATCAACTGTACACTTTTTCATAGATGCTGCCGGCCTGCTGAGTTCTTCCAGCACTTTGTGTGTGTTTCCTGCAGATTCTGTTGGCTTCCCCCTCTGAAAAGCCCACACAGCAGTGGAAATCTGAAAACTGGACAACTGCAGGGTTGGAATCATCTTTTTAAATATTTTGGTTAAATTCCCATTCTGAAATATGTTTTACATACATGAGGACACTTAGCAGGTAACTTGTAGAAGAAAATTAATGAGCATTAGAGAACCAAAAAAGTCTCTAGTGATTAGTACAACACACAAAGTTCTGGAGGAAGACAGCAGTTCAGGCAGCATATATGGAGGGGAATAAACTGCTGATGATTTCAGACGAGACCCCTGATCAGGACCAACTGTCTGATCTGCTGAATTCCTCCAGCATTTTTTTGCATCTGTAGAATCTCTTGTGTTTACTATATTCCAGTGATTATAAGTACTTGGATAGGAAAGCTGTAGAGGGAGACAAGCCTATTAGCATTGGGAGAATGGAAATAGCCTAGATAGGCATTAGGGTTAGCACAGATGAGGTGGGCTGTGAAATCTGTTCTGGTGCCGTACATTTGTATGATTCTGACAGATGAATACAACTGTAAAGTGATTTTACTGCCACGTAGTCATGCTTTCCTGACAATTTCCGAGCAGTCAACTAATAAATTTGTAACATCGTTAACTTGTTTTGATTCCAATTTTCCTGTATGTACCTAGTGATATATTACATCTAGCACCAAAAATACTTTTAAAAAGTGGAAGATCATTTCTACCTTGTTTAAACAGACATCAGTTTATACTGTAGTCACCAGCAAGGCTGACAAAAGAAGTGGGAAACTGATGAAGAGTAATCCTAAATTCACATGATTGAAAGTAAAAGATATGGCAAAACAATAACAGTATTGTTTCTATTTTCCATTTAATTTATATTAAGACTTTCAAAATATAACACAGCTTTTCATTTCATTTTCAATAAATGCAACAGCAATATTTCTTGTAAATAGATCTCTTATTTGATTACATTCAATGGCAAGTATGACCAGACTACAAAGGCTTATTGGATCAATATTTACATTGTGGTAGTTGATCAAATAAATTAATTCAAACCTATTCTGTGATGATTAGAGATTGTGCTTATGCAGCAAAAATTGGAATGTGACTGCCAGAATAAGCAACAAATTCTGATGAGTGATGCTATGCACCTTACTTATTAAATGGGACAGGAGTGGTAAATTTTAGTTAATTTCTTCTTGCGAGATACTTTTGAAGATTATCAGTTCAACTTTTATATCTCCAGGCATTAGAATTAAAACTGATCAACAAATTTATTGTTTTCAGGAAAGTCTGCAGGACTTCAAATCTTTTTCAGATGCACATGTGTGCAGTTGAATGATCTTGGAACCATTTACATAAAAATCTAAAGTAAGAGGGAAAATATACCTCCTTTGCATATTTTTCCTGCATGTCTGGGTTGAATTGTCTTATTTTTTACTGTATTTAAACAGTAGATGCCAGTGATACCTTTGTAGAGCAGGTGGCAAGGATTTCTACAAAGTTCCTTTATTCTGAGCTTACTTGCAGCTATCTCTAAACAGTATGTATTTGAAAATAAAACTTAAATATTACTTTAGCCATCAAGTAATATGGCTAACACCTTAGTACTGAAATATTAAATTATGTTAGCATAGTTTGCTCAACATGGAAACAAAGTTATTGATATTCAGAACAATTAAATAAAACAAAACTTAACTATTAACTGTTAAGGAAAAGGAGGTAATTGAAATAAGACTTCCTGAACAATGTATCAGAGGGAAAATGATATTTTGTGATTCCTTTCAGGTTTGCAAAAGCTACCTAATGGCATGCAACTGAAATCTCTAAGATTGGGCATGCTGTTTCATTTAAAAACAAATAAAATGTACAATTTTACCAACTACAGGTTGAGTACCCCTTATCTGAAATGCTTGGGACTGGAAGTGATTCAGATTTCAGATTTTTGAATATTTGCATCTGTATAATGAGATAGTTTGAGGATGGGACCCAGGTCTAAACACAAAATTCATTTACGTTACACATACAGCTTACACATATAGTTTGATGGTAGTTTTATATAATATTAAAATAATTTTGTGCATGAAACAATAATATGTACATTCAACCATCAGAAAGGTAAGCTATTACTACTTTGGCTGCCCAGGTAGACAGTCAGTGGCTGTTTGGCATTTGCCATCGTTCCTGACTCTGAACTTACAGGCTACTGGTAAGCAGTCTTACACTTGTCTGTCACACACATGTACTGATGCGGCCATTCAGCGTGTTAGATTTTCATCAGAGACAATCTTAGCAATCCTTCTCTGCTGCTTCATGATCGACAGGCACTTTATACCACAAATCTTTAAAAATTTAATGCCGTGCCTTTTGTTAAATTTCTGCAACCAGCCTGCTGAATATTTACAATTAGCTTCAATTTTCAGTTCATCGTAATAGACTATCAAGATGCCTACCATGCTATTCCACGCCCTCACTTCGGGAAGTCTGATCACCTGGCTGTACTTCTACTCCCTGAGTATAGGCAGAGACTGAAGACTGCAGCACCAGTAGTGAGGACCAAAAAGGTAGGGACAAGGGAAGCACAGGAGTGCTTATACAACTGCTTTGAATCGGTGGACTGGACTGTATTCAGGGGTTCATCTTCAAACCTAGATGAGTATGCTGCAGTTGTTATCGACTTCATTAAAACCTGCGTGCATGAGTGTGTGCCTACTAAGACTTACTGTGCATTCCCAAACCAAAAGTCGTGGATGAACCAAGAGGTACGTCGTCTGCTGAAGGCTAGATCTGTGGCATTCAAGTCTGGCAACCCAGGCAGGTCTGTACCAGAAAACCAGGTATGATTTGCGGAGGGCTATTTCAAAGGTGAAGAGACAATTTTGAAGGAGGTTGGAGGTGACATTGAATGCATGGCCACTCTGGCAGGGTTTGCAAGACATTATTTCCTACAAAGCGAAACCCAATAGCATGAACGGCAGAGATGCTTCACTACCAGACGAACTCAACACCTTCTATGCCCGCTTTGAAAGGGAGAACACAACTACAGCTGTGAAGATCCCTGCTGCACCTGATGACCCTGTCATCTCTGTCTCAGAGGCCGATGTTAAGCTGTTTTTAAAGACAGTGAACCCTCGCAAGGTGGAAGGTCCAGATGGAGTACCTGGTAAGACTCTGAAAACCTGTGCCAACCAACTAGTGGGAGCATTCAAGGACATTTTCAACCTCTCACTGCTATGGGCGGAAGTTCCCACTTGCTTCAAAAAGGCAACAGTTATAACCAGTGCCTAAGAAGAATAATGTAAGCTGCCTTAATGACTATCACATGGTAGCACTCACATCTACAGTGATGAAATGTTTTAAGAGGTTGGTCATGACCAGACTGAACTCTTACCTCAGCAAGGACCTGGACCCATTTCAATTTGCCTGTCGCCACAGTAGGTCAATGGCAGATGCAATCTCAATGGCTCTCCACACGCTTTAGACCACCTGGACAACACAAACACCTACATCAGGATGCTGTTCATCGATTATAGCTCAACATTTAATACCATCGTTCCCACAATCCTGATTGAAAAGTTGCAGAACCTGGGCCTCTGTACCTCCCTCTGCAATTGGATCCTCGACTTCCTAACCGGAAGACCACAATCTGTGTGGATTGGTGATAACATCTCTTCCTCACTGACGATCAACACTGGCGCACCTCAGGGGTGTGTGCTTAGACCATTGCTCTACTGTCTATATATACATGACTGTGTGGCTAGGAATAGGTCAAATACCATCTATAAACTTGCTGACAATACAGCCATTGTTGGTAGAATCTCAGGTGGTGACGAGAAGGCGTACAGGAGTGAGATATGTCAACTAGTGGAGGGGTGCCACAGCAACGACCTGGTACTCAACGTCAGTAAGATGAAAGAGCTGATTATAGACTTCAGCATGGGTAAGTCGAAGGAACACATCCCAATCCTCATAGAGGGATCAGAAGTGGATAGAGTAAGCAGTTTCAAGTTCCTGGGTGTCAAGATCTCTGAGGATCTAACCTGGTCCTAACATATCGATGTAGTTATAAAGAAGGCAAGACTGTGGCTATATTTCATTAGGAGTTTGAAGAGATTTGGCATGACAACAAATACATTCAAAAACTCCTATAGATGTACCGTGGAGAGCATTCTGACGGGCTGCATCACTGTCTGGTATGGAGGGTCTACTACACAGGACAGAAAGAAGCTGTAGAGGGTTATAAATCTAGTTAGCTCCATCCTGGGTACTAGCCTACAAAGTACCCATGACATCTTCAGGGAGCAGTGTCTCAGAAAGGCAGCGAATATTAGTATTTAAGCACCTCCAGCACCCAGGGCATGCCCTTTTCTCACTGTTACCACCAGGTAGGAGGTACAGAAGCCTGAAGGCACACACTCAGTGATTCAGGAACAGTTTCTTCCCCTCTGCCATCCGATTCCTAAATGGACACTGAATTCTTGGACACTATCTCAATTTTTAAAATATACAGTATTTCTGTTTTTTGCACATTTTTAATCTATTCAATATACGTATACTGTAATTGATTTATTTATTCATTTATTATTATAATTTTTCTCTCTCTGCTTGATTATGTATTGCATTGAACTGCTACTGCTGTTAACAAATTTCACGTCACATGCCAGTGATAATAAACCTGATTCTGATTCTATATAGATCTCAACTTGTTTCATGATCAGCATACCATTAAGAGGCAGCATATATTCAATCTGACATTGACAAATCCATTCTTTCAATACCTGATTGAGATGTTCACTTTTCATTTTATGCAGTGTCTGTGTGGTTTTCATTCACTTCTGGTCATTATATGGGTGAGGGCACTTTTCACAACTGTTTGTGGGGCACAGAGCCCTGCACATCGCCAGAGAACCTTCTCAGTGCTTCAAGGAATTTTGCATTTGTGATGTCATGTTAACGTTTAAAATAATTTTGGATTTTGGAGGTTTTTGGATTTTGAAATTTTGGATAAGGAGTGTTCAACCTGTAACAACAAATACTTTTGCCCTTGAAGTCTTTAAAAGATAATGTTAAATAAGCATTTAGTATATCTTCAGTTGTAGCATTTACTATCACAGCATTAATGAAGTGTGCTAAACATACATGTGGAAAATGGTTGTGATTTATAATATGTAACAAAACTCTACAGAGTGTATAAAGCCCACTCAAGACTGACTAGTTAAACTGCAGCAATTATTCACAACAGAAATGCTCTGTGCAAAATATAATTTCTATCTCCATCCATTGTTTTGCTCTGTAATTATCTGAGACCCCTTAACACAAAAGATCATATTATATTAATTTGTTAAGTAATTAAATTTACAGATATTTGTTTGTTGAATGTCACTCACTTCAAATTATTGGCAGAAGATGTTAAAATTGAAATTGTGACAGTAAAGATTGGTATGTGTTAGTGGAGAATGACAATGAAAGTGATATATTAATACTACGTTCCCCCCCACCACACAACAGGTCATCTTCCTCACCTCAATTTTTCCCTGCACAAAAAGGATTATTAAATTCTTTTCAATTGCCTTAGTCATTAAAGTTCATTAATGGATTGAAGTGTAATGATCAAGCATTTTGTGTGGGCTAAAAAAGCTTTGTTGAATAGACGTATGCTGGACTTTTTTTTAATAGTATGTTTTGCACATGTGGTCTTGCCAAGGCGAAGATATAATCCAGAATTTTCATCGGTATGGAAATAGTATAGCTTGCCATTGTAAGAAATTAAAAGGTTTAATCTGCAATTGTTTTATAGACAGCCTTAATAGAAAAGTACAAGCTGTCCCCAAACTGCAGCAACAGCTTTATAATTGTTCAATGAGGAAAGAATCATAATATAACTGTGCTAAACTGCATTTTATGGAGTAATGTGAACAGTGCTCCAGTGGTTTTGAAGGATGTTTCTCCAGATTTTTCAGTTAATATACTTTTTGGCTGCAAGAAACTTTTCCTGGAGACATTCTGTTTCAAATTTTCTGACACTTCGTCAAGCTAACGTCAATGGTTGTGACTCAGTTAATCTAAGGAAATGCCAAGAATACTGCAAATGTTGGGTATGTTTCTGATTTTAGTGATTTTTTGAATTTTGTCTTTTGGTTGCTCTGTACATGTGCCAGTTCACAGTACACTAAAAAAATGGAAGATAATTTTGTGCATGATACATTCTTACAGCAGGGCTGCTAATAATGATTTCTGTCTTCTTCCAGTCTTTTTCTTTTTGTATGGGTTTGTTTTACTCCTAAACCACTTATAAAGCAACACACTTGTTTTGCACAATTTACTCACAGTTAACTCAGCCCCAGAACAACCTAGTTCCCCTGACAGGAGGTCTAAAATATATACACAATGGTAGTCAATGGAAGGAGGTGCCCCGTAGCATCATAATATTCTGAAGACTAATAAGACAAAAGACACTGGCGCCAGCAATGTCCTTGGAAATGTTCTGTAAATTAATCTTGTAGGTCTGGTAAGTACTACTGATAATAATCTGTAGCAGTAACTAAAAGATTCTAATATGCCTATTACAACAGCAATTACTGAGTGTGTTTACATCAGGTGCTTGGTGATTCTTGATTGGTCATGGCATGAAGGGATATGGAGAGAAGGCAGGAGATTGTGGCTGAGAAATTGGATCAGCCATGATGAAATGGCAGAGCAGACTTAATGGGCCTAATAGCCTAATTCTGCTCCTGTATCTTATGGTCTTGTGATACTGTGTCATTTACATGTTTACATACAAAAATACAGCACTGCTTTATCTCTTTGTAAGAGGCTTTCACATACTTACCATAATCAAAGGTTCACTGTTGCTTCCCAAATGTGCTTTAATCTCTGGTTATGTGGTAAACATCTTGATCTGACAAATGTGTGACATCCTGACTCGATTTGTTCTTCAGTAGTTGTATATGCATTCTCTTCTGAAATAAAGTTTGATATCACGTATTTCTTCAATACATTCTGGTCTGGACTCTTGTGTCTGTGTGGCTGACACTGGACTTTCTTAATCTTTATTATTTCCTGGCAAATATACAACACTTCTATACTTAAAATGCCTCTATGTTTAAGTATGATTCATTTCGAATTTATCTTCTCAGGACATCATGAATACTATTTTGAGATGTTGAAGCCCAGTGTCTGGTTTTTAAACAGTTAGTTCAGTCGTAAAAACACTGCTGTGATCTAGTAAAATCTAGAATAATACTGAGCTATATACAAAAGTTATTTGAGCTCTGCCACATTTCCTGATCTCTTCACCTTTACACTGGCTTTATCTTTATCCACAGCAGGTTGTAAACCATTAATTTTTTATCTTTAATCTTTAATAAATAGATTCTGATTTGAAAATGTAATCTGTTGTGGCCATTTCACCTTCTGGCACTGTAGCTGATTGAGAACCTCTTCTAAAATATAAAGATAGTCTTCGTTAATGATGGTGACACTAAGAAAGTTATTATATTTATTTTATTCAGTCTACACCATGAATGATCTTGCCTGTTTTCAAATGGAAAATATTTATTGATGATTTATGCGTACTTGTCAAGTTGCTTGGGGGTTTTCATGACAAGATACAGAAGAAGATTGTCAGGCCTTTCTTCCATGCAGATACCGCTGTTGCCTAGGTTAGCCCCCAGCCAGATTCAAACTCAGGACCATCTGCCTCAAAGTCTAGAGCTGATGCCACTACACCACCGGCTGGTATACGTTTTTCATACTCACAGCAAGCTAATGTTTACTCTGTTTACAAATTCTGGACTACATATACAAGTCAAACTTTGTGAAGAATTTACCTTCTGCCAACTCCAAGTCAAGATCTTGAATTGTTGATAAAGGTTATTGTGGGCTATCACCTATTTCCAAGATGCTTCCTAATCTAATTTTCTTATTATTATGGGCACAACCACAGTAAGGATTTGCTTACTTACCAAAATACCACACAGCTTGCTTTACCTCTTTCAAGGAGTGTTTCACGTATGCACGGTAATTAAACATTCATTCTGTTATCAGGATCATTTGACATCTGTAGCTAATACTCGCAAAACAGGCATTCTTCAAGATGCTGCTTTAATAACTCAGTTGAATGTCATTTCGTAATGTTCATGTAGCCACTAAACACATCTCTCAAACTGATAGAAACATAGAAACATAGAAAATAGGTGCAGGAGTAGGCCATTCAGCCCTTCGAGCCTGCACTGCCATTTATTAAGATCATGGCTGATCATCCAACTCAGAACCCTGCATACCTTCCCTCCATACCCCCTGATCCCCGTAGCCACAAGGGCCATATCTAACTCCCTCTTAAATATAGCCAATGAACTGGCCTCAACTGTTTCCTGTGGCAGAGAATTCCACAGATTCACCACTCTCTGTGTGAAGAAGTTTTTCCTAATCTCGGTCCTAAAAGGCTTCCCCTTTATCCTCAAACTGTGACCCCTCGTTCTGGACTTCCCCAACATCGGGAACAATCTTCCTGCATCTAGCCTGTCCAATCCCTTTAGGATCTTATACGTTTCAATCAGATCCCCCCTCAATCTTCTAAATTCCAACGAGTACAAGCCCAGTTCATCCTTCATATGAAAGTCCTGCCATCCCAGGAATCAATCTGGTGAACCTTCTTTGTACTCCCTCTATGGCGAGGATGTCTTTCCTCAGATTAGGGGACCAAAACTGCACACAATACTCCGGGTGTGGTCTCACCAAGGCCTTGTACAACTGCAGTAGTACCTCCCTGCTCCTGTACTCGAATCCTCTCGCTATAAATGCCAGCATACCTTTTGCCTTTTTCACCGCCTGCTGTACCTGCACGCCCACTTTCAATGACTGGTGTATAATGACACCCAGGTCTCGTTGCACCTCCCCTTTTCCTAATCGGCCACCATTCAGATAATAATCTGTTTTCCTATTTTTGCCACCAAAGTGGATAACTTCACATTTATCCACATTAAATTGCATCTGCCATGAATTTGCCCACTCACCCAACCTATCCAAGTCACCCTGCATCCTCTTAGCATCCTCCTCACAGCTAACACTGCCGCCCAGCTTCGTGTCATCTGCAAACTTGGAGATGCTGTATTTAATTCCCTCATCCAAGTCATTAATATATATTGTAAACAACTGGGGTTCCAGCTCTGAGCCTTGCGGTACCCCACTAGTCACTGCCTGCCATTCTGAAAAGGTCCCATTTATTCCCACTCTTTGCTTCCTGTCTGCTAACCAATTCTCTATCCACATCAATACCTTACCCCCAATACCGTGTGCTTTAAGTTTGCACACTAATCTCTTGTGTGGGACCTTGTCAAAAGCCTTTTGAAAATCCAAATATACCACATCCACTGGTTCTCCCCTATCCACTCTACTAATTACATCCTCAAAAAATTCTATGAGATTCGTCAGACATGATTTTCCTTTCACAAATCCATGCTGACTTTGTCCGATGATTTCACCGCTTTCCAAATGTGCTGTTATCACATCTTTGATAACTGACTCCAGCAGTTTCCCCACCACCGACGTTAGGCTAACCGGTCTATAATTCCACGGTTTCTCTCTCCCTCCTTTTTTAAAAAGTGGGGTTACATTAGCCACCCTCCAATCCTCAGGAACTAGTCGAGAATCTAATGAGTTTTTAAAAATTATCACTAATGCATCCACTATTTCTTGGGCTACTTCCTTAGGCACTCTAGGATGCAGACCAGCTGGCCCTGGGGATTTATCTGCCTTTAATCCCTTCAATTTACCTAACACCACTTCCCTACTAACATGTATTTCCCTCAGTTCCTCCATCTCACTGGACCCTCTGTCCCCTACTATCTCTGGAAGATTATTTATGTCCTCCTTAGTGAAGACAGAACCAAAGCAATTATTCAATTGGTCTGCCATGTCCTTGCTCCCCATAATCAATTCACCTTTGAGATCTTTGGCCTTCTGAGACCATTTTTAGCCTGAACCCTTTGTCAATTTTTTGTAGTCAGTCATGGTTATCAACAATTACAACACTTCAAATGCTGCTTCCCCATGTTAGAGGTGTCTAATGCTCAACTGACATTAAATGGCTAACAGTGGTAATTTTCATACCTACATATGGCCCTATAATATACCGTCGTCGTCGAGGCTATCCTTCGAGGTCGAGGATGATGGTCTTCGTTCTGAAGAAGTGGCCCACGGAGTGAAGACACCTGTGTATGTATTTGATGCTGCACTCCAAGAAGCACACGATACTTCACAGATCAACCAACTGATTCCGATGGTATGGAAACCACGACGACTGGAGCTGATGGATTTGTTGCAGCCTTCATCCTCCTTCACAACTGTTGAGTTCGAAGTGACTTCGTCCGCCTATTCCATCGTTGAGGTCTTAGTTGGATTGTTCTTTGTCAGGGACCTCACCCTCGACCTTACCACCATGGGTGACCCTACCAGGAGCATAGCTCCAAATGGCATTGCTCTCGGGATCACAGGACCACACAAGCTTCTCCACCACGACAAGGTGTCAATCCACGGGGAAGCCTATAATATAAGACTTTATGGGTCTAGAGTCAATGTAAGAGGGCTTTAGTATTTCGCCCTCCTGTCCATATAACATTGAGCTACTGGCTCCAGTACATTTGTCTGGATAGTGGGACAGGATGCACCCAAGGATTGTGATGGGGGAGTCTGGTGAATTTCTGAAAGACACAATTTTTTGAGTGTGAGATGTGGTTTGATTCGATTCTGAGACAACTCTTGCCTTTCTAGACAATTATCCCAGATGTTTTTGAGGAGAACCATAAGATCATTAGAGATAGGAACAGAATTAGGCCATTCAGTCCATCGAGTCTGCTCCGCCATTCCATCAACCCCAGACATCTGCCTACTCACCATAACCTATGATGCCCTGACCGACCAGGAAACTACCATCTTCCGCCTTAAATATACCCATGGGCTTGGCCTCCACCACAGCCTGTGCCAGAGCATTCCACAGATTTACTACTCTCTGGCTAAAAAAAATTCTCCTTACCTCTATTCTAAAGGATCGTCCCTCAATTTTAATCTGTGCCCTTTAGTTCTGGATCCCCCCCACCGTAGGAAAAGTCTTCTCCACATCCACCCTATCTAGTCTTTTCAACATTCGGTAGGTATCAATGAGATCACCCTGCACTCTTCTAAATTCCAGTGAATATTGAAATGACTTTATTACTTATATGCTTCATATACATAAGGAATAAAAATCTTTACGTTACATCTCTGTTTAAATGTGCATTCTTGTAATTTATAATAAATAGTATGTACAACAGGACATTAAGAATATGGTTAAATATGAACAAAGAAATAAAGTTGTGTCAGCATGAATTAAGCAGTCTGATGGCCTGGTGAGCTCTCCTGGATCCTGTCGGTCCTGGCTTTTATGCTGTGGTACTGTTTCCCAGATGCCAGCAGCTAGAACAGTTTGTGGCTGGGGGACTCAGGTCCCCAATGATCCTTCAGGCCCCTTTTACAAACCTGCCTTAGAAAATGTCCTGCAGTGGAAAGTTCACATCTACGGATGTGCTGGGCTGCCCACACCACTGTCTGCAGAATCCTATGATGAGGGAAGTACATTTCCCATACCAGTCAGGATGCTCTCAATTGTAGCCCCTTTAGAAAGTTCTTAGGACTTTGGGGCAAAAAAACAAACTTCTACAACTGTCTGAGGTGAAAGAGATGCTGTTGTGCCTTTTTCACCACACACCCAGTGTGTACAGATCTTGTGAGAGAGAACTTCGGTGATGGTTATGCCAAGGAATTTAAAGCTGTTCATCCTCTCAACCCCAGATCCATTGATGTCAATAGGGTCTAACCTACCTCCATTCCTCCTGTAGTCCATAACCAGCTCCTTTGTTTTTGCGACATTGAGGTTGTTTTCTTGACACCACTGTGTCAGGGTGATGACTTCTTCTCTGTAGGTTGCCACATTATTATTTGAGAATAGGCCAATCAGTGTCATGTCATCAGCAAATTTAAATAGCAAATTGGAGCTGTGGGTTGCAAAACAGTCATGGGTATACAGAGAGTAAAGGAGGGGGCTTAGTAAATGGCCCTGAGGTGAACCTGTGTTCAGGGTGAGAGGGGCAAAGGTGAAAGAGCCCACTCTCATAATAAAAATTCAATAGGTTTGTTGAATACAATTTCCTTCACATATACTCATCTCCATTCTGCCCAATCCTATTATTATTTCTCAAATTTCCTGTTACCACTCCCTTATTATACATTCTAGCATTTTCCCTACAATGGTCAGAAACAATTCTAGATGAAAACCAACCACTATTTCTGCACCAACTGCTTCAAACCCTAGTATTCAGGTCATCACGTGGCTTATTTCCTTTCAGTCTCATTAATTTCCTCAATACACATTTTGTTTTACTAATTCTATTTTTTTTTGACTACACGAAGGATGTGGATACTGTAGAAAGAGTGCAGGGGAAATTTACAAGGACGTTGCCTGGACTGGGGAGCATGCCTTATCTGAATAGGTTGAGTGAATGCGGCCTTTTCTCCTTCGAGCGACGAAGGATGAGAGGTGACCTGATAGAGGTGCATAAGATGATGAGAGGCATTGATCAAGTGTATAGCCAGAGGTTTTTTCCCAGGGCTGAAATGTCTAACACAAGGGGATGTAGTTTTAAGGTGCTTGGAAGTAGGTACAGAGAGTGATGGGTGCATGGGATGTGCTGCTGGCAATGGTGGTGGAGGCTAATGCAATAGAGGGCTATCAACAGGGTGATTCTGGACAGTTTCTAGAGTAGGTTACATGGTTGGCACAACATTGTGGGCCAAAGGGCCTGTAATGTGCTGTAAATTTCTATGCTCAATTCTCTATGTACTCATTTACTTCAAACAAGTAGGCTTTCTTACTTCTGAGTGGTTTTCTGATTCTTCTTTCTGATGACAGACCAATATATAATTTAATTTCAGTTTTCCTTATCCACAATACTATTTTTCCTTTATCATTCTGTAATGAACTCACATAAAATTTTGATCATGTTTTCCTTTTTACATATATGTACTGTTTCTCATAGGTCAACTTTTTTTTCCCAGTAAAAATGCCTTGATCTTTGTTTGCTGAGCTCTGGGAGTTTTCATAACCACTGATTTATTTTTCAAGCTATATCCTGAATCTTTATAGACTATTGTGATATCAGCATAGAACATCACAAACCTATAACATGCCACAGCAAATAGATCAGATTATTTGGAACAGAGTAAACAAAGTGGTGAATATTGAAGGAAAGTTCCTAAATTTCAGATCTTCAATTCACTGACTACTTTAACAGGAGTTTAATGTTATATTTGGGTTTGTTTGAATAGGTAACCATGTATCCTTCAAAACTTCCATTTCACTCAATACTGCCAATCAAACCAAGTGTTGAATTAACTTTACTTTTCACCTTCTCTACTTGGGGAGGTGTGTGTGGGGGGGTGGGGGTTGGTGGGTATAAAATGCAGAAGAGGTCATTGCCTGAATCTCTCATTGCCTATTTTTTACAACAAGCAATCTGCAAAAACTGGACCAGTTACCCTGTTTCTGTCTATCATTTTGGCGTGTTCACCTGTTACTAAAGCAATCAGAAACATCCTCTAATTAAACAAAAGAAAAACTGCAGATGCTAGAAATCCAAAGCAATATACACAAAATACAGAAAATCACATAAAATCAGTCCATGTTCCAATCCTACACTCGTGACCGTCCCGCACTTTTCCTATGCTACATCGCAACTGCATTGGTGCTGCTTCCAGCATCTGTGCTGAACTTGTCGACTTCATCCATTTTGCTTCCAACTTCCACCCTGCCCTCAAATTTACCTGGTCCATTTCAGACACCTCCCTCCCCTTTCTCGATCTCACTGTCTCTATCTCCAGAGACAACATATCCACTGATGTCTATTATAAATGCAGGGACTCTCACAGCTACCTGGACAACACCTCTTACCACCCAGTAACTTGTAAAAATGCCATCCCCTTCTCTCAATTTCTCCATCTCCACCACATCTGTTCTCAGTTTTCATTCTAGAATGAAGGAGATGTCCTCCTTTTTCAATGAAGGGGGCTTCCCTTCCTCCACCATCAAAGCTGTCCTCAATCGCATCTCTTCCATTTCACACACATCTGTTCTTTCCCCATCCTCTAGCCACCCTACCAGGGATAGAGCTCCTCTTGTCTTCACTTACCACATCAGTGGCCTCCACATCCAGCACGTAATTCTCTGAAACTTCCCCCATCTCCAACGGGATGTCAAGCACATCTTTCCCTCCTCCCCACCAACCAATTTTCTGCTTTCCACAGGATTGCTCCTTACAGAACTCCCTTGTCCATTCGTCCCTCCCCACTGATCTCCCTCCTGCACTTATCCTTTCAACTGGAACAAGAGCTACACCTGCCCCTATACCTCCTCCCTCACTACCATTCAGGGCCCTAAACATTCTTTCCAGGTGAGGTGATACTTCAGCTGTGGGTCTGTTGTGGTCATATATTGTCTCCGGTACTCCCAGTGTGTCCTCCTGTATATCAGTGAGACTTCACATAGATTGGGAGACTGCTTCATTGAGGACCTACGCTCCATCTGCCAGAAAAAACAAGATCTCCCAGTGGCTACCTACTTTAATTCCACTTCGCATTCCCATTCAGATATGTCTATCCATGCCCTCCTACACTGTCATGATGAGGCCACACTTAGGGTAGAGGAACAATACATTATGTTCTGTTTGGGTAGCCTCCAAACTGATGGCATGAACATTGATTTCTCAAATTTCTGGTAATGCCACCCAAAACCTCTCTCCTTCACCATTTCACATTTCCTTTGCCCTCTATCACCTTATCTCCTTGTCTGCCCATCACCTCCCTCTCATGTTCCTCCCCGCTTCTCTTTCTTCCATGGCCATCTGTTTCTTTCACCAAACAACTTCCCAGCTCTTAACTTCATCCCTCCTTCTTCAGGTTTCACCCATCACCTTGTGTTTCTCTCTCCCCACCCCCACCTTTCAAATCTACTCCTCAGCTTTTTTTTCTCCAGTCCTGCCAAATGGTTTCAGCCTAAAACATTAACCATACTCTTTTCCATAGATGCTGCCCAACCTGCTGAGTTCCTCCAGCATTTTGTGTGTGTTGCTCGGAGTTCCAGCACCTGCAGATTTTCTCTTGTTTGTGACACACAAAATGCTGGAGGAACTCAGCACGTCAGACAGAATCCATGGAAAAGAACAGTCGATGTTTCAGGCTGAGACCCTTCTTCAGGACTGGAAAGGAAGGGGGAAGACACCAGAATAAAAGGTGGGGGAGAGGAAGAAGGACAGCTAGGAGGGGATAGGTGAGTCCAAGTGAGTGGGTACCATCATCGTGGTTGTACCTCGAGGTCTTTGTTCTGTTGATCTACTTATGGGCTCTCAAGTGGCTTATGAGTCCAATCCTGGCTTTGAAAGTTCTTCCACATTCAGGACAGGTAGTCCCAAATAGCAGATCGGGCTTTGATTGTTGCTGCCTCTCATTCCATTTTCTTCTCTTTTCTTCTAATTCTGAACCTCTGTTGGCTTCAAAAGTTGCTATTCCTTCTCGGATGTTGGATTGCCAGAGTTTTTAAGACGCCTTTGAATCTCTTATGTTGGCTTGCCAGAGTTTTTAAGACGTCTTTGAATCTCTTATGTTGTCCGTCTCTTTTACGTTTGGCTTCCTTAAGCTAGGAGAGGAAGATTTGTTTCGGCAGACGTTCGTCTTTCATCCTAACAACCATAAAGAACTGGAGATGAAGGAATCTGATAAGAGAGGAGAGTGGACCATAGAAGAAAGGGAAGGAGGAAAGGACCCTGGAGTGCTGATAGGCAGGAGAGAAGAGGTAAGAGGACAGAGTGGGGGGAGATTTCTTTTACTGGAGAGAGAAATTGATACTCATGATATCTGGTAGAAGTCTACAAAGATGGAATTCAAGGTCTTGCTCCTCCACCTTGAGGGTGGCCTCTTTTTGGCACAAGGGTTGGATATGGACCGACATATCAAATTGGGAATGGGAATTGGCATTAAGATGTTGTGCTAAAGGAAAATTCTGCTTCTGACGGATGGAGTGGAAGTGCTTGACAAAACGTTCCTCCAATTTAAGATGGTTTCACCAACGTAGAGGAGACCACATTGGGAGCACTGGATACAATAGTTGACCCAAGCAAGAGGACTTATGCAAATTCAGACCCAATGTTTATTAATTATCTTACACAATATTATGGACTTTGCGATTCTGATTCTTTAAAAGTCCTCTGATACTTCCAGTAAGAAAATAATTCCCATTTGGCTCCAAGATCAGAGTTCCAAAATGCAAAGTCTCTGTAAAATTTTGAGTCTAAGTTTAAAAGAAGATGTCGTTTTTGACACTCACAATTGTGATGTCTGGATCATGACTGAAGGAATGTGTTATTTGGCAAGATTTTGAAAATTTTATACAGTAGTACATGCATTTGGATTACAAATATTAGATATTTAAAAGCTATTATTGATTAGATAACACACATAAAAGTTGCTGGTGAACGCAGCAGGCCAGGCAGCATCTCTAGGAAGAGGTGCAGTCGACGTTTCACGCTGAGACCCTTTGTCAGGACTAACTGAAGGAAGAGTGAGTAAGGGATTTGAAAGTTGGAGGGGGAGGGGGAGATCCAAAATGATAGGAGAAGACAGGAGGGGGAGGGATGGAGCCAAGAGCTGGACAGGTGATAGGCAAAAGGGATATGAGAGGATCATGGGACAGGAGGTCCGGGAAGAAAGACAAGGGGCGGGGGGGACCCAGAGGATGGGCAAGGGGTATATTCAGAGGGACAGAGGGAGAAAAAAGAGAGTGAGAGAAAGAATGTGTGTATAAAAATAAGTAACAGATGGGGTACGAGGGGGAGGTGGGGCATTAGCGGAAGTTAGAGAAGTCGATGTTCATGCCATCAGGTTGGAGGCTACCCAGACGGAATATAAGGTGTTGTTCCTCCAACCTGAGTGTGGCTTCATCTTTACAGTAGAGAAGGCCGTGGATAGACATGTCAGAATGGGAATGGGATGTGGAATTAAAATGTGTGGCCACTGGGAGATTCTGCTTTCTCTGGCGGACAGAGCGTAGGTGTTCAACAAAGCGGTCTCCCAGTCTGCGTCGGGTCTCGCCAATATATAAAAGGCCACATCGGGAGCACCGGACGCTGTATATCACCCCAGCCAACTCACAGGTGAAGTGTTGCCTCACCTGGAAGGACTGTTTGGGGCCCTGAATGGTGGTAAGGGAGGAAGTGTAAGGGCATGTGTAGCACTTGTTCCGCTTACACGGTTAAGTGCCAGGAGGGAGATCAGTGGGGAGGGATGGGGGGATGAATGGACAAGGGAGTTGCGTAGGGAGCGATCCCTGCGGAATGCAGAGAGAGGAGGGGAGGGAAAGATGTGTCTTAGTGGTGGGATCCCGTTGGAGGTGGCGGAAGTTACGGAGAATAATATGTTGGACCCGGAGGCAGGTGGGGTGGTAGGTGAGGACCAGGGGAACCCTATTCCTAGTGGGGTGGCGGGAGGATAGAGTGAGAGCAGATGTACGTGAAATGGGGGAGATGCGTTTAAGAGCAGAGTTTCTTAGTGGTGGGATCCCGTTGGTTTCTTAGCGGTGGGATCCCGTTGGTTTTTTAGTGGTGGGATCCCGTTGGTCTTAGTGGTGGGATCCCATTCTTAAACGCATCTCGCCCATTTCACGTACATCTGCTCTCACTCCATCCTCCCACCACCCCACTAGGAATAGGGTTCCCCTGGTCCTCACCTACCACCCCACCAGCCTCCGGGTCCAACATATTATTCTCCGTAACTTCCGCCACCTCTAACGGGATCCCAGCACTAAGACACATCTTTCCCTCTCCTCCTCTCTCTGCATTCCGCAGGGATCGCTCCCTACGCAACTCCCTTGTCCATTCGTCCCCCCATCCCTCCCCACTGATCTCCCTCCTGGCACTTATCCGTGTAAGCGGAACAAGTGCTACACATACCCTTACACTTCCTCCCTTACCACCATTCAGGGCCCCAAACAGTCCTTCCAGGTGAGGCAACACTTCACCTGTGAGTCGGCTGGGGTGATATACTGCGTCCGGTGCTCCCGATGTGGCCTTTTATATATTGGCGACACCCGACGCAGACTGGGAGACCGCTTTGTTGAACACCTACGCTCTGTCCGCCAGAGAAAGCAGAATCTCCCAGTGGCCACACATTTTAATTCCACATCCCATTCCCATTCTGACATGTCTATCCACGGCCTCCTCTACTGTAAAGATGAAGCCACACTCAGGTTGGAGGAACAACACCTTATATTCCATCTGGGTAGCCTCCAACCTGATGGCATGAACATCGACTTCTCTAACTTCCGCTAATGCCCCACCTCCCCCTCGTACCCCATCTGTTACTTATTTTTATACACACATTCTTTCTCTCACTCTCCTTTTTCTCCCTCTGTCCCTCTGAATATACCCCTTGCCCATCCTCTGGGTCCCCCCCGCCCCTTGTCTTTCTTCCCGGAACTCCTGTCCCATGATCCTCTCATATCCCCTTTGCCAATCACCTGTCCAGCTCTCGGCTCTATCCCTCCCCCTCCTGTCTTCTCCTATCATTTTGGATCTCCCCCTCCCCCTCCAACTTTCAAATCCCTTACTCACTCTTCCTTCAGTTAGTCCTGACGAAGAGTCTCAGCCTGAAACGTCGACTGCACCTCTTCCTAGAGATGCTGCCTGGCCTGCTGCGTTCACCAGCAACTTTTATGTGTGTTGCTCGAATTTCCAGCATCTGCAGAATTCCTATTGTTTGTGTTTTATTGATTAGATATTCAGGTCTGTATATATTAAAACACGTGTGTCCAAGTAATCGCTCAATTATGTTGCAGCTGACTGAAATCAGAAATACAAAGTGTTCTTTGGATTAAAAGCAAACATGGCTCTCAGTATTTGTGGTAAAAATTTGAAGTTCTAATTCATTTTGTCAGGATGAGTCCAGTGGTGTAGACATAAACCAGAAGAGATTTGACTGCTCTAATAAAGGAGTTGTGCTGATTCGTAGTAATGAGGTGTCTATAGAGCTTAACGGTGTGCAGTCCTGAGTAAAGTGTGCAGTGAAGACAGTATATTAATTTTTGCAGAAGATATGTCTTTGTTCCTTATAATGGTAAAAATGCTGTTATCCTTTGGGAATGTGATAGTGTTCGTCCAAACAACAAAACGAATAAAGAACACACGAGAAAATAGGAGTAAAAGGTTAAGAATAATTCAGACAATGCTAGAAACACTCAGAAGGTCAGGTAGTAACTGTGGGAAGAGATACAGTTGATGTTCTATGTAGGTGACCTTTCACATTCTGCATAATCTGCTGAAGATTTTCAACATTTTATGCTTTTAATTCAGATTTGCAGCCTATGAGGTTGCTTTGATTTTCAGTGGCTGAGGAACTTGCTTAACTTTGCAACTCCAAGAACTGAGGGATGACTGCATCCCATGACAACCTTTATTGTTTTGCAAACGTATGAAAATATTGATAAGTAAATGGCGGGAGGAGAAGATGGCGGTGCACCTGCGTGTGCGCAGCCCTCCAGTGAAAAATGATATCGTATCTGTTAAATAGGGGCCATGGACAATTCTGATTTGATGGAGAATGGACATGAAAGCACAGAGGAATATCTGGATAAATTTCTGAAATGCCCGTTCGCTGCTGTCGTTACTGCGTGGTCGGGAATCTTTCGGAGGGTAGGCCTCAAAATCCCCGGCCTTGCCTGCTTTTGGCGACCGAGAAGGAGGTCAAATTGTTGGGACAGAGATGGCGCTCAGTACTCAGTGTCGGAGAGCTGATCAGAGCTCGAATTTTTCGGATGACTCAGAGTTGGATTGTGGTCAGCATGGCAGGGAGAGTTTTTTTCCTTCTCCTGTCTGCGTGAGATGTGGGACATTTGAGAAACTTTGAACTTTACTGTGCTCATGGACTTCTTCATCAAGTTATGATATTGTTGCACTGTTGCAACTATATGTTATAATTAAGCGGCTTTGTCAGTTTTTTCAGTCTTGGTCTGTCCTGTGTTTTGTGATATCACACCGGAGGAAATAATGTATCATTTCTTAATGCATGCATTACTAAATGACAATAAAAGAGGACTACGTGTCTTCATAATCTAAAAGCTATGAATGCCTTAACAGAGGCTGAACTAGGAGATGGTGTGTTACCATATACTCTATGTAGTCAGCTGATGGTGGGCAGATCAGAATCATCATGAAAGCTTCCAAAAGGGCTCTGATCTGCCCATCATCAGCTGACTGCGTAGAGTAAAGCACTTCATTCCTCATTGACTGTCTTCATGGTACCCTCAGCCAGAAAGTCAGCCAAGGTGGGCTGTGTAGTGGAATAGCCAATGGTGCTACTGCCTCTTGGTTCCAAGGACCTCAATTCAATGCTGACTTCCTGTGCTGTCTTTGTGAAGTCTGCACATTCTCTCTGTGACTGTGTAGTCTTCCCATGGCATTTCCTCCTGCAACAGTGTTTTCCTTTTGTGAATCTGCTCTTGCTTGGCTCTTGCTGCTGTCCTGTGAAACAGAGCAAGTCACAAATGCCAGAAGGATCTACGGGCCTTTTGATGGTTTGCTGCTGCTCTCAAAGGCCTTTGAATGATTCTTCAAGTGATTCTATTAGTTGGGATACATATTTAAACTATTCAAGCATAAATTTCTAGAAAATAATTATTAAAACTATCTACTTTCATATATTATTTCAAATACAAATTACGCCATCCATCCCTAGTGTAAAGTTAAGAGGCCCAATGCAAAGGGCTCTTGGAACCACAGGTCTGCATGGCTGCTGTCTGCTGCTGGTCTCAGTATAGAAATGTACAGCTGCAAAAAATCAGTGACAAAACTGATCTGCAAATATGCCTCCAGTGGCATTTCATTATGGAATCTCTGGTCACACTAAGTAATCTACCGCAATGTGCTTGGTTGCCTCATCTGTGATAGCTCCTTCCACATTTATATACATGCATCTGAACTGAATTTAACAACTCTCATTCTGGCATATGGGTGTTTTACCTTTATCTCTGAATAACTTAATTGCAATAGATTTATTGAAAATAATTGTCCCATTCTTCAAGCACACATAGTTCTCTTGATTATCTGATGGATGAAAGGGTGCAACATGTGTTTTGCATTTGTATTTGTATGTACCAATTACTGCATTGCAATGTATTAGAGCAGATGGTAATTTCTGGGCACTTAATAAGGACTGTGTGTTCTGTTAATTTCCGTGTTTGCTTGATTCAAGATCTGCTCACCCTCAAACTACAAGGTTTCAATGCTGTAAGGAATGTAGTAGTTAGCAGGAATATGATTTAATCATGACCTACTATTCTCCATTGTGTGATTGAACAGATATTAGGGGAATAGAAAGTATCAGGAAAGAAGAAAAACGTATTGATTGGCATTCCACTGTAGGGTGCAAGAATATGATGGCAGGAATAAGCCCTTCATCGCCCTGAGCCTGTTCCACTATTCATTTTGATTGACTGCTTATATCCAACTTTGCCTTCAAATTTCTGACAAGGTAAACTTTCATGTTAGAGCAAAATAAATGCACATACAGCAGCTAGACTTGTGCTGCCTCAGTGACAAGACATATTGCATGTGGATAATGCTGGAGGCCAAATTTGATTAGCCAGGCACTCTGTGGGATAGATTGTCTTTCAGATATGCCAATGCTGGCTGTTGTAGAAAGCACCTGTTTTTTATTGATATCAATGTGTCAAGTTCAAAATCTGTCCAAAATGCCAGTGCTGGGCACCAGAATTCCAGTCAGTGTTTTCATTATTATACCTTGGAGAAGTTTTTTTCAAAAATATCTTTTAGCTTCAAGAACATTTGGGGCCCATTTATGGTATGCAACCAGATGAATACCAGGAAGAAACAGGGCAGCAAACCTGAAGACATTCATTTCACTCACATCACTGGCACTGGTAAACTAAATATGTAAGTTCTTTCAGCCTTTTACTGATTTGAAATGAACAATGAGCAATTCAGCGACCACACACACAAAAACAAACCTTAAAGGAGTCACAAATTCTGTGCATCGTAGAGCAGAATTGACAGAGTGAGGTCAAGTGCTATGCTGACACGGCCTAGGGGGCCGGCATCGGGCATGATGATGGACTCTCCAGTTTTCCCTCTCCCTCATCAGTGTGTTCAATTCATCTACATTAGCTGCGCTACTAACTTCTAGGAGCGTGTTGACCATAGTCTTCGGAGGGCGCCCATGCTTGGGCTCCCATATGATGACTAGGCTGGCAGGTAGCTCGGGGTGGCATAGACAGTGCCCTGCAAGTTGCAGTCTTCTCACCTTGATTCTAGTGGTGAGCATCGGTAGGTCGTCATAGAGCTCAACGTTCATCATGTGCTGTTGCCAACTCACGTCAAGAGCCATCCGGAGCATTCATGTATAGCAACCATCTAGAGACTTTCGCATAGTCTTGGTGAGTGTCCACGTCTCGCATCCGTATGTGAGAATGGTCTCTATGACTGCTATGAAGATCCTCTTTTTAAACCCTCTTTTTAAGTTTCGACTTCCAGATATCCTTCATGTCGTTCATAGCCCTCCACGCCAGCGCCTCCCGTATCTTTATGTCCTTCTCTGAACTCATTATTCTTGCCCTGAGGAACTTGTAGTCAAAGACTTTCTTAATGGTATCATTCTCTACGGTCCTGAGAGTACCTTCGTCGCAGTTAAACGCCATGTACTCTGTCTTTTTAGCGTTTAGGTGAAGTCCAACTTTATTGCATTCAATTTCCACTTTTGTCAGTAGCTGCTGTGCTTCCTCCATCTGGTCAGAGAGCAGGACTATGTCACCTGCAAAATCGAGATCTGTGAGCATAACTGGTCTGACCCTTTTGGTGCGTCCTGGTTTTATGGTAAAACCAAGCTTGTCATGATCTTTGGTAGCTTGATGCAGAGCGTAATCAAGGACAATTATAAAGATGTAGGGTGCCAGAGTGTCTCCTTGCAGCACACCAGCTAAGAGGTCAAGAGACAAAGTAAACCATAAATTCCTGTGCTGCCTGGTTTCCACAAGGCAATTCCACTTTACAGGCAGTGAGCTTTGTTAGAACAATTATTCACTGCATCAACTTCAACAAATCCACTGGAAGATAATTGAAAACCACTAGCAGCTTAATGTAATAGTGTTATTAAAATGTGCCAGAATTAATTCGAAGTCATGATGATGGAAACTGCTTTTAGGCAAGCCAACAAAAGCTTTTCATTTTCACCAGAGAATTGATGATACCTAATTCCTAATGATTTTTCCCTTGAAAGTTTATTAAGTGTAATTTAAAAATCACTAGTAAAATTTAATGAACAACCCAACCAGAACGTGCTTTGGAAATGAAAGAAAATTCAGGCTGAAGCTTTAGGACAAATGGGACTCTCCAAAGTTTTGAAATACTGTCCCAGTTCTGTTTTCTTCTCTAAAATTCTCCCTTCACTAGTGTATGGTTTGTGATTTGTTTATAATCAGCTGAGATTAGGTGGTGCGCTGGGTTAGAAAGCCATTGGGATCTTAATTTGACTCAAATCCAGGCTGATGAGATGAAACTTTCCCTTTTACTTCCAGCAAATTAAGCCCCACAGGAAACAGATCTGGACAATCTCTGCCCAGTTGCTAATGATTAAGAGTTCACAGAGCATATCCACCACAATTTGAGTGCAATTAGCACAAACGTGGTATTTTTACTGAGATACCATATGATTGGCTGGCAAGGGAAATGGAAACATTCACTTGGTATTATAGAGAATCGGAATCAGAATAAAGTTTAATATAACTGGCGTGTGTCATGGAATTTGTTGGTTTGTGTCAGCAGTATAGTGCATTACATTATAAATTACAATAAGATATGGTTTATATCTGATTTCTGAATGGACAATGAACCTACACTACCTCACTATATAATTGAATTAAAATGTAGTGGAAAAAGAGAGCAGAAAAAATGTAGTGAGGTATTCTTCAAGGGTTGGTTCATGGACCATTTAGAAATCAGAGAGTGAAGGGGAAGAACCTGTTCTTAAAGCATTGAGTGTGTGTTCTCAGGTTACTGCACCTCCTCCCTAGTGGTAGCAATGAGAAGACAATGTGTCCTGGGTTATGGGAGTCATTAAAAATGGATGCTGCCTTTTTGAGGCATTGCCTTTTGACGATGTCCTCGATGCTGGGGAGAATAGTGCCCATGATGGAGCAGGCTGTGTTTGCACCCTACTGCAGCTTTTTCTGATCCTGTACAGAGGCTGCTGCATACTAGATGATGATGCAACCAGTTTGAATGCTCTCCACCAGTACATCTGTAGAGACTTGTTAGTCTTTGGTAACATACCAAATCTCCTTAAATGCCTAATGAAATATAGCCACTGTCGTGCCTTCGTTGTAATTACATCAACATGTTGGACCTAGGATAGATCTTCTAAGACGTTGACACTCGGGAGCTTGAAACTGGCTCACACTTTCCACTGCTGATCCCTTGATGAGGTCTGGTGTGTGTTCCCTCAATTTCCCCATCCTGAAGTTCACAATCAACTCCTTGGTCTTACTGATGTTGAGTGCATGGTTTTTGTTGTGATACCACTCAACCAGTTGATCTATCTCACTCCTGTATGTCTCCTCATCACCATCAAAATTATGTTTACAATAGTTGTTGGCATTGGCATATTTCTAGATGGCATTTGAGGTGTGTTTAGGGACATGGGTGTAGGGAAAGTAGAGCAATGGGCTAAGCATTCGTCCTTGAGGAACACTGGTATGGATTGTTAGAGAGGAAGAGATGTTATTACTGATCTGCACTGACTGTGGTCACCTGATGAGGAAGTCAAGGATCCATCTGCAGAGGCGGGTGTAGAGGCCCAGGCTTTGAAGCTTGTTGATTGGTACTGAGGGCATGATTGTGTAGAATGCTGAACTATAATTAATAAACAATAGCTTGATACAGGTACTGGTATTGTCCTGGAGATCTATGACTGAGTGGAGAGTCAGTGAGCTTGCATTCACTGTAGACCCATGATGGCAATAGGCAAATTGCAGTGGATCCATGTCCTTGTACAGGCAGGAGTTGATTCTGGCCATGACCAACCTCTCAAAGCACTTCACCACAGTAGATGTGAGTGCAACTGGCCATTAATCATTGAGGCAGCTCACCCTGCTCTTCTTAGGTACTGGTATGATTATCACTCTTTTGAAGCTGCAGCAGTCAGAGACTGAAGATGCCCTTAAACTCTCCTGCCACTTGGTTGGCACCAACTTTCAGTGCCTTACCAGATAAACCATTAGGGCCTGACACCTTGCGAGGGTTCATCCTCTTGAAAGATATTCTGATGTTGGCCTCCGAGACAGAGATCACAGGATCGTCAGATGCAGCACAGCTGCAGTTTTATTTTCCCTTTCAAAGTGTGGATTAAAGGCATTGAGCTGATCTGGGAGTGTAGCATCACAGCCATTCATGATGTTAGGTTTCAGCTTGTTGAAAGTAATGGACTGCAGACCTTCCAGAGCTGACTTGCATCCGATTCTATCTGTAACTTCAACTGGAATTGTTTCTTCACCCTTAAAGTAGCCTTCTGTAGGCCTTTTGTATATAGGAATGCATTAGTGAGGCAGATCACTAGGAGAATGACTGCATACCGCTAACCTTTTTGCTTCCTACTCCCAGTTACACTAACTTTCCCAACATTAGAGAGAATGAGGTGAAAGGATCATAACATGATTGACTTCACTGTGACATTTGAAAAAGAGAAGCCGAAATCTGATGTGTCGGTATTTCAGTGGAGTAAAGGAAATTACAGTGGCATGAGAGAGGAACTGGCCAAAGTTGATGGAAAGGGACACTAGCGGGAAAGACAGCAGAGCAGCAGTGGCTGGAGTTTATGCAAGAAGTGAGGAAGGTGCAAGACAGGTATATTCCAGAAAAGAAGAAATTTTCGAATGGAAAAAGGATGCAACCGTGATTGACAAGAGAAGTCAAAGCCAAAGTTAAAGCGAAGGAGAGGGCATACAAGGAAGCAAAAATTAATGGGACGAAGAAAGCTAGCAAATAATATCAAAGAGGATACTAAAAGCTTCTTCAAGTATATAAAGAGTAAAAGACAGGTGAGAGTAGATATAGGACTGATAGAAAATGATGCTGGAGAAATTGTAATGGGAGATAAGGAGATGGCAGAGGAACTGAATGAGTATTTTGCATCAATCTTCACTGAGGAAGACATCAGCAGTATACCGGACACTCAAGGGTGGCAGGGAAGAGAAGTGTGCGCAGTCACAATTACGACAGAGAAAGTACTCAGGAAGCTGAATAGTCTAAAGGTAGATAAATCACACGGACCAGATGGAATGCACCCGCGTGTTCTGAAGGAAGTAGCTGTGGAGATTGCGGAGGCATTAGCGATGATCTTTCAAAAGTCGATAGATTCTGGCATGGTTCCGGAGGACTGGAAGATTGCAAATGTCACTCCGCTATTTCAGAAGGGTGCAAGGAAGCAAAAAGGAAATTATAGACCTGTTAGCTTGACGTCGGTGGTTGGGAAGTTGTTGGAGTCGATTGTCAAGGATGAGGTTACAGAATACCTGGAGGCATATGACAAGATCGGCAGAACTCAGCATGGATTCCTTAAAGGAAAATCCTGCCTGACAAACCTATTACAATTTTTTGAGGACATTACCAGTAGGCTAGACAAGGGAGATGCAGTGGATGTTGTATATTTGGATTTTCAGAAGGCCTTTGACAAGGTGCCACACATGAGGCTACTTAACAAGATAACAGCACATGGAATTACGGGAAAGTTACATACGTGGATAGAGCGTTGGCTGATTGGCAGGCAACAGAGAGTGGGAATAAAGCGATCCTATTCTGGTTGACTGCCGGTTACCAGTGGTGTTCCGCAGGGGTCTGTGTTGGGGCCACTTCTTTTTACATTGTACATCAACAATTTGGATTATGGAATAGATGGCTTTGTGGCTAAGTTTGCTGACGATACGAAGATAGGTGGAGGGGCCAGTAGTGCTGAGGAAACGGAGAGTCTGCAGAGAGACTTGGATAGATTGGAAGAATGGGCAAAGAAGTGGCAAATGAAGTACAATGTTAGAAAGTGTATGGTTATGCACTTTGGTAGAAGTAATAAACGGGCAGACTATTACTTAAATGGGGAAAGAATTCAAAGTTCGGAGATGCAACGGGACTTGGGAGTCCTTGTACAGGATACCCTTCAGGTTAACCTTCAGGTTGAGTCTGTGGTGAAGAAGGCAAATGCAATGTTGGCATTCATTTCTAGACGAATCGAGTATAGGAGCAGGGATGTGATGTTGAGGCTCTATAAGGTGCTGGTGAGACCTCATTTGGTCCCCTTATTTAAGAAAGGATGTGCTGACGTTGGAGAGGGTACAGGGAAGATTCACTAGAATGATTCCGGGAATGAGAGGGTTAACATATGAGGAACATTTGTCCCCTCTTGGACTGTATTCCTTGGAGTTTCGAAGAGTGAGGGGAGACCTTATAGAAACATTTCAAATGTTGGAAGGCATGGACAGAGTGGATGTGACAAAGTTGTTTCCCATGAAGGGCGAGTCTAGTACGAGAAGGCATGATTTAAGGATTGAAGGATGCCCATTCAGAACAGAAATGCGAAGAATTTTTTTTAGCCAGAGGGTGGGGAATCTATGGAATTTGTTGCCACTGGCAGCAGTGGAGGCCAATTTAAGGTGTATTTAAGGTAGAGATTGATAGGTATCTGAGTAGCCAGGGCATCAAAGGTTATGGTGAAAAGGCGGGGGAGTGGGACTAAATGGGAGAATGGATCAGCTCATGATAAAATGGCAGAGCAGACTCGATGGGCCAAATGGCCGACTTCTGCTCCTTTGTCTTATGGTCTTATGCGAAGTTCAGAAAAATGAGGTTCAGACACACATCTTGTGCTTGGCAGACTTGAAGCATAGGTGATTGGGAGCTGGCCGATTTGGCATTGTGAAGCAACTACTATTCATTGGCAGAAATAGAACACAGAGTTTGCAAAATTGTTGGAAATGAGGTGGGAATAGTCTTTCTGACATCTTGACATGTGAATTCTGGCACTCAATGGAAACAATTCATAAAACAGAAAAGCAGAACAGTCAAACATTCTTCAGACAAATAAAAGGGAAAGCAGAATAGGAAGGTGTCAACTGGTTAAAAATCACATGTGAATCTCTAATTTGACAAAAAGAATAAAATTGATTAAGAATAAGGAAGAGAGGTGAGGAGACTCAAATGAAGAAATAATATTTAAATGGGACTGTTGTCAGGTATACATTCAATTACATATATTTCAATGTGTTGAATTTTTATAGATGCACCGTAGAAAGCATTCTTCTAGAGTGCATCACAACCTGGTATGGAAGTTGTCCTGACCAGGACTGAAAGAAGCTGCAGAAAATCGTAAACATGGCGCAGCACATCACACAAACCAATCTTCTGTCCTTGGACTCACTTTACACCGCACGCTGTCGGAGCAGTGCTGCCAGGATAATCAAGGACACGACCCACCCAGCCAACACACTTTTCGTCCCTCTTCCCTCCGGGAGAAGTCTCAGGAGCTTGAAGACTCATATGGCCAGATTTGGGAACAGCTTCTTTCCAACTGTGATAAGACTGCTGAACGGATCCTGACCCGGATCTGGGCCGTACCCTCCGAATATCCGGACCGGCCTCTCGGTTTTTTTGCACTACCTTACTTTCCATTTTTCTATTTTCTATTTATAATTTATAATTTAAATTTTTAATATTTACTATCGATTTGTAATCCAGGGAGCAGGAAGCGCAGAATCAAATATCGCTGTGATGATTGTACATTCTAGTATCAATTGTTTGGCGACAATGAAGTATAAAGTAAAGTATAAAGTATCCTTAAGTTGGTCCTCAATCGTTACTCATTATCCGAAGAGGTAGGTAACAGAAGCATGGATGCTACTAAGTCCCACTCCTTTGTATCCAATACACTCCCCAAATAAACATAAACATATTGACGCTTATGAGCTGAGATCAGTTTTGAAATTAAAAGAAACAATTGTGTAAATAAAATACATTCTCTATTAAAACAGCAGCCATAATGTTCCACAGCAGGAAACCATTTGGCACAAGCTGTCTGGAAATTGATACACATAAAAAAGGGGGAACTTTACACATAAATATTCCCATCCTTTTATAGGTACAGTTTATTAGGATCTTTATGGTGCATCTCAAAAGCTGAAAAATACAATGTGGACCAAGAGTATCAACCTTATAAGTATGTAAGCCTGTCCATTGCTGGATATCAAGGACCGAATGCACCATATGGTAGGACTTTTGATATATTATTAAACTAGCTAAGTATTGATGCCTGAATAATGAATATTTCTATCTTGCCTAAGTGAACAGAGAGACAAAAGAGCCTACAGACACAAAAGTATCATTGGATCTGTGCTCAGCTTTTGCACTTGTCTCACCCACCAACAATCCGCACCTACAACCTGGACAAAATGTAGGTGTAACATTCTTTAAAATCTACCCAAGATCTCCTAATTGAATTGGAACTGTTAACGGCTAATCTTTTTATTAACTGCCTCTCCAAAGCATATTCTGGAGAGCAAACAGGCTTTGGAAGAGCTATGAATAAATCATTAAAAACAGATTGGAATCTAACAGATTAATTAATAATAATAAAAAAGTGAACATACTTTCATGGAATCAAGAAGTTGTATTAAATTTGTGTTGAACTCAAGCCGTTGTTATGATTAGCAATGCTCAGCACCGATCACCAGTTTATACTGTCAAATGTATAAAAATATAATGATGAAAAACTGCAATTGGCAGATTATATTTGAACTCCATTAAAATTTATTCATGACAGAAGTTTTTTTTTTAAGATTATTAATGGCCTTGAACAGGGCAGGTGTGAAATGTTTCTAGACAGGAGAATCCAAAACCAAGTGCTACATGCAACTAAATGCCATACAGAAATAAGAACTTTCTGTATCCAAAATGATGAGAATGTGCAGTTTGCTATGACAGAAACCAAAGCGTCACACACAAGATACTGGAGGAACTCAGCAAGCCAGGCAGCATCTCTGAAAAAGAGTAAACAGTCGACATTTTGGGCTGAGACCTTCATCAGGACTGGAAAGAAGCTGGTGGGATGGGTGGGGGGAGGGGAAGAAGAAATACAAGGTAGTAGGTGATAAGTGAAGCTGGTAGAGGGGGAGGGGAAGAAGTAAAGAGCTGGGAAGGTAATTGGTGAAAGGAATAAAGGGCTGGAGAAAGGGGAATCTGGTAGGAGAGGACAGAAGTCCATGGAAGAAAGGGAAGGATGAGGAGCACCAGAGGTAGGTGATGGGCAGTTGAGGAGATAAGGTGAGAGAGGGAAACAGGAATGAGGAATGGTGAGGGGGTGGGGGGAATCCAATTATTGGAAGTTCAAGACATCAACTTCCATTTCAGAAACTACTTCAAGCAAACAGCTCAGATACTTTCAAGAGGCCATGAGACAAATGCAAGAATGAAAAAAAGAGAAAAAGATACTAAAGAATAAATATGAGTAGAAAGGGAAGAGATGAGTGGTGTATGAGTAGTCTGTTTTCCCTAATCTAGATGATTTCGGAAACCCATTCAAGACATGATTTGACATCGACAGGGATACTCTCCCAAGCTACTTCACTGCTGTACAATGAGGCACAGTGCATCTAGTTCCAGCAATCATGGAGCCCTGTAAAACTCCAAGGAAAACTGTCATAATCCAGCTCTTAATTTAGTTTACTTTCATTGTCTGAACATCCACTGACCAGTGCAGTCTAGTAATTAACTACCAGGCACCCACCATTTCCTTGACTCAGCCTGTTTCTTCCCCCAGATTTTCTGCCATAGATACAGGAAATTTCAAAATGTATTTTTCACTGAAATTTGACAGCCATCTATAGTTGTGTGGTGGATAGTATACGGACGGGCTACATCACAGTCTGGTATGGTAACAACAATGTCATTGAACAGAAAATCCTACAATACATAACGGGTGCAGCCTAGTCCATCACAAGTAAAGCCCTCCCCACCATTGAGCATATCTGCATGGAGCGTTGTCAGAGGAAAGCAGTGTCCATCATCAGGGGCCCCCCACTATCTACATCATGCTTTCTTCTCGCTGATGTCATCAGGAAGAAGGTACAGGAGCCTCAGGACTAACACCACCAGGTTCAGGAACAGTTATTAACCCTCAACCATCAGGCTCTTGAACCAAAGGGGATAACTTAACTCAACTTCACTTTCCCCATCTTTGAAATATTCCCACAACCTATGGACTCACTTTCAAGGACCTATCATTTCATATACTTGATATTTATTGCTTTGTTATTTATTATTATTATTTCCTTCTTTGTACAGTTAGTTATCCTATGCACACTGGTTGAATGTGGTTGGTACGGCCTTTCATTGATTATTTTATGGTTGTTATTCCATTATGAATTTATTCAGTATACCTGCAGGAAAATTAATCTCAAGGTTGTATATGGTGACATATATCTACTTCAATAATAAACTTACTTTGAACTTTGAACTTTAAAATTGTATGGAGAGAAGAAAAAGAGAAAAACTTACAACATAAGGAACAGAAATAATAGGAATAAATTTTTTAATTGAATTAGTCATCTAGTATTTTAAATGTGTATTTATGAGTGCAGCATTCTCTTGGTGAAGTGGATACTCTAATAGTTTATCTGGCGATATACAATGAAAGTATATTACAATGTCAGCAGAATGGGTAGTACATATGCAAATTACATTCAAAGAATCTCCAAGAAAGCTACTGGAGTTACCTTTGCCTTCAGAGTTTTGGTATTATAGTTATTTCAGTTTTGCAATATTCAGGAAGAGAATTAGTTGGAGAGACAGAAATTCCCTTGAAGGATTAAAATGCAAACATTAAGTTTGTTGAAATGAAGTAGGTGGTGAGATGACTTGACCCATATTGTGAATATTCTATTAAATCCATTCACTCTGAGCCATTCTGCAATTCTTTCTTCTTCTTACCAATCATCCGTGACCACAGCCGTGAGATATTTGAATCAAAACTGCAGAAAACCAAAGAAAACAAAGAACACCAAAAGGTACTTAGCAATTGTAATGTAATTTTAGACTAGTCGATATCAATAGTTGGAAAATCATTGAAATAATATGATTATTTTTTAAGATCCATTTTCTCCTTTTTACTGTAGGAACAATTTATGAAATTTGTACTAAATAATCTAGAATAATAACTCTATAAATTACAATAATATAATTTTAGTATCAAGTGTATTCACAATTCATTTTAGTATGACTAACATTCAACTAAGAATGTAAATTAAGGGTGTGATAAACTTCAGATTGAGGTGATGAAAGATTCTGAAAACTGCAGCCAAGTTTATACAGAAAATACCAAATATCTTCACAAATACAAACTTAATTTTTTTTCAAAATACTGTGAAGTAAATTGAAAGAAAGGAATAGATAGAAAAAATGAGAAAGAGAGAAAGAGCAGATACTGAGTTTCCAATGACACTGGCTTATGTACATATCAATGGTTTTCTAAACTTTTTAATATGCAGATTGGAGAAACACGAGTTTCCCTTCACAAAAACAGCTGCAAGCACACCCAAAGCATGTTGAACAAACCCATTGTGGATGAAGATTTTATCGCAGGAAGTGACAAAGCAACATTGCCATGATGAATCTTAGAAGTAGCAACATTTTGTGCACATCTGTAATTACACTGTGAGCCTTTTTCAAAAATGCTGATGCTGTTTTTCTCTGATTTCTGAAGATACTTGCAATTTTGTGCCTCAATAATATGTTTTTCTAAAAAACTGTTCAGCATTTTTAAAAAGTCCTTTAAATGGTTATAGCCAGAGGTCTGTTCTGATGGATTGAAGGGGAATTTAAAAAAGTGCTTAGTTCGTTGAAGCAAAAAAATGTACATGTGGAAAATCAAAATCCAATTTTTTATGAAGCTGGAATTGTCCAGGGCATTAGCGAAGAGTCGTTCTTTTGGAGCTTAAGTGCAAACATCAAAAAATAAGCATGCTTCATGTTGCAGAGAGGTGCAAGGTAGGAGCAGAAAGATGGAACATCTTAGAGAGCAAACCAAAATTATCAGCGCAGCAATTACTATAAAAACTAACAGTTAGTAGCAGAAAAGAAAGATGAAACAACTTCTTCCATTTGGATGAGACACAAACACATTTGCAAGAGCAATCATGAGCTTTCAGCCTTCTGTCAGTTCTGCCAGGCTCACTATCTCTGATCTCCCTGTAATCACTCCCTGATTTGCTTCAATGATGCCCAAGGTAAGCTCAAGAAACACTACCATATCTTTTCACCAACACATCATAGTATTGCCATGATGAATCTTAGAAGTCGCAACATTTTGTGCACATCTGTAATTTCACTGTGAGCCTTTTTCAAAAATGATGATGCAATTTGGTCAGACCCCACTTGGAGTACTGTGCTCAGTTCTGGTTGCCTCACCAGAGGAAGGATGTGGAAGCCATAGAAGGGGTGCAGAGGAGATTTACAAACATGTTGCCTGGACTGGGGAGCATGTCTTATGAGAATAGGTTGAGTGAACTCGGCCTTTTCTCCTTGGAGCGACAAAGGATGAGAGGTGACCTGATAGATGTGTACAAGATGATTAGAGACATTGATCTTGTGGATGGTCAGAGACTTTTTCCCAGGGCTGAAATGGTTGCCACAAGAGGAGACAGGTTTAAGGTGCTGGGGAGTAGGTACAGAGGAGAAGCCAAAGGTAAGTTTTTCACTCAGAGAGTGGTAAGTGCATGAAATGGGCTGCCGGCAACAGTGGTGGAGGTGGATACGATAGGGTCTTTTAAGAGACTTTTGAATAGGTACATGGAGCAGAAAAATAGAAGGCTATAGGTAAGCCTAGTAATTTCTAAGGTAGGGGCATGTTCGGCACAACTTTGTGGGCGGAAAGCCCTGTATTGTGCTGTAGGTTTTCTATGTTTCTATGGTAACAATTTCAATTACCCATTTTTGTCTTCTTTCTCTGCACAGATCTGGCTATACTACTGCTTCAATAAGTTTCATTTATGCTTTTCTGTCATCCAGCCACTTGTCCTTAAAGTAACTGCAACCTTGACAACTCTGAGTAGATGTTCTATCATAAATATTCCTATCAACCTCCTCCTCCTCTTTGGAAGTTGAAACATGCTTGTTCTCTTACACTTCCAGTTCTGATGAAGGATTCTTGAGCCAAAATTCTGACAGTTCCTCTCACCACCAATGCTGTCTGACCTTCTGAACGTTTCCAGTGTTTTCTATGTTTGTACTTGCTCACTGTTCTCTTAACATCTGCATTTCTCAGGTGGCTGCATTATTAATACTGGAAAATTGTATGACAATTAATTGGTTCTACTTATATCTGAAGCTCTCTTTACCCCAAGAACAGAATCTATTCAATTTATTCAGTGATACTTAATTTCCTTGGCACCCAAGTGGAATTAGTCAATACTCATTTGTAGGTTTGCCTGTTACCAAAAAAAAGAGGTGAATTGGAAGAAGAAAACATCATCAGGCAAGCCTATCTGATTTTCCTGATGAATAGGCAGTAACTGTTTATTGAAGTTGTTTTATAAGGTCTGAATCCCAGAACAACCCCATCAATTGTTGAATATCTATTCTCCTAAAAGGCTACCTTCCAATGCTGCCTTCTTACAATCCAACCCTTTGTCATATCCCATGAGCAAACACTGATGCACTTCATCAAGGAGTCAAGGAAATTAAATGGCACTGAAGTTGTGATGTAACATGTCATTAATAGCTAATAGATTTGGTTAGTATCCTTTTGGGATACAATTAGCTTCTCTAATTCTAATGGATCTGGCCAAATTTTGAATTACTTAAAGGCCAACATTTTTCAATAGCACTGTGACTGTACTTCCTACTACTCCTGATTAATTGTCTGAAGTTTAAGCAATATGATTCGGATGAACCATATATATGAAACTAGTTTCATCGCATGTTAGCCTGCATATCAGTTGCCAAAAGCAAGATAAAACACATTTCTCTGGATTCTAACTGAGTCCAAGTGAGATTGATGGTTATTTTTTTTTTATTCATATGATCTTGTGTTCTCAGGACAGAGCTGAAATTACATTGTATGCTACTTTCAAAATCAATAATATTCAACTAAGCCATAAAAAAGTGGCAGAAATAGGACATTTAGCTCCTCCATGAGTCAGAACGAGAAACAGTAGAATACTTCTGTGATACTTTTGAGTATATTTACTTCTGTGAAAACTCTTCTTGAAAACACTTTTAGAAAGTTGATGTAATTCCAAGGAAAAGAGACCAAATGACCATTTCATTCACCATTTAAGTCAGAGTCAGACTTAGGTTTAATGTGTTTGTCTTGTGGCAGCAATACAAAACTAAAAACATAAGTTACGTAAGAAATATACTGTACATAGATAATGTATGAACATTTTAATTAAATAAGTAGTTCAAAAACAGAGCAATGAAAAAATAGTGAGATAGTGCTCCTGGCAACACACACAAAATGCTGGAAGAACTCAGCAGACCAGGCAACATTTTATGTGTGTTGCCTTGATTTCCAGCATCTGCAGATTCTTTCCTGTCTGAGATAGTAATCATGGGTTGGTTTACTGTCCATTCAGAAATCTGATGGCGGAGGAGAAGAAGCTGTTCCTAAAACAAGTGCCTGTCTTCAGGTTCCTGTACCTCCTCCTTGGAGGATAGACTAAGCACAAATATAGAAACATAAAAACATAGAAAAACTACAGCACGATACAGGCCCTTCAGACCACAATGCTGTGCCGAACATGTACTTACTTTAGAAATTACCTAGGGTTGCCCATAGCTCTCTATATTTCTAAGCTCCATGTACCTATCCTGGAGTGTCTTAAAAGACCCTATCGTATCTCCCTCCACTGCCATCACCAGCAGACCATTCCACGCACTCACCACTCTCTACGTAAAAAACTTACCCCTGATATCTCCTCTGTACCTACTCCCAAGCACCTTAAAACTGTGCCCTCTCACATTAGCCATTTCAGCCCTGGGAAAAAGCCTCTGACTATCCACACGATCAATGCCTCTCATTACCTTGTACACCTTTATCAAGTCACCTCTCATCCTCTGTCGCTCCAAGGAGAAAAGGCTGAGTACACTCAACCTATTCTCATAAGGTATGCTCCCCAATCCAGGCAACATCCTTGTAAATCTCCACTGCACACTTTCTATGGTTTCCATAGCCTTCCTTCGGTTCTTAAACTCAATACCATGGCCAATGCACCGTATGCCTTCTTAACCACAGAGTCAACCCACACAGCAGCTTTGAGTGTCCTATGGACTCAGGCACCAAGATCCCTCTGATCCTCCACACTGCCAAGAGTCTGACCATTTATACTGTATTATGCCATCATATTTGACCTACCAAAATGAACCACCTCACACTTATCTGGGTTTAACGCCATCTGCCACTTCTCAGCCCAGTTTTGCATCATATCGATGTCCCGCTGTAAGGGCTGACAGCCATCCACACTATCCACAACATCCCCAACCTTTGTGTCATCAGCAAGTTTACTAACCCATCCCTCCACTTCTTCATCTAAGTCATTTATAAAAATCACAAAGAGAAGGGGTTCCAGGCAGATCCCTGAGGCACTCCACTGGTCACCGACCTCCATGCAGAATATGACCCGTTTTCAACCACTCTTTGCCTTCTGTGGGCAAGTCAGTTCTGGATCCACAAAGCAAGGTCCCCTTGGATCCCATGCCTCCTTACTTTCTCAATAAGCCTTCCATGGGGTACCTTATCAAATGCCTTACTAAATTCATATAAACTACATCTACTGCTCTACCTTCATCAATGTTTTTAGTCACATCCTCAAAATATTCAATCAGGCTCGTAAGGCAAAACCTGCCTTTGACAAAGCCATGCTGACAATTACTAATCATATTATGCCTCTCAAAATGTTCATAAATCCTGCCTCACAGGATCTTTTCCATCAACTTACCAAATCCTGAAGTAAGACTCACTGGTCTATAATTTCCTGGGCTATCTCTACTCCCTTTCTTGAATAAGAGAACAACATCTGCTATCCTCCAATCCTCCGGAACCTCTCCTGTCCCCATTTGTGATGTAAAGATAATTGCCAGAGGCTCAGCAACCTCTTCCCTCGCATCCCACAGTAACCTGGGGTACATCCTGTCCAGTCCGGTGACTTATCCAACTTGATGCTTTCCAAAAGCTCCAGCAAATCCTTTTCCTTAATGTCTATATGCTCAAGCTTTTCAATCTGCTGTAAGTCATCCCTACAATCACCAAGATCCTTTTCCATAGTGAATACTGAGGCAAAGTATTCATTAAGTATCTCTGCCATCTCCTGCGGTTCCATACACACTTTTCCACTATCACACTTGATTGGTCCTATTCTCTCATGTCTTATCCTCCTGCTCTTCACATACTTGTAGAATCCCTTGGAGTTTTCTTTAATCCTGCTTGCCAAGGACTTCTCATGGCCCCTTCTGGTTCTCCTAATTTCTTTCTTAAGCTCCTTCCTGCTAGCCTCACAACCTTCTAGATCTCTATCATTACCTAGTTTTTGAACCTTTCGTAAGCTTTTCTTTTCTTCCTGACTAGATTTTCAACAGCATTTGTACACCACAGTTCCTGTACCCTACCATCCTTTCCCTGTCTCATTGGAACGTACCTATGCAGAATGCCACGCAAATACCCCCTGAACGTTTGCCACATTTCTGCTGTACATTTCCCTCAGAACATCTGTGCCCAATTTTTGCTTTCAAGTTCCTACTCCAATTAAATGCTTTCCTAACTTGTCTGTTCCTATCCCTCTCCAATGTTATGGTAAAGGAGATAGAATTGTGATCACTATCTCCAAAATGCTCTCCCACTGAGAGATCTGACACCTGACCAGGTTCATTTCCCAATACCAGATCAAGTACAGCCTCTCCTCTTGTAGGCTTATCTACATATTGTGTCAGGAAGCCTTCCTGAATACACCTAACAAACTTCACCCCATCTAAACCCCTTGCTCTTGGGAAATGCCAGTCAATATTTGGGAAATTAAAATCTCCCACCGCGTCAACCCCGTTATGATAACACCTTTCCAGAATCTGTCTCCCAGTCTGCTCCTTGCTGTCCCTGTTACTATTAGGTGGTCGATAAAAAACACCCAGTAGTGTTATTGACCCCTCCTTGTTTCTAACTTCCACCCACAGAGGCTCAGTAGACAACCCCTCCATGACTTCCTCCTTTTCTGCAGCTGTGACCCTATCTCTGATCAACAGTGCCACATCTCCACCTCTTTTGCCTCCCTCCCTGTCCTTTCTGAAACAACTGAAGCCTGGCACTCGAAGTAACCATTCCTGCCCCTGAGCCATCCAAGTCTCTGTAATGGCCACAACATTACAGCTCCCGGCCACAACATCATAGCTTCATCTTTCAAGTAAATTTCTGCCAATTATCCAATCCAATATGAATAATCTGAATCTGTATCTGAACGTAATTGTTGAGGTAGACTCGGCCAAGCATCAAATCATTTTTTTTGACCCAGGTGCCACTAGCTAATTACCCTTGAAGTAAGAGACTTGCTTATTTCTTTCAAAGGGCATTTAGAAGTCAAGCATCTTGGTAACACACATCAAAGTTTCTGGTGAATGCAGCAGGCCAGGCAGCATCTCTAGGAAGAGGTACAGTCGACGTTTCAGGCCGAGACCCTTCGTCAGGACTCCTAGTCCCTGACCCTAGTCCTGACGAAGGGTTACGGCCTGAAACGTCGACTGTACCTCTTCCTAGAGATGCTGCCTGGCCTGCTGCGTTCACCAGCAACTTTGATGTGTGTTGCTTGAATTTCCAGCATCTGCAGAACTCCTGTTGTTTGCGTTTTATAATAAACATCTCGGTAAGCCTGGAGTCACCTAGAGCAGAACATGTAAGGATGGCAGGGTTTCTAACTGAGCAAGATTATTGAGATAGATGGCTTTTGATAACAATCCACAGTTCTGCTGTCATCATTACCAAGAAATTTAAAATCTTTTGCAAAAACGTATATTCTGCCTTCATATATCCAACTTTTGAATTTCAGTCTATCTGGACTACTGTTTTTCCTATCAGTGATCAGTGAACTTCACAGTCATTTTACTCCTATACAAATCTTACATATTTACAATATTCACTTTATAAAGGCTGATAAGAAAGTATGGGCCAGACCACAGCACCAGGCAGTTTGAGTGGACATTCATTGTCCCAGTATAAAGTCAAATTCAATGTATTAGCAAAATACATATGTGTCACCATGTACTACTTTGAGATTCATTTCCTTGCAGACATTTACAAGAAAATGAAGAAATGCAATAGAATTTATTAGATCTAAAAATAGCAAAGACTGACAAACAACTCATGTGCAAAAGAGTACAAATTAGTGCAAATAATAAAAAAGGTCCATAAATAATACTGAGAACATGAGTTGTAGAGTGCTTGAAAGTGAGGTTATACTTTATAGAATCAATTTAGCATTGAGGAGAGTGAAGTTGTCATGATTGGTGTGTCAAGGCCGACCTGGACGGGAAAGGCAGTTTCCCGGAGCAAATAGCTTTCACGACATTACGTCCAGATATAATCGTATGGTCTGACACCAGTAGAGAAGTGGTTATTGGTGAACTCACAGTCCCCTGGGAAGACAACATTGATGAAGCCCATGAGCGCAAGTTAACCAAGTATGCAGAATTAAGATCAGAGTGCAGAGACAGAGGGCGGAAGGTTTCATGCTGTCCATTCGAAGTAGGTTGCCGTGGGTTTATTGTGTTCACTTTCCAGAAGTGGCTGAATGACCTTGGCTTCACTAGAAGAGAGATCAAGTCAACCAGCAGGGCTGTAGCTGAGGCAGCAGAGAAAGGATCAGCATGGGTGTGGACCAAGTATGTCCAGAGGGGCAGATAGTTGGACAGTGTATACATATCTTGCAAACCCTTCAGTAGTTGCATATACACCTGAAGAGCAGACTATCTGTTGGATGGAAGTGGCGGATGCCAAGTTTTTAAGCCAACCAGTGGGAGGTGGTGCTTTAGCACTGCTGGCCCACCACCTAGGGGGAGTCTTGATCATAAGCGGGCCGAAACTCCTGAAGACAGGTGGCAGATCAACTGATGATCCCACTGGCGATTGCACAGGACAGCTAACATCTTAGTCCAAGTGTATTTTTAACTCAACTGTTAGTTCAGGAACCTAATAGTTATAATGAATCTGGTGGTGTGAGACAAGAGGGTACATGGAGCTTTGGAGTTCGTAGTTCAATTCTGAGTTCAGAGTGCCATCTGTAAGGAGTTTGAACGTTCTCCCTGTGACCGTGAGGATTTACTCTGAGTGCTCTAGTTTCCTCCCACAGAACAAAGACATACCTGTTAGTAGGTTAATTGGCAAGGGTAAATTTTCCTGTGATTGGGCTAGAGTTAAAATAGGTGGGTTGCTAAGCCACTTGACGTGTTGTGCCAGGAGAGCTTGTTCCATGCTGTATCAATAAATAATTAAATACATAAATTAATCTACATTACAAATAAAAGTCAAGGAATTTGACATTGCTCCTTCTGAAGGGGAGAATTGTATCTTAATAAAGAACAATTACTCTAGCAAATAGATCACTTTATTTCAAGTACTAGAGGACAATAAATTGGTTCCTTCCACTTAAACAAACAAACAGGAATGGTCAATAAGTGCTTTCCTTTCCAGAGATACCTTTATCCTGTGAAAGAATAAAAATAACCAGAGTAGCAGATGCCATATCAGTGTTATTTGAAGAGATCATGAAGTATTGTATGTCATTGTCAGATAATTTCCTCTGATTACTGTTATAATTGTGCATAGTGTATCTTTGGAGCTTTCCCATACTAAGTCCTTTACTGAGAGAATGGGCTGGTTGGTGATGAAGTACATTCTTATGCATTTCAAATCTTTCTAAAACAATTTATTACCATCACAGTTCATGACACTGTTCTGGACATTGTCTTTTCTTCACTCCCCCAGTCAAGTTCAAAACAAGTTGCCAAAGGAGGAAGGAGAAGGAAGAACAAAGAGTCCTCAAGGATTAGGAAACAATTTTAGTGGAGAACAACATTTAGATGACTGTGCTTCACGTAAATTGTTGTGACTGAAATCTGTGATTGTTACAGCAATAGATGTATCCTCAAAGTAGAACTAGTACAGCACTGCCAGAGCATACTTGCCAGACCCTCAGGGTTCCTGCCATTTACTCCTCTTCTCAGATTATCTTTGCAAATTATCTTTGCAAACTATTTCAGATTATCTGTTCTTGAAATAGGAGGACGATGTATTCTTGATGTTGAAGCCCTCGTAAATTTTCATCTTGCAGTTGATGTCAAAGTCAAGTTTATTGTCAAATGGGCCAGTTCTGTACATTGATACACAGGTGCTCTGAAAAACTTATTTGCAGCAGCACCTCAGGCACATAACATTATATGAGCAGCATTTACAAGAAAAAAAAACATAATTTAAACATAAATGGTGTATAATTTTACAAGAAAATGAAATCGCTTTAAAAAAATAATCTGTTGATTCAAGATAATCTCAGAAAATGACTTGAACAAAATCTTGACATTTTGACTTCAGATCATGTTGACTCAACTTGGCCTATAGCAGGCTAATCTGGCAGCTTGCTAAGCAATAGTGGGGACATGATTGCCACTAGAAATTAACTGGACAAAAATCAGAATAGTGTCATTCCCATTGTTCTCCTTTAGGACCAGATTTTTAAGGGTTTTTTTTTTCACAAGACTCACAATGACTGGAAGGTACAGGATTAAGGAAAGGTAAAGGTTGGAAGAAACTGATAGGGTAGAGAGACAAATACTTGGCACACTGGTGGAGGAATCTAGAGCAAGAGGGTATAACAATAAAATTAGACTCAGGCCATTGAGAAATACAATTTCTTCCAGCAATGATTTAAAAAATGTATAATTTACCTTCTCAGAAACTTCAATGGAAACTAACTTTACTAATAATTATAAATCTGAAACCAATAGATATTTGCTGGTCAAATATATAATGCACAAAAACATAACGATTGATTATCCAAAAGGATATAATGAATGCCTATCCAGAAAGATCTCTCTGAATTGTGACGATAGGTAGACAAATTGAGTCTATAGTGAAACACTTGGGGTTTTCATATCAATTTTTTCATGGCCTTTTCTCCTGAATAACAGGCTGCCAAAATTATTGGATTTATTTTAAGGCTTGCTACATTGTGATTTAAACATTCATGTATTATGGCACATTATACTTGATGGCAACTGTAAAGGAACAGTCACAATCTCAAATACTTCTGCCCAAATCCTGTAACACGCACAAAGCTATTTCACAAAAACAACAGTCTTTTGTTTTTCTCATTTCCACTTCCAACTAACAATTCTAAGCTTTTCGGAATGTGCTTTGTTGCAAATCTCCTTCTTGACTTTAATTAATATAACTTATTTTTCTCTTTAGTATAAATATAATGTTGCATCTTGAACAGCAATCACTCTGAAACAGTATATTTGTACTATTTTTAATATCAGGAGGACATAAAAATGCCCAGTTGGAGATTAGTGGCAGTGATCAATGTGTCCTGTCTTACCACCCTTAAGTGCTTTAATTCTGTATTTTTTTCCTTCCTGCTTGGTTATTAAGCCAATTTCATTTGCAGCTCACACAGTGGAATGACTTAGTAATCATACTCTATTTTTGTCACTTATGTCCCTATATGGTTAAAGAATGATTTCCTAATTGAAGCATTTTTCCAAATAACATTACATAGAATTCTGCTGGAAAGATCAGATGTTGGCACAATGCTTTGTTAATTTGCTTATAACAGCCGCTTAAAATAGTTAGAAAGCTATTTAATCAATTATCAGTGTACAAATTAAAGTGAAACCAACTGGAAGCTCAGCCTTACCCTTGCAAAATGAATGGAAGAATTCTGTAGGGTGGCCACTCAAGAGGTTTCTCTATTGTATAGTATTCAATGACAAGATCAAAAAGTGAATGTAGCACACTACATTGGGGGAAGTATGAGTACAGAGTGGAATGATTCCTCATAGTTGACCATGGGAGCAATAGAAAAATATGCCTGCTTAATATAACTTCTCCCTCTGCCTCTCAGCCCATACAATCCCCAAAACTGTGTGATAGTGAGGCTTTCATATATTGGAAGATACTATTGCCAAACTCCAGATGATCACATAAATATATTTTTCAGTGGCAGTCAAAAGGTGAAATCCTGATGTGACTTTATGACCGTGTTAAGGGGGCTATTAACATAAACCACCCAACAGTCCACAGGATTTAGAGGAACAAATTTGAAGAGCGATCACTGACTGTTGCAAGAAATATGAAGTTGTTATAGTAGGTGATTTTAACTTTCCACATATTGACTGGGAATTGCATAATATGAAAGGACTAAATGGGATAGAGTTTGCCAAATATGTTCAGGAAAGTTTCCTTAAATAGTACATAGAAGTACAAACAAGATAGTGTGTGATACTTGATCTCCTAATAGGGAAATGAGCTTTGGACTTTGAATTTAGAAACAGGATAGGTGACAGAAGTTTGCATCTGGTGATCATATTGCCATTAGTTTCAAAGTAAATATGGAAAAAGATAGGTCTGATCTACAAGTTGAGATTTTAAGTTGTAGAACGGTCAATTTCGATGGTATCAGAGAGGATCTGGCAAGTGTGGATAGGGACAGGCTGTTCTCTGACAATGGTGTGCTTGGTAAGTGGGAGGCCTTCATAAGTGAAAATTTGAGAGGTCAAAGCTTAGATGTGCCTGTCAGAATAAAAGGTGAAAGTAACAGGTTTAGGGAACCTTGTTTTTTTTTTAAAGAGATATTGAGGCCGTGGTTGAGAAAAAGAAGGAGGTGCATAGCAGATATAGGCAGGTAGGGAAAAAAAGGCTACTTATGGAGTATAAGAATTGCAAGAGAATATTTAAGAAAGAAATCCGGGGGCTAAAAGAAGGCATTAGGTTGTCCTGGCAGACAAGGTGAAGGAGAATCCTAAGAGATTCTATAGATATGTTAAGAGCAAAAGTACAGTATTGCAAGGGACAAATTGGTCCTCTGGAAGATCAGAATGGTAATCTATGCATGGAGCCAAAAGAGATGGGGGAGATCTTAAAGGAATTCTTTGCAACTGGATTTACTCAGAAGCTAGGCACAGAGTCTATAGAAATGAGGCAAAGCAGCAGCGAGATCATGGACCTGATACAGATTACAGAGGAGGCAGTGTTTGTGGTCTTGAGGCAAATTAGGCTGCATAAATCACCAATGCTTGACAAGATTTTCCCTCAGACCCTGTGCAGAAAATGCAGGGGGCGTAGCAGAGATATTGAAATCTTCCTTAGTGACTTAAGGATTGGAGGTTATCTAATGTTGTTTGGTTGTTTAAGAGAGGCTCTAAAAATAAATCAGGAAATTGATTTATTAATTATAAGTACCAGGAAAGTTGATGAATGCAAGGCAATGGGTGTTGTCTACATGGACTTTAGCAAGGCATATGACAAGGTCCCACATGAAAGATTGGTCAAGAAGGTTTAGTTGCTTGGCATTCAAGATGAAGTTGTAAATTGGATGAGGCATTGGCTTTATGGAGAAAGCCTGAGAGTAGTAGTAGATGACTGCCTCTCTGACTGGAGGCCTGTGAGTAATGGTGTGCCACATGCATCGGTGCTGGGTCCTTCGTTGTTTGTCTTCTCTATCAATGATCTGGAAGATAATGTGGTAACTAGATCAGCAAATTTGTGGATGACAAGACTGGGTGTGTAGTGGACAGCGAGGAAGACTATCAGAGCTTGCAGCAGGATCTGTATGAGTTGGAAAAATGTGTTGAAAAATTCCAGATGAAATTTAATGCAGACAAGTGCAAGGTGTTGCACTTCGATGGGACCAACTAGGGTAGGTCTTACACTGTAAACCTAGGGCACTGTAGGGCACTGAGGCATGCACTAGAACAAAGGAATCCAGGAATATAGGCACGTAATTCATTGGAAGTGGTGTCACAGAAAGACAGGGTTGTAAAGAAAGCTTTTGGCATATTTCCCTTCATAAATTAAAGTATTGAGTACAGGAGATGGGATATTATGTTGAAATTATATAAGATGTTGGTATGGCCCTATTTGGAGCATTATGCGCAGTTTTGGTCACCTATCTACAGGAAAGGTGTAAATTAGGTTGAAAGAGTACCGAGAAAATTTACAAGGTGTTGCCAGGACTGGAGGACATGAGTTATAAGGAAAGATTGAATAGGCTAGGTCTTTATTCCTTGGAATGTAGAAGATTGAGGGGAGATTTAACAGAGGTATACAAAATTATGAGGGGTATAGAATAGCCAAATGCAAGCAGGCTTTTTCCAGTAAGGTTGGGTGGGTCTACAACTAGAGGTCATGGGTTAAAGGTGAAAGATTGAAAAGTTTAAGGGGAACATGAAAGGAAACTTCTTCACTCAGAGGGTTGTGAGAGTGTGAAACGAGCTGCCAGTGCAAGTGGTACTTGTGAGCTGCATTTTGATGTTTAAGAGAAGTTTGGAAAGGTACATGGATGGTAGGGGTATGGAGGGCTACGGTCCAGGTGCTGGTTAATGCGACTCAGCAGTTTAAATGGTTTACCACAGACTAGGTGGGTTAAGGGGCTATACTTTTCTATAACTCTCTGCCTCTTTGTTCAACAGATCCTGTTTTCACTTCTGATCCTTTACCCAAGATTCATTTCTGTTGTTCCACCTGACATCTGGGTGCCAAGGATTAGCTTGCTATCTTCAATCAAGCTCCCTCTTGACAGTGTGGAAACCAACATCAGCAGTGTTATTTTTTTCAACTAACCATTTTTTGTCATGTTCTGTCTCTGTGGTGACCTATCATAGTATATTCGTGGATTTCAGTTCTCTCTAGAGGGTAGTTGAGCAAATAATTTTTCTTTCTTGTTTCTCACTTAAAACATTTTAATTGTCATCATCAATGATATTTTGATATCAGAAAAATAACCATAATGAGGTGAAATAGTCTTATACCAATAACATTAAAAATTCAAATAGACTTTCTTCTGAATGGTGAACACAACCATGTCCTCATCAATGGAGCTGCTGTAGAGATGGCTTGCAGCTTTTTAGTCCCTCAAAGTCGTATCCCCAGTAACTTCATCTCCTCCATTCACGCTGTGACAGTGACCAAGAAAGAGCATCGGCATACTTACTTTCTTGGGCATGTCTGTCTTGCCCATAAGGGTTCCCTCAAGATTCAATAGGTGCACAATAGAAAGTATACTAATGGGCTGCATCTCAGCACAAACAGCAACTTTTGACTCACGGAACCTGCAGTAAGTGATGGACACTGCTCAGTCCAAAACAGACTCATCAGCTTCTTCCTCCAGTCCATCTTTAAGAAGTCTAATGATATAATTAAGGAAATCTGCCCCTTGGACATTTCCTAATCTGTCTTCCACAGGAGTTTGTAAGTCTAGGTGTCCAGGCTTACTGCATTTTCCCTCGTACTATCAGACTCCTGAAATGATCCTCCCTTTCACATCCTCTTCCCTGTGGTGTTTCCCCATTCTCATACTCTGAATTCTTCCTTTATTGCCTATTTTGTTATTTTCACTTTAACATCTCTTTGTGCACTAGTACAGAGAACATGAATTTTTTTTTCTCCACTCCGCTGCTTTGTGCTCATTGCTGTATTTATTATTGCCATGTATTCAGTTTACTTTGTGCACTTCGTGCGATCAAGAAATTTAATTGCACTCTAGATAAATGATAATAAGCTAATTTACAACTAAATCCTATTTTTCGTAAACCCTGGTGCTTTGGAATCTGGCTCATCATGTGCTGATTCCCAGGCTCTCTTGGACACACCAAGTTTACTGGAAAATTTATTATACCATTGTGTCTCATCCAAAAAAAAAGTGTGGAGGAATACTGGAATAACATTAAGTAGCTGGGAAGTCTGGCACCACCAAGGTTTCGAACATACTGGGCGAAAGGAATTTTACTGTGATAAGAATTGAATATTTTCCCAATAATTATATTTATGATTGCATTAATTCCTACGACATTTAGAAATAATAGGACAAAAAAAAACCACGTTTATTTTTCATAGTTGATCCAATTACAATTCTGGAAAAATTTGGGCAGCATATGTTGTCCAGAACTGTCTTTGCTTATGCATGTCTCTCTGAAATGCAAATACATCTCCTTAACAAAAGGCTTTAAATTCATTGCATTCTTTCAGAATTATCATCTCCAGAATAGATTTTTCATCTGTGGTTAATCATTTTAGAATTATTAAATAAATACATGATTCCAGAACTGTCCTTATTTTCCATTTTCAAGGTACCAAATGGGGTTTAGAATATTCATTGATGTCACTTCTGAATTAAAATACCATATCTCCATATAAAGCTTAGATCAGACTTCAGAATTTCAGTTCAATAGCATGTCACTATCTGCTCCAGTAGGACCACATTAGATGTGCAATCATTTGGGTCTCCATATCGAAATTAAAACACAGAATATCCATATAAAATGAATTCAAATAGAAAAAAAATTGGCTGGAATCCTCCAAGAAACAGCCAAGACATTTATGTGGACTTAAAGTGTCAGATTATGTGGCAGAGAAAATTTAATGCTTAAGCTATTGCTAATCATCAGAAACTTAGGTATAGATTTCCAACTCATTTACTTGATACAAGATATTGAAAGGGCCAAGAAATTACTGAGAACACTTAACTCCAGAAAATTAACAATATTGCATTGGGAAATCACTAGAACCCTCAATGTGAGTGGAAAGGATTGTTTTGGCAGTGGTCAATACTTTGTGCAAGGAGTCTAGTTTCACATTAGGAAATCACAACATATGCTTGAAATAATTTGAATTCCCTCTCCAAACAGAATCATGATCCAAAACATTAAGTAAATAAATAAGTAAATAATTCAACTGGAAAATTGTGAATGATTCGTAGCCAACCCAGACTGTAATGCCTGTTTGACAAGTACAACCAAGTCCATTTTTGTTTTTGTTAATATTTTCCACTAGCTCATTATTGTGGGTAATGACCAAACATAAAATTTGCTGCAATATTTAAAACTTTCTAATGAATTTATAGAACAATGAGAGACTGCAACAAGGTGTAAATGTTACAGAAATTTTTGGTGCAGGTAGAAGCTGTCTCCACCACAAAACTTTGCATAAACCACTTCTTCAATGTATTTCTGTGTATGTATGAATGTGAGGTAACAGCAATAGCCCTGAAATGGAATGTATGGCCTCACCTTGTTTTTATACCCTGGGTAACATAGACTGGGCACAGAGGCAGTTGGGATTTAAGCAGAACTGAAGAGCTTGTGATTGGGAAGGGCCAATGGTTTCTTCAACTTAGGAATGCCATTTCAACTTGTTAGATTTTTTTTAAAAGATCCCTATACCCTCTCACAATCGCAGAACAAAGCAAGAATAAAAAAAAAATGCAGATGCTGAAAATCTGTAATTAAAAAAATAAAATGCTGGAAATACTTAATAGGTCAGGCAGCACCTGTGGAAAGAAAAGCAGAGTTAACCTCTTAGGTCAAAGACAAATTCTGAAATGAAATAAATGACCTTTGATCTGAAATGTTAACTTTATTTCTCTTTCCAGATGTGTAGCCTGAACTGCTGAGTGCTTCCAGTATCCTCTTTTATTAGTCTGGAACAAAATAAAACCTTCTGCTCCACCTAAGGCCTGTCATGTCATTTTGGCAGTATGTAAAGCTTTCTGTATTGTTGACCCTTGACTTCACATCCTACTCTGTAATGGTCTTACACCTAATTGATTACCTGCAGTACATTTTTACTGTTGCTGTTGCAGAGGTTAAAATGAGGACAGTTCCCTTAAGGTGAGGCTTGGAACATATTTACTGCATATGGAATGGGGAAGTGGCAGCATTGCTGTGAAGAGTCTCACTCTGAAATATCAGATGTCTAATTCCCTCCATTGAAGCTTCCTGACCTGCTGAGTTACTCTAATGTATTTTGTGCTGCTCCAGATATTTTACATCAGTCATTACAATAGAAATTACAATGAATATCCCATAAATATTTTAAAAAAGATACTTCGGGAATGGTTGGGTTAAATATTAACATTAATAGAGAATCAACATGGGGCAAACTAATGAGGAATAGGGGAATTAAAGATTGATAAGTCCTTTATTTCTGATCACTTGCATCAAAGATCAGAAAAGAAATATCTATGAAAATAGTGAATGCATCGGTTGTATCATTTTAAAATTCCTTAGAATTTGGAGAAGAAGTGATTGAAAACTGTCAGTGTAATACCCTTATTCAGAAATAAGTCTGGGAGGCTAAAACAGATCAACAAGCCCATGAACCTTTCGTCTATTGTTGGAAAATTGTTCGAATCAGTTATAGCAGAACATTTGGAAAATCACGTTCTGTCCAAGCAGAGTTCAGGTGGCTTCATGAAAGGAAATTGTGTCTGGCAAAGTTAAAATTTCTTTAAGGAAGTATCAGACAGAATGGATAGCAGAAACCCAGTAGAAATGATAAGCTTGCATTTCCAAAAGGCCTTTGACAAAATGCCATTCTAAAGGTTATTTCCATGTTACACATTGGCTAGCTAGTAGAAATGATCCGGGGATTATTTTCAGGATTGCAACTTGTAACAAGTGAGATCAGTTTCATACAAGTACATAGTTATGATTCAGTGGAAGGAAGTTGTTGAATTTGTGGATTTAAAAGTTGTGTGGGAAAGCAATCGGTTTACAGAGATATATTGCTAAGTTAAGACAAGTTGTTGGCAAATGATGCTGGATGTGGAAAATTCAAAGATGGTTGCTTGGGATGAAGAATTATTTAATAGACCATAGACCATAAGACATAGGAACAGAATTAGGCAATTTGGCCCATCGAGCCTGCTCCACCTTTCAATCATGGCTGATCCTTTTCTCCCCTCTTTAGCCCTACTCCCTGGCCTTCTCCCTGTAACCTTTGATGCCAAGCATGGACAAAATAAAAGTCACCAGGGAAGAAGGAGGAGTGTTGTTTTAAACTCTTGTATTTCAGACTGAAGTACAACAATCAATAGTGGTGTTTCATCGCTACGGCTGGGATTTATACTTAAATCTGTGCAAAAGTACTGGTATCCAGATCTGGCTCCAGCCTAAAATGGCAACAGTGCCTTCTACCCTGCTACCACTAGCTGCAGCTGTCCTCTTTGTCTGCAGTGGTCTCCTCTCTGGGCAGCACTGACCAGTACGTACTTCACTGTTTTCAAGCTATGAATCCTGGTCACTAAACCTACACTGGGTTAAACCTGGAACCACCATTTATATGAAGGAAAGAAATTGCTTGTCTTTTTTCAAACGTCATTCTTTTAAATTTGTATTCATGAACTAGGTTGATCTATAATGTGTGGATTTATTTTTATTGTTTTACATAATATGAAAAAAATCAATACTCTCGGAATCACAAACAAGAGAAAATCTGCAGATGCTGGAAATCCAAGCAACACACACAAAATGCTGGAGGAACTCAGCAGGCCAGGTAACATCTATGGAAACAAGTATAGTTGACGTTTCAGGCCGAAATCCTACGGTAGGTCTGAAACATCGACTGTACTTTTTCCATAGATGCTGCCTGGCTTGCTGAGCTCCTCCAGCATTTTCTGTGTGTTGCTCAATACCCTGGGAACTTTTTTTTTAATGTGTCCCAAATGTTACTGTACAGAAACAGTCCAGTCTAGAGCTCAACGAGTCTGGAGTTGGAAGCGTCAAATTCAAAGACTCAAATCAGCAGTGTAGGGGTGGATGGCCCGCAAGAAATTGGAGGTTTGAGCCTGATTTCTGTAAGTCTGAGACTCCAGGCCAAAGGGCTGGAGTTTTGCAGGTGGCCTATCCAGGGTTTCAAGGCCTGCCTGTGTATGTGAGGAGCAGGAACGGGGCTGGTTTTCTTGTTTTGTTTTGTTTTGTTGCTGTTACTACTGCGTGTGTTGTTCTGCTGAACTTCCCAATCTTCTATCTTCCCACTAATTTCTTCTTCGTTGTATGCCCTTTCTTTTGTTTTTACAATGGCTTTGACTTCCCTTGAGGATTGGGAGGTATTTAAAAACCTACAGAGAGCAACTAAAAAAATCATTAGAAAGGAAAAGATGAAATATGAAAGCAAGCTAGCAAATAAAATCAAAGTGGATAGTAGAAGTTTTTTCAAGTATGTTAAAATAAAAAAGAAATGAGAGTGGATTTTGGACCTCTAGAAAATGGGGCAGGAGAAATAATAATGGGGAACAAGGAGATGGCTGATGAACTAAATAAGTATTTTGCATCAGTCTTCACTGTGGAAGACACTAGCAGTGTGCCTGATGTTGTGGTGTGTGAAGGAAGAGAAGTGGGTGCAGTTACTATTACAAGAGAGGAGGTGCTCAAAAAGCTGAAAGACCTAAAGGTACATAAGTCACCTGGACCAGATGAACTGCATCCTAGGGTTCTGAAAGAGGTAGCATTAGAGATTATGGTGGTATTAGAAATTATCTTTCAGAATCATTGGACTCTGGCATGGTGACAGAGGACTGGAAAATTGCAAATGTTATTTCACTCTTTAAGAAAGGAGGAAGGCAGCAGAAAGGAAATTATAGACCAGTTAGCCTAACCTCAGTGGTTGAAAAGACGTTAGAGTGAATTGTTAAGGATGAGGTGAAGGAGTACTTGGTGACACAGGACAAAATAGTAAAAAGTCAGCATGGTTTCCTTCAGGGAAAATCCTGCCTGGTGAACCAGTTGGAATTCTTTGAGGAGATTACAAGTAGAATAGATAAAGGGGATGTAGTGGATGTTGTATATTTGGACTTTCAGAAGGCCTTTGACAAGGTGCCATATATGAGGCTGCTTACCAAGTTAGAGCCCATGGTATTACAGGAAAGTTACTAACATTGGCTGATTGGTAGGAGGCAGTGAGTGGGAATAAAAGGATCCTTTTCTGGTTGGCTGCCAGTGACTACTGGTGCTCCACAGGGATCAGTGTTGGGACCACTTCTTTTTATGCTGTAAAGATAATGGAATAGATGGCTTTGTTGCCCAATTTGCAGATGATATAAAGTTCAGTGGAGGGGTAGGTAGTGTTGAGGAAATAGGTAGGAAGCAGAAGGACCTAGACAGATTAGGAGAATGGGCAAGAAAGTGACAAATGAAATACAATGTTGGAAAATGTATGGTGTGCACTTTGGTAGTAGAAATAAATGTGTGGACAATTTTCTAAACAGGGAGAAAATTCAGGAATCTAAGATGCAGAAGGACTTGGGAGTCCTTGTGCAGAACACCCTGAAGGTTAACTTGCTGGTTGAGTTGGTGGTGAGGAAGGCAAATGCCATGTTAGAATTCATTTCAAGAGGACTAGAATACAAGAGCAAAGATATGATGCTGTGGCTTTATAAAGCACTGGTGAGGCTGCACCTTGAGTATTGTGAACAGTTTTGGGCCCCTCATCTTAGAAAAGATGTGCTGGCATTGGAGAGGGTCCAGAGGAGGTCCACAAGGATGATTCCAGGAATGAAAGGGTTATCATACGGGGAACGTTTGATGGCTCTGGGTCCGTACTTGCTGAAATTCAAAAGGTTGAGGGGGAATCTCATTGAAACCTTTCGAATGTTGAAAAGCCTAGACAAAGTAAATGTGGAAAGGATGTTTCCCATGGTGGAAGAGTCTAGGACAAGAGGGCATAGCCGCAGGATAGAGGGATGCCCTTTCAAAACAGAGATGCGGAGAAATTTCTTCAGCCAAAGTGTGGTGCATTTGTGGAATTTGTTGCCGCATGTAGCTGTGTAGGCCAGGTTGCTGGGTGTATTTAAGGTTACGAGGAGAAGGTCGGGAACTGGGATTGAGGAGAAGAAAAAAAAGGATCAGCCATGACTGAATGGCGGAGCAGACTTAATGGGCCAAATGTCATAATTCTGCTCCTATGTCTTATGGTCTTTTGGTCTTATGGTAACATAGCAGTTAGTGTGACACTATTACAGCTCAGAGAGTTCCAGAGTTTGGAGCTCAATTCTGGCACTATCTGTAAGGAATTTGTACGTTCTCCCCATGAACATATAAGTTTGCTCCAGGTGCTCCGGGTTCCTCCCATAGTCCAAAGATCTGCCAGATAGTAGGTCCTTGTAAATTGTCCTGTGATTCAGCAAGTGTTAAATAGGTGGGTTGCTGGTCAGTGAGGCTCTTTGGGCCGGAAGGACCAGTTCCACACTGTATCTCTAAATTTAAAAAATAAATAAAATGCTATGTTGTTGTTGGAATGTGCGTCAACACTTGCTGGCTGCTCCCAGCACATCACGGGGTGTGTTGGGTGTTAACACAAATGACACATTTCACTGGGTGTTTCAATGTACGTGTGATAAATAAATCTGAATCCAAATTTAAAATGATCAAAAAGAAGTTCAATTAGCACGAAGAACAATCATTTACAGAGATGTTGGAAAATAATATGGGCATCAGATTAAATTGATTGCTGTGTTGGGAACCAGCATGTGCTCAATGGACTAATTGACATTTACAATGAAATGCTTTGTTTTCCATATTATGCAGTTGGCTAGCAGCATGGAGCTGAACTGAACTGAATACTACTGGACTCCTGATCTGATATTGATGTTCTGTGTGTTGGTTCACTCGCTTTTGGCTGTTTGTACAATTTGGTCTTTTTTTTGCGTGTTGGGTGTTTGATGTTTTCTTGAACGGGATTCCTCCTTTTGTGGGAGCCTGTGGGTGGATGAATCTCAGGTGTACTGTATGCATACTTTGACAACAAATACACCTTTACTTTGACTTTGACTTTGTTTAGCACAATTGATACAGAGCTGCTTCGTGAAGTTAATGACCATCTCTTTTGTTTTTCTGACATTGAGGGAAAGGCTGTGCTGTCTTGAAACCACCCTACTAGGCACTGTAACTACTGCCTGTACTTCGTTATTTGAGATGTGCCCCACTACAGTGGTGTTGTCTGCAAACTTGTAGATAGAGTAGAATCTGGCCACAGAGTCATGAGTGAACAGGGAGTAGAATAGGGGACAGAGGTTGGAGCCTTGCAGGATACTAGTGTTGAGGATAATCATGGTGAAGGTGTTGCTGCCTATCCTTACTGATTGTGACTATTGATCAGGAAATCAATGATCTTCTTGCAGAGGGAAGTATGGAGTCCTGGGTATTTGTTGTTTATCAGTTATTAACTAAGAGTTTGACTCTTCATGACCTCGTGGACTCCTGCACACCAAGCCTTCTTATTGGAAACTACCTCTAGGATCCCCTGAGATCATACACATTGCCTGAGTAATATTCTCTATCCATCGATGCCTCTGCCATCCTCTCCTTCTTTTATCTTCTGTTTTACCTACCATGAGAGTCTTCTCCAAGGAATCCTGTCTTCTTATGATATGGCCAAAATATTTGAGCTTTTGTCTCATAATCAAGCCTCTTAGTGAGCAGTCTGGTTGGTTTTCTTCAAGTATTGACTTGTTGGATATTCTTGCTGTCCAACAAACTCTTAACACTTCCCTCCAGCATCCAAGTTCAAAGGCATCAATTATTTTGTATTGAGCCTTAGTAATAGTCCAGCTCTCACAGCCATACATCACAAATGGAAATACTATGGACTTGACTATGCAGAGCCTCGTAGACAATGTTATGTCTCTGTTTTTCAGTATTTTATCTAAATTTGCCATTGCTGCCTCTCCAGAAGTAAGCACAGTTTAATTTCGTGGCTGCAGTTACCATCTATAGAAACCTTTGAACAGAGGAAAACAAAATCCATCACTGCTTCCACTTCCTTTCTGTTTATTACCATGGAGTTAGTAGGGCCGGTTGACATATCTTGGTTTTCTTAATATTGAGCAACAAGACAGCTTCTGCACTTTCTTCTTTCACTTTGATTAGAAACTTCCTGAGATCCTCCTTACTTTCAGCAATTAGAGTGGTATCATCTGCATATCTGAGGTTGCTTATATTTCATCCGGCAATTTTGATTCCAACATTTGAGTCCTCTAGACCAGCATTCCTCATGATGTGTTCATCATATAGATTAAATAAGTAGGGTGACAGTATGCAGACTTGTCGTACTCCTTTCCCAATCTTGAACCAGTTTGTTGTTCTGTGTTCAGTTCTAACTGTAGCTTCTTGATCTTCGTACAAGTTTCTCATAAGGCAGACAGATATCTCCATTTCTTTAGGGTTTTGCCATAGTTTGTTATGGTCCACACTGTGGAAGGCTTTAGTGTAGTCAATGAAACATAGTTAAATACTTTCCTGGAATTCCCTCGATTTCTAAGAGGAATAGTTAAAGTGGATAGACAGCACCTCTTCCCCAGGGCACCACTGCTCAATACAAGAGGACATGGCTTTAAGGTAAGGGGTGGGAAGTTCAAGCGGGATAATAGAGGAAGGGGTTTTTTACTCAGAGTAGTTGGTGCATGGAATGCACTGCCTGAGTCAGTGGTGGAGGCAGATATGCTAGTGAAATTTAAGAGACTAGACAGGTATATGGAGGAATTTAAGGTGGGGGCTTATATGGGAGGCACGGTTTGAGGGTCGGCACAACATTGTGGGCCGAAGGGCCTGTACTGTGCTGTACTGTTCTATGTCCTATGTTCTCCATTATCCAGCATAGGTTAGCAATTTGCTCTCTGGTTCCTCTGCCCCTTCTAAAACCAGCTTGTACATCTGACAGTTCTCGTCCCATGTATTGCTGGAGTCTTGCTTGCATGATCTTTAGCATTACCTTGCTAGCATGTGAAATTAGTGAAATTGTTCAGTAATTTGAACATTCCTTTACATTTCCCCTCTTTGGAATTGGGATATAAATTGAACTTTTCCAGTTTAAAGGCCATTGTTGGGTTTTCCAGATCTGCTGGCAAATTGCATGCAACATTTTTACAGCATCACGTTTTAAAGTTTTAAAAGATTCAACCGGAATCCTGTCACATCCTGCAACCTTATTATGGACAATGTTCTCTATCGCCCATTTGACTTCACTTTCCAGAATGTCCGTCTCTGGATCGATGAGGGAGTTATTGTGGGTGTCTTTGCTGTCGGGAGTTTTCCTGTACAATTCCCCTGTGTATTCCTGCCATGTCTATCTGATGTTTTCTGCTTCTATAAGTCCCTCCCTTCTTTGTCATTTACTATACTCATTTTGCATGAAATGTTCCTTTGATTTCTCTGATCTTCTTGAATAGATCTCTTGTGTTTCCAATTCTGTTGGCTTCTTCAGCTTCTTTGCATCACTCCTTTAAGTAAGTTTCCTCATCTTTCCTTGCTATCTTCTTGAACTTTGCGTTCAGTTGGAGATATTTGTTACAATCTCCATTGGCCTTCACCTCTGTTCGCTGCTCAGCCACTTGTAGAGCCTCTGCAGAAAGCTATTTTGCAACATGTTTTATTTGAAATATTTTTTTGTTGCCACCTCTTGTATTATGCTCCTTACCTCTAGCTGCATGGTTTAGCTCATAGTGTCATTGAGATACACAAGCCCCCTCACCAGGACAAGGTAACGGTCCATGAGGAGTCCTGGGCAGAAGAGTCTGAAAGTGAGGAACGACCCGAAGTTTGGCCAATTTAAGTGTCAGGCTAGATTGAAAAGGTCAGGGAGTCGGAGTTGGATGCAAAGCACAAGCTAGTGTTCAGTTTGCTGCTCCGTGAGGTTTACTCGTCACTGTTCTGAACTGAGACTGTGAGCTGAAAATAACAGGTTCCTTGTCTGGCTGCAGTGATGACTGGCTTCATAGATGTGAACCCACCTTTGTGACCTTCAATTCTGAATGTTACATACTTGCTTTTTTTACTGTTTGTGCGATTTGTTTTTTTCTGCACATTGGGTGTTTGACAATCTTCTTTTTTAATGGGTTCTATTAGGGTTCTTTGTTTTGTGGCTGCCTCAAAGGAGTCAAATTTCAAGACTGTAAATAGTATACATACTTTGATAATAAGTGTATTTTGAACTTTAAACTTTGATACTGTGCAAGTAGATGCTAAGGACATTAAACAGGTTCTGGTTTCATTTGCGCTTCATCTCTCCCCTAATGGTTCCCAGTATTATCTTTCCTACTTATCAGAATGCAGCTCTGGTAGCATTTTTGTTCCTGCTCATCACCCTCTTAACTGCTTCCGTTTCACTCTCTCCTCACTCTACTTGGCTCCATCTGCTCTTTTTCTGTCTGCCTCCATCTACCAACTTCTTTTATCTCCAAACAATACCCCCCTCCCACATCACAGCCACCACCTGGCTCAGACTGCCTATTGTCTTTAACCATCTTCTTGGTCCACCCCTCACTACTTCCCTTCTCCTCTTTATACTGCCTACCTTCCTTCTCCAGCTTAGCCCTGATGCAAGATTTCAACACAGAATGTTCATAACTACTCTTCACCACCCCCACTGATACTGATTCACTCATTGAGTTCCTCCAGCAGATTGTTTGTTGCTCCAGCTTTTAGCATCTGTATTCTCCTGTGTTTCCACATCTGAAGTGATATTGGCAAAGGACCATAAGGAATCATATATGATTCAGCCTGGAATATGGATGCCGATCTCTTAGTGCAATGAGCTTATAGTCATGTATAACAGTGAGTATGTAACTACGTCGACCCAATTACGCAGCAGAAGATAGAGCCAATGTTACATTTCTTTCTTTGATTAGTTTAGCACACATAAGTTTAAACAAGATTTATGATGCTGCTTCCCTTACTCTTAGGATGCGTGAGCTGAGAAATGATTTGCTTCATGAACTAGTTTTAGCACAATGAAGTTAACATGTCTGACCTTTTCCTTACACTGTTGGTAGCCAAATGTTTGAAGCTACTTTTGTGTAGTTACATGGAAAATCAACTCTATTTAACTTTTTGCAGTTTACCTTACCAACAAAGCTTTTTTAAATATTTTGTTCCAGGCATTTTGCATTAATTATCAAAAGTGGGTATTCAGTAATTATAAGTTATGCTTACCTGCTGTTAAATATACATTACTAAATAGAACATAAATGGTGCAACTTAAGCAGTATTGTAGAATGATGGAGTGTACTTAATTGCTTGCAATCATGGATGAGTAGAGGAGACATTTTGGTTTAAGTTATTTTGCATTGTACAAGTTAAGGCAAGTATCTCACCCATCATGCTCAAGCCTCTTCCTGTTCAGTGTTGGTACTGGTGTATTAATGTATACTTATCCAAGCTACAAATTTTTTTATATAATTCAGAGATACCTGGGATAACATTTCAAGCAAGTTGTTGCTAAGTTACGTCACAATGCTATGAGAAGACAGCTGCAAGGCTTGCCAAGTATTAATGCAGTTTGCAACATAAATAAATAAAGTCATTTTTTAAAGAACAGCAGAAATCAAGCAATACTGGGAAAGAAGAAATCCATTTTTAAATGCCGAGTAGGACTGTGAAATCCATTGTTTTTTCTTTGTTAAGGTCCTTGCTTCTGAACTAAGAGGTTGCAGACACAAAGCATCAACCCTTGGTGTAAATGGAGTATCAGTGAATGTTGTGGTGTCTTGAATTAATTGATATCTTGATTATTGTTTCAGGTAAGTACAACTATTTTCATGACACTATTGCAAAAAAGGTTTTGGAACTCTTCCCTATGTCTTGCACAGTGTAAGACCACAACTTAAACTCTATTGAAATATCTTGAAATCTGAGAAAAAGATAATTTAATGCAAGCCTTTCTTGATTGGGAAATATTGATAAGGACATCTTGTCTTCCTGCTTCCTAATGGAAGATACCAATTTACCTGTAAATTATTATATCATGAGCCTTACTTACAGGTTTATTGTAGAAACCCTTAGATCCAGATGTTGGATGGAGTAGCACCTAGCTTTTTGTGCCACACATTTTGATTTCAATGGAGTACCAGTTGCATAGGACAATCATGAGATTACTTGGTGCTCAACAAAGTCTACAATATTCCTTCTGAGGACCCATTCCTTCCCACAATTCCTCTCCCATTCTCACTATTCTACTGTCCAATTTTGACAAGCCCCCACCCGGTGATCTCCTGGCCTGACCCTACCATTGATCTCCTAGCTCAAGCTTTCTCACAAAAATTCTCCTGCTGATCGCAGACTGGAAGTTATGAAACACAGCTGTTGTCAGGATTAGGTGAGGTAAAACAAAGTGAAAAGTGTTCAAGCTTGAAGAAGCTGAAGCATTGATGAGTATTTTTGGGAGCCGGGAAACATTTCTGGCAGTAATTCCTTTGCATGCAGACAACTTACATTCTTCCCATTGCTTCACCTAGGGTTTAAGCACTGGAAGAGTTTTGGAACCCATATCTACTCCAACACTTCTCCTAACTGTCTATGGTATTGCAAATGGTCATATCCTTGTGAGCCAATATAAGACAGCTAGATCAAAACCCAACCCTGAATGAGCCACAGGAGCCTCTAGTTAAACATTATGACAGAAGTGATTATCTTCAGCCTTTATTAGAATCTCTAAAGCCCTTTCATTGATTCCTTTTTCTTCTCTGGCTATTTCACTGAACTTTGAATGTTTCCATTTCAAAAACTACCCAACCTCAACTCCGCAGAATTTATTAACTCAGCTAATCTGTTCCCCGTAAACTTATAATCCTCATTCTCCTGTTTAAACTTCTTTATTTTCTGCAGATTTATGGGCCTCCATGGGCTTGGGTGCAGTTCACCAGCTCTGTCCTCTCCCAAGAGTAAAAGATCACAAGCGACCATTCATAGAAAAGTAAGTCTTCAGTAACAACATCAATTATATTATATTGACAGCATTAATATAAAAAAAGGTTTTTTTATCATATCCTCATTGCTACATTCAGATCATATTGCATGCTTATTCCTACAGTGTAACTTCAAAAGTGTTTTATTTTTGTTAGCTGGGTCCTGATTTTGTCAAAAGAACAGGATAAAGGAAAGTTCTTAAAAAGATCCTTATTACCTCTGAGTTCTGGCAAACAAACCAACTTAAATTCCTTAACTCCAGAATGCTTTCATTTCCCTGTTTAATATATCCTATCCATATATTTTTATCACCATTTTCACAGGCTCCTTATTTCTCACCACATCAACTCCATACTCCACATACCTTTACGATAGCTGCAATGCAAGAGCTGTATTTAATTCTCACTCACACGATATGTGACACCTTAAAACTTCTGTGGTATGTATTTGTGCCATTGCACTTCATTCTTGATCCTAATATGGGTGGAAATCCTTGTCATATGAAAAGCATATACAACGAAAAAAAAAGCTTTCCCTTTACAGAATTAAAATCAGAAACAAGGTTATAAATAGATTTTACCACAAAGAAACATTAGAGTAGGGTTGGACATTCTAAATTTTGGACCTACTCAGCCATTCAATAAAATCACTGTTGACTCTCTAGCTCTCCTGTTACCCCTTTGTGCCTGGGAATCTAATCATCTCTTTCATATTCAGTGGCTTTGCTTCTGTGATAGAGATTTCTACAGATTTACCACCATCTGGAGACATTAGTTCTTATTTAGAATTGCTGAAATTAACTAGTCTAGTCCAGAACAATAAAATGTATAGATTTCCACCACTGCACACAATACACTCCTGATTTTCAATTTAATCCAGAATGGCAAAAAGCAGATAAGTACTCCTTAGCTTCTTAAAGTCCTTCAATTCTACTTTTCCAATTTAAGAAATTAAGCTAACTAAGTAACAGATTTTGTAAAAATTAAATCCATTGACATAACATACAGTCAGTTAAGAATATCACAGAGAGGAAGGTCGTGATAGTATCTCCACCTATATGCTATAGCAGTGCTCTTGACTGGTATATCAGCTCACATAGTTGCCACTTCTTTCTGATGTTATCTGTATCAGGCAAGAATGAATAGCAGTACACACATTTCACTTAACGAAAGGTTATTGTTTCTTTGTCAACAAACACACTAATGCTAAAAAGATTTTGGAACTCTTCCTTGTTGGCTTCTGTTGTTCTCTGATCTTGGCAATCCAATTCCAAATGTTTCATCACCGTACAATGAGACATCATCCTTGTCTCCATGACATACTACATTGGGTTATACCACAGCACTACTACTTTTATGAATACAGTGGTGTGTTAATGTATTCTGCTTTACTGTTTGTTCACACAATGGTAAAACCTTGGTGTGCTACTTTCTACTGTTGATAAGCACCTATTTCAAAAATATAATTTTGCAATTACTTAAAAGTTATCAATACAAAGGCTTTCGTGAATGCTAGTAGAAGTCACTATTTGACTAATAACATAAAAATATTGTTATTGTGTATGTGTGTTTAAAAAATTTCACTCCAAACAATTACTCTGCATTAACAAGCAATTTTAACATTCTGTTCATGCCCTTGCAATCTCTAATTTCATGGAATCTTTCACAACAAAGTTATTATTTCATAATCTGTCATTATGCAGATCAAGATCAAATGTAGCCTCTTTCCATATCAGCTCCTCAGCATACTGATGATGAGGGGATGAATCAGCATATAGAAGGGTGATTGAAAATCCGGTTGAATGGTGTCACAACAACTTCTCACTTAACGTCAGCAAAAACAAAGAGCTAATTATTGACTTCAGGAGGAAGAAACTATAAGTCTATGAGCCAGTCCTCTTTTGGGAATCAGAGGTGGAGAGGGTCAGTAACCTTAAATTCTGTAAGTGCTATTACAGAGAAGGCGTGGCAGTAATTCTACTTTCTTAGAAGTTTGTGAAGATTCACTATGTCATATAAAACTTTGACAAACATCTATGGATGCACAGTGGAGCGTATTCCAACTGGTTACATCATGGCCTGGTATAGTAACACCAATGCCCAAGAATGGAAAAGCCTACAAAAGTGATGGACACAGTGTGGATAACTTCACTCACCTCAAATCCAAATGAATCCGTAACCTATGGGCTCAATTTCAAGGACTGTACAACTCATGTTCTCAACATTATTTTATCTATCTATCTACATGTCTGTCTACCTGTTAATTTTTAATTAGCACAGTTTGCCTAATTTTGCATATTGGTACCTTGCAAGTCTTTGTATGTACCTTTTCACTGTTCTACTGTGAATGCCTGTAAAAATGAATCTCAAGGTAGTATTTGGTGGCACGTATATACTTGGATAAGAAATTCACTTTGAATTTTGGACTGATCTGAAAAGCCTTCTGATATATACCCTCTGAATACAGAATACACACACTATCATTTGTACTTTGGATTGCCCAGTCTATATGCACACAGATAAATAGATACTTTATTGATCCCAAAGGAAATTACAGTGTCACAGTAGCATTACAAGTGCACACATATACAAATATGAGAAGCGAAGTAAGAAAGAATAATAAATATGTTTCTTCAAACAGTCTAACAGGAGTGTGTGTGTGTGTGGGGGCGGGGGTGATATCACTTCCCTGGCTATGTTGAATCATTATAGAGCCTAATGGGTAAGGGTAAGAACGACCTCACATAGCGCTCTTTGGAGTAATGCTGTTGTCTTAGTCTATTACGAAAGGTGCTTCTCTGTTCAGCTAAGGCGGCCTGTAGAGGGTGAGAAAAATTGTCCAGAATTGCCAGGATTTTCCATACAGGTGGATTTTCTACCACAGCCTCCTGTGCATCCAGTTTGACTCCTGTAGCCAGCCTTTCTAATCAGTTTATTGATCCTGTTGGTATCACCTGTGTTTAAGCCTTTACCCAGCACACCACAGCATAGAAGATTTTATTGCCTCCATGATTATTGTATAATCCTTGTTACATTCTCCCCAATCTTCAAGGTTACATCATGCCCATTATTACCGGTAATCAAACAAGACAATTCCAACCAATAGTTTCTGCCTCAATGTCTTTAGACTCCATGTAAATCCACATCTTAGTTTTCAGAGATAAGATCCTTTATTCTTACTGCTTTTATCTCATCCACTTTATTGGGATAGCACCTCCACTTACATTTTGACTAATGCTTTTAATTTTTAAAACATAATGATATATTTCCATTCTTGGTCACTTTGCCTCTTCAACGGCTATTAATCTCACTCAAAAACATCTCTATTTCTGCACCTATCTTATTACAAATTAGAGTGTATTCGGACTAGTTGCATCACACCCTGGTATGGAAGCTCCAATGCACAGGATTGCAAGAAGCAGATTGAGGACACAAGCCTCCCCACCATGAAGGACATCATCAACAGGCAGTGTCTAAAGATGCTTTCGATGGCGGGAAGAGCTGCATCCATTTGTAAGGATCCTCCCCATCAGAGGCATGACCTCTCCTCATTACTTCCATTGAAGTGGAGATATAGGAGCCTGAAGATCCACACTCAATAGTTTTTTTTTCCCTCCCCACCATCAGATTTCAGAAAAGTGCATTAAACCTCAGAACACAACTTTGGAACCAGAGGTCGTGGAACATATTGGTACCACTGACATAGGTGGAAAGAGGGAGGAGGTCCTGAAAACAGAATACAAGGAGTTAGCAAAGAAGCTAAGAAGCAGTATCTCAAGGGTAGTAATCTCGAGATTGCTGCCTATGCCACGCAACAATAAGTATAGGAATAGATTGAGGTGGCGGATAAATGCGTGGCTGAAGGATTGGAACAGGGAGAAAGGATTCAAATTTCTGGATCATTGGGACCCCTTCTGAGGCAGGTGTGACCTGTACAAAAAGAATAGTTTGCACTTGAATCTGATGGGTCCAATAGCCTGGCGAGGAGGTTTGCTAATGCTATTGGGAAGGGTGGTTATAGATGGTTCATATTCTGCATGGAGGACAGTGACTAGTGGTGTTCTGCAGGGATCTGTTCTGGAACCCCTCGTCTTTGTGATTTTTATAAATGACCTGGATGAAGAAGTAGAAGGGTGGGTTAGTAAATTTGCTGATGACACAAAGGTTGGGGGTGTTGTGGATAGTCTGCAAGGTTGTCAGAAGTTACAGCGGGGCATCAATAGGATGCAGAACTGGACTGACAAGTGGCAGATGGAACTCAACCCAGATAAGTGTGAAGTGGTTCATTTTGGTAGGTCAAATTTGAAGGTAGAACACGAGGAAATCTTCAGATGCTGGAAATACGAGCAACACACATCAAAGTTGCTGGTGAACGCAGCAGGCCAGGCAGCATCTCTAGGAAGGTGTACAGTCGACGTTTCAGGTTCTCAGCCCGAAACGTCGACTGTACCTCCTTGAAGGTGGAATATAGATTAATGGTAAGACTCCTGGCAGTGTGGAGGATCAGAAAGATCTTGGGGTGTATCTCCATAGGACACTCACAGCTGCTGCGCAGATTGACAGTGTTGTTGAGGAGGCAAATGGTGTGTTGGCCTTCATCAACCATGGGATGGAGTTCAAGAGCCGTAAAGTAATGTTACAGCTATATAAGACCTTGGTCAGATTCCACTTAGAGTACTGTGTTCAATTCTGGTCACCTCACTACAGAAAGGATGTGGATACTATAGAGAGAATGCAGAGGAGATTTACAAGGATGCTGCCTGGATTGGGAAGCATGCCTTATGAGAATAGGTTGAGTGAACTCAGCCTTTTAACCATATAACCATATAACAATTACAGCATGGAAACAGGCCATCTTGGCCCTTCTAGTCCATGCTGAACTCTTACTCTCACCTAGTTCCACCAACCTGCACACAGTCCATAACCCTCCATTCCTTTCCTGTCCATACAGCTATCAAATTTAGCTTTAAATAACAACATCAAACCTGCCTCAACCACTTCTGCTGGAAGCTTGTTCCATACAGCTACCACACTCTGAGTAAAGAAGTTCCCCCTCATATTACCCCTAAACTTTTGCCCTTTAACTCTCAACTCATGTCCTCTTGTTTCAATCTCCCCCACTCTCAATGGAAAAAGCCTATCCACGTCAACTCTATCTATCCCCCTCATAAATTTAAATACCTCTATCAAGTCCCCCCTCAACCTTCTATGCTCGAAAGTATAAAGACCCAACTTGTTCAACCTTTCTCTGTAACTTAGGAGAGGAAACCCAGGTAACATTCTCGTAAATATTCTCTGTATTCTCTCAATTTTCTAGACATCTTTCCTATAATTCGGTGACCAAAACTGTACACAATACTCCAAATTTGGCCTCACCAATGCCTTGTACAATATCAACATTTCCCAACTCCTATACTCAATGCTCTGATTTACAAAGGCCAGCATACCAAAAGCTTTCTTCACCACCCTATCCACATGAGATTCCACCTTCAGGGAACCATGCACCATTATTCCTAGATCCCTCTGTTCTACTGCATTCTTCAATGCCCTACCATTTACCATGTATGTCCTATTTTGATTAGTCCTACCAAAATGTAGCACCTCACATTTATCAACATTAAACTCCATCTAGCATCTTTCAGCCCACTCTTCTAATTGGCCTAAATCTCTCTGCAAGCTTTGAAAACCTACTTCATTATCCACAACGTCACCTATCTTAGTATCATCTGCATACTTACTAATCCAATTTACCACCCCATCATCCAGATCATTAATATATATGACAAACAACATTGGACCCAGGACAGATCCCTGAGGCACACCACTAGTCACCAGCATCCAATCTGACAAACAGTTATCCACCACTACTCTTTGGCGTCTCCCATCCAGCCACTGCTGAATCCATTTTACTACTTTGATATTAATGCCTAACAATTGAACCTTCCTAACTAACCTTCCGTGTGGAACCTTGTCAAAGGCCTTCCATAGACAACGTCCACTGCTTTACCCTCATCAACTTTCCTGGTAACCTCTTCAAAAAATTCAAAAAGATTTGTCAAACATGACTTTCCACGCACAAATCCATGTTGACTGTACCTAATCAGACCCTACCTATCCAGATAATTATATATGCCATCTCTAAGAATACTTTTCATCAATTTACCAACCACTGTCATCAAACTCACAGGCCGATAATTGCTAGGTTTACTCTTAGAACCCTTTTTAAACAAAGGAACAACATGAAAAATACGCCAATCCTCCAGCACCATCCCCGTTTTAAATGACATTTGAAATATTTCTGTCAGAGCCCCTGCTATTTCCACACTAACTTCCCTCAAGGTCCTAAGGAATATCTTGTCAGGACCCAGAGACTTATCCACCTTTATATTCCTTAAAAGCACCGGTACTTCTCTTCTTTAATCATCATAGTTTCCATAAGTACCCTACTTGTTTCGCTTACCTTACACAATTCAATATCCTTCTCCTTAGTGAATACTGAAGAAAAGAAATTGTTCAAAATCTCCCCCATCTCTTTTGGCTTTGCACATTGCTGTCCACTCTGATTCTCTAAGGGACCAATTTTATCCCTCACTATCCTTTTGCTATTAATATTATCGTAGAAACCCTTTGGATTTATTTTCACCTGACTTGCCAAAGCAACCTCATATCTTCTTTTAGCTTTTCTAATTTCTTTCTTAAGATTCTTTTTACATTCTTTATATTCCGCGAGCACCTCATTTACTCCAAGCTGCCTATATTTATTGTAGATTTCTCTCTTTTTCCAAACCAAGTTTCCAATAGCTCTTGAAAACCATGCCTCTCTCAAACATTTAACCTTTCCTTTCAACCTAACAGGAACATAAAGATTCTGCACCCTCAAAATTTCATGCTTTTCTCCTTCGAGTGACGGAGGATGAGAGGTGACCTGATAGAGGTGTATAAGATGATGAGGGGCATTGATTGTGTGGATGGACAGAGGCTTTTTCACAGGGCTGAAATGGCTAACATGAGGAGGCATAGTTTTATGGTGCTTGGAAGTAGGTACAGAAGGGATGTCAGGAGTAAATTTTTCACACAGAGAGTGGTGAGTCCATGGAATGCACTGCCAGAGACGGATACAATGGGGTCTTTTAAGAGACTCTTGGATAATTACATGGAGCTTAGAAAAATAGAGATCTATGCGGTAGGGAAATTCTAGGCAGTTTTTAGAGTAGGTTACATGGTCGGCAAAACATTGTGGGCAGGAGGGCCTGTAATGAGATGTAGATTTCTATGATTTACGTTCTATGTTGTTCTACCTTAATTTATAGTTGAGTGGTGGGGTGGAGATATGTCTCTGCCAAAGGAGGTGTAAGATGCTCCATCCTTCTGCTGGCCTGCATGTCATGCTTGGACAAGGTGCAGCATCTGCTTAGCACCCCCAATCAGGGTCACATAAAGCCATGTGAGCAGATTGTGGATGGTTATATGAGCAGTTGGTGCATATCACAAGTCCTGGTTATGTGACCACTGACAATCTCTGAACAATATTGAAAATGGCTGGGAGTCACTTGTCTTGTGAAGACACTGCCCAGGAAAAGGCAAAGGCAAACCAATTCTGTAGAAAATTTTGTCAAGAACAATCATGCTCGCGGAAGTTCAATGATCATCCACATCATAGGACATGGCAGAGAAGAAATGAGCAAATTCATAATAATTTGCTCTATACTGCCACCGCAAAACAACAACTTTCATCACATGCACTGTAAGTCAGGCATAATAAACTTTATGATAAAGATTTTGATTCTGACAAATGTGTGTGTTTAACTAATGAGATTCCACAAATTTGCCGTGTTCAAATATTTTTACCCTGTTCTGACTCCAACTGGATGTTTGCTCCTATATTTGCATGATCTCTGTTTTCCTTGAAAATTTGGTGTTACATCGTAACAAAGGGAGGGAGTTGTGTGTTTTGTTCTTGCCATCTTACTTTTGTTCACAAGCCTGCTTAGCCAACAACAACGTGAATAGGAAAACAATGCAACCATCGAGTCATACAATACCGTAGAACAGGGAATAAAGTCCCAATTTATTCAACCTTTCCCTATAATTCATGTCCTCGAGTCCCAGCAAATCACTGTCAATTTTTTCTGCACTCTTTCCTGTAGGCAGCTCACTAGAAATGCACATAACCCCAGCATCTGCAGATTATTTTGTGTTTACATAATACTCCAAAATAGGCCTCACTGATGTCCTATACAACCTCAGCATAACATTCCAATTCTTGTACTCAATACTTTGATGAAAGGGTCTCTGACAACGATCAGGCAATTATACAAGATAGCCTCAATGCACAAAGATGCTGGCTGAAATAACCACAAATGTAAAATGACCCCTGTAGTAAATTACACTTGTAGTACTTTTTAATTGTTAGCTCTGGAAGGAGAAGTAATTACATATTACATTCCTACTCAACACTCCCTCAACTCCACATCAACAAGCCAGCAATACAGTTTTTGTTAAAGGAAGTTCTCACATCATGTAATAATCTTCAAATCAACTGTTATTTTACTTTCTTTGGCAGAGTGTCTAACCGACCTCCACTAATGAGAGTACAACATCTTGTGCTGTCCATTGCATCATTGAACTCACAGGGCAAAGTTTCCCACACCAGCACTTGCCTGTGCATTCCTTCATCAGTAATTGCTTCTTGCACCAGAAGAACACTGAATGAATCTGCCTTTCCATGTACTTCCCTGTTTTGAATTCAATAGGATATTCGTATGGACTTTGAACACATGAAGAAAATAATGACTACATTTCAGGGAAAAGGGAAATCAGAGGCTCTTGTGTGTGCAAACGGTGATATGATGTTCCGTTTGTACTCATAGATCTTCTGCATTCCAAAGGTGATATATAAGCTTTTCTGAGATTATTTTATCTTTACTGCCGTCAGCATGCTGAACGTAAACCCTATCAGCATTACAGAACCATTTTCCATTCAATGTCGTTCACCTTCCTCTCTCTCAGAGGCTGATGTCAGGCTGTCTTTCAGGAGGGTAAACCCTCGTAAGGTGGCAGGCACCAACAAGGCTCTGAAAACTTGTGCCAAGAATGGGCGGGTGCATTCAAGGACATTTTCAACCTCTCGTTGCTACAGTCGGAAGTTCCCACCTGCTTCAAAAGGGCAACAATTATACCAGTGCCCAAGAAGAGTATTGTGAGCGGCCTTAATGACTATCATCCAGTAGTGCTCACATCTATGGTGATGAAATGCTTTGAGATGTTGGTCATGGCTAGAATCAATTCCTTCCTCAGCAAGGAACTGGACCCACTGCAGTTTACCTATCGCCATAATAGGTCTATGGCAGATGCAATCTCAATGGCTCTTCACGTGGTCTTAGATCACCTGGACAATAAAAACATTTACATCTGGATGCTGCTTGTTAACTGTTGCTAATCATTTAACACCATCATTGCCACAGTACTGATTGATAAGCAATAGAACCTGGGTCGCTGTACCTCCTTCTGCAATTGTGTCGTCAGCTTCCTAGCTGGAAGACCACAGCCTGCACAGATTGGTATTAATAACTCCTCCTCGCTGATGACCAAAGTGCACCTCAAGGATGTGTACTTAGCCCACTGCTCTACTCTCTCTTCTCTATACCAGTGAATGTGTGGCTAGGCATAGTCAAATGTCATCTATAAATTTGCAAATGATACAAACATTGTTGGCAGAATCTCAGATGGAGATGAAAGGGCACACAGGAGCAAGAAATGACAAATCGTGGAGGGGTGTCGCAGCAACAATCTTGTACTCAACATCAGTAAGACTAAAGAACTGATTGTGGACTTCAGGAGGTGTAGGAAGAAGGATCACAAACCAATTCTTATAGCAGGATCAGAAGTGGACAGAGTGAGCAATTTCAAGTTCCTGGATGTCGAGAACTCTGAGGATCCAACCTGTTCCCAACATATCAATGCAGCTATAAAGAAGGCAAGAGAGTGGCTATATTTCATTAGGAGCATGAGGAGATTTGGTTTGTCCACTTCGACGGGTATACCATGGACAGCATTCTGACAGGCTGCATCACTGTCTTGTAAGGGGGAGAAGGGCTACTGCACAAAAGCGAAAGAAGCTACAGAAAGTTGTAAAATTAGTCAGGTCCATCTTGGGTACTAGCCAAGACATCTTCAAAGCGCGGTGTCTCAGCAAGATACTCTGTATCATTAAGGGCCCCCATCACCCAGGACATGCCCTCTTTTCACTGTTACCATCAGGCAGGAGATACAGAAGCCTGAAGACACACACTCAGTGATTCAGGAACAGCTTCTTCCCCTCTGCCATCCGATTCCTAAGTGGACATTGAACCCATGAACACTACCTCACTTTTATAATTTATGCTTTTGCACTATTTTTAATTTAATTATTTAATATGCATATATATAATTACTGTAATTGATTTTTTTCCCTTTATTATCATGTATTGCAATGTACTATTGCTGCGAAGTTAACAAATTTCCCGACATATGCCGATGATATTAAACCTGATTTTGATTCTGATAACACAGCATCAGCATGGCTTTGTGATTGATATGACACAAGATAAAATTAACCTTTTGTCTGTGGAGTAGTGAACTTGGCAGGAAGTTATAATGATAATTCAACAATCGCAGATATACCTTCAGCTCAGTAATCATGGAGTATTCTTCTCCTTAAATGTGAATCTGCCTTCCAGTCACTTCATAATTTCTTCCAGATTCCCCAGGTATTTGTCTCCCTGAGATCCTCACAAACAGGATAACAGCTAAATATACAGAAGCCTGAGAATAGTCCTCCAAAGGTCTCTGAAAGGTAACAGGTGCAGACCAAACACTGAAGAGTAGTCAGTTAGATGTGAACGAGCTACTGTGTGCACTAACAGTCAAAAATTGTTTTGACTGATCCTTTAACAATTGCTGTTCACATGCGTGACTTATATGCAACTTAGTGAATTGCTGCCCTCCAGAAAAAAGTTCAAATCTGTCTTCTATTCTAGGAATGAGATAGTCTAAAAGGAATGAAACTCAATTAGCAGTCAGTTTCTAATCTCCACAACTTGACTTGAATAATGGGTGTTCTCCTTTCAAATGATAAAGTCATAGAATAATACTGCATGGCTTTGGCCCTTTGGCCCAACAAATCCATGCTAGACATGGTGTACACCCAGCTCGTCGCAACTTCCTGCATTTGGTCCATATTTCTCCAGGCCACAACCCTTGTATGTAGCTATCTAAGTCCTTCATAAATTATGCTATTTTACTGACCTTCCTCTGACCTGGGCATGATGGTGATCACTTCCTCAGTCAGCTCTTTCCATATATTCACCATCCTCTGCGTGAAAAGCTTGCCGCTCATGTACCTTTTAAATCTTTCCCATTTCACCCTAAATCTATGCCCCTACATTTGGAATTCCCTTCTCTGAGGAAGACTGTTATCATCCACACTATCTATGCCTCTCATAATTTTATAAACCTCTACAAGGTCACCCTGATTCTCCTATGCTCTAAGGAATTATGACTTAGCCCGATCAACCACTCCGTATAACTCAGGCTCTCTAGTCTTGGCAAAATCCTTGCAGACCTTTTCTGTACTCCCTCCAGTTTAACCACATCTATTTTTTTATAACAGGGTGACCAAACCAAAACAGTGTACTCCAGGTGCGGCCTCACAATGACTTATACTGTACTGCTACAACATAATGTTTCCACTCCTATACTCAGTGCCTTCTCTGATGAAAGTCAGTGTGCTTAATGCCTTTTTCACCACCCTGTCTACCTGTAACACTGTCCTCAATGAAATACGAACTTATACTTGTTGGCCCCTCTATTCTATTACATTCCCTTCCATTCATAGAGTAAATCCTATGCTGATTTGACATCATTACTAAGCAGATTAAATTATTTATGAACAGAAAATTCTGGAAATGCTTGGCAGGTCGGACAGCAAATGACAAATGACAGTTCAAAGTCCCAGGCCAGAACTAGACAGGAGAGAAAATACAGTAGTATTAGAGCTGGGAGGGTGGGGAGGACAAAATCAAATCCTCTGAGAGTGAGGGCAGGGACACTGTGAGGACAAGCTGTAAACAAGTGTAACGGAACAACGCTGTTTGTTATTATTCATTTCCACTTGGGTCCTTATTGTCTATCTCATTCCTTTGTGCTGTTGCCTTGCCCGTACACTCTAGCTTCTAAATTTCTCCTCACAGGAACCACTTCCATTTATCTAGTTAAAATCCTGATCTATGACCCTCATTATATGTATCACTAGGACACCATATTCAAAAGCAACCTTGCTCAGTAGAACAGCTTACTCTTTCCACTCCCACAACAATCAAAGTGACATCATTTTGCAATTCTCCCAAAAAGAGCTGTTATGTTATTTTTGTTCATTGTCATGTGTGTAATTTATGTGTCATTTATTCTAATATGTGCAATTTATGTAAATGTATGTAATTTATGTCTATTTTCTTTGTAATCAATGTTCCCTCTAATTTGCACAAAAATCTTGTGCTGTGCAACTTTTTGCCCAGTGACAACAACATGTGCACACTGAATAACTTCTTCAATAAAAACAGTATAGCCAGTTCTAAAACCTGCAGACAAGTCATTGCAAACTTCATGTTGTCAATACGGTCTGCATCAGAAACTGGAAAAGGAAATGTGATTATGTACGATCGTGAAATATAATTAACATGCCAGCTAGGTAAAGGGTGCCAAACTTCTGTGCACATTTTAAATTGCTTTGTGTGCTAGTATCAAAAGATGTGTGTGCATGCACATGCGAACCTCAGAGGTAATATTGTTTGTAACGTATGATGCTGCTGCTGCAGGAAGTTATTTTTCATGACATTCAAACCCTGGGTAGGTATATCCATGAAAATAAAGTTATTTGAACTTGAATCATGCCTGGCTCTTATCGACCATATGCCAATTGGCACATGGCTCATCTGGTGATCCAAAGATTACTACCTTTGTCAGTCTGCTTTTAAATTTTGTCTCCAGCTGTTCATTTCTCTTCAGCGGAACTACCTTCTCAGTCATAACAATCCCATCCCCTATGAAACACTGCAACTGGATCTTTCCCATCAAAGTTTCTCTCAGCCAGAGGAGATGCCTTTTGTTCCTAGCTTCTGGCTAGCGACAGAAGATTTGGAACTTATGCTTACAACTGCAAAGGACAGTAACTGTCCCTCTGACTCCGCAGCTCCCTCTCACTGCTATATTCTTTTTCAATTCTCCAAATTGGTTCCCTATACCATGGTGTTCTGATCAATTTGCTTATTTTCCCTACAGACTCTGGTCTTGACCATACAGGTTGCAAATGTAGTGCTTCTAATGAAGAAATGCAAAAACTAAGGTTCCTGCAGTTCTCCCTTCTGGATCCCCCACCTGCTTGCTCATAGTCAAAATAGCTTGCTTGACCAATTCTGCAGAACTTCATCTAAGGAATGTGACTGTAACTTGGAACAAAACATCAAGAAAAATTTGGCTCAGGCTGTGGCATCTCACAGTTTGAATCAGCTCTGAGCCGAAGTTGCTTGACATGCAAGCTCTTAATGCAGATGCGGTTGCCGTGACGGGGCAGGAACGGGCGTGATCCTGGCAGAAACCTGCTAGCTTATTGACATTCAGTATAAAGTTTAGACAGGTTAATGAACTGACCAGCAGTACCCCAGAATCTTAAGCTTTAGGTATGTTTAAGAGAAATGAAGTTACCACAACTGGAGAACAAACATCTTTTGAAGAATCATTGCGGCCTATTGAATAATGCCTGCTATTTTTCACTCAATTCGCAGATGTTTAAATTGACCTATATCCCTCTCGGTGAGCCATCATTATCTGGAGCCGAAACACTTCAATTCCAAATGTAACATTAATCTATGGAGCACACACTGTAGATTCCATCATGTTATTTAAAAATGGTAGAAACACATAATTCTTCAAAGCATCTTCAAAATCTACAAAGCATTTATTATGTCAAATCACTGCCTTATTAAGTTCAATTGTTTCAATTATAATCCCTCTCCCTCTCTCTCTCTATCTCTCATTACAACTAATAATAAAAAAATGCCAGAATTGTAATTGATCTTGTAAAAGGTTAAATATATTGTAAATTAATGAAATGGAAATTCTATTCCTCTCTCCACAAATACTGCCAAATCAGGTAAGCATGTCCAACATGTTTCTTTTTAATCTTGAAAATAGCTTTATTTTTCCAAACACTTGTACAAATGGTTTCAAGCCAGAAAGAATACAATGTGCTCAAGAATCTCAAATCATCCAAATCATTAAACAGCAATATTTCAAACATGACAGGCACAGAAGATAAAATGTGGCATTAAGTAGATTCACCCTCTGTTTTATGGAGCATCCAGAACAGAGAGTTCAGGGTTGGAATGAGTTCTGGTTCAACATGATGATTCATATACAGTACTGTGTAAAAATCTTAGGTGCATATATATAATTAGAGTGCCTACTATTTTTGCACAGTACAATATTTGTCAATGTGGAGTGGACTGCGATTTTGTATATCCAACAGGGAGCAAAGGATGTTGGGAATGGTGGGGTGAATCATCGCAGGAGGGATGGGGGACAGACAACAGAGAAGGAGTATCAAGGGTGAGGGTGTGGGGTTGCAGGTGCCGAGACACCCAGCCCTGAGACATCACACAAGCTCATTTGATTCCACGACAATTGGCTTATTGATTATTACAGAATGTCTCTCTGGTGCTTCCTGCTCCCTTCCCCTTTTCCCAACCATAATTCTCCTCTCCCTGCCCCCTTCCCACTCTCAGTCCACAAAAGAGACCCATATCAAAATCAGGTTTGTCATCACTCATATGCATCTCATGAAGTTTGTTTTTCTTTTGCAGCAGCAGCAGTACAGTGCAATACATAAAATTACTACAGTACTGTGCAAATGCCTTCGGCACTCTAGCTATATATATGTGCCTAAGACTTTTACACAGTACTGTAATGTCACTCTCGTTGTGAACATGGTGGCATCTTCTCAATTTCCTTCTGGTTCATTTCAGTTTGCTTTTCTTTATTTAAAAAGTTTCCTGATCACAGAAATGCAGGGGTTAAACCTGAAATATTGACAATTTCTTTTCTCCCACAGATGCTGCATGGCCCACTGAATTCCTCCAGCACATTTTTTGTTGCGCTAGAAAAAAAAACTTAATTGGTTACAATTGCCACAGCGATTTTTTTCTGTTCATAGTTGTAGAGCACTACAACACAACAGGAGGCCGTTCAGCCTACCTAGTCCAATATCTAAATGATCATTCTGCTTGGTCCCATAGATCTGCATCGACCCAGCATAAACTCTAGCGTGCCAGTTGCTCCTCTGTTCTCTCCCATACAACCTCCAGCACCTCCTCTTCTGGGTGACTGTAACAGGTGACACCTCAGCTTGAGGGACTGGTCTGTGCAACAACTGAAGCCACACAGCTCGCCTGGCGATGGTCTTGCCAATAAAACAGACTTGCAGTATTTCATATTACTAATGCCCGATAGGATCTTACGATCACAAGAACAGTGGGGTGGAGAGCTGCAGGGAAACGTGACTAGAATCTCCAAAGGACACATGCTCTTGCATAGGGTGTGCCCAAAGAAACAATGCAGAAATGGTATTGGGACAAAGTGACATGGATCTGCCACATGGCATGAATTTCAGAACATTTTAAGACACAGTATGATTCCAAGACACTTATCACAATGCTACTGAAGCATAACTGTTTCTAGATTCACATTTTCTTATAATTGAATCAACCACAAAAAATATTCATGGACTAAACTCTAAAAGAGGTGCACCTAAACTTAGCAAGCGTGCTGGAATATGGGTAAGTATTGTCCATTCAACAAACCAGACCCACGCTTCAGCCACTGACTCTTAACATTGCATTTCATATTCACAATATTCAAATGCATGATTTGAGTTTGACGTATTTTCCTTCAAGTAATCACAGAGTTTTCTCAAAGTTTCCTCAGTTTCCTCTTAGGCTATAAAACTATATTGGAACCCCTTTGTAAGCTCATCATTCTCATTATACTAAGCATGACAGCTTTGTATTAGTTACAGATGCTGGCTGTGCAAATTCGTGTTGTATTTTTTTGGGGCCTACTTATGCTAGTCATTTGGATGGGCCAAGGCAAGAAAATGACAGAACCCTGCAGATATTTGAAACTTTTCATCACCTCTGTTGTTATAAGATGCTACACCCATAAAAGAGTCTTTAAAACAAAACTTGTTAATTCATCTTGTTACATAGGCAAACTCAACGCTGTTATATCTGACTTAGGCACTCCTCAGCAGGGCGAGTGGTCTGAAGTCAACAATTAACCATATTGCAATAGACATGAGACACAAAGCAATCCTAATTTAATGAAGGTAACAGTGGACCATCAGGATACACTGTAATGCTCAATGAAGCAGTATTTTATTTCCACTGGCATTCCTAAAATTGGCATGGTAAATTTAAACTGATTAATAGATCACAGGAGTTCAGAAGGACTCAGCAGGCACAACAAATCGAGTTGGTTTAACTGAATGAGGCTCCATAGTAATGGCAGCCAATGGAACTGAAGGTGAAAACATTAACAGAAATGATTCTGATATATCCTTAGGATAAGTTTCTTTTAACAATGCTACCCCAAAATATACCTCTCCTCTCTTTTTCATTCACTCTCTCACCACTTCTGACAAATGTTTTAAGGGTAGAAGCTGTGAGTATCAAGAAACACCTTTGCTATGATTTGGGGGAGGTCACAAAGGGGAAAAGACAACATATGAAAGCACAAAGAATTTAAAACAAACAGAATAGACCATAAGACCATAAGACAAAGGAGCAGAAGTCGGCCATTTGGCCCATCTAGTCCGCTCCACCATTTTATCATGAGCTGATCCATTCTCCCATTTAGTCCCACTCCCCCACCTTCTCACCATAACCTTTGATGCCCTGGCTACTCAGATACCTATCAATCTCTGCCTTACATACACCCAATGACCTGGCCTCGACTGCTGACCTTGGCAACAAATTCCATAGATTCACCACCCTCTGACTAAAAAATTTCTTCGCATTTCTGTTCTGAATGGGCGCCCTTCAATCCTTAAGTCATGCCCTCTCGTACTAGACTCCCCCATCATGAGAAACAACTTTGCCACATCCACTCTGTCCATGCCTTTCAACATTCGAAATGTTTCTATGAGGTCTCCCCTCATTCTTCTAAACTCCAAGGAATACAGTCCAAGAGGGGACAAACGTTCCTCATATGTTAACCCTCTCATTCCCAGAATCATTCTAGTGAATCTTCTCTGTACCCTCTCCAACATCAGCACATCCTTTCTTAAATAAGGAGACCAAACTGCCCACAGTACTCCAAGTGAGGTCTCACCAGCACCTTATAGAGCCTCAACATCACACCCCTACTCCTATACTCTATTCCTCTAGAAATGAATGCCAACATTGCATTCACCTTCTTCACCACCGACTCAACCTGGAGGTTAACCTTAAGGGTATCCTGTACGAGGACTCCCAAGTCCCGTTGCATCTCAGAACTTTGAATTCTTTCCCCATTTAAATAATAGTCTGCCCGTTTATTTCTTCTGCCAAAGTACATAACCATACACTTTCCAACACTGTATTTCACTTGCCACTTCTTTGCCCATTCTTCCAATCTATCCAAGTCTCTCTGTAGACTCTCCATTTCCTCAGCACTACCGGCCCCTCCACCTATCCTCATATCATCAGCAAACTTAGCCGCAAAGCCATCTATTCCATAATCCAAGTCATTGATGTACAATGTAAAAAGAAGCGACCCCAACACGGACCCCTGTGGACCACCACTGGTAACCGGCAGCCAACCAGAATAGAATCCCTTTATTCCCACATAAAAATGTAGTTCAACCTCCTCAACTGTAGGTGCCAATGGAACAAGTGAGCAATCAAGAGTACCAGCAGCTGCCAGGAAATGAGCAACTTCTAAGAAGACCATGCTGTGGAAACTTTATGTTAGATTATAAAATTAGTTAGAGGGATTTTTATCATTTGTCAACACTTGAATTAGATTTACTGTAATCGGTCCTCATCACAACTATGCTTTGCCTTGCTGAAATACTCTTAATAAATGTAATCTTTTATTGCAAGTTCACAGTGCCAACATTCCGCTCTCAAACAACTCAACTCAAAACAGACCGATTCATCTTTCAGCTCCTTGTTATTTTTGAGGTGTTGATGATGAAGACTGCCTGCCACATCTATGTACATAACATCAGTTATGGCAAGTAAAAGTGAATCATCTGCAAAGCACGATTGAGCAGGATGGAACATGATTTTCTCGGGTCTAGGTCCCAGCATTAGTCTGGACTCTACATCAACCAATCCAAAGTTGAAGTGAACTCTCAGCTGCACGCATGCCTATTACTTTTTGCTGGCTGTTAGTGATGGCAATTGCACACCACCTTGCCTCACTGTGACTATTGGACATTGTACTTGTGTGATGTGCTGAGCACAGTATGCACACTGTGAGATGTACGTGTGAGATTTAGAGCCGGGAGAAGAGCGTGGGGAAATGATGCATCATGAGGTTGTAAAGTCTGGGTTCTGATTGGGAGACTGTGATGGAGTAGGATGTTTTGAACACTGATGAAGAATAATTAGTATATTTGAAGATGAATCACTCAACCATGATCTTGAGTGCTGGATCATTAAACATCCTGGAGAACTACATCAAAGACTGGACTGAGTGAATACATGGAGGGCCCTCAGGGTTCCTTTAGGTATATCACATGATTCCACTTCCTCCAACAAACCTCCAGACCAGCAAATGAAAATCATAATTCTGCTTTCTTCTTGTTTGCTCCATGTGCCTTTTGGCAAGTTACATTTACCTCCAATCTGCTGCACCTTCCAATGTTTAGAAACATAGAAAATAGGTGCAGGAGTAGGCCATTCGGCCCTTCGAGCCTGCACCGCCATTTATTATGATCATGGCTGATCATCCAACTCGGAACCCCGCCCCAGCCTTCCCTCCATACCCCCTGACCCCCGTAGCCACAAAGGCCATATCTAACTCCCTCTTAAATATAGGCAATGAACTGGCCTCAACTTGTTTCCTGTGGCAGAGAATTCCACAGATTCACCACTCTCTGTGTGAAGAAGTTTTTCCTAATCTCGGTCCTAAAAGGCTTCCCCTCTATCCTCAAACTGTGGCCCCTTGTTCTGGAGTTCCCCAACATCGGGAACAATCTTCCTGCATCTAGCCTGTCCAATCCCTTTAGGATTTTATACGTTTCAATCAGATCCCCCCTCAATCTTCTAAATTCCAACGAGTACAAGCCCAGTTCATCCAGTCTTTCTTCATTTGGAAGACCTGCCATCCCAGGAATCAATCTGGTGAACCTTCTTTGTACTCCCTCTATGGCAAGGATGTCTTTCCTCAGATTAAGGGACCAAAACTGCACACAATACTCCAGGTGTGGTCTCACCAAGGCCTTGTACAACTGCAGTAGTACCTCCCTGCTTCTGTACTCGAATCTTCTCGCTATAAATGCCAGCATACCATTCGCCTTTTTCACCGCCTGCTGTACCTGCATGCCCACTTTCAATGACTGGTGTATAATGACACCCAGGTCTCGTTGCACCTCCCCTTTTCCTAATCGGCCACCATTCAGATAATAATCTGTTTTCCTATTTTTGCCACCAAAGTGGATAACTTCACATTTATCCACATTAAATTGCATCGGCCATGAATTTGCCCACTCACCCAACCTATCCAAGTCACCCTGCATCCTCTTAGCATCCTCCTCACAGCTAACACTGCCACCCAGCTTCGTGTCATCCGCAAACTTGGAGATGCTGCATTTAATTCCCTCATCCAAGTCATTAATATATATTGTAAACAACTGGGGTCCCAGCACTGAGCCTTGCGGTACCCCACTAGTCACCGCCTGCCATTCTGAAAAGGTCCCATTTATTGCCACTCTTTGCTTCCTGTCTGCTAACCAATTCTCCACCCACACCAATACCTTACCCCCAATACCGTGTGCTTTAAGTTTGCACACTAATCTCCTGTGTGGGACCTTGTCAAAAGCCTTTTGAAAATCCAAATATACCACATCCACTGGTTCTCCCCTATCCACTCTACTAGTTACATCCTCAAAAAATTCTATGAGATTCGTCAGACATGATTTTCCTTTCACAAATCCATGCTGACTTTGTCCGATGATTTCACCGCTTTCCAAGTGTGCTGTTATCACATCCTTGATAACTGACTCCAGCAGTTTCCCCACCACCGACGTTAGGCTAACCGGTCTATAATTCCCCGGTTTCTCTCTCCCTCCTTTTTTAAAAAGTGGAGTTACATTAGCCACCCTCCAATCCTCAGGAACTAGTCCAGAATCTAAAGAGTTTTGAAAAATTATCACTAATGCATCCACTATTTCTTGGGCTACTTCCTTAAGCACTCTGGGATGCAGACCATCTGGCCCTGGGGATTTATCTGCCTTCAATCCCTTCAATTTACCTAACACCACTTCCCTACTAACATGTATTTCGCTCAGTTCTTCCATCTCACTGGACCCTCTGTCCCCTACTATTTCTGGAAGATTATTTATGTCCTCCTTAGTGAAGACAGAACCAAAGTAATTATTCAATTGGTCTGCCATGTCCTTGCTCCCCATAATCAATTCACCTGTTTCTGTCTGCAGGGGACCTACATTTGTCTTTACCAGTCTTTTCCTTTTTACATATCTATAAAAGCTTTTACAGTCTGTTTTTATGTTCCCTGCCAGTTTTCTCTCATAATCTTTTTTCCCCTTCCTAATTAAGCTCTTTGTCCTCCTCTGCTGAACTCTGAATTTCTCCCAGTCCTCAGGTGAGCCACTTTCTCTGGCTAATTTGTATGCTTCTTCCTTGGAATTGATACTATCCCGAATTTCTCTTGTCAGCCACGGGTGCACTACCTTCCTTGATTTATTCTTTTGCAAAACTGGGATGAACAATTGTTGTAGTTCATCCATGCAACCTTTAAATGCTTGCCATTGCATATCCACCGTCAATCCTTTAAGTGTCATTTGCCAGTCTATCTTAGCTAATTCACGTCTCATACCTTCAAAGTTACCCCTCTTTAAGTTCAGAACCTTTGTTTCTGAATTAACTATGTCACTCTCCATCTTAATGAAGAATTCCACCATATTATGGTCACTCTTACCCAAGGGGCCTCTCACGACAAGATCGCTAATTAACCCTTCCTCATTGCTCAAAACCCAGTCCAGAATAGCCTGCTCTCTAGTTGGTTCCTCGACATGTTGGTTCAAAAAACCATCCCGCATACATTCCACGAAATCCTCTTCCTCAGCACCTTTACCAATTTGGTTCACCCAATCTGCATGTAGATTGAAGTCACCCATTATAACTGCTGTTCCTTTATTGCACACATTTCTAATTTCCTGTTTAATACCATCTCCGACCTCACTACTACTGTTAGGTGGACTGTACACAACTCCCACCAGCGTCTTCTGCCCCCTAGTGTTACGCAGCTCTACCCATATCGATTCCACATCTTCCCGGCTTATGTCCTTCCTTTCTATTGCGTTAATCTCTCCTTTAACCAGCAACGCCACCCCACCTCCCCTTCCTTCATGTCTATCCCTCCTGAATATTGAATATCCCTGAATGTTGAGCTCCCATCCCTGGTCACCCTGGAGCCATGTCTCTGTGATCCCAACTATATCATAATCATTAATAACAATCTGCACTTTCAATTCATCCACCTTATTATGAATGCTCCTTGCATTGACACACAAAGCCTTCAGGCGCTCTTTTACAACTCTCTTAGCCCTTATACAATTATGTTGAAAAGTGGCCCTTTTTAATGCTTGCCCTGGATTTGTCGGCCTGCCACTTTTACTTTTCTCCTTTGTACTTTTTGCTTCTACCCTCACTTTACACCCCTCTGTCTCTCTGCACTGGTTCCCATCCCCCTGTTGTGAACTAACCTCCTCACGCCTAGCCTTTTTAATTTGATTCCCACCCCCCAACCATTCTAGTTTCAAGTCACCTCAGTAGCCCCTGCTAATCTTCCTGCCAGGATATTGGTCCCCCTAGGATTCAAGTGTAACCCATCCTTTTTGTACAGGTCATACCTGCGCCAATAGAGGTCCCAATGATCCAAAAACTTGAATCCCTGCCCCCTGCTCCAATCCCTCAGCCACGCATTTATCCTCCACCTCATCGCATTCGTACTCTTACTGTCGCATTTAAGCTGTGTAAACTGACTTGAACGACTACTGGTCAGTGACACAAAAGGGCCCTTGCTTCTATAATGAAGCAGGTGAGTGTTGTTCCTTTCCATGCCTTGCGGCGCTTCAGATGACATTTTTGTAGTTTCTGTAGCTTTTAACTGTTTTTTTATGAAGCCGAGTTGCTAGCGTGATGGTCAACCCAGCATGCATGGAAAGCGTGCAAGGAACCATTTGTCTCGAAGTCCCGTACTGATGCCACTACATCACCGGCTGGCTGAAGCAAGCAATTAGGGCAGAACAAATTCTGAATCCATGCTGAAGGAACTCAGTAGGCCAGGCAGCATCTATGGAAAACAGTACAGTCGACATTTTGGGCTGAGATCCTTCGGCAAGCCTAAAAAAAAATGAGGAGTAGAGTTAAAATGTGGGGGAGAGGGGAGAGAGAAACACAAGGTGATAGTTGAAACCAGGAGGGGGAGAGATGAAGTAAAGAGCTAGGAAGCTGAATGGTGAAGGAGATACAGGGTTGGAGAAGGAGGAGTCCGAATGGAGAGAACAGAAGACCATGGAAGAATGAAAAGGGGGGGAAGCACCAGAGGGAGGCAATGGGCAGGCAAGGAGATAAGGTGACAGAGGGAAAAGGGGATGGGGAATGGTGAAAGGGGGGTGGGGGGGGCAATTACCGGAAGTTTGGGAAATCAGTGTTTGTGCCATCAGGTTGGATGCTACCCAGATGAAATATAAGGTGTTGTATGCTATTGAACAGGAAGCCCAGATTGGTTACACTGCCTGCAACCTGTTCAATGTGTCAGGGGTTAACTGTTTATTTTAATCCATATGTTCACTTATGAGTGTGATCCAACTTAATCCCCACTGAGTGAAATGAATCAGAACAGCTTGTGTTCACTGGTGGTCGAGTGATGTGCACACGTTTTTGATTGGCTATGTATTGCAATAGGTGCCAGCTCAGACAGTATTACATATCCTGAGACTGTCTAAATCCTGGCTTGTTGGAAATTCCTATTCTAGTTTTCTATCAAAGTTACATAAAAAATCACCCCTATGCTCTTCCCCTGATCAAACGTACTTCCTTAAAACCATTGTGATGATCACATCATGGACAGACACAGCCAAAATGAAGTTACATTTGTTTTCTCCTTTGAGTATTAAGCATTAGGTTGATAGCTTATCATTTAAGGACCATATCTGGTTATGCATTAACAAATAATAAAATTGTCCAGATCTTGAAAACAATACTTTAGAAAAACTGCAATCAATTTGGATGGTTCACACTAACAAGTAACCTGGAGTGACATAGATCTGAGTGAATTATTGTTCTGAGTTTCAGTGGCTAAATAGGCAAAAGCAATGGTTACTGTTTTTGATCTATAAAGGTTCCTCACACAATCTTTAGCATAGGCCAAGTTGGTCCTCCCCATCGTGTTATTCCTATTGTCCTTTATGCATTTGAGCTCATGAGAAGCCAAACAAAAGAGTCCTATTGAAACATCCTAATAAGAGGCAAACAGTGATTGGTTGACATTGATGCTGTGACAGACCTCCTATTTAGGGTGACACCAAGCCATGAGGTTTAGCAATCCGCATGTTAGATTTTCCTTGGTTTATAGAAGGGATTTGGGGGTGGGCGGGGAGAAGCGGGTGATTGCACATACTAGCGACCACAGAGATGAGATTAAATTCAATATCCAGCTCTGATGCTGATGACTGCTTGAACTTCAACTACAAAAGAATTCAGTTACAAAAGAACATACCAAGACCACATCCGTACTCTGAGAATAGAGTTAGAGCAACCGATCATGTGAATATTTTTATTATATAAATACTGTATATAAAATGGAAAGTTATTTGAAAATGTGAAGTATAGCTACATGGCTCAATTTATAATTGTTTTGGTATTAGTGAGATCCATACTTCCATCAAATGTCAGTGCTGACAGAAATAGACATCAACCTCTCAGTTTGTTATCAAGTGCCCGATGCAGGGAGTCAGGAAAGGGAAACTTTCAAAACTAAGTATGTAATTCTGTCAGAGAAGTAGCCAGGTGCAGAAGAGAACTTGGCTGCCAGCAGTGGAAAGAGGATTTTCATTCAAGTGGTTGAAAAATTGTCCTTGGAGGACACAGAATCTGATGTAGATTTACATCTTATTCTGCTATCGTGCAGAAGGAAGACAGCCCAGGAGTATCTTTTACAGAGCAAACTTTACAAAGAAGAATAACTATTCATCTTTCACTACTAGCTGGAACTATTCTGTCCATTAAGCCCCCACTGTTACTTGGTCTCATTAAAAGGACCCAATATTGGAATGAATCAGAGTCAGAATCAGAATCAGGTTTATTATCACTGGCATGTGACGTGAAATTTGATAACTTAGCAGCAGCAGTTCAATGCAATATGTAATCTAGCAGAGAAAAAAAAAATAAACAGGTAAATCAATTACGTATATTGAACAGATTTAAAAAACATGCAAAAACAGAAATACCGTATATTAAAAAAAAGTGAGGTAGTTTCCAAAGATTCAATGTCCATTCAGGAATCGGATGACAGAGGGGAAGAAGCTGTTCCTGAATCACTGAGTGTGTGCCTTCAGGCTTCTGTACCTCCTATCTGATGGTAACAGTGAGAAAAAGGCATGCCCTGCGTGTTGGAGGTCCTTAACAATAGACGCTGCCTTTCTGAGACACTGCTCTTTTAAGATGTTCTGGGTACTTTGTAGGCTAGTACCCAAGATGGAGCTGACTAGATTTACAACCTTCTGCAGGTTCTTTTGGTCCTGTGCAGTAGCCCCTCCATACCAGACAGTGATGCAGCCTGTCAGAATGCTCTCCATGGTACAACTATAGAAGTTTTTGAGTGTATTTGTTGACATGCCAAATCTCTTCAAACTCCTGATAAAGTATAGCTGTAAACATGGAATGCAAACAAATTTTCAATAACCATTTAGCATCAGTGACCAAAGTCATAATTTTACTCCACTCAGTTCATTATTAAAGGAACAGGAGGAATTCAGGAGGAATTTCTTTAGCCAGAGAGTGGTGAATCTGAGGAATTCTTTGCCACAGACAGCTGTGGAGGTCAAGTCTTTACGTTATGTTTAAAGCAGAGGTTGATAGACTCTTGACTGGTCAGGGCGTGAAGGGATACAGGGGGATTGCATGAGATTGGGGCTGAGAGGGAAAATGAATCAACCATGATGAAATGGTGGAGCAGACTCGAAGAGCCAAATGGCCTAATTCAGCTCCTATATCTTGTGGTCTTAACAGATGACTGTGTTTAAATCAGCAAATGTATTTAAACACCATCCATTTGGACTTCTCCAATCAAATAGAAAACATTTCCTTTTAGTTATAAACTAAAAATAAGTGAAGCTAATTTTCCTAAAATGTTGTCTATTATATTGCTATATTAATAATTCCTACAATGTCTACTATTGCTATTGTGATGGGAATGAATACTTTTCATACCAGTTGCGGTTGAGTCCCAAATTTATTGCATCAATAAATTTATTGCTTGAGGCTTAAAGAGGGAAATCAAGAAAAAAACAATGATGCTGAACAGTAGAGGGCAGCTCAGTGGCTATCATATGGGGCAATGAACTGGCTCTCTTTTTATCTGTTCATATCAGAATATTGCCTTGTCCTTACTGCTTTGATGTTCTCAATGGAGTCAATAACATGTGTTAAGGCTACTGTTAACGGTCCTTGTTAAGCGTATAGAATAAGCATTACAAGTACTGACTGCAAAATTGACCCCTCTGATCAGTGCCCCTTGCATTAATGGTATACAAAAATGACCTTGAATATAATTTAAACTAAAAAAAAGGCAATGTTTTATAGTATTAATATGAGATAGCCTATCACCTTTAAGCACCATTACCCTGAATTAGCAGCAACTTCAAGATTTCTCCTCACCCACTGTTCAAAGCAATGTTTTGTATTAGTATTTCATATGGTGGTTAGCAACCTTCTCCAATAAAGGTAAGGAAAATCACATAAATTGATTTGAACTTAATGTATTTATGAACTAATTTCCTTGTAAATTACTCCTATATACACATTGCTGGCTAAGGGTTTTAATAACATATCAAGCTATAATTAATTTTGAGCAACTATATTAATAAAAAAATTATTTTGTGAGTAAATTGTAATTCTTCCACAAAATATTTCAAGATATAATTGATTATCAAAACTTAGCCTTAGTTTATTTCGTATTCTCCCTGTTCATATCAGTATATGCCAAAGAGTATTCATCGCCTAATAAGGTGTTTTGTACAGCTTAAAAAGTGTTTAAAATACTGCTATGAGAATCCTTCATCATTTCTCAGTGACAACAAGATCTTCATGGCATGCTTATTTCAAGAGTACTGTCGTTTACTTGGCAGCAGTCTTATTTCTCAGGTGGAATAGTTTGTTTTTGAGACACATATTTGACTGGTGATATCTGTTATGAGACCCAAATTTTACAGAAGTTGTGTGTCACATTTCAAGACAGCAGCTGTGCTGTGAAATATTGAGCCATAACCTAAACTGCTATCTTTGGAAGAGCAGCAAAAAAACTACTTGATCCCTGATACCTTGACCAATAATTATATTTCTTACAGCATCAATGAAAAAGTAGATTGTGATCTTTTTGCTATTTGTGGGATCTTACTGAGCAAAATTTGTTACTGCATTTCCTTCCTTCCAGTAGTAAGTATACTTCAAAAGGTAAGTACTGAGATACCCTAAAAAGAGTATGAAAGGCACAATTAGCCGGAAGTCTTTCTTTTTCTTAGTCATTAGCACTGTTATAAGATTGAAATTTTGTCATAAGCCAGAAATGGGAAAAAACGTGGATAGTTTATAGTTGCATAGTTCTTTGTCATTCAAACTTATTGTCATTAAAGTTTATTTATACTTTTTGAATACAGGTAAGTATAAATATTAGCTGGACTATGAGATGAATTTATTGGATAGTCATTCCTGTCTTATGTACCATATTATGTGTACAACCCAAGAAGTTCATGAAGAACAGTTGTTTGATTTGGAAATAACATTAAAAACCAAGATCGTCAATAAAATGTATCATCTTCAAGATATTCACAAAATGATTGATAGCCATTAATTGTTGCAAGGAAGTACAATTGCCAAGAAATTCAAATGACATCTGTGTTTGTCATTTAAGAGTTTAGGCATAGATTTGCTGTCTCTTGTTATTTTTTCCAATATAGCCTATAAAGCTCATAAAGGTTTTATGTGCGGTTTTCCTTTGCCATCAGCACCTGCGTAATGGATACTGATGGTCACTGTGTTCAAATCTGTCAATGTTGGGAAAATGTAAAATGAAAATTTATGATTACAATTCGAGACAGGTTTTATGTTCATTTAAACCTATTGCACTGTATTTTGAAAGGTAAGCTTGCTCAAAAAGAATAAATTGCTGGAAAGCAATATATGCCTTTAGACATTCACATTGACGAATTAATGATTGCTACATCACGTGATTGATTGATTGATTGCGAGTGGTTAACTGCTAATAAATACAACATCTGGGAGCCCAATTGGTTAAGGTGGATACTATTAGAAACCTTCTGATATAATGATTTGGTTTCCTTTAACTTTACACACAGGAAATTATAAGGTAGATTTCTCTGTCTCTGTAACTAATCACGCTAGTTCACCTTGTCGAAGTAAAATTCAGAAAGTTGGCTGCTCAGAGTGCCCGCCCCCGCCCCCGCCCCCGATCCCGCACAGCATCCCACCTGATCTGCTTCACCTGCAACTGCTGCAGGAAATAAGAAATGGAAGCGGGGTGAGGCCAAATAGCCTCCGGATCTGTTCCACAGTGGCTGTTCTGATCCGCTTCATTTGTACTCTTTCGTCTGTATCCCGTTACCCTATGATCCAAAAACCCGTGAATCTCAGCACTGGACACATTTAATAATTTCACCTCCATATTTCCTCGGGAATGAGCGTTTCAAATATTAACAGCCCTCTGAAAGAAGACATTCTCCTCATCTCCGAATGCACGGATCAACCTCGATTTTATTGAACGGTGGGATAAGCTTCAGAGGCTTTTTTTTTTTGGCCGCATTGTGGTCCTATAAATTACTTTCTTATTTCCTACATTAATCGCAGGTGAAGAAATGGGAACAGACTTCCCGTTTTTCGATATTATGCCCGCTAGTCCTCTCATTTCCTTCCAGTACAAACTCATGTATTTTGCTAAATTATTTCTTATTCTTATAAAATTTTATTTCAAATCCAATGAAGAAATTTGTTGCAATTTCGATTATGAAATGAAATTTAGCAGTTCCAGGTCGGTAAACCCGTGTAGATATTGCCGCATTTTACTTTTCATTGAAACCGATGGAAAATGAGTTTCAGTACGATGGATAACGGGACGACCGATGAGATTCTGCCGGTTCGATTTTCGGATCCGAGGTGTCTGTCGGGCAGAACCTCTGGTCTCCGGAGTGAAGGGGCGGCGGCGAGCCGCAGATTATACTACTCGCCAAAATAAATCTGATCAATGCCTCCAGCATTCGCTACTTTCTCATAAAGCAACTTAAATCTGCAAAATCCACCTCGTGATGGTGTTACGACGAATATGGTCAGCGCAAAACAACAGCGGGACATAAGTACACTTAGAGTGATGTGGGAGGGCCACTGGTTTCTTGGGATAGAGGCCTGAAAATAAGTTTACCGTTGAATTACTATTCACCGTTGGATCTTGTTATAATTGAAGTGCTGGATGATAAACTTCATTTCGCATTTGCCGAAGCATGGAATGTGATCAAATGTGTCTCTTCGGGCCTCCGATGCACAGTTGATGTTCAGTGAACACACTGAGTTTGTGTGAGGGCCTACTACATCAAGTGAATTCACAAGCATTTTTAAAGCGGGAATAGATTGGAATTAAAAAACACTTACTTTGGTACGCAAGCAAAATTTGAGATATGGCCATCGCGAGTTTTTTTTTAATAAAATTTATTTTATGCTAATTTATGTCAAAACTTATTCAGTGTTTAGCGGCAGTGACTGCAGTTTTGATATCTGTCACTGGCCTCTTTTATAGGCAGCTCAAGATTGTCACACACGAATGCGAATTTAAAATTTATATGATTCGGCACACTAAATGTCAAAATGGTGACATTTATCATCAACGGACGAATTCCAGGGATAAAATGCTCTACTTTATAAAACCAGAGGGTGGCGCGATGCGTTCATGTTAGAGTTGATATGGACTTCGGTGACTTAATCTCGTTTCCACCTTTATAGCAACTAAGGAAATACTTTTATACTGTCGTCTCAAAACGGTTGTTGATTGAAAGATATGAAATTATCGATGTATTTAATTATTTACTTCACATCTCTTTGCAATTAATGATAACGATCACTATGTCCCTACAATCTAAAAATAACTGTCACGTGTACATCGAAATATTGTAAGAATCAATGGCTCAATAATTTCTGGAAATGGTAGAATTATTTTAATTATTTTGTCATCAATTTGTCTTTATAATAATTACCATTGTTACTTTAAGAAGTGTTTGGTTGGGCTTAAGCTAAATCTACGTGGCGTCATGAGAGAATTAATTATAGCGAATTTTAAGATAAACGACGAAATCCTCCAATAAACTTTAGGATAAATAATGGACAAAAACGGACGTGACACTGCACACTGTATATCTGCGTTTTGACATACCACATAGGATTTCCAGCTTGAAGGATTCGTGTAGACAAAGTGAGGTGTTACGAGTCAATGAAGCTTGCTTTCTTACATACGTCTTATATCCCCTCGTTTAATTTACAAATCCATATTTGATACAGACGGAAAACAAATTAAAACACTCCACCACTTTATTATGACAATATTCTCTGAGTGATAATAAGCCAACAAAAATACCTAACGAGTAACTCTAGCCGGTTAATTTGTCTTAATCGTAATTGGATGGCAAATTGAATAATAGTTTAAAGGCTGAACATCTTGAGCACTGTTTGCTGCTATTTTCCAACTCGAGGTGACGTCTGTGTATTTACGTTAATTATGCTACCTTGGAGATTTGTTTGTTTTGCATTACAACTAAAACAACAGGTTATTATGTTACAGGGAAACCCAATGGGCACCGATTGGGGGAGAATATTTCTGTAACGAACACAATGTCAGCTTTTCCTTTTAAAGCACTGCGAGTTAATAATTGTCAGAATGAAGTGCCCACCAGAGTCAAACGAAAAGAATATCGGATATAAATTGTTAACCGTGTGAGTGCAGTTCACATGAAGGCAGAATAAAGTTTCAGAGGACTACAAACAATTAAAATGATGCATCTTGAAAAAAAAACCCGTCCGTTTCACACCGCAAAACGTTAATACTTGTTATATTTCATTGGTCATATATTTTCATCATCTCCTTGGTACAAATTTGTTTCAAGAAATCTTCCTTCCTTTACTCGGTCTTCAGAGGGGGTTGGAATAAAAAAAAACAGCTATAAAAACATTTATACATGCTTTGATATTTCCTTTTTAAAATGCTGCAGTTTGAGCTCAAACCTGGGCTTTAAAATGCGCTTGACTACGAGCCATGCCAAGGGATGGATGGATGGTGCTTGGATTGCGAAGTGTGTGAAAAGGTGAACAGTGGCAATCCAGATTACCTTGCAGCATGAATCAAAGCAAGCGTATCCAACTCGCTGAATGAATCAGCCACACTCGCTTCGAGTTGTAGTTTTATTTTAGATGAAAGAGTGGGCTGTTAAAAAAAAATCTCTCCCTTTATTTCCTATTAACAGGATGGAAATTGGGAAACATGAAAGAGATAATAAGCAAAAACAGAAAGGAAGAGATCTTCGCCGAAACGTTAACCGGTGAATGGGGACCTACACACCCTTCAAATGAGCTGAGCAAAGGAAAAGATTGGGAATCTCAAACTAGATCAGACTGTTCACTCTATAATTTGCATTGACTCTTTATTAGAAATATACGTACAAAGTTGTCTGATGAACACGTCAATCATTTTTAAAGTATCCATATTACCTGTATTCATACTCAAAGTAAAACCGGGAAACATCTGATTTCCATTTCGTTCGCTGAAAATTTTCGTGTGTGTGTGTGTGTGTGTGTGTGTGAAATATATATATATATATATATTAACTATTCCCACAGCATTTTTGTGTTGGAGGAAGATATTGAATAAGTCCTTTAATTTGGGGAAAACGGAAGTTTTCTTACGGAAAAGAGTTTTTAATAGTTGCGGTGTCTTAATTAAATTGACCATTTTAAACTTATTTATAACCTAGCAACGAGATTTAGTCTCTCTGCATATTTTCGTCTTTTTTTTTAGTGGATCTTAGAGTGGGAGTTGTATCCATATCTTCTTCAGAGTTTTCTTCCTTCCTTAGCCCCCTTGATCGAACGACAGCAGAAAATGCATTTAACTTCTTTCACTGCTGTCTTTATCGCTTGTTACAGATAGCCCAATCTCAAAACGCCGATTATGTATCGCTTTAGGTCTGGTACGAGAAATAAATTGGTAGTTTCAGCGGATTCCTAAAATAGCCCAAATTATCATCTGGGCACCATCAAGGTCAGAATCTACTGTCTAATTTCATTTCCATTTGGTGGCCTGGCGGATTTTTTTTCTCTCTCAGAAAGTCACCGTACATTTTTCTTTGAGTTAAGTTAATACAAAAAATAAAATGTTGTCCGACAGGGCCAGGAAACGTTGTTATTTTAGTTTTTAATGTTTTCTTATCATGTTTTAAGCCTAAAGAGGCATGAAGCTCCGCAGCCTCTGTCTCCTCGGCGATGCTGTGAACTTTGCGGAAAGTTTATTGACTTTTTGTTGGTGGGGCCGCCTGGTTGCGCAGTGCGCCTGCGCCGTCCCAGGATTTCTCCCAGGACTCAGTTGAAATAGGAGGTGGTTCGAGGGGTCTGGAGGAATCGGACTGTGTTCGGCATCTCCCTTCGAACAGAAGGCGAGCTGCACCACCGCTGCTCAAGGGCTGTCTGACACGGTCTCGGTCGTTTTTGGCTGGTGCCACCAGCCCCCCTGTAACCCCACTTCGCCGACGCAACGCCATCTCCGAGTTCAGAGCATGCCAACTTGGGTATGCGCTTGTGCCACAGCCGCCGCCCCCTCCAGCTCCACATCTGCCATTAGTTCAAGCGAAAAAGCGGCGACCCTCGCAGTGCCCGAGGAGTTCCCCGGTGCAGGTAACCACATTTTTTTGCTCTCTTCATTGAATTGCATTAAGTGGATAAAAGTTGGGAGGGGGGCGGGGGTGATCGTGGTTTATAGGACGCGGGGAATTTCAGTTTGATTGCATGGAAATGTAATGTTTCAAAGACAGTTGTTCGCATTCATATAGAGCGCTGAGAATTTATCAAAGTTTTATTTTTTTTAATTTCCAACTGCACAAGAATTTGTAGGTATGCAGGTTCAACTGCAGTGGCATTTTCCACCTTTATGATGTGTTTCGGAAAGTAAGCGCGCGAGTCAATCTGAAAATCCGTATGACTATGTTAATGATAGTGTTTTACTATGCACGGGGTTGTGAATTAAATCATTCTGAAATAAAAGGGGTCAGTTTGAACGAAGTTAGATCAAACCTCCGTACCGAATGTTAACTCCTGCTATTCGGCGGCGTTCACAGTGGAGGCTCGCTGGCCCATTAGCGACCCTAGCAGCTGTACATCTTATACACAGCGGGCACGTTTATGTAGGTTTAACTAGGAGGACTAGTGCGATGCTAATCCACATCGTGGAACGAAACTAAACACGTTTCCTCTTTGCTAAGTCTATTCAGAATTTTCTAGCATTAACATCCATTGACAGGTCTTGATGAGTTTCTGCATAGACCTGCGTCTGATAAAGCACGTGCAGGCTGTATATAAACACATGTGCCCAGCTCCAGAACTCCTGAACCCACTCGGTCCCACCAGTCGGGACAGTGGGTGGGGGTGGGCGATCATGCTATCGAATCATTGCATTGATACTTTTTTTCACCCCTAGCGCCTTTGGGGTGGGGTAGGGGTGGTTACTTGGGTCTCGTGCAATCATTCAGATGTAAACACACGGCTTTCTGCCACCGTCCACGGCGAGGCGACCAGCAAATCGAGCCTGGCTCGCGAGTTGTTCCCAGCTGTTTCCGGTGCAGCGAGCAGTTTACTGCTAATAATATTGAAGGGATGCATTCAATAAGGTCTCCAGTGCGGTCAATGGTACAGGTACTGACAGGGTCAAATACGTGGAGCACTTTTTTTATTCCCAAACCGCCTTCCTCTATTTCAATAAAATACAGAGTCCCAACTTGATGTGAGACGAATAATCAACAGTAAAGTGAAATATTTTAAAGGAAAAGACAACGTAGTTAATTTCGCCAGTATTATATGTAATCTCGAATTGTTCAGTTTATTTTAACGTGGTCACCTACAATAAATGGAACACAATAGTACTAGATCAGCAGTGGTAGAAATCATTTTATTATCGTGTATTGTAATTTTAAATATTATCTTAATCCATGAGTTAGGCTGTAACAGCGGATTGGGTGACAGATACTTCACATTGCATCATAATTGCGTACACGGGTCGTTCTCTGCAGAACTTCACTCTGTTAAGAAAATCAAAATTTCATTTTCTAAAATAATAACCATATTTAATTTCCAATCCAAACTAAAGCAAAGACGATAACTGATAACTTTGAAGGATCTTTGTGAATCCACACACGGTTATTCTTTCAGTCAGGAGAACACTGACAAATATACAATAGAGAAGCGATCGTTGTGCTTCTTGGAATGTGGATGTAAAACAGCTGAGTGTTGAAATTCGTTCAACTACTCCACTTCATTCTGTATACAAACTGCACATTGGACTAAACATTTCCCCTACCCCCGTGTAAAAGCCAACTCATCCATAGTTTACACGTAGAAACTGCTTGTTTGTCTTACTCGGTGTATTAATTAACACTGCCGGCTGAAAAGTGCTTTGAGCTCTTCGATTCTCCAAACAGTGTACTCATTGTGATTTTGTGATAATCCGATGAATAATGATGCCCCGAAGCATTTGGAACATAGATCTAAAAGCTAACATTGATTGATATGGCACAGCGCGCCCAGCTTTCCAATATTCCTGTGTTCAGTTAGCAAGTACGCTTCTGATTAGGCTGGCGATGAGAGGGCGAAATCGCTTCGGACTTATAAATTAGACTGCAGCTCAGAAGACTATTGCTAAAGCAGGGCTGTCGAGATAACTGTGAATAGAAAGATTCCGCTCAGATGTACTTTTTCAAGTTTATGGACTTATTTTGTAGTGTAAATTTATTTTGGCAGAATTAAGCTTTTCTCGATTGAGTGTCTGTATATAATTTGCCTGTTCTCATTTGCGCAGCAAATAACTTACGCTATTTCTGTTATTTTTTAAATGATCTTTGATATTTTGTTGCGAGGGGGAGGGAGAGGAGAAAGGACGATGATTTGTTGAAATTAATGGGAATCCGCACCAAGTTATTCGACGAGGAATAAACGACACCCCTCGTCAGTAGGTCCTGGCCAAATGAGACTTTCCCTAATAGTAGTCAATCGACCACTGACCAGCTCTGGCTGCTTGCTATCATTCTCTTGCAGGCTATAAAGTTAAAGTTAGCAGCTGCACGTGTGTGGAAGTGTTCAGCCATATAGTTGTAATTGGGAGGAGAAATGTTCTCGGGCATGTGGCTTTTATCACACTGGGAGAGAAACGGACACGTTTTAAGCAGCCTGCCTTTTTATTACTTCGCCTACGTTGACGCTTAATCCTCATCAGAGCCCCGAATACAATTCACTCGTATAAATGAGCCTTTCAGGTACGGAACTGCCAAGCAGCCTTCTAAACGCAGCAGTGGCTGGTACATTTTACCTATTATTACCATTTGTGCGTGCTTGTATGTCCGGAAACTCAACCTGAACACAGGGGAATAAAGGCACGTAGGCTGTGTTCAATGTGATGTGGCTAAAATTATAGCGATGAAATCAGCTGCATCTTAAAAAAGTCGATAGATGTGTTGGTAATCTTTGTAATCATAATGGCCAGAGAGCATAGTAATATTAAACAAATATCAAGTTTACAACTAGCCCGTTCCTCCGACCTCACCTAAAAGTCCAGGTTTATTCAGTCCTTCCTTTTCAGATTTTTGCTTGATCTCTAGACACCGTGGCTTTACTTTTGAATACCTAGTAACTCCCCGTCAAAACCACTTGGCCGCGTTGATTCAATGAAGCTGTTCCCTCTTCAGCTTAGAGCTGTTGTGAACGGCCGGCCCCATGGTATATTTGAAGTTCATCTACTGAATAGCTGTGTGTTTAAAGACAGGTGTAGAGGTTTTATTTAGTGGATGGTTGCCTAAACTGGGGAATATTTATGTAAAGATCCTATATCTTGGCGAAATATAAGTGCTGACTGGAAGATTACGAATTCCACTCGATCCTTATTTCGACTCTCAAGATACAATGAGTTGGTATCGTTATTCAGCAACAGGCGCGATGCACCTGCTGTATGTAGTTATTTGCAAGTTTCCAGGAAGTACCTGCTGTTTGGAGCTCAGTTCGACAGTGAACTAAATTTTTAAGAACATGGCATTACCCCTAGATCTTGAAATGAACTGTGTATTATTACTTAGACGTCTTGAATCCGACCAATAATGTTTCATAATCGTGATTACAAAAGAAGGAAGTGAAATTTCAGGTAAGGTATAATGTGACTATTCCAAATGATTTAACCGTTTGGAATAGTCACATTATCAGAGTCTGTTCCCAGATTGGTCCTGAAACGAATTCATGAAAGTAACAGGGCATTTTATCAGCAGCGTTGGCTGATTTCTGCTCCTGGCGGGTACTCACTTATACTTTTAGAACGCGTTCGTCGTGTCTATCTGAGTCTGCTTCAGCACGTAGTCTCTATATTATTCTAGTTCTCTGCGGTCTCCGTGGTAAACAGAGCTCTCAGCAAGAAGGGTAATAAAAATAAAATATGAAAGTTCAGTTTACTGTAAGGTAAATATAATCTGAAACTATATATGTGGTTTCAGTGGGACTTACACTTCCGAATGTATTTGTTGACGCGGGAGATATGAGATAGTACTCTTTATATTGATCCCCAGAGACCGTACACAAACTCTATTAAAACATAGGCCAATACACGATGTTTCCCACTGCTTCTGATGCCAGTTTACTTTAAGAGGAGATAAATAGGAGGGATTTCGGTTGCATCGTAAAGACTCTGTACTAAACTCTAAAATTCAGTTTGGACGTCTTCCAAAAAAAAACTAGGAGGCAAGAGATTAGAATGTTTCATGGTAAGGGAACAATTCTTCTTTCCTCGCACTTAACATTTTCAAAAACGGCCCGTTTGTGCCTAATGTACTAAGGCTTCGTGATTAATGGCTTATATGTCAGACCACACCAATATTGAGCAGATTGCGAACAGATATGTTCAGCATTATCTTTGAGAGGCTGTTTCTAAAAATAAATCAATAACAATAAAAATAAATTCAATGTGAGTTTAATAGAGTATTTTGCATTAGGGCTGCTGAGGATAAAAGTTGAAGGCATTTCTTCGGCTTAAATATAATTGAAGCATTTACAGCCCCACGGGAGCATACCACGAGGTTTAATATATATTAGAATTCCGTTGATGCAAACTCGTCGGAGTGCTGGGTGCGTAATTACACTCGTCGCTGTTGCAGTTATTAACGGAGCACGTTCCCTACCTTTCTGAATGTTGGACTAGTTAATTGAAACTAAAGGACCGATTTTATTCAATAAGTTAAAAGCGACATCGGGTTGCTGGCGGCACTGAAGTATAAGTTAACATAATAGACCCTAATCAGCAGCTGGGATAATTACAGACACATCACCCCCCACTGGAACTTCTTTCACTGAGCGCATGTTGACAAATTACCCGTGACTAGTTCCACTGAGTTTTATCTGCCGTGACTGTTGAGAGTTAACGGAAATTTCTGGTGTGACTTTTCTTACCAACACTAATGGAAAGTCTCACCAATTAGCAAAGCCAATCTTTGCGAAATGTCACTGTATTTTATTCTGGGTCATTGCAGAGGAATTCCGCATGATGTCAGTCTGCTTGGTTTGCCAATTCCTTTCACATAATTTAGAACGATTACCGTTCTGATTCCCTCATGACGTGTTTTTTTAACTGTTGCTGAAAATATACTTAACGTGGTGTTTAATTGCGAAAACGAAGCGGTCGCTATGATTCATTCGTTCCCCCCCCCACACACTTTTTACTTCAGTTCGCGTCTTGTACTATCTTGTGCAAGAAACGCTGTCATAACTGATGGGATATTTCTAATGATCCGAAAAAGGAGTCAATTACTTGACCATAAACCACTAAATCCCTGGTGATCTGAAGACCAGAAAATGCTAATTAGTCGCGTCTTGCCATATTTTCCCAAATGCAACAGCGACTGATTCTCGCCGATTTGTTTGTGACTCGAGTTTCAAGTCCCCATCTCAAAGACAAGGATAGCAAATAAGCCGCGGAAACACACTAGAGACGCTGAATCTGTTCAGGTTCCGCGGGCTTCCCGTTCAACCCCCACCAGCAAACAACGGTGCACCGTGTATGTATATTCATTTTCAGATTTTTTTTAAGTAACATAGGTTTAAGAGCCTGACGTGACAAGTGTAAAAAAAACTGTTTTGATTTGCCTTTACCTTAACCACAGCATCAAGGTTTCAGCAAAGTTTCAAAAATAGGAACAGTGGCAAAATTTAATACACCCCAAATGCTGGAGGAACTCAGCAGGCCAGGCAGCATCTATGGAAAAGAGTAAACAGCCGACGTTTCGGGCCGAGGCCATTTAGCAGGACGTCCTGATAAAGGGTGTCGGCCCGAAGCATCGGCTGTTTACTCTTTTCCATTGATGCTGCCTGACCTGTTGAGTTCCTTCAGCATTTTGTGTGTATTACTGTGGTTTCCAGCATCTGCAGATTTTCTCTTGTTTGTTACTGACCAAAGGTACCTCCTTACCAAGTTGTGCCTTTGATGCATCGCTGCAGTGAAAGGTTACGACAAGTACCCCACCCGACCCACTTACACGTGATTCTTCTTTCACTGGCTTGTTGGGATCAGCGCTTGGTTCCGGAGATGATAGATGATGATTAACAACATTTTAAAATGGCTGTTTAAAAACTTGTTTTATTCTCCAGACGGCACCTTCAGTTTTAGTTGTGTTCCAGCGAAAAGGGATGAGTTACCCTTTTCACGCCGTAAATCACAGTAATAGGAGTGATCAAGACAAAAATCTATTTCTGATTCCTGTCGATTTTTCTAATTATTATTGATGACTCTTGTTAGGCTGCAGGCTGGAAACGTTTTTACTTCACCTCTGTTTAAGACCGCAGTGGGGCACTTACTGGACTTCCAAAGTCCTCGAGCAAGGGATATAAATAAACAGCCTTGCGGGCGGCGATGGCTGGAATTGTCATATTTCACTGGGTGTTTATTCTTTGAGGCTCGGTAAACCCCGACCGCTCCCAATAAAGTGCAGGGCCGTGTTTGCTGAATATGTTTACACTTTGTTGGTAAGACATGTGGATTTTACTGTACAATTGCTTGTTCTTTATGTCAGTTTACGTTGGGGCAGCATTTTGTGTTAGCGCTGATGTCATGTCTGATTACTCATTGGACTTTTAATACGAATGGAAGTAAATCATGTCGTTGTTTACTCCTTGTTTTACTTTTTCTCTTTTCCACCAAGGTTTCTGCAAGTTGGCCAGGTCTCCTGCAGCTAGCGCTCTACCTGCGAGCACGATGGGCAGTAAGACTATTCCGGCTCCGGTTCCCATTCACCCGTCGCTGCAGCTGGCGAATTATGCCTTTCTCCAAGCTTCCAACGGCATTCCCACGCCACCAGAGCAGCTGCACAACCTCTACGGCTTCAGCACCCTGCACACGGTCCACCTCCACCAGTGGACCCTGGGCTACCCTCCGATGCCTTTGCCCCGATCATCCTTTTCCAAAGTGCCCGCTGTTTCGGCTCTGGTCGACACTCGATTTCAACTGCCCACCATCCCGATCTTCCCTCATGTATTCCCGCCCAAGCAAGAATCAAGCAATGTTCCAAACAAGACAAGGCCTAGGTTCGACTTCGCCAATTTGGCCATTGCAGCCACCCAGGAGGATCATCCTAAACTCGGAGAAATAGACGAACAGTGTTCTCCTTCGGCCATTGGTTCCCTGCTGGATGTCACCAAGCTGTCGTCGGAAAGGAAGCCCACCAGGGGCAGATTGCCGTCCAAAACCAAGAAAGAATTTGTCTGTAAATTCTGTGGCAGGCACTTTACCAAATCTTACAATCTATTGATTCACGAAAGGACCCACACCGACGAACGGCCTTACACGTGTGACATTTGTCACAAAGCGTTTAGGAGACAGGATCACCTCCGCGATCACAGGTAAGGCAACGAGGTTTCACCGGGAGGGGAGATGGGGTGGAGAGGGCGTGGTCCAGAATGAATTCTGCTTCTTTCAAGTTCGGTTGTGGATGTGTCAGGATACCCCGCTGGTAAACTTCAGAGAACCAGACTGCTGGCTCATTTCAAGACGTTTGCAGTTTAATTGTTCTTCCCAGAAGTCCGTAGGATTCCTTTACTAGTTTAATCCAAGATGGAAATAAATGTCTGTCAACAAAATGTATCAAAACACATAGATAAATAGCTTCTCATATGAGCTTAAAAAGTTAATGGTATCCTATGGTAAATCACTACAGCTGTTATTAATAATTTTGTCCCTTTTTCAGACGTATAATAACCTTTCTGTTACTTTGGTTTAGGTACATTCATTCCAAGGAAAAACCCTTCAAATGTCAAGAATGCGGCAAAGGATTTTGCCAGTCCAGAACATTAGCTGTTCACAAAACACTGCACGTGCAGGTAAAAGAACTCAAAACTTCTAAAATTAAGTGCTGAGCACAAGCCTGAAAACAGGACATTGGGTGGAACTTTGAGCGCCTGTAATGTGGACATATCTGTCAAATTTAGAAGCAGCATAGACTATATCCATTCTGCCACCGTCCTTTCCTGTTATTTTAATTCCAGTTGCGAACAGATTACTTGTGGGATTCCACTCTCAGAAGACCTATGTCGTTTTCCAAGGGAGAACAAAAACTTATTTGCTTCAGTAGATTCCCTCCCATTACACAAAGGCTGTTGAACTCTGTCGCTCTTGTTGACGACCTCCGGAGTGAACTTGGGAGCCAGAAGAAGACGTTTAACCAGGAATCTCCGCACAAATGCTAGCACGTGTGGCAGAACGTGTAATTGAAGAAGCAGAACTGAAAACGCATTCTCTAATCTACATTAACCCCGAACCCTACAAGTGTGCTCAGCTTGTGAATGTTTTCCGGAGAAATTGTGCCTGAGGCGTCTTTGCCTCACACAGAACGCTAAAAACAATCCAGGAATCAAAAGCCTTCGATTATGGCTAGAAACGTTGCTTGAGTTCAGTCCGTCGAAATTTAGGGTAGAGGATGGATTTTTATTTTCAAATTTTAGCTTGAAGCCAAAAAGAAATCATAACAGCAGAGAGGGGAAATGTGGAAACTTTGTGATGTTTGAATGTATGAAGAGCATCCGACTGAGGGCCGGGCTAATGTAGGAAATACCGGCGTCATGAAGTAAGGAGAGTCAAGCACCTGACAACAAAACTAAATGCATCGATGAGTCTGGTGTCCAGGCTTAATGTAGGGGTTCGACCCGAAACGTCGACGATTCCTTTTCTCCCGCAGATGCTGCTCGACCCGTTGAGTTCCTCCTGCAGATTTTGTTGCTTCAGATTCCGGCATCTACAAACTCCCGTGTCTCAAAAATACACCGATGAACAGTGGAGGGATTGAAATCTGCACCGCAGTGCTGGCTCGTTATCTTCATTGCCTGACATTGGACAGAGGCAGACTGAGCTGTGTAGCGGGTGCTGAAAATAAATCAGATTGTTGATTGAAACGACTTTAAAACAGAAGGAACAAAAAATGACAGAGTTATGCAAGTTAACAATATTTTAAACTACATTCCATCCCCCGTGTTTTTAAACACACATGGTTCTTTGTAAATGTTTTTGGCACTTTACGCTGTTTTTTTTTACTATTTTCATGTATCACTGGATTTCTAATCTTTTAAAACGAATAAATTGCCATTTCCTAGGCAGTATTTAGTGCGCTGGCCATTTCTTTTCCAAAAGGGATTTACTTTATATACAACGAGACCGTGTTCCCTTTTCACCGCCTTGAGGCGGAGAACCAATCGGATGCACATCAGATTACCAATTCACTGACCTAAACCTATACGCATTGGAAGAGACCGAACAACACAGGTCCGCAACCTTCCACCACCTTATCCGTATTCTGCACTGCTCTTTTTTTTGTGTTTATATAGCTGCCGTTTGCGTCCAGCCGTGAAGACATATGTTGAGATTTTACGAATGCACCTTTTATTCTAGGAGCAGCCGCCGAAGTGAGTTGCCTCTTTGAGTGGGGTTGGCTTACTAGCTGCATTGAGGGAAGGTTGCTCAGAATGAAGACAAAAGTTTCAGACCTCCCTTTGCTGACCAGATGGGCCGAATGGACGTAGGCAGTCAAGAACGCTGTGTGTAAGAGGCATTAAACATCCCCCTTGCCAAGAGATTTAAAGCGTGTATTCTCTTCTATAAACTTAACCCCACGTCTGATTGGTTGGTATAAAAATAAGCTTCAGAAACCAGCTGGGCAATCAAATGCAAAATTTCCCCTTCCCTACTACGTTTTGGTTTTGTATTTCATCCAAAGTTGAAAGTAAAACAATCTTCTCTGCTATAATCTCTTCCCATTTCCTTGCTGTACATTAATAATTTTACCGCCAGTGTCTGCTGGAACATGGCGCCTGTTCAAACAATTTGTGGTTACTTTCACGGGAACATATTTTAAATTCTAATTCAGTGATTACAATTAAGTTATTATACCAAGGTTAGGATTCGGCACTCCATCATTAACCGCGGGGCTACAGTCTAGGTTTGCGTAAACTCGGCCGTGATCTCCACTCACAGCTAACTATCGCAGGTCACGGAGCTATTCCAGAACCCGCCTGCAGGCTGGCGGCACAGAGCAGGGCTGCACTCTTATCACCAACATGGTCAAATCAGAGACCTGCTCACGAGAAATCCGAACTTCACACTCGGACGGGAACCTTGCATAGAGCACAGTAAGGTTTTTTTTTGTTAAGTTCACGGTCGAAATGGCGACTGGTTTGTTTTTGCAATCGGATTTTCAGCAGATATAACTTTTCGCAGTTCTTAAACCTCCTATTCACATTTTATACTTTCCTGGACCCCCAATTAATATTTCACACACCAATTAATATTTAAAGCTTTAGAGGGTGGTGTATTTTAATATTTATATTGCCTGCAGGTGGATTTTAGAAATTGAAAGGATCTTAAGATACTTTCAGATAATTAATATCAAATTGCAATTACCGACTTTAAAATTCGCAACAGCGAAAAACGGTGCCCTTCGGCAAACTTGGCGCCTCATTTTTGTTAAGAGCCACGTTGCAATTTTTGTTCTGGGGTCTAGAAAAGGGACCTCTTGGCACTCGTAATGGAGTAAACATAGTCTTAATCCGAGGGACAACTGCGGGAGTGAAATGCAATTCTTCGGTGAAACAGTTGAGATTTATTTTTAACCTGATTCTTAAACTGAAAACGTTGGAAGTGTGAATGTGGAATAAAAACACCCAGAAAGTTATGATAAGATAAAAATCGAGGCCCACATGTTGGTGTAATTTACGAACCGAACTATGAACTTTTTAAAGTTACTGATTGAACTCTTGTGTACCTGGGAACTGGGGTCACAGACTCAAGATAAGGGAACGACCATGCTAGATTTAGATAAGTGTTTTTTTTTCACCCAGAAGGTAGTGAAGCGTAGGAATTCTATAGAGGATTTGTTGCTGAGCAGATCAAAGCGGGGAGTGGTAGAACTTTCGATATTGAGAGAATCCAGGGATGTGGAGTTAATGCCGAACAGTGAAGCAGAGGTAAAAGATTCTTATTGGATGTAGCATTCACAGGGGGCCGAGTGGCTTAATCCTCTATTACTTCTCGCGTTCCTATCTACTTCCTGTATTTTTTGTGTCCATTTTTGTAAAGATCGTAGATTAATAGCAGAAAATATTGCAGCTACCTCTTTAAAATAATCTTTGTGCTCTTTGTGCTTACGGAGGTGAAATGTAACAGCTGTAGGCAATGGATTTTCCAGATTTGGCACTCAAACTTAGCATTAAACACCCTTAGGTCAATATAGTGTTTATAATATAAAACAAATGATTAATGCTAACATCCAGTGCAAGGATGGCCAGATGTATGTTCTCCCTCTGAGCAATGATCTGAAATCTTGGTATTAGAAGAACACCTCTTGTTGAACCCAGTGGAATATTTATTTTCCTTTCTTGCTCCCTTTCAATAATACCCATATCAGCTATAAGGGAGATTGCTCATTTAGGCAGAACATTTCCTCAAAATGCTGTGAGGCAGCGACCTTATAAATGCATTCAAACACGAACTATGCCAGTGCCTGCGCGTATGCTTTCTGTTCTAAGTGCTGAGCACTTTTGGTTTATGAGGCTCTGTTGAGCAGAACTAGATCTAAGATCCAAGAGAACATTCAGAATTAGCGAAGTAAACTTTCTTCGCACACTGCACATGAGCGCAACTTCCCGAAGTGCAAATTCGACATTTTAATACGGTACTTGGGCCACTCAACACCAATTTCCTCCATCTGCCTACTTTTAAACTTACTTGAATGCTAGAAGCTATATCTGTAATTATCTTATGCAATCTAGATTTTGATTGCGTGTCAGGAGGAAAATGAAATCATCAGGCTTAGAGGAAAGTTTCATGGTGAAGCCAATTCCCTACTTGGATGAGTGATTCGTTCTTTACAGAAAGAGGTTTGCACTTTTATTCTGGATTTGTTCTGTGGCTTGTAATTTACACCAATCATTGATCATGTTGTTCGTTGTGTAATATTAGTGCGATCGCACGATGCGTGTTGATGCGTTTTTTTTTGCTCATATCCGTCCATTCTCTCTTTAATTTGATTTGTTTATTGTTTCTGTTTTCCACTCCCCATGTCTTCAATCGGCTGTCCTAAGATACATTTCTGTGAGTTTGATGACACCCGTTGTGTGCCAGCTTAGTTCAACTTGCCCTGCATATTAGATTGAAGGACTGTTATACAACTTGATCATCTCACATAGACTGACACTGACAAGATGTCGCATTGTTCGGACACGAGCGACTTCAAATGGTTTCTGATCATTTCTGGGGATCAGAAAGAATCCTTCTTTCTTCCGTCCTGCCAATACGATTTCTTAATCGAGAACAGCAAAGCTAAAAAAAAATATACTCATTTGTGCTACTTACTGCTCAGGGCACCTGGCCATATGCAAATTAGATGCCTACCTGAAATATATTTTAAAAATCCCAGAGGTACCAAAGGTGTGGAGTAAAAAAACGTTTATTTCTTTTCCTATTCTGCCGTTTGATGGATTTGCGCAGTTTGCCGGATAAATATATTTTGGTCTGTTATTTGCTGGGTGCTGTCTCATTGGGCCACAGAAAACGTAGGAAACAAAACGGCCACTCGGCCCATCGTGTACGTACAAGTTAAAACAGAGTTGCCCAATCTATCTTTGCCGCCCTTCTTTGTTCTGTAAAATACTCCTGCAAATCAAGGTTTTTCAAGTACACATTGAGTGCCGTTTAAACGAGAAGTGGGTTTCAGCCCCTGCCGCCCTGGGCAGTAAGTTCCGCCATTCCAGTGCGGTCTGAGTGAAAGCAGTTTCCCCCATTTCCCTGCAAATCCCACCTATAATTTGAAATCAGTGCATCATAGTTTAACTCCTGCATATTGTGCACAAGACAATTTGTTCTATATACTGATTCGACTTTATTTTCATGGTACAGTATCTAATTCCTATCAATTCTATGCTGATGAAAACATTGGAGCCAATATTCAATGATACCTGAAGGTAGATGAAATGTCAGTTGCAAGGCCACCCTAGAGCTGAGTTCTAACTCAGATCTTCCCATCACGTGGAACCTCATCAACAAACTCCCTCCTAACCTTCACCATAAAACCAGTCTCCAGTTCTTTGGCCCTTCTTCACACTGGCCCAGATTCAACTGGTAAAAGCAAATGGGAGAGTCCAGGATGCCCAATGCTCACATATGGTCGGTGCAATATCTAGGTCCTGAAAGATTTGAAACCAACTGAATACATCCTTAGAGGAGCCCAGTCATTTCCTCAGCACCTCCGAGGGAGACTTTGCTGAGCTCTGCCACCATTTACACCTCATAAAGACAGTCTGGGAACACTGCAGGGCTGTGGTGAAGAAAATAAAGGGGAAGGTAAATTCTTTTTCAAATAGTTTGGTTTGGATTAATAATTACACTTTTTTGAATAAATGTTCCCAATTATTCTTGGTTATTTAGGAAATATATTATTATTTACTTCATTTCTAGTAGCTTTTCCAATGGAGGGTGAAGGGATATTTTTAAAAGACCTGGAGGTGTTGCATTGGATTTTGGTTGAACTAGTCCATTGTCCATAAAGACTATCTGTCATCAGCCCAGATCACCCTTGTTGTCAAGTTTTCAGATTGTTTCAGGGACTGGGTTGCTTCAGTCCATCATTGGAGGTTCTGCCACTGCTCAGACCACACTGCTGGAGCTCAGAGCACTTCATGCCAGAGAGGTAGGACCAGTCTGGTAGAACATCTGCATCTGAACCATCATGTTCAGGTGTGGTGAGACTACTGGCTGTGATTGCTTGAAGCATCCTCAAGCCAGCAAGATCTGGCCCGGCATTAGCATAATAGTGCAGTTGGTGGAACTGCTGTCTCACAGTGCCAAAGACCCGGGGTCAATTCTGACCTCAAGTCCTGTCTGTGGGGAGTTTGCATATTTCCTTTGTGACCCTGTGGGTTTCCTTCAGGTTCTCCAGTTTCGTCCCACCTGCTAAAGATGTGGAGGCCAGTAGGTTAATTGACCACTGTAAATGTATAATTGATGGTTGATTCCTATTTGGAGAGCTGAACAGCTTTTTTTCCTGAGCTGTATCTTTCTGTGAATCTATGAAATACTTCATGGGAATCAAGTTAGAACAATTATGATGTGTAATCTATTAAATCTTGATATCTTTCCCAAGACAGATAAAAAAGAGAAACTTTCTATAAAAAATCTTCTTGGGAAATTGCACATATCAGCCCATTAATTTCCAACTTATTTCAATGGACAGAAAATTATTGACTGGCGATGTAAAATTAATAGACTGAAAAGATGAATTGATTTACTTTTTTCAGTTATGTTGCAATTAACCAGTTCAGCGCTCACTCTTCCTCATGCAAATAATTTCTGACAGGTGCAAAAAAGGCCAAAATACAGAACATAGGCTGCTGAACAATACTCCCACTTCAGCTTCTGAATTCAACCAGAAGTGAATATTGGTAGATATCAAGGTAAATTGCCTTCCTCTCCTATCAGAACTCACCAACTTCACCTCTTTGTCTCTTCTGATATCATTCACTCACCTTCACCTTTCTATCATTCCCTTGACCTGGATCCACATATAACCTTCCAGCTCTTATTCCATTCCTAATGTCCACCTTTTTATAATTTTATATTGGCTATCTCCCCTCTTTCCTTCAGTAAAATGAAGAGACTTGGTGCAAAACATTGATTGTTCATTTCCCTCTTGAGATGCTGCTTGCCCTGCTGAGCTTCTCCATCTGAAATCTGCAATCCCTTGTGTATCCAGGGTAAATTCCCTCCGTCCTTTGTATATGACGGTATCAAACTCCTCCAGAAACTTATCCAGCTCCCTTTTGAATGTTAAAAGTGACTCTGCACTCACTCAATGAGCTGCCAAGGTATTCCTCTGGGAAAAGAAAACCTTCTGACATTTAACCTGGATCTATGGATTCAGGAGTACCGAGGTGTAAAACCTTATTAATCTACTTGTAGCCTAACTGATGAATAGTAGATTTAGTTTCATTTTGCTTTTCCAGATTTGCAAGTATTTATAGAATGTGGGATCTCATGTTATTTTAATAGCTTTAGTAACTTGTACATCACTTTAAATGATTTTGCCATTTGAACGTCACATTATCTTGTTCATTAACATAATTTGGTTAAATAAATTAATATTTATGCATTGAGTTACAGTGCATAATGAGCTTTTCTGCCCCTTTGAGCCATGCCACCCAGCAATCCCCCAGATTAATTTTAGCCTAATCATGGGACAATTTACAATGACCAATTAACCTACCAAACAGTATGTCTTTGGGAGGAAACCAAAGCACCTGGAGGAAACCCATGTGGTCATGAGGAGAATGTACAAGCTTCTTACAGACAGCAGTGAGAATTGATTCCCGGGTCACCTCTACTGTAAAGTAGTTGACCTTTTTCAAGTGACCTTTTGGGGTCAGTTTCCAAAAGTGTGCATAGAGCATGCATCCTATCAGAGGGTGGGAGTGGAGTTGAATTGAGGTCGAATTGAAAATGATGTTAGACCTTATGAGTCACTAGCCTAAATGCCAGGCACCTGAAGGCATTCCCTGAGGAAGATGGAGTGGCAACTGTGGGTAGGTGTTCATTATGGTACTCCGGAACTGGTGGAACACACCTGCTGTACTTGGCTTCGTAGAATTTTTGACTTCTAAAGCATTTGCTAGTGTATAAGAATTCATGTTTGGTGCAAGCTGCTGGTTAAGCTGCAGAGGCCACTAATAAACATGGTATGGAGTAGTTCTGTCTCATATTCAATTCTTCAAGTTCTAGCCTGAAAGCATGTCCTATCCTTCAACCTTTATTCAGATGGACTTATTGTCTGCATGCTTAAGAGTGTGTTAATGGGCCCACTCTCACCTGAGTTGTCATCAATGGTATCAACTTTGCAATGCTCACTGATGGTGAGTTAAAATAATTTATAAACTGCCAATTTAAAAGCTTTTGCCATGAGTGAAGATCACACTTTCCATCCCCCTTCCTGTGCATGGTTGCCGTATGGAATCACTCTGAATTTCTGGGGCTCATGCTACTTGTATTTGGATCCATGATCTCTGATTGAGTTCAGCTGCTTTCTTTTTTTATATATTTTCTGCTCGTCTTCATTCTCTATGCTTTTTGGCTTTACTTATATAATATTTATTTTTAATTTCTATGTATTTTGTTGCATTAGTTTTATTTAACCTTTTTATTCTCCAAGATCTCTGCATATGCTCACAATAAAAGTCACATTGGAAGCAATTTATCTTTGGTGTTCAACGCTACACACATGCTCGAGTACTAAATGTTAACTGACATTTGCACCCCATAAGTACCAGGCTACCTACAGGTTTTCCTTCAATCTTTTAACATCCTTAACTGGAAAAATATATTGCTGGGCCTTCATCGTCATTGGGTCTAAATCCGGGAACTACTTTCCCAAGAGAAGTGATGGAGCAACCTTCCCGGAAGATCCTGCAATGCCTTAGCAAGCCAGTTCCCCACTGCCTTCTCGAGAGCATTTACAGACATGCAATAAATGCTAGTCTAGCCAATAATACTCAGATCCTGAAACTGAATTTAGAAAATAAATAGTCCCCACTTCCACAGATTAGATCAAATGTGCAGGGGTGAACTTAATCGATGATTGATATTCTTGTACACGTTTTGCGCTGGCAACCACATCTGAATTTCCGAATCTACTTTGCCAAATATATTAAAAGTTTGTCCAGCTGTATCAAGTCAACCTTGAAATATTTTCTTTAGCTGTAATTCCAAGGCCTGGTTTTTAAGTTAATTAATTGGCACGTCTGCTGAATGGACACCACAGGAATGAATGACTTTCTCTTGAGTGTAATAATACATAGTTTATTTGATCACAGCCTCCTGTACATATAAGTGTATGTATCAAAAGAGGTAGTCCTTTCAGCCCCTTGAAATTGCTGTGTTTAGTAATATTGTGCCCAATGTGATTGCAACCTTACTTCAGCATTCCTGCCCAACCATGGTAACATTTCATCTCTTCCTTACCAATAATCTATCTGCCACTGCCTTAGAAATATGCAGCGACTTCATTGACCTTTGCAGAAGAGAACTTCACGGACTTGTGTCCATTCAAGTTAAATTATTTTAGCTCTGTCTTAAATAGCAAATTACTTACATTTTACTACGTCTTCACTTACTCCTCTAAACATCAGTATATACAAGTTTAGCCTATTTTAAGATTCCCTACAAGTTAATCTGTTCTTTCCAGGTACTAATGTAGTATATGACACACACTAAAGAAAGGCAGGATGATGTCCTGCTGTTTTATTACTCTATTGACTTGTTCAGAATTGCTGGAGAGCTCTTCTGTGATTGTTGAATGTCTTCATCAAACAAATGGAGTCCTTTCATTAAGGCTACCATCACCCAAGACATGCTCTCTTCTCACTGCTCCCATCAGGGAGCAGGAACAGGAAACTAAAGGTACACACTCAATGATTCAGGGACAGCTTCTTTCCCTCTGCCATCAGATTTCTGATAGGACATTGAACCCATGAACACTACCTCAGCACGTTTTCTTTTTTCTCTCTTTCTGTACTACTTAATTTAACTTTTTAAAAAATATATACACTTTTAACTGTAACTTACAGTTTCATTATTATGTATTGTAATGTGCTGCTGCCACATAGGAAAGTCTCACAACATATGCCGGTGATTTTAAACCTGATTCTGATTCTTATTCTGATTTATCTAGACTGCTTGTAGCCTTGTGATCTGATTAACCAAAGTGCAGTCTTACCATTATTACTACTTTGCATCAGGCTAAATTCTATAGGCCAAAAGTTCTTAAACCTTTCACTGTGAGAAGCCAAAGCAATAGATTATCGCCTTTTCAACACCACCTCATGACTCAACATGACACTGTCCCCGTTGACAGGTTGTCTTTCAAAATATTATTGACTAAATCACAATTAATCACAGAAATAAAACGATCAATTGTTAGACATCTTAGATGCTTTTGGTGCATGAAATTTTAGAAATAAATTTGGATTTAATTTAGCCTGTGTCCCTGTGCCGAAGGTATAGTGGCATCTGCACCCAGACTTTGGAACAAGAGGTCCCGGGCTCGAGCCTGGCCGAGGTCTAACTGAGCTGCGTTGAGTGTGTTGGGCTAGCAGCTCAGCCTCGTAAAACAGACAAATGTCAAAGAAACAGCAAGGTTGCCACCCGATGCACCTTACAGTTACTAACTGTTAGTTATTGATGTCCTAAAGTGAGGCTGCACATGCTGGAAGATAAATAACTAGCCGCATCTGGACACACAAAGTCTGCCTAGAGTAAACTTCCCAGTCCTTCCTGCAGGTAAACCTCCCACGAGCTTCCAAATGACCATCCAGTGTACACGGTGACAGCAGTCCAATATACTGTAATACCAAGAAAATCCTTTAGTGTTGCCCTGTGATTGTGACTGATGAACCCAACCCCCAAATCTGCTGTCCATCACCAGGGAGTTTGTTACCTGTTTCATGTTTTATTGGCCTAAACTCCGATTTGACTGGATGTGGGATAGTTCGTTAAAATATAATAGTCAGTGGAGTGTGGTCTGATTATTTGTATGAAATGGGGGAACCATTACAAGTAATGAACAGCTCTAGGTTTGCAAATACCTGATCTGGGAATGCAAATTGTGGCTTTTGCACACAAGGGCAGCAGGAAGTTATTGCAATGCTCCAAAGGTCATTAAAGAAAAGCATCCTAAAGTAGCAGAGCATGACTAATTTGCAACCCAGCTGACAGGCTCAAGGTAAAGTAAGAAGATATGTGTTTTTTCATAAAAATAATGAGGCCTAGGAACGCTTATACAACTTATTCTTTTGGTAGTGGACTGGGCAATTACATTAGATTTTCTGTATTGTTGTTCTCATGGCAAGTGTTTCTCTGTGGACTATCAGTATGTCTTTTACACCAAAGTTTAGATTACAACTTGCATATAACATACCTGTGTAGATATTGAAAATGTTTATACAATTTATGGGAACCAGCTCCCTTCTTGACTGAATTCCCAATTCAGTCAACTCATAACTCCTGGTGTAAAGTATTTGGATAAAAATAAAGCTTATATGCAGCATCTTAATTTACACTCTTCTCAATTTTACTCTTTCATCCAGAAATAGATTTGACATAGCTTATTAAGTTATGTTCAAAAATAATATAATTGAATAAATGAATTATAATGGTATGATTAATAGCAGCTTTAAGGAGAAATGTCAGAGAAATGGTGTCAGTATAGCACTTTCCTTAGAATTAACTGTGTTATTATTATTATTACTGTTTTTGTGTGATGACTATCAATTGCTGATTAACTCTAGGTTCTAACACAACTAAAGTGGATCTCTAGAAAGAGGTACAGTCGACGTTTCCGGGCCGAGCCCATCAACCGTACCTCTTCCTAGAGAGATGCTGCTTGGCCTGCTGTGTTCACCAGCAACTTTTATGTGTGTTGCTTGAAATTCCAGCATCTGCAGATTTCCTCGTGTTTGCGTTTTTAAAGTGGATCTGATGAGATGGGTGATTAGCATTACACAAATGCAAAATGCATAGAAGGATGGTGATAGAATTTCATCTTCATTTATAAAGAAGCTGTACTTTGCAGCACTGTGGGTGGAAATAGAAAAACATACACGCTGTCTAAATGAGCTTCTGATGTGTTTTACCACTGGAAACACAAAATTGAACATGCAATCTATGTTTACCGTTTCACGAAAAGTAATATTCCACTTCACTTAACAGTATTACCTTAAATAATGATTTTTGCCTAAAAGCCATGATTCATTATTGGGGTATGGATCATGGGTATAAGTACCCACAAAGAACCCAAAGAACAATTAATCGAAATTTTGGAAGAAAATTCAATGATGGGGCCATTGAGATTCATCTCTAAGCATATTTTTATACAAAATTGTAAGTGTACAAATAAGTTGGAGGAAAGCTGGAGGATCATTCTTTCTGTAGCATAAAGACACTAAGTTGAAGCGTAGGCTTCTTGGAGGCATCCATTAAACAAAGCTAGGGAATGTAGCCTCTGGGCATAGCTTGCCTTAAGGTTTTGTTTACTCATGCAGTGAGTTAGTTTTTTTGCATTCGTAACAGGTTACATGACATAACACATAAAGTTCATAAGTTAAAAAAGAACACTGTTGAAATGCTGAAAATTAGGTTTCTGTTTGTTTTCGTATGGAAACACTTAACAGTTTCTTGAATCATGAACAGTCTGGCAAAACAGTGGGACCTGAGAAAGTATAGTTATGGTTATACTCAATTATTATAAGGATCAATTCAGTCTTTCATTATTTTTGTTAGAGTTACTATTCTATAGACTTGTTGAGTATGCCCACAAGAAAATGAATCTTAGGTTTGTATATGGTGACATATATGTACTTTGATAATAAAATTTACTTTGAACTTTTAACTTTATGTCTTGATACATTTAATACACCTAGATTTCCTTTAGCATTGCAACTTGGAGGTAAATCTTAATTTTGTGTGGCAGCAAGTTGGCAGCATCTATGGAGAGGTGTAAACAGTCAACATTTCAGGCTGAGACCCTTCATCATCATTTGTGTGACAGTATCTTTTGTCTCTCCCCCAATTATTATCATTTCCATTTGTGGTTATACTGACACATAATAATAATTTTGTCCTCTTTTACACTTGTGTACTAGAAATGACATTACACAACTTCGAATCTTGAACCTTGAACAGTGGGAAGCTGGTTAGTTCATATATACACATCTCTGACATTGTAGCTGGGACTTTGCTTATTATGCAATATCTATCATTTATCGACATTGCTAAGTATTGCTGGATGAGCAAACGACAATATTAAGGTCGAAGAATTATATATTTTCTGATTCATTACATATATTTTATAATATTTTTCTTATCTGAGTTGTTTTGCATGGGCATATTTTATCTTAACTAATTGTAATTTTTACTTCGTTTGATATTATTTGATTAGAAATAAAAGCAGTGGTATTCAGCCTGGTCACGTGGACATCCAGTAGCAAATAAAAGTAACACACCATTCAGATTCAGCTTAGTACAACAGAGATTCACATTCCATCTTTTCCAATTCAAGAAAACTCCAATATTCAACCTACGAAAGTTTAAATTTGCTGAGCTATTTTATTTGTTTGTTGAAAAATTATTTATTTATTTATTTGTTAAGATTATAGCATGGAGTACGCCCTTCTGGCTTTTTGATTTAACCCTAGCCTAATCATGAGATAATTTATAATGACCAATTAACCTACTAACCGGTATGTCTTTGGACTTCGGGAGGAAACAAAAGCACCCGCAGGAAATCCACATGGTTACAGGGAGCACGTACAAACTCCTTACAGACAGTGGTGGGTATTGAACCGGGGTTGCTGATGCCCTAAAGCATTGGTACTAACCACTACTCTACTGTGCCACTCTAACTGATCCTGACAGAAGAAATGATAAGCTAATTAGCCAATTAACAAAACACAACAGCTTGAAAAGAGGTTATAAAAACACTTTCAGATTCTAAGAAGATACTTGCTGAATATAATGAATGAGGGATAGATGCACATTTCAATAGGTTCTATTAAAAATTTAGATGAAACGATGAATTGGGCATTGATTGAAGTTAAATGATTTTGGATAAAGTTTCACATTAAAAACCCTGTGGAACTTGATTCCACACAATAAAGCCATTCTCAGTTTGGCTTTGGTCCATACAAAGGGAAGGGAAGCAGGTTGAAAGACTTCATATTGTTTGTTCCACATTCAGTGCCACAGTTGCCAGTAAGATTAAGCCAAATTGAATCAAGTTTTCCCAGAATCAATGATATGCTAAGTGTTTACTTGGATGTGGAGTGAAGTCAATTGAGAAAAGTGTAGCCCTGGGACTAAAGCTTACACTGTCATTAGGCCGAGGCCTGGTGCCATAACCAAGTTCAGCATTCTAAAATCGCTGTGCTTGTTTAATAAAACTCTCACATACATACAGCCAGGAAACAGGTGAGCAAAATTAAAATTACAAATTTGAGTCCTTCTGTGGGTGGGTGGGGAGATACTCATAACAGTAGTGTTATTCAAAGCCAGCTTTAACTGAGGTCATCTCTGGTGGTATATTCAAGCACTTATTTTTTATATACAGTAATTGTAAGAAAGATAATGTGATCTAATTTACTCCAAGCAGATTTTGATTAAATAAGATAGGCATTCACCCTAATATGATTTTAGGTAACTATCTGTAAAATAAAAATTACTGCTTACTGTCAGCTGCCCATTTTAGTTATTGTATTTCTATGACACAAACAACGCAATGCACCAGTTACAGATCATTCTAATTTTCCATTTTTACCTAAAGATTGGAAAATAGATAAAGAATACACAATTTGCACATACAGTATATAGCACTTTTCACAATATCCAAATATCACTTTGCAACCCCTGAAGTATTGTATTTGTTGTAATGCAGAACAGCCAAATATTGCAGAGCAAGATTCCAGGAAGAGCATACCTCTGGATCACTTTAATTAGAATATGATTTTCTTTCACTATCAAATTAAGACTAAGTCAAAATACTACATGTAATGAATTTACAACATTAAAAGTAAGGAGATAATGTAATTAGGATCTACATGTAATTTCTGGATGGAATTCGGTACTCTGCAATCAAGCATTTTATTTGAAGCATATGATGAAAGCTGTATTGATTACTTTAATAGAATTCATGTTATTCCGTAATTCACTGATGACAGCCAATGCTAATGTTATTTGACGGCAGTGATTGTGTGCCCTGTTATTGGGAATGAAATAAGATACGTGTTTGGCACAGATAAGTAACGTGGTTAGCCTAATGAAGGCAACACACCAAATTTATGCTGCTTTCTTGTTATGATTACGGTGGTCATCCTGGTAAGTCATATAAGTGAATGTCTTGCTGATGCACTAGGGTACCAATATCATGCATGACTATCATGAGTTCAAATGAGCATGTATAGTTTGAAGCCAACACTCAGTCCTGGGAATAGGAAAGATAGAACTGCAACTTACTAGGGAATTTGGCATAAGAGAGGAGAGCAATTTTCAAATAGTCCATGAAAACCATAAGAACATAAGACATAGGAGCAGAATTTGGCCACCCAGCCCATCGAGTCAGCTCCATCGTTCCATCATAACTGATTCCAGGTTCCACTCAACTCCATACACCTGCCTTCTTGCCATATCCTTTGATGCCCTGACTGATCAGGAAACAATCAACTTCCGTCTTAAATACATGGATGCACTTGGCCTTCACTGCAGTATGTGGCAGAGCATTTCACAGATTCACCACTCTCTTGCTAAAAAAAATCCCTCCTTACCTCTGTTCTAAAGGATCACCACTGAATTTTGAGTCTGTTCCCTTTAGTTCTGGATACCCCCACCATAAGAAGCATCCTTTCCACATCCACTCTATCTAGTCCTTTCAACTTTCGGTAGGTTTCAATGAGATCCCCATGCATTCTTCTAAACTGCAGCAAGTACAGGCTCAAAACTGCCAAACCCTCCTCATTTGTTAACCCCTTCATTCCTGGAATCATCCTTGTGAACATCCTCCGGGCTCTCTCCAATGACAACACATCCTTTCTGAGATATGGGACCCAAAATTTTGACAATACTCCAAGTGCAGCCTGACTAGTGTCTTATAAAGGCTCAGCATTATCTCCTTGCTTTTATATTCTATTACCCTTGAAATAAATGCATTTGTCATCTTTACCACAGACTCAACCTGTAAATTAACCTTCTGGGAGTCTTGCACAAGGACTCCTAAGTCCCTCTGCACCTCTAATGTTTGAATCTTCTCCCACTATTGTTCATTTTACCGAAATGCATTACAATATTTCACTGTAATTGATTGGCCATGTTTTTCCTCATTCTTCCAATTTGTCTAAGTTCTGCTGCAATTGCATTGCTTCCTCAGCATTACCTACCCCTCCACCTATCTTCACATTGTTGTGTTCTTATTTTTATATGTACTGTGGGTTAACAATAAAGTATCATATTCTGGAAGAATTAGAACTTTTATTTACAGCAACAAAACCAAACCACGTTTTTACCAAACCATGTTCCAGATCATTCAAACATTTCTGTGCATGCTGAGAACTCTCTCCAATCACGTTCTGACATGTCATATCACCACATCTTCCTTTCCTTAAAAAAAAACAATTAGCAACATTAACCAGAACAAATGCACAATTTAACATGTTTCTATCAGTCTCTCTGGGTGTTTACGAACACGAATAGACCTTCGAAGTGGTTCACACAGTTAGTGTGTTTCGTTGTTATTTCCATGTTTTGTCTGGTCTGCATCAGTTAACTGAAACTCTGTAGTTGAGTCTTTTGTAAGGTCTTTGCGATTTCTTCTCAACACTGCTCTTTCTTCTGTTTGGACCATGTATGATCTGGGTTATACTTCTTCAAGTACTGTAGCTTTCTGTGTCCATGTGCTCATTTTGTCTTGTATCCTTACTTCATCTCCTTGATGTAGTTCAGTTAATGGACGAGAACCTCTGTCAAAGTATGTTTTCTGCTTTGCTTTGTGTTCATCTTTCCATCTTCTCACTTATTCAACTCACTCTGTTCTCAGAAGGCTCTCATCTATTGGCAGATTGGATCTCAAATGGTGTCCCATCAAGAGCGGAGCAGGTGAAAATCCACATTCAAGTGGAGTACTGCGATAGGCTAACAAAGCTTTATAAAAATCACCTCCACTATCTTTTGCTTTGTGCATCAGTTTCTTGATAATTCCTACCGACTTCTGAACTAATCCATTGGACTGAAGGAAAAATGGACTAGATGTTGTATGAACAAAGCCCCATTCATGAGCAAAACGTCTCATGCATTCACCATTGAATTGTGGACCATTGTCTGTGAAAACTTCATCTGGTACACCATGTCCGGAAAAAACTGATTTCATACATGTAATTACATTCTCTGCAGTTGTTCTGCTCAAACCACACATTCAGGATACAATGAGTAACAATCTGTTATTAATAGATAATCTTTGTTGTCAGTTACAAAAAGATCAATGCCTACCTTCTGATAAGGTCTCTGAGGACTAGGATGTGGATGCAGTGGCTCCTTAGGGTTGCTAGGTTGGTATTTAAGGCATATTTGACAAGAAGACACCAATCCGCAATTTCTTGATTCATCCTGGGCCAAAATATCACTTCCCGTGCCCTTCTTTTACATTTTCCAATACCTAGGTGGCCTTCATGAATTTTCCCAAGCACTTCTTTCCAGAGACCTCTAGGAATCACAATTCTGCTGACTTTGTACAATATCCCATCCACAACAGAAAGTTCTGATCTGTGGTTCTAATATTCATGTACTTCTGAGGTACAGTCATGCTTATTATCTGCCCATCCAACCATCACCACTTGTATTACCTGACTGAGAATTTTGTCCTTCTCCGTCTCAAGACGCAGCAGTTCCAACTTTTCAGCAGAAATAAGTACAGCCTCTATAATCATAACAACAAAAGCCTGGACATCAACAACGTCCCTGTGACTGTATTTTGTTGTTGGAGCCACAGCCCTGAAAAGTGTGTCAGCCGTGTACATGAATTTTCCAGGTGTGTATGACACATTCAATGCATATCTTTGCAATTTGATCATCATTCACTGAATTTGCAAAGGACAGTCACTTAAAGGTTTGTGAAATAATGCAATCAGAGGCTTATGCTCAGTTTCAACATCAATAGATTGCCCTGACACAAACTGATGAAATCTCTCACAAGCAAACATAATGTTGAGCAATTCTTTTTCAATCTGGGCATACCTTGTTTCTGGATCAGATAATGAATGAGGTGCATATGTCACTGGTAGCCATTCCTGATCATGTTTCTGGAGCAATACTGCCCCTAAGCCTGCTTCAGATGCATCACATGAGATTTCAATGGGTCTCTCAACATCATAGAATTTCAACACAGGTTCTTTAGTGAGCACTTTCTTGAGATTTTGCCATGCCTTCTCCTGTTCATGATTCCAGCTCCATTCATTTTTCTTTTCTGCTAGCTGCCTCAATGGAGCAAGCTGTTCCGAAAGATTGGGTATGAGTTTTCCCATGTAGTTGACCATTCCCATGAACCTTTGAACATCCTTTTCACATTGCAATCTTGATATGTTCTCAATAGCAGAAACCTTCAATGGATCAGGATGCACACCCTCCTTGCTGATGATATCACCCACAGAGGTAAGTTCAGTCACTCCTAGCTGACATTTGACTTTATTCAACTTCAGGTTTGCCTTGAGTGTTGCCTCAAAGACTTGACTGAGTCTGGCGTCATGCTCTTGTTTAGATAATCCCCAAACAATTATATCATCCGTGGAAGTATCTACGCCCTCAATGTGCTCATATAGCATGTGAATGGTTTTATGGTACACTTCAGGAGCTGATGCAATTCAAAATGGAAGCTGATGAAAATGGTATCTGGCAAAAGGAGTGTTAAAGGTACACAACCTTGAACTCTGTTCATCTAGCTTAAGTTGCCAGAATCCAGAGGATACATCTAATTTACTAAAGTTCTTTGCATTAGCAAACTGTGACATAATTTCTTCACGAGTAGGCAATTTGAAACACTTTCTTTTAGTGACTCAATTCAAGTCTCTTGGATCTAAGCAAATCCTCAGTTTTCCATTTTTCTTATCAACAATGACAAGCGAATTGACCCATTCAGATGGTTCATCAATTTTTTTGTGACTCCTAGCCGTTCCATTCTGTCAAGCTCTGTTTTCAGCTGATGGCGCGATGCAAAAAGTACTTTTCTACATGGATGTACTTTGGGTTGCACTGTGTTGCCAATTTTAAACATGTGCTGTCCTGGAAGACAACCAAGCCCTTTGAACAAGTCCTCATACTCTTTCATCAAGTCACTGTATTCTGACTCTGTGTCACTATCCTGAACTAATACTCTTTTCATCAAATTCACTCTCTCACAAGCAGATAGACCCAGTATTGGTTGTACATTCTTTGGCACCACCACAAATGAAAGCATGTGCACAATATGCACAATATTTTTGTGTGATACTTTTGCCCCACATGTTCCTTTAACTGGAATGTCTGCACCTGAATACCCAGTCACTTTAATATTTGACTTGTGTAACTTTGGTCTTGGGTTTAATGCACTGAACTCAGATTCTGCAAGAACATTTACTTGTGCTCCAGGATCAAGTTTAAACAGAATATTGTTTTGGTTCACTTGTAATGGAATAGTCCAGCCATTTTTACTTCATTTGTTTTCACAAAGCACATCCATATAAAGCTCCTCAAGTTCATTTCCAAGCATTGCATTTACTTGTTTTATTTTCTTTCTACTTCTGCAACAGCGTGAAAAATGATGACTCTTACTGCAGTCGTTGCACATTTTCCCGTACGTTGGACATTGTTTAGGCCGGTAGCACTGCCCACAGCGATCACATAGCTTTTTTCTCTCAGGTGACGTCTTGCTCTCTATCAGTTTTGTTGTCATTTTATTATTTTTTCTAATATGCTCGAGCTTCCTCACAGAATCTACGCAACTCTTAATGAAAAGCTCTTTAGCCTGTGACATCATGGTTTCTGAAGCTTTGCAGAGCATCAAAGCTTTTTCCAAATCTAAATCTTGTTCTCCTAACAGTCTTTCTCTCAGACCATCACCCCGAATGCCATAAACAATTCTGTCTTTAATGAGATTCTGTCAGTTCTCCAAACTCGCATGTTTTACTACGGTGTCTCAACTCCGTAACATATTGATCAATTGTTTCAGCAGCTCTCTGTACATGTATAAAAAAATTATGCCTTTCGTATGTCAAACTATGCTTCGGTATACAAAGTGCTTTAAATTTGTCCATTATTGATTCCAATTTTAAACTATCTCCATCTTCAAAAATAAAGTGATTATATACCTCAATTGCATTGTCACCTATTACATGGAGTAGGAGCGTAGCTTTCGTTTTTTCTGGTTTTCTAACAGCTTTGATCGCCGATAAATAAATTTCAAAACGTTGCTTGAATTTTCTCCAATTATCAGCTACATCTCCAGTCAGCTGAAGTAGCAGTGAAGGTTGTAAATTCTCCATTTTTAAAACTGTTAGCAAACACCAGAACAGTTCGAACTCTTTTTTCTTCGATTATCTTCGTTTCTCCCATGTTAGCGAATGTATTATTCTTCCAGACTGACTTCTGACACCATGTTGTGTTCTTATTTTTATACATACCATGGGTTAACAATAAAGAATCATATTCTGGAAGGATTAGGACTTTTATTTACAGCAACAAAACCAAACCACGTTTTTACCAAGCCATGTTCCAGATCATTCTAACATTTCTGCGCATGCTCAGAACTCTCTCCAATCACATTCTGACATGCCATATCACCACATCATCTGCAAACTTTGTCACAAAGCCATTAATTCCACTATCTAAATCATTGACAAACAATATGAAAAGTAGCAGTCTCAATACTGACCCCGAGAGAGACCACTAGTCACTGGCAGCCAACCAGAAAAGGCCCCTTTTATTCCCACTCACTGCCTTCTGCCTGTCAGCCATTCCACTATCCATGTCAATATCTTTCCTGTAACAATGTCATAGGATTTTATCTTGTTAAACAGCCTCATGTGTGGCACCTTAACAAACACCTTCTGAAAATCTGAGTAAATGACATCCTCTGCCTCTCCTTTGTCCATCCCGCTTGTTACTTCCTCGAAGAACTCTAACAGATTTGTCAGGCAAGATTTCCCTTCGCAGAAACCATACCGACTTTGGCTTATTTTATAATTAGTCTCCAAGTACATCGAAACCTCAACCCTAATAACAGACTCCAACACTTTCCCAAACACTGAGGTTATGCTAACTAGCCTATAATTTCCTTTCTTTTGCCTTCCTCCCTTCTTAAAGAGTGCAGTGACATTTGCAATCTTCCTGTCCTCTGGGACCATGCCAGATTCAAGTAACTCTTGAAAGATCATGACCAATGCATCCGTTATCTTTAAAGCAACTTCTCTCAGGACTCTGGGATGTAGTCCATCTGGTCCAGGTGACTTATCCACCTTAAGACCTTTCAGTTTGCCTCGCACCTTTTCATTTGTAATAGCAATGGCACTTGCTCCTGCTCCCTTACACTCACGGAAGTCTGGCACACTGCTAGTGTCTTCCACAGTGAAATCTGATGCAAAGTACCCATTAAGTTCATCTGCTATTTCTTTGTCACCAGCATCATTTTCCAGTGGTCCAATATCAACTCTCACCTCCATTTTACTCTTTATATAACTGAAAAAAAGGTTTGGTATCCAGCTTTACATTGTTGGCTAGTCTGTCCCTATATTTCATCTTTTTTCTTATAGATTGTTTAGTCCCCAGAATAGACCAGTAGAGAGATTCTACAGAAATCTGTGGATACTGCAGATGCAAAGTCAGAAGGCAGTGAGTGAAGGAAATTGTGGAGGCGAGAGCCATAAATTTAGACCCAAGTCTTGGATTCAATGCCATAAGGAGTTTAATGCAGTCAGGGTCATCGAGCACTTCTTCAAGTGCCCTATCTTATGACTGCCCCACAGGCCTCACATTCAGTTGTCTTTTCCAGCTGCTAAAGCTGCCGTGCAAACTGACTTTCAAAAACATTCAATCATATTCCAGAACTATATAAAGTTTTAGAGGAATTGTTAAAAGCTTATACCAAAATTTACCTAGAACACTGAATTTAATTTTTTTCAATTAGATAACACATGGAAAAGGGAGAGGATACATCACAGATAGGAGACCACCCTATTGGTTGCTATGGGGACACAATTGGTTGCTATGGAGAAACTCAATGGGTCAGGCAGCAGCAGTGGCATGAAATGGACAGTCAACATCTCAGGTTGAGACTTCTCATCAGGATTCTTGCAGATGCTGGAACCTGGAGGAGAAAAGAAGCCACTGGAGGAACTGAGATGAAACACCTCAACCTGTAATGTTGATTGTCTATTTCTGTCTATGGAATCTGGTCGACCTGCTGAGTTCCTTCAGTAGCTCTTTTTTTCTCTTTTCCCTGCTTTAATTTAATGTTGATTTGAGACTTAACTCCTCCAGGATATTTGATAACAATGTTCAGCAAAGTGGTTGTAGCAGCAGTTAGGGCTTGTGCCTCACATCTCCAGCAAACTGAACGCAATCCTGTCTTTAGAAATTGTCTCTGTGTAGTTTGTACCTTCTCCCTGCCACTGCGTAGGCTTCCCCTCAGTGCTTTAGTTTTCCACCACATACAAAAGACATCTTGATTGGTAGGTTAATTGTCAAAACAGTACTCCATGCAAGTACTGTTATAACAGTCGCAGAAAGAGAGGTAGATGCGCAACAAAACATATGTCAAATTAGTTCAAAATACTTGGTTAAAAATGAAACATGGGGTCTACAGCACAGAAAGAGACTATTTGACTCATTGCATTTAGTCTGGACCTTTGTAAAGAGCATGTAATTCACTCCAATACTATGCATATCTACTCATTCTCTTTAAGTAAAATGCTTGAAAGGAGTAACAGTTTGATTCATTAGTGACCTGTAACATAACCTCCTTGTTCCAAAAAAAAAAACACATTTTCTTATTCTTAAGCACCCTTCTCCTTCATTACTAGCTTTGGAATATTTCCCATTTTAAAATGCATTCAAGCTATTATGTCAGGATAACTCAGTGGGAAATCTGCTTTTTGTGTTTATCTGCAGTGACAGTTGGACCTGTAGATGGCACTGTGATATATTTGTTTCAATGCCTGAAATCACAATGTTGTCAGTAAGTCATACATCCATACGATACTGGCAGTTAAAATCAGTAGCGTAATTTTAGGTGTAACTACAGACCCAACGATGTTCAGCTGCATTGTGCATTTTGTCAATTCATTAGCTTTTCAGTTGCAATAATAACTTATGAAATTCAGTTGGACAGGTACCTGGATTGGAAAGGCTTAGAAGGTTATGGGCTAAATGCAGGCAAATGGCATCTTGTATTGCATGGAACATAGGGCTGAAGGACCCATTTCTGTGCCGTATGACTCAGATTCTAACTTTGTTAGCAAATTAATAAATCAAATCAAATCAATTGGAGTTTAATTATCATTCAAAAAATATGTAGCCAAATGAGACAATGTTCCTCTGGGTGCAAAAAATTCAAAGTAGCAAGCAAACATTAAAAAATGAGTAACATAATTTAAAATATCTATCAAAAAAGCATATACACTTGAAAGGAATGCCAAGAAACATATATAGTTCAAGAACCAGGAACGATGAACTTAAGTTTATTTAATTTTTTCATTTTCTTCCCAATCACATTTTCTTCCTTCAAATTTCTCTCTGCCTCTCATTTACATTCTCTCTTTCTCTCTCTCTCTCTCTCTCTTCTCCATGACCTTTATGTCCTTTCCTCTTCTGCTACTCGGTTCTGCATTTACACCTTTTACTTCCACTTTTCAGGTACACACTTCTCCAGATACCTTCTGAAATTCTTATTTACTTTTGAAGGACTCAACCAAACAATGTGTCTTAGCTTTTTAAAATAGTTAAATGTCTTTAATATTAAATGTCACATTCATCAATGGTACAGGAAAGTTTCTAAAGTACAATTCTTTACATTGTACACCAACTCGGGCATTCAATAGATGGTATTTACTGGCATGGTTTTGGAGAAGGCATTTGCACTGAATGCTGTAATGAAAAGGACCCAATGAAGATACTTGTTTTTTTGCTCCACAGGTGCTGCCTGGCTTCCTGCATATTTCCAGAAATGTTTGTTTTTACTGTAGATTTCCAACATCTGCAGTTTTTTGCTGTCCAATGGAAACATATCATATTATGTTTCTTATTCTGTTCCAACATCTTAGAAAAGAATAAGAAACATCATATGATGTTGAGACAACAGAGGCTTATGGAGAAGAGAAGTTATAAGCCGTGTCTCCCCTCTCTCATCATGGGAAATGTGAGATCGCTGGGGAATAAAATCGACGAACTGATGGCGCTTGTCAGGAGTCAGAGAACATTTCGGGAGAGCAGTGTCATGTGCTTTATTGAGACGTGGCTGCACGAGGACATACCCGATCAAAGTGTTTCCATAGAGGGCTTCCAGACCGTTCGAGCTGACCGGAATTGCACTGAGAGCGGTAAGCGTAAAGGAGGGGGGCTGGCGGTTCTGGTAAATAACAGATGGTGCAATCCTGGGCATATTACGATCAAGGAACGGATCTGTAGCCCGGATATTGAACTTTTTGCTGTTGGACTCCGGCCATATTATTTGCCAAGGGAAATCTCGCATGCAATTGTGGTTGCTGTGTACATCCCTCCCTCTGCCAACCTGACATCGGCGTGTAACATCATTTACACCGTCATAGCCAGATTACAAACCCAGCACCTGACTGCCCTCATTACCATCTCGGGTGACTTCAACCAGGTTACCATGGCTAGAACACTGCCCAACTTCACGCAGTATGTGAGCTGTACAACCAGAGGGGAGAGGACTCTGGATTTGATGTACGGTAATGTTAAGGATGCATACAGCTCCTCTCCCCTCCCCCCACTGGGAAGGTCAGATCACAACCTGGTGCATCTAAAACCCTGCTACATGCCTCTGGTGAAGAGTAAACCTGCAACCTCGAGGACAGTGAGGAAATGGTCGGAGGAGGCTTATGAGGCGCTCCAGGGTTGTTTTGAGGTGACAGACTGGCAGGCACTCTGTGAGCCACATGGAGAGGATATTGATGGGCTCACAGAATGCATCACTGATTACATCAACTTCTGTGTGGACTGCAATGTTCCGACAAGAACTGTCCTTTGTTATTCAAATAACAAGCCATGGGTGACAAAGGACATTAAGGACATCCTGAACGCTAAAAAGAGGGCGTTTAGAGATGGAAATAGGGAGGAGCTGAGGGCAATACAGAGGGACCTGAAAGCCAGGATCAGGGAGGCTAAAGACAGGTAACGGAGGAAGCTTGAGTGGAAACTCCAGCAGAACAACATGAGAGAGGTCTGGAGGGGGATGAGGACCATCACTGAGTTCCGGCAAACTAGCAACAGAGGAGCTGAGGGCAGTGTGGACAGGGCCAATGAACTTAACCTGTTCTTTAACAGATTTGACATTGTGACCCCTACCCATCCTCCACATGAGACATCTGTTGTCGGCCCCCAATCAACACATATTCCACTGTCCCCTCCTACCCCTCCTCACAGTCCCCCACCCTGCTCTCATGACTATACCCCTTTCCCACATGAAACCACCACAGTGGGCTTCAAGCTGAACAGGTGAGAAGACAGCTGAAACGTCTCAACCCAAGCAAGGCTGCAGGACCGGATGGTGTGAGTGCCAGGGTGCTCAAAACCAGTGCCCCTCAGCTATGTGGAGTACTTCGCCATGTATTCAACCTGAGCCTGAGTCTCTGGAGGGTTCCTGTACTGTGGAAAATGTCCTGCCTCGTCCCTGTGCCGAAGACGCCGCACCCCAGCGGCCTCAATGACTACAGACCGGTGGCATTGACCTCCCACATCATGAAGACCCTGGAGAGACTTGTTCTGGAGCTGCTCCGGCCTATGGTCAGGCCACACTTAGATCCCCTCCAGTTCACCTACCAGCCCCGGCTAGGAGTTGAGGATGCCATCGTCTACCTGCTGAACCGTGTCTACACCCACCTGGACAAGCCAGCGAGCACTGTGGGGGTCATGTTTTTTGACTTCTTCAGTGCGTTCAACACCATTCACCCTGCTCTGCTGGGGGAGAAGCTGACAGCGATGCAGGTGGATGCTTCCCTGGTGTCATGGATTCTTGATTACCTGACTGGCAGACCACAGTACGTGTGCTTGCAACACTGTGTGTCCGACAGAGTGATCAGCAGCACTGGGGCTCCACAGGGGACTGTCTTGTCTCCCTTTCTCTTCACCATTTACACCTCGGACTTCAACTACTGCACAGAGTCTTGTCATCTTCAGAAGTTTTCGGATGACTCTGCCATAGTTGGATGTATCAGCAAGGGAGATGAGGCTGAGTACAGGGCTACGGTAGGAAACTTTGTCACATGGTATGAGCAGAATTATCTGCAGCTTAATGTGACAAAGACTAAGGAGCTGGTGGTAGACCTGAGGAGGGCTAAGGCACCTGTGACCCCTGTTTCCATCCACGGGGTCAGTGTGGACATGGTGGAAGATTACAAATACCTGGGGATACAAATTGACAATAAACTGGACTGGTCAAAGAACACTGCGGCTGTCTACAAGAAGGGTCAGAGCCATCTCTACTTCCTGAGGAGACTGAGGTCCTTTAACGTCTGCTGGACGATGCTGAGGATGTTCTACGAGTCTGTGGTGGCCAGTGCTATCATGTTTGCTGTTGTGTGCTGGGGCAGCAGGCTGAGGGTAGCAGACACCAACAGAATTAACAAACTTATTCGTAAGGCCAGTGATATTGCGAGGATGGAACTAGACTCTCTCATGGTGGTGTCTGAAAAGAGGATGCTGTCTAAGTTGCATGTCATCTTGGTCAATGTCTCCCATCCACTACATAATGTACTGGTTGGGCACAGGAGTACATTCAGCCAAAGACTCATTCCTCCGAGATGCAGCACAGAGCATCATAGGAAGTGATTCCTGCCTGTGGCCATCAAACTTTACAACTCTTCCCTTGGAGGGTCAGACACCCTGTGCCGATGGCTGGTTCTGAACTTATTTCATAATTTACTGGCATAATTTACATATTACTATTTAACTATTTATGGTTCTATTGCTATTTATTATTTATGGTGCAACTGTAATGAAAACCAATTTCCCCCTGGGATCAATAAAGTATGACTATGACTATGACTACTATGACCTTTAAATGTCCATATTGGAGAGTGATAATTAAAGCATTATTGTAAATAAACAAATCTCTTTCTCTAGCTGTGAAGAACAAGAGGATAAAATGTGAGAGAATAGGACCAATCAAGTGTGACAGTAGAAAAGCGTGTATGGAACTGGACGAGATAGCAGAAGTACTTAATGAATACTTTCCTTCAGTTTTCATGATGGAAAAGGATCTTGGCAATTGTAGGGATGACTTACAGTGAATTGAAAGGCTTGAGCATATAGACATGAAGAAAGAGGATGTGCTGGAGCTTTTGGAAAGCATCAATTTGGATAAGTCTCCAGGACCAGACGAAATGTACCCCAGACTCCTGTGGGAGGTGAAGGAGGAGATTGCTGAGTCTCTGGCAATGATCTTTGCATCATCAATGGGGACAGGAGAGGTTCCAGAGGATTGGAGGGTTGCAGCTGTTGTTCCCTTATTCAAGAAAGGGAGTAGAGATAGCCCAGGAAATTACAGACCACTGAATCTTACTTCAGTATTTGGTAAGTTGATGGAAAAGATTCTGAGAGGCAGGATTTATGAACATTTAGAGAGGCATAATATATTTAGGAATAGTCGGCATGGTTTTGTCAAAGCCACGTCCTGCCTTATGAGCCTGATTGAATTTTTTGAGTATGTCACTAAACACATTGATGAAGGTAGAGCAGTAGATGTAGTGTATATGGATTTCAGCAAGGCATTTGATAAGGTACCCCATTAAAGATTTATTGAGAAAGTAAGGAGGCATGGGATCCAAGGGGACATTGCTTTGTGGATCCAGAATTGGCTTGCCTACAGAAGGCAAAGAGTGGCTGTAGACGGGTCATATTCTGCATGGAGGTCGGTGACAAATGGTGTGCCTCAGGGATCTATTCTGGGACCCTTTCTCTTCGTAATTTTTATAAATGACCTGTATAAGGAAGTGGAGAGACGGGTTAGTAAATTTTCTGATGACACAGAGGTTGGGGGTGTTGTGGATAGTGTGGAGAGTGGTCAGAGGTTACAGCCGGACATCACTAGGATGCAAAACTGGGCTGAGAAGTTGCAGATGGCGATCAACCCAGATAAGTGTGAGGTGGTTCATTTTGGTAGGTCAAATATGATGGCAGAATATACTATCAGTGGTAAGACTCTTGGCAGTGTGGAGGATCAGAGGGATCTTGGGGTCTGAGTCCACAGGACACTCAAAGCTGCTGCGTGGGTTGACTCTGTGGTTAAGAAAGCGTACGGTACATTGGCCTTCATCAACCATGGAATTGAGTTCAAGAGCCGAGAGGTAATGTTACAGCTATATAGGACCCTGGTCAGATCCCACTTGGTGTACTGTGCTCAGTTCTGGTCACCTCCCCATAGGAAGGATGTGGAAACCACAGAAAGGGTGCAGAGGAGATTTACAAGGATGTTGCCTGGATTGGGGAGCACGCCTTATGAAGACAGGTTGAGTGAACTCGGCCTTTTCTCCTTGGAGCGGTAGAGGATGAGAGGTGACCTAATAGAAGTATATAAGATGTTGAGAGGCATTGATCATGTGGATAGTCAAAGACTTTTTCCCAGGGCTTAAATGGCTAGCATGAGAGGGCACAGTTTTAAGGTGCTTGGAAGTAGATACAGAGGAGATGTCAGGGGTAAAGTTTTTTATGCAGAGAGTGTTGAGTGCGTGGAATGGGCTGCCAGTGACGGTGGTGGAGGCAGATACAATAGGGTCTTTTAAGAGACTCTTGGATTGGAACATGGAACATGCAATTATTGCCATATTACTGGTTTTGGAAGCTTATTTTATGTAATTTTAACAGCCTCTGTATAAATCTCTAACTATTTAATGTTTATATCAATTAAGAGATTGCTGACAATAGTTCAAACTTATACTTGTAGTCACAGGTTTTGCTTCAAAGATATGAGAATTAAATTCATCGAACACTTGTTTATTATTTTGTTAATGTATGCCATTGCAACTTAGAAACATAGAAAACCTACAGAACAATACAGGCCTCTTGGCTCACAATGTTGTGTGTGGACCATGTACTAACTTTAGAAATTACCTCAGGTTACCCAAAAACTTCTATTTTTCTAAGCTCCATGTACCTATCCATGTGAAATCTTTTTTGCATTTTGCATCTTTGCAAACTACCTCCTTTCATCAGATTTAACCTGATGAGAACAATTTTTTTTAATATATCAATTTTCCAGTGGGAATATACAGTTGAAAACCAATTTCTTGCCTGCACACAGTGGAAGGAAAATAAAATACTGAACAAATAGCTGGCAATTCCTTAAATATTATAAAGATAAAAAGTCATAGCATTTGATTTATATTATTTAAACTGTATTTTAAAGTAATAAATAAAAAATAGTTCAGCTTCTTTATTAAATTTTGCAAACCACTCCATCTGGTTGAAAAATATCTTTCGGGCTCCCAGCTTTCTAAGCTTTGAAATAAGTGATATGTGATGAATTTGGCAGATAGAACTCTAACAGGTTGGACACTGAGTCCCAGGCTTACATTTTTCAATCTGGTCTACCAATCAATGAATTTCTGTCTGCTACAGACAAGGAGGCAATGAAGAGTTGAGGAAATACTAGTGGCTGAATACAAGGATACCAGTAAAAGTACTGGTAGTGGGAGGAATGTACAATGTAGGCTGCTTTTGGCCTGCAGTAAACATACATAAGGTCAAAAGATATTCAGAAAAGGAGATTGGAATCTTAAACTATAATGTTTGAGAATTAGAACTACCACATGTATGGAAGTTTTGTGGTTCTAACTCTAAAACTCATTGATGCCCATGTGGTGGCCTTCCTATTCCCTTCTGGTTTTATGCCCTGCAGGTCCACCTGCTCATCACTCATAATTTATGCTTTCACTAACGATTTTTTTCCGGCAACTCACCACATAACCTTCAACATCTTTGTCCACTGACCTTTTAATGACACTGGTGTTCTTGTACAGTGAGTGATGCTAGCTTCTGTGAGGGCTTTAGTGTAGGTCTGGTCCTGCTTCGTGACCCAGAACAAGAGACTAAGAGCATCATTAGAATTCTTGTGATAGGTCACAAGAATTGACTCTCTGCTTCTCATGGAAGCCCACATTATAGCATTGCCTCATGAATGAATGGCAAAAGAAAGCATGAAAATGTTAAGTTTGATACTAGCCAATAGATTGGGAGTGACCTTCAATTTTCCCATTTCCCATTTTTGCACTTCCCTCCACACTACTGTATTCACTGTCCTTTTATAACAGCAGAACTGAAGCCTTTCTTGTGGTTGGTTGCATATAATTATCTTCTGCAAGCAGTTTGACTCAAAACAAGTTAGGTCAAGAAATGTAAGCAGAAAAACTGGATCAGTTAGTCTTCATTTTCGCATGCAAATCAAGCTTGGCAGATGTTTTACCCAGACTAGATCATGCTAGGTAAGATTATGCCCATAATGAAGTTTCCATGGGAGATTTCTGTTTAGTGCATCAGAAGTTTTTCTAGTGTTGGTCCATGAACCTAATGATCTCAAAATTCAAGTGCTTCACTTTTCCTCCATTGCCATCATAACCTGGAGTTTTTGGGGTGTAACCTATGACATATAATATAATGTATAATAACATTAAAATAGGAGCATGTTCTGCCTTTAGCGGGATCTGCAGCAATGCCAGCATCTAACACATCAGTGCCAATTTTTTCTGCAAAATTTCTTCTAAATGAGGACATGTTTCATCACTGCTATCATAGTCAGAATAATTTATAACAGAATAATTAAATAATATAAATATCAGAAATCATTATATTATTTCAGTAAAATTACACAACCTAGAAGGTCCTGGTGGGACTGCACCTGGAATATTGTGTATGTCTGGTCTTCCTACCTAAGGAAGGACACACTTGCAATAGAGGGAGTGCAGCCAAGGTTCACCAGATTGATTCTGGGATTGCGTGCTTCTTGTACAAGAAGAGATTAAGCAGACAGGGCCTTTCCCCTTGATAGTTTAGAAGAATGACACAAAAAGTACAAAATTATCACAGGGCTTGACAGGGTTGATGCAGGAATGACATTTTTCCTGTCCCATTTGCGTAGGACCAGTAGTCATAGAAACATAGAAAACCTACAGCAAAATACAGGACCTTCGACACAACATTGTCCCTAACTTAGAAATTAATAGACTTACCCATAGCCCTGTAATTTTCTAAGCACCATGTACCTTTCCAAAAGTCTCTTAAAAGACCCTATTGACCCTATTGTATTGTGTGAGACCACACCTGGAGTATTGCGTGCAGTTTTGGTCCCCTAATCTGAGGAAAGACATCCTTGCCATAGAGGGAGTACAAAGAAGGTTCACCAGATTGATTCCTGGGATGGCAGGACTTTCATATGAAGAAAGACTGGATGAATTGGGCTTGTACTCGTTGGAATTTAGAAGATTGAGGGGGGATCTGATTGAAGCGTATAAGATCCTAAAGGGATTGGACAGGCTAGATGCAGGAAGATTGTTCCCGGTGTTGGGGAAGTCCAGAACGAGGGGCCACAGTTTGAGGATAGAGCGGAAGCCTTTTAGGACCGAGATTAGGAAAAACTTCTTCACACAGAGAGTAGTGAATCTGTGGAATTCTCTGCCACAGGAAACAGTTGAGGCCAGTTCATTGGCTATATTTAAGAGGGAGTTAGATATGGCCCTTGTGGCTATGGGGGTCAGGGAGTATGGAGGGAAGGCTGGGGCGGGGTTCTGAGTTGGAGGATCAGCCATGATCATAATAAATGGCGGTGCAGGCTCGAAGGGCTGAATGGCCTACTCCTGCACCTATTTTCTATGTTTCTATGTTTCTATGTATACAACTCCACCACCGTTGCCGGCAGCCCATTCCACACATTCACCACTCTCTGTGTAAAAAACTTAGCCCGACATCTTCTCTGTACCTACTCCACAGCACCTTAAACCTGTGTCCTCTTGTGGCAACCATTTCAGCCCTGAGAAAAAGCCTCTGACTGTCCACACAATCAATGCCTCTCATCATCTTATACACCTCTATCAGGTCGCCTCTCATCCTCCGTTGCTCCGAGGAGAAAGGGCCGAGTTCACTCAACCTATTCTCATAAGGCATGCTCCCCAATCCAGGCAACATCCTTTTAAGTCTCCTCTGCACCCTTTCTATGGTTTCCCCATCCTTCCTGTCGTGAGGCGACCAGAACTGAGCACAGTATTCCAAGTGGGGTCTGACCAAGGTCCTATATAGCTGCAATATTAACTTTTGGCTCCTAAATTCAATTCCACTATTAATGAAGGCCAGTATGCTGTATGCCTTCTTAACCACAGAGTCAACCGGCGCAGCTGCTTTGAGTGTCCTATGGACTCGGACCCCAAGATCCCTCTGATCCCCCACACTGCCAAGAGTCTTACCATTAGTACTATATTCTACCATCATATTTGACCACCAAAATGAACCACTTCACACTTATCTGGGTTGAATTCCATCTGCCACTTCTCAGCCCAGTTTTGCATCCTATCAATGTCCCGCTGTAGCCTCTGCCAGTCCTCCACACTATCCACAACACCCCCAACCTTTGTGTCATCAGTAAACTTACTAACCCATCCCTCTACTTCCTCATCCAGGTCATTTATAAAAATCACGAAGAGTAAGGGTCCCTGAACAGATCCCTGAGGCACACCACTGGTCACCGACCTCCATGCAGAGTATGACCAGTCTACAACTACTCTTTGCCTTCTGTGGGCAAGCCAGTTCTGAATCCACAATGCAATATCCCCTTGAATCCCATGCCTCCTTACTTTCTCAATTAGCCTTGCATGGGGTTCCTTATCAAATGCCTTGCAGCAATCCATATGCACTATATCTACTACTCTTCCTTCATCATTGTGTATAGTCACATCCTCAAAAAATTCAATCAGGCTCGTGAGGCACGACCTGCCCTTGACAAAGAAATGCTGACTACTCCTAATCATATTACACCTCTCCAAATGTTCACAAATCCTGCCTCTCAGGATCTTCTCCATCATCTTACCAACCAGTGAAGTAAGACTCACTGGTCTATAATTCCCTGCGCTATCTCTACTCCCTTTCTTGAATAAAGGAACAACATCTGTAACCCTCTAATCCTCCGGAACCTCTCCCACCCCCATTGATGATGCAAAACTCATCACCAGAGGCTCAGCAATCTCCTTCCTCACTCTGCACAGTAGCCTGGGGTACATCTCATCCGGTCCTGGCGATTTATCCAACATGATGCTTTTCAAAAAGCTACAGCACATCCACTTTCTCAATATCTACATGCTCAAGCTTTTCATTCTGCTGCAAGTCAGCGCTACAATCACCAAGATCCTTTTCCATAGTGAATACATTAAGTATTCATTAAGTACCTTTGCAATTTCCTCTGGTTCCATACACAATTTCCCACTGTCACCCTTGATAGGTCCTATTTTTTCACGTCTTATCTTCTTGCTCTTCACATACTTGTAGAATGCCCTGGGATTTTCCTTAATCCTGCCCACCAAGAACCTCTCATGGCCCCTTCTGGCTCTTCTAATTTCCTTCTTTATCTGCTTCCTGTTAGCCTTATAATCTTCTGGATCACTAACGTTACCTAGCTCTCTGGACCTTTTGTAAGCTTTTCTTTTCTTCTTGACTAGATTTTTTACGGCCTTTGTACACCACGGTTCCTGTACCCTACCATAACTTCCCTGTCTCATTGGAACGTACCTATGCAGAACTCCACACAAATATCCCCTGAACAATTGCCACATTTCTTCTGTACTTTTCCCTGAGAACATCTGCTTCCAATTTCCTGCCTGATAGCCTCGTAATTTCCTTACACCAATTAAATGCTTTTCTAACTTGTCTGTTCCTATCTCTCTCCAATGCTATTGTAAAGGAGATGGTATTATGATCACATCTCCAAAATGCTCTCCCACTGAGAGATCTGACACCTGACCAGGTTCATTTCCCAATACCAAATCAAATACAGTCTCTCCTCTTGTAGGCTTATCTACATATTGTGTCAAGAAGCCTTCCTGAGCACACCAAACAAACTCCAGCCCATATAAACCCCTTTCTCTAGGGAGATGCCAATCAATATTTGGGAAATTAAAATCTCCCATCACGACAACTCTGTTATTATTACACCTTTCCAGGATCTGTTTCCCTATCTGCTCCTCGATATCCCTATTACTATTGGGCGGCCTATAAAGAACACCTAGTAAAGTTATTGACCCCTTCCTGTTCCTAACCTCCACCCACAGAGACTCCGTAGACAATCCCTTCATGACATCCACCTTCTCTGCAGCCATGACACTATCTCTGATCAACAGTGCCACGCCCCCACCTCTTTTGCCTCCCTCCCTGTCCTTTCTGAAACATCTAAAACCTGGCACTTGAAGTAAACATTCCTGTCCCTGACTGTTCCTGTCACAGCCTGAAAATAACCAGTGGGCCATCAAAGGCTAAGAAGTTTCTTACTGAGTGGGTAATGAATCTTTGGAATCCTCTACCCAAGAGGACTGTAAAGGCTTAGATACTGATTATGCTCTGGGTAGAGTTTGACTGACTTTTGGTTGCTAAGGGAGTTAAGAGATATCAGGTAGTACAGAAACGTGAAACTGAAGTGGAAGGTTGGAGGTGAAACCTATTGAGTATGTCACGTGTCCAGCAGTAATGGATATGAAATTGAGTCAGGCTTTATAAACAAACAATGATATTTATTAACCTCTACTCAAAACATCGAAAAGTAAACGAACGACTAACTTAACCGGAAGTTAACAGTTAGGTGACTATATCGAACGAACAGTCAAACTTATAAACTGTTCTTAAAGAGTTCTCATCCAAGCACAGACATAAAGTAGTAAATTCAAAAGTCCATGCGATTTATACAGTTATCAAGGACAGACTTCCCCGAAACAAAGATTTCTTTGAAGCAATGATGAATCTGTCGATCTCAGCCGAGAGATGCCTTCTCCAAAGGAATCACAAAGAAATAAAGGAACTGACCTTTTGACTGGAGGGGCATCACTGCACAAACCTTCCCGCCCTGGCAGGGGTTTTACTCAAACATGCATGCCACAATTCCTGAACCAAGATTCAAAAAGGTTGATCATCCCCAAGAAGCTGAACGACATTAACTTTACCCAATCCTTTGAACTCGGATAACTCTGGTAATGCCTTTTCTCTCCAATACTGGACCATAAGGGAAAAATAAACCTGCAACAAACAAAAATTGGCAGCGATTTTCGAACCTCCAGCACAACGTTACACTGAAAATAAAAATGAGAACTGCGTCACCATGGTGGGCTTTTTCTTTTATACCATTCCTTCACGTGAAATCACATCACCTCACGGTCACAAGACAATTACATCATACTCAGGGGATATGTGTCTAGTAACAGAGTGGGCATGGAAGGCCAAATGGCCTACTCCTCTTGCTTCAAATATCCTTACTGTTCTTATGTTGTAGTCCCTTTCTATTTTAATAACTTACATATGAACTATGAAGTTCTAGTACTGTCATAGTGTCTCCTGTGCAGCCACAGTATGACTTCTGCAAGGCTGTTCCTTTTCCCTTTGAGTCTGCACAAATGTTTCTGATGAGGCACAGGGAGCTGTGGCTTCATACACCTGCCAAGGTCATCGGCTGTGCCGATCTGCGTGGCACAGCGAAGCCCACTGCTGCTCCCGCCCGAAGGCCTTTGGCCCGAAACAACCACAGTACTTTTTTCCAGAGATGCTGCCTGGCCTACGGAGTTACTTCAGCATTTTGTGTGTGTTGTTCGGATTTTCAGCACCTGCAGACTTTCTCTTGTTTGTGATTTGATTACCCACTGGCAGGAAGCTGACTTGTGAGAGGGTGAGGGCCTGTTGAGCTGTCAAAGTGTTGGGATGGACAGTGGTTTTTGATGGACTCTAGGTCATGTTCTCTGAGGGCCATCTATTGCATAGTGGGTGGTGGTGGTGGGCTGCTTCTTTTGCTGGAGTAAATGGGGGGGGTGGTGAGGGTTGATGCTTTTGCTGCACCTTGTGTGTGGGAGGGGGACTTTGGAGTTCTCATGTTTTCCTATCATTCATTCTTCGCTTTATTTTCTTTCCGTTTCATGGATGTCTGCAAAGAGTAAGGATTTCAGTTTGTATGGTATGTATGTTTTCTCATATTAAATTGAACCATTGAACAAACTGGACCAACACACCAGGGAATCCAGTAGACAATGATCCACAAATCTGCCGCCACCCAGACACCCAAGGATTGTTTCAGCCCCTGTATCTGCAACTGGACTGGTTGACTGGTCCTTGGGATTCACTCATTATTGCCCAGTGGTTCCCATCCCACTTATTTGTCCCCGGGGCGGGGAGGCAGTGGTTGAGTACCATAGATGGAAACAGGGCCAGGCAAAACCTTAGATTCAACCTGGAAGACTTACTGAGAAACTCCAGTAGTAGCTTCTCAATGTTAATTATCCTCAGGCAGTTTTCAGGTTGGCCATTAAAGCATATGACATTGGTCGAATTCAAATACTAGCACATAACCTGTGAAGGTGTCAATCATTTTTCATATTCAGATGCAGGTTAAAGTTGTTGTAATACACACCTTGAGTAGAAATGCCATGAAAGTTAGTGTTTTTTTTTGCAGTAACAGCATGACACCCACTACTCTGCCTCCTCCTTTTCTGGGACTGTCCCATCAGAAGTTCTTCTCTGCTTTCTCTGCATCAAGGTATTTCTGCCTGTGGTAAGTTTGGTAATTTAACATCTGGAAGTGTGTGTCCCATTGTCAGCACATAAAATCACAGGGAGAGATAGCACAGAAACAGGCTCTTCGACTGATGGATCCCACACCAATTATCCACCATTTTCACTGACACTATGATAGTTCTATTTTCTCTTCTCCCCACATTTCTACCAACTCCAACTAGATTTGACCACACAAGGTGCAATTTACAGTGGCCCACCAAACCACCAAACCACATACTTTCGGGATGTGTGTGGAAGTGGGAACACCTGGGAGAACCCCATGCATTCACAGAAAGATCCTAGTATTGGGACTGAGCCTGTGGCGGGGGGTGGGGGGGGAGGCTCTGGTGATGTGAGGAAGCAGCTTAGCCTTACCACAGCACTATCCCTCTGCATGGTTCTGCACAACAGCACTGGCCAATTTCACAATATCTTGTGGAGTATGCAAGTGAGCATTAATGGCCCATATGACACAAAACTAGGACAAGGTCTTGGACAGCCAAGGGCTGATTAAGGATAGTCAGCATGGCTTTGTGCGTGGTAGATCATGTTTAACGAATCTTGTAGGGTTTTTCGAGGAGATTACCAAGAAAGTAGATGAAGCAAAGGCTGTGGATGTTGTCCATGTGGACTTTAGTAAGGCCTTTGACAAGGTCCCACATGGGAGGTTAGTTCAGAAGGTTCAGTCACTAGGTATCCATGGAGAGGTTGTAAACTGGATTCAAAACTGGCTGTGTGGGAAAAGACAGAGTGGTAGTGGATGATTGCATCTCAGACTGGAGGCCTGTGACTTGTGGTGTGCCTCAGGGATCTGTGCTGGGACCATTGTTGTTTGTTGTCTCAATCAATGATCTAGATGATAATGTGGTAAATTGGATCAGCAAGTTTGCTGATGACACCAAGATTGGCGGCATTGTGGACAGCGAGGAAGGCTTTCAAAGCTTGCAGAGGGATCTAGACCAACTGGAAAAATGGGCCAGAAAATGGCAGATGGAATTTAATGCAGACAAGTGTGAGGTGTTTCATTTTGGAAGGACAAATCAAGGTAGGACATCCACAGTAAATGGTAGGGCACTGAGGAGTGCGGAGGAACAAAGGGATCTGAGAGTTCAGATACATAATTCCCTGAAAGTGGCGTCACGGGTAGACAGGGTTGTAAAGAAGGCTTTTGGCACCCTAGCATTCATAAATCAAAGTATTGAGCATAGGAGTTGGGATGTTATGGTGAGGTTGTATAAGACATTGGTGAAGCCAGATTTGGAGTATTGTGTGCAGTTCTGGTCACCTAACTATAGGAAGGATATCAGTAAGATTGAAAGAGTGCAGAGAAGATTTACTAGGATGTTGCTGGGTCTTCAGGAGTTGAGTTACAGGGAAAGATTGAACAGGTTAGGACTTTATTCCTTGGAGTGTAGAAGAATGAGGGGGGATTTGATAGAGGTTTACAAAATTATGAGGGGTAGACAGAGTAAATGCGAGTAAGCTCTTTCCACTTAGATTAGGAGAGATAAATACGAGAGGACATGGCTTTAGAGTGAAAGGGAAAAGGTTTGGGGGAACATTAGGGGAAACTTCTTCACTCAGAGAGTGGTGGGAGCATGGAACGAGCTGCCATCTGATGTGGTAAATGTGGGCTTAGTCTTAAGTTTTAAAAATATATTGGATAGATACATGGATGGGAGAGGTCTGAAGGGTTATGGACTTGGTGCAGGTCAATGTGACTAGCGGAATTTGGCACAGACTAGAAAGGCCGAATGGCCTGCTTTCTGTGCTGTAGTGTTCTATGGTTCTATGGTTCTATGGAAAAAGTGTGAAATTCTCAGAAAAAGGAAGTTCAAGTTTCTGACTTCATGTTTCTGGCAAGGAGTTCCAACAGCCTTGAGTGCAAATGAGAAATTCAAATACATATGGTACATAATCTTTCAACCATTGATTTAAATGGGCTGATAATCTTTTCCCATCTGTGCAGCCAGTGGGCAAGAATCCCAACAGCGATCCTGAGGTTAGGAAATTACCCCTTATGAGAAAAGATGTATGTGTGACCCAAATTCCCGGACTTGTAACCATCTTATGTAAGTGCAGTAATGAGTGAGGTCTCTTGTGTGGGCAGCATGCTTGATGTTGGTGGCTAACCACATTCAACAGTTCATAGGGCTACAATCCAGAATGTCTGAAGTGATGCATTTGAACAGCACATGAAAGCTTTAGAGTTGGATAGTGTCAGATTGGATTGCTATACTGAGCTCATGGGAAGGCAGTACTGTTATATTTACTGTGCTAAACATATTGGAATCTGTTTCCCTCACTTGCTGCCATGCATGGATGAAGCAATATTTAGTCAGACAAAGCAGGTGTGATCCTTGAATTATGTGTGACCCTTACGTTGAAGTGGATTCACCATTCTCTGACACATTTCCTGACAAAGTACTTCATGGGCAGCATTGGGACATGCTGCTGTTTTGGATCTTGTTAGTGCCATTCTTACATTTGCAGTTTTTAATTTCACACTGAAAATATGAATTGAAAGTGACTTAATGTTTTTTTAAATTTTCAAATAAACTTTTTATATGCTTTTAATGTTTTTATTTGGAGAGAAATAATAATTTTTTTGTTTAGTTGAAGAATCTTTCGAGCAAAGTGCCATATAATTAATGTTTGTTGAAAGGATTACTCACATTTTCACGAGAATTAGATTATTAGATTAGATTATGAGGACACGCAGACCTCTTTTATTGTCATTTAGTAATGCATTCATTAAGAAATAATACAATATTTCCTCCAGTGTGATATCACAAAACACAGGACAGACCGAGACTGAAAAAACTAACAAAACCACATAATTATAACATATAGTTACAACAGTGCAACAACACCATATCTTGATGAAGAACAGTCCATGAGCACAGTAAAAAGTTCAAAGTCTCTCAAATGTCCCATATCTCACACAGACAGGAGAAGGAAGAAAACTCTCCCTGCCATGCCCGACCACAGTCCGACTCTGAGTTGTCTGAAAACTTCGAGCTTCCGATCAGCCCTGTGAGACCGAGTACTGAGCGCCATCTCTATCCAAACGTTTCGACCTCAATCTCGGTCGCCAGCAGCAGGCAAAGCCGGGGATTTTGAGGCCTTCCCTCTGGAAGATTCCCGATCGTGCAGTAACAACAGCAGCGAACTGGTGTTTCAGAAATTTCTCCAGATGTTCCTCTGTGCTTTCATATCTGTCTCCATCAAATCAGAACTGTCCATGGCCTCTATTTAACAGAAACAATATCATTTTCATCAGAGGGCTGTGCGTGCGCGGTGCGCCACTCTCCCGTCCTCCCGCCGAGAAAAGTGTATAATAAAAAGATTAAAATTCCACACATGTAAATTGACAATTTAGTTCCCAAGAAGCTGTTTAACAGTCATTAACTTTTATAATTTTTTAACACAACCAAGAGCAGTCAGAGGCAATGTAAGTTCTAGAACACTGATGAAGGTGACAATATAAGCAAAACCAAAAGAAATGGCTTAAACGTTGAATAATTACTTTGTGTCTGTATTACAAAAGAGGTGGAAAATACTGTGATTATATATCTCCAGAAAATGAATATTGAATCAAGGATGGGATTTATTGAAAATGAAATTGAAGAATTAAAGAAAATAATTGCACCAACATGAGACAAATTCTATGGACCAAATGGTTCACTTGTTGATTTGAAAAGAAACATATTAATTTTCCAATGTTCTCTTGATTTTGGAATTACTCTGAAATATTAGCGAGGGAGACATGTGAATTATATATCAGTTGGCCTAACATCTGCTATTGTGAAATTACAAATCCATAATTAAGGCTGGACAGAGCAAACACATTGAACGAGTGTCAACATGGATTTATAAAGGAGAAGTTGCACCTGACAAATATGATTGAATTTTATTTTGAAGAGGTGACTAAAGTACAGGGCAGGAAATTGTCCATGGATGTTATTCACATGGGCTTCCAGAAGGCATGTAATGAAGTTCCTCACAAAAGAAATCTAGCTGTTGTTGAAGTTCAGGAAATTGTTTGCAAATTAGTGACATGACTAGGAAATAGGCTGAATGACAAAGGATAATGAGCAATTAATTTGTTGGATGTATGTGGTGGCATGGAAGGACTTGGCTTCAACTGCTTACCATACTTATGAGTGATTTAAAAATCAGCATATTCTAATTTTCTCATGAGCTGCATCATGAGGATGTTGAGACTAAATTACAAAAAGAATAATATTTTAGCATATAAGTTATATGACTTTCAGTGTGGGAAAATGTGAGGTTATCCATTCTCGACCTGCAACAAAGATATCATCGAATATTTCGTAAATGATGAAAAACCAGAAACTGTGTAAGCCCAGTGAGATTTGAGGATCCATACACTTGGACTACATCAGACAGAGAATAGCCAAAATATCTAATGAAATGATAGTTTTTATGTCTAAGGATTCGAATACAAGTGGTTGGAAGTGATGTAACAGGTATGAGAAGACCACATATGAAGTACTGCGAACACTCTGGGGGATCACATGTTGTGAAGGATATGAAAGCTTTGGAGGGGCCAGTACCTTGATTTATCAGGTTGATTCTTGAAGCCTGTGGTTTCAATTATAAGGAAAGATTACACAAACCAGTGTTATATTCCCTAGAAATTAGAAGCAATAATTTTATATAAGTTTTCAAGCCAAGAAGAGGAAATGATAGAGATGTAGAGAGAGTTCTCCAGCTTTCCATTGTAAATGGTCAAGGTAAAAATAAGGGAACTCTTCATCAAAAGCCAAACATTATTGGATGAATCATAAATCTGAGATCAATATGTATATTTTTAAGGTGAAGTTAAAGAAGGAAAAGATGTGTTGATAACAGGGAAGGTTCAAATGAGTTGATAAACATGTAGACTAAGATCTGATTGATTTTGACAGAATACCGTAAAAATAAGCAAGCTGTTGCCAACAGAGGATGGTCAAGGATTAGTAAATACAAATTCAAAATGATGGGTTTAAGGTACACTGCCAGGGCAGGCATGATGGGAATGTGAATAACATTTTGCACAAAGTTATCATGATCTGGAAGTCACTCCATGTAAGCATGGTGGAAACAGACTATATTAAACTTTTAAGAAGGAAATCGGATAAACAGTGGAAAATGCTTCATAGGGCCTCAGCAAGAGCAGAGAATGGCATTAACAGGTTATGTTAGGAGAATGGCCTATAAGAGCTAACATGGACCTGATAATCCAAATGGTGCCTTTTTTGCTGTAAAAATTCTAATCTATTCTAAGTTGTATTTTTAACTTCACATGAGCATTTGGAGGAGCTGCTGTATAGTTTCATCTTTAATCAATGAGTGCTGAGAACCTCATCATTATTTTGACAGCACTACTCTGGGTCATTGCTTTTTACCCTTCACCCTATTCACTACGATGCCAACACAAAACCAGGGTGCAGAATTAGCTTCTTTATGCATTTCCTCATTTTAACAGAGAGGAAAAGGCTTATTTATGATCTTTTGACATTGACTGCAGCTTGAACTGACAGTCACAGAGAAACCAATGTACCAATAAGAATGGTTATTTCAATAGAATTTCTCCAAGTGTCCTGGAACAGGAATCTTCTTTCTGCCCAAAAGCACTCCATTGAATGTTCCCAAATTTGGCAAGTAATCCACACCTTTGAAATTCCCTGGCGATATTTGCATGTCCCAACTCAGATAAGATTTTGTCAACCATTCACAGAAAGAAGCCTGCTTCCTACAATGCTTTAGCCAGCTATTCTTCTCGGAAGAGGTGAGGGAGTGAGATGATAAGATAAGCATAGAAATAAATTGGAGGTGAAAGAGTGGGATGAGGAGAAACATAGGAACACAGAAAACCTACAGCACAATACAGGCCCTTCGGCCCACAAAGTTGTGCTGAACATGTCCCTACCTTAGAAATTACTGGACTTACCTATAGCCCTTTATTTTACTAAGCTCCATGTATCTATCTAAAAGTTTCTTAAAAGACCCTATCACATCCACCTCCACCACCATTGCCAGCAGCCCATTCCACACACTGACCACTCTCTCAGTAAAAAACTTACCCCTGACATCTCCTCTGTACCTACTCCCCAGCACCTTAAACCTGTGTCCTCTTGTGGCAACCATTTCAGCCCTGGAAAAAGCCTCTGACTATCCACTCGATCAATGCCTCTCATTATCTTATACACCTCTGTCAGGTCACCTCTCATCCTTCATCGCTCCAAGCAGAAAAGGCCAAGTTCACTCAACCTGTTCTCATAAGGCATGCTCCCCAATCCAGACAACATCCTTGAAAATCTCCTCTGCACCCTTTCTATGGTTTCCACATCCTTCCTGTAGTGAGGTGACCAGAACTGAGCATAATACTCCAAGTGGGGTCTGACCAGGGTCCTATATATCTGCAACATTACCTCTTGCCTCCTAAATTCAATTCCATGATTGATGAAGGCCAATACACCGTATGCCTTCTTAACTACAGAGTCAACCTGCGCAACTGCTTTGAGCGTCCTATGGACTCAGACCCCAAGATCCCTCTGATCTTCCACACTGCCAAGAGTCTTAAATTAATACTATATTCTGCCATCATATTTGACCTATCAAAATGAACCACTTCACACTTATCTGGATTGAACTCCATTTGCCACTTCTCAGCCCAGTTTTGCATCCTATCAATGTCTCGCTGTAACCTCTGACAGCCCTCCACACTATCCGCAACATCTCCAACCTTTGTGTCATCAGCAAACTTACTAACCCATCCATCCACTTCCTCATCCAGGTCAATTATAAAAATCACGAAGAGTAAGGGTCCCAGAACAGATCCCTGAGGCACACCACTGGTCACCGACCTCCATGCAGAGTATGACCAGTCTACAACTACTCTTTGCCTTCTGTGGGCAAGCCAGTTCTGAATCCACAATGCAATATCCCCTTGAATCCCGTGCCTCCTTACTTTCTCAATTAGCCTTGCATGGGGTACCTTATCAAATGCCTTGCTGAAATCCATGTATACTACATCTACTGTTCTTCCTTCATCAATGTGTTTAGTCACATCCTCAAAAAATTTAATCAGGCTCGTGAGGCATGACCTGCCCTTGACAAAGCCATGCTGACTACTCCTAATCATATTATAACTCTCCAAATGTTCATAAATCCTACCTCTCAGGATCTTCTTCATCAACTTACCAACCATTGAGATAAGCCTCACTGGTCTATAATTTCTTGGGCTATCTCTACTCCCTTTCTTGAATAAAGGAACAAAATTTGCAACCCTCTGATCCTCCAGAACCTCTCCCGTCCCCATTGATGATGCAAAGATCATTGCCAGAGGCTCAGCAATCTCCTCCCTTGCCTCCCACAATAGCCTGCGGTACATCCTATCCGGTCCTGGCGACTTATCCAACTTGATGCTTTCCGAAAGCTCCAGCACATCCTCTTTTTAAATATCTACATGCTCAAGCTTTTTCAGTCTGCTGCAAGTCATCACTATAATCACCAAGATCCTTTTCCATAGTGAACACTGAAGTAAAGTATTCATTAAGTACCTCTGCTACTTCCTCCGGTTCCATACACACTTTCCCACTGTCACACTTGATAGGTCCTATTCTTTCATGTCTTATCCTCTTGCTCTTCACCTACTTGTAGAATGCATTGGTATTTTCGTTAATCCTGCCTGCCAAGGCCTTCTCATAGCCTCTTCTGGCTCTCTAATTTCCTTCTTAAACTCCTTTCTATTACCCTTATAATCTTCTAGATCTCCAACATTACCTAGCTCACTGAACCTTTTGTAAGCTTTTCTTTTACTCTTGACTAGATTTTTACAGCCTTTGTACACCACGGTTCCTGTACCCATCCATAACTTCCCTGTCTCATTGGAACGTACCTATACAGAACTCCACACAAATATCCCCTGAACAGTTGCCACATTTCTTCCGTACTTTTCCCTGCGAGCATCTGTTTCCAATTTAAGCCTCCAATTTCCTGTCTGATAGCCTCATAATTCCCCTTACTCCAATTAAATGCTTTTCTAACTTGTCTATTCCTATCTCTCTCCAATGCTATTGTAAAGGAGACAGAATTAGATTAGATTGCATTAGATTATGAGGATACGTAGTCCTCTTCTATTGTCATTTAGTAATGCATGCATTAAGAAATGATACAATGTTCCTCCAATATGATATCACAGAAACACAAGACAAACCAGGACTGAAAAAACCCTGACAAAAACCACATAATTGTAACATATAGTTACAACAGTGCAAAGCAATACTGTAATTTGATAAAGAGCAGACCATGGGCACGGTAAAAAAAGTCTCAAAGTCTCTTGAAAGTCCCATCGTATCACGCAGACGGTAGAAGGAAGAGAAACTCTCTTCTTGCCATGAACCTCCAGCGCCGCAAACTTGCTGATGCAGCACCCTGGAAGCACTTGACCACAGCCGACTCTTGAGTCCCTCTGAAAAATTCGAGCCTCCGACCAGCCCTCCAACACCGAGCACCGAGCACCATCTCTGCCGAGCGCTTCAACCCCAGCCCCGGCAACAGGTAATAGGCAAAGCCGAGGGTTTGGGGCCTTCCCCTCCGGAGATTCTCGATTGCACTGTAGCAGCAGCAGCGACGTGGGCATTTCAGAAGTTTCTCCAGAAGTTCCTCGGTGCTTCTCACGTCTGCCTCCATCAAATCAGGATTGTGCACGGTACCTACTTACAACTACCGATATCGTTTCAGAGCGGCCGCGCGCACTGCGTCGCGCCGCCATCTTCTCCTCCCCTCCCCTTATGATCACTATCTCCAAAATGTTCTCCCATTGATACTGTTGGAGGGGACGACCGACCAGTTGTGAGCCACAGTGGCAGGGCCTCTGGCACTGAGTCTGACCCGGTGGTGCAGAAGGGTGGGACAGAGAAGAGGAGAGCTGTTGTCATTGGAGACTCTATAGTCAGGGGAGCAGACAGGAGATTTTGTGGACATGAGAAGGACACCCGCATGGTTTGTTGTCTCCCGGGTGCCAGGTCTGACCCGGTGCACGACATCCCGGTACGAGAGGGAAAGCAGCCAGAAGTCGTGATACATGTTGGTACCAACGATATAGGCAGGAAGAGGGATGAGGTCCTGAAGTGTGAGTTTCGGGAACTAGGCAGAAGGCTGAAGAACAGGACCTCAAGGGTGGTGTTCTCAGGATTGCTGCCAGTGCTACGTGACAGTGATGGTAAGAATTGGAGGAGATGGCAGTTGAATGCGTGGCTGAGGAGTTGGTGCAGGGAGCAGGGTTTTAGATTTTTGGATCATTGGGATATCTTCTGGGGAAGGTGGGACCTGTATAGATTGGATAGGTTGCATCTGAACCCGACGGGGAGCAATATCCTTGCAGGTAGGTTTGCTAGCATGGTTCGGGAGGGTTTAAACTAATTTGCGAGGGGGATGGGGCCCAGAGCGATAGAGCAGTGAAAGAAGTGCATGGAGTAAAGCCAGATCTAACATATAGAGAGGCTTTGAGGAAAGAGAAGCAGAATAAATGGTGTATAGTAAGTAAGGTCGAAGGGCTGAAATGTGTGTACCTCAATGCAAGAAGTGTCAGGAACAAAGGTGATGAACTGAGAGCTTGGATAGATACATGGAATTATGATGTAGTGGCCATTACAGAGACTTGGCTGGCACCAGGGCAGGAATGGATTCTCATTATTCCTGGATTTCAGTGCTTTAAAAAGGATAGAGAGGGGAGAGAAGGGGAGGGGAGTGGCATTACTGGTCAGGGATACTATTACAGCTACAGAAAGGGTGGGTAATGTAGCAGGATTCTCTTTTGAGTCAGTATGGGTGGAAGTCAGGAACAGGAAGGGAGCAGTTACTCTATTGGGGGTATTCTATAGGCGCCCTGGTAGCAGCAGAGATACGAAAGAGCAGCTGGTGAAGCATATTTTGGAAAGGTGCAAAAATAACAGGGTTATTATCATGGGTGACTTTAACTTCCCTAATATTGATTGGCACCTGATTATTTCCAAGGGTTTAGATGGGGCACAGTTTGTTAAGTGTGTCCAGGATGGATTCCTGTCACAGTATGTGGACAGGCTGATTAGGGGGAATGCCATACTAGATCTAGTACTAGGTAATGAATCAGGTCAGGTCACAGATCTCTCAGTGGGTGAGCATCTGGGGGACAGTGACCACCGCTCCCTGGCCTTTAGCATTATCATGGAAATCAGCGAGGACAGGAAAACTTTTAATTGGGGAAAGGCAAATTATGAGGCTATAAGGCTGGAACTTGCGGGTGTGAATTGGGATGATGTTTTTGCAGGGAAATGTACTATGGGCATGTGGTCGATGTTTAGAGATCTCTTGTGGGATGTAAGGGATAAATTTGTCCCGGTGAGGAAGATAAAGAATGGTAGGGTGAAGGAACCATGGGTGACAAGTGAGGTGGAAAATCTAGTCAGGTGGAAGAAGGCAGCATATATGAGGTTTAGGAAGCAAGGATCAGATGGGTCTATTGAGGAATATAAGGAAGCAAGAAAGGAGCTTAAGAAGGGGCTGAGAAGAGCAAGAAGGGGGCATGAGAAGGCCTTGGCGAGTAGGGTAAAGGAAAACCCCAAGGCATTCTTCAATTATGTGAAGAACAAAAGGATGACAGGAGTGAAGGTAGGACTGATTAGAGATAAAGGTGGGAAGATGTGCCTGGAAGCTGTGGAAGTGAGCGAGGTCCTCAATGAATACTTCTCTTCGGTATTCATCAACGAGAGGGAACTTGATGACGGTGAGGACAACGTGAGTGTGGTTGATGTTCTGGAACATGTTGATATTAAGGTATAGGAGGTGTTGGAGTTGTTAAAATACATTAGGACAGATAAATCCCCCGGGGCCTGACGGAATATTCCTCAGGCTGCTCCATGAGGTGAGGGACGAGATTGCTGAGCCTCTGGCTAGGATCTTAATGTTCTCGTTTTCCATGGGCATGGTAGCAGAGGATTGGAGGGAGGCAAATGTTGTCCCCTTGTTCAAAAAAGGTAGTAGTGATAGTCGGGGTAATTATAGACCAGTGAGCCTTACGTCTGTGATGGGAAAGCTGTTGGAAAAGGTTCTTCGAGATAGGATCTATGGGCATTTAGAGAATCATGGTCTGATCAGGGACAGTCAGCATGGCTTTGTGAAGGGCAGATCTTGTCTAACAAGCCTGATAGAGTTCTTTGAGGAGGTGACCAGGCATATAGATGAGGGTAGTGCAGTGGATGTGATCTATATGGATTTTAGTAAGGCATTTGACAAGGTTCCACACGGTTGGCTTATTCAGAAAGTCAAAAGGCATGGGATCCAGGGAAGTTTGGCCAGGTGGATTCAGAATTGGCTTGCCTGCAGAAGGCAGAGGGTGGTGGTGGAGGGAGTACATTCAGATTGGAGGATTGTGACTAGTGGTGTCCCACAAAGATCTTTTCTGGGACCGCTACTTTTCGTGATTTTTATTAACGACCTGGATGTGGGGGTAGATGGGTGGGTTGGCAAGTTTGCAGACGACACTGAATTGAATAATTACTTTGGTTCTGTCTTCACTAAGGAGGACATAAATAATCTTCCAGAAATAGTAAGGGACAGAGGGTCCAGTGAGATGGAGGAACTGAGCGAAATACATGTTAGTAGGGAAGTGGTGTTAGGTAAATTGAAGGGATTGAAGGCAGATAAATCCCCAGGGCCAGATGGTCTGCATCCCAGAGTGCTTAAGGAAGTGGCCCAAGAAATAGTGGATGCATTAGTGATAATTTTTCAAAACTCGTTAGATTCTGGACTAGTTCCTGAGGATTGGAGGGTGGCTAATGTAACCCCACTTTTTAAAAAAGGAGGGAGAGAGAAACCGGGGAATTATAGGCCGGTTAGCCTAACGTCGGTGGTGGGGAAACTGCTGGAGTCAGTTATCAAGGATGTGATAACAGCACATTTGGAAAGCGGTGAAATGATCGGACAAAGTCAGCATGGATTTGTGGAAGGAAAATCATGTCTGACGAATCTCATAGAATTTTTTGAGGATGTAACTAGTAGAGTGGATAGGGGAGAACCAGTGGATGTGGTATATTTGGATTTTCAAAAGGCTTTTGACAAGGTCCCACACAGGAGATTAGTGTGCAAACTTAAAGCACATGGTATTGGGGGTAAGGTATTGGTGTGGGTGGAGAATTGGTTAGCAGACAGGAAGCAAAGAGTGGGAATAAACGGGACCTTTTCAGAATGGCAGGCGGTGACTAGTGGGGTACCGCAAGGCTCAGTGCTGGGACCCCAGTTGTTTACAATATATATTAATGACTTGGATGAGGGAATTAAATGCAGCATCTCCAAGTTTGCGGATGACACGAAGCTGGGTGGCAGTGTTAGCAGTGAGGAGGATGCTAAGAGGATGCAGGGTGACTTGGATAGGTTGGGTGAGTGGGCAAACTCATGGCAGATGCAATTTAATGTGGATAAATGTGAAGTTATCCACTTTGGTGGCAAAAATAGGAAAACAGATTATTATCTGAATGGTGGCCGATTAGGAAAAGGGGAGGTGCAACGAGACCTGGGTGTCATTATACACCAGTCATTGAAAGTGGGCATGCAGGTACAGCAGGCGGTGAAAAAGGCGAACGGTATGCTGGCATTTATAGCGAGAGGATTCGAGTACAGGAGCAGGGAGGTACTACTGCAGTTGTACAAGGCCTTGGTGAGACCACACCTGGAGTATTGTGTGCAGTTTTGGTCCCCTAATCTGAGGAAAGACATCCTTGCCATAGAGGGAGTACAAAGAAGGTTCACCAGATTGATTCCTGGGATGGCAGGTCTTTCATATGAAGAAAGACTGGATGAACTGGGCTTGTACTCGTTGGAATTTAGAAGATTGAGGGGGGATCTGATTGAAACGTATAAGATCCTAAAGGGATTGGACAGGCTAGATGCGGGAAGATTGTTCCCGATGTTGGGGAGGTCTAGAACGAGGGGTCACAGTTTGAGGATAGAGGGGAAGCCTTTTAGGACCGAGGTTAGGAAAAACTTCTTCACACAGAGAGTGGTGAATCTGTGGAATTCTCTGCCACAGCAAACTGTTGAGGCCAGTTCATTAGCTATGTTTAAAAGGAAGTTAGATATGGCCCTTGTGGCTACAGGGGTCACGGGGTATGGAGGGAAGGCTGGGTTCTGAGTTGGATGATCAGCCATGATCATAATAAATGGCGGTGCAGGCTCGAAGGGCCGAATGGCCTACTCCTGCACCTATTTTCTATGTTTCTATGTTTCTATGACACAAAGGTTGGTGGTGTTGTAGATAGTGTAGAGGATTGTCAAAAATTGCAGAGAGACATTGATTGGATGCAGGAGTGGGCTGAGAAGTGGCAGATGGAGTTCAACCCAGAGAAGTGTGAGGTGGTACACTTTGGAAGGGCAAACTCCAAGGCAGAGTACAAAGTAAATGGCAGGATACTTGGTAGTGTGGAGGAGCAGAGGGATCTGGGGGTACATGTCCACAGATCCCTGAAAGTTGCCTCACAGGTAGATAGGGTAGTTAAGAAAGCTTATGGGGTGTTAGCTTTCTAAGTCGAGGGATAGTGTTTAAGAGTCACGATGTAATGATGCAGCTCTATAAAACTCTGGTTAGGCCACAATTGGAATACTGTGTCCAGTTCTGGTCACCTCACTATAGGAAGGATGTGGAAGCATTGGAAAGGGTACAGAGGAGATTTACCAGGATGCTGCCTGGTTTAGAGAGTATGCAGTATGATCAGAGATTAAGGGAGCTTGGGCTTTACTCTTTGGAGAGAAGGAGGATGAGAGGAGACATGATAGAGGTGTACAAGATAATAAGAGGAATAGATAGAGTGGATAGCCAGCGCCTCTTCCTCAGGGCACCACTGCTCAATACAAGAGGACGTGGCTTTAAGGTAAGGGGTGGGAAGTTGAAGGGGGATATTAGAGGAAGGTTTTTTACTCAGAGAGTGGTTGGTGCTTGGAATGCACTGCCTGAGTTAGTGGTGGAGGCAGATATACTCATGAAGTTTAAAAGACTACTAGACAGGTATATGGAGGAATTTAAGGTGGGGTGTTATATGGAAGGCAGATTTTGAGGGTCGGCACAACATTGTGGGCCGAAGGGCCTGTAATGTGCTGTACTATTCTATGTTCTATGTTCTATTGAGAGATCTGACACCTGACCAGGTTCATTTCCCAATACCAAATCAAGTACAGCCTCTCCTCTTGTAGGCTTATCTACATATTGTGTCAAGAAACCTTCCTGAACACACCTAACAAACTCCACCCCATCTAAACCCCTTGCTCTAGGGAGATGCCAATTGATATTTGGGAAATTAAAATCTCCCATCACGATAACTCTGTTATTATTACACCTTACCTTGCCGCACCTGGAGTACTACATGCATTTCTGGTCTCATTACATTCAGGAAGGATATACTGGCTTTGGAGGTGACGCAGAGGAGGTTCACCAGGTTGATTCCAGAGATGAGGGGCTTTGACTATGAGGAAACATTAAGTTGCCTGGGACTGTACTCATTAGAATTCAGAAGAATGAGAGGAGATCTTATCAAAACATATTAAGCTATGAAAGGGATAGATAAGATAGAGGCAGGAAGTTTATTTCCACTAATAGGTAAGACTAGAACTGGGGACATAGCCGCAAGATTCAGGGGAGTAGATCTGGAGATGAGGAGGAACTGCTTTTCCCAGAGGGTAGTGAATCTGTCAAATTCTCTTCCTAATGAAGCAGTGGAGGCTACTTGCTGTGTACATACATCTATTGATGCTTCTGGACACATCTTCAGTGATGTTCCTGGAATCATCGGGTGTTTCGGGTCTTTCAACTTCATACAACCTCCTCCAGGTGACCCAGCCGGGGCTGATCAGACCCCAGCTTGTGTCCAGATGGCTAGCTACTCATGACTCCATGGCTCCCCTCTTTTGAGCCACAGCCATCTTGAGGCCCTCTCTGCCGCATCAGTGGTACTGCGGATGGCTCTCCTCTTCCTCTCTCCCTCGATGCCCAAAATGCTGAAGGCTCTAACTAAAGAACGGGCTATGAATCCCCTACAACCAACCTCCACTGGGAGACACCTCGCTCTGCATCCAGCCTGCTTGAAAGTTTGGATGGATTTTTGCATGATAGGAGAAATAAGGGTTATGGGGGAGAAAGGTAGGCAGATGGAAATGAGTCCATGGTCAGCTCAGCCATGATCTTGTTGAAAAGCGGAGTAGGCTCGATGGGGCAGATGGCAAACTCCTGGTCCAATTTCTTATGTTCTTATTCTTATGATTCCTTATTATTTCGCTTGTGCTCTGAAATCCAGTCTTTGAGTTGACAACATTTTTTTGGACTGATGGTTGCTATAAAATAAATAGGAAAGAGATGTCTCATGTGAAAAGCAGTCTTAGAAATTGATAAGATCTTAGCACCGTAAGAGACAGGAGCAGAACTATGCCATTTGGTCCAATGAGTCTGCACCACCATTCCATCATGGCTGATATAATATCCCTTTCAACACCATTCTCCTGTCTTCTCCCCATCATCTTTGATGCCATTACTAGTCAAGAACCTATCAACCTCCATTTAAATTTACCTAGTGACTTGGTCTCCCAGCTGTCTGTGGCAATGAATTCCACAGATTCACCACCTTCCCGTGTCTTTTCACCCAAACAATTATCCATCATAAATGGAAAAATCAAAGGAAAATTTTATTAAAGGAAAACTGTGATAAATTTATTCTACACGTAAAGGGTTTCTTCTTTTATGTTACTGCGTAGGCTAATTAAAATGGCTTCTTTGTTATGTTATAATTGAAATGGCTTCTTTGTTACGTTAACTGCTGAGAAAGTCCGCCCGCTAGTGGTTTGTTTGGATTATGTTATGGATAAGAGAGTGAACGAACCAATTGGGATAGATGTTATTCTTTTTGTGTGTCTGTAAGTTATTGTGATGTGTGGGTTTTTGGCAGAAGGCACGATAGAGAGATAGGATAGACAAGGTGCTGTGAGTCAGCTAACGGAGTCGGAGCCCAAGCAGGAGTCTGAGGTCCAGGGTGTTCGGTGAGGAGAGGAGACAGAGACGGACTCGTGTGGAGCATCTGGTCAACCACCGTTGTTGGTCCCAGGCGGCAGGTCGAGGTGGTCTGAGGAGATCGCAGGGTGAAGAAGGAAGGTCCCGAGCTTCAACTGTTTGTGCACAAAGAGATTGAACTTTGATAAGTGTGGCACCTTTTATCTTCCTTTTATATTTTATCTCTATTAATTATATAGTTCCAATAATATCTATAAACTGTAATTCATTTAATCGTATCTGGTGTATTGTCTGTTATTTGGTGGGGTGGGTTACATCACACAGCATCCAGACAAACATATTTACCCAGTTTGGCGGGGTCGAGGGCTGTTTCCCTAGACGACAGCCAGTCGAGCAACCCTGAGGCTTGCCAGAGGGCTACATACAGAAAAAGCAACCATTGCGATCCTCCATGGTTTCAGCAAAAGGAAAAGGTGCTTTCTACAGAGCCATTGTCAGAGCTGGGATGGTGGATATTGTCAATAACACAGACAATTATTGTCTATCACTAACTACTTGTGAACTAAGGAGGCAATAATGAGTCAACCATGTACTGTAGGTGGGACTGAAATCACTTTTGGGCCAGACCAGATAAGGATAACAAATTTCAAAATGATTTTCCATTGTTAAACATCACTCTACTGCTAAACCTCCAGGCATTGTACAAGAAGGTTTTATATTCACTGCTCATGTGCTAGGCAGGAATGATTATGTTCAAAGTAACTGTCAGACTGGCTGACTTCATATGTACTGATGAAATACATTTTCTCAGGAACTTCCAAGTATCATAGCCAACCTTTTATCCCTACTTTGCCTTCACTTAACACTTAAATTAATTTCTAAGTGTTCTGCCTTTACCTATTACAAATTAACATTAACCTCTCTTTTATTTCAATAGCCAACTTTGGTAGACTGTGAATTTTGAACATGCTACAATTTTTGAGCAGAATATAGCTCAAATGCAAAGGAACATTTTAAATTACTTATTTATTACTGCTCAGTCCCGTGATTTATTGCTGTTATTTTACAATGCATAGAATATTCTGAAGCGGAGTCCACATAATCTCTGTGCACATCATTACTGTTGCCTCAGCTGCATCAAAATGGAATTTACCACTGTGCAGATTCCACAGCAACCATTGCATTGTGTAACAAGAGAAATAACATGCTCATGCAAGGCATAACATTTCCAAACTGTCCAAAGTGTCCAACTCCAGAAAAGACTTGGAATTAGTTTTATTTGCACAGGTTAAAAGCAAGGCATGAAATATAGAAACATAGAAACATAGAAAATAGGTGCAGGAGTAGGCCATTCGGCCCTTCGAGCCTGCACCGCCATTTATTATGATCATGGCTGATCATCCAACTCAGAACCCAGCCTTCCCTCCATACCCCCTGACCCCTGTAGCCACAAGGGCCATATCTAACTTCCTTTTAAACATAGCTAATGAACTGGCCTCAACAGTTTGCTGTGGCAGAGAATTCCACAGATTCACCACTCTCTGTGTGAAGAAGTTTTTCCTAACCTCGGTCCTAAAAGGCTTCCCCTCTATCCTCAAACTGTGACCCCTCGTTCTAGACCTCCCCAACATCGGGAACAATCTTCCCGCATCTAGCCTGTCCAATCCCTTTAGGATCTTATACGTTTCAATCAGATCCCCCCTCAATCTTCTAAATTCCAACGAGTACAAGCCCAGTTCATCCAGTCTTTCTTCATATGAAAGACCTGCCATCCCAGGAATCAATCTGGTGAACCTTCTTTGTACTCCCTCTATGGCAAAGATGTCTTTCCTCAGATTAGGGGACCAAAACTGCACACAATACTCCAGGTGTGGTCTCACCAAGGCCTTGTACAACTGCAGTAGTACCTCCCTGCTCCTGTACTCGAATCCTCTCGCTATAAATGCCAGCATACCGTTCGCCTTTTTCACCGCCTGCTGTACCTGCATGCCCACTTTCAATGACTGGTGTATAATGACACCCAGGTCTCGTTGCACCTCCCCTTTTCCTAATCGGCCACCATTCAGATAATAATCTGTTTTCCTATTTTTGCCACCAAAGTGGATAACTTCACATTTATCCACATTAAATTGCATCTGCCATGAGTTTGCCCACTCACCCAACCTATCCAAGTCACCCTGCATCCTCTTAGCATCCTCCTCACTGCTAACACTGCCACCCAGCTTCGTGTCATCCGCAAACTTGGAGATGCTGCATTTAATTCCCTCATCCAAGTCATTAATATATATTGTAAACAACTGGGGTCCCAGCACTGAGCCTTGCGGTACCCCACTAGTCACCGCCTGCCATTCTGAAAAGGTCCCGTTTATTCCCACTCTTTGCTTCCTGTCTGCTAACCAATTCTCCACCCACACCAATACCTTACCCCCAATACCGTGTGCTTTAAGTTTGCACACTAATCTCCTATGTGGGACCTTGTCAAAAGCCTTTTGAAAATCCAAATATACCACATCCACTGGTTCTCCCCTATCCACTCTACTAGTTACATCCTCAAAAAATTCTATGAGATTCGTCAGACATGATTTTCCTTTCACAAATCCATGCTGACTTTGTCCGATCATTTCACCGCTTTCCAAATGTGCTGTTATCACATCCTTGATAACTGACTCCAGCAGTTTCCCCACCACCGACGTTAGGCTAACCGGCCTATAATTCCCCGGTTTCTCTCTCCCTCCTTTTTTAAAAAGTGGGGTTACATTAGCCACCCTCCAATCCTCAGGAACTAGTCCAGAATCTAACGAGTTTTGAAAAATTATCACTAATGCATCCACTATTTCTTGGGCCACTTCCTTAAGCACTCTGGGATGCAGACCATCTGGCCCTGGGGATTTATCTGCCTTCAATCCCTTCAATTTACCTAACACCACTTCCCTACTAACATGTATTTCGCTCAGTTCCTCCATCTCACTGGACCCTCTGTCCCTTACTATTTCTGGAAGATTATTTATGTCCTCCTTAGTGAAGACAGAACCAAAGTAATTATTCAATTGGTCTGCCATGTCCTTGCTCCCCATAATCAATTCACCTGTTTCTGTTTGCAGGGGACCTACATTTGTCTTTATCAGTCTTTTCCTTTTTACATATCTATAAAAGCTTTTACAGTCCGTTTTTATGTTCTCTGCCAGTTTTCTCTCATAATCTTTTTTCCCCTTCCTAATTAAGCCCTTTGTCCTCCTCTGCTGAACTCTGAATTTCTCCCAGTCCTCAGGTGAGCCACTTTCTCTGGCTAATTTGTATGCTACTTCTTTGGAATTGATACTATCCCTAATTTCTCTTGTCAGCCACGGGTGCACTACCTTCCTTGATTTATTCTTTTGCCAAACTGGGATGAACAATTGTTGTAGTTCATCCATGCAACCTTTAAATGCCTGCCATTGCATATCCACTGTCAATCCTTGAAGTGTCATTTGCCAGTCTATCTTAGCTAATTCATGTCTCATACCTTCAAAGTTACCCCTCTTTAAGTTCAGAACCTTTGTTTCTGAATTAACTACGTCACTCTCCATGTTAATGAAGAATTCCACCATATTATGGTCACTCTTACCCAAGGGGCCTCTCACGACAAGATCGCTAATTAACCCTTCCTCATTGCTCAAAACCCAGTCCAGAATAGCCTGCTCTCTAGTCGGTTCCTCGACATGTTGGTTCAAAAAACCATCCCGCATACATTCCAAGAAATCCTCTTCCTCAGCACCTTTACCAATTTGGTTCACCCAGTCTACATGTAGATTGAAGTCACCCATTATAACTGCTGTTCCTTTATTGCACACATTTCTAATTTCCTGTTTAATACCATCTCCGACCTCACTACTACTGTTAGGTGGCCTGTACACAACTCCCACCAGCGTCTTCTGCCCCTTAGTGTTACGCAGCTCTACCCATATCGATTCCACATCTCCCCGGCTTATGTCCTTCCTTTCTATTGCGTTAATCTCTTTTTTAACCAGCAACGCCACCCCACCTCCCCTTCCTTCGTGTCTATCCCTCCTGAATATTGAATATCCCTGAACGTTGAGCTCCCATCCCTGGTCACCCTGGAGCCATGTCTCTGTGATCCCAACTATATCATAATCATTAATAACAATCTGCACTTTCAATTCATCCACCTTATTACGAATGCACTTATTACGAAATAGACAGGAATCAGCCACCAGTCAAAAATCTTGAACTGGAATTCACCTCCCCTTGGAATTTGCTGGGAATCTTTGGATGTGTTAGTGCCTATCAACAAAGCCACCCTGAATTACAGAAGTGTAAAATTTTGATGTTCTGGTGAAGGTATTACCACATCGTTTTAATAGAGGAACTCCAGAACTTAGCCCAACGTAAAATGAGAGAGTAATAACATACTTCAAATCATATTGGTATATGCCTTGGTGGAGAAGCTTCTAGTGGTGTGTTTTGGGAGGTATTGTTGTGACAGAGTAACTGCGGGGCACATTGTAGCTTTGGTGCATTGGTGGTGGTAGGAATGGATGTTTAGACTGACTGACGGGCTAACAATTAAATGGGTTGCTTTGTCATTCGTGGTTTGAACTTCTTAAGTATTGCTGGAGCTGTATTCATCCAGGTAAAGCAGGAACTCCACCAATCCCCAGACCTGTGTCTTTAGATCAAAGGCTTTGGTAAGTCAGCAAGAGAGTCAATCAGCACATACTACCTCATATCTGGCTGGTCTGTAAATGCAATATAAAAGCAGGCTGGTTCAGTTAACTTTATGATTCGTAGTGATAACTTCCCCTTCCCTAAAATCATTACTATCCAGTATTAATGATGGAAATGAATTGAATATCAAAGGTTATGTAGTTAGACTTTTTGGAGATGGTCATTGCCTTTCACTTGTGTGACACAAATACTGCTTGTTGTGAATTGGATCCATTCTCAGCCATGGCTGGTACCGAGTTGTTTTTCTCCACAAGTGGCCCATCAAAAACAAAAATTAAAAACCCTAAGCTTGAGAAACTCACACTTGCAATGTTCCCAATTTCAGCTGTCTCCTCCTCCAGAGCTACCAATTATTCCATACAAAAAAGAACATCCTAGTGAAGATCAGTCGAAGAGATTTGGTATCGCCAATACTTTTAAAGTAAATTTTTGTTTGTTCATCATAAGATATTAGGCATGCAGTGTGATAAATCAGTGGCAATGAGAAAGTGATAAAACATTGGAAACAGCTTGTGACTTTCTCTGCTCTAACTACTTGGTTATTTTCATCAGCTCTATATTGCCCAGGAAGCAGACCACTGTCTTTACCACAAAACTCCCTTTCATTCTATTTCCTGCCTTACTCCTCCTTGCTCTTGTATAGCTCACCATACCAATGAGATCTTTGTCCAATCTACTCCCATTAAATCAATTCCCTTTATCTGTTCAGCTACTTACTGACCTTTGTTTCAACCCCCTCACCTATTTCTTCTGATATTCAGCTCCCAAATTCTCTAATTTCTTCTCTTTAAGTTCCTTTTTAAAGACCTTTAATACCATTGCCTAGCTTCTCTATGCCTAGTTTTCTCAATCCCTTTTTGCCTCTTGTTGTCAGAGTGCTTAGGAGGTTTTATTTAGTATTGGATGAACCCCAATATTCCTCAGCTAAAATTGGGAAGCCAATTGAATTGAAAGTCAAAAGGAAAATTTAATTTGTATGTCTCACACTACCTTTGCCCATTTCAACTCCAGAAAGTTATTGAATTCAATGGAAAATTTGTGGAAAGAAAATTAAAACCAAGGGACACTTTAACGGAAGAGATCAAGCATTGAATGCAGTTCAAGGTGTCGTCAGTTGGAGGTCTGTCATGGATTGTATTCATGACTGATATTCCTAGATCCATTGGAAATCAGAAGACACAAGTGCAGAGCACAAAAGGTGATTAGCACAGGGTTAGATGTGATCTTATTGCACAGCAGAGCAAGATTGAAGGGCTTCCTGCTTCTGATCTTTTTCTTCATACATATTGTGCAACTGAAATACTTACAGTCAGTCTTGAGAAATATTTTCAGCAGGTCCAGTTGAATGGCAATTTCTGACCCATATGGTCTTTGTCCACCTCTTAAATACTTAAGCACCTCTCTTCCTGCCTGAGGTTTGTCTCCAATGCATATAATTAATTGATTAAAGCTGTTTCAGTACTCATGTTGGCTTTTTATTTTCTTTGGATCTTTCCTTACTTCCATCACATGTGCTATTTTCATTTCATTTTCTACAGTCATTTTTACTCCTAGTACATATTTCTAGGACATACTTCCTGACTCTGTAGGCCAGTTTTGTTTTTTACTATTTGCCAGAAATCCTCATATCACATCTTAACTTGTTATAAAACTGATTGATAGTCCCCAATGTTCTGATCTATGTACATTGTTTCCTGAACTCTGGCTCTTTTGCACTCCACTCCCACTCTCTGAAGAACACTGTGACCTCTTGTAGATTGTTTTCACTCCCAATAGCACACACTCTGCCTTTGACTTAGAATTAAGTCCCCTAGCCTAGACAATGGCTTAGACTTTTCATTCACATGTAACTTTTGATATTTTAGTATTTTAAAAGGAAGAAACTAATGGCTTCAGAAAGAATAAGAACTAGAGTTAATCAAAACCAAACACAACAGAATGCATTGTAAGTAATTGTGAATCAAATGTGACTTACTTCCACATATGTAAAACTTCCCTGTTTCACACCTAGTGAAGAGCAATTAAAGTGAACATGACACACAAAATGCTTGAGGATCTATGGATGACTATAAACAGACAATGTTTTGGGCCTCAACCATTCATCAGGACCTGAAACCTTGACTGTTTATAGATGCTGTCTGATTTGCTCAGTTCCTCTAGCTTTTTGTGTACATTGCTTAATATCTCCAGCATCTTCACAACCTCTTGTATTTATGAAAGTAAATATTAAACATTGTTTATTCCCACCCAAGATCTCCGGCTGATGAGAGGAAAAAATCTCTCCACTATTTGTATTTTCTTCCATAGATGCTGCCTGACCAGTTGAGTTCCTCCAGTATTTTGTGTCTGTTGAAAAATTTTTCAACTCTTCAACAATACCTTTATACTCTATCTACCAGTATATGACATGCTTGCAATCTGAGATTGATGATGAAGATAGTATGAGACATAGAAATTATATCTTCTTTGTAGTTCTGAGGTAAGGATGATTTTGTCAACTACATAATTAAAAGTTAGGAGCATAAGAATATAGGAAACAGAAAGAGGAATACACCAATCAATCTCTCAGGTCAGCTTGACCATTCATTAAGTTCATAGCTGATGCAATTTTGGCTTCAAATCACTCTCCTGCTTGATCCCCTTCACCCTGACTCCCTTGTAGTTTAAATGTGTTATTCTTTGCCATAACTCGTCAATGACACAGGGAAGAAATTCCTTTTCATTCTATATATGTAACCCTTATTCTGAAACTGGGTTCCCTGCTCTGAATGAAACATATTGCCAGCTCTCACTCTTTCAATCCCCCTCAGAGTCATTCTTCACCAAATCCTTTTCTCCAGGAATCAACTGTGAACACTATACTGCACTGCCTCCAATACAAGTGCATCTCTCCAAAAATATTGAGACCAAAATTTCACTTAGTATTCCAAGTGCAGTCTTATCAGCATCTTTTAAAATTGTGTCAAACTGGCATGTAATTTCAGTTTCTGAGGCCAGTGTCAGGGCATCCTTCAAGTGGTTGTATTCCAGATGATGTTCTTGATTGAGTATTAAGGACTGCATGAACCAACTGGCTAGTGTTCTCATTTGTGGTCTGAAGTTTCTATCTGCTTCAAAAAGGCATCTATTGTGCTGGTGTCCAAGAGTGTGGTGATCTGTCTCAATAGCTATGTCCAGTAGTGCTTACATCAACTGTAGCAAAATGCTTTAAGAAGCCATTAATGGTGTGAATCAACTCTTGGCTCAGACATGACCTGGATCCACTCTAGATTCCCTACTGATACGATGGGTCAACAACAGATGTAATTTCTCTGGCTCTTCATTTTGCTCTGGAGTAAAAGGACAACAAGAATTCGTATATCATGCCTGCTGTTCATTAACTACAGCTTGGCGCTCATCCCACTCAAACTCATCATCCAACTTCAAGACTTCGGCTTTCCGACATCCCTCTACAACTGGTTTCTCAACTTTCTCAGTGGCAGACCTCAATCAGTGCTGATTGTTAATAACACAGGGCAGCACGGTGGCGTAATACTGTTATTGTGCCAGCAACCTGCATTCAATTCCTGATGCTCCCCGTAAGTGATGTTTACATTCCCTCTGTGACCGAATGGGTTGACCCTGGGTGCTCCGGTTTCCTCCTACATTCCAAAGGTGTGCGGGTAAGTAGGTTGATTGGCCACATCGGTATAATTTGTCAGGGGTATTTGGGCACCATAGTAGTGCAGCGATTAGTGTGACACTGTTGCAGCTTGGGGTGTTCAGAGTTCAGAATTCATTCCTGGTGCTGTTTTGTAAGAAGTCTCTGTACTCCCCGTGGAATGCATGGGTTTTCTTTGGCATCTCCAGTTTCCTCCCACAGTCCAAAGACACACTGGGTAAGTTAGTTGCTTATTGCAAAGTGTTCTGTGATTAGGTTAAGTTTAAATCGGGGTTGCAGGGGTGGGAACTGTTTGAAGGGCCGGAAGGGCCTACCGCATACCTATACCGCCAAATAAAAATCTCCTCCTCGATGATTATCGAAACAGGTGTATTTCAAGATTGCATGTTTAGCCCACTGCTCTACTCTCTATACACACAGCTGTGTGACTAAGCACAGATCCAACCACATCTTCAGATATGCTGACAGTACAACCGTTGTTGGACACACCACAGGCAGGAAAGAGCCAGCTCGGTGGACCGAGATGGACACCTAGTTGAGTGTTGCAAAACAACCTCTTGCTCATTGTCAGCAAAACTAAGGAACTGATTGTTGACTTCAGGAAGGGGAAGGAGGACGAACATGTATCAGTCTACATTGGTGACTAGCAGGGGAGAGAATTAGCAGCTTTAAATTCCTGAGCATTAAAAAGTAGTATTACCTGTTCTGGGCCCAACACATCGATGTAAAAAAAAACATAGAAACATAGAAAACTTACAGCACAATAGAGGCCCTTCAGTCCACAATGCTGTGCTGAACATGTCCTTACCTTAGAACTTACCCAGGGTTACCCATAACCCTCTATTTTTCTGAGCTCCATGTACCTGTCCAGGAGTCTCTTAAAAGACCCTATGGTATCCACCTCCACCACGGTCACTGGCAGCCCATTTCACGCACACTCCACTCTGCTTAAAAAAACTTACCCCTGACATCTCCTCTGTACCTACTTCCAAGCACCTTAAAACTGTGCCCTCTTGTGCTAGCCATTGCAGCCCTGGGAAAAAGGCTCTGACTATCCACACGATCAATGCCTGTCATCATTTTATACACCTCTATCAGGTCACCTCTCATCCTCCATCGCTCCAAGGGAAAAAGGCCGAGTTCACTCAACCTATTCTCATAAGGCATGCTCCCCAATCCAGGCAACATCCTTGTAAATCCCCTCTGCACCTTTTCTCTGGTTTCCACATCATTCCTATAGTGAGGCGACAAGAACTGAGCACAGTACTCCAAGTGGGGTCTGACCAGGGTCCTATATAGCTGCAACATTACCTTTCGTAGTCATAAGGAAAATGCACCGTTTTCTTTATTTTCTTCGGAGCTTAAGGAGATTTGGCTTATCACTGAATATCAAACAAACTTTTCTCAGTAATCTGTTGAAAGTGTCCTGACTGGTTGTATAATGGTTTAGTAAGGCAATTCAAATTTGCCAGATTATAAGAAGTTGCAAAGGATAGTGGACATATGCATCATCGACATACCTCTCCCCACCACTGATAGTATCTACAGGAGGCAGCACCTCAAGAATGCTGCTTCAATTAATTTTCATTGTGACATCTACATGTACACACGACAATAAACTCGATAACCAGCATTCCATTTTTCCACATTATACTCAATCTGGCAATCTCTCGACCATTCATTTAATCTATACATGAATTTACCAGGCTCTTCGTATGCTCCCCAAAACTTCATAAAGTGACTCAATGAAATGTTAGTTCAGTCTAAGGACTGTGTGGCTCAGTCTGGTTTGCAATACTTTGTTTCCTTGGAGTGGAAATTATAAGAGATATGGGTAGACGGATCGTGGGAAATCTATGTCTGCAGCAAAACATCCATAACCACAAAAGTTTAAGGGTAGAACAGGACATCGAGCACAGAACATTACCGCACTGTGCAGGCCCATCAGCCCACAGTGTTGTGCCAACATTTTAACCTGTTCCAAGATCAACTGAGCCACCTTCTCCTACATGGCCCCTCATTTTTCTGCCAACCATGTGCTCATTTGAGAGTTTCTTATATGCCCCTATTATACCTGTCCAAATGACCCCATTCTCAAAAGATTTGAGTGGATAACATCAAATAAGCACAATATGAAAATAGTAATGTTTTTATCAATGACAGGAATAATGCTTGACCTAATGCAAGTTTATATACATATGTATATTTTATATATTGTTCTCTTATTTAAATTTATAGGCTTTTAAAATTATTGCACTGTACCGCTGCTGCAAACAGCAAATTAAACCTGACTGTAATTCTTAAAATTATGTTCCTTTCTATTAGCCATTTCTGCCCTGGGAAGAAGTCTCTAGCTATCCACTCTACTTATGCCTCTTATCATCTTGTACACCTCTATCAAGTCATCTTTCATCCATTTTGCTCCAAAGAGAGCTCTAGTTTGCTCAGACTACCTATAAGACACACTCTCTAGTCCAGGCAGCATCCTGGTAGATCTCCTCTGCACCTTTTCGAGAAGCTTATACATCCTTCCTATAATGAGGCAATGAGATCTGAACACAATATTCCAAGTATGGTCTGAGTTAGAGGTGATTTGAGGAAGGACATTTTCATCAGTGTGGTGGGATTCTTGAATGTACTGCTTGGAAGATTATTCAAAATTCAGTTTATTGTTGTGTCTTCAAGTACATCTATGCACAGATGCAGTGAAAAAAAATATTTGAAACAGCGAATAAAAACATTCACAAGAAAGATGCAATTAAAACGAAAAAAAACTGGAAGTTCATTTTAGTGCAAAATAATCAAAGTGGTCAGAGTGTTGTTAAACCGAGAGATTAGGATTTTGCCGGTTTCATTAAGAACATAATAATAGAGGAGAAGTAGCTATTCTTGAAACTGATGGTATGGGCCTTCAGGGTTCTGTACCTCATGCTCGTTGGTAGCTGCAAAAAGATGCCAAAGGAGATCTTTAATGGTTGATGCTGCCTTCTTGAATTAGTACCTGCTGTAGGTACTATCAATGGTGGGGAGGGATGTGTCAATGATATATTGAGCAAAGTCCAATATTCTGCTACTTATAGTTCCTGTGTACCTGACTTGCTGTACCAGGCCCTGAGGCAACCTGAAATGACATGACTACAGTCTGAGTACTTGTAAACGGGATCAGAGGGATGGGTGCCTGATGCTTAGCTATAGACAAGGTGAACCTCTGTAACTCTGTTAACCTATAACTTTGTTAGCATTAGCAAATTTTGCTGAAGTGCATTAGGTCTGTTCATCCAAGTCATCGATGTACACTGCGGTGACCCACTTTCCAGCACACACGAACTGGCTCACAAAACGACGCGCGCCGGCAGAGTGGCCGGCCCCAAAAAGGGCGCCAGGCCATCTTCACCAGCAGGGGTAAAATCCCGTGCGCGGAAAGGGTCTGGAAATATGCATTCCCTACAGCAGTCCCGCCCGGGGAGGGCGGGAACGGGAAGGTTTTAAAGAAGGCCGCGAAGTTTAAATAAATCTCTTTTATCGCAACTCCAACTCACCGACTACGTGTCGTTATTCTAGTGCTGTGTGTAGCACACCGCTACAATTAGTGACCCCGACGGCCCAAACAATATTTGGACAAGAGATGACCAACGCCGCATCTGTTCACGCAGTTTCGTTAAAACTGCCAAGCTTCTGGATGCTGCAACCCCGTTTATGGTTCGAACAAGCAGAGGCCCAATTCCACATTTGGCAGATCACGTCGGGGTCATGAATTGTAGCGGTGTGCTATACACAGCGCTAGAATAACGACACGTAGTCGGTGAGTTGGAGTTGCGATAAAAGAGATTTAATCAATCTTCGCGGCCTTCTTTAAAGCCTTGACGTAGCTACCGGCCAACCCCGCCCCATCATCCCGGCAGCCTGGCGGCAAGTTTTCAACTCCATTCACAACTTAGCGCACCCCTCCATCAGGACAACCGTTCGTCTGGTCTCCAACAGATTCGTTTGGCATGGACTTTGTAAACAGGTCAGTGAATGGGCCAAAACATGTACGCAGTGCCAAACGGCCAAGGTGCAGCGGCACACCAAGACTCCGCCACAGCAGTTCGAACCCACCCGCCGGAGGTTCGACCACGTTCATCTGGATATCGTGGGACCCCTGCCAGTGTCACAAGGAGTACGGTACCTCCTAACTATGATAGACCGGTTCACCAGATGGCCAGAGGCGGTCCCGCTCACCGACACCACCTCCGAATCCTGTGCCCGAGCACTGATCGCAACCTGGGTAGCACGCTTTGGGGTACCGGCCCATATTACCTCTGACAGGGGCGCCCAGTTCACCTCCAGCCTGTGGTCGGCTATGGCCAGCCTTTTAGGATCGCAGCTACACCACACAACTGCCTACCACCCACAGTCAAACGGACTAGTGGAGCGTTTCCACTGTCACCTGAAGTCGGCTCTCATGGCTTGCCTGGAAGGGCCTAACTGGGTGGACGAACTTCCCTGGGTCCTGCTCAGAATCCGCATGACGCCCAAGGAGGATCTGCACACCTTGTCGGCCGAGTTGGTGTACGGCGCACCCCTGGTAGTCCCAGGAGAGTTCATACCAGCCCCAAGGGGGCAAGAGGAAGAACCCACAGCAGTCCTGGATGGACTACATGAGAGGCTCGGTAACCTGGCCCCCATACCCATTTCACAGCACGGGCAGAGCCTGACCTGTGTACCCAAAGACCTGCAGAACTGTAAGTCTCTTTTTGTACGATGGGGCGGACACCGGGCACCGCTACAGCAGCCCTACGAGGGGCCGTTTAAAGTGATCAGAAACAATGGGTCCACGTTCGTGCTGGACATTGGGGGGAGAGAGGAGGTTTTCACGGTGGACCGACTCAAACCGGCCCATGTGGACTTGGCGTAGCCGGTCCGGGCTCAGGCACTGTGGCGCAGAGGCAGACCTCCCCAACAGAGGCCGACCTCCGAAACAGAGGCCGATCCAGACTGTGGACATTGGGGGATGTATTGCCGGTTCTGGCGGCGGGGGTGGGGTGGGGTTATGTGGTGACCCACTTTCCAGCACACACGAACTGGCTCACAAAACGACGCGCGCCGGCAGAGTGGCCGGCCCCAAAAAGGGCGCCAGGCCATCTTCACCAGCAGGGGTAAAATCCCGTGCGCGGAAAGGGTCTGGAAATATGCATTCCCTACAGCAGTCCCGCCTGGGGAGGGCGGGAACGGGAAGGCTTTAAAGGAGGCCGCGAAGTTTGAATAAATCTCTTTTATCGCAACTCCAACTCGCCGACTACGTGTCATTATTCTAGTGCTGTGTGTAGCACACCGCTACAACACTATGGATTTCTGAGTCCCAGCAGTGATCATTATGGCACCCCACTGGCTACTGAATGATAATCCAAAAAAATGAATTATTTATCCAAACTCTTTTTTCTCTAGCTACAGCCCAATCCTGTCAACGTATTATTGATAACCCCCTGCTCTCCCATGTAGTGAAAGTTTATGTGGCATCTTTTAGAATGTCTTCAGGAAATCCATCTAATAGTTCCCATTTTGTCGCATCTTCAATAAAATTTAGTAACATTGTCAAATACAATTTTCCTTCCTTTAAACTGTGTATATTTTGCATTTTATAAATGTCCTGATTTTGCCACCTTAATAATGGATTCCAGCATTTTCCCAATGAGAAGTGCAGGACTAACTGGCCTGTGATTATTGCTTTCTCTCTCCCTCTCTTTTTGAATCTTGTATATACATGTGTCATTTTTCAATGAGGCTTCTCTAGAATCAAAGGAATTTCTACAAGCCAATAAATCTCCTTTCTCTACAGTGCCAGAATATGGGCTGTTAAGTGACTTGTTGGCCTTTCATCCTATTAGTTAATTTAATTTCCTTTTTTTTCTTGTGACAGAGACACATTTAAGTTTCCCTGGCATCCCTTGATTGTTTATTACTATTATTGGGAATTTTTGTGTGTCATCCACAGTGAAGGCCAGTCCAATATAAATACTGAGAATCTCGACCGTTTTTCTAATTCCCATTAATTATTCCTTGTTACTTTAGTTATTCTTACTCTTACTCTCACTTTCTGCTCATAATCTGTATTTAATCCCTTGTTATTTTATATGGCAACGTCTCTATATTTTTGTCTCTCTCTCTCAACTTGCACTTAATATGGTTATGTTTATTTTGTCATGTAATTCATGTACAATTTATGTCAATTTAAGTTCATCATCGCACGTTTGTTATGTTTGTAATGTGTCATGCTGTTACTGCAAAAAAAAACACTATCTACCATGGCATTTCTACTCAAGCTATGTATTACAATAACTTTAACCTGAATTTGAATATGAAAAATGATTGACACCTACACAGGTTATGTGCTAGTATTTGAATTTGTCCAATGTCATATGCTTCAATGGCCAACCTGAAAACTGCCTGAGGACAATTAATATTGAGAAGCTAAGGCTACTACTGGATTTTCTCAGTAGTCTTACAGGTTGAGTCTAAGATCTTGCCTGGCTGTTTTCATCTATGGTACTCAACAACTCCTGGGGACAAATAAGTGGGATGGGAACCATGACATTTGACTATCCAGATACACAGGTGTGCATGAATGAATGAAGCAGGAGTACGCAGATGCATAGCTTATAGACCACACTTGAGATCTGGGTTTAATCCTGAAGATGGATGCTGTCTGTGTGGAATTGGCATCATCGCATTGTGATCATATCGGCTTACTCCTGGTGCTCTGATTTCCTCCCACGTCCCAAAGACATGCAGTTCGGTTAGTTAATTGGCCACTATAAATTGCCGCTCGTGTGTAGAATCTGGGGAGAGTTGATGAGAATTTTGGATTAATAGATTAGATTGGATACAAATGGGTGGTTCATGGTTGGCACCGACCATAGGCGCATTCATCTTCAGAATTTATTCAAATGCAATCAGAAGTAGACATAGGACTCATATTACAACATTAAAACGAGGTCAACCTGTACTTGTCTCATGTGGGCATCATAAACATTTAAAAGCAACAAAATTCAAGATTCATTTACCATGAAAGAATGAAAAAATTATACAACCTTAAGATTTGCTTGCTTCCAGGTAGCCAAAATAAACCAATTTAAAGAAAAAAAAGAATAAAAATAAAAATAACAGACCAACACTCGATGTGTAAGAGAAAAAAAATACAAGTCATACAAACAATTGAAGCAAACAACAACAATCTGAGCGAAAAATGAGTCCTCAGATCCAAACTCCGGAGTAGCCCAGAGTAGGCCCAAAGCCTCACTTTTCAGTTCATCTTATTAGCGGGCATGGAGCACAGCTCTTAGGGCAGTCTTCATAGCCTCAGCACCATGGAGATAACTATCGCGGGGAATGAATAAAATCAGCTCTTGTCCTGACCGACACCCTGTCTTTTCAGTCTATCTGGCCCAGCATTTAAATCGTCTAAACAGCACATTGTACCTTGCACGAGGGCCTAGGCACCACTACTGCGGAGGACTCGGGGCCTAGACTATGCCCCGGGCCCTGAGTTCGTCACCCAACCCAAAGAAGAAGAAGATGGTGGTGCGATGCAGCGCGCACGGCCACTCCAGTGAATGATATCTGTTATGTGTCAAGCAGGGTACTGTGCACAATTCTAATTTGATGGAGACAGACGTGAGAGTACGGAGGAACATCTGGAGAAACTTCTGAAATGCCCGCTTTGCTGCCGCTGCTCCTGTGTGGTCCGGAATCTCCGGAGGAGGAGGCCTCGAATCCTCGGCTTTGCTTGTTTCGGCGGCCGGGGTGAGGTCGAAGGCGCTCGGCAGAGGATGGCGCTCAGGAGGCTGTATCAATGGGGCTGGTTGGAGGCTGAAAGTTTTTGGACAGAAGGGCTCAGAGCCAGCTGTGGCTGAGTGCTTCAAATGCATTGGTAGTTGTCGGTGCCTGGAGGTTTATGGCAGGGAGTTTCTCCCTTTTGCCGCCTGCTATCGGGGACTATCGGGAGTCGATCGGGACTTTGAGACCTTTTTTACCGTGCCCATGATCTGCTCTTTATCAACTTATGGTATTGCTTTACACTGCAGTAACTATATGTTATAATTATGTGGTTCTGTCAGTGTTAGTCTTTGGTTTGTCCTGTTTTTCTGTGATATCATTCTGGAGGAACATTGTATCGTTTCTTAATGCATGCATTTCTAAATGAGAATAAATGAGGACTGAGTGTCCTCATAATCTAATCTAATCTAAACTCTTCAAATCAGTTTGGCGCCCAGAGTGATCCAATCTTACACCTGGGCAGTTGTGCGAGCATCTAAATCAAATCTTCTCTGCCTGGACCCTGACTTCTCCTTATGGTGCCTAGAGCAATCCAACCTCACTCCTACGCCAGCTGTATGGACATATAGATATGCCAGGTAGCAGTAGTTTATATACAGTATACATATCTGTTGACTGTGAATTTGTCACTGACGTCCTGAAAAATGGGAATGGGAACAGCAATGTTAGCTTTTTCAATGTAGAGTAAATCCTGGTGTTTGATGCAGAATCAAAGCTTTAAAATTATCAGACAGTATACATGCAACACATCAAAGTTGCTGGTGAATGCAGCAGGCCAGGCAGCATCTCTAGGAAGAGGTACAGTCGACGTTTCAGGCCGAGACCCTTCGTCAGGACTAACTGAAAGAAGAGCTAGTAAGAGATTTGAAAGTGGGAGGGGGAGGGGGAGATCCAAAATGATAGGAGAAGACAGGAGGGGGAGGGATGGAGCCAAGAGCTGGGCAGGTGATTGGCAAAAGGGGTATGAGAGGATCATGGGACAGGAGGCCCAGGGAGAAGGAAAACGCGGGGGGGAAAGCCCAGAGGATGGGCAAGGGGTATAGTCAGAGGGACAGAGGGAGAAAAAGGAGAGTGAGAGAAAGAATGTGTGTATATAAATAAATAACAGATGGGGTACGAGGGGGAGGCGGGGCACCGGCGGAAGCCAGAGAAGTCAATGTTCATGCCATCAGGCCGGAGGCCACCCAGACGGAATATAAGGTGCCGTTCCTCCAACCGGAGTGTGGCCCCGCCTCCCCCTCGTGCCCCATCCGTTATTTATTTATATACACACATTCTTTCTCTCACTCTCCTTTTTCTCCCTCTGTCCCTCTGACTATACCCCTTGCCCATCCTCTGGGTTTTTACCCCCCTCCCCCTTTTCCTTCTCCCTGGGCCTCCTGTCCCATGATCCTCTCATACCCCTTTTGCCAATCACCTGCCCAGCTCTTGGCTCCATCCCTCCCCCTCCTGTCCTCTCCTATCATTTTGTATCTCCCCCTCCCCCTCCCACTTTCAAATCTCTTACTAGCTCTTCTTTCAGTTAGTCCTGACGAAGGGTCTCGGCCTGAAACGTCGACTGTACCTCTTCCTAGAGATGCTGTCTGGCCTGCTGTGTTCACCAGCAACTTTGATGTGTTGCTTGAATTTCCAGCATCTGCAGAATTCCTCGTGTGAGACAGTATACATGCCTGTTTACTGAAAATAAAAACATTTGGAAATTTCTCAGATGTCTGAAAGCATGCATGTCAAGTCAAAAAAAAAGAATAAAAGCTGAAGAACAAGATGCACATCAAGATTTTGATAAGTGAGCCAAATACTCAAAGCAAGCCTGACATAAGTTATAATGTTCACATCAGCAGGATTGCTTCACTACCAATATCTCACACTTCCTGTTTCCAAGACCTGTCCAAAGATTGCCTAAATGTTAATCAAAACCAAAGGCAGACCTAGGATAGTATGGTTAATTGGTCTAGAAAGGAAAGAAACTGACAGATTGCACTGGAAATAAGATACAGTAACAGATAGCAGAAGTTTATGTTTGCTCCTATTTTTTTTTTCTCTGAATACAGCCGGGCTTGGCTAATGCTTCCATCAATAACAGGGTTATCCAAGAAAGCACACAACTTGAGATTTATTTACTTCAGGCTCTTACATTTAGTGCATAAATCGTAGGGAGTTTATAGCAGTCACAGTGTTCAGACTGTGTTAAATGCAGTTTTTCTTTCTATTCCATTACACATCAATTTCTTTGTATGATATCAGAAGCAACAGATTTTAATATATGACAAATAATATCATCTATAGTATTTGCCTTCTCTTTCCAAAGACCCCTTTCTCAACAGATTTGAGTGAATAAAATCAAATAAACACAATATGGAGATAGTAAAGTATAAACTTTGCTTTTATCAATGACAGGAACGATGCTTGACCTCATGCAAGTTAGACTAAACATTTCTGTTATACAAGGTTCAATGAACCAGGCATTTCTAAAATAATATTTTTTTTGCTCTCTTAGGCTAAGGGCTGTTCTTAATGAAATATGAGAGATAATTCACTTTGTATCTATCGATGCCATTAAGCACTTCCAGGTCAGGTTGACAAATGGTGTATGTTCTGTTCTTGACTTCACAGTGTAACCTCAAATTAAGCTCCTGCCATAGCAGAGGATATGTCAAAATGTGTTTATGCTGGTGAGTTAGTAGCAGTCCACTTGACTCTACTCCACTTGCATTCACAATGAGTTTACTACATGGATGTAATGGTAACAATTTTAAGGATAGGTGGTAGTGACACTGAGGAATACAAATAGCACCACATCCTTTTGGTTGCTTTTAACAAATGATAATAAAAATGTTGCTGGTTAAATTCTGGGAAAAATACGAAACAAAGCAACTTTGAAAAAGCAAACAACAGGAATTCTGCAGATGCTGGAAATTCAAGCAACATACATCAAAGTTGCTGGTGAACGCAGCAGGCCAAGCAGCATCTATAGGAAGAGGCGCAGTCGACGTTTCAGGCCGAGACCCTTCGTCAGGACTAACTGAAGGAAGAGTGAGTAAGGGATTTGAAAGCTGGAGGGGGAGGGGGAGATGCAAAATGATAGGAGAAGACAGGAGGGGGAGGGATAGAGCCAAGAGCTGGACAGGTGATAGGCAAAAGGGATACGAGAGGATCATGGGACAGGAGGTCCGGGAAGAAAGACAAGGGGGGGGACCCAGAGGATGGGCAAGAGGTATATTCAGAGGGACAGAGGGAGAAAAAGGAGAGTGAGAGAAAGAATGTGTGCATAAAAAGGAGTAACAGCTGGGGTACGAGGGGGAGGTGGGGCCTAGCGGAAGTTAGAGAAGTCAATGTTCATGCCATCAGGTTGGAGGCTACCCAGACGGAATATAAGGTGTTGTTCCTCCAACCTGAGTGTGGCTTCATCTCTACAGTAGAGGAGGCCGTGGATAGACATGTCAGAATGGGAATGGGATGTGGAATTAAAATGTGTGGCCACTGGGAGATCCTGCTTCCTCTGGCGGACAGAGCGTAGATGTTCAGCAAAGCGGTCTCCCAGTCTGCGTCGGGTCTCACCAATATATAAAAGGCCACATCGGGAGCACCGGACGCAGTATATCACCCCAGTCGACTCACAGGTGAAGTGATGCCTCACCTGGAAGGACTGTTTGGGGCCCTGAATGGTGGTAAGGGAGGAAGTGTAAGGGCATGTGTAGCACTTGTTCCGCTTACACGGATAAGTGCCAGGAGGGAGATCAGTGGGGAGGGATGGGGGGGACGAATGGACAAGGGAGTTGTGTAGGGAGCGATCCCTGCGGAATGCAGAGAGAGGGGGGGAGGGAAAGATGTGCTTAGTGGTGGATGAAAAAAGCAAATCAGTTTTTGGATTGGCACAAGGAAATTCTTATTCATAAAGCAGGTAACCAGAGCTTACGAATGATAGCAACCAATGAATGTATTTAAAAGGTTAAATACAGAAGATTGGCAGAATACGACTCATGGAGACACTAATACAGACCAAATGTTTAGAGAATGGGAGCAAAAATCCAAACTTGATTAAAAATCTTTCAAACTTTCATCTTTCTCCTTGATTAAAAATCTCCATGAGATAGTTGGTGTAATTAAAAAAGATTCTGTTAAGATAATAGCCACATTCATATTATGTATAGTATATGTTTTCATATTTGAAAGGTCATTCATGACATCATCATTTCAGGATTCCCTCAGTTAAAATACCCATTTCCTTTTGCTCTTTATTTATGTTTTCACTCAAAGTAAGCTTCAGGCATTGCATCTCATCTCAGGACGCCAAAATGAATTCAACAATTTCAGATAACCAGCCTTTCCTGTCTGTGTCAGAACTGGTCAATTCTGATGTTATATTAACTCTTTTTTTTAGCAAATGCTACATGATCTACTGGGCATTTCCAACATTTCTTTTAATTCAGATTTTCAGAACCCACAGTATTTTGCCTCTCTTAATCCCAGCATTGTTTTCCTCCTATATACTGCCCTCTTTCATTTTTCTCTATTTGCACGCCACTAGAGAGATCAGCTGTGACAGATAAGAATTCATAACCTTCTCTTTAATTACATCAACCACATTTATGTTAACTAGACAATCTTGGTCTTCTTTTCTTCTTTCAAACCTTCCTCCTTGAAAACAGAGTTCTTTTCTCCTTACCCAGTTCAAATGAAAGGCCAACAACTTGAAATATCAGCACTATGACCCTTTCTCCACAGATAATGCCTGACCTGTTGAGTATTTCCAGCATTTTGTGTTTGTATTCTTGCTTCCAATTTCTACCTCAGAATTGATCTTTGGGTGTTTGCGTGAGTCCACTAGAGATTTGCCACAGATTCGTAACTTGCATCCAGTTTATGCATGGGGAAATTAAGTTCAAGATCAATGGATAAATATGGGTTTGTTAAATTGGCATCAAATAGCAACTGTGGAAAATCCAAAATGAAAGCAGAAAATGTTGGGGTACTCATAAGGTCAGGTAGCATCTGTGGAGAGAAAAAATTCTCTCCTCGATTGCTGCAACCTGATTTACTGTATTTTCTGAAAAGAAGAGATTCTGCAGATGCTGGAAGTGCAGAGCAACACACACAAAATGCTGCAGGAACTCAGCAGGTCAGGCAGCATTGATGGAGAGGAATTATCAACACACATCAAAGTTGCTGGTGAACGCAGCAGGCCAGGCAGCATCTCTAGAAAGAGGTACAGTCGACGTTTCAGGCCGAGACCCTTCGTCAGGACTAACTGCAGGAAGAGTGAGTAAGAGACTTGAAAGTGGGAGGGGGAGGGGGAGATCCAAAATGATAGGAGAAGGCAGGAGGGGGAGGGATGGAGCCAAGAGCTGGACAGGTGATTGGCAAAGGGGATATGAGAGGATCATGGGACAGGAGGCCGAGGGAGAAAGACAAGGGGGGGAGGAACCCAGAGAATGGGCAAGGGGTATAGTCAGAGAGTCAGAGGGTCAAAAAGGAGAGTGAGAGAAAGAATGTGTGTATATAAATAAATAACGGATGGGTTACGAGGGGGAGGTAGGGCATTAGCGGAAGTTAGAGAAGTCGATGTTCATGCCATCAGGTTGGAGGCTACTCAGATGGAATATAAGGTGTTGTTCCTCCAACCTGAGTGTGGATTCATCTTTACAGTAGAGGAGGCCGTGGATAGACATGTCAGAATGGGAATGGGATGTGAATTAAAATGTGTGGCTACTGGGAGTTCCTGCTTTCTCTGGCAGACAGAGCGTAGGTGTTCTGCAAAGCGGTCTCCCAGTCTGCGTCGGGTCTTGCCAATATATAGAAGGCCACATCGGGAGCACCGGACGCAGTATATCACCCCAGCCGACTCACAGGTGAAGTGTTGCCTCACCTGGAAGGACTGTCTGGGGCCCTGAATGGTGGTAAGGGGGGAAATGTAAGGGCATCTGTAGTACTTGTCCCGCTTACAAGGTTAATTGCCAGGAAGGAGACTGTTCTCAGGATGAGGCTTTTCATTCCCGGACGAAGGAGATGTCCTCTGTTTTTAAAGAAAGGGGCTTCCCTTCCTCCACTATCAACTCTGCTCTCAAACGCATCTCCCCCATTTCACGTACATCTGCTCTCACTCCATCCTCCCACCACCCCAGTAGGAAGAGGGTTCCCCTGGTCCTCAACTACCACCCCACCAGCCTCCGGGTCCAACATATTATTCTCCGTAACTTCCGCCACCTCCAACGGGATCCCACCACTAAGCACATCTTTCCCTCCACCCCCCCCTGCTTTCCGCAGGGATAACTCCCTACGCGACTCCCTTGTCCATTCGTCCCCCCATCCCTCCCGACTGATCTCCCTCCTGGCACTTATCCTTGTAAACGGAACAAGTGCTACACATGCCCTTACACTTCCTCCCTTACCACCATTCAGGGCCCCAGACAGTCCTTCCAGGTGAGGCAACACTTCAGCTGTGAGTCGGCTGGGGTGATATACTGCGTCCAGTGCTCCCGATGTGGCCTTCTATATATTGCCGAGACCCGACGCAGACTGGGAGACCGCTTTGCTGAACACCTATGCTCTGTCCGCCAGAGAAAGCAGGATCTCCCAGTGGCCACACATTTTAATTCCACATCCCATTCCCATTCTGACATGTCTATCCACGGCCTCCTCTACTGTAAAGATGAAGCCACACTCAGGTTGGAGGAACAACACCTTATATTCCGTCTGGGTAGCCTCCAACCTGATGGCATGAACATCGACTTCTCTAACTTCCGCTAATGCCCCACCTCCTCCTCGTACCCCATCCGTTATTTATTTGTATACACACATTCTTTCTCTCACTCTCCTTTTTCTCCCTTTGACGCTCTGACTCTCTGACTATACCCCTTGCCAATCCTTTGGGTTCCCCCCCCTTGTCTTTCTCCCCAGACCTCCTGTCCCATGATCCTCTCATATCCCCTTTGCCAATCACCTGTCCAGCTCTTGGCTCCATCCCTCCCCCTCCTGCCTTCTCCTATCATTTTGGATCTTCCCCTCCCCCTCCCACTTTCAAATCTCTTACCAGCTCTTCCTTCAGTTAGTCCTGACGAAGGGTCTCGGCCTGAAACGTTGACTGTACCTCTTCCTACAGATGCTGCCTGGCCTGCTGCGTTCACCAGCAACTTTGATGTGTGTTGCTTGATTTCCAGCATCTGCAGAATTCCTGTTGTTGGTTGGAGAGGAATAATCAGTTGTCTTTTCAGGCTGAAACCCTTTGTCAGGACTGGAAATAAAGGGGGAAGAAGCTGCTGAATTTCCTCTTATTGTAGTAAATGTTATACTCTGTGTCCCCCAGTTTGAATATGTTTTTTTTCTCTTTCTGCTTCTCGTACTCATCTGCTTCCATTTACCATCCTCCAGACAGACCAACTTAGACAATGCTGTCACCACCCCATCTCAGACATTCCCATTGTTCTCCACATCCCTGACCCTCTCTACAATTTAGAACAGGATTGATTTGTCATCTTTCCAGAGATGATGAAAGGTCATTGACTTGAAGCATTAACACTGTTTTTCCTCCAACTACTTATCAGTTGAGTATAGCCCAAGCATTTTCTGCTTTATTTTCCCTTGATGCACTAGCATATTGGTGACCACCCTTACATTTGATTGAAGTTGGCAGTTAGCAGAAGTTGGCTCATATTTTATTTGCACATTCTACCTATTTTGCATGAGGTCTACTCAAAATGTGTATACACTTTCATTAAGCAAACTTTAAGCTGTAATTTTTCCACAAATAGAGGTTGCCTGTGCAAGCTGTGTATTATTCACACAATTCTCTGCTTATAGCCTACTATTCTTATTTATGTGATTAGCTACTGTTATGTTGTAAATTTGAACAGCTAAAGGCACTGTTCTCCAACTTGACACATTGTTCACAGGCAGAATATGTCAATTAAAAGACAAAACATCTTCGGAATTACTAAAACAGACGCAGGTCATGCTAACAATTGGAGGGAGTTTGAATAATTACAGCTGTCCTGATTCTGCCACTATGATAAAGTTAACATTTCATCATTTTCTTTTATCCTTAAGTAATTTTGGATTCCCCTGAAAACAAGCTGATATCAAGAAGCATACACTTTGAAGAAGTGGTGTGTTTGAAAAGCACAGTGTGAAAACACATAATTTATAATTTGTGTTGCTAATATGATTTTCACAACTAAGAAACTCCAGGAACAATGGCACAAAATTGCTGCTTTTGTGTGGTTTAGACGGGTGGTAACTGATCAAAGGATAGGAATGGCCTATCAGACATCTGTGTTTTTAGAGTGATCCAGAGACTTTGTTGATTTCATTAGTTTCACTGAAAGTAGGCTGTGTGAGGCAGATCTCCATACATTTTCAGGAATAACATAACAATTAACATAGTCATTTTAATTAGGCAATGATGTTAAAAAAAAACAATACTGTTTGTGACTATTGTATACTTGCACTTTTTTCTCTTTGATTGACATAAATGAAAATGAAAATTAAAATCAGATGTATATAATGTCTCCTTTAAAATTCCAGCCCCTTATAACCTCTGAGCTGTGAGGATATGAGGCCCAACAATTCTTTAATTACCATATACTTGAAGTGCTATTTAGTGCAGGTAGTTTTAATAATGGTTGACAATTTTGTGAGTGAAGGAATGGGCCAGAATAACCAGCAAAGATTCTATGATTGTCAAACATGTTTTGGACACCATTCCTCCTGTTCATAATCTCCTCTCCCTCTGTCTCCTGTGCATTAGTTTAGTGGACCAAGAATATCTTTGTCTAACACGTCAACTGGCATGACACACATAATGCTCACACCTTTGCACATTGGTAAAGCCATAGTCAGAGTACTTCAAACAAGCTTCATCATTGCCTACTATCATTTTATGCTTGTACATCAGCCAAAGCTATTATGTTCCTAACATGGCCTAAACATTGTTTAACTGTAGCATTTTCCCAGTCATGAATAACATAAGTAAGGGTAGGAGGAAAGAAATTTGTTGGGGTAAAAGCAGGCTGAAACAATGGGTCCTCTTCGTCAATTTTTCTTGTGGATCTTGGCAGGAGGTAGAGGTAGCTTGCAGGCTGTGGAGGGAACATCTCACGAGGACGTGAGGCCTTTGAGTGTTCTGTGACAAATTTATCATAGGAACTCATCATAACCTCCTCAATTTGGTAGATACTGTTTGTATTGCTTTAGAGCAAGGGTTCCCAACCTTTTTTATGTCATAGAGACTTACCATTAACCAAGGGGTTTATGGACCTCAGGTTGGGAACCCCTGCTTTAGAGTCTTAAATAATGTTGTCTTTCAATTTTTAATATAAAATAGAAAAGAAAACTAATGAATAGTTAGCTACAAAACAAAAGAAAATAAAGAGTATTGTTTTAGGTATAATTATCCTCAGGTCTGTTAGGCACATGTATTATTGGGAGTAACACTCTGCAAGATAACTATATTTCCATGCTCTTCCTTGATTTGTGATGGAGCATTGTGCACATGTCTCTATTTAGCTATTATTGCTCACAGTCCAGTTCAAGTCAGAGACTTATAAAGTTCTGGTGGATATCCAATACAAGCTATTCACTGACACAGACATTCCCAGCAACATTAAGAGTGTTTTTTTATAAACATTCTTTTTCATCAATAATATTTCTTGATGGTCTGTTATCTATCTTTCAGCCTGTCAAATCTGTTGCCAACTATTTTTTTCCTCGTCAGTTAAATTCCCAAGATTTCTCCTTTAGAATTATTATTTTTGTCTACTTTTGGCATCAGCTCAATTATAATGAACACCCGAGGACCAGAAATATTCTTCATCCATAAAGTGTTTGGTGTTTTTTTCTTTTCTACCTCCTCTTACCACTCAACAGAAAGTATATATTTTTTTGTGATAAACATAAAAAAGTAAATTCACATTATAATTTCTTCCTCTTTTGTTACTCCTGTAACTTTGTTGATAACTAATGGAAATTCTTTTATGTGTTTAGAATGAAGGACCAATTTTATTTCTAGGTCAGTTTAGGGAATGTGAGCTTTTTGTTTCAGTTTAAAGTTTATGTACAGAGCCAAAACCAGAACTAGATTGTTAAAGGAGCAATGATGAACTGGAAGGGCATATTGTTTTGGGTTTACAAGCCCTGAATATCCAAAATATAGTTCACAGTACATGTAACCTTCTGATGTGACATACTATACGCAGGGCTGCATCTTCATAAAAGTCCAGAAGGAAAGAATTGCAGATGTTGCAGTCTGAAATAAAAAAGATATAAATAATTGGAACCACTCAGCAATTGTGCAATTTCTGTATGTTTTCAGCTCCAGACTCGTTGAAAACCTCCATCATTTTGTTAATCTAAACATTGTAAGTATGTTTGCCTGTACATTTGGTGCAAAGATGCAGATGATTTGTGTTGGTAATGAGCTTATGTTGTTGATTTAACACCAGTGATTCCATTTTGTAGCTTGATGCTTCAGCCTGCAAATTAACCCAACATATACACAGCAGAACTTGATGGTACTTGGCACAGAATAGTCACAGTCACTTCCCCCAAAACCATGATTCACAATTGGCAGCACTTGTTTCTTTGTGCCAGATTAGTGGGATGGAAATGAGAACGATCTCTTTACTCATTGGATAATAACTGGAATTCATTACTCTGGACACTTATTCATGAATTTCATTCAAAACTGATATTGATATACTTTTTGCCTAGAAGTCAAAGAATGGGATATGGCAAGAAAATGGTGGTGAAGATCAGCCATGGCAGTGCATGTATTGTGGGCTGAATGGCCTACATCTGAATCTAATTACTTTCTCGCCGAGGCTGACATTTTATTTATGTTAGGTGTTCTCTTTCATTGGTGAAAATTACAATAATTTTCAGTGAATACAATGGTATCCTCCGAAACACATTTCATGATTTAAACCTTTCTATACAGGCCAATTGCTCCCAAATCCAAGTTGACAAGTAGGCCCTGGGTAGGAGAAGTCATGAGAAGTCATGGTGTCATAGGAGAGAAGAAAATGGGAGAAGGTCTCTTTCAGAAGGTTCTATCTACAGAGAGCCTCTGGGGAAAAGATCTTGCTCCTGAGTTTAAGTGACAAGCAAGGGGATAATTGTTGTGTTTCTTTAAAGAGTTCATCAATAATTCACTACCTTTATAGCTGCAGTTTTAGGGCTCATAATCAGAGGCTAACGCAGGACTTCTATCCAAACTTTTCTACAAAGTATGCCACTCTTTATACAGCTAACTACATTACTGACATCGAGGCTAAAGTGACAGAAAATATGTTACAATCCCAGGCGTTGTAATTGTTGTACGCTCCATAGAAGAACCACTTCTGTGTTATTCTGCGGAGACAAGTAAATACATATACAACAACATTCATAGTAATTGTAATTAATTTAAAAATATTTATTGAGAATTCATTGAAGTCATTTTTATAAATACAAATGCACGTGAGCTTCACAAACCCTTTTATGGTGGTTGGCTGTCATGTCCAACGATGACAGGAAACTTGTGTGGGAGCATTTTTAAAGTCAAAAATCCATTGCGCTGGGGCGGTTCCACTCTCTTGACTTCCCCATGAGACTGCTGGCTATTCTCACCTGCTTTAGCCCACCTGTCGAAGCTATGTACCAGAGTGTGCCTACTGTCACCTGCGAACAGCTACTTGGAGTCCCAGGTGAATGCAGAGTATCTGATGGGGACCAAAGGAGAGTGAGCTGTCTCAAAATGGATACGACAAGCCCCTTCACCAGAGGTGCTACTCCTCCCTGGCCCTGCCATGCACCCCGAGGGGTATGATAATATTGTGTTTATGTTACCAAACTTGCATCCAGAGGATTAGAGCACTGATTCAAAATTTATACTTGAAACACATCATGGCAAGTTTGATTTTATTTGATAGTAATTAAATTAATCCAGAATAAAAAAATTGAGAATATTTGTAAGTAAGTTGCATTAGTTATGACTATAATCATAAAAATATCCATCCAGTTCACCAATGTAATTTAGCTAATTTGCTGTCCTTGCTCCTTTGGGTATACATGTGACTTCAGGTTCACAATACAGCAATTTATTCCTAACTGCCCGCACTAAACGACCCAAGCCATACAGTTCAGGGTTAATAAGACAAAGACAATGAATGCTCAGCCTGGACGATGGTGCCAACAAATAAATAATAAACTAAAAACTCTGATACAACATGAACAGGGATATTTTGAGCCATTTACAAATAAGTAGTTTGCCTAATGTTGAAAGAACACTGGCACCCACCCACAGTCCCACTAACCAAGTCTTCACAACAGGAAAAAGCTGTCTCCAAGCTCAACGGCTATTCCACAGATATCAGGACCTCCTGAATGCATAGTTCACTGGGGTTGGACAGAACAAGCTCTGAGCCCCGTTTATAAAGCAGCTGTCAGTTTCCCTAAATGGTCTGACAATCATAAAATGCCAAAACTATGTAAAACAATAAAATTAAGACATTTCAAAATTTATTTCAGGAAGTCAGATTTAAATTAGAAAGCCAACACATGAAAACACTTAAAAGCATTTCAAAATATTGGAAGTTACCAAAACAATACAATAAACTGTCAATTTTCCGAAGCCTTTGAGCTTCAGTACTGGGGTACCTCAAATTTATGGTCCACTGCTGGGGTACCTGAGGAGTCTAGTTTTGGAGCAGTACCAGATAGTGATGCAGCCTGTCAGAATGCTCTCCACAGTACATGTATAGAAATTTTTGAGTGTTTTAGGTGACAATCCAAAACTCTTCAAACTTCTGATGAAATATAGCCGCTGACTTGCCTTCTTTATAGTTGCATCAATATGTTGGGACCAGGTTAGATCCTCAGAGATTTTGATACCCAGGCACTAGAAATTGCTCACTCTCTCCACTTCTGATCCCTCATTGAGGATTGGTTCATGTTCCTTCATCTTACTCTTCCTGAAGTCCAAATCATCTCTTTGGTCTTACTGACACTGAATGCAAAGTTGTTGCTGTGACACCACTTAAATAGTTGGATATATCTCACTCCTGTACACCCTCTCATCTCCATCTGAGATTCTACCAACAATGACTGTATTATCATCAAATTTATAGATAGTACTTGAGCTCTACTGAGCCACACAGTTATGGAAATAGAGGGAGTAGTGCAGTGGGCTAAGCACACACCCCATTCTTTCTCATCTCCATTTTAAGGGGATGACACCTTATTCTGAAACTATCCTTCCGAGTTTTCAGCAATCCTCCCGAAGAGGCATCCTCTATGCGTTCACCCCATCAGCCTCCCTGAGGATCACTTCACATTCTTCTGAAATCAAATGAGTATTGGCCTAATATGATCAACCTCACTTAAATGCCAACAACCACTTCAACCCAGTATTAAACATAGTGAGCCTTCTCTGTGCTATCCTGAGTTCATGATATTCTCCTCTAAGTATCAAGAACAAAACTGAAATCATGGGTATGCCTTAAGACAGTAAGATCATAAGATATAGGAGCAGAACTAGGCCACCTGTCCCATCGAGTCTGCTCTGCCATTTCATCAGGGCTGATCCAATTTTCTCTCAGCCCCAACCTCCTGTCTTCTCCCCAAATCCCTTCATGCCCTGAACAATCTCAAGAATCTATCAGCCTCTGCCTTAAATATACATAAAGACTTGGCCTCCACAGCTGCCTGTGGCGAAGAATTCCACAGATTCACCACCTCTGGCTAAAGAAATTCCCCCTCCATTCTAAAAGGACACCCCTCTATTCTGAGATTGTGTCCTCTGATCTTATACTCTCCCATTATGGGATACATCCTCACCACATCCACTCTATCAAGACCTTTCACCATTCCATAGGTTTCAATTAGGTCACCTCTCATTCTTTTGAATTCCACTCTATGTGATAAGCCATTCAAACCTGGAATCATTTTTGTGAACCTCCTTTGAACTCTCTACAGATTCAGAACATACTTTCTCAGATATGGGGCCCAAAACTTCTCACAATACTCAACGTGAGGCCTCACCAGTGCTTTATAAAGTCTCAACCCTACATCTTTGCTTTTATATTCTTGTCCTCTTGAAATGAATGCTTAACATTGCATTTACCTTCCTCACCACAGACTCAACTTGCAAACTAACCTTTAGGGAATCCTGCACAAGTACTCCTAAGTCCCTTTGCATAGACATAGTCATTGATCCTGGGGGAAATTGGTTTTCATTACAGTTGCACTATAAATAATTAAATAGTAATAAAACCATAAATAGTTAAATAGTAATATATAAATTATGCCAGGAAATAAGTCCAGGACCAGCCTATTGGCTCAGGGTGTCTGACTCTTCAAAGGAGGAGCTGTAAAGTTTGATGGCCACAGGCAAGAATGACTTCCTATGATGCTCTGTGTTGCATCTTGGTGGAAAGAGTCTCTGGCTGAATGTACTCCTGTGCCCAACCAGTACATTATGTAGTGGATGGGAGACATTGTCCAAGATGGCATGCAACTTGGACAGCATTCTCTTTTCAGACACCACTGTCAGAGAGTCCAGTTCCATCCCCACAACATCACTGACCTTACAAATGAGTTTGTTGATTCTGTTGGTGTCTGCTACCCTCAGCCTGCTGCCCCAGCACACAACAGCAAACATGATCGCACTGGCCACCACAGACTCGTAGAACATCCTCAGCATCGTCCAACGTATGTTAAAGGACCTTAGTCTCCTCAGGAAATAGAGACGGCTCTGACCCTTCTTGTAGACAGCCTCACTGTTCTTTGACCAGTCCAGTTTATTGTCAATTCATATCCCCAGGTATTTGTAATCCTCCACCATGCCCACACTGAACCCCTGGATGGAAACAGGGTCACCGGTACCTTAGCTCTCCTCAGGTCTACCACCAGCTCCTTAGTCTTTTTCACATTAAGCATCTCAGTTTTTTGTATTTTCTCTCCATTTAGAAAATAGTCAACCCTTTCATTTCTTCTACCAAAGTGCCTGACCTTTGACACTATGCTATCTGCCACCCCTTTGCCCATTCCTCTAACCCGTACAAGTCTTTCTGTAGCCTCACTACTTCTTCAAAACTGCCTGCCCCTCCACATATCTTCATATTGTCTGCAAACTTTGCAACAAGGCGATCAATTCCATTATCCAGATCATTGATATGTAACATAAAAAGAATCAGTCCCAACACAAACCCCTGTGGAACACCACTAGTCACCAGCAGGCAGCCCGAAAAGGGTCCTTTTATTCCAACTCTTGGCCTCCTGCCAATTAGCCACTGCTGTATCCATGTTAGAATCTTTCCTGAAATACCATGGGCTCATAGCTTGTTAAGCAGCTACCTTGTCAAAGACCTTGTCAAAGGTCTTTTGAAACTCCCAAGTTTGCTATGTCAACCGATTCTCCTTTGTCGATCATGTTTGTTATTTCCTTGGAGAATTCCAACAGAAACATTTGTCAGGCAAGATTTTCCCATGGCCTATTTTATCAGGTGCATCCAGTACCCTGAGACCTCATCCTTGATAATCAACTCCAACATCTTCCCACCACTGAGGTCAGACTAGCTGGCCTATAGTTTCCTTTCTTCTGCCTCTCTCCCTTCTTGAAGAGTGGAATGAAATTTGCAATTTTCCAGTCTTCTGGTACCATTTCAGAATTTAGTGATTCTTGAAAGATCTTTACTAATGCCTCCACGATTTCTTCAGCCACCCCTTTCAGAATTCTGAGGTGTGCACCATCTGGTCCAGGTGACTTATCCATCTTCAGACCCTTTCAATTTCCCTAGAACCTGCTCTCCAGTTATGGAAATTTCACACATATCATGCCCCCTGACACCTGGAGCTTCCACCATACTGCTAGTGTCTTCCACGGTGAAGACTGATGCAAAATACTTATTTAATTCATCCGCTGTTTTGCTGTTCCCTATTACTACCTCTCCAGCATTGATTTCCCAGCAATTCGATATCCACTGTTGCCTCTCTTTTACACTTAATGCATCTGAAGAAACTTTTGTTATCTTCTTTAACCCTAGCAGTTATATATAGAACTGCAGGAAGTTTCTTTCACAGATGTTGTAGTCATTCTGATTTTATACTTATTTTAATTATAGTTAGAAGATGAGACATATCTTACATTGTTTCTGTGCAAGCATTCAAATATGAAGAGTGGGCCCACAGGGGTAATAGTCCATATTGTATTACTTGCTGATATAATTGAATGTAACCTGAATCAGTATAAACTGTTGTCTTGTACATGGCTCTATGGCCATTTCCTGTTTATAATTTTTGTTCAAAGTTATTACAACTATATACACATACTAGAAAACATAATATCCTTTTCTTATGAAACCCAGGATATCTATCTACTTTTAAAAGGTTTGTCTTTATATTCTAGGATTGACAGCAGGACAATTTATCAACCATACATTAATAACACATGCATGTGTTTAGACTGGAGGGAAACTTGTTTGAAATATTCACCAACAAGCTGTACTAGTGCCAATAAATCTGGATGCCAGAGCACTAATATTAGGATGGACAATTCAGTAACCTTACTTTCAGGAATTCCATGTGTTGTACTTTTCCTCTATATTCTTATTTTAATTTCAATAACAACTCTGAAATAGAGATTGAGGTCAGAATATAAGACATTTTAATTCTTTTATTTATCCTTTGGAAAATATTCCAGAAACAGTGTTTGGAAAATCCGATGCTTCTGCAATTTCTAATAATTTGGAGAGAATGAAGATCTGTTCACAATTTACAAAAGCATTAGCTGCTGATATGGAAAGAGAGATTTTATGTCTGTTGTTCTTGTGAATGAGCCATAAGTCTCAATATATTTTGGACATTATCTCCTTGATTGGATAATGTGAATAGAGGCAATGAATTTCAAGACTAAACAAGACTTACCTGCTTATGGTAGGAAGTGGTTGAAAATTTTACATAACTGTATAAAAATTTATCCCTACTTGATTGCACTAGCCCTTGCAGTTACAATCAATAGAACAGAATTGCACAGAGCCTCTGAGACTCTGCTCCTTTAACTTTTATGGGTTAAATTTCAGAGGAAAATTTCAATGCACTCTCATTGTTATGGTACTGATATTGCAGCTTAATTTCTAGATTAAGTTAATTCAGGGTTGTGGGGTGGAGATACATCTCTACCAACGAAGGTATTAAGGCACTCCTTCCATCTACTAGCCTGCAGGGCAACGTGCAGCCCTTGCTTAGCCTCCCAATCAGGGTGACGTGAAGCCATTGGATCAGGTGATGGATGGTTGTATTGGTGCATATCATGTTATCCTAGTTATGCAACCAATGACACCAGATAATCTCTGAAGAGTATTGATAATGGCAGGGGACACCTGTCTTGTAAAGACACTACCCAGAAGGAAATGACAAACCACTTCTGTGGGAAAATTGCCAAGAACAATCATGGTCATGGGAAGCCCTTGATCGGCCAGGTCATACGACACTACACATAATGAACGAACGAGTAAAGTGCAAACCGTTAGTGTTATTGGCTCAATTAGAAGACATGGCCCAATTGCTTCTCTAAACTGAAGTATAATATCAATAAATAGCAAAGTGCCTCAACTTTTCTGTGCTAGTATTTTTCTTATAAAAAATAATCCAAAATAACTGAAGGGAATTGTATGCAAGTTTTGAATACTTGCAAACATTTGTGTAAAAAATGAAATGTATGAGTAGGTGCATAAAATACTTTTTTCACAAAGTTAATGTATTCCTTGAGATAGTTACTATTTCTATAAAATGTGAACTTGTGCTTCATGGTTATGACCTTTTTAATGGTATTATTTTCTACGCAAAATGAGACCTTGCAAATATCTGGTCCCATTACAGGTCTTAAGTTGAATTGTACTCAGTTAGCATTGTGCTGAACATGAACCCTTTCACAATGTTTAGTTAATTTCCAATGTTTCATTAATAGTAACATAAACACTCCTAAATCAGGCATTACAAATCAGCAATGTTCACTTTCATATCCTAATAATGTATCTCAACCTCAAAGTCAATAAAACATACTCTGCTGTATCGGCATTAGTTCATTGGGTAGTGCTCCGACAGCCTAGTCATGAGTTGGATATGGATTGGAAATCCAATCTACTGTAAGCAGCAGGCTCTAAACTCAGTGTAATGCCTCAGATTCCTGCACAATTAGTGGTGCAATACATTGAACTTAATGTGCTCTGTCAGATGAAAAAGTGAAAACACCTGTTACTATTTGATGATGATCAGATTGTGTATTTCTGATACTTATCCAACATCAGAGGAATAAACAAAATGCATAATAATTTAGTACATAACCAAGCAGTCCACTTTCCTTTGTGTGGAATTCAATCAGCCTGTTGTGATATTAAGCTCAGTAGTAACATTAACCAATTCTTAATAGACGTGGGCTCTCTGCATTGCAGGAGTATGCTTTGGTGGGAATTTGGATTCTGGTGAATGACTTTGGTTAGCAAATCCAAAATTCAGGATTTATTTTAATATCCTGAGCATGCATTTTTGTTCTGTGGGTTTCTAGCTTGGCATTCCCACAGATGCGATTCATTGTGGAGGAATCCACAATGCACAAGTGGAGAGCGAGCCTGCAGCTAGATTAGCTGAAGCAAGGTAGGGAGGGTCCATAACTTGGAGAAGTGTTGTGATCTCCCTACTTCAAGAGATCAGAAACGTGAGGGAGTACCTGTGTTAGAGCCCCAATCCATGGCAGCCTAGTTCAGGGGATCTTTCGGAAATGTGATGTCAAGTGGCAGATGCATAGTGAGACTTCTGGAGGTGGAGAGCTGTGATGCAATGTTGATTCTCCTTCTGAGAAAAAGACATATAGCTTTTCCAGAATAACAGACGCAAAATGCTGAAGGAATTCAGCCGGTCAGGCAATTTACTTCAGCTACTGAGTTGAATCAAACTTATAAGAAAGCTTGAATCACGGATAGTAATATTATTGTAATACTCAAATAGTACATCGGTTTTTTGGAGTGGGGGCTGACTACCTATTCTTCTTTGTTCTAACCAGAAATGACTCCAGAGGAGATGAAGTCATCAAGTCTTATATAATTATTTGAGGTCAATTTGGAGATTTTTGAGATATGAAACTAATTTTGAGGTTTTGAAATTTAAAATGTAGCCCTTCTATTTTTTTGGGGGGGGGGTGTTAAATGACTTGAAACCGACTGGTATACATTAAGACATGTTTGTACAATTTGATTGCCTTCTCCAGGTATTAGAGGTTTCCATTGAAATGTTGTTGCTTGGATTTCCAGCATCTGCAGATTTCTCTTGTTCGTGATCTCCTCCTGTGTTTTTTGATTTCTTTGAGAAGTATGCGAGGATTCCTAGGTCCTTTTGGTTTGCATTACTCTCACGCTGACACCTCTCTGAATGAAAGGAATCCAAGATCACAACACAATCTGATCATGAAATGTTATATTACCAATTTGGGCAAAAAAACAGTCATTCTGACTCAGAAAATAAAGATAGATAATAAAGATGTTTTTTCAAATTGACAAGTGTTGGCCAGAGTTCCCAGCCTCAGACAAAATCCAGCATCATTAATTCACTTCCCTCACCTACCTCACCACTAGGCTTCTCACAACCCTGCCTCTACCCATTTTACTATCGCTTTCAGACAGAAGGAATAATTTGTGTTTCTCTCTGAAATTAGCTTTTGTGCTCTCTACTTTCTGCTTGATGAAGTGTTAAAATACTGTATCTTGCAGTTGACAATGTTTTCTGATCTGCTGAGTATTTCCAATGATTTCTCCTTTCTGTTTCTGACCTCCAGCATCTGCATTATCATACTTTGGACAAAATTCCCAGTGGCTTTGCGAAAGGGGAAACAAGCCACATCTGGTTAATGGCTAATCCTTGATATACAGGTTAGTCTTTGTAAGATGTTTGATGTAGATTTTAGTGGAAAGTTAATATCAAACAATATCATGAAAATGCTGAGAGTTTCTTTTTACTGCATAGTTTGGCATGCTTTTGCTCAACAATAACAATACCATCAATTTTTGCTGGCTCTAAATCAATAAATTCCTTTTGGGTAGTTCATCTTTGACAATATAAACTTAATTTAAATTTACTGTCAGTTATTTCATTTTCAATTTATGTTTTTCACTAGATAGTGGTATAGTGTTGTAGTAGTTTAACTTCAACAAGATAAGGCACCTTTTTTTAGCTCTAAGGGAAGTACCATAAAGAATAGCTCAAAACTAAAAGTGTCTGATGTTGTTACTCATACAAAAAAAGGTTTTACTTTTGCAACATAATTCAAAATACCATAGCTGGAATGATGCTTGATACTCTAATTTTGTGTATGCACCCATGTGATTGAACTGGTTGGTTGAGGGATTCATCTGTGCATAAGCATTCCTTGCCTAAATATTTGATATCTTTCTATTAACTTTTTCTCTGCTATGATGTTTTGTTCTCAAGCAGATTTGTTTTCCATTGGAAATAGAACTAGAGCACAGTTCACTGTCTTTCCATTCCAGGTGTGAAATTATGTGACTACATTAAAGTTTGAAAAGGCATTTTATTTTAACATTGGTAGCAACATAATTTTACTCATTGGATTATGAGGATGTTGAAAGGCTTTAAATAAAACTTTGCTGCTGCATTACTAACTGCCTTTAACAAAATACAATATAGATCTATTATTCTTTTGAAGAGAATGAATAGAAAGAGTCTTTATCCTATTCCTTGGGCACTGATACTTCAAAAGGAAAACTGGTACAATATTCAGCAGCCTCCAGAGAGCCACCAATGGATGCTGGTGTCATTTTGATTCTTTGGATCGGATTGGCAAAAACATCTCTGCAATCTCCATCAGCACGGGAGCACCACAGGGATGTGTACTTAAACCTTGCTCTACCCACTTTACACCTATGACTGTACGGCTAAGTACAGCTCCAACACCATGTACAAGTTTGCTGATGACACCACTGCTGTGGGCTGTATCAAAGGTGGTGATGAGTCAGCATACAGGAGGGAGATAGAAAATTTGACTGAGTGGTGTAATAATACCATCCTCCAACTGTCAATAAGATCAAGGAACTGATTGTAGACTTCAGAAGAGGGAAACCAGAGGTCCATGAACTAGTAATCATCGGAGGACTGGAGAGGGTTAGTAATTATAAATTCCTGGGTGTCATGATCTCAGAGGTCGTGTCCTGGATGCATCAAGTTTCTTCAGATACATAAAGCATAAAGGAAAGGCAAGAATCGATATTGGACCGCTGGAAAACATGTTGGAGAGGTAGTAATGGGAGGACAATGTAATAGTAGATAAACTGAATAAGTATGTCACTGTGGAAGACACTAGCAGTATAGTGAAAGTTCCAGCTGTGAGAGGGCATGAAGTGTGTGAAGTTACCATAATTAGAGAGAAGGTTCTTGGGAAACTGAAAGGTCTGAAGGTAGATAAGTCACCTGGTCCAGATGGTGTACAGCCCAGAGTTCTGAAAGAGGTGGCTGAAGAGATTTTGGAGGCATTTGTAATGATCTTTCAAGAATCACTAGATTCTGGAATGGTTCCTAATGACTGCAAAATTACAAATGTCACTCCACTCTTCAAGAAGGGAGAGAGGAGGGAGAACGGAAACTATAGGTCGGTTCATCTGATCTAAGTGGTGGGAAGATGTTGGAATTGATGCTTATGGATGAGGCCTCAGGGTACATGGAGATTCATGTTAAAATAGGCCATAGTCAGCATGGTTTCAAGGGATAAATCCCTTTTGCCTGACAAATCTGTTTGAATTTTTAAAAGAAATAACACGGAGGATAGACAAAGGTGAATCATTTGATGTTGTGTACTTGGATTTTCAGAAGGCCTTTGACAAGGTGTCACACATGAGGCTGCTTTACAAGCTACGAGCGCAAGATATTCCAGGAAAGTTTCTAGCATGGATAAAGCAGTGGGTGATTGGCAGGAGGCAAAGAGTGGGAATAAAAGGAGCCTTTTCTAACTGCCTGCCGGTGACTGGTGATGTTCCACAGGGGTCTGTGTTGGGACCAATTCTTTTTACGTTATCTGTCAATGATTTGGATGATGGAATTGATGGCTTTGTTGCAAAGCTTGCAGATGATCTGAACATAGATGGAGGGGCAGGTGGTTTTAGGAAGTAGAGAGGCTACAGAAGGACAGATTAGGAGAATAGACAAAGAAATGGCAGATGGAATACATTGTCAGGAGGTGTATGGTCATGCACTTTGGTAGAAGAAATGAAAGGGTTGACTATTTTCTAAATGGAGAGAAAATTCAAAAAACTGAGATGCAAAGGGACTTGCAAGTCTTTGTGCAGGATTCCCCAAAGGTTAATGTGCAGGTTAAGTCTGTGGTGAGGAAGGCAAATGTGATGTTAGCATTCATTTGAAGAGGACTAGAATATAAAAGGAAAGGTGTAACGTTGAGACTTCATAAAGCACTGGCGGGGCCTTACTTGGAGTATCGTGAGCAGTTTTGTGTCCCTTATCTTAGAAAAAATGTGCTGAAACTGGAGACAGTTCAAAGGAGGTTCACAAAATGATTCCAGGATTAAATGGTTATTACATGAAGAGGGTTTGATGACTCTGGGCCCGTATTCACTAGAATTCAGAAAGATGAGGGGTGACCTCATTGACACTCAAAATAGAGGGTAGTTCTTTTGGAACTAGGTAAGGAGGAATTTCTTTAGCTAGAGGTGGTGAATCTGTGGAATTCTTTGCAACAGGCAGCTGCGGAGGCCAAGTCATTACATATATTTATGGCAGAGGTCAATAGATTCTTGATTGGTCAGGGTATGAAGTGATATGGGGAGAAGGCAGGAGATTGGGGCTGAGAGGAAAATTGGATTGACCATGATGAAATGGCAGAGCAGACTCAATTGGCCAAATGGCCTAATTCTGCTCCTATATCTTATGGTCTTGTATAAACATTATTGTGAAGAAAGCACAAGAGGGCCACTACTTCCTCAGCAGTCTGCGGAGATTTGGCATGTGATCAAAAACCTTGGCAAACTTCTATAGCTGTGTGATGGAAAGTGTGCTAACTGGTTGCATTACGGCCTGGAATGGGTACGCCAATGCCTTTGAGTTGAAAATCTTAGAAAAAGTAGTGGATTCGGCCCAGTACATCATGAGTAAAACCCTACCAACCATTAAGCACATCTACATGAAACGTTGCAATAGAAAAGTAGTATCCATCATCTTTGTTGGATGAGTACTCAGTACTCAGGGCAGGCTCCTTTTTCCACTGCTGCCATCAGGTAGAAAGAATGGGTGCCTCAAGACTCTTAGCACCAGGTTCAAGAAGTTACTACCCCTCAACCTCTTGAATAAAAGGGGATAAAAGGAGATAAGTAAACTCATTTAAGGACTCCTTTATCTTGTTATTTCATGCTTGTTAATTATTGCTATTTATTTATATCTGCATTTGATCCTGTTGCTGTTCTATAGATTTGCTCGGTATGCCCACAGAAGAAGAATCTCAGGGGTATATGTGGTGACAAGTATATCGTTTGATCATAATTTTTACTTTAATTAACTTTGAACTTTGAGATACTTCTTATTATTCAGTCCTGTATTGCATTGGACAGAAATGCACTGATCACTTTTCTTATCTCTCTTAAAAAGTTCAGTGGAATCACCTCCATATGGTATCATTTTCAAAAATATTGGACCCAAATTTCTTTACAAATTTTATATTTCTGATATTCACTTATTTGCTTAATATACGAATATGCTAAAGTGATAGCTTCCTTCCCAAAACCAGCTGGTCTGAACTGTAGGCGTTACTCCAGTTGGAAGCTTGTAAACTTCAGTAAGAGGTTTGCACATTTAAATATTAGCATGCAATTTGTTTGTGTGCTTTTCTCATGAAAGCAATAAATTCTCATTAGTGATGAGATAAACTTCGTGCCTTGGTAACACACAAATAAGCATAGTACAAGTATTTTAAACATTGCACACAAACCACTGATAAGAACTTACAGAGTTGTAGAGTACTACAGCCTTTCAGCTCATCTAGTCCATGTTGACCTAACCTTCTATCTAGTCCCATCTATGCACACAAATGATATTCCACTAAGCCCTTCCCATCATGTACTTATCCAAACTTCTCTTAAATGCAGCAATTGATCCAGCATCCACCACTTCTACTGAGAGCTCATTCCACACTTGCCCGCTCTCTGAGTGAAGGAGTTCCTCCTCAAATTCCCCATAAATATTTCACCTTTCACCCTAAACCTATGACCTCCAGTTCCTGTGTCACCCAGCATGAGGGAAAAAATGCCTGCACGTATTCACTCTATCCATATACATCATAATTTCTCCCTCATTCTCCTGCGCTCCAGGAAATAAAGTTCTAAACTATTCAACCTTTCCTGATAGCTCAGGTCCTCAATTCCTGGAGATATCCTTGTAAGTTTCCTGTACACTCTTTCAAGCTTATTGACATTTTCCATGTAGTTAGGTGGCCAAAACTGTACTCCGTACTCCAAATTAGGTCTCACCAATGCCTTGTACAATTTCAACATAACTTCCCAACTCCAATGTTCAGTGCTGTGATTTATGATTCATCACTGTTCTAAGAGATATTTTTTATGATCTGTTTTATCTGTGATGCCACTTTCAAGGAATTATGTATCCCTAGGTCCCTTTGTGTCCCTTTGACACCTTAGAACCCTACTGTTCACTGTGCATGTCTTAAGCTGGTTTGTCCTCCCAAAGTGCAACACCTCACACTTGTCGGCATTTAGTTCCATCTGCCACTTTTTAGTCCATTTTTCCAAATGGCCGTGATCATGTTTCAAGCTTTGATAGCCTTGGTACTGGTCATTATGCCGCCTACCTTGATGTCATCTGCAGATTTGCTGGTCCAGTTTGCCATATTGTCCTCTAAATCATTAATATAGATGATTAACAATAATGGAGCCAGCACAGATTCCTGTGGCACACCATAAGTCACAGGACACCAGTTAGAGATACAACCATCTCGTACCACTCTCTGGCTTCTCCCACTTAGAGAATGTTGGGAGAAGTAGTCAACTGACTACTGTTTCCTGAATGCTAAGCAACTTAAACTTCTGGTCTGGCCTCCCACCCGGAATCTCATCAATGGCCATGCTAAAGTCCATGTAGACATCGTCCATTGCTTTTCTTTTATCAGTCTTCTTGGTACCCTCTTAAAAACCATATGAAGTTTGATAGACATGATCTACCACACACAAAGCCGTCTTCCAATTAGCTTTCCTTCAGTTCTCTGGCACTCGCCTATGGATAAGTACATTTTAAATATATCTGCCCAGGGCCCTGCGATTTTTCAACTAACGACTCACAGGGTCTGAGCAAACATATTGTCAGAATGGGGATTTCTCCAATTTAATTTACCTCAGGAAGTGAGCATGGCCTCTTCTATAATCCAGATATGGTCTATGACCACATCACTCTTCTGCCTTAGTTTTATAGCCTCTGTATTTATCTCCCAAGTTAACACTGATGTGCAGAATTAATTTAAGATCTCCTTCATTTCTTTCAGCTCCACGCACGGATGAGCACACTGATCTTTAGGGGCACCAAATTTTTCGCTTGCTATCTTTTTGCTCTTCTTATTGTTATATAGACCTGAGGAGATCTAAGGAATTGGTGACCCCTGTTTCCATCCAGGGGGTCAGTGTGGACATGGTGGAAGATTACAAATTCCTGGGGATACGAATAGACAATAAACTGGACTGGTCAAAGAACACTGAGGCTGTTTACAAGAAGGGCCAGAGCCATCTCTATGTCCTTTAACATCTGCTGCACAATGCTAGGGATGTTCTATGAGTCTGTGGTGGCCAGTGCTATCATGTTTGCTGTTGTGTGCTGGGGCAGCAGGCTGAGGGTGGCAGACAACGACAGAATCAACAAAGTCATTCGTAAGGCCAGTGATGTTGTGGGGATGGAACTGGACTCTCTCACGGTGGTGTCTGAAAAGAGGATGCTGTCCAAGTTGCATGCCATCTTGGTCAATGTCTCCCATCCACTACATAATGTACTGGGTGGGCACAGGAGTACATTCAGCCAGAGACTCATCCTTCCGAGATGCAGCACAGAGCGTCATAGGAAGTCATTCCTGCCTGTGGCCATCAAACTTTACAACTCCTCCCTTGGAGGGTCAGACACCCTGAGCCAATAGGCTGGTCCTGGACTTATTTCATAATTTACTGGCATAATTTACATATTACTATTTAACTATTTATGGTTCTATTACTATTTATTATTTATGGAGCAAATGTAACGTAAACCAATTTCCCCCGGGCTTAATGAAGTATGACTATGACTATGACTATACAATCCCTTGGGATTAATTTTCACCTTGTCCGATAGAGCAACGTCATGTGTCTAACTCTTCTGATTTCACTCTTTAGTTGTATTTCATATACTTCCCAAGTGCCCTGTTCGATCTTAACAAACTGTACCTGATATAAGCCTCCTTTACCTTTACCAAGGCTTCAATAACACTCGATAAGCAAGTCTTCCTAAATCTGTTAGCTTTGACTTTCCTTCTGACAGGAATCTATGGATTCTGTACTCTTAGTATTTCACTTTTGAAATAGATCTTCTGCCCTGGTGTCAAACCAACAACATTCCTAATTACTGGCTAAGTTCTCTTCTGCCAATTATATCCACCTGTTTTATCTTAAATCTTTTGAGAAAAGTTTGCATTGGGTGTTTACCTGCTAGAGTTCAGAAGGGTGAGAGGGGGCTTGATTTAAATTTGTAAGATTCTGAGGAGTCTGAATAAAGTGAGAGAAACTGAAATTTAGTTTGCTGCTCAAAATTACTGTTGCTCATTTCTCTCAGAGGGTGAATCTCTCTCCCTTGAAGAGTGGTGAAAGCAGATTATTTGAATAATTTTAAGGAAGGGTTAGTTATATTCTTGATTAGCCAGAACATAAAATGGGATAGGAGTTAAGTTTTCAAGAGACCAGGTATGACTTTCTAAATAATGCAGCTATCACCAGGTAGCCTATTCCTTCTTTTGTTTCTAGATATCTTACCCCATTTTCCATGATTCACATGCATTGAACCAAGTAACCATGCTAAATCTTTCAGAAGTACAATATTCTTTCCTACCCACAATGCCATTTCTATCAGCTTTACATGCCTATCATTTTACTGGGCTGTCTACCCTTGCATTCAGATCTTCCAGTTAGAATTACAAGCTTGTACCATGTGGTAGAAGTGCTAAAGATCAAAAGTTTGCCTTGTGGTTTTGTCTGAGTAAATCATGATAATGGAAATGCTAATGTTTTTCATGGTGGCTTGAGTTGATTTTTAATACTTCAATATCTGTATGTAGTACAGTATGTTTTATTTGTCAGTTATTCAATATGTTACATATCTTCAAAAAGAACAGCTGAAAATCCCAGTCAGACACCACATCACAGGACAAATAGATACTTATTGTAAGATAAGGTACAAAAATCAGTCAATTATAATATGTAAGAATGTGTGATACTTCTGTAATGCAAATCATTCACGGAAGTCTGGCATTGGTTCCATTTAGGCCCTGTGGAGAGAGTCTCTTGAGTACTTAAGGCAGAATCAGAAAACTTTTGGTCCATTATTTGTGATTAGAACCATTTTGCAAGAGCAGGCACTATTAGAGAATTGCAGCATTACATGTAGCAGTTAACATAACATTATTATATAGCAGCGACCTGGGTTCAATTCCCACTGCTGTCTGTAACGAGTTTGCACATTCGCCCTATGACCGTGTGGGTTTCCTCAGGGCGCATCAGTTTCCTTTCATGTTCCAAAGACTACGGGTTAATAGATTAATTGGTCACAATAAGTTAATAGTTCAATTGGGCAGCATGGACTTGCTGGGCTGAAAGGGGCTGTTCCTGGGCTGAATCACTGAATTTTAAAAAATAAACAAAAATTGTACATTCCTAGCTGAGGGCAAGTAGCTTGTAGACAGGCTAATGATGGGCCTAACTTCTTTATTAATGAACTGGAAAGTTGAACTGGAGATCAGTATTGTAGATGACAGGACTGTGAATGAGTTAAGATACAAAGAAAGAATGGGACAATTTCAAGGAAACGTTTTATTGGCGCAGAGAGATGCAACATGCTGTTTTGAGCAGAGACATTCCAAGGATATATAGAGTATGATAGAATTAAGTAGGAATTTGTTATAGTCTGCTGTTGCTGTCAGTGACTAGTGGTGTTCTGCAGGGGTTGGTGTTATAGAGTGCTGCTAGAAAGTTTGTGAACTCTGTAGAATTTTCTCTGTTTCTGCATATATATGTGATCAGATCTTCATGTAAATCCTAAAACGAGATAAAGAGAACCCAATTAAATAAATAACACAAAAAATTATACTTGTTCACAACTGGATTGACCCCTTGTACAGCAATAACTTCAACCAAACTTTTCCGGTAACTGTTGATCAGTCCTGTACGTCAGCTTGGAGGAATTTTAGACCATTTCACCTTAGAGAAACAGCTTCATCTCTGGGATGTTGGTGGGCTTCCTTGCATGAACTGCTTCCTTCAGGTCCTTCCGCAACACTTCCGTAGGATTAAGGTCTGGACTTTGACTCAACCATTCCACAAAAAACAAATTTTCTTCTTTTTAGACCAATTTGTTGTTGATTTACTCTTGTCTTTCAGATCATTGTCTTGTTGCATTATCCAACTTCTATTAATCTTCAGGTGATAGACTGTTACTCTGACTTTCTCCTGTAAATTGTCTTGATACAATGATCCCTCAATGTTTGAAAGCTGTCCAGGCCTTGAGGCAGCTAAACATCACCAAACCATACTACCTCTTCCACCATGCTTCACAGTTGGGATGAGGTTTTGGTGTTGGTGTGCAGTTGCCTTTTCCTCCAAACATAGCAATGTGCATTTCTGGCAAAAAGTTCAACTTCTATCTCATTTGTCTAGAGAATATTGTCCCATAAGCATGGTAGAACATCCAGGTGGTCTTTTGCAAACTTCAGACATGCAGCAATGTTTTTTTTTTGGAGAGCAGTGGCTTCCTCTGTGAATTCCTTCCATATATACCATTATTGTTCAGTATTTTTCTTATATGGACACTGACTTAGCAAGTTCTGGAGATTTTTGCAGGTGTTTTGCTGTTACCTTTTGGTTCTTTTTCACCTCCTAGAGCATTGCACATTGTGTTCTTGGTGTGATGTTTGCAGGATGGCTGCTCCTATAGGGAGAGTAGTAACAGTACTGAGGTTTCTCCATTTGTAGACAGTTTCTCTTTCTCTGGACTAATGAACACTCAGGTCTTTAGAAATGCTTTTGTAGGCTTTTCCAGTTTCATGCATCTCTATAATTCTTCTTCTAAAGTCCTCTGAAAGTTGTTTTGATCGAAGTACGGTGCACATAAACAGATCTTTCTTGAAAGGAGCAGGCTCCATCAATAATCTTTGTGTCTCTTTTTTATAGCACAGGGCATCTTTACAACCCACATCTCCAGTTTCATCTCATTGATTGGAACTCCCGACTCCAAATAGTTTTTGAGAAGGCATTACCCCAGAGGTTCACAGGCTTTTTCCAACAAATACGTGTAATATTGGGTCATTTTTCTTAATAAATAAATGAACAAGTATAATGTTTTTGTGTTATTTATTTAATTGGGCTCTCTTTATCTCATTTTAGGACACGTGAAGATTTAATCACATCTTAGGTCATATAATGCAGAAACAGAGAAAATTCTACAGGGTTCACCAAATTTCTCGCAGCATTGTATGTTAATGATCTTGATGACAGGATAGATGACTTTGTGGCCAAGTTTGTGGATGATACAAATATAGATGGAGGGACAGGTAGTGATGAAGATGCAGCAGGACTTTTCAAATTTGAAGAAAGGGCAAAGAAGTGGCAAATGGAATAAAGTGTATGGAAGTCTATGGTCATGCACCTTTGTAGAAGGAATAAAGATGCAGACTATTTTCTAAATGGGAAGCAAATTCAGAATCAGGGCCCAAAGAGATTTGGGAGCCTTAATGCAGAATTCCTTAAACGTTAACTTGCATGTTGAATCGATAGTATGGAAAAAAAATATAAAAACAAGGATGTAACGTTGAGACTTTATAAAGCATCAGTGAGGCCTCACTTGGAGTATTGTGAGCAGTTCTGGGGCCCTTATCTTAAAAAGGATGTGCTGACACTGGAGAAGTTCAGAAAATAATTTCAGGATTGAATGGTTTGTCATATAAAGAATGTTTGATGGCTCTGGGTCACTAGAATTCAGAACAATTAGGGGTGGCCTCATTGAAACCCATTGAATGGCGAAAGGCCTTGATGAAGTGAATGTGGAGAGATGTTTTCTATGGTGGGACAGTCTAGGATCAGCCTCAGAATAGAGGTGCGTCCTTTTAGAGCAGAGATTAGAAAGCATTTCCTTAGCCAGAGAGTGGTGAATCTGTGGAATTCATTGCCACAAGTGGCTGTGGAGGCCAAGTCTTTACATACAAACATTTGTATATTTAAGGCAGAGTTTGATAGATTTTTATTGGTCAGGGCATGCAGGGATAAGGGGAGAAAGCAGGAGACCGGGGCTAAGAGGAAAAATAGATCAGTCATGATGAAATGGTGGAGCAGACTCGATGGGGCAAATGGCCTAATTCTGCTCCTATATCTTATGGTCTTATGTTGCCCCAGCATACTTGTCAAGAAATGGTGACCTCAGTAATCCAGTCTAATCACTTTTCCTTGACATTGAATTGTATTAGCATTGCCAAGTCTCCATCATCAATACACTGAATATTACTGTTGAACTAAAATTGAACAGGACAAGGCATGTAAATATTGTGTCTATGGGAGTAGGTCAAGAAACTCTTTCTCCTGTGGCAAATGACTTAATTTTTGACATCTCAAAATGGTTCCACCATCTTAAGGAAACAAATCAGGAGCTGGCACAATACTATACATTTATCTAGGCAATTGGAGTTCAAACCATCTAAAGATTGGCACCGTTGAAGAACACAACAAAACTACAACTGGGGAAGGCCACCGGGCCCTCATGGCTACTCAGCATTCAATATGATCATGGCTGATCTGTGCCGGTCTCCAACTATTCTGTTCCATTTCCTAATAATCCTCAGTACATTGAAACTTCTAATACTTATTTATCTCCACCTTAAGAATATCTAATAATCTGGCCTTCACCAGAGCATTCCAGAGATTATTACAATTTCAGAGAATAAATTAATACAGACCTCAGTTTTAGATGCCAGGCCCCTTGTAGTGTAGCTACTGTATGTCCCCTTGCTCATGACTCTTTCACTTGTGAAAACATCTAAGCATCTGCATGGATGGAAGATTGGATGACTGGCAGCAGGCAAGGTGTATCTATTCTACTTGGTTACTGGTGACTAGTGGCGTTCCATGGGAATCTGTGTTAGGACCGCTTCTTTTTACATATATGACGTGGGATCTCATTGAACCTACTGAATGTTGAACGACCGAGGAAAAGCCACCCACTTCAACTGTGCTTCCCACTCCCATTCAGATATGTCCATACATGGCCTCCTCTACTGCCATGATGAGGCTAAACTCAGGTTGGAGGAGCAGCACCTCATATACCATCTAGGTAGTCTCCAGCCCCTTGGTATGAACATAGAATTCTCCAACTTCCGGTAATTCCCTCCCCCCCACTTCCTCTATCCCTATGTCACTCTGCCCCCTCCCCCAGCTGCCTATCACCTCCCTCATGGTTCCGCCTCCTCCTACTGCCCACTGTGTTTTTCCCTATTCCTTCTTCACCTTTCCTGCCTATCACCTCCCTGCTTCCCCTCCCCCACCCCTTTATCTTTCCCCTTATTGGTTTTTCATCCGGAACCTACCAGCCTTCTCCTTCCCACCCTACCCCACCTTCTTTATAGGGCCTCTGCCCCTTCCCTCTACAGTCCTGACGAAAGGTTCCGGCCCAAAACATCGACTCATTGTTTCCACGGATGCTGCCCGACCTGCTGAGTTCCTCCAGCGTGTTGTGAGTGTTGACCGAGAAAGAATGTACGTGAGGAGGATGTGTCCATTAGTGGGAGTGTCTAGGACCAACATGCACGGCATCAGAATAGAAAGACATCCCTTTAGAATAGAGGTGAGGAGGAATTTCTTTAGTCAGAAGTAAACTCTAAAAGAAACACTCCAGGTGATTCAGAAAAAAAATGTATGTGTGTTTTTTTTAAAAAATAAAGTTATTCAAGTCTTTTCTCATGGAGTAAACAGCTTCTTTTCTCCATAGTGGGAAAAAGGGTTCATTTCCTTTCTACCAGCACACACAAAATGCTGGGAACGCAGCAGGCCAGGCAGCATCTATAGGAAGAGGTACAGTCAACATTTCGGGCCGAGACCCTTCTGTTCACTCCCAATATTTACTCCATTCTTTCCTCCAAGGAGTTGCTTGATGTATGATGTCATTGTATAACATTGTAAATGTTACACAATGCCATAATACTATAGTTTAGTGTTATAAAGTGACTAATAGTTACTACCAGTACATTAATTTGGGATTATGAAGTGATAGATTTTTACTCACCAGTGACTGACCTATGGCCAATTGTCCTGTACCCAAGCATTAAGTATGGCAGATGTATGCCCTGTATTGTATCCTAGGAATATACAGTGACGGACATATACCAATTTGTAGTGTGCCCATGTGATAGCTTGTTATTATGCCCAACAGTGTCATATGCTGTGTCCATAAATGTATGTGGACTCAGGCCCATCAGGTAAGACTAGGTATGACAGTCACTGGTCCTGGATCTTGTGCCCCTGTGCTTGGGTTGATGTGCAGGGTGGGTTTTGATGCCCACCTCAAATTCAAAGTGCAGGCATTCCAACGTAGCATTAAATTGTGCAGTGATGTCACTAGCTGTTGCTTTTGAGGGGTTGGGTTAGCCTGGAGATTTTCAGGTGCGTTCCTTACAGAAAGTCTGATGTCCTGCCTCAATAATTTTAAAAGCAGTCAACTTTCTATTTAGAGATGGGAAGCTTTGAACTGAATAGCACTGTTGGTAGCCCTGGGGGAAGAAAACCCTGAGCAGGCATTGTCCAATCATATACAGGCTCTCAGGTATGGGGGGAGGTACTTCAAATTTTCTGAGGGATTATACAGTGCAAGTGCATTGAAACAACCATCACACAACATAATATTAATCTTTTTATCAGGTGCCAGAGATAGGAATGTTAAAACTGCTGTTTTGCCTATGCAGTGTACTTAGCAATTCAAATCTTATTTCCATTCCAGTTTGTTTCTCTTCATCACAGCCCTCAGTTTTGTGCCTCCTCGTGAGTTCACAGTAGCACAGAGCACTTCTTGAACTGTCTCTGCACTTTGGCTCAGACATTTTGCTTAACCCTCGATTTGTGAGTCATTTGAATTTGTTCCTGTTATTTCTCAAATGTCAAATTCCAAAGAGAGGTTTTTGTGTGTCGCAGCAGGAAGTTTGGGAGAACTGTTGGAAGCTCTCCAGAGCCTGCTGTTGCGTAATGCCTGGCTTTACTTAACAGCAATGCTATCAGAAAGAAGTGACAGCCCAATTTTGGATTATAGATTGTGGTAGTTCACTGGATATGGTAGATTCCAGGAATGAAAGGGTTATCATATGAGGAACGTTTAATGGTTCTGGGTCTGTACTCGCTGGATTTCAAAAGGATGGGGGGGGTGGGATCTCATTGAAACCTTTCGAATGTTGAAAGGCCTAGACAGAGTAGATGTGGAAAAGATATTTCCCATGGTGGGAGAGTCTAGGACAAGAGGGCATAGCCCCATGATTGAGGGGCACCCTTTCAAAACAGAGATATGCAGAAATTTCTTTAGCCAAAGGGTGAATTTATGGAATTTGTTGCCACATTGAGAGCGAAGGCCGGGTCATTGAATATATGTTAAGGCAGAGATTGATAGGTTCTTGATTGGACATGGCATCAAAGGTTACGGGGAAAAGGCCAGGAATTGGGGTTCAAGAGGAGATAAAATAAAAGGATCAGCCATGATTGAATGGTGGAGCAGGCTTGATGGGCCAGATGGTCTAATTCTGCTCCTACGTCTTATAGTCTTATGGAATATTCTGACAGCAACTCCTAACTCTAAAATCTCTATCACCAAGGACTTGAAGCACTTAGGATTACCTCCACTTGCATGTTTCCCTCCAACTCACATCCTGACTTGGAAACAAATTGCCATTCTTTCATCGTTGCTGAGTCTGACTCCTAGAATTCCCTACTCATACTTGTGGGGCAATAGACAAAGGGGTGTAGAAGACAAAAGTGAAAGAAAAATTACTTGGCCATTACTTGCTATAACATTAAATAAACATAGTTTTATGACAAGGAAATCATGTTTGATAATTCTGCTAGAGTTTTTCAAGATTCTAAAGCCAAGTCAATAGTGGAGAATTCATGATATGTCCTCTTCTTATTGCTACCATCAGAGAGGAGGTACAGGAGCCTGAAGACACACACTCAATGTTTTAGGAACAGTTTCTTCTCCTCCACCATCAGATTTCTGAATGGACAATTAACTGACCCATGAACACCACCTCACTATTTTTGCTCTCTTTTTGCACTACTTATGTAATTTATTTTATACATATATTTCTTATTGTAATTGATTTTTTTAATGTATTCCACTGCAAAACAACAAATTTCCTGGCACACGTCAGTGATATTAAACATGATTCTGATTCTGATGGACTTAGCTAGTGTGCTATCTGCACATAAAAGGCTACTGCATGACTTAAGTGCTTATGGTTTTTTGAATGATCACTTTTCCCTTTTCTACCCCAATGTACTTATGTTCTGAAATAAGGTAAGGGTAGCATGCAAAACAAATTTTCTCATTGTTCATTGGTACCTGTGACCATAATAAACCAATTATTACATGACTTTTCCATATTGGGAAGACATAACAAGTTGAGTGTCCCAAATATCAATTCTTGACCTCATTTGTTTACTCTCGATATAAACAACTTGGAGGAGGAGAAAGAGTATAAGGTCTGGAAGCTTGCTAATAACGTAAGACTAGACAGGAGGGCACATGCAATGAGGATAGAGAGACTCTGCAGCAGATCATAGATAGATTCAGTAAACTGGAGAAAACATGGAAAATGGAGTTTAATAGAGAAAAATGTGAGTTCCTTCACTTTGATGAGAGGAATCAAAAGGCAGATTATTACATGTTGCCACGGGTGGCCATGGAGGCCAAGTCATTTAAGGAAGAGTTTGATAGATTCTTGATTAGGGAGAAGGCAGGAGATTGAGGCTGAGAGGGAAATGGATCAGCCTTGATGAAATAGTGGAGCAGACTCACCAAATGGCCAAATTCTGTTCCTATATCTTATGGACTTATGGTCTTATGACCTAAATGGAGGGAGACTCCAAATGGATAAATTAATATCAATAAAACTGATGGTTTTTAAATACATTTTAAAAACATGTTTTGATTTAATACCATTGATCATTTGATATTTAATAAAAATAAGACTAACAAACGTTTGTATTTCCCTGACACTAAGATCATCTTTTGGATAGGTTGCTTGACAGCTGACTTGAGTGTTAAACTTGAGGGATGGGGGTCAAAATCCACGGAGGGCCAGGCTTGCCAACTCAAAAGGTAGAGTTATTTTAAAATTTACTTCATCCCTCTATTTATTCTACTCTTAGTTTTAAATGAAGCTGCACAACTTAGTTGGAACATATAATCAGAAGGCTTTTCAAAGAGTATTCACAGTTGCCAGTATGTGTCAATAATGAACTCACTTATTCTAGGATTAGGGACAGTGGTATGGTGATTCCCAGAATGGGCAGAATGAAATACAGGAGTTCTAGCTATTCTATGCATGCAACAGAAAAGTTTAGCATTCAGGTGCAGGAGGTGATAAAGAATGGTCTTTATTGCAAGAAGGTTGGAGTTTAAAACTAGAGAAGTATTGTTACAATTGTACAGGATGTAGGTAAGGCCACATCTGGAAAGTTGTGTACCGACTTGGTTCCTTTGGTTCCCTTTCTTTGGGAAAGGATGTACTGGCTGATCAAGTTAAAGCTGAACAGTTAAGATTTACAAGGCTAATTTCTGGGATGAGAAACAAACAAGATACCGCAACGGCATCTCAATGGGTCAGTCAACATCTGTTGAATTCACCAGATAAAACCGGATAAAGGATCTTGACCCAAAGCATCAACTGTTCACTCTCACAAATGCTGCACAATCTGTTGATCACCTGCAGCATCTTGTTCATTGCTCCAGATTCTATCATCTACAGCCTCCTTTGTCTCAAAATGAGTTCATCAATCTACATCCAGTAAATATATTTCACTGCAAACACAAGGAAATCTGCAGATGCTGGAATTTCAAGCAACACACATAAAAGTTGCTGTGAACGCAGCAGGCCAGGCAGCATCTCTAGGAAGAGGTACAGTCGATGCTTCGGGCCGAGACCCTTCGTCAGGACTAACTGAATGAAGAGCTAGTAAGAGATTTGAAAGTGGGAGGGGGAGGGGGAGATCCAAAATGATAGGAGAGGGCAGGAGGAGGAGGGATAGAGCTAAGAGCTGGACAGGTGATTGGCAAAAGGGATAGGAGAGGATCATGGGACAGGAGGCCTAGGGAGAAAGAAAGGGGGAGGGGGGAAGCCAGAGGATGGGCAAGGAGTATAGTGAGAGGGACAGAGGGAGAAAAAGGAGAGAGAAAATAAATAAATATATATATACACACACACACACACACACACACACACACACACACACATGCACACGCACACAATAACAAATAAATAAATAAATAAATAATGGATGGGCTATGAGGGGGAGATGGGGCATTAACAGAAGTTAGAGAAGTGAATGTTCATGCCATCAGGTGGAGGTTACCCAGATGGAATATAAGGTGTTGTTCCTCCAACCTGATTGTGGCTTCATCTTTACAGTAGAGGAGGCCATGGATAGACATATCAGAATGGGAATGGGACGTGGAATTAAAATGCGTGGCCACTGGGAGATCCTGCTTTCTCTGGCAGACAGAGCGTAGGTGTTCAGCAAAGCGGTCTCCCAGTCTGCATTGGGACTCGCCAATATATTGAAGGCCACAACGGGAGCATTGGACGCAGTATATCACCCCAGCCAACTCACAGGTGAAGTGTTGCCTCACCTGGAAGGACCGTCTGGGGCCCTGAATGGTAGTGAGGGAGGAAGTGTAAGGGCATGTGTAGCACTTGTTCCGCCTACAAGGATAAGTGCTGGGAGGGAGATTGGTGTCCAGCTCTTGGCTCCATTCCTCCCCCTCCTGTCTTCTCCTATCATTTCTGAACTCCCCCTCCCCCTCCCACTTTCAAATCTCTTACCAGCTCTTCTTTCAGTTAGTCCTGACGAAGGGTCTCGGCCCGAAACGTCGACTGTACCTCTTCCTAGAGATGCTGCCTGGCCTGCTGCGTTCACCAGCAACTTTTCTGTGTGTTGCAATGTATTTCACTGAATGTTTTTCTGTCTCTATGTACATGTGACAAATGAAGCAATTCTCTTTAGTCTTTAATTGTCTAAAATTAGAATCAGTTGTTGACAACATGCTTTGAACACCCAGCTTCCCAGTTTAATTACACTTCCTGACATATTATCAATATTTTCGCGTAATATTTATTTAGGTTGATGAAGCATGCATAGTCAAATTTAACCATGGACAAAATGGACTGCAGTCTAAAGCTGAGATGGAACATGGCATGGATGGCCACCCCTTCTCAGTTCAGGAGCACAGTAAGGTGACCTGTAATTGATTAAGAATGCTAGTTGATCCATTCCTTTTACATATGAAACATGCCATCAAACGTTGATCTAATTAGCATATCTTCAAAGAGTCTTCCCCAATTGTAATGAGTAGCAATGTACCAGGATTTAAAAAAATCGTCTTTTCAATAAATCTTTGTTACACTTATTTGTTGGTAGACTTGCCTCAAAATTCTGAACTTCAGTCTTTATTAAAAACAAGTAATTAATCTCAGGAATTGCAATTAATAGTAATAATTGAATACTTCATAGTAATTAATAAGGAAAGTAGACTCCTATAGCACATAAGGTGACCATATGGCCAATTCTCCACATGCTAGCTCTTTGGAAGGTCTATCCTATCATCTTTAATACTTATACAAAATTTTATCCATTTCAAATTACTCAAGTGTAACAAGAAAGTTGCAATATTTTTTTAAGTACAACTACTTTATCGTCAGCATGAAGAATATTGGAGCATTTTAACCTGCTGTGGTATTTCAATGTTTTCTGAATGAGGTAACTCCATACATTTTATTTATTTCCCCATGACATCTGAGGATGTAATCCATCATTCAAACCACATACAGCTTCTGGATTATTGGTAAATCTTGAGTGCACAGATATGCTTTCAGTTGACCACATAATGAGCTCAAGATACAGCAAATAAAACCTCAGAAAACTTCAAAATTTTAGCTGAAAATGTTATTCCAAAATACAACAATGAATTGGAATGAAAACAAGGGATCCGAGAACATGAGTCTAACTTAGCTTTTTTTCATTTTATGTGATGCAGGCATGTATCACATGGTGGTGTGATGGTGTATGCCATTCATGTACTTTGTACATATAACTATAATGAATTATATAAACATCAAAGACTACTTTATCAAAAAGTATATATATAACTCAAATACTACTGAAATATTAAATACACAACATGTCACCCTGCTTAGCTATACACTCCAAGTCAATATAGAATTTATCTGAACTATATAAACAATATATTTAATATACATCTACTCTACATCTACATCCACAGCATAGTACATTTTAGTTTGTCCCATCCAGGCCTAAAGATTTATTCGCTGTGGAAGATTTCTTACTCTTGTGGGGTAACATCTTTTCTGACAAGAGGGATCATTCTTTGGCAGGTGAGACTTGTGGCTGTGAAACAATCTCAGGTTTTCGGACATCCTCTGTGGTGGTTGTAGAGTTGACTCTGAGACTGCAGGAAGTGGTTCTGATAGCTCTGGCCACCTTTCTTCTCCAGCAATTGCCTCCGCTCTCCTCAACTGATCAAATCTCATCTCCAGATGATATCAGATGGAAACTCCACTGTGTAGGAGGGTGTTCCAATTCTATCCTTAACTTTTCCGAGTACCCACTTTTGATCATCTCTGTAGTCCCTTGTCAGGAGTGAATCATCGAACCTCCTTTTCAGAGGAATTCCCAAATTGTCTCAGCTATTTGTCCTGCATACTTCTTCTGAGATTGGGTTTAAGGAGATCCAAGTGTGAGCAGAAGGGATGACCCAGGAACAGTATAGCTGGTGAGTTACTGGTTGTGTAGTGTGCTGCATTGCGACATGCAAGGAGGAAATTGAAGAGTTTCTGATTCACATTGCTCACAGTGTGTTGTTTAGACTCTGGACAAACCTTTCCACCAAATCATTTTTAGCTGGGGGCTATGGTGCAGAATATGACAAGTTGTCATATTCCATTCATTTTCAGGAATGACTAAAACTATTCCACAAAAAAACTGTTGTCCATTGTCACTGACGAATTGTATGGAGAAGAGGCTTCTCAGCACATCAACATTGTGCGAGGCTGTAATAGAGGCTATTGAAAACACTTCTGGCCATTTTGTAGCTGCATCTGCTAACCAAGAAATTGGTGCCCATGAATGGTCTGGCAAAATCTACATGAATCCTCTGCCAGGGCAATGCAGGCCATTCCGAGGGATGGAGAGTTACTGTTCTTGACATCTTATGGATGTGTTGGCATCCTGAAGTGTGCATGGTGAGCTGTTCACTCGATTGATTTGTCTGGTCAGGCCACCAGACAAAGCTTCAAGCCAGTGCTTTCATTTTATCCATGTCTGAATGACCAGCATGTAGCTCCTCCAACACTTTAGTTCTCAGCTTGGGTGGTACAACAACTCTCAATCCCCACATTAGGCAACCTGCGTCAAGGGTATTTTATCCCAGCACTGGTAAAAATGGGAAAACTGGAGTTTCTGCAGCACATCCCAGTCATTTTGGGTGTCCACGTAGACCTGGTTTCCATTTGGATCATCTCTGCTGTAATAGGTAGACCTTCAATTTGTGTTAGGGGAATTAGGTCAAGAGGAGTGTCCTTTTCTAAAAAACTTTTCTGATATTTCCTTTTCCAAAAGTAAACAGAACAATTCATCAGTATTTCCATAATTAGTTATTCTCTTGAATTCTATCTTGTAATTGTGTCCTCCAAGAAACAGAGCCCATCTCTGACTTTGTGCTGCTGCTGTTAGTGGAACACCCTTCTGTAGATTGAAAATGGACACAAGTGGTTGATAATCAGTAGCAAGGGCAAACTCTCTCCCATACAAGTACTGGTTGAAATATTTTAGACCACAAATGAGACTCAAGGTCTCTCTGTTAATCTGTGCATAATTTTTCTCTGCAGTGGTAAAAGTTGTAAAAGTCGCATGATGCAAAAGTTATGGGGTGTTTACTTCAATCACTCATAACATATAACATGACTACACCTATAGCAAAAGGTGAGGCATGAAAGGCGAGCTTCACTCAACAATATGGATCACATGTGAGCACAGTGTCTCATGTTGCCATTTCCTTGACCATTTTGAAAGCCACCTCACACTGCTTTGTCCATTGCCAGTTCTTCCTGATCTGTAGTAATGTTCAAGGAATAGAGCACAGTAGATAGGTTTGGCAGGAACCTGTTGTAGTAATGGACAAATCCTAAAAAGGACTACAAGTATGACATGTCCTTTGGTCTTGGGGCATCCACCACTGCTTCTCAGCACATTTGTGTAAGTCTTGGGTGTCAATGGTGTGACCACAGTAAGTGATGCTAAGTTTAAAGAATTCATAAACACAAAATAATCTGCAGATGCTGTGATTAAAGCAACACTTTCAGTACGCTGGATGAACTCAGCCGGTCAGGCAGCATCAGTTAGAAACGGCGAGTCAACGTTTCGGGCCGGAACCCTTCGTCAGGACTGAGGAATGAAAGATGGGGAAGGATTTGAAGAATACTTGTAGCTTCAGTTGAAAGATCAGTAATTTGAAAGACAAAGGGGTGGGGGAGGAGAAGCATTGACGTCATAGTCCTGAAAACAATGGGTAGTAGAAGAAGGAGGCGGAACCATGAGGGAGCTGGGGGAGGGGGTAGAGTAAACACAAAATAATCTGCAGATGCTGTGATCAAAGCAACATTTTCAGTACGCTGGATGAACTCAGCAGGTTGGGCAGCATCAGTTAGAAACGATGAGTCGACATTTCGTCCCTATTTCACTCTACCCCCTCCCCCAGCTCCCTCATGGTTCCGCCTCCTTCTTCTACTACCCATTGTTTTCAGGACTATGACGTCAATGCTTCCCCTCCCCCACCCCTTTGTCTTTCAAATTACTGGTCTTTCAACTGAAGCTACAAGCATTCTTAAAATCCTTCCCCATCTTTCATTCTTCAGTCCTGTCGAAGAGTTCCAGCCCAAAACGTTGACTCATCATTTCTAACTGATGCTCCCCGACCTGCTCAGCTCATCCAGCATACTGAAAGTGTTGCTTAAAGAATTCATACTTGCTGCATCGTCCTCTAAGCCCACAATTTCTAATGTTTTTATTATTATCTTGAGATAAATCTGAAGATCTGTAGCTCGGCCAAACATTCACCACACTCAGCTGCACACTGACGATGTCTGCTCACATGGTGACAAAATATTCGCAAGTTAATTGCCAAGATCGGAGAAGACTCAACCCAAGTGTCTTGAGTTTTGGGAGATGTTCCTTGTTATCCTTACTGGTTACAATGATGTCATCCAGGTAACATTGAGTGCCAGAGTGCAGGAGCAGATACTACTCAAAAAATAGGCTTATCATAATGATAAACTCCTTTATAAGTATTTGTTGTGAGAAACACTTTGGACTCTTCTTCCATTTCCATCTACAGGTAGGCCTTAGCTAAGTCCACTCTGCTAAAGTGTTTCCCTCCAGAAGGATTTGCAAGACATCCCCTATCCTGGTCAGAGGGTATTGATCTATTTTCAGTGCTGAGTTTATGTTGACCTTAAAGGCACCACAGATCCTGACAGGCCTATTCTTCTTGGCTACTAGAACCACTGGCATTGCCCATGGGGTCCACTCAACCTTGGAAAGAATTCCTTCAGCCTCCATGTGATCTAACTCACTGGCTACTTTATCATGGATGGTATAAGGAACTGGGAAGACTTTGCAAAACTTGGGTGTGGCATTTTCATTTAACATTATTTTACCCGTAACATGTTCGAGCTTTCCAATGTCATCCTTTCACACTTCTGTGGCATCATTCAGTATCTTTCTTAATTCACTTTCAATTGACTCTATTGCAGTGGATGTGGCATGAAAATGGTGGGTGGATCTCTGATCAAGTTGTAGTTGCCTCAGCCAATCATGTCCTCACCATGCTGGCCCTCCTGTTTTTACCACATACAGGCCCAACGTGGCTTGTTGGTTGTTGAAATTCACTGTTATGAATGTCATTCCCACAGGGGTTATATTTTCTCCAGTACAAATTCTTAGTGGATATCTGTAGGCTTTGGTTTGGTATCGTTGAAATTATGTTCAAATTCATTTTGTGGAATGACTCAAACAGCCGAGCCAATGTCCAATTCAATTTGTATTAATTTACCATTCACTCTGGAATAGATCATATTGCTTGTTTCTTGTTAGTTTTCATGTTGTATATCTCAAGTATACTCAGTCCTGTGTCACTCTTATTATTATCAATTTTTCATGAACCACATGCAGATTAGTGCTCTTTTTGAAACTATAACTTGACTTTTTATCTTTTTCCCTTCCCTGTGTAGTTACATTTGTTTTTGGCTGCCCAACATGCTCTTTGTATTTGTTTTATTTTGCTACATTTTCTATGAATTTTATCTTTGGACCAATATTGGTCTGATGTATGTGAGCCCCTGCCTCAACGGTAACATAATTTGCTCGGCCAGGCCGATTTCTGTTTCAACTTTGCAGTTTTGTTCATGCTCACTTTCATTCTTGACAGCAACTCATTTGTGTCCCTGTCTGTTGTTTTCATTGAGGCAGCAATTTCAACTGTTCTTTTAAATGAAAGATGTGCTTCAGTTAGCAGCCATTTTTGAATGCTTTCTTGTAAGGTTCAAATAACTAAACAATCTCTCAGTGCATCATTAAGTCCACCAGAACTGCCAGTGCTTAGACAATCTCTTCCACTCTGCTACATACACTGAAATGGATTCCCCTTCCTTTTGATTCTGCTTATAAAACCTAAAGTGTTTTGCAATCAACAGTGGTTTCATTTCTAAATATTCCCACATTACTTTCATGATAACATTCACATTCACTCATTTTAGCTGCTTTGGTTGGAGCAGTCAAACTCCTAAACAAACTAAGATTTTCCACCCAATGAACTCAGCAAAATTGGTACTTATTTCTCATTGGTTTTAAAATACTGCTTAATTCATTCCATATACAATATCCAGTTATCTGTTGTGTAATCAACTGTGTCAATCCTTCCGATGTAGCCAGCCATTTCTGCTGTTTTTTTATGATTGTTATCACCTAGTACTCACGGTGTGTGAGCCCAAGAATTCATCCATTTTCTGCCTTTTATTAACTCGACCTGTCTCTGCGCGCGTTGTGCTATTTCCTCCTTGACTATTTCTCACTGCACTTTTTATATTTAACTTGAACACCTCGCTGTGCTTCAGCAGGTAGGTAGCCATCTCAGGTTGGCTTCAAAAGTACATTGTTGCCACTCTCGTGTTCTTTAAGGCCAAAACATAAAAACTAGTTGGAAGGAAAACAGGGGAGCCGAGAATGCTTATCTAACTTTGTTTTTTTCTCTTCAAGTAGGGTACATGCTGTGGTTGCATGATGAAGTATACCATTCATGTACTTCATACATATAACCAACGAATGCTTAATCAAACAATATATTTAGAATACTATTCAAACATTACTGAAATATTAAATACATAACATAAAAGTATATTTTTGGCCCAGAAGTTCTATAGCTCTCCTTTGATATCATAAATTGCTTTGCTCCTTTTTGACGGGTTAAGTTTCTTGATAAAAACTGAAGGAAGCTTTATGAAAACCCACATCCAATTTCAATTCTAATTGAATTTCCAACAGCAATCTCATCACTGCATTGCAACAGGGGATCATATGTATACCTAGGTTGCAATGCAAAGACTCAACCAGTTTATGCTGGCAGTATTTGCTGATTAGTTACTTACAAATAACTGTACATATACAGTAATTTACTGTTATCCATGCTGATTTCATTATTCAAATATGCTTCCTTCTCATATACATTGTAATTTTAATTGCTGGTACTGTGAAAATAGCGTCATAGAATCATAGAAAAGTACAACACAGAAACAGGCCCTTTGACCCATCTAGTCAGTGCTGAACAGTTTAAACTGTTACACCCATCAACCTGCACCCGAACCACAATCCTCCATACCCCTGCCATCCATGTTCCTTTCGAAACTTCTCTTTAACATTGTATTCAAGCTCGCATGCACCACTTGCGCAGCAGCTCATTCCACACTTTCATGACCCTCTGAGTGAAGAAGTGTCCCCTCATGTTCCCCTTAAACATTTCACCTTGCACCCTTAACCCATGACCTCTAGTTGTAGTCCCACCCAACCTCAGCGGAAAAAGCCTGCTTGTATTTACCATATTTATTGATGCAAACAGTGGCACGGGAGTGACCACTCCAGGGCACAAGCCTGATTGGAAGATACGAAGATCCTGGGATGCCTAGTCATTAAGATCCCCCTCGTGGCCTCACTGGTGTAGTCCGAAGGAAGCAAAGCAATATTTTTGACACCAGCTTGCTTGCAGAAGTTGCTGGAAGGATGTTCAGTGACGTCCAGCTACTTTAGGGACTCATTCTAGATTTTCTGTCTGGATTAACTCCCATAGCCTTCGTCTCTCCTGAGGCTGCCCAGAAAGCAGTGGAACTATTTACCTATAGCTGGCGATCTGGCTCACAAGCATCAGGGCGTGCCCACACACCGGTAGGCCTATGTGCTACATGTGCAGGGGCCACACCTCCTCCCTCTCCTCTGTAGTTCAGCTCGAGTCTGATTGGAGTTCAGTTTCTGTGTGTTTCCAGAGAGGCTTGCTGTTGGAGAGGCTATGTACTGGTAGGGAGAGACCTACACACTCAACTCTCCTTTTTGCGAGACTGCTAGCCAGCAGTGGAAGCTGAAAGTGAGAGCGACAAGCACTACTCACTACACTGCCACACTAGACGCATCACAACAACCATTTGATCTATCTATTCCTCTCATAATTTTGAATACCTGTATTAATTCTCTCCTCAATCTTTTATGTTCCTAGGAATAAAGTCTAAACCTATACAATCTTTCCTTATAACTCAGGTCTTCCCTTCAACATTCTTGTAAGTTTTCTCTATACTCCTTCAAGCATATTGACAATTTTCCTGTAAGTCAATGACCAAAATTGTACACAATACTCCAGATTAGGCCTCAACAATGTCCTATGCAACATTACGTAACATTGAATCTCCTGTACTCTGTACTTTGATTTAGGAAGGCCAATGTGCCAAAAGCTTTCTTTACGACCCTATCTACCTGTGCCACAACGTTCAATGAATTATGGATCTGTATTCCCAGATCCCTTTGTTCTACTGCACTCCTCAGTGCTCTACCAGTCACTGTGTAAAATCTATCCTGGTTGGTCCTACCAAAGTACAACACCTCACACTTGTTGGCATTAATTTCCACCTGCCAATTTTCAGCCCATTTTTCCAGATGGTTCAGATCTTGCTGAAAACTCTAATAGTCTTCCACACTGTCCATGATAGCCCTGATCTTGGTGTCATCTGCAAACTTGCTGAACCAGTTGACCATATTATCATCCAGATCATTGATATAGACAAGAAACAACAGTGGACCCAGCATGATCCCTACGACAATCCACTAGTCACTGGCCTCCAGTCAGAGAGGCAGCCATCTACTACCACTCTGGCTTCTCCCAGAAAGCTAATGTCTAATCCAATTTACCAGCTCATCTTGAATACCGAGCAACTCAACTTTCTTGACCAACCTCCTATGCGGGTCCTTGTCAAGTGCTTTGCTAAATTTCACATAGACAACAGTCACTGCCTTGCCTTCAACAATTTTCCTGGTAACTTCCTTGATAAACTCTATAAGATTGATTAGAAAAGCCATGCTGACTATCCCTGATCAATCCATGTCTATCCAAATACTGATATATCTTAACCCTTAGAATACCTTCCAATAACTTTCCCACTGTTGATGTCAGGCTCATTGGCCTATATTTTCCTGGTTTATATTTAGAAATTTTCTTAAGCAGCAGAACAGCATTAGCTATCCTGCCATCCTCCAGTACCTCACCTGTAGCTAAAGAAGATTTAAATATCTCTGCCTGGACCCCTGTAATTTCTGCCTCCCACAGGGTCCATGAGAACAGGGCCTGAGGATTTAGCCACCCTAATTTGCCTCAAGACATCAAACACCTTCTCCTTTGTAATCTGTATAGGGTCCATATCGTCACCGCTGCTTCGCCTCACTTCTATTGACTCTGTGTCCATCTCCTGAGTAAACAGAGATGCAAAATATTCATTTACAATCTCCCCCTTCTCTTGGCTCCAAGTATAGACTACCATTGTGACCTTCTAGAGGACCAATCTTGTCCCTTGTATTCCTTTTCCTCTTATCATATCGTCTTGTCTGCAAGAAGAAACTCTTGCCTTCTTTTAGCTCTCCTGGTTTCTTTCTGAAGTGTTCTCTTGCAGTTCTTATACTCCACAAGCAACCTCATTTGCTCCTGCTTGCCTATATCTGATATGCATCTCTTTTTTTTTCTTAACCAGAGCCACAATATCTCTTGAAAACCAAGGTTTCCTAAGCCTGTTATCTTTACCATTTACTCTGATTGGGCACATAAAAGCTTCGTACTTTCAAAATGTCACTTTTGAAGGTGTCCCACTTACCAAGTACACCTTTGCCAGAAACAGCCTGTCCCAATCCACACTTGCCAGATCCTTTCTGATACATTGAAATTTGGTCTTTTTACATTTTAGAATCTCAATTCGCGGACCAGCCCTATCTTTTCCATACTTACTTTGAAGCTAATAGATCAGTAGATGCAAAGTGTTTCCCTACACAAACTTCTGTTAGCTGCCCTGCCATTCCCTAATAGCAGATCAAGTATTGCACACTCTCTCGTTGGGACTTCTATATACTGATTAAAGAAACTTTCCTGAACACATTTGACCAACTCCATCCCATCTAGTCCTTTTACAGTATCGGAGTCCCAGTCAATATTTGGAAAGCTAAAATCACCTTTTATAACAATGGTATGTTTCTTCCAACCATCTACAAATTTGTTCCTGTATATCGCACAGACAGTAAGATAGTCAATAATAAAGCCCCATTAATCCATGGTCATATATTTCTTATTCCTCATTTCTACCCATGAAGCCTCACTAGACGAGTTCTCCAGTCTGTCTTGACTGAGAACTGCAGTGACATTTTCCCTGACTAGTAACACCATCCATCCCTCTTTAATCCCTCATGCTCTGTTGCATCTTAAACAATGGAACCTTGGAATACTGAATAGCCAGTCCAGCCCCTCCTGCAGCCAAGACTCACTACTGGCTACAATATCATAATTGTCTGGTTTGACCCATGCCACGAGTTTATCTGCCTTTGCTACAATACCTCTTGCATTGAAATATACCCAGCTCAGGAGATGAGTTGTACCCTGCTCACCTTTCTGTCTGAGGGTTTCACTACATCTGTCTCCACAACCTTTCCATTGTCTGTTCTGGGACTCTGTTTCCCATCTGCCTGTGCAACTCTACTTTAAACTCCAGCCCCTCACCTCTGTCATGCAGCACCAGCAAATCTTCCCTCTAGGATATTAGTTCCCCCTCTAGTTTAGGTGCAAACTGTCTCTTCTGTACAGGTCCCACCTTCCCTGGAAAATGAAATACTTAGAAAGTAACCATCAAAAGCCAGTAGTGTGAAACCAAGCACGGGGTGCCGAATAGCCTTCATCTATTCCGAAAGCTTCCATGATCAAATATCATTTCCTCTTTATCTTCCTTAATGTTTACACAGGATTCAGTAATTAAGAGAAACAAAAATGTGGTTAAATTTCCCCCGGAAAATCAATGGCCTATATGGTAAAGCACAAAATTTCCATACAGACTTGCAGCATTGATCAGTGGTTGAAACAGGATGATTAGAAAGCTTCATTTCCCATAAAGCAAATGCACTGAATTGTTCCCAATGAATTGTGTATTTATTTTAATTGTAGTTGGAGATCAAAATAAATTTGAGACTTAAATGTGCATTAGCTGCCCAATGATCACCATCTTACCTAAATAAACTCATCCTACTGTTTACAGTATTGAGGCAAATATTTCAATGTTTAAGTTAGATCCTGGATTTACTATTTGCAATGAGCTAATCTATATTGTTCAAATGGTGCCTTTCCTTTATGCTCCAGTCCAGGAAGTTGCTGAGTTGTGTGGTTCTTGCCTGCAATTTAACCAGCTGCACAACATCTCCCATTCCAAATATCAACTGATGGAGATTTGTTGAGCAAACATGTTATTGGAACATAAATAAATGAATGGTAAAATCAGAACATCTAAACAATTACTCATACTGCTAGCAATTTTCATGTAGACCATATTAATTAGGAAATTTTATTGGTAACATTGCCATCTGAGAAGGGACTTTTAACAACAAAAGGCTCAGCAGGTTAAAAACAGTGCAAGTATTGCTGAACAGATAATAAAAGCAATAATTTAGTTTTAGTGCTTTGCCGATTTAAAGATATATCAGAGCACTATCCCATTGCATTGCAAGCTGCTGTCGTGCTTTTAATTAAGGACGGATGTTGCTGATTTCGTTTGTTCTGCCAGAGGAAATTCAAGAAGGAATATGAGTATACACTAGTTGAAGTCACCCCAAACCATAAAATAACTTATAAAGGCAAGAAGAGTTTGTATATTAGATTGACTGGTAATTGTATAAAATGAAATCCAACATGCAAGTGATCAACGTTATTTAGCTTAACAACACACGAAGGATCACTACTTGTATATTGTTAGAAAACTCTGAGCAGCTTTCTTATGAATAAAATTAATTACATAGGGATTGATATATTGCTAATAATTTCACAGTATTCTCTCATAATGAGATAGATCAAGGGAGCCGTAGAGATGCCAGGTTACATCCACATCCCATATGTGTCAACTAGGAATCTAAATCAAAAGAAAATAGCCTAAACTTAAGAGATGTCATGACTAGCAACACTGAAAGATCACCATTGACCAGAAGAGGAACCAAGTCAAGAACAGCAGGGATATGAGCACAGAATTAAATTGATGCATTCAATCCTTACTCAACAAAGTCTGTTCATCTACCACAACAAGCAAGTTAGAATTGTGTGGAAGTACAAATTACTCATCTAGATGGATGAAGACACAAGAAGATCAGAAATCAAAACACTTTACTTAAATTGATCAGTGCCTTTATTACTAGATTCAATAATCTCCAACCCTCGAGGACACACACGATTCTGATGGATGTATAAGGAACATTCTTTCCTGAATCCCACCACCATTGTGTTTGTATTATTACTATAAACATTGCTATGCTTTAAAGGGAATTCAAGGGAAAATAAAGACACAATGAGTAGGAGTATTTCATCTGGCCCCTCAAGTTTTTCCCAAACATTCAGCATGATTATGGCTGATCTGCTCCAGTTTTCCATTTTGTTTTCCATTGATAACTTTTCATAAGAGTCAGAGATATGCATGAAATTAGTATGACATGTAATCATTGCCCAATTCTAAGGAACAAATTTAGAAAAGTGAAATGCCAAATCCCAAATCATAGATTAGCTTGTAATAGTCATAAATCACCAGCAAAGAGAAATTGCCAGGTGAGATTTGCACTAAGTTTAGTTCCTGTACAACTCAGTAGTGGAAATGAAATAATGATGTTTTGTACTTCTCGGATTTTATTGAATCACTATAGTGATACCCTTCTCAATGAATATTTGTACATTTGTACACAAGTTTTATTCGCTTTCTAATAAAATTTACATCTCTTGTTAGTGTAAAATCTTTCTCTACTATTACCAGCTGTATTTCAATTTTAGTTTTAATAAGTCACTTCAATATCTGTATATTAGTGGGCAGGCCTACATTTTGAAGTGTTTTTTAATTTGAATTGTCTGTAGGTCACATTTTAATAATTTCATCAGCCATGACACCACAGATGATAAAATTAAAAGAAAACCAAATGTCAAAATATACATACTGCTTTTTCTTCAATACAGCAGGCCTGGATTCAAAAGCATTATAATTGCAATAAAACCAAATATTTCAGATTACATAAACTGATCTTTATGCAAAATTAAATGATTTCTATTTATTTAATAACTGCTGAGGGAATTTCTATCTGAAAGTACTGAATGTTTCTCCAGGCATTTTTCTGTGTTTTATTTGTTGGAGGCCAGTGAGCAAATGGTATAATATATTTGCTGAGATTTGATCTGTAGGCATGAAAATCAAATGTGAAGCTTCCTATTTAGTGCAGGCTGATGTTAAGAAGTATTATTGGAACAACAGAAGCAAATTTAAGCAAAATATTAGAGAACAACTCCATGAGCTACTCTCCTGTTTGTGTGTACTGGTTAAGAGGCTCTTGTGTACGAAAATTGACGTGGTATGTACACACTCATTGCCCAATATGAGCTCTTGACAGGGCAAGAATCATTCCAGTGACCACAAAGCTGGCAAGTAGCCTAAAACTACTATTTTGACTCCCTTTGTGTATCAAGAAGGGCCATGAAAAGGCATTGACAAGTAGGATTAAAGAGATGCCAAGGCATCCTATATATATATCAGGAGCAAGAGGGGATGAGGGAGACAGTAGGACCATTCAAGAACAAAGGGGGGACATTTTCTTGGATGCAGAGGATGTGAGTGAAGTCCTCAATGAGTACTTTTACATCAGAATTTAACAAGGAGAAGGACGATGAGGATAGGGAGATCAATGCCAAAAGTATTAATATGCTGGGCAAGGTATCTTAAAGAGCATTCATGTGGACAAGTACCCAGGGACTGTTGAGTTAAACTTTAGATTATTAAGAGAGGCAAGTGAAGAGATTGTTGAGGCCTTGATCAATATCTTTGTGTCCTCTCTAGCCATGGGTGAGGTCCCAGAGGACTGACGAGTAACTAATATTATTTCATTATTCAAGAAGGGACCCAGGGATAATCCTGGAAACTATCGGCCGGTGAGTCTCACACCAGTGGTAGGGAAGTTACTGGAGAGAATTCTTAGGAATGAGATTTTTGAACATTTGGAAAAACATGGTTTAATTAGGGAGAGCCAGCATGGTTTGTGCAGTATAAGTCATGCCCTCCTAACTTGATTGAGTTTTTTGATGAGGTGATGAGGATGATTGATGAAGGTAGAGTTGTGGCTGTTGTCTCCATGGATTTTAGTAAGGTTAAGATGCATGGAATCAATGGTGAATTGTTTGTTTAGATTCAGAACTGGCTTGCCCATAGAAGCCAGAGGGGTAGTGGTTGAAGGCAATTATTCTAGCTGGAGTTCTGTGATTAATGGTATTCCACAGGGATCTGTACTGGGACTTCTGTCATTTGTGATATATATATAAATGAACTGGATGAGAACATAGATGGGTGGGTTAGAGAGCTTGCAGATGGTATGAAGATCGGTGGTTGTGGATAGTGTAGATGACTGGTGAAGAATACAACAAGATATTGTTCTGTTGCAGATATGGATAAAGATATAACAGATGGAGGTTAACCTAGTCAAATGTGAGGCTTTGCATAATTGACCACAAGACCATAGCATATAGGAGCAGAAGCAGGCCATTCGGCCCATCGAGTCTGCTCCGCCATTCAATCATGGGCTGATCCAATACTTTCAGTCATCCCCACTCCCCTGATATCACCCCATACCCTTTGATGGCCTGGCTAATCAAGAATCTATCTATCTCTGCCTTAAATACACCCAATGACTTGGCCTCCACAGCCACACATGGCAACAAATTCCACAGATTTACCACCCTCTGACTAAAGTAACTTCTCCGCATATCAGTTCTAAAGGATATCCTTCAATCCTGAAATCGTGCCCTCTTGTCCTAGAATCCCCTACCATGGGAAGTTACTTTGCCATATCTAATCTGTTCAGGCCTTTTAACATTCGGAATGTTTCTATGAGATCCCCCGTCATTCTCCTGAATTCCAGGGAGTATACAAAGGGCGGCCAGATGTTCTTCATATTGGTAGGTCAAATTTAAAGAGACAGTACACTGTTAAGGACAAGACCTTTAACCGTGTTGAGGAACAGAATTCATAGATCCCTTAAAGTGACTACAGAGGTTGATAGGATGGTAAAGAAGGCAAATTTGTCTTTTTTAGTTGAGGCATTAAGTTTAAAAGTCAGGAAGTTATGATGCAGCTTTATGGAACTCTAGTTAGACTGCATCTAGAGTATCACATACAGTTCTGTTCACCCCATTATAGGAAGGATTTCAAGGCTTTTGAGAGGGTGCAGAAGAGGTTTACCAGGATGCTACCTGAATTAGAGGGCATGTGCTATAAGGAGAAGTTGAACAAAATTGGGTTGTTTTTCTCTGGAACAGTGGAGGTCTCGGGGAGATCTGATAGATATTTTCATGTTTATCTTGCAAATATCAATCATGTTTATGAGAGGCATACACAGAGTAGACAGACAGTATCTTTTTCCCAGGGTTAAAAAGTATAAAACCAGAGGGCATGCATTTAAGGGTAATTTCAAAGGAGATGTGAGTGGCAAATTTTTCTACAGAGAGTAGAGTGTGCTGCCTAGGTTGGTGGTAGAGGTAGATATGTTACTGCAATTACTTTTAAGAGATGTTTAGATAGACATATAAATGTGAGGAAAATTAGAAAGATAAGGACATTGTGTAGGCATAAGAGATTCGCTTAGTTGACCATTTGATGAATAATTTAATTGGCTCAGCACAACATTATGGGCCAAAGGGCCTGTTCCTGTGCTGTACTTTTTTACGTTCTCTGTTCTTTGAGATACTTATCATGCAAGTGGATATGCAATAAATGATGCATATGTGAACAGATTTAGGTAATGCTTGATGTTGCTGGTTACACGGTGCTTACAATACATACTCAACCTATCATCTTAGTTTTTAGAAGTTCTTCGCAGTAATTAGTACAGAAATCCTTCTTAGGGAACACATTTCTCAAATTATTAACTTTTGTAAGTCAAATGCCCTCGTCAGTCAACTCTCTGAGTCACAAAGAATAAACAAGTCTGTCCTTATAGTCAAATATTATCTTCAAATAGGATTAAAGGAGCAGGAATTCTCTGAAGAACATTTGATCAGTCCCAAAAACCTACCATCTCTCGATTAACCACCTGCTTCAATATCTATTTAATAATTCTCAACACTATCGGCCTCTTGGTTAGTCTGCTATCAGTGAACTACCCCTTTTGAAATCATTAAAGTGTTTCAAGAGTCTGAAGCAATACAGATTTACAATCTAAGCTATAAAATCTACACTTGATAGCTGGAAGAAGTTTACCAATGTGAATATATGTGGACAATGAATGTCAAAGACAACATGGCAAGTGAAGGAGAGAACCACAAGAACCTGGTGTAATAAATAGCTGTGGCTGAATAGTTAGGTCATTGGAGCGAAAATCCATTCTGGTATTCTGCCACATGTTTGAATCCCATGGACTAGGTTATTTGGCTGTGATGGTTCAAGTTACTCATGCAAACAGTTAGACTAACAATACAAAGAACAAGCCTAAATGCAATTATATGAATTCAATTTTTTTTTGGGAAATTAAAGAGTGGACAGTCTTGCCAAGGATGGCAATGAAATGACTGGATTATTATAGCTATCTAGGTCACCAGTTTCTTCAGAAAAAAAAAATCTACTTACCCAATCTGGCCTACATTTGATTCCAGTCTCACAAAGGCGTCAAATTGGGCCCTTTGGTAATTGTCAGCCTCAACAAACCAATAGGGACATGACCTGTCTCAGATCATGGATGAATTTTCTGAATAGGATTTCTAACATAGAGTTGACCAGGAACTGCTTTAATTTATTAGATGATATTGGGTAAGCCTTCAGCAGGCACTGCGGTAATGTTGCAGTGTTAATTATTAAAGATAGATCCAAATGTTATTAGTTTTCTTTTGCATGCTGAGTCTCTGTTTCTAGGCAATACTGTAAGTGGGTATCATGTAAACAAGGGGAAGCAAGGTAAGAATAGACTTAGGAGACAAAGTCAGTGATGATTGGAGATGGGACCAGAGACTGTTGAGGGATATATGCTGATCGCATTTACTTAATCAGATGCAGTGATCTTTGTGGAAAGGACCTTCCCTTCTCTCACACCTGCTGCAGTCAGATAACAATTCAATGGAATCTCTGACATCTTGCAACTGAATAACCAATCATTTTAAAAATTTCCCACCGTCAAGAAGCTAATTGATAAAAGTTTGAGATATTGAATTAAGGAAATTACAATCTGCATATATTAGATTTGATTTTTAGGACCAGAGAGTTTGTTAAGCAGCGTTTATGGTAGGATAAAAGGATCCCAGGTTATTTTACGTTGGGCTAGATCATAAATAGCCCAAATTTTCAACACTTCAAGTGATTTCAGATCGATTTTGCAGCATAGCCTGTAAGGGCACAGTGGAGCATAATTGCCTAATTCTAAAATTTCAATGTTAGTCCACAACCTCATAAAGCATCAGTTAAATAATACTTGTTAATACTGTTATGTTTTTTGTTATGACAATCACAAAATCTAGGTTTAACCAAGTCAACCGATGCATCTTCTGCTGAATACTTGATTCACCATTTTTTCACAAATCCAAACCATTACTAAGTGACCTCCAACCTATCCCAACAGAAATCATCCAAGAATCTACTGGCTATGAGTCAGCCCTTCACTCCAGTTCTCATGGAAATACAACTGCTTCCAGTTAAACAATATTAACATTTCCACCCTTTTTTTTCCCAATTTCTCAATAGCCTTATCCGTCCTTTATCTTCCAGAGTCTCCTCCAGCTTTGCAACAACCTGGGATATCTCTAGATTAATGCAATAAAAAGGAAGGACATCAGCCGGGAGGATGTGGAATCGATATGGGTAGAGCTGCATAACACTAAGGGGCAGAAAACGCAGGTGGGAGTTGTGTACAGGCCACCTAACAGTAGTGGTGAGGTTGGGGATGGCATTAAACAGGAAATTAGAAATGCGTGCAATAAAGGAACAGCAGTTATAATGGGTGACTTCAATCTACATATAGATTGGGTGAACCAAATTGGTAAGGGTGCTGAGGAAGAGGGTTTCTTGGAATGTATGCGGGATAGTTTTCTGAACCAACATGTTGAGGAACTAACTAGAGAGCAGGCCATTCTAGGCTGGGTATTGAGCAATGAGGAAGGGTTAATTAGCAATCTTGTCGTCAGAGGCCCCTTGGGGTAAGAGTGACCATAATATGGTGGAATTCTTCATTAAAATGGAGAGTGACATAGTTAATTCAGAAACAAAGGTTCTGAACTTAAAGAAGGGTAACTTTGAAGGTATGAGACGTGAATTAGCTAAGATAGACTGGCAAATGATACTTAAAGGGTTGACGGTGGATATACAACAATTGTTCATCCCAGTTTGGCAAAAGAATAAACCAGGGAAGGTAGTGCACCCGTGGCTGACAAGGGAAATTAGGTATAGTATCAACTCCAAAGAAGAAACATACACATTAGCCAGAAAAAGCTGCTCACCTGAGGACTGGGAGAAATTCAGAGTCCAGCAGAGGAGGACAAAGGGCTTAATTAGGAAAGGGGAAAAAGATTATGAGAGAAAACTGGCAGGGAACATAAAAACTGACTGTAAAAGCTTTTATAGATATGTGAAAAGAAAAAGATTGGTTAAGACAAATGTAGGTCCCTTACAGTCAGAAACAGGTGAATTGATCATGGGGAACAAGGACATGGCAGACCAATTGAATAACTACTTTGGTTCTGTCTTCACTAAGGAGGACATAAATAATCTTCCGGAAATAGTAAGGGACTGAGGGTCTAGTGAGATGGAGGAACTGAGCGAAATACATGTTAGTAGGGAAGTGGTGTTAGGTAAATTGAAGGGATTAAAGGCAGATAAATCCCCAGGGCCAGATGGTCTGCATCCCAGAGTGCTTAAGGAAGTAGCCCCAGAAATAGTGGATGAATTAGTGATAATTTTTCAAAACTCTTTAGATTCTGGACTAGATCCTGAGAATTGGAGGGTGGCTAATGGAACCCCACTTTTTAAAAAAGGAGGGAGAGAGAAACCAGGGAATTATAGACCGGTTAGCCTAACATCGGTGGTGGGGAAAATGCTAGAGTCAGTTATCAAAGATGTGATAACAGCACATTTGGAAAGTGGTGAAATCATTGGACAAAGTCAGCATGGATTTGTGAAAGGAAAATCATGTCTGTGGAATCTCACAGAATATTTTGAGGATGTAACTAGTAGAGTGGATAGGGGAGAACCAGTGGATGTGGTATACTTGGATTTTCAAAAGGCTTTTGACAAGGTCCCACACAGGAGATTAGTGTGCAAACTTAAAGCACACGGTATTGCAGGTATGGTATTGATGTGGATAGAGAATTGGTTGGCAGACAGGAAGCAAAGAGTGGGAATAAATGGGACCTTTTCAGAATGGCAGGCAGTGACTAGTGGGGTACCACAAGGCTCAGTGCTGGGACCCCAATTGTTTACAATATATATTAATGACTTAGATGAGGGAATTAAATTTAGCATCTCCAAGTTTGCGGATGACACGAAGCTAGGCGGCAGTGCTAGCTGTGAGGAGGATGCTAAGAGGATGCAGGGTGACTTGGATAGGTTAGGTGAGTAGGCAAATTCATGGCAGATGCAATTTAATGTGGATAAATGTGAGATTATCCACTTTGGTGGCAAAAACAGGAAAACAGATTATTATCTGAATGGTGGCCGATTAGGAAAAGGGGAGGTGCAACGAGACCTGGGTGTCATTATACACCAGTCATTGAAAGTGGGCATGCAGGTACAGCAGGCGGTGAAAAAGGCGAATGGTATGCTGGCATTCATAGCAAGAGGATTCGAGTACAGGAGCAAGGAGGTACTACTGCAGTTGTACAAGGCCTTGGTGAGACCACACGTGGAGTATTGTGAGCAGTTTTGGTCCCCTAATCTGAGGAAAGACATTCTTGCCATAGAGGGAGTACAAAGAAGGTTCACCAGATTTATTCCTGGGATGGCAGGACTTTCATATGATGAAAGACTGGATCGACTAGGCTTATACTTGCTAGAATTTAGAAGATTGAGGGGGTATCTTATTGAAACATATAAAATCCTAAAAGGATTGGACAGGCTAGATGCAGGAAGATTGCTCCCGATGTTGGGGAAGTCCAGAACGAGGGGTCACAGTTTAAGGATAAAGGGGAAGCCTTTTAGGACCAAGATTAGGAAAAACTTCTTCACACAGAGAGTGGTGAATCTGTGGAATTCTCTGCCACAGGAAACAGTTGAGGCCAGTTCATTGGCTATATTTAAGAGGAAGTTGTACCCTTGTGGCTAAAGGGATCAGAGGGTATGGAGAGAAGGCAGGTACAGGGTTCTGAGTGGGATGATCAGCCATGATCATACTGAATAGCGGTGCAGGCTCGAAGGGCCGAATGGCCTACTCCTGCACCTATTTTCTATATTTCTATGTTTCAGCTTCTTGATCACTTACAAATTGTAAACACTCCATCCTTGCCAGCAAAGTCTTCATTTGTCAAGCCTCTAGATTCTGCCATATTCTCTTAAACTCCACATCTTTCCTTCCTTGAAATTATTCCTTAAAAAGCACTGTCATTTTTTGATGATCTACCTGCATGTCTCCTTTTATGGCTCAGCATAAGTGTTAGTTTGCTAATGTTGCTGTGAGATGTCCTTGGGAGAGTTAACTACATTTACCCTGCCAACAAGAGGAAGTGGCTGCTGCTAAAATGATTTTGTTTCTGTTATGCTTTGGACAGGCCTTTTAAAAAGAACTTTCAAGGACAAGATATAATGCAAAAACAGCCAAACCATCTTGCAAAGAAGCTGATTGTGGTTTCCAAACATTCAATTCACTTGGCTTATATTTTTTACGTGGATGTCTCAATGACTTCAGTGACCGAGCAATGACATTGTTCACTGTATTCAACAGTTTTTCACGATACAGGACTTCATATGGAGAGGATGAATGGGTGAGAAGTTGCTCAGTTCCCCTGAGAAACTGGGCAAGACTGACTGGCCCCACCTCAGCATGACACCTGGACCATGTCCTGATCTGAAAACTGAAATGGATCCGGGACCACTGTCAGTTTATTTATTCTCCTTCTGTTTGGAGACTTTCCCTGATTAATTGCTGGCTTGTAATTACTGCTGTTAACTAATGTCAAATCTAATTAACCTGTTCTCAGTTCAGTACTTCAACAATCCCAGTCTTAAGGAGAGGGTCTCAAGGCATGAGGTTCCAGAGATATGTGGTACTTACCCATTCGTTTATTTACTTTGGGCCTTGTTTGCTATTCCTGGTTCAAGCCCTGGCGACAGCTTTCTAAAATGCACCATCAAGCCTAATTGGCCTCAGTGAAACAGCAGTGAACACAAGGCTTAAGCAATGTTTTCTAAAAAAACTTCTGGTCCCTGAGACACTTCAAGATCGTGTTACACTCAGGGTAAAGGCACACAGTATTCTCTGCAACTTTCTTTCAGAATAATAGCAAGCAAAAAAAAAAGAAGCAGGTCTCTTTGTGGTTTTTAGGAACTAACAACCGGGAGAATGAAGAAGGTTGGTGGTAACAGTGCAGAGCATCAATAAAATTCTTCTCCTGTGCCAATGTTAACAGTTTTAAAGTATTTAATATCAAAATTTCCAATTCCTGGTTCCACAAATACAGATCTGATTGTTGAAACAAAATCAAGAGCTTCATGCTGATTGTTTAAATAAAGTAATGTTTAATTATGAACTTTTGGGAAATCTACTTATAGTGTATTGTCCAACAAGCCTCAGTTTCATTCTGGCCTTTGTAACCAATGTAGAAAAATAATGTCCCAGTCTGTTTTACTGCCAAATAATTTGTAAGTTTTGAGACATATCTCTGAGTCACATAAGGGAAGGTTAACTTCCCATGTCTTGGACTAACTGATCATAAGATCCTTGTGGAATAACATCGGCAGTTTACCTAATCTTGATGGGCAGACTCTGGGCTGTACGATTTCCACTCTATGCCAGTGATACTTAAATGATTACTCAATGTTAAATATTTTTTGCCTACTTTCTTAAGCAGCAGGTGAAAAATGACCTGGAATAAAAAATGGACCAGATGTTTGTCATTCCATGCTGTGGAGCAGCCCCAAGACACCTATCCAGATCTTTACTAAATGAATATTTGTGTTAAGCCAATTGTTCTTGCTTCGCATAGCAGAAAATGTCGTAAATACAGAAAATAACTAAATGAATATGTTGGCATCCTCACAGATACAATATTCTTATTCAGTTAACAAGTTTTATCATACTAGGACAAAATAAATTCCAGATTTTAAGGTAATGATAATGCGTAACTCTGAAATTCGTTTTTTTTTTAATGAGTTCCTCTGGGGCGATGTGTTGTGGGCTGCTTACAAAACTTTGAAATATACTTCTGCTGAATTACTCTCACTGCAATCTACAACCTGTAATTTCCCTTTAAGCAACATGTATCTGAACCACCTTCATAATCTAGCAATTTCAGTATCTGCTGAAGGACGTGGTGGACTTAACTCCTCAAGCATTTAAGTGCATGAAGATACATCGCCATGGCCAGAAGAGAGAAAGGAGGGGAGGAAATGCCAAAGGATGAAACTTCGTCTACTCAGCATCTTGTTAGCAAGTGTACAGTTGCTTGAGAACAAGATTGAAAACCAAAAGGCAAGATTGCTGTATTGGAGGGAAATGAGGAATTGTTGTGTTCTGTGTTTCACAGAGACATGGCTTACTCCAGGCATGCTGGAAACATTGGTAGGACCCGAGGACTTCTTGATACACTCGATGGATTAGACTGCTGATTTGCAGAAGGCAATAGGTAGGACTGCATTTCATGATAAATTCTTTGTGGTGTCCGGGCGCAGCAGTATTTTCACCCTCTTGTACTCCTAACCTGGAACATCTAATGATGATGTGCCAACCATTCTACTTACCAAGAGAGTTCTCCCTGTGGAGATCCTGATTATGTTTTACATACTGCCAAAAAGAGATGTTAAGCAAGAACTCAATGCCACTGTTAGCAAACAAGAATCAACCTACCCTGACTCCATTCAAGTCATCATTGGGGATCATCAGTCAGACTTATTTGAAGAAAACGCCTCACAATTATCATCAAACATATCACCTATAGCACCAGGGGATCCAACACACTTGATAAATGTTACACTATTATTAGGAATGCCTGCCATTTCATGCCTAGACTGCACTTTGGAAAATCTGATCATTTGGATGTCTCCTCCTCCCTGCATACAGACAGAGGCTAAAGAGCCAGGGTCCAGAGATAAGGACACCAAAGAGGTGGTTGCAGGTGGCTAAGGAGTAGCTATGGGATTGCTTTGAGTTGGTAGACTGCGCCGTCTTCAAGGACTCATTAGAGGATCTGAACAAATACACCACGGTTGTCACAGACTTTATAAAAACAGTCATAGAAGAATGTGTCCCTACAAAATCATTCAGAGTCTTTTCTAATCAGAAGCCCTGGCTGAAATATGAGATCTGTAATCTGATGAGGGCCAGATCAGTGGCATTCAGGTCAGGCAACCAGTTAAATACAAGAGATCCAGGTACAATCTCCAGAAAGCCACCTCAGGTGTGAGGTGGTAACTTCGGAACAAACTTGAACTCGCTTCAATGATCGCAGCTCAGTATTCAATACTATCAACCCCTCAAAATTAATCAACAAGATTCAAGTCCTAGGCCTCAATACCTCCTTGTGCAACTGAATCCTTGATTTTCACACTTGAAGACTCCAGTCAGTTCAGATTGGTAACAATTTCCCTCAGCACTACAAGGCTGTGGGTTTCACCCCCGCTCTACTCTGACTGTGAGGCTAAGCACTACTTCAACACATCATTTCAGGTTGCGATGACACCACTGTCATTGGCTGAATGAAAGATGGTGATGAATCAGCATACAGGAGGAGATTGAAAATCTGGTTGAGTGGTGCTACAAGAACAGTCTCTCACTCAATGTCAGCAAGACCAAAGAAATGGTTTCCAGCATCTGCAGATTTTCTCTTCATTGCAATCCTATTATTCTCTCTCATATGCCTAGAAGTAACATATAACTACTAATTAAAATAACAGTACATCATACGATCATAAGCCACAGAAACTTGCACCTCAAACAATTGAATTTGATAAACCAATGCTAATGCCAATTTACTCTGTGCACATTCTCATCTAGTCCCCACTCCTCCCCCCAAGTCTCTACTTATACAGGAGGGGGAAAGTTACAGTGGCAAACTAATGTACCTACCTGCAATTTTGTGGGATGTGGCAGGAAATTCTTGGATGAATCTCATGCAGTCACAGTGAGAATGTGTAAACTCCACACAGACAGTATCAGAGATAAAGATTGAACCTGAGTCTCTGGAGTGGTGAAGTAGCAGCTCCGATAGCTGCAGTAAAGCACATCTTCAGCGGCCTTGTCAATGTTTAACCTTAAGTGATAAGGTTAGCTCTGATGCCGAGGCACAGCGACAACTCGCGGATACCTCCTCTTATTTACCCCTCGATCGTGACCCCACTAAGGAGCACCAGGCCATTGTCTCCCACACCATCACCGACTTTATCCGCTCAGGGGATCTCCCATCCACTGCTACCAACCTTATAGTTCCCACACCCTGCACTTCCCGTTTCTACCTCCTACCCAAGATCCACAAACCTGCCTGTCCTGGCAGACCTATTGTCTCAGCTTGCTCCTGCCCCACCGAACTCGCTTCTGCATACCTCGACACGGTTTTATCCCCCCTTGTGCAATCCCTTCCGACCTATGTTCGTGACACTTCTCACGCTCTTAAACTTTTCGATGATTTTAAGTTCCCTGGCCCCCACCGCTTTATTTTCACCATGGATGTCCAGTCCCTATATACTTCCATCCCCCATCAGGAAGGTCTCAAAGCTCTACGCTTCTTTCTGGATTCCAGACCTAATCAGTTCCCCTCTACCACCACTCTGCTCCGTCTAGCGGAATTAGTCCTTACTCTTAATAATTTCTCCTTTGGCTCCTCCCACTTCCTCCAAACTAAAGGTGTAGCCATGGGCACCCGTATGGGTCCTAGCTATGCCTGCCTTTTTGTTGGCTTTGTGGAACAATCTATGTTCCGTGCCTATTCTGGTATCTGTCCCCCACTTTTCCTTCGCCACATCGACGACTGCATTGACGCTGCTTCCTGCACGCATGCATAACTCATTGACTTTATTAACTTTGCCTCCAACTTTCACCCTGCCCTCAAGTTTACCTGGTCCATTTCCGAAACCTCCCTCCCCTTTCTAGATCTTTCTGTCTCTGTCTCTGGAGACATCTTATCCACTGATGTCTACTATAAGCCTACTGACTCTCACAGCTATCTGGACTATTCCTCTTCTCACCCTGTCTCTTGCAAAAACGCCATCCCCTTCTCGCAATTCCTCCGTCTCCGCCACATCTGCTCTCAGGATGAGGCTTTTCATTCTAGGACGAGGGAGATGTCTTCCTTTTTTAAAGAAAGGGGCTTCCCTTCCTCCACTATCAACTCTGCTCTTAAATGCATCTCCCCCATTTCACGTACATCTGCTCTCACTCCATCCTCCCGCCACCCCACTAGGAATAGGGTTCCCCTGGTCCTCACCTACCACCCCACCAGCTTCCGGGTCCAACATATTATTCTCCGTAACTTCCGCCACCTCCAACGGGATCCCACCACTAAGCACATCTTTCCCTCCCCCCCCCCGCATTCCGCAGGGATCGCTTCCTACTCGACTACCTTGTCCATTCATCCCCCCCATCCCTCCCCACTGATCTCCCTCCTGGCACTTATCCGTGTAAGCGGAACAAGTGCTACACATGCCCTTACACTTCCTCCCTTACCACCATTCAGGGCCCCAAACAGTCCTTCCAGGGGAGGCAACACTTCACCTGTGAGTCAGCTGGGGTGATATACTGCGTCCGGTGCTCCCGATGTGGCCTTTTATATATTGGCGGGACCCGACGCAGACTGGGAGACCGCTTTGCTGAACATCTACGCTCTGTCCGCCAGAGAAAGCAGGATCTCCCAGTGGCCACACATTTTAATTCCACATCCCATTCTCATTCTGACATTCCCACGGCCTCCTTTACTGGAAAGATGAAGCCACACTCAGGTTGGAGGAACAACACCTTATATTCCGTCTGGGTAGCCTCCAACCTGATGGCATGAACATCGACTTCTCTAACTTCCGCTAATGCCCCACCTCCCCCTCGTACCCCATCTGTTATTTATTTTTAAACACACATTCTTTCTCTCACTCTCCTTTTTCTCCCTCTGTCCCTCTGAATATACCCCTTGCCCATCCTCTGGGTCCCCCCACCCCCGTCTTTCTTCCCAGACCTCCAGTCCCATGATCCTCTCTTTTGCCTATCACCTGTCCAGCTCTTGGCTCCATCCCTCCCCCTCCTGCCTTCTCCTATCATTTTGCATCTCCCCCTCCCCCTCCAACTTTCAAATCCCTTACTCACTCTTCCTTCAGTTAGTCCTGACAAAGGGTCTCGGCCTGAAACGTCGACTGCACCTCTTCCTAGAGATGCTGCCTGGCTTGCTGCGTTCACCAGCAACTTTGATGTGTGTTGCTTGAATTTCCAGCATCTGCAGAATTCCTGTTGTTAGCTCTGATGGTATTGTGTTTGCTGACCATGGAGTTCTAAACTCAAACAAAGAACTTCAACCCTATCTGATATAGATAGCTATGGGTACCCTCATTGAAGGGAGGATGTACTGTAACCAACTAATCTTCAAACACTAGTTTTCTTCCCTATTGTTCTCCCATGCGAGTTTAGCTGCCAAAATTCACTTTTTCCACTCTTCCTACCAAGGGGGAGATCCTACCAGCCAACAAATTAGTTTAAATACAGTTCATATATTTATTTTTTGAGATTCAGCGCAGAAAAAGCCCTCCAGGACCTTACAGCCACGTCACCCAGCAACCCCTGATTTAGCCACAGCCTAATCACGGGATAATTTACAATGACCAATTAACCAATCAACCGGTACACCTTTGGACTATGGGAGGAAACCCACAGGGTCTTGAGGAGAATGTACAAACTTCTTACAGACAGCGGCAGCAATTGAACTCAGGTCACCAGTATGGTAAAGCATTTTGCTGACTACTGTGCTACCAGGCCACCCAAGTTTATTTGTTATTCATACATGTTTAAATACAAATGAAATTCTTAAAACACATTTAAAACTCACAGAGGATTTCTATCTTATAAAAGATTTCCAAATTACCAATGATTTCTAACACAAAGTACTTCCAAAACACAGGTACAATTCCTATAAGCTGAAAAGACATACCAGTGAGTTATGGACAAATGAGTCATCTGCCACAGAAATCAAAGGCAGTGGAATGGATTCTAGTTCACCTTGTCTTTCTGTCATTCTTCTAAATGCTCCTTGACCATTCCTAACAATCTTAACTGCTCTCTTTCATTTGTACATTTTTGCCACTTGGGTAACTTCACCACATCATTTTTTTCAGGTATCTTCACACAGATGGTTTAAAAACTTATGGGGACTGAGTTCCCATACACCAACAATGTTGTGAGAGCTGACCCTCTGAGTACACATATCTTCCTGCTATTGATAGATCATCTATTTAGTGTGCTAAGTGATAATATCAGCCTGGTCTGCTAGCTTCCCTGAACTAAATAACTTTGCCAGTGTTGTCTGTTTTGATATATGCTAATTAACATAACCCTATTAACATACCCTACTGCATCTTTTGAGCAATCAGCTGTGGGCCGTATTGTGCTCTATAGACAGTACTGCTTGTTTGCAAAACTGTCCTTTTAAATTCAGACTGAATATGCCTTGCAATTTATATTAAGAATTGAAGGCTGACTCCCATTTATAATAATAAGTACTTTGAGAATCCCGAGTGTGAAATTTTTTCATTACAGCAACAACATTTAAATAAAAACACACTTAGCAGTGTCACAAACAAGAGAAAGTCTGCAGATGCTGGAAATCGAAGCAACACACACAAAATGCTGGAGGTACTCAGCAGGCCAGGCAGCATCTATGGAAAAAAGTACGGTTGACATTTGGAGCCGAGACTCTTCGGCAGGGCTGAAGGAAAAAAGATGAGTAGTGGATTTAAAAGATGGGCGAGGGGAGAGAGAAACACAAGGTGATTGGTGAAACCAGGAGGGGGAGGGGTGAAGTAAAGAGCTGAGAAGTTGTTTGGTGAAAGAGATATAGGGCTGGAGAAGGGGGAGTCTGATAGGAGAGGACAGAAGGTCATGGAAGAAAGAAAAAGGGAGAGGAGCAGCAGAGGGAAACATAAAAATGACATAAAATAATATGGAAACAGCAAATCATGAGAGCTATTGCAACAAGCTGCCACTAGTGCAGCACCATTTTTCAAAGAGCTGAACAACTGAAAAAGCTGAATATTGGTTGGAAGTTTAAGTTACTCAAAAATAGCTCTTAGATCTTTAAAAGCTTCAACTGCTACATTTAGAAAGCTGAGTTTGGCAAAGAAGGCCCCCTGATGTTATCCATCACATAACAATAGGCTGAGTCACTGCTGGTTGTACAATTCTCAGTTCCATTTGCGACTCTCCAGAAAATGAAGTTTTTGGGAAGAGGATCCAGGAAACCTTTAGTGGACATTTGCAGTCATGGGAAAACATGCAACCTCTTTAAAGATAGCACTGCTCAAACTGATAGGAAGCAGCACTAACTCTTTTTCCATTGTGTCAATCAATTTGCTCCATCTTTCCACAGGCAGTAGATCAAACTCATTCCTAAGGCCCAGTATATCAACATAATGTCATTTAAAAAAAAAACTCATGTTTGAATATTGCTTGATATTGGTTTTCTTAGATGTAAATCGGCGGGAAGGAGCTCCCCATTGTTGATTGTAAAAGTCACTGCAGGAGCTAGAATTTCAAGTGCAGTTTCCCACACAGCATCATCAAGTTTGTCTGTCAGGAATTGCGCTGAATAATTGCCATCCCTGTTGATGTGTTGCTGTTAAGTACATCAGGAGCTATCTTTGCAGCTAGTGCATAAAGAGGTGCATCACCATGACACAAAAACATGCCCTTCAATGTTGTTTCTGAATGAATGGATAATCCAAGGAGAGGACAGAGCTGAGGCATACTAGTCAGAGTGGCAGTAGTTCCAGGAGAATGGATTTAGATGTAATCTTGGTGGAAGATAGTGCCTGCAGGAGGCATCTTCTTTTTGCACGGGAGCTTCGGAGATCCTCCAGGGTAGACCCAATTGTTCCTGCCAAGACTTTTCCAGGGAGGTTTCCCTAAACTCATGAGTGAAATCCCTGAAGGCCTGCAGTTTGGAGAATTCCACATTTTGGGTGACCCCCCTCATGCAGTATCAAGCAATAAGCTGTGAGACGTAACAGAGGTCAGCAGCAGTGGCCTAGAATGATGCAGAGGTAAGGAAGTTGAGTCTGGTCATAACCCTGGCCTCCACTGATTGTATTTAATGCTACAGGAAATTATGGATCTCAGTGAACACAAAGAATGAAATTTGAGTGTTGGTTCTTAAAAAAAAACATGCTTTCAGCAGAAACTCAACTAGCAACAATTGATTGTTTTGTGAGTAAATAAGAACTGTTATTTTTCAGATCAGTCAGGTTGAGAATCTCACCATTGACAAATTCTGCCTGTTGCACTGCAGTTGACCTCATGTGGAGGGTTTTATGCTGGTAGTAAGGTGCTGTGGAGAATAAAGATATTCTTGTAAAATGTGAGGATAAATTTTTCTGAGCGATGCAGAAGGTATCCAGAAATATGCACAATTTTTTTCTCCTTCTAGGTTAGCCTGGTTTATAACAAGACATGATTGATTTCTTTGGCATTGTCTAAATGAATTTTCATATTTATCAAGAAGAACCAAGGTCAACAAATTACATTAATTGCTAAGAAACCTATTTAAACTCTTGACTCACTCCCTCACTCACCTGCCAAAGAGAGGATTAAGAATATTAGTGTAAAATTCTAATGTTCTCTTCTGCGAACTATTCTGATTAAACTCACGAATAACCAGAACAAAGACAAAGAAAGACCTCAATTTGATTCTTATGCTGTGCCTAGTCAGCTGAAGCAGTTAGCTATAGTTGGAGCTTTGTAAAAGCTCCATGGGCCCCTTAGGGAGAGAAAAAAAATCAGTCACTCCTGATCTCTATCAAGGTACCCCTGCTGAAAGTATGATTGTGTACATATCAATGCCATCAGACTCAGGTCAGCTGTGAGGCAGCTTGGGTTAGAATAATCTGGTGTCACTGCTGTCAAAACCCAAGTGAATAATAGTTAGTAGGATAAGATGTGAGGTGCCGTTTGGTGCCAGTAGATTTTCAGTCTTGCAAGAACAAAAAGAGTGATTTATTTTTAAATCATGTGATATGCTCACCCCTATTCTTGGCAGGCTTTTCCTGAAGTTTTATAGATTTGGCTAATAATTGGATCCTTCTGCGCACAACCTTTTACACATAAAAGCTATTGTAATCGCATTCGGTCATTGTAGCAATCAATATCAGGTTATTAGTGACCAGTGGGAAATTGGAAAATGGCCTGGGCATTTCCAGGCTCGATAATGCCCCACGCTCCACTCAACCTACTCTCCACCCTTATTGTCCTTTGGCTTCTTTGCCGGCTTGTATTCTGCTGTACTCTGGCTGCCCTACAAAGTATTCGTTAAGATCTAACACATTTCCTGGTGATCAGTGTGGCAAATAAAGTAGCAGCTGTTTTCTTGGAAAGTAGTTCCCATCCAGAAATGCAGTGAGTAAAAATGTTAGAGAGTCACACAATACAGAAACCGGCTCTTTGACTGAACTGGTACATGCTGATTGAGATTCCATAAGACATAAGTGCAGAATGAGAGATTTTGGTCCGTTATGGCTGATTTATTTTCCCCTCTCAATCCCATTCTCCTGCCTTCTCCCTGTAACCTTTGACACACTTACTAAGAACCTATCAATCTCTGCTTTAAATATGCCCAATGATTTAGGCTCCATATCAGTCTGTGGCAACAACTTCCACAGATTTACCACCCACTGGCTAAGAAATTCTCCTCATCTCTGTTCCAAAGAGATGTCCCTTTATTTTGAGGCTGCGCCCTCTGGTCCTAGACTCCCCTGCTATTGGAAACATCTTTTTCACATCCATTCCATTCAGGTTTTCAGTATGTTTCAATGAGATCCCCCCTTGTTCTTCTAAACTTTGATGAGTACAGGGCCAGATTCATCAAAGGCTCCTCATACATAAATCTTTCATCCTTGGAATCATTCTCATAAATCCCCTCTTGATCCTTTCCAATACCAGTACATCCTTCCTTAGAAAGGGGTCCCAAAACAGCTACAGCAAGTGTGGTCTGACCAACGCCTTATAAATCATCAGCATTACATCCTTACTTTTACATTTTAGTCCATTTGAAATGAATGCTAACTTTATAATGCCTTCCTTACTACCAATATACCCTGTAAATTAAACTTTTGAGAATCCTGTACTGAGACTCCAAATCCCTTTGCACCTGTTTCTGAATTCTCTCTCCATTTAGAATATAGTCTATACCTTTAGTCTTTCCATTTAAGCTGGTCTCACTTGTTCACATTTTTCCTATATCTTTCCAAAACTTTGTTTAATGTTGCAAGAAATTCAGGGTGAGAACCGCCCCAACAACTTGGTGAACTCGTAGCAATTTCCCATTGCATTGCAGATTACCCGATCAGCCTGTCTGTCTAATGCTGCAAAAGTATTTGCACCCCGGCTTTTTGGCATGTCTGCAATCACATGATTGAATGAGCTTTAAAATAACCAAAAGAATTTTAATTCTCTTCAAAACTGGGGGTCATTCGTAGCATTCATGTCTCTGAATCATGTGGCGTTGGGTTCAAATCATTGTTTGGGGATTGAAAACAAGATCTAGTTTGGTTCCCGGAGTCTGAGTTGATGTGTGATGTATCTATGGAATGTGCACACATGCACAGTGTAGTTGAAGAGACTGGAATAAATAATGTATTTTAGCAATTTTCCATGTTTATTATTATATTCCAGACATTACATGTATCTGGAATAAGAACATAAGTAGACTGATGTGAAGTGACAAATTGCTTTTTAGTTAAAGTATAATACCAAAGCCCCATTGACCCCGCAGGTGAGATTCAAAGATACAATGGAACAATTTCAAGTCAGAAGAATTCTTCCCATTGTCTTGGTCAATGTTAATCTCTGGATGATGTCATTATCTGGTCATATTTTGGGGTATTGCTGTGTGAAAATTGCCATCATCATTATAGAGTTATAATAGTAGTGCAAATAGACTATAAAGCTCTTTGGAATTCCTTGTGGATTTTTAGGTACTATATAAATCAAAATCGTTCTTTCATTTTGTCTTTTTAAGACTGCAGACCTAGAAAGAGTGAGCATTTACAGCTGATTTTGCTGTTAAAGATATAACAAAAAATATCCTGGAAATTAATGCTTTCTCTACTGGAAACAATTAATTCACCATGAATAATATCAGTAATTCTTTCAATGCATCACTAATATGATCTCTGATGGATTATGACTTCGTTAAAAGTTGACAAAACAATATTTCAAATATATTATAAGCAATTAGTTAATTAAACACAAGACAGAGCTGCCAACTGTTCAATTTCTCTGTCAGCAGGATTGAGTGCTGCCAGTCTGATTGAACCTTCTTTTTGGATTTTAATCATCTACTGCCACAAATTATGCTATATAGAATGCTAAATGTCAAACCTCAATTAGTTTCGATAGACATTATGGAAATCTATGGAGACTATTGTAATTGAAAAGGGTTAAGTTCTATTCTAATCATCTTCCAAAATACACACATTTCTAAATATTTTTGGAAGATAATCACTTACAGAGAACAGCTGTAAAAAGGAATCAGAAGTTATTGGAGGAATACAGCAGGCCCATTAATATTGGAAAAGAAAACAGACAGGTTAATACCTTGAGACATGCTAAGGAAGCCTTAACAAACTGAGGGCCTTTACATTAAACTGTACAAATTGGAAGACATTATGATAAAATATTACATGAGATGTTGGCCTTGGCTCACTGAAAGCACTCTCATGTCTGAATCAGAAGGTTATTGAGTTCGTCCCACTCCAGAAACTTGAGCACATAATCTGGGCAGACAGACAATTAGACTTTCACCGAAACTAGCTACTTTTTCATTTATCCAACACAGTTGTCTGTGTCTCATTCACAGCCACTCTTTGATAAATTTCTCCTCAGATTTGAAGAGAACAATTTAGCAAATGTGATCAGATTATTTGCTCCTCATCTACAAGTGCTAATGTTTTGCCCTCAGGTTCCACATCCATTTTTAGTTGTCATTTGCAACATTGAACAATACTATTACAGTATTATACTCAATCACTGGTACAAAGCAAACCACTAGAGGAACTCAATGAGTCAGGCAGGATCTGCTGAGGCAAACCGGTAAACTATGTTTCAGGTTGAGACCCTACCTGAGGATTGACTGTGTATAGGGGAGAGAGAGAGAAAGGAGAGTAGGGTACTGGTAGTAGTTTGTGACTGGAAGATTACTTGATATTCTATATGACTAATTGCTGCGTTCCCTTTTTGTGGTACATATCAATGCTTTGGACTTAAATATTAGAGTCACAATTATTGGGGTGGCATGGTAGCATAACGCTTTACGGTGCAGGTGACCTGGGTTCATTTCCCACTGCTGCCCTGCATTAGGAGTTTGTATGTTCTCCTATTGACTCCAAGTGCTTTGGTTTCCTCCCACAGTCCGAAGACTTACCGGTTGGTAGGTTAATTGGCCATTGTAAGTGCCCAGTGATTAGGAGTGGGTTAAATCGGGGGATTGCAGAAGGGCCTATTCCATGCTGTATCTCAATTTTTAAAAAAGATATTTGACCAGTGATACCAAAATTAGCAGTAGTTACAGATGTGGGATATTATTAGGCAGGTTAGTAGCATAGAAAATTAATTCCATCCAGAAGAGTATGAGGTTAGAGGAAGGCAAACAAAGCACATATTTGATAAAGGGTGTGGTACTTAAAAAGGAACAGAGAGACCTTGTTTACAGATTCCTGTGTGGTGGATTCTTGCCTTTAGTGGGTCTGGATGAAGAATATAGAAGCAAAAAGATTATGTTGGTGACACATAGTACATTTGTTAGGCTAAAGTTGTGGCAAAAGGGAAGGATATGATAGCATCAGGAAGTGCATGGGTGCAGTGGAAATACATGAGACTGTCGTCAGAGTAGGGGAACTTTACTTATGAGGTGAGGTTGTATAGTTCTTTTTGCTTTCCTTGAATTATGAAGCCTTAGGATAGGGTAAATAGAAACATTTATTTCCTGCAGCATAGATTTAAGGTTGTTAGCAGAAGTTTTAAGAGGAGTTGAACTAAAATATATTTGTTACCCCAAAGGCCGTCTACCTCTCTGCATGAGAAGGTGATGGAGAAAGAAACACTGAAAGACAACACAAAATGTGTTGTAGTTGACAGGACCTTGGACTGAGAGTTCATAATAGATTAATGATGTGATTGGCGGCATGTGATCCCGTGAGATTGTTATCCAACAACTCATACTATTATCACTTCTGGATTTATTTACACTAGTACTGCTAAAAACTCTGTAGTGGCCACTCCGGTGATAGTGAGCACCACCTTGTCCAATGATGTAGTGTTCTTGGAATGACAGTAAGCATCAGCCCTTCTACAGGGGGTATTGGAATGTATAAACTGGGTTGCATACAAACATCGAATTCAAATGGTACTCATAAAATCACATATATTCTCAATTACATCATTCATTGAACCAAAATAAACTAGCAATTAAAAACACATAAAATCAATCATCACTTCCTAACCCAAATTAAAAGCTATTTAGATCTCCTGCTCCATGTTAGAAGCAGATGGCATGGTTATGAGTGAATGAAGCATGGCACAGAAGCTGTTCTGCTCATTGATTGGAGTTTGAATGTTTTTGCTGTGCTGGAGAGTCTACAATTAGTTGTATTTCTTGAAATAATCTAAAAATTACTTGGTTAGATAACTTTTTTCGGTATCTGTTGTGTTGACCACAAGTGCCTCAAGCATTTGCAGTGCTACTTTTCAATTTTGTTATCATTTTTTCTCCTTTAGGAATTTTAGCAAATGGTATATGAGACATAATGACAATACTCCGTGCCTTCTGCTCTAATATCTTTCAAAATCTGACAAAAAAAACTGGGAAAGTTAAAATAACAAAGGTAGCAGTTTGTACTTGGGATCATATACTGTATTGTACTGTATACAAACATTCCTATGTCTGGAAGTGAGAAAGTAAGTGAAATTCCACAGTGGCTTTGCAGAGTGGAAGATAAAGTTTATTCACCCCTGTTTTCGAATGAACCATCCTTATCTTACAGGGCTGTTAAAGTGGAGAATGAAAATAAGCTTGGGATGTTTTAGTGGTCGTCTTTTCCCACATCTCATGTATTCACATACCACCACTTTTTTTAAGAAAACAATTTTCTTTCTTTTTCATCATCTTTCTTCCTTTACAGACCACACACCACCTCACATTTTTCACCATCCGGTAGGTGCACACTGACCTTATCCACAGACCACTGTCCATGCCAGTCTATTGCTCAGCAGCACAAGACATGACAAAACAGACAATATCTGTTTACCTTCTTCCCAGCCTCGTAATAGCCTGGTGTAAATCGGCATGAGTCTATTTGAGGCAAGTGAGATTTATATCAAATACTTGAGAACTTAAAGCCGGCAACCTTCTGTCAATTATAGGCTCAAGCAGTAGAAAAATTCGAGCCCTGGACAAAGATGAATAGGTTTATAAATCTAGTATTCAGTTTGTTTTCTAATGAATCTGACTCCTGACCAGAAGATAACAATCAAATTATAATATTGCAGAACCCTTGCCTAGAAACTTATTACATTGTTTGGATTGCATGTCTCAGTATACATATTCCATTGAAACAATTGGCCAGATGGTTGAATGACCTTTTCATCACACTGGGTTGATATTCACCATGATTGGCATAAAACAATTAGAGAAACAAAAAGCCCTTGGACCATTGACCCATATTATTAATAGAATTGAGATTGTCCTGTATTCTTCCCACCCACAACAAAGAGTCAATGATATCTAATTTACAGTTACAGAACATATAAATCGTACAAAACTATGAATCCTTGCGGATTGCATGGGATCAAAATAAACTTCAGAGTGTTGTAAACTTAGTCAGCTCCATCATGGGAACTAGTCTTCATAGTATCTACAAGGGGTGATGCCTCAAAAAGGCAGTGTCTATCATTGAGGACCCACACCATCCAGGACCTGCCCCTTTCTCATTGCTACCATCAGAAAGAAGGTAAAGAAGCTTGAAGGCATACACTCGATGATTCAGGAACAGCTTCTTCCCCTCTGTCATCTGATTTCTGAATGGACTTTGAACCCATGGACACTACCTCACTATTTATTTTTATTTCTGTTTTTGCATTACTTATTTAATCTAGGCATCCGCTAGTCTCGTGAGACCATGGATTTGTGCCTTGGAAGGTTTCCAGGGCGCAGGCCTGGGCAAGGTTGTATGGAAGACCAGCAGTTGCCCGTGCTGCAAGTCTCCCCTCTCCACGCCACCGATGTTGTCCAAGGGAAGTGCATTAGGACCCATACAGCTTGGCACCGGTGTCGTCACAGAGCAATGTGTGATTAAGTGCCTTGCTCAAGGACACACGTGCTATCTCAGCCAAACTATCTCAGCTCGAACTAGCGACCTTCAAATCACTAGACAAATGCCTTAACCACTTGGCCACACGCCAACACACTTATTTAATACAACTATTTAATATACATACTTAAATGCTTACTGTAACTCAGTGTGTTTTCTATATTATCTTGTATTGCATTGTACTGCTGCTAAGTTAACATATTTCATGACATATGCCGGTGATATTAAACCTGATTCTGCTTATTGGGAATTTGCATCTGGTTATACATAATAATGTGGCCAATGAAGGTGTAATCTACCTACTTAAAAAAGTTCATGGTATAACATTTTGTTCTGCAATGAAGATTTAGTCAAAAGGTGTAAATGATCAATTTTAATTTCTAACCTTATATTAGATAGGAGAAAAATATATATCTGCTTTTTGATCATATCATTAGAATCAGCAAGGCAATGCATTTTCTCTCAGTAAATTGAACAGTAAATTTGAGGATATTGTTGACTTAAAATATATTGAGCTAGAAATTACCATTGTAAACATGTGTAAAATATTTGTGAAGTTTTGCAGGCAAGTCGTCCCATTTACCATAGACAAGTTAATGTCTTCATTAAATTAGAAAAGAAATGTCATACAAATCTGGTAAGTGTTCCCCTGGCTTTACACCAGCTGTAACTACTATGCTCTCATTTAAAATGGACTCCAAAATCTCCAGAGTAATCAACTGGCAAATGGCGAATTTGTGTAATCTGAATTTATATGTTGCACACAAGAACAAAAGTGGCCTACCTTCCTTAAAGTGAGAACCTGATGTAAGTGCCTTAAATTAGTAATTTTTTTTTACCAGAATGGTTGGTCTTGATTTCAGGACTTTACATGAACATTTTGATTGTATGTGTACTTGAGTGGCTGCATCACAGCCTGGTATGGAAACACCATTTCCTTTGAATGGTAAATCCTACAGAAAGTAGTTGATTCAGACCAGTACATCACGGGTAACACCCTCCAAACCATTAAGCACATCTACATGAAACACTCTGTTAGGAAAGCAGCATCCATCATTAGAGATCGCCACCACCCAGGTCATGCTCTCCTCTTGCTACTGCCATCAGGTAGATGGTACAAGAGCCTCAGGACTTACACCACCAGGCTCAAGAAAAGCTACCACCATCAGGCTCTTGAACACTCAACTTCACTTGTCCCATCACGAAAATGTTCTCACAACCACTGAACTCACTTTCAAGGACCCTTCATCTCATGTTCTAGTTATTTATTGCTATTTATTTATATTTACATTTTCACAATTTGTTGTATTCTGCACTCTGGTTGATCTTTCATTGATTCTGTTATGGTTACCATTCTATAAATTTGCTGAGTATGGCCACAAAAAATGAATCTCAGGGTTGTATATAGTGACGTACATGTACTTTGATAATAACGTTTACTTTGAACTTTAATATTTGTGGAGCTGAAGATGAGAGGCCGTGTACCTCAGACCAATTATGCAGTCAAACTGCAGCAAAAAGCCTCTGTGCTCACCATGGGTTTATATTCCAGTATATATCCTAAATCATATCTTTAGATTTGCATTATTATCGAGACAGAGAATTCTCAGTTGTATCATACATATTTTTGGCAAATAGCAGCCTAATAGTTATAAATAAAATTGGAGTTTGAAACCTGATTGAGGTAAGTTCTGCCAAACAGAACCTTGTCATCTTAATATTCGATCATTTCCATTCAGGGAGACTATTGTTAATTATTTTAGATTTCCTGCAGACTTTCAGGAAATTTTCTTTCCTGCCACTGTGTTACAGCTCTAATACAAATCACAGAATGTGAAGAGATTTTGGAAATTCCAAATTTCCTCTGCACAAGGCCTTATGCACCAAATCATGGCACATGCATGGGTACGCTGCTTGGTTTACAAAATTAATGGATGTGAGGAATAAGAGGAAGATCTGCAAGTCAACAGACCAAGAGGAGTATAACGTTCCCCGCAATAGAATATTGCACATCAGCCCTGGGTTTTAAACTTATGTCTCTGCTTGTTGTAAAAGCAGTCTGTGCAATCATCACTTAGTTTTACATCTGAATTGACTTTATTACTTACATCCTTCATATACACGAGGAGTAAAATTCTTTACGTTACGTCTCTATTCAAATGTGCAATATGCAATAACAGTAATTTATAGTAAATATTATGTAGAACAGGATAGTCAATATAACATAGAAGTACAGTTGCATCAGCATGAATTAAGCAGTCTAATGGCCTGGAGGAAGACAACACAAAAGCATTCTAGGACGAGGGAGATGTCTTCCTTTTTTAAAGAAAGGGGCTTCCCTTCCTCCACTATAAACTCTACTCCTAAACGCATCTCCCCCATTCCACGTACATCTTCTCTCACTCCATCCTCCCGCCACCCCACTAGGAATAGGGTTCCCCTGGTCCTCACCTACCACCCCACCAGCCTCCGGGTCCAACATATTATTCTCCGTAACTTCCGCCACCTCCAACAGGATCCCGCCAGTAAGCACATCTTTCCCTCCCCCCCCCCCCGCATTCCACAGGGATCGCTCCCTACGCAACTCCCTTGTCCATTCGTCCCCCCCATCCCTCCCCACTGATCTCCCTCCTGGCACTTATCCGTGTAAGCGGAACAAGTGCTACACATGCCCTTACACTTCCTCCCTTACCACCATTTAGGGCCCCAAACAGTCCTTCCAGGTGAGGCAACACTTCACCTGTGAGTCGACTGGGGTGATATACTGCGTCCGGTGCTCCCGATGTGGCCTTTTATATATTGGCGAGACCCGACGCAGACTGGGAGACCGCTTTGCTGAACATCTACGCTCTGTCCGCCAGAGAAAGCAGGATCTCCCAGTGGCCACACATTTTAATTCCACATCCCATTCCCATTCTGACATGTCTATCCACGGCCTCCTCTACTGTAAAGATGAAGCCACACTCAGGTTGGAGGAACAACACCTTATATTCCGTCTGGGTAGCCTCCAACCTGATGGCATGAACATCGACTTCTCTAACTTCTGCTAAGGCCCCACCTCCCCCTCGTACCCCATCTGTTACTTATTTTTATGCACACATTCTTTCTCTCACTCTTCTTTTTCTTCCTCTGTCCCTCTGAATATACCTCTTGCCCATCCTCTGGGTCCCCCCCCCCCTGTCTTTCTTCCCGGACCTCCTGTCCAATGATCCTCTCGTATCCCTTTTGCCAATCACCTGTCCAGCTCTTGGCTCCATCCCTCCCCCTCCTGTCTTCTCCTATCATTTTGGATCTCCCCCTCCCCCTTCAACTTTCAAATCCCTTACTCACTCTTCCTTCAGTTAGTCCTGATGAAGGGTCTCGGCCTGAAACGTCGACTGCACCTCTTTCTACAGATGCTGCCTGGCCTGCTGCGTTCACCAGCAACTTTGATGTGTGTTGCTTGAATTTCCAGCATCTGCAGAATTCCTGTTGTTAGCATTTATTTACCCATGTCATTCAGACTACTTTATTAATGTATTGGGATAGACAATGCAGATGTTAATTACTGAGGCATAGTAGAACAATATTTACTATGTATTTGGCTTATGATGAGCCTAGAATTTTGATAAGAGAGACACAGGAAGATGGATACAACCTTAATTTTCTTTATGTTTATAATACTGAAAAACAAACAGTTACCACACCACTAAGAGTATAATAGAATCTAATGTATAAACGATGGAACACTTCTTGGAGCTGCTCCCATCCAGGCACTATACCTTCACCAAAATGTAATGTTTAATAGCCAGGCTTTCTAACATGTATCCGACTAAATTTTGACAGTGCAACTAAGCTAGCACTGAAAATATCTCTGACCTATGGACTTTTTCAAAAGATGTGAAGGAAATCTGTTATATTTACACAATTGCCTTGAAATATACTACTTGCCACATTTGTATATGAACTCTAAAAGAAATAGGATTTTGCTAATATGCTGTTGCTGTTAATAAAAAATGCACACATAAAGAATGACAGGAAATGTAGGCTTTATTCTGTCTGGTCTAACTTGCATCAAAAGTTAGCTAAATCATTCATAGAGGAATTAACTTGATCATCCTTGTTATATTTATAATAGATTTTCCAACATTAGTTTTAAATAATATTCTTTCAATATTTAAAGAAAACTTTCACCAGAATTTTCTCAAAGAAAACTTGGCCAGTGAGACTGTATCTTCAGATTTGATAAACTTGATAGAGTCTGCTAAGAACTGAATGTTTCATCGAATTTGAACATTCATTTATAATGACGAGAAATGGAACCTGCTGAAGCAAGGTTGAGTGAGACCAGCTGCATTAACAATAGTCAAGGGTTTCCTCAATTACTACATTATGTGGAGCAAGGATGCTAACTTAATTCTGATAAAGGAAAGAATTTCTCCCATTTTCCTTCCTTTTACGAGTCAAAAGCTATCCTATACAAATGTGACTAAATGCTTCCTTCATGAGGCTATGATGATTTCTAGAAAAATCAGGTTTTTTTGTAAACATTGTACTAAGTGGTGGAGAAGTTGTACTAACTGCTGAAGAATGCTTCAGTTGTGGAAGGACTAATACTCCTGGGGATGACTTAACATTTGCTTTCCACTTTGTACAGGCTTGTGGCAGTAACGAAAGTTAATATGCGCAGTGAGGTGAAATAAAGTAATATGTTCCTTCTTCTTCCTTTGGACAATCCAGTGAAGTCACAGACTTGTTACACATGTTTGGCTTTGAGCCACTATGCACCACCTATCCATCATTGAACCCTCATTACCTAGAAAGAGTACAAAAGACATCTACTCTTTCTACTGAAAATGTAAATCAGTAAATAAACATTTGTTGCAGAAAATAATTCATTCTGCTAATTATTTGTTGTCATGCGTAAGTAAAGGGTAAAGCTGCATTTTAAACTACTATGATTAAGTTTGTATTAAAACTGTAACATTTCTGAGAAGGCATGGTTGCTCAGCCTGTCACAAACAGAGGAAGTGTGTTACTCTTCATGATGATTCTATATTGTGGAATATAAACATTTTCCCTCATGACTGCCGATGTTCTTATTTACTTTTACTCTAGATTTCTAATAATTCCGATTTTTCTTTTATAGTAATATAATTAGTTCTGAAAATGTGCCTGGGTTCTGCATATGCCCAGCCAATATACATATCATATGTGGTCTGGCAGTGTTAGTTCTGTAAACATTACACCATCGAATCCTCAAAGCTTCTGTAACATCTTGAATAGTAGCAATGCAACCTGTCACTGTAATGATTCAGGTAAATAAATCCAAAAGTCAAAGTTCAAATATTAAAGGAAATCATTCTGAATTCCAAGCCAGCTCTGTGAAGCACATGGAACTAATAAATCTCAAGCTCCTGGTACTAATTAATTTTCACCATTTCATCGATGCAGAAAAAAAGCAGGTTACGCAGTAGCTTCTCCTGGCTTAGTTAGTCCGAAGCTACTCTCGGTTGTTTGAATTACTCAGTTATTCAGTTATTGTGGCTAATTATGATGACAAACTTTGCAGCTCTTGTTGTTGAGCTTTACACTAGTACCAGAGATACAACCATTATCAGACATAGCATGTTAGAACTAATGGATTATAGAATTACTGATTGGAAACAAAGTTTGGTTGAAATGCTTACTCTTCCCTGCACCTCACACGAAAAGCCTCCAAATCAAAGCTCAGCTTTGTCTTTTTTTCTCATTCGTGTTCTCCTCTTGCACCTCTGTCTTCTGAAGGCATTGACTCCTGTCTGTTGTTGAGTTCTACATGCAGAAATACAGGTTGTGTCTACATATTGCAGATTAACTACTAAATTTGAGATGAACTTGGTTCTGGAATGCATGTTGCCATTGTTTGACTGGCTTCCATTGGTTCTGAAGTTTAGCTCCAGTACCGTGGGAAGTTTGTTGATGGTGCAAAGAAAGATTAAGGGCAGTGTTCGGACAATATACAGCTTTGCTTGACAATGGCCATTTGATTAGGATCATGACTTGCGCACTGTCATGGCATAGCCAGAGGATGAAAACAATCAGCCTTTCAGCACTTTGATATCACATAGAGTGAATCAACCAAACAAAAGACTGGCTTCTGTAATATTGGCGTAGAGGATGGTATGCCAGGATACTTCTAAAAATGTTGAAGTGCCAGTCTAGTGAAGCTACAATGTTAGTTCCTCGAGAGAGCCCACCACTTCTCCAGCCATTTTGATTCCCTCTGCCAGAAATCAACACTGAGAGAACTGGATATGACAAAGGCTACAGGACCACACAGGATTATGGACGTAATACTCAGGACCTGCATTCCAAAACCAGCTCTAATTCTAGCCAAGCACTTCAGTAATGTTATAATTGACATTTGATCAAAATGCAAAAAATTCCCAGGTGTATTATATTAACAAGAAGTAGGATAATCCAATGGGGCTAATGACTGACTAATCAATCTATTCTCAATCAGTAGCTCCTGAAGGAAATGAGTCAGTGCATGCCAGAATCTTGGCAGTGTGGAGGATCAGAGGGATCTTGGTGTCCAAGTCCATAGGACACTCAAAGCAGCTGCACAGTTGACTCTGTGGTTAATAAGGCATACGGTGTTTTGGTTTTCATAAATTGTGGAATTGAATTTAGGAGCCAAGAGGTAATGTTGCAGCTATATAGGATCCTGGTCAGACCGCACTTGGAGTACTGTGCTCAGTTCTGGTCGCCTCACTACAGGAAGGATGTGGAAGCCATAGAAAGGGTGCAGAGGAGATCTACAAGGATGTTGCCTGGATTGGGGAGCATGCCTTATGAGAATAGGTTGAGTGAACTTGGCATTTTCTCCTTGGAGCGGCGGAGGATGAGAGGTGACCTGACAGAGGTGTATAAGATGATGAGAAGCATTGATCGTGTGGATAGTCAGAGGCTTTTTCCCAGGGCTGAAATGGTTGCCACAAGAGGACACAGGTTTAACGTGCTTTGAGGTAGGTACAGAGGAGATGTCAGAGGTAAGTTTTTTACTCAGAAAGTGGTGAGTGCGTGGAATGGGCTGCCAGCAACAGTGGTGGAGGCGGATATGATAGGGTCTTTTAAGAGACTTTTGGATTGGTACATGGTGCTTAGAAAAATAGAGGGCTATAGGTAAGCCTAGTAATTTCTAAGGTAGGGATGTGTTCGGCACAGCTTTGTGGGCCGAAGGGCCTGTATTGTGCTGTAGGTTTTCTATGTTTCTGTATTTCTAGAATGCAGGGAGACCACAACAACTTTCAAGCTTTAGCTGATAAATGGCAACTAACATTTGTGCCACAAAATTGCCAGGGAATGACGCGCTTCAGAACGGGAGAATTTTACCAACTACCCTTGATATTCAATGACATCATCATCATTGCTAAGATCACCACGGGGGGTGGGGGATCATCACTGACCAGAAACTCAACTGAATTAGACACAGAAACACGGTGGCTACAAGAGCAATGCAGAGAACAGGTATTCCGTGGCAAGAGGCCCAACCCCTGAACCCCAAGTACTTTCCACCACCTACAAAGTATGTAGGTCAGGAAGTGATGAGATACTCTCCCCTTTCATGGATGTGTGCAGTTTCAGCAACTCTCAAGAAACTAGGTACCATCCAGTTTAAATCACTTGTATCTCATCTCCCACCCTAAGTGCCAGTACTCACCATCACCGGATGTATGGCATCTAAAGAATACACTAAAGCTATTCAACCATCTCCCAAGCCCACAGCCTTGTCTACCATGGACATCTTGATTATAAGACCATAATGTATAGAACTAGAATTAGGCCATTTGACCCATCGAGTCTGCTCCGCCATTCCATCATGGCTGATTTATTATCCTTCTCAACCTATTCTACTGCCTTCTCACTGTAACCTTTGACACCTTTACTAATCAAAGAATCTATCAACCTATGATTTAAATATACCCAATGACTTGGTCTCCACTGCCATCTGTGGCAATGAATTCCACAGCTTAACCATCTTCTAGCTAAAGACGAACAGGTTGCCTTCCACACTATCATGATTTGGAAATATTATTACATGCCAAAAATAAATCCTGGAATTCTCTGCTCAACATCACTGTGGGAGCAGTTTCCCCAGTAGTATTTCACCTATCACCTTGTGTTTCTCCCTCCCCTCCCCCAACATTCTAACTTCCTTTCCTCATCTTTTTTTTCTCCAGTCCTGCTGAAGGGTCTTGGCCCGAAACGTCGACTGTATTCCTACTCTCAGTCATCAATAGAGACCCATATCAGAATCAGGTTTATCATCACTCACATATGTCATGTGATTTGTTCCTTTTTTGTGGCAGCAGTACAGCTCAATACATAAAATTACTATAGTATTGTGCAAAAGTTGTGAGTACCATTGCTATGTATATAACCATATAACAATTACAACACAGAAACAGGCCATCTCGGCCCTTCTAGTCCGTGCCGAACGCTTACTCTCACCTAGTCCTGCCGACCTGCACTCAGCCCATAACCCTCCATTCCTTTCCTGTCCATATAGCTGTCCAATTTAACTTTAAACGACAACATCGAACCAGCCACAGACTTTTGCACGGTACTGTACCAAATCTCCAGTCCTGTACTCGGTGCCCGAAAATTATCAAGGAGGTCTTTGAAAATTCGTCTGCGCTGGATTTGTCTTCGTTAGTTCAGCTATCTAAATTTTTATAGGTTGGTCCTTCAACTGTGCTCTTACTAATGTCTTCCGTAGTCTATTCACCACAGAATGGCTTGACAGGTCATTTAGAGGGCACATAAAAATTACATGCGTACCAGACCACATAAGGCAACGAATTTCTTACTCCCGAATGACATTAGTTAACAGAATTTGCTTTTACCACAATCCAGTAGTTCATGACCACCTTTACTGATAATAATATTTTATTCCATCTTTATTTAATTAACTGAATCTAAATTCCTCAGCTGCCATGATGGGATTTGAACTCCTGTTCAAATCTCTTACAAATGACCTCAAAATTCATTGCCAGTGGGTTCAGCGGCTTTACCTATCAATACTTATCTCTCCTCCACAGCAAAGTCAAGGAGCCAAACAGATTATCAAAGCTTGTTTCCGTGTTTGATGTGATCTCAGAGCTGCAGGAGTAGTTATTTCCCAGTGGTTGATCCTGCGGTCTATTAATTGTCCCCTTTCCTCCTTGTATGAAGCACTATATTTCCCATTAGTCAGACTTCCCGCTGGAGACCCCATGTAACTTTCTCAGGTCTCCCTACACCTTAGAAATAAGGGAGAGAAATGAGAGTGAAGAAAAACAATGAAGAGTAAGGTAAAATAAAGCAAGCAAGGAAAAAGAGAATGACAATGGTTTTAAAGAGGGGAGAACTGCGAGGTAGAACTATAAGAGATATAGTACAGGAAAAGACCCTTCTGCCCATCAAGAACACACAAACTGTTCCCACCTACTTGTACTAATACTTCATAAATACCATTATTTTTTTTCATTTTCTTCCTACTTTGTCTTCTACTGTCTTCCCCATATTCCACCACTCTCCTGCACACTGTGGGCAATGTAGTGGCTAATTAACTTAAATTAATCACAAAGTCTTTGGAATGCGGGAGAAAACCTGCTCGGTCACAGAGAGTACATGAATATTCCACACTGACAGCACCAGAGGTTAGGATGGAAACACACATGCCCGAGATTGTGCCGATGCTGGAAATCTTGAAGAGCAAACATATAAAGCTGAAGGAACACAGCAGGTCAGACAGCAACTTTGGAGGGAAATGAACAGTCAATGTTTTGGGCTGATCCCTTCATCAGGACTGGAAAGGAAGGGGACAGAAGCCAGAATATGTGTGGGGGTAAGAACTGTTGAGAATGTTGGGAGGAAAAGTGGGATTAACGTAAGACTGATGTGAATGAGTGGTTAATTGTAGGCATGGACTGATTCCATGTTGTACCCTTCTATGACTCTGTGGTCTATCAATACAGAGAGCATTAGCAGGTACAGTAGGGTCTTCTGACAAAGGGGGATGAGGAAAGGAGTGAAAATATGGGAAACTGCAGCTTATCAAACATATATAAGAGAAAGGCAAATGCAGATGAAAGTACAATCATATTGGATTCTTTGCTATATCAGGTGAACTTATAGAAGGATAAATGACAAGAAATGAATTGGAGAATCATACAGTATATCCTCATTCAACAGTATAAAATGCAGAATGATGTTCCTGCTTATTATTTTCAATCCTCTTCTGAAATTCATGTATTAGAAGCAGAATACGATGCACAGTTCTCCCATTTCATTCCCAAGGTCTCTTTAGCATTTGTAACTGAGGATGAATTTGTAGGCATGTAGCCTTTCCAAGAAAGGGGAAGGAATAAAACACAATTCAAGCAACTGAAATATCTGTTCAATAGACAAAAAGAAATAACAACAGGTAAAAGCTCGGCAGTCCCGCAAGCCTACTCTGCTGTGCAATAAGATAATGGCAAATCTAATGGTGGGGCAGACTCAATAGCTGAATATCCTAATTCTGCTCCCATGTCTTATGAGTAGCTGGCATTTGGGATCCAGGTAGTTACAGGTTGCCATTGATTTGGGAAAGCAATTGACAAACTGATTCAGGGTGTCTGGATTACAGATCACAATTGATTTTAAAAATCAATCGACTAAGCAACTTTATATAAGACCTGCAGTAGGCCTGGGGAGCCAGAATTGCAGACACAGTAAGTTATGCTGACACTGTAAGTTTGTTCATTTGTCCATTGTTCAACGATAAGCATGACTCTAGCTATCCATGATTTGTAGGGGCTGGACTGGTCTATGGGTACACACATGGCTGAAGAGGCTAACCCAAAGCTTTGGCAGTGTGGACTAAAGATGGCAACCATGTTTGGTTGGGGATCACTGGCTCGGGCTTTCTTGGCCAGTCTACTTCTTTCTGCCTCATGTGTCACTGCACCCTTACAGAGGGAAGAGTACCACTCAACCTAATCCTGGCCGGTATGTTCCCAAGTGTCTGGCTTGATGCCAAAGGCTTTTAGTGAAGTTATCAGGGTGTCCTCATTGTGTTTCCTTTGGCCTCCATGGGAATGCTTTCCTTTCTGTAGTTCACCACAAAGCAGTCTCTTAGGCAACTGATGGTCTGGCATACGAGCTACGAGACTTGTCCAGTGCAACTGGAACTGCATCAGCATGGTGTAGATACCGGCAGGCCTGCTTCGGTAGGTACCTCAGTGTCAGGGATTCTGTCTTACCACTTAATGTTGAGGAGATTTCTGAGGCAGACTGTGTGGAAATGGTTCAGTTTCTTGGCATGCTGTTGGTACACTGTCCGTGTCTCACAGGTGTAAAGCAGAGTGGGAAGTACTATAACCTTCATAGTACCTTCAGCTTCATCTGTAGACTTAGGTCTCTTCTGTTCCAGATGTTGGTATAAAGTCACCAAAAGCTACACTTAATTCTGACAACACCCTCCCCTTTCTCGATCTCTTTGTCACTATCTCTGGAGACAGCTTATCTACTGATATCTTTTATAACCCCACAGATTCTCACAACTACCTGGGCTATACCTCTTCTGTTTCTTGTAAAAAGGCCATCTCCCTTCTCTCAATTCATCTCTCTTCGCTGCATCTGCTCTTTGGATGAGATTTATACAACATAGAAGATAGAATAGTACAGCACAGTACAGGCCCTTTGGCCCACAATGTTGTGCCGACCCTCAAACCCTGCCTCCCATATAAGCCCCCACCTTAAATTCCTCCATATACCTGTCTAGTAGTCTCTGAAACTTCACTAGTGTATCTACCTCCACCACTGACTCAGGCAGGGTATTCCACGCATCAACCACTCTCTGAGTAAAAAACCTTCCTCTAATATCCCCCTTCAACTTCCCACCCCTTACCCTAAAGCCATGTCCTCTTGTATTGAGCAATGGTGCCCTGGGGAAGAGGCGCTGGCTATCCACTCTATCTATTCCTCTTATTACCATGTACACCTCTATCATATCTCCTCCCATCCTCCTTCTCTCCAAAGTGTAAAGGCCTAGCTCCCTTAATCTCTGATCATAATGCATACTTTCTAAACGAGGCAGCATCCTGGTAAATCTCCTCTGTACCCTTTCCAATGCTTCCACATCCTTCCTATAGCGAGGTGACCAGAACTGGACACAGTACTCCAAGTGTGGCCTAACCAGAGCTTTATAGAGCTGCATCATTACATCGTGACTGCCACTTCTCAGCCCACTCCTGCATCCTATCAATGTCTCTCTGCAATCTTTGACAATTCTCGACACTATCTACAACACCACCAACCTGTGTGTCGTCTGCAAACTTACCAACCCACCCTTCTACCCCCACATCCAGGTCGTTAATAAAAATCACGAAAAGTAGAGGTCCCAGAACAGATCCTTGTGGGACACCACTAGTCACAATCTTCCAATCTGAATGTACTCCCTTCACCTCCACCCTCTGCCTTCTGCAGGCAAGCCAATTCTGAATCCACCTGGCCAAACTTCCCTGGATTCCATGCCTTCTAACTTTCTGAATAAGCCTACCGTGTGGAACCTTGTCAAATGCCTTACTAAAATCCATATAGATCACATCCAATGCACTACACTCATCTATATGCCTGATAACCTCCTCAAAGAACTCTATCAGGCTTGTTAGACACGATCTGCCCTTCACAAAGTCATGCTGACTGTCTCTGATCAGACCATGATTCTCTAAATCCCCATAGATCCTATCTCTAAGAATCTTTTCCAACAGCTTTCCCACCACAGACGTAAGGCTTACTGGTCTATAATTACCTGGACTATACCTACTACCTTTTTTGAACAAGGGGACAACATTTGCCTCCCTCCAATCCTCCAGTACCATTCCCGTGGACAATGAGGACATAAAGATCCTAGCCAGAGGCTCAGCAGTCTCTTCTCTCGCCTCGTGGAGCAGCCTGGGGAACATTCTGTCAGGTCCCGGGGACTTATCTTACCTAATGTATTTTAACATGCTCCAGAACATCAACCTCACTCATATTGTCCTCACCATCATCGTTCCCTCTCATTGGTGAACACCGAAGAGAAGTATTCATTGAGGACCTCGCTCACTTCCACAGCCTCCAGGCACATCTTTCCACCTTTATCTCTAATCGGTCCTAACTTCACTCCTGTCATCCTATTTTCTTCACATAATTGAAGAATGCCTTGGGGTTTTCCTTTACCCTACTCGCCAAGAACTTCTCATGCCCCTTTCTTGCTCTTCTCAGCCCCTTCTTAAGCTCCTTTCTTGCTTCCCTATATTCCTCAATAGACCCATCTGATCCTTGCTTCCTAAACCTCATGTATGCTGCCTTCTTCCACCTGACTAGATTTTCCACCTCACTTGTCACCCATGGTTCCTTCACCCTACCATTCTTTATCTTCCTGACCGGGACAAATTTATCCCTAACATCCCGCAAGAGATCTCTAAATATCGACCACATGTCCATAGTACATTTGCCTGCAAAAACATCATTCCAATTCACACCCGCAAGTTCTAGCCTTATAGCCTCATAATTTGCCTTTCCCCAAATAAAAATTGTCCTGTACTCTCTGATTCTGTCCTTTTCCATGATAATGCTAAAGGTCCTGGAGCTGTGGTCACTGTCCCCCAGATGCTCACCCACTGAGAGATCTGTGACCTGACCCGGTTCATTACCTAGTACTAGATCTAGTATGGCATTCCCCCTGGTTGGCCTGTCCACATACTGTGACAGGAATCCATCCTGGACACACTTAACAAACTCTGCCCCATCTAAACCCTTGGAACTAATCAGGCGCCAATCAATATTAGGGAAGTTAAAGTCACCCATGATAACAACCCTGTTATTTTTGCACCTTTCCAAAATCTGCCTCCCACCTGCTCCTCTGTATCTCTGCTGCTACCAGGGGGCCTATAAAATACTCCCAATAGAGTAACTGCTCCTTTCCTGTTCCTGACTTCCACCCATATTGAATCAAAAGAGGATCCTGCAACGTTACCCACCCTTTCTGTAGCTGTAATAAGTATCCCTGGCCAGTAATGCCACCCCTCCTCCCCTTTTTCCGCCTTCTCTATCCCTTTTAAAGCACTGAAATCCAGGAATATTGAGAATCCATTCCTGCCCTGGTGCCAGCCAAGTCTCTGTAATGGCCTCTACATCATAATTCCATGTATGTATCCAAGCTCTCAGTTCATCACCTTTGTTCCTGATGCTTCTTGCCTTGAGGTACACACATTTCAGCCCTTCTTCCTTACTGTCTTTACACCGTTTATTCTGCTTCTCTTTCCTCAAAGTCTCTCTATATGTTAGATCTGGCTTTACTCCATGCACTTCTTTCACTGCTCTATCGCTCTGGGTCCCATCCCCCTCACAAATTAGTTTAAACCCTCCTGAACCATGCTAGCAAACCTACCTGCAAGGATATTGCTCCCCCTCGAGTTCAGGTGCAACCCATCCAATCTGTACAGGTCCCACCTTCCCCAGAAGAGATCCCAATGATCTAAAAATCTAAAATCCTGCTCCCTGCGCCAACTCCTCAGTCACGCATTCAACTGCCATCTCCTCCAACTCTTACCATCACTGTCACGTAGCACTGGCAGCAATCCTGAGAACGCCACCCTTGAGGTCCTGTTCATTCCAGAATTAAGAAGTCCTCCTTCAAAGAAAAGGGCTTCCGTTCCTCCACCAACAACACTGCCCTCACCTGCATCTCTTCCATTTAGCTCATGCCTGCCCCCACCCCATCCTCCCACAACCCCACCACGGTTAGGGTTATTCTTGTCCTCACCAGCGTCTGCGTCCACCACATAATTCTCCATAACTTCCACCATCTCCAATGAGATCCTACCACCAAGCACATCTTTGCCTTCCCCCCACTTTAAACTTTCCACAGGAACTGCTCTCTACGTGACTCCCCTGTCCATTCATCCCTCCTTACTGATCTCCCTCTTGGCATTTATTCCTGCAAGTGGAACAAGTGCTACACCTGCCCCTATACCACCTACCCCACTGCAGTTCAGGGCTCCAAACAGTCCTTCCAGGTGAGGCAACACTTCACCTGTGAGTCTTTTGGGGTCATATCTTGTGGCCTGTGTTCCCAGTGTGGCCACCTATATATCGGTGAGACCTGACATAGATTGGGAGACCATTTTGCCAAGCATCTACACTCTGTCTGCCAGAAAAAGTGAAATCTCCCAGTGGCGACCCATTTTAATTCTACTTCCCATTCCCATTCCAAATTGTCAATCCATAGACTCCTCTGCTGCTGTGATGAGACCACAGTCAGGTTGGAGGAGCAAAACCTTATATTCCATCTGGGTAGCCTCCAACCCGATGGCATGAACATCAATTTCTCGAAATTCCAATAATGTCCCCTCTCCTTCAGCATTCGCCATTCCCATTTCCCTCTCACCTTATCTTCTTACCTAAAAATCATGTCCCTATGGTGCTCCTCCCACTTCCCTTTCTTGCATGGCCCTCTGTCCTCTTCTATCGGATTCCCTTCTCCAGCCCTTTATCTCTTTCATCAATTGTCTTCCCAGCTCTGTACCTCACCACCCTCTGCCCCCCGGTTTCACCTATCACCGTGTATTTCTCCCTCCCCTCCCGCCTCCTTCTTAATCTGATTTCTCATCGTTTTCTCTCCAGTCCTGCTGAAGGGTTTTGGCCTGAAATATCGACTGTACTCTTTTCCATAGATGCTGTCTGGTCTGCTGAGTTCCTCTGGCATTTTGTGTGTATTACTTGTACTTGGATTTCCAGCATCTGCAGACTTTCTCTTGTTTGTGAAGGCTGCACTTGCTCTGGCAATTCTGGTGTTTACTTTGTCATCAGTGATGATGTTCTGGGCCAGTTTGCTGCCAAGATACATGAACCTTTTCACTGGATTGAGTCTTTGACCGTTGATTGTGATGTTTGGCTCAACATATTATTTCCCTGGAACTGACTGATGCATTACTTCAGTCTTCTTGGCATTGACATTAAGCAAAAAGTTGGTACGTATATGCATCAGAAAACTTGTTGACACAGCGGTGCATATCATCTTGGGTAGTAGCCTCTGTAGTATCCAAGACATTTTCAAGGAACGGTGTCTCAGAAGGGCACCATCCATCGACAAGGACCCCCATCACCCGGGACGTGCACTCTTCTGATTGTTACTGCCAGGGAGGAGGGAGAGAAGGCACACACTCAGAGATTCAGTAACAGTTTCTTCCGCTCTGCCATCTGATTCCTAAATGGACATTGAGCCCATGAACACTACCTCACTTTTATTATTTCTGTTTTTGCATATTTTTAATTTAAATATTTACTACACACACACACACACACACACATATATATATATATACACTTACTGTAATTGATTTACTTTTTTTCCTACGTTACACGCATTGCATTGTACTGCTGCCACTAAGTTAACAAACTTCACGACATTTGCCTGTGATAGTAAACCTGATTCAGATTCTGTTTTGAAGCAGCATTGATGGCACAATCATCAGTAAAAAGAAAGTCTGTTGATGTCTGTCATAACCTTAGTTTTGCTTGGAGCCTCCTGAGACTGAACAGTTTTCCATCAGTGCAGAACCTAATGCCGATGCCTAAGTTGCCGCCTCCGATAGCATCAGTCAACATGACAGAAAACACCAGACTGAATATAATTGGCATCAAGACACAGGCCTGCTTGGCCCTGTTTGAGACAGGAAAGTGCTCAGAACATAGAACAAACATAGAAATTTCCAGCACATTACAGGCCCTTCAGCCCACAATGTTGTGCTGACCATGTAACCTACTCTAGAAACTGCCTAGAATTTCCCTAGTGCATAGCCCTTTATTTTTCCAAGCTCCAGGTACCTATCTGAGAGTGTCTTAGAAGACCCTGTCGTATCAGACTCTACCACCGTCCATGCATCCATCACTCTCTGTGTGAAAAACTTCCCTCTGACATCCCCCTTGTGCCTACTTTGAAGCACCTTAAAAATTGCCCTCTCAATTTAAACATTTCAGCTCTGGGAAAAAGCCTCTAGGAATCGACATTATCTCACCACTGTCCTGAACTCTAACTTGCATGCCATCATGGAATTACAACGCCATTGCAATAAATTCCCTTGGGCATCCATACTTCACCATGATCTTCCACAGATCCTCTCTGTAACAGTGCCAAAGGCCTTAGTCAGATCAACATAGCAGGAGAAATGGTTAGCGTTTTGCTCCTGACATTACTCTGGCAGCTGCCTTGCAGCAAACACCAAGTTGATAGTTTCACACTCTTTCTGGAAGCCACACTGGTTCCCTGATAGGAGTCCCTGTCAAGGTGTGATGTGCATTGGTTGAGAAGAAGCCTGGCAAAGATCTTGCCAGTGATATACAGCAAGGATATTCCCTGATCATTGTAGGACTGTTGGTTTCCCTTTCGCTTATACAGCTGGATGATGGATGCATCTTTAAATTCCTGTGGAATCATCTGTAGCTGCCACATGAGTTGAAAGAGCTGATGGAGCTTTCCTGTTAGCACTGTACCACCATCCTCATTGACCTCAGGTGATACTGCATCAGGTCCAGGTGCCTTGCTGCTAGAGAGCAATATATATCACTCTCTGGGTCTCAGCTACGGTTGGGGGAAAATCCAATGCTTCATTGACAGGTACTTGGGGCAGGCAATCAATGTCTTCATTGTTTATAGTCGAAAGACCATTCAGATCGCTGTTAAAGTGTTCAACTCATCTATAAAGAATTTTCTCTTTCTCCATGATAAGCTTGTTCCCATCAGCACTAAGGAAGGGGAATGATCCTGATGACGTGTGGCCACAGACTTCTTTTAGTGCAGAGAAGATGTTCCGTGAATCATACCTATCTGCAAAAGTTTGGATCTCTTCAGCTTTATTGCTCATCAAGAATCCTGCATCTGGCGCAGTTTGTATTGCACTTTGTATGTTATTAAAGGCATTCTTCTTTGAGGTGGACTTTGGTTCGCTGAGGAATCTTTTGTGGTGATGATGTTTCTCATCCAGCAGTTGTTTGATGTTGACATAGTTTTCATCATACCAGTCCTTGTGCTTTCTGGTAGCAGGACCCAGAAACTCTGAAGCAGTATTGTAGATCTGTTGACCCAGCAGTTTCCACATTCAGATTGCCCAGTGGGGCGGAGTTTAAGAATTCCTCCACAGTGTCAACAAAAGACTGCTTCATGTTGCCGCTTTTCAGCTTGGAGGCTTTCAACCATTCAAGGCTTTGTCTCCTTGTGGACGTCTCTTGGGTTGGATATGGATGTTCAGTTTAGAAATGATGAGACATTGGTCTGTCCAGCATTCTGCTCCACACATAGATTTTGTCACCCTTACAACCTGCCTGTCTATCTTTCTGATGATGACGTAGTCAATTAAATGCCAGTGCTTAGAATGGAGATGCATGCACAAAGTTTTGTTTTGAATGGAAAAGCAGAAGAGAGTGTTGGTGATCAACAAATCATATCTGGAGTAGTAGACCTGTGCTGTTGCAGTGGCAGAAGCTGTAAGGTATGTAGCTGGCAGACAGGGTCTGGGTGGTTACGGGTTGCAATTGATTTGGGAAATTGATTGACTAAACAATGTTATTTGAGGCATTGGGCAGGGGAGCCGGAATTGCAGACACTGTAATGTATGGACATGGCAGAGGGAAGGAAGTGGGAGGAACCCGGTGAAGTAGTCTGGAAATTAGAAGGATTCCTCATACAGACAGTAGTGCACCATTCCTGTAATTTGATAGAAAAACATAATAAAGAAGGGTTACAATCCAGTAAAGGAGGAGGAGCTAAAGATGGTACCAGAGGGTGAATTCTTCCAGTTCATCTGCTAAACAGTTTAAATTATTCTCTTTATTGTCTCTTCTTTCCTTTTCAAAGTGGGTGGGGTCCCGTCGGAGCTTGTGAACTACTGCTACACACAAACTGTGGTTCTTCCACCAGTGGTGACATTATGATATTCCAAAGGACACTTGTTATAACCTATGGTTGCTGTTGCTACATGCTTGTCCCACCAATGCGTATGTAAATTGTCTCGTGATTGGGCTCGGAGTAGATCGGGGGAATGCTGGCTGAAAGGGTTGGAAGGACCTATTCCATGCTGTATTTCAATAAATAAATAAATAGCGAGAAAGAATGATCATTTACAGGCAAAATAGACATTGAACAATTTTTATTTGTACTGAAGCCACAAGTATTTTCATGATACTTGCCCACATTGTGATTCCTCTCATTCTTTTCACTCTACTTCACCCTGTACCAATGTCTTCCTGTTTACATTAATAATGATCAAAGCAAACTTTGGAAAAATACTTGGTTGTAATTGCTCCAATAGATATATACACTTATGTGAATTACTACCCCACATATTTTCACATGAGTGTGATTGAGTGTGCTCCCACAAAACTGTAATCTTACCATGGCCATCATTACCTGAGGGGTGCTCAGTAATTAGACCTAAATACTGACTACTATTTCCTCTGTCACCTCTAGAATTTTACATATGAACTTTACATCAGTACCCTCTGGGATACCTAAGATTTTGTCCATGCACATCAAACTATTCACCATGGCAAAATACAAATTTGAATTTCTACTCCTCCTTTGTTATCCCCACATTACCCAAGTCCATTGAGAAAAGTTGTTTTTGATCAGTTTGTGCTCTCCAAGTATTGACATCACTGTTGATACATTTGTCTGTTCTAAAGGTTCTGGAACAAGACCGACCATAGTTAATTTCATTGCAACAAAATGCATTATTCTCTTCATCTGGTGTTAAATAAAACCCTAGGTTTAAAGGTTTACACTTTAGCCTTTCCAGGACACTTACTGCTCCCTGGTATTCTCACAGGTGGGTCATTTGGTTTCATTCCCCCTCTGGAACCAGAAATTTCATAAAAGACCACTCAAACTTTAGTAAGCACTCCCTCGTGCTCTTTGTATATTTCTGACCCTGCTGCTTCTATTGGATGGTGGGGTGGAGATATGTCTCTATCAAAAGGAGGTATAAGGTGTTCCTTCCCTCTGCTAGCCTGCAGGTCATTCTTGCGTGAAGTGTGGCACCTAGGCTCCCATACAATCAGAGTCAGGTGGAGTCATAAGAGCAGGTCGTTTGAGCAGCTGACGCATATCACAAGTCCTGGTTATGCAACCACTGATGCCAGGCAGACAATCTCTGAAGAGTATTGATAATGGCTGGCTCACATGTCTTTTAAAGACACTGCCCAGGAGAAGGCAATGGCAAACCACTACTGTAGAAACATTTGCCAAGAACAAATCATGGCAACGGAGAGACAATGATCATCTAAGTTATACGATCTGGCACGTAACGAATGAATGAGCTCTTTCTATTAATTTTTAAAATTCTTTATCTTTCTTCTGCTCCTCTGTTAAAGCCATTACCTTAACCTATTGCTCATTCTATATTCATTCGAATTTCCCCAATCTGCAACTGCCCAATCTGATTGCAGCTTGTTAGCCTTCTTCATTCCCCTTGGGATAAATTTGACTGAGCTTTCAGCTTTATGTCTCTGTGTTCTTTTATCCTCATATATATCCTGCAGTTGGCTCTCCTCTCACCATCCTGTACAAGTGAGGAACCATCTACAAAAGAAAAATTAGATAGAGTTTTTCCTTAGTTTGTGTCTTTGTTCTCCGGTCTAGCTTTATCTGATCTACCTTCTTTTTTTTGTTTTGATTGAATGATTTGCTATTGTATCCTGACGCTCATGAGGTTCTCCATTACAACATGAAGATCATCTGCACAGAAGGTAGAAACTTTAATATCTTTTACAGCTACATGTCAACCCTGTAGTGTCAAAGCTGACTGACCAAGTCATGTTGATTTGAACATCCAGCTGTAGGTAGATACATGTGTGTTTTAAGACGGTGAGGGAATTACTGCCGAACCACTTTTTGGACCAGCCCAATATTTGGATTGAATATGCATTTGTAATTTACATGTCAAACACTACGATTGCATCAAAACTATTTTCCAAGGAAACTCAATCTCAAAATCAATGTGTTAAAAGTCTAACCATAGAAAACATAGAAAAAACCTACAGCACAATACAGGCCCTTCGGCCCACATAGCTGTGCCAAACATGTCCTTACCTTAGAAGTTACCTAGGGCTACCTAATCTTTATGTTCTGTAAAAAGAAAGCAGTCTTGTTATTTAAAGCAGCTTTTTGGATTGCTTGCCAAATATTCTAATCTTGCAATTTATCAATTCTGAATTTCCAATTTAACTGTTTACCAATATTCACAAGCATTCTGTGTTTACCTCTTCTGATCTTACTTGCTCTATTTTAGCTTTCTGCTGACATTCTATTCAATCCTCAAATAAACATCCAACTGCTACTGGCTTCTGTAATGGTTAAATTCCTTGTCTGACAATTTTCCTTGAGCAATCGTTCAAAGAGCTTCTCCAGTGGTTTTCCCTTCACCACTAGCATACTTGCCCTTTTGTGGCCCATTACCCAATATGGATTTCTGGAGGAGTTCCCTCTAATCAAAACAAATACAAGTCCTCCAGACTTGCAGACTTCCCTGAATTCTTCAACCTGTGTTAGTAACAGCTAACCACCAGCCCCAGATCTCTCTGTACCTCACCAATGTCATCCTGTGCTCCAAAAATCCTCCATTCTTATTATTTTCTTAACAGATCAATCTATGATGTTTCAATTTTGTTGGCTTGAGATCATCTGACTGACCTGTGTCTGTTCTCATTGGCTGTAGCCCAGGGCTACAACTAATATTGATTTATGGCTGTTTCCTTCTGCTTTGTGCCTTAGGTGACTTCTTTACTTTTGTCCAAATCAGTCTTGTTCAAGCCAGCCTAACCAGGTCACCTCAATGCTGGGTCCAGTCAGCCAGATCACAGTCTGTTTCTTCTGTAAACCTGCCATTTTACATAATAAACAGCTTCTTATCTGAGAATAGTTTTAGCTTTAGCAGATTATTAGCAGAAACTCCTTGTGTCAAACATTCAAATTCACTGATTAAGTTATCCTTGAGCAAGAATCAATTCATCAAACAGTTCACAAAATACCAGGTGCAAGGACAGTCTCACAAAATGGCCGCCTCCATTCCTGCCACCATATGGTAAGAACAAATACTTTTGCTTTGTCTGTTTCCACTGTACTTGCCTCATTGTTGTTTACTGATTGTAGTTCTTTCTAGCCAAAAGCTCCTAAATTATGGTTTCACACAGAGAGTGGTGGGTACATGGAATGCACTGCCAGTAGAGGCAGAAACAACAGGGTCTTTTAAGAGACTCTTAGGTACATGGAGCGTAGACAAATCGAGAGCTATGTGGTAGGGAAATTCTAGGCAGTTCCTAGGGTAGGTTACATGGTTGTCACAAGATTGTGGGCCAAAGGGCCTGTAATGTGCTGTAGATTTCTATGTTCTATGTTCTATGTAGTTTTGTGGAAAGTTACTCTGAGCTCACAGAACCTCTGAAAGCTCTTGTAAGAGAGACACAAGGTAAAGAAAAGGTGGAATGGACTCCAGAGTTAGTTCAGGCCATTTCATATTGAAAGCAAACCTAGCTGCAACATCAGCATTGGACTTGCCAGACATGAAGAGACCAGACCGTTCCATCTTTTTTGTGGCAACCAGGAGGAGTTGTACATCAAGAACATGGTGACAAAATGCAGCCTGCAGCATATTATCTTGTAAAAAGGGACCATGTAGTGGTAGGAATGCATTGGTGTATGCAGGCAGTAGACTTCGGAACCTATTACTCTGATGGGTCTTAAAGTCTTGCACGCATCTCACAGCACAGTCAATCTCCTAGAGGCAGGAAAATGATGGGAAGTAGCTTCCAGCAGGTGAGCAGAATGGGAGGCATTATTTTTACCTGCTGACAAACACATTCAGATAATAAAGGATAGTTTGGTTAACCCATCCATTTTGATATGATCCCCACAAGAGTGCAAGGAGCTAATGCAAGGGACTGTGGAATCAGTCATAGGAGAAACACCCTTAGAGGGAAGTGATGTGTTGACCTTTTTTGTAGATGGGGCTAGGAAGTATCGTCACGGTAGCCCATGAACAGGATGGGCTGTTTTGGATAAAGAAGGGTCCCTAATGTCAGGAGGAAAGTTCCCGAGCCACAGGTCAGCACAAGCAGCAGAACTAAAAGTGCTAACAGAGGCCCTTAAATTAGGTAAGGGACAAAGGGTGAATATTTTCACAGACAGCAGATACTCACTTGGAGTTGTACATGAATCCAGCTTGGGTAAGGAGAGGGTATGTGACCTTGTCAAGAAATGGTGAAGGAGTCAATTGAAGCTGCTAAATTGCCCTGGTAAGGCGCAGAGAAGGGTAGACAACCCCAAGCAAAAGGGAAATGCATTTGCTGATCAGGCTGCTACGGCAATTGTGGAGGAATCTGTTCCAGTTCCAGTCCCAGTCCCAGTCATGGTAGTGGTGATCAGGGAGGTAAAGGAGGAAGATTTAAAGGTGATGCAAAAGGAAAAGTGGATTTGGCAACAGGCAGGAGCAGTGCAAAAAGATGGGATTTGGCAAGAAGATGACTGTGTGATACCACCAGAGTGCATCAGACTTACACTGATGAAAGCCTATCATGATTCAGCTGACATAGGGTGGAATAAGTTGAGGACCCAGCTAGAAAGATGCTGGTGGTGGCTGTGGACGGAGAGAAATATTGCTAACTTCTGCCAGCAGTGCATAACATGTAACACATACAAAATGCTGGAGGAACTCAGCAGGTTAAGCAGCTTCTATGGAAAAGATTACAGTCGATGTTTTGGGCTGAGACCCTTCAGCAGGTCCTATAACATGTTCAGTATAACATGTGCTCAGTGTAACACAGGTAAACCAGATAAAATCCAACTAAAGCATCAGCCTAGGTCTAAAAGTCCATGGGAGCAACTTCAGATGGACTTCACAGAGCCATTACCCCAGTCTAGGGTTACTACTTGGTGATCATAGATCTTGTCACCAGATGGATGGAAGCATTTCCGTGTCAGGATTGCTCTGACAAGGCAGTAACCAGCATGCTAGCTGAGGAGGTAAGACCTTGGTGAGGATTACTCGCCAGTACTGTACAGTCAGATTTGGATCAGGTGACATACTTTACTGGGAAGGCAATCAAGAGGGTTTACATGTTGCTGGGGGTCAAACAGAAGTTTTACATTCCATACCAACCACAAAGCTTTGACATGGATGAGAGAATGAATCATAAAAGGGAACTGTGGAAGACCCTAATAGGGGCTGGGGAGAATTGGTAGGATCTTACCAGTACTGCTGATGAAACTATGAGTGAGCCCTGCTTATAAGAGAGGATTTACTCCTTTGGAATTAATGACAGGAGGAGTTATGCATCTACCAGAGGATACAGACACGAGATATCCGATGAGTTGCAATGGTAAGGACCAGATTACCCATGTTGTACCAGAGTTGGCCATTCGTCTGCGTGATCTAAAAAGGAAAGTCAGTGATAGACAGAAAATGCGGGACTGGGAGCGGGAGAATTCCCAAGTGAAGAGGAACCTGCCAGAAGTGGGAGATAAGGAATGGTTAACATTGTGCCAGCAAAACCAGAACTACAATCTCCTTCTTAAGTCTACCCTTCACCACCTCCAGTTTAAGTTCCATGTGGAATATTTTGGAGGATCAAGGACCAAGAACCAAGAACCAAGAACCAGGTGGATATTACCGTTTATGGTAAATTGACCGGAGAAACGTGTACCCTAGTGGAAACTAAATAAGTACCAAAGTGGAAACACTGAAAAGATACCTTCGGCAGGAATGACTGAACCATGTAAACATATTTCCACGGGAACAGTAAACATGGAACCCGACGAACTGCGCTCAGAAGAATCTGGATAACTGAATATGTCACTCTTTTGAGCCGTCTCTCGAGAGCGAGTAAAATGCAAACTATAAACCGAGTGAATAACGAAGAACAAACCAGCGCGTTTCGACGTAGGGGACGTGATAGCATGCGGTACGGTGAAATGGACATTTAAAAACTACACTGTGCTTGGGGGACATTCGGCGTGCCTGAGAGGGGAATTCCATGTTTGTATTTGTAACGCGGAGACACGAGAATAACGAACTATTCACACTCAAGTGCGCCAATAAAAACTTGTACAGTAACGCGACAGGACTGAGAATAAATCACTGCGGGTCCCTCGGTTACCACAAGAGGACCACGGTGTAGTGAGGGCCAGAGGGACACTACGGATGTAGGGTTGGCATTGGAAGATCGGGGTGAAAGGATTACTCTACACCAGGCGACAGAGACGTGCAGGTAGTCTTTAACTTGACTGCTTAACGACTTCCTAGTTTATGCAGAGGCGGTGGGAATTTACTCTATAGATAAGTTACGTAAGAACATAAGAAGTTACTAAGAGTGAAGTTCGGACAGAAAGGCGGAGAAGGTAAAAGGGGCTTGATAGAGTTAGTTGTTAGGAGTAGGATATTCAGCGGGGGTTTCCACAGTCATACTTTAGATATCGCAGAAATAAGAACGCAAATCAGTTCCCTCCGGCGGAAATTGAAGGGGATTATAAAACAAAATTGTGGTAACTTGGGACAAACTAGTAGAATAGAGAAGCAGGGGGCAGAAGTTGGGTTGGAAACTATCCAGCTATTGCAGCCATTAAAGGATATAACTAATGAACTTATTGAAAGACTCCCAGTGCCGTGATTAAAACATGCGGTCTGAACAACAAATGCTGGAGGAACTCAGCAGCCCAGGCGACATGTATGGAAAAGTGTAAACAGGCGACGTCCTGGCCCGAAACGTCGACAGTTTACTCATTTCCATAGATGCTGCCAGGTCCGCTGAGGTCCTCCAGCATTTTGTGTGCGTGTTGCTTGGAATCCACTGTAGTCCTCCACGTACCTCGGCTTGGTGACCTTCGGATATACTCTATCGTGAGAGTGCATGATAGCTGAAAATACCACGAGGGAACTTAGATATCTCTAAGCAACAACGCAATCGAGTTACAAATCTCCGGGTGGGGGGGGGGGGGGGATGAACGATGCGGTATCATGAAGGGACATGTCCAGAAGAGGTTGTATGTAGAAGCCTGACAGAATATACACATGCTAACTGTTCCCTGTCCATTTTGCCAGTTAATAACGAAAGCTTTCTGAAGTACACTTTGGGGAGCACCATCTCCTACATCGCAACATCAGGAAGAACATATTAAAAGGGGCAATCTGAGCGGCTATAATGCGGCGATCAGTGACGTCCCAATCGAGTGGAGTGATGACGGGGCAGAGTTCGCGTGTTCGCTGCAGAAGGAATGCTGTAGTTTACCTTTCCTGGCAGTGACACAGACAAAGGATTGCGCAAGTGTGTAGCCACAGAACTACCATACATTCCATACTTCACTGTTGATTGGGAAAGGAAGTCATAAAGAAATGGGTTGCACTGTCGAAAAGGATAACGGATCACGAGAATGGAGCCGGGATGGATCCAGAGAACTCCTCCTTTTGGGACTACTTGGAATCGAGATTTAACTGTATAAAGCCACTCCTGATTCGACTTCTCTGACGTTATGGCTGTACAGCTGATTGTTTGATGAACGTTAGTATTGTACAGTGTAAACTACGAAGGCAGAAGAATGTGTTGGCGTTAGGCGGATTGTCGTTTCGTACGTTAAACAAGGATATTGTTAGGGATCCACAAAATACAAAATGCTGGAGGAACAGCCGGCCAGGCAGCATCTAGGAAAGAGTACAGTCGACGCTTCGAGCCGAAACCCTTCGACAGGACGATTGTTAGGGATCTGATCTTTAGGCCCTATTGGCCGTTTCAAGCTGAGGGCCTTGGGGAGGAGGGGGGCGTTGTGGGGAAAAGAATAGTGACGGCTAGTAAGTAGCAAACAGAGATGTGGGTTGTGCTGCTGTGATAAGCCCACCCTCCGCCACCTCCAGTTTAAATTCCATGCGGAATATTTTGGAGGATCAAGAGCCAATACCCAAGAACAGGGAACCACAAAGCCTAGAAGTAGAGACAGGCAATACAGCAGTGACGACTGAAGTTCAGGTGTTTCTTATGTTATACAGTGCATAGAAAACTAGTTTTAGTGTTAGACCTGTGGCCAATCGTTTTACTCTGTAATCAGGACCCAGTCGTTACTTAATTGAAGCCACCATTCTGTTATCAAAATGTAGTTTTACTGGTAAATCTCATTAACTGAGTATATAAAAACTCTACCAAATTCATACTCAGGTAGATCAGCTTTGACTGGTCTCCTGGTGAGCACCAGTTTTTAATAAAACACCCTTTCTTTTTTGAATGCCAACTCTGTGTGATCTTTCAATTTGCTCCTGCCAGAGGGATATGGATTAAAGAAAATTGGAGGAATTGTGAGCGGGAAAGTTTAAATTGATCTTGGAGTAGGTTAAAACGTTGGCACAACATAGTGAACTGAAGGAACTGCACTGTGCTGCACTGTTCTATGAAGTCCACTTTCCTCCCTCTCCCTATAACTCTCAACCCCTCATTGATTAAATATTTAAATATAAATGCAAGGGTAAAAATACCCTGATGGGAGTTGTTAACAGACCCCTGAACAGTAGTAAAGATGCAGTCTACAAATTACAATAGGAGACAGAAAATGCATGCCAAAAAAGCAATGCTATGATAGGGATTTCAATATGCAGTTAGATTGGGAAAATGAGGTTGGTACTGGATCCCAAGAGGGAGAATTTCTAGAATGCCTACGAGATAGCTTTTTAAAGCAGCTGGTAGTTGAGCCCACTAGGGGACCAGCTATTCTGGATTGTGTGTTGTGCAATGAACAAGAATTGATTAGAGAGCTTAAGGTAAAAGAACCCTTAGGGGTAAGAACACATAATATGATGAAATTCACTCTGAAATTTGAGAAGAAGCTATTTGTAATAGTGATCATTCAGATGTATCACTATTACACTGGATTAAAGGGAATTACAGTCATGAAAGAGGAGTTGGGTAGAATTGATTGGGAAAGAACACTGGCCAAGCAGCAATGGCTGGAATTTCTGGAAGCAATTTGGAAGGCACAGGGCATTTACATCCCAAAGAGCAAGAAGTACTCTAAAGGCAAGATGATGCAACCGTGGCTAACAAGAGAAGTCAGAGCCAACATAAAAGCCAAAGACGGAGCATATAATAGAGCAAAAATTAGAGGAAAGTTAGAGGATTGGGAAGCTTTTAAAAATGAACAGAAGGCAGCCAATAAAGTCATTAAAAAGGTAAAGATGGAATAAGAATCTCACCAATAATATTAAAGAGGATACTGAAAGATTTTTTTCAGATACATGAAGTGTATAAGGGAGGTGAGAGTTGATATTGGACTGCTGAAAAATGATGCTGCAGAGTAGTGATGGGGAGGGGAAGAAAATGGCAGACAAACTTTACAAGTATTTTGCTTCAGTCTTCACTCTGGAAGACACTAGCAGTGGCCTGGAAGTTCTAGGTGTCAGGGGTCATGAAGTGTGTGAGGTTATCATTACTAGGGAGAATGTTCTTGTGAAACTGGAAGGTCTGAAATTAAATATGTCACCAATATCAGATGCTGAAATCTGAGGTAAGGGGAGAAAAAAAAAACAGAGGACATGGGTTCAGGGTGAGGAGGGAAAAGTTTAAAGGGAACATTAGGGGGGGCTTCACACAGAGAGTGGTGGGAGTATGGAATGAGCTGCCAGACAAGGTGGTAAATGCGGGTTCTTTTTTAAAGTTTAAGAATAAATTGGACAGATACATGGATGGGAGATGTATGGAGGGATATGGTCCGTGTGCGGGTCAGTGGGACTAGGCAGAAAATGGTTTGGCATAGCCAAGAAGGGCCAAAAGGCCTGTTTCTGTGCTGTAGTTTTTCTATGGTTTCTATGGTTCTATGGTGTATACCCCAGGCTTCTGAAAGAGTTGACTGAGGAGATTTTGGAGGCATTAGTAATGATATATCAAGAATCACTAAATCTGGAATGGTTTCTGGAGACTGGAAATTGTAAATATCACTCTACTCTTCAAGAAGGGAGAGAAGCTTTTTCTAAATCAATATATAGAGGTACCAACTAGAGAGGATGCAATATTAGATCTCCTATTAGGAAACGAGTTAGGACAAGTGATGGAAGTATGTGTAGGGGAACACTTTGGTTCCAGTGATCACAACACCATTAGTTTCAACTTGATCATGGATAAAGATAGATCTGGTCCTAGGGTTGAGTTTCTAAACTGGAAGAAGGCCAAATTTGAAGAAATGAGAAAGGATCTAAAAAGCGTGGATTGGGACGGGTTGTTCTCTGGCAAGGATGTGATCGGTAAGTGGGAAGCCTTCAAAGGAGAAATTTTGAGAGTGCGGAGCTTGTATGTTCCTGTCAGGATTAAAGGCAAAGTGAATAGGAATAAGGAACCTTGGTTCTCAAGGGATATTGCAACTCTGATAAAGAAGAAGAGAGAGTTGTATGACATGTATAGGAAACAGGGAGTAAATAAGTTGCTTGAGGAGTATAAAAAGTGCAAGAAAATACTTAAGAAGGAAATCAGGAGGGCTAAAAGAAGACATGAGTTTGCCTTGGCAGTCAAAGTGAAGGATAATCCAAAGAGCTTTTACAGGTATATTAAGAGTAAAAGGATTGTAAAGGATAAGATTGGTCCACTTGAAGATCAGAGTGGTCGGCTATGTGCGGAACCAAAAGAATGGGGGAGATCTTAAATGGGTTTTTTGTGTCTGTGCTTACTAAGGAAACTGGCATGAGGTCTATGGAATTAAGGGAAACAAGTACTGAGATCATGGAAACTATACAGGTTGAAAAGGAGGAGGTCCTTGCTATCTTGAGGCAAATTAAAATGGATAAATCCCCAGGACCTGACAGGGTATTCCCTCGGACCTTGAAGGAGACTAGTGTTGAAATTGCAGGGGCCCTGGCAGATATATTTAAAATGTCGGTGTCTACGGGTGAGGTGCCGGAGGATTGAAGAATGGCTCATGTTGTTCCGTTGTTTAGAAAAGGATCGAAAAGTAATCCAGGAAATTATAGGTCGGTAAGTTTGACGTTGGTAGTGGGTAGGTTACTGGAGGGAGTACTAAGAGACAGAATCTACAAGCATTTGGATAGACAGGGACTTATTAGGGAAAGTCAACATGGCTTTGTGCATGGTAGGTCATGTTTGACCAATCTATTGGAGTTTTTCGAGGAGGTTACCAGGAAAGTGGATGAAGGGAAGGCAGTGGATGTTGTCTATATGGACTTCAGTAAGGCCTTTGACAAGGTCCCGCATGGGAGGTTAGTTAGGAAAATTGAGTCGCTAGGTATACATGGAGAGGTGGTAAATTGGATTAGACATTGGCTCAATGGAAGAAGCCAAAGAGTGGTAGTAGAGGATTGCTTCTCCGAGTGGAGGCCTGTGACTAGTGGTGTGCCACAGGGATCAGTGCTGGGTCCATTGTTATTTGTCATCTATATCAATGATCTGGATGATAATGTGGTAAATTGGATCAGCAAATTTGCTGATGATACAAAGATTGGAGGTGTAGTGGACAGCGAGGAAGGTTTTCAAAGCTTGCAGAGGAATTTGGACCAGCTGGAAAAATGGGCTGAAAATGGCAGATGGAGTTTAATACAGACATGTGTGAGGTATTGCACTTTGGAAGGATAAACCAAGGTAGAACATACAGGGTAAATGGTAAGGCACTGAAGAGTGCAGTAGAACAGAGGGATCTGGGAATACAGATACAATGTTCCCTAAAAGTGGCGTCATAGGTAGATAGGATCGTAAAGAGAGCTCTTGGTACATTGGCCTTTATTAATCAAAATACTGAGTAAAAGAGCTGGAATGTTATGGTGAGGTTGTATAAGGCATTGGTGAGGCCGAATCTGGAGTATTGTGTTCAGTTTTGGTCACCAGATTACAGGAAGGATATTAATAAGGTTGAAAGAGTGCACAGAAGGTTTACAAGGATGTTGCCGGGACTTGAGAAACTCAGTTACAGAGAAAGGTTGAATAGGTTGGGACTTTATTTCCCGGAGCGTAGAAGAATAAGGGGAGATTTGATAGAGGTATATAAAATTATGATGGGTATAGATAGAGTGAATGCAAGCAGGCTTTTTCCACTGAGGCAAGGGGAGAAAAAAACCAGAGGACATGGGTTAAGGGTGAGGGGGGAAAAGTTTAAAGGGAACATTAGGGGGGCTTCTTCACACAGAGAGTGGTGGGAGTATGGAATGAGCTGCCAGACGAGGTGGTAAATGCAGGTTCTTTTTTAACATTTAAGAATAAATTGGACAGATACATGGATGGGAGGTGTATGGAGGGATATGGCCATATGCAGGTCAGTGGGACTAGGCAGAAAATGGTTCGGCACAGCCAAGAAGGGCCAAAAGGCCTGTTTCTGTGCTGTAGTTTTTCTATGGTTTCTATGGTTTCTAAGCAGAAGAAAGGAAATTATAGGCCAGTTAGTGTGACCTCAGTGGTTGGGAAGATGTTGGAGTCAATTGTTAAGGATGTCGTTTCAAGCTACTTGGAGGCACATGATGAAATAGGCCATAATTTCCTCAAGGGAAAATCTTTCTGGTCGAATCTGTTGGAATTCTTTGATGAATTATCAAGCAGGATAGACAAATGAGAATCAGTTGATTTTGCATACATGAATTTTCAGAAGGCGTTTAACAAGGTGCCACACATGAGGCTGATTAACAAGCTATGAGTGCAGGGTATTACAGGAAATATTATAGCATAGATAAAGCAGTGGTTGATTGGCAGGAGGTAAAGAGTGAGAATAAAGGGAACCTTTTCTGGTTGGTTGCAGGTGACTAGTGCTGTCCAACAGGAGTCTGTGTGGGAACAATTCTTTTTACATTATGTATCAATGATCTGGATGATGGAATTGATGGCTTTGTTGCAAAGTTTGCAGATGATATGAAGATAGGTGGAGGGGCAGGTAGTTTTGAGGAATTAGAGAGTTTACAGAAGGGCTTAGATTAGGAGACTGGGCAAAGAAATGGCAGATGGAATACAGTGTCAAGAAGTGTATAGTCATGCACTTTGGTAGAAGTGAAAGAGTAGACTATTTTCTTAATGGAGAGAAAATAACAAAAAACTGAGGTGCAAAGGGACTTGGGAGTCTTTGAGCAGGATTCCCTAAAGATTAATTTGCCCATTGAGTGTGGTGAGGAAGGGAAGTGCGATGTTCGCATTCATTTCAAGAGGACTAGAATTTAAAAGCAAGGATGCAATATTGAGGCTTTATAAAACATTGGTGAAGCCTCACTTGGAGTGTTGCGAGCAGTTTTGGGCCCCTTATCTTAGAAAGGACATTTTGAAACCGGGGAAGGCTCAAAGGAGGTTCAGGAAAATAATTCTAGGATTGAATGGCTTGTCATATGAAGAATGTTTGATGACTCTCGGCCTGTATTCACTAGAATTCAGAAGAATGGTAAAAGGCGTAGTTAGAGTAGAAGGTTCAGAGAACGTTCCCTGGGATGATTCTGGATCTGAAAGATTAAAGCTGAACTGGTTGGTTCTGTATAGACTGGAGTTCAGAGGAATGAGAGATAATCTTATTAAAAATACAAGGATCTTAGGAGGCTTAAAAGTGTAAATACTTCCATGGTGGAGTCTAAATTAGAGGACATAATTTTAGAATATTGGGAGAGGATGTTTCCTTTGGTTGGAGAGTCTATGACCAGAGGACCCAGCCTCTGAATGGAGGTGCATCGTTTTGGAGCAGGGATGAGGGAGGAATTTCTTTAGCTAGAGAGAGTGAATCTGTAGAATTCTTTGGCACAGGCAGCTGTGGAGGCCAAGTTTTTATGTATATTTACGACAGAGGCTGATAGATTCTTGATTTGTCAGAGCACGAGTGGATATAGGGAGAAGGCAGGAGATTGGGGCTGAGGAGATTGGGATCAGCCATGATAAAATCACAGAGCAGACTCAATGGGCCAAATGGCCTAATTCTGTACCATATCTTATGAACTTATTTTCCCTGCACACCTACCTGGAGCAAATAATTTCAAATATTCACAAACCTTTGAAAAAAGTGTAACACCCAATATTCTAAAATTATGTCCTCTAATTTAGAATCCACCATGGGAGTGTTTACACTTTTAAGCCTCCTAAGATCCTTGTATTTTTAATAAGATTATCTATCATTCCTCTGAACTCCAGTCTATACAGAACCAACCAGTTCAGCTTTAATCTTTCAGATCCAGAATCATCCCAGGGAATGTTCTCTGAACTACCTCTGATTATATTTCATAACTTCTTAATTAAGTAAACCAGATTTGTGCATAATAATTCTGATGTGATCTCATAATTACATTTCTTTATGCAGTAAGACATCTCTAATTTTATATTCCAGAGTTCCTGAAATTAAAACTGCCATTGTATACGATTTTCCATTGATATGCTGCTCACGTCCTGTATTTCATTTACAACTACTCCATGCTTTCTGCAATTTTTCTGTTTTATCATTCTTCCTTTCAAAGTCAACAACATAAAATATTCTCAAGTAGTAACCATTTTGCATGTTCTCTGTAGACAGTATTCTGTTCACAATTCCCCCCCCCCCAAGTTGTATCATCTGCAAATTTAGCTCAACACATTTGCTTCCTTACACTAAATTATTGAAGATGCTAGGCACACTTCCTGGAGGCACCCACCAGCTATAGGTTATCAGTCTAAAAATGACATCTTTAGCTCAACTCCCCTCTTCCTATGAATTAACCATCTGTACCCATGCTTTTATATTTCCTCCAAGGCCATAACATCTCATTTTGCAAAGTAGCCTTTAGTGATACATTATGTTCAATGCTTTTTGCAAATCCAAATATATCTATTGGCTCTCCTCTAATCACTTGGAGAATGTTGGTAAAATTTTCAGATACAATTTTCACCTATTTAAGCCATGATCATATTATGACTTTCCAAATGTTCTGCTATGACCTGCTTGGTAATTGATTCTAACAACTTCCAATAATAGACATTAGGAAAAAAAAACAGATGACGGTAATCTGTTTTGGTATCCCAACTTATTTTAACGAATATATCTTGAAGGTACTTTTCCAATCCTTCAGTATCTTTGAAGAATCTAGAAGTCTTGGAAAACTATAAACACTGAATCCACAATATCAACAACCATTCCTATTCAGAACCTAGGATACCAGCCATTGCCTACAGGAGATATGTCAGCCTTTAGCTCTAGTAGTTTGCCTATTACCAATTCAATGAAATAGTGATGGTGTTTATCACTTCCCCATATTATTTTTAGGATCATTGAGGTATGTGTACTATTTTCTACTGCACAGACTAATGCAAAAATCTGTTTAATTTCTCTGTCATTTCTTTGCGCCCCATTCTCTGAGGGGCCTATGCTCATTTTGACTCCTTGTTCAGGGGTAGGCCACAATGTTGGCTACTAAAAACCTATGCTGATCAACCTGCTGGCGTTTTCAAGGACATGTTCAATCTGTCATTGCTGTAGTTGGATGTTCCCACATGCTTCAAGAGGATAGCAGTCATCCTGATGTCTTGGAAGAGCAGGTGAGCTACCAGAGCAACTATCACCCAATAATGCTCACCTCTACTGTGACAAAGTGCTTCTAGTGATTGACTATGGTTAGAAATATCTCCTGGCTGACTATGATTGACTATGGTTAGAAATATCTCCTGCCTGAGCAAAGACCTGGACCTACTGTAACTTGCCTACTGAAACAACAGGTCTACAACAGAGTACCTACTGTAATTGTGATTGTGGACTTCAGAAAGAAAAGTTGGGAGAACACACACCATTCTTCATTGAGGGGTCAACAGTAGAAAGAGTGAGCAGCTTTAAGTTCCTGGTCATAAATATGTGGGAGGATCTGACGTGGGCTCAAGACAGTTATGCAATCACTAAGACCATTGGCTTTACTTCACTAGAGTTTCAGGAGATTTGGTATGTCATCAAGATACTTGTATGGTGGAGACCATTGTGACTGGTTGCATCACAGCCTAGTATGGGGACTGCAATGTACAGATTGAATCGGGTTGTAGACTTAGCCAGTTCTGCCATGGGAATAACCACCCCCACCATCGAAGTCATCTGCAAGGGACAGTGTCTAAAGGAGGTCCCATCCATTACCATCTGGGATGTGCCTTTTTCTCATTACTACCATTGGGGAGGGTATATAGGAGCCTGAATACTCACAAAGATTTCTGTTATATTTCGTGCTTCTGTGCCCTCATACTTTTTTCCCCCTTCCTAATTATATTTTTAGCCCTCCTTTTCTGGATTCTGAATTTATCCTAACCATCAGATTTTGTCACCTTATATGTTTTCTTCTTTGCTTTATTATCTCCCTTAAGTTCCTTGGTTAGCCATGGTTGAATCACTTATTTTTGCTGGGATTCATGAATTACCTCTTGTATGTCTACCACTGCTTGTCTTGTCTTGTCAGCCAACATTCCTTTGTAATTCCACAGGTTTGAGAAGATTGTTTCAGACCTAATTTTTCAACTCTCCTTTCAGAAGAATGGTGGGCCACATGGGAGGAAATATGGGCTTGATCTCAGAGTAGGTTAAGAGGTTGGCACAACATTGTAGGTCGAAGGGCCTGTACTGTGCTGTACCGTTCTCTGTATTAGACCATAAGACCATAAGACAAAGGAGCAGAAGTTGGCCATTTGGCCCATCGAGTCTGCTCTGCCATTTTATCATGAGCTGATCCATTCTGCCATTTAGTCCCACTCCCCCGCCTTCTCACCATAACCTTTGATGGCTACTCAGATACCTATCAATCTCTGCCTTAAATACACACAATGACTTGGCCTCCACTGCTGCCCGTGGCAACAAATTCCATAGGTTCACCACCCTCTGGCTAAAACTTCTCAAGCTTAATTCTAAATTTTATTTTTCTGGTGGATCTTTTGTACTGAAACCATTTATTAAACCATCTCTCTATCTTTGTAGGTACTGGCTGAGCAACAGTGGATTTTCAACATTTTTCTTTATTTCAAATTTCCAATTATTGCATTGTTCTGTATCCCTCAGCTGCAGCAATAATTTTTTGTTCTCTTTTTTTTCTCTCATTGATCTTCAGACATATCCATGGGAGGAATTGACATGTTATTTTTGTAGCCCCCTCCTGATTATGCATTTTGAGGAAGATAGGGTAAAATTAAAAATGGGCCAATTGGCTCTGCCAGAGCAATCCTCCTAAGGCAGCATAAACAGTATATTTTATGTTTGCAAATGTCTCTTTGTGAAATTATGCATTAAGTAAACACTTAGCTGCTGGACTTCTGCTCATTCCAATAAGGATATAAGGGAAGTCAAATACTTGAGAATGAAAAGCAGAAAAACAGACTCGCATCCAACAATTGCAGAAGAAAATACAGCAAGCAAACTAAAGAGAAAATGGGAATGGAAGTGGAATGAGGTGAAAAAGTATATAGTGTATCCCACACCAATCATTTCATTTCCTTTCTTCTTTTAAGTGTTTAAGGATGATGAATTTTTCTGAAACTAAATCATTCTGGAAACAACAGCATGTGTCAATCTTTGCCAAAGTCTGATATCTATCAATATTTTGATTCACCTTGAAAAAGTGGGTGTATCAGAAATTAAGGAGTGTATTTTTCTTGGCAGACATGAGCATGATGCCTAATAACTTAATAACATGAGGATCCAGAGGGAGATCAGGTGTTCTGTCCAATACAAATAGCCAGAGGGATAGCTCAAGTTGTATTACAGAAATGTGATAAAGATATTTTTAAAGAAATTAAGTTTTCTAAGGATACAACCAAAATATGTGAAAGCGTTTTCCTTCCTTCCTCTGTGCAGGAATATTAAGACTTGGAGGATTATAATTCATATCATTCAGGACAGTCTGTATACAATGTACAAATCTGCACTGAGCCTGTTTTGTTAGTTAAATCTAGTGTGATTTTTAACAGATTGAATTATTGCCAAGATAGTCAAAGATCAGCTCAGGCTGTGATCTTATATTTTTATAAGAAATCTGCCAATTTTAAGTGTACCTTTTTAAAATAAAATTAAACATGAGATACAATCTCAATGAGAAAATTACCTGAAAATACAGTGAAAATATTTGCAGTTCAATAGGAACATTAGTTTCAATAGTAGAATACAGAAATAGTTGGAAAAAGGGTGTTGATCACAACTATCTTCCTTCACCACCTGCTGAAAGAATGTAAGTAAATCTGTATTACTGAGGTCATGTGTGTGTGAGAAACATCATGGGAAAGAAACGTTCATTCAAGCATGTCCTGCTGAAAAGGGTGGATATGTCAGAACTGCTGGCATTGGAAAGATTGATAAATGAGCATAGAAAACATGAAATATGTCCAATAACACTGAGCACTCTAAATAGAAGGATTATAGAATGATGGCTAGCAACGCTGTTAGGGCATGACACTAAGGTGAGAGGTGGAATACTGCTTTTAACTAAAATCACAACAAGCCAATAATATTTGAAATTCAGGATGATATTTTGTTGATTACAATGTGATTTTTTGCTAGAAGATTTAAAGTGGTCCATAATTCTTTCCAGTAAGTTTTGAATAGGATTAGCTCAGAAAGACTGTGTTAACTTGAACATAGCTATGCAAATAAACAAACAAAAATATAAAGTCAAATAATTAATCAAGAACTATTATATTTGCAAACATCATTCACATCTTCAAAATCAATATTTTAAAATCATTTGAAGAGCAACACACCGATAATTGCTAGAAGAACTCAGCAGGTCAGGCAGCATCTATGGAAGTGAATAAGCAGTCGACTTTTCTGACTGAGACCCTTTCTCTTGTACGGAAGGGTCTGATTACAGCTTTTCTTCATTCATTGAAAAGTAAAAGAAGTTGAAGGGCTCATGCAAGTCGAAACGACTCTTGGGAGATGGTATAGATTCTGTGTCTATCAGACTGCCTCAAATCATATTATTGGAGTGATATTGAATCAGTAAATTAAAATATTAATATTGAAATAGATAAAAAAGATTTGTTTAGAATCTAACATTGTTGATACTTAGTTCTCCTTTTATGAAAGAATCATGTGGAATCAGGAAATCACTTACTGTGATTTGCAAATTGATGCATATTGTTCATTGGAAATTGTTACTCATGGATTTTGGTAGCAGTTTGGTTACAAGTTGCCTTGTAAACTTCAACATTAGCACCTATAATTCTGAATGTTTTATCACAATTGGCTAGACATGACAAATAGTTCTCTTTAATGTGTTTTGTAGGGGTTTTCAAATGTTTTCTACTGGTTTTGCTGGTTTTGGTAGTCCTAATAAAATTAATAAAGATAATGGTAATTTTAATGATGGTAAGGATCCTATTGATAGTGTCAGCTTGAATAATATGATGGTCACATCACTGATATATTAAAAGGAGTATGAAACTAAAATACCCTAACTAATGACTTGAGATTAATAACAATTGGTTCAATTTCACTGTGGAGCTTTACAAAATTATTGGAAAAAGCTGTCCATGAATATTGTTTATAATCTGAGAGTGAAAATATTTTCAATTATATCCAATTATAATGAAAATATTGCCATTATTCAGAACATAATGAAGGATGGAAATGACCAAGATGCAAGCAAGTGAGCATATTCAGCTATATGACTGTTACCTTAGATTCTGGGGGACACAAATCATTGATTAAACCATCAGCAAAAATTAATGTCAAGCATGTGGGCTGGATGAATGCTAAGCTTACATAGATTCTGTGGGATTATACTTAAACGACTGGTGGAAGAGAGACATCTGCTCATCTATTAATATCCAAGACTTAAGACAGGAAAGAGCAAACAAGTTTTTTGTGAAGATTTGTAGCATTATTCAGTTTGGCACGACCATGCATCCCAAACTGCAACAGAAAACGTGCCTGTCAAAAGTATTGGGTAATATCAGACAGTGATGCAGCCTGTCAGAATGCTCTCCACGGTACATCTATAGAAGTTTTTGAGTGTATTTGTTGACATACTAAATCTCTTCAAACTCCTATTGAGGTATAGTCGCTGTCTTGCCTTCTTTATAGAAGTGTGTGTGGTTAAGAGTAAAGAAGGTGACCAATTAAAGACTTAATTGACAACAACCACAACCCTGATAAAGGTGTTTGTGGGAATAATGGCGAAGTTGTGGGAAGTTGAAGGTGGAACATACCAGTGTTGATTTCCTCTGGGTTTTGTGTTGAGGAATTTTTAGCATTTAATATCTTTAAAAAGCATTTTGAGAGGCAGCATTCCTAAGCCTGAGATTGTTTTTGAGTGTACTATGATGGTAAGGAGAGTAAATCTCACACTATTCCATGTCATTACACAAGACGTAGGAAAGTTGGTATGGCAAGTATAGAAGAATGTACAGAGTTTGTAGTTGACGATAATATAGATGTCGATGTGCTCAGATGGAGTGGCCACTCTGGGGCCAACCAAAGGTGTTTTTTTTCTTTTTTTAAAAGTGCTTTGTTTTGATCCCAAGACACTGCTGAACATTAAGAACTTCAAATACTGCAGGTCTGCACTATCAGTGAGATGCTGTTTAATGGAGGAGCTGGACTTTGTTCAGATTGTGTTGCTGCCTGCTATAGAAAGGGGTTGGAGTTGATATGTGAGATGGTGTGCAGTCTAACAGTGACTGATTGTCTTGTACATTTTTTGTGAGAATGTAAGAGCCTGTAGGACATTGTTAATGTAGAATACTTCACTGGATTATCCTTGAGAACAACAGCGGTGGAGATAATTAGCCTCAGTTGTAGCGAGGACTAGGCCTCATGCCTGGTGTCACCGGTTGCCGCTGCCCAGGAGGGAAGATGTTAGAGGTGGTGTGGTGCGCCATCCATGCTGGATTGGGTCAGACCTCTCCCATCAGTGCTGCCCTCCATTGTTTGCTTGGTGGAAGACAAGCTGGATTGTGTGCATGTGTTCATCTGTGGACTGTTGAGGGCTTACTCTTGCCGACAACACCCATATACCATAAATTTACAGGATATGTCACTCAGGGAATTGGGCTATAGTATATTTTCATGTATAACTATATGTTTATTGCTATTTTATATGTGCCTTGTACTCTGTGAGACTGCTGTTACTATGTTTTGCACCTTCACCCCAGAAAAACCCTTTTGTTTAGCTGTATTCATGGGTATTCAGGTATGGTTGAATAAAAACCCTTTTGTTTAGCTGTATTCATGGGTATTCAGGTATGGTTGAATAAAAACCCTTTTGTTTAGCTGTATTCATGGGTATTCAGGTATGGTTGAATGAGAATTGAACTTGAACTTGATGCTAGTGATGGGGTTATGACGGATAACAGCAAATTATCTATTTCAGTGTGTGTTGCGCAATCTGTTGTTGAATTCTGAGACTTAATCAAGTCAACATGAGAGGAATAGACATCCCATGTCTCAAAATGATAAGAAGGCAGTAGCTGCAGATATTAATGATGTTAGTGCAGTGAACTCAGTAACAAAGTGAGGTAGATGTCATTTGGAATGGATATTAGAGGATCGAGTTTCTTGAGCTAAGTAGAAAATATAGAGGATAAAAAATGAATATGTTGTAGAAGAGTTGGAAACTAAGTTAACACAAATTTTTGTGTATTGTTGGTGAAGCAGTCAAGATTGGATTCTATAGAAGGTCATAAGAACAGTGATGATGGGGATATCATTGATGGAAACGGTTTTGGTATTAGTGATGGAGAACATGAGCTAATGAACAATAGTGGACATTTAGAAAACAGGAGTGTTGTTAATGTGCTATTACTCCAGATGTGAGTGGTGGTAAGAAGCTTGGTACAACTGTGGATGTTAATCTTCAGAACTATGATGTTATTGATACCAGGGAATAGGAATACAGTCATGTTTCAGCCCGAAATGTCGCCAGTACTTTTTCCATAGATGCTACCTGGCCTGCTGAGTTCTTCCAGCACTTTGTGCATGTTGCTTGGATTTCCAGCATCTGCAGATTTTCTCTTGTTTGTAACAGGAATACAGTATTTACTTGGCATGGTTGGCTAACGCAGCTGCATTATTTGCTGATAAGGATGATCTGACTAGTATCAGGTCCTGTTTGATTTTGATCAATAGAATCTCTGAAGTCTTAGTGATGAAAGCTGAGGGCATCAGGAGGAAGGTAGAGCTAGTGAGGGCAGAAATGGTTGAGTCCAGAGGAATTTGGAGGCAAGGGGAAGATATAGAATGTACAAAGGTAATTATTTGAGGAGCCTAAGGTTGGTTAAGGGGAATTGTAGAGCTTTGGCAAGAGAGTTGATGGGGTGGTCCTCTAATGTGGAATGGTTCAAACAGGATAATTCCTACAAAATCTGCTCAAGAAGTTTGGATCTCCAGCTTTTCTGCTCTTCTGTCCATAAAAAGATTAATAATTAAATTTAGGAATCAATCTCTAAAATCATTCAGTAAACAATGGGTCAAGATTTTAAAAAGATAGAATGGAAGACCTCCTGCGTAATAATACCTCTATACACAATCAGCCAGAAAGATTTAATGAAAAATTAGAAATGACTTGGAGACATTTGTGTGATGAGGCTTGAATGGATGGTAAAAAGGGCGCAGTCCTCCTCACATTTAAGAAATTTATGAAGTGTGACAAAAGGGATTTGGCTAGATAATCATTTGGGCCAATTTAAACATGTTAAACTTGTTCTGTGCTGAAACAATTACAGTGTCTATGAAGATCCTTTATGATAAAGGTGCCTTGGCTGGCATGACACCACATTATGAAGGAAAATTTAACTGGATCCTTATAAATCTTCTGAAATAAACTTCCATATGAAAGGCGTCTATCAGGGAAAAAGTAAATTTTGGATGTTAATCCAGATTAGAAGCTGATTAAGTAACAGGGAGGAAAGAATATTTGTGAGAAGTAGGAATTTATGTAGGGGATGAACCAAATTTCTCAGATGAAAGAGAATGTGAGCTACATTATGTTCCATACAACCATTCCTTGGAACTTCTGCTGATTTGTCATTGTGACTTCAGAACAAGATTGCCAGGATCATGGATGGATTTGCAATTGGTGTTTCTGCCCACCTACCACCAATATACCAACCTACTGTGCCTGATCAGCAGAAACCCAGAGGAAACACCTGGTGTAAGTGTAATCTTGATGGATTTGCTGACATGACTAAAAAATCAGAATCTCAGTGGAGAGGGAGGATGCAGCTGTGACCTTATAGAGGAATTTAGACTGGTAATGCAGTTTGCTAAGCAGTTTTAAAATTAAACACAATACTGATAAGCTGCACGTGTTAAGAAAGATACACGGCAAGAAAGTAACAAAAAGAAATCTCAGTGTCTATGATGTGAGAATACTTACAACAATTATACTTTAGAATTATGTAAGAGAGAGCGAGCTGGAAAAGTCATTCTGGTTTCTGAATGGAGCCAGAAAAAGTAATGACTTATTTCATTCTGTAAGTTCACACATCAAACAAGAAAACTCTGATTGCCAATCAGTCATGTTCTCTTTGGCCTTGGGAACCATAAAACCACGGAAATTATAAACACAGAAGGAGATTATTTGACCAATTGCATAAATATCAGTATTTTAGTAAAGCAATTTAAGTCTAAACTCATAAATCTGTCCTCTTCCCAATACCCTGTATCTTCCTCTGTTTCAGTCTTTCAACCTTTCTTCCCCTAATAGAAGGATTAGCCTTTGCTTCAACCATTTCCTATGTCAGGACTTTATTTGATCCAATAACATATAGAAATAACGGTTAACACATGGAAATGCCAATCCTCAGTCTCTTACTGACAGTTTTAAATTGACAGCATTTTGTCATTAACTTTGTGGCTTGAAGATCGACTTCTAAACATTCAGAGGAGGACATTACACAGGGATCAACAAGCCTGATGATCAAAACCCACTACCCACTAACCCACCCCGGCCATCACTACCTTATCACTTACTGTCAGTCACCTTGTGTACAGACAGACACTCCTCTGCCTAGCATCACTTTGTTGACATACAATCAATCTGTGTGTACAAGCTATCTTATGTATTTACATCTATTGTATTCTCTATTTTACTATGATTTTTGTTTGTGTTCTATCAGATCTGGAGTAACAATTACTTTGTTCTTTTTTACATTTCTGTACTGGAAATAACATTAAATAAATCATGAAATCTTGAACGATCAAATTACATCATTGACATTTCACAACCAGGGAGCTACATGTCTGCCCCATCTCTTGTCATAGCACTGATTTTGTTCCTATCCCCCCCCCCTTTTACAAATGAAACATTAAAATATATATTAGTTTAGTTGTATCTCCTTTACCTGAATTCTAACACATTTACCATATCACGAGGAAATCTGCAGATACTGGAATTTCAAGCAACACACATAAAAGTTGCTGGTGAACGCAGCAGGTCAGGCAGCATCTCTAGGAAGAGGTAAAGTCGACGTTTCGGGCCGAGACCCTTCTTCCTACAGATGCTGCCTGGCCTGCTGTGTTCACCAGCAACTTTTACATTTACCATATAGAGTCTTATAGTCCTGTTTAGCCAACTCGACTTCCTGCTTAATATCCACCGAAAGGACGATCTGGGCTCCACTGAACTTATTTTGACCAAACTTCATATGTCTCCCATAGTACAGTTCATTTTTTTTACTCCCAGCCTTGCCCTCTCTAATGCCCTCTACTGTTTAGTCAGTTTCCATTATCCTGGCCCAATCAACTTGTATTTGGCATGAATGTATAATCCCACTAAGTCTCCAACCCACGCTAGAATGGTCAGAGGACTCTCCACTTCTTCCTTTAACAGGGGCCAAGCCAGTTCCCCATCTGCACTTAGATTACATTAGTCCTGATTAACTTATTCTAACATTGAATAACTTTACTTTCAATATCACTTGTTTTCTTCGTATCAAAGATAGAGGTATGGGATCATGCATGGGCCCACACTTTACCTGTATCTTTGTGATAAACAGACAGTAGAATAGTTTTTTTTTCCAATTCTTCTCTTCAATTTTGCTACCATAACTCTGAGACCTAACCCTGAAACACTCTCTCTGGTATATTGACAACCACATTGGTGTTGCTTCCTGCACTCATACTGACCTCAAAAATTTCATTAGTCTTGCTGCTAATTTCCACCCTGCCCTCACATTCATGTGGTTCACCTTGGAAACTTCTCTTTCTTTTCTGGATCTCTCTATTTCTAATGAATATTAAAGGTTAATATCAAAGACCCATGACTGACTCCTACAGTTACCTCCACTATACTTTCTCCCTCTCTTCCACTTTTCCAGTGGTTCCACATCCATCATAACTCTCTGAGGAGGCTCTCCATAGATACTTCTACGTTGCCTTCCTACTTCCAAACTATGAACTCCCTTCTACTAGAGTTGACAGAGCCCTTTACTGCATCTCATTTATTTCTGCACATCTAATTATATCCCTGCCCATCTTGGACATTGGAAATAGTGTTTCCCTTGTCCTCACTTTCCTTTCTGTCTTTGTAATTTTAACTACCTTTGATGAGATTTCACCAGTACTTTGTCTTGCATCTTTTTTCAACATTCTGAAAGAACCATTGCCTTCACGGTTCCCTAGTCTTCCATCTCTACCAAACCCCATGCTTTATGGCAGTTTCCCAATCAACTGTCAGAGATGTTGTACTGGTCCTTCCAACTCTTCCCTTGCTACTGTTCAGGGACACAAGCAGTCTTTCCAGGTGAAGGAGCAAATCACTGGCATATCATTGACTCTAGTACTGCATTTGGTGTTCACTATGTAATCCTTACACTGAAGACATTAGATTAGGTAATCTCTTTGCAGGAGTTCACAGGTAGATCAGCAGGCGAATAAGATGGATAGTTAAAGTTTCAGACAACAAGAAACTCTCACTCACTATGCCTTCTTGCTTTCGATACTCCTACCATAAGAAAATAATTTTGACTGTCCATCCTGTCCACACCTCACAATATCTTTTACTTTTCTATTAAGACACACTTCAGCCTCCTTCACTCCAGGGAAAACTAGCCTATGCACCCATCCATCCACTCTCTCTCAACTACTAAAATACTTAATTCCAGGCAAAAACATGGTAGATCTCCTTTGCACCCTCTCTATTGCAACAACATCCTTCCTATAATGTGGCAACCAGAAAGGTACACAATGTTTTGAGTGTGGCCTAATCAGTGCTTTGTAAAGTTGCAACATACCTCAAGCTCTTATATTTTATGCCCTAATCTATGAAGATATGCATGCCATATGCCTTTTCCAACAGCCTACCCACTTGCTTCCTAGCAGCTGCAACACTCTGCTGCCCTAAGGTTATTTAAACTGAAACGTTCATCTGGATTATTTTTCTTTGCAAATGCTGCTTGATCTGATGAGTGTTTCTAGCATTTTTCATTTTTATTATACTCAGTGGAATATAATTACATTTGTTTGGCTGGTTAGAATGGCTGCAGGCATTTTAGCACATCTCCTGTATTTCAAATATTGTCATAGAGTACTACAGCACAGAAACAGGCCTTTTGGCCCTTTTAGTCTATATTGGCCTGATCTTCCGTATTTTATTGAAGGGAATAATTTTAAGGCAGGAGAGAAGTACTTATGGTATATTTATTAGTTTTGAGCTGGAGACAGAAATGTGATCAAATTCAACTCAGCTCCATGTTTCCGTCATCAATGCACACTTCAAAACTTAGAGCAATCCATCTCCATGATCTTACTGGAATAATTTAGTTGAGCACTTCTACACCTTAACTAAATAAAAATGCATTACCTTGAACAATGGAAAATGTTCCTGATTTGTTATCCAATTATTTATCATCTAACTTGCAGTCAATATTGCCTTAATGGATTTGGAACATACTCAGAGTGACACACTTGCAATAATATGAAGTTGAAATTGCAGAGATTTCTCAATAATAGAATTACAATATTGGGAACACATATTTGGGATGGATTAATCTGAAGGGGCAAAATGGTTTTGTTCACCCCTGAATATGGTCTTTGGATAAAATCGGGAACAAGTAGTAAATCTGCTGGAAAAAGGTTCAAAGTAAATTTTGCTATCAAAGTGTATATATATGTCACTGTATAAAACCATGAGATTCGTTTTCTTGTGGGCATATTCAGTAAATCCAAAATAGAGCCAATGAAAGGCCGCATCCATCAGGGCAGACAAACAACCAATGTGCAAAAGACAACAATCTATGCAAATACAAAATAAAGAAATGAGCAATAAATATTGAGAACATGAGATAAAGAGTCCTTGTAAGTGAGTCCATAGGTTGTGGGAACACTTCAGTAATGAGGTAAGTGAAGTTGAATGTTATCCCCACTGGCTGAAGAGCCTGATGGTTGAAGGGTAAAAACTGTACCTGAATCTGGCTGTGTGAGTCCTAAGGCTCCTGTACCTTCTTCCTGATGGCAGCAGCGAGAAGAGAGCATGGCCCAGGTGGTGGGAGTCCCTGATGATGAATACTGCTTTCCTGTGCCAGTGTACCATGTAGGTGTGCTCAATGGAGGGTACCGGTGATGAATTGAGTCGTCTCCACTATTTTGTAGGATTTTCCATTCAAGGGCATTGGTACCATGCTGTGAGGCAACCAGTCAATGCACTCTCCACCACACAAATGGAAGTCTGTCAAAGTATTAGATGTCATGTTGAATCTTTGCAAACTTCTAGAAAAGTAGAGGTGTTGCCATGCTTTCTTCATAATTGCGCTCGTGTGTTCTATAAAAAAATATAATCCCAATTTGTCTAAAGTTGTTCAGGTCACTGGTACATTTAAGAGCATTAGCAAAGTAAAAATAACAACTGTGCTAGTGAAGAACACAAAAGACTTCTCAAACACTGTCTGGGTTGTTTGATTTATAACTGCAGAAGTAGTTTATAGTCTGGCTTGTTCCATTTACTTTAAGAGGTAGACTGAGGAATCAAATAACACAGTGAATGGGGGTTGGAAGTTGAGGAAAAAAATTAAAAATAAATTATTGGAAATAGTATGATCATTGGGGATCTGGGTTCATTGGCTGCTCTCAGTTAAATTCAGTATAGTGAAGAATGTAAAGTTCATTCCAACTTGTTGATAGCAATCCATTGGCAATGGTAAACACCAAAGTCAATAAAAAGTTAATTGAAGAAAATACACTAGAGATTGATAGATTCTTCTGACATATTTTGAAAATTAAATTCAAGCAATACAAATTGAAAAAATGTTAATGGATTGAATTATCCTTAACTGTAGTCAAATAGTGTTTGTACACTAAGTAATTGAACAATGCTTTCTATGAGAACTATTCATTATAAAGTAAATAAAAGCCATCACTTCAGTGATTTTGCAGTATCATTCTGCATATGTGGACATTTTCATTTACAAACATAAGGAATAAGAACAGGGGTAGATTACTTGGCTCATTAAATCTACCATTTTTAAAGATTACAGCTGATCATCTACCATAATGCCAAATTTCCTCCACATTCCACATATTCCTTAAATCCCACGATACGTAGGGTTAGGGATCAGTATGGCTAGAGTTACTACTGAAGTTTATAGAAATCTTAATGAATTAGAGCAAGATCCAAGGCCAACCAGAGTTCCATTTCCCTGTTCTGATCCCACAACTATGCAAATCATTTCCTTCAAGTGTTTGTCCAATTCCCTTTTGTCAATTGTGATTGACTGTTTGCACCATTCTGAAAGCAGAGAGTTTGAAATCATAACTAATCTGTGTGCAATGTAGAAAATATCTCACATCCATGTTATATCTTCTGTCCCCAACTATAAATTTGTATCTACCTACCACTGGTATTTGAGGCCGCACTTCAATTACTCTATCTAAAATAGTCATAACCATATTTACCAATAATCTTTCTCTTCTCCACTATCTTGGTTCCAAAAAGGCAATCCTCATTCACATAGTCTAATGTTATTGCTGAAATCTAGAATCCTGGCTCTTTAATGCACTATCTCCAATAACTTCCTGAAGAGAGGCAACTACAATGGGACCCAATACTCTATTTACAGCTTAATTGGTTTTATAATAGTTTATCAGTTTCATTGAGATTAAACTCATTAAAATCAAACATCTTAACTGTAGGTGTAAAGGATGGGATAAAACATTTACTTTGGAAACTAATGGAGCTTCTTTCCATAGGAACCGACCACGGACCTCTCCCTGGATGTATATCAATTAAATAAAGCATGCACTCGGGAGATGGTTTTAACTGATGCATTCATGTTGCAGTGAGAGAGAACAATGCACATACATAGATAACAGATCAATGTGCATGCGTAGACAACAGACCAATACATAGTGCTAAGGGGAGTCATTACTCGAAAAGAAATAGATCCATACATTACATTTCCTACCCCTTTAGATTAATGCAACATAAAACAGTATAAGTACAAAACATTTAATTTCCCTTTCATAAACCAGATTCCAAATAAACATGCTTCTATAATAACAGTCCATAACTAACTTGACAGTTGTAAAAATTCATTCTTTGGGTGGTGCTCTGTTTCTTTCAGGATGACCCCCCCCCCCTCCGGACCTGTGGAGTGACATCAGGATTGATAGGTGTCACGTCTAAGACAACGTTCTCGGTTTCACGTGTCATGTTGAGGTCAGTGACATGATCATCACTGAGAAGTAAGTCTGATGGCTGTAAAGTGTCCATCTCGTTGAATGTAGTTGGCTCAGGTGTGTTCTTCAGTTCTGCATCCAGTATCTGGTCCACATGATGTCTCCATGAATGATCCCCAACTGTGTACATTAGCAGTCAAGTTCTTGTAGCTATCCTACCGGGGGTCTACTTTTCTTCTCGGTAATCACGTGCTAAGACTTCCTGTCCAACTTCAAAGCCCCTAGAAGATTCACTTGGCACTTCCCTTGGCACTTATTCTACACTTCCCTGCATAAATCTGGTTTCAGGAGGTCTATGCAAGATCCCAGATTTTCTGGTCATGAACAGCATTGCGGGTGTTTGACTTGTCATCACATTAATAGATTTCCAATACACAAAAAAGAAGTTGTCCACCTTGTGCTGTAGAGAAATATCCCCCTTGTCCATAGCTTTAACGGACTTCCTGAAGGTTTGGATACCCCAGGCTACAAAAGGAAGTGATGGAGGAGATTGCTGAGCCTCTGACGATATTTTTTTGCATCCGGAGAATTACTGGAGGATTGGAGGGTTGAAAATGTTGTTCCCTTGTTCAAGAAAGGGAGTAGAGAAAACTCAGGAAATTATAGACCAGTGAGTTTTACTTCACTGGTGGGCAAGTTCTTTGGAGGAGGTCCTGAGAGGCAGAATTTATGAGTATTTAGAGAGACATAATCTTATTAAGGATAGTCAGCATAGCTTTGTCAAGGGCAGGTCGTGCCTTATGAGCCTGATTGAATACTTTGAGGAAGTAATAAAACACATTGATAAAGATAGAACAGTGGATGTAGTATATATCAAGTCAAGTCAAGTCACTTTTTATTGTCATTTTGACCATAACTGCTGGTACGGTACACAGTAAAAACGAGACAACGTTTTTCAGGACCATGGTGCTACATGAACGATAAAAAACTACACTGAACTACGTAAAACAACACAAAACTACACTAGACTACAGACCTACCCAGGACTGCATAAAGTGCACAAAACAGTGCAGGCATTATAATAAATAATAAACAAGACAATAGGCACAGTAGAGGGCAGTAGGTTGGTGTCAGTCCAGGCTCTGGGTATTGAGGAGTCTGATGGCTTGGGGGAAGAAACTGTTACATAGTCTGGTCGTGAGAGCCCAAATGCTTTGGTGCTTTTTGCCAGATGGCAGGACGGAGAAGAGTTTGTATGAGGGGTGCGTGGGGTCCTTCATAATGCTGTTTGCTTTACAGATGCAGCGTGTGGTATAAATGTCTGTAATGGCAGGAAGAGACCCCGATAATCTTCTCAGCTGACCTCACTATCCACTGCAGGGTCTTGCGATCCGAGATGGTGCAATTTCTGAACCAGGCAGTGATGCAGCTGCTCAGGATGCTCTCAATACAACCTCTGTAGAATGTGGTGAGGATGGGGGTGTGGGAGATGGACTTTTCTCAGCCTTCGCAGAAAGTAGAGACGCTGCTGGGTTTTCTTTGCTATGGAGCTGGTGTTGAGGGACCAGGTGAGATTCTCCGCCTGGTGAACAACAAGGAATTTGGTGCTCTTAACGATCTCTACGGAGGAGTCGTCAATGTTCAGCGGAGAGTGGTCGCTCCGTGTCCGTCTGAAGTTAACAACCAGCTCTTCTGTTTTGTTCATATTCAGAGATAGGTTATTGGCTCTGCACCAGTCTGTTAGACGCTGCACCTCCTCTCTGTATGCTGACTCATCGTTCTTGCTGATGAGACCCACCACGGTCGTGTCATCGGTGAACTTGATGAAGTGGCTCGAGCTGTGTGTTGCAGCACAGTAGTGGGTTAGCAGAGTGAACAGCAGTGGACTGAGCACACAGCCCTGGGGAGGCCCCCTGTGCTCAGTGTGATGGTGTTGGAGATGCTGCTTCCAATCCGGACTGACTGAGGTCTCCCAGTCAGGAAGTCTAGGATCCAGTTGCAGAGGGAGGTGTTCAGGCCCAGAAGGCTCAGCTTTCCAATCAGTTTCTGAGGAATGATTGTGTTGAATGCTGAACTGAAGTCTATGAACAGCATTCAAACATACGTGTCTTTTTTGTCCAAGTGGGTTAGGGCCAGGTGGAGGGTGATGGCAATGGCGTTGTCTGTTGAACGGTTGAAACGGTATGTGAACTGCAGGGGGGTCCAGTGAGGGGGGCAGCAGGGTCTTGCTGTGCCTCATGACGAGCCTCTTGAAACGTTTCATGATGATGGATGTGAGTGCAACGGGATGGTTGTCGCTGAGGCAGGACACTAAAAACCTCTTCGGCACAGGGACGATGGTGGCGGCCTTGAAACACGTAGAAACGACAGTGCTGCTCAGGGAGATGCTGAAGATGTCAGTGAGAATATCTGCTCACTGGTTTGCACATCCTCTAAGCACTCTACCAGGAATATTGTCTGGTCCAGCAGCCTTCCATGGGTTGACTTTGCACCGGGTCAACCCACGGAAATATGCCTTACTGAAATGTGGATTTTAGTAAGGTATTCGATAAGGTTCCCCATGCAAGACTCATTCAGAAAGTAATGAGGCATGGGATCCAAGGAGACCTTGCTTTGTGGATCCAGAATTGGCTTGCCCACAGAAGGCAAAGAGTGGTTATAGATGGTTCGTACTCTGCATGGAGGTCGGTAGCAGTGGTGTTCCACAGGGACCTGTTCTGGGACACCTCCCCTTTGTGATTTTTATAAATAACCAGGATAAAGAAGTAGACGGGTCAGTTAGTAAGTCTGTTGATGACTCAGAAGTTGGGGGTGTTGTGGAGAGTTTGGAGGTTTTTCAGAGGTTACAGCAGAAAGTCAATAGGATGCAGAACCGGGCTGAGAAGTGGCAGATGGAGTTCCCCCCAGATAAGTGTGAAGTGGTTCATTTCAGTAGGTTAAACTTGAAGTCAGAGTATAATATTAATGGTAAGACACTTGACAATGTGGATGATCAGAGAGATCTTGGGGTCTTGTGTTTATAGGACACTCAAGGATGCTGTGCAGGTTGACAGTATTGTTAAGAAGGTGTATGGTGTGTTAGCATTCATCAACGCTGGGATCGAGTTCAAGAGCCGTGAGGTAATGTAAGACCTTGGTCAGACCGCACTTTGAATACAGTGTCAGTTTTGGTCACCTCACTACAGGAAGGATGTGGAAACTATAGAAAGAGTGCAGAGGAGATTTACAAGGATGTTTCCTGGATTGGAGAGTCTGCCTTATGAGAATAGGTTCAGTGAACTTGGCCTTTTCTCCTCGGAGCGATGAAAGATGAGAGGTGACCTGAAAGTGGTATATGAGATGATAAGGGACATTGATCATGTGCATAGCCAAAAGCATTTTCCCAGGGCTGAAATGGCTAATGTGGGGGGCATAGTTTTAAAGTGCTTGGAAGTAGGTACATGGGGGATGTCAGGGGTAAGTTTTTTCACACAGAGTGATGGGTGCAGTGTGGAGGTGGATAAAATAGTGTCTTTTAAGAGACTCTTAGATAGATACATGGAGCTTAGAAAAGCAGAGGGCTATTTGGTAGGGTACTTCTAAGCAGTTTCTAAAGTAGGTTACATGGTCAACACAACATTATGGGTTGAAGGGCCTGTAATGTGCTTTGGATATCTATGATCTATCCTTTCCTGCAGCCTCTAATAATATTACAATGGTCAATGCCTGTTCCAAATTTAGGTCTCTTTCTGCCAGTAGCCTCTTTTGAGTGCTTTGACTATGCATGCCTCATACAATCCTGTCCCTTAATGCAGCAGAAAGTCTGTCTATAAAGTGACAGTGCTGGGGAACTTTGTGCTATTCTGCAGTGTATTCAGAAATGCTTTCATCCTTTGATTGGTTCCTTTTGTAAAATCTAAATCTCTCAGCTATTACGAGCAGTTATGGCTCAAGTGATTTTGTAAAATTGTAACAATTTTGTCAACCATTTTGTTTGCTGGTTTTCAGGGGTTATTAAGTTGCGTAAGGGTCTATAGGTTCTTACACCCATTAAGCTAAGAAGTGCGGGGCCTTTCTTTTGCTCAACCATGTCGTTCACCTTACAATACAGTTCAGCCCCCTCCATATACAACTCCCAGTCTTCATTAGTAGGGGTCCCCAAACTTTCTTGCACCACGGACCGGTTTAATATTGACAATATTCTTGTGGACCAGCCAACGGGGGTTGGGGGGGTGTTCAAGTAGGGTTAAACTCACCTCAACATGTTTTTTACAGTTAGGGATGCCAACTTTCTTACTCCCAAATAAGGGACAAAAGTAGCAGTCAAATCCTGATGAAGGGTCCCAGCCCGAAACGTCGACTGTACCTCTTCCTATAGATGCTGCCTGGCCTGCTGCGTTCACCAGCCTTTTTTGTGTGTGTTGACGGGACACTTGTGTTTACCCCGAGAGAGACTACCATGACCATAAAGCCTTGCACGGGCACCTGTGTGCGCATGCGTGACATGCGCATATGTGACGTGCGCATGCGTATACATGCCGATTTTTTTCCCACAAATTGGTTTTGGCTTAATCTTCCCGACTACGCTGTTCATACATTATTTCTACTTTATATAGGCTGTGTATTTATCATATCATTCCTGCTTTTACTATATGTTAGTGTTATTTTAGGTTTTATGTGTTATTTGGTATGATTTGGTAGGTTATTTTTTAGGTCTGGGAATGCTCAAAAATTTTTCCCATATAAATTAATGGTAATTGCTTCTTCGCTTTACACCATTTCGGCACAAAAGGTTTCATAGGAACGCTTTATCTTAGCGTGGGAAGTACGGGACAAGGGCGGTCCTGTATGGGAGAAACCAATTTCGCCCAATATACGGGATGTCCCGGCAAATACGGGATAGTTGGCAACCCTATGTTCAAGTTCAACAGTGCGTGACAGGGAATGAGGAAAGGTGCAGCTGATTCATATCATTTCCTCGCGGTCCGGTATGACATGCTTTACGGCCCGGTGGTTGGGGACCACTGTTCATTAGCACTATCAAATTCATCAACTTTCCTGACTGAGTTCATCGCCACGGTATTTTCACTTTAACTTTGGGAGTTGCATCTTTCACTGTGTGCTGTGCACTGTTACTCACACGTCCCTTTGTTAGCGTCCGTGACAACTTTCTCTGTACTGTTTAACTCTTTCCTGCCATTGTTTCATTCCATAAATGTCAGTGCAGTTCATGATGATGTTTTCTGACATTCAGGTTAGTGCTCATTGCTAATTTGTTGTGTCTTTGCAACCACATATCTTAAATAAAAGCACACGTGGGAAATTGCTTGATGCATTCACATTGCAGTGAGAGCGAAAATGCGCGTGCGTAGACAACAGACCAATACATAGTGCTAAGGGGAGCAATTGCTTTAAAAGAACTAGATTCATACATTAGATGGATCATAATTGTTGATCCCTACACATCATAATTCTCCCCTCCTTAGCACCAATGGAATTTCCAATAGCAGCAGTAGCAAGGTGAAGTCAGCAAATGGACACAACTCACAGAGAGATCGGAAGTCTTAAGATGGTGTTTCGGGTTTTGGATACAGGAAAGGAAGATAGAGGGAAGACTTTATCAGGTGTAATTTCCCTTTCTATTACTTTCTTCACTCTTGCAGTTTCCCAGTGTAGAGGTTTCCATCACTGCTTCCATTCGATCAACAGTAAATGCACAACAGAGCTTCTCCCAGCCTGCATCTAAACCATTTCATAAACCGATTCAGTGTGTGCTGAGAAGTCTACAACTCTTCATTTTTTGCTGAGACAACATGCAATACCTCTGCTTAAGAGAACCTGCCTATTAGTCTAAATCTGGTGATTGCTTGGAGATGAGGAGCATCCAAAACGTTATGTCTGAGAATGGTCTTATTACTTCCGGAAGGTAAAGATAATGCAATAGATTGCAAGTGCAGAGTCAATTAATCTTAAGATGCTACGTTGTGGAGGGTTTACAAATCTGGGAGGAAAGGATGTCTATTAGAAAATTAAAAATGTTGGCCTGACCTGCTGAGTTCCTCCAGCATTTTGTGTGTGTTGCCTAAAATCTTTGGATCTGCAAGAGGAAGATGAAGTTATCTCACAGGATCTCTCATCTATCCCCAGTCTGTACTTCCTGGTTGGAGGATCTGGGAGAGGCCAGAAAAAAAATAGGTACGATACTGTGGATCTTTACATGAAACGTTGACTGTCTATTTCCCTCCATAGATGCTGTCTGACTCATTGGTTCTTTCAGCTCCTTTGTGTGTTGCTCCAACAAAAAAAAAACCTTTCAGACCAGATCTTGGTCTGTAGGCATTGAAATGTGTACCAATACTTCATCCTCTTCCATTGAGTGCAAAGTTTTTGCTTTAGTTTTCAGTAATCTTAGGCAAGAGTCAGCTAGTGGCAGGAACCTGAAGGAAAACCAGCTGCAATATTAAAATCACGCTAACTTTGACAATTGACCAGTTAACAAATCCTGTAGAACATAACCTCCATACCCTAATATAGTCACTGTAGCTGAGAATGAATATCCATGTGCTATTCAAACCATCATTAACCTTCCTCAGCATATTGGCAGGAGAGGTTCAGTAGGAGATTAAAAAATATAAAGCATGTAATGGGATCCCAACTTCTCCCCTTTCCTGTATATGCTCTCTACCTATTTACATTGCTAGGATCTCTGTTCTCTCCATGATGTAGTTGAGAAACACTTTACTATGATGACCAGAATTTACCTGCTCATCTACTTGTTGAACCTACTCCAGATCTGAGTGCATCTCCTGAAAGATTTGCAGGGAGGACAGATTTGAATCCCTGTGCAGTGGAGTTACAAGTTGCACAAAAATAAAAATATGAACTGCCGGAAACCCACTTCTCTCAGATTCAACAATTAACAATTCTTCTCCATCAAATGGAAAAGAAGAACTGAAGATGCTGAACTGCTGCCAGGTCTAACCTGGACCAGGATCAGAAGGCAGATTCCCTTGCACCGTGCTGGGAAATATGGAGGTTTAAACTGTGAAAGATCTAACTTCAGAATACAATGATTGTCATAGCAGTGGTCAGCTACATGGAAGTTTGCGATTATGTGTGCATGCACAGTTCCTCCAAACATGACTCACCTGATTACCAGCTAGACCTCTAATCTTTGTTTTTCTCTTTCTCTCTCTCTCTCCCTACCAAGCTCCGATTGCCCCCATATACTGATCCTTTCCTCTCTACCTCCTTCCCTTTCATCTATGTTCGGCACAACTTTGTAGCCCGAAGGGCCTGTATTGTGCTGTAGGTTTTCTATGTTTCTATGTGCCCACATGACACTCCTATCTTCACCTTTCCATTCACTTCTGAATGCACCATCCATCCCATCCTAATGCTTGCTTCCCCATTTTACTGCTGTACACAGAGCTGCTCTCACTATTAATAATACTAAAGAGGAAATCCTTCCTCTTTGCTTGCATTTATTGGGACTATTTACAATGAGTCTGAATTGATTTTAAAAAAAGAATACATCTGGTGGAAAAGTTAAATGAATTCCAAAAGATTATCGTTTGCTACAAGGGAAATAATTGAAATAAAATATGTTCACGGGATGAAAAGTCACTGACATAAAACGTTTACTCTCTCTCTCTCTTCATGGATGGTCTCTGACCTGCTGCATATTTCTAGCACCACCTGTTTTTGCTTAAAATATTTTCACAAGCAGGTTTAGAGTTCAAATTAGGCATGCTAAGATTAAGAGACTAATTAAGAATAGTTATCTCATTTAGGATAACTAGGTGAAAACAGATTTGTGGGATTAATTTAAGTGATGTTCAGAGTCATCTGCAAAAGGATGGTCCAATTAATCCTTTATGATCCACATTTGAGATCTTGGAATATTTTTGAAAAGTGAGATGGGGAACTAAAAGATAAGACGGACTGACAAGCTCAGTAACTTACCCATGAAATGGAAAGAAAATTGCCTGATTGCTTATAGCCACCCATTACAGGATATGCCTTCTAATTGCTTACTTTTAATTTTTTAAATAAATACTGCATTGTTAATATACATCAAGCCACCCAAAGTTATGTGATCATTTCAACTTAGTTGAGGCGTTGTCCTTTGATAAATTCAGATTTGTCTTAAACTAATCAGTTCTTCACTCTAATTAATATCAAGAATAATAAAATCTTCAGGAGTTCACCTAGGTGGCTCATGTCACTCCAGCAAAATTGTAACCCTATCTCACAACGCCAAAAGTAGATCAAAAATAATGCAATTATAACTGACATACACAGCGCTGATGTTCCTTTCAAAGCCCACATCTGTTTCCAAATCATTTTGAGTTGCCAAACAATTGACAAGCACCTTTTTGTTTGATATTTTTGTGAATTTTATTGGATTCTGGCCAATTTGACAAACTTGAGTTGATTATTTAGTTCTGACTGATATATTTGAACTAGGCAAACTCAGATTGATTCAAAGCTACTGTATGCACCTTTTAAAATAGTTTGACTTTCTTAAATTCACTTATTAAAGCCAAGATAGTACAGTTTACTAAGCTCCTAAATAGACACTGTCTGAGCATGTTCATTATAAAAACAAGTGTCATATTACTGTATATAGCAATTAATAATGTTTTGATAATTATAGCAAAAACAGAAAGTCCACATTGAATATTTTATTATTCTTTCAAAGGTGCCACTGGCAGGGCCATCTTAAATTGCCCATGACAAGTTAGTGATTTGTCTCATGAACTGCCACAGTTTCTATGGTGAAGTTTCTGCCACAATGCAGTACAGTAAAAAGGGAATTCCAGGAGTTTGAAAGAATGGTAGCAATTTTCCTGTTCTGATAATATGCAACTTGATGAGAATTTGCAGATGGTGACATATATGTTTGGATCTAGACATTATCCTTGTGGGTACTCTTAATTCTACTTCTCTTTGGTGTTATCAGAATTGCATTCAATCATAAATGTGGATATATTCCATGATATTCCTGACAAGCCTTGCAAATGACACTTAAAGGATTGACGGTGGATATGCAATGGCAAGCATTTAAAGGTTGCATGGATGAACTACAACAATTGTTCATCCCAGTTTGGCAAAAGAATAAATCAAGGAAGGTAGTGCACCCGTGGCTGACAAGAGAAATTAGGGATAGTATCAATTCCAAAGAAGAAGCATACAAATTAGCCAGAGAAAGTGGCTCACCTGAGGACTGGGAGAAATTCAGTGTTCAGCAGAGGAGGACAAAGGGCTTAATTAGGAAGGGGGAAAAAGATTATGAGAGAAAACTGGCAGGGAACATAAAAACGGACTGTAAAAGCTTTTATAGATATGTAAAAAGGAAAAGACTGGTAAAGACAAATGTAGGTCCCCTGCAGACAGAAACAGGTGAATTGATTATGGGGAGCAAGGACATGGCAGACCAATTGAATAATTACTTTGGTTCTATCTTCACTAAGGAGGACATAAATAATCTTCCAGAAATAGTAAGGGACAGAGGGTCCAGTGAGATGGAGGAACTGAGCGAAATACATGTTAGTAGGGAAGTGGTGTTAGGTAAATTGAAGGATTGAAGGCAGATAAATCCCCAGGGCCAGATGTTCTGCATCCTAGAGGGCTTAAGGAAGTATCCCAAGAAATAGTGGATGCATTAGTGATAATTTTTCAAAACTCGTTAGATTCTGGACTAGTTCCTGAGGATTGGAGGGTGGCTAATGGAACCCCACCTTTTAAAAAAGGGGGGAGAGAGAAACCGGGGAATTATAGACCGGTTAGCCTAACGTCGGTGGTGGGGAAACTGCTGGAGTCAGTTATCAAGGATGTGATAACAGCACATTTGGAAAGCGGTGAAATGATCGGACAAAGTCAGCATGGATTTGTGAAAGGAAAGTCATGTCTGACGAATCTCATAGAATTTTTTGAGGATGTAACTAGTAGAGTGGATAGGGGAGAACCAGTGGATGTGGTATATTTGGATTTTCAAAAGGCTTTTGACAAGGTCCCACACAGGAGATTAGTGTGCAAACTTAAAGCACACGGTATTGGGGGTAAGGTATTGGTGTGGGTGGAGAATTGGTTAGCAGACAGGAAGCAAAGGGTGGGAATAAACGGGACCTTTTCAGAATGGCAGGCGGTGACTAGTGGGGTACCGCAAGGCTCAGTGCTGGGACCCCAGTTGTTTACAATATATATTAATGACTTGGATGAGGGAATTAAATGCAGCATCTCCAATTTTGCGGATGACACGAAGCTGGGTGGCAGTGTTAGCTGTGAGGAGGATGCTAAGAGGATGCAGGGTGACTTGGATAGGTTGGGTGAGTGGGCAAATTCATGGCAGATGCAATTTAATGTGGATAAATGTGAAGTTATCCACTTTGGTGGCAAAAATAGGAAAACAGATTATTATCTGAATGGTGGCCGATTAGGAAAAGGGGAGGTGCAACGAGACCTGGGTGTCATTATACACCAGTCATTGAAAGTGGGCATGCAGGTACAGCAGGCGGTGAAAAAGGCGAATGGTATGCTGGCATTTATAGCGAGAGGATTCGAGTACAGGAGCAGGGAGGTACTACTGCAGTTGTACAAGGCCTTGGTGAGACCACACCTGGAGTATTGTGTGCAGTTTTGGTCCCCTAATCTGAGGAAAGACATCTTTGCCATAGAGGGAGTACAAAGAAGGTTCACCAGATTGATTCCTGGGATGGCAGGACTTTCATATGAAGAAAGACTGGATGAACTGGGCTTGTACTCGTTGGAATTTAGAAGATTGAGGGGGGATCTGATTGAAACGTATAAGATCCTAAAGGGATTGGACAGGCTAGATGCAGGAAGATTGTTCCCGATGTTGGGGAAGTCCAGAACGAGGGGCCACAGTTTGAGGATAGAGGGGAAGCCTTTTAGGACCGAGATTAGGAAAAACTTCTTCACACAGAGAGTGGTGAATCTGTGGAATTCTCTGCCACAGGAAACAGTTGAGGCCAGTTCATTGGCTATATTTAAGAGGGAGTTAGATATGGCCCTTGTGGCTACGGGGATCAGGGGGTATGGAGGGAAGGCTGGGGCGGGGTTCTGAGTTGGATGATCAGCCATGATCATAATAAATGGCGGTGCAGGCTCGAAGGGCTGAATGGCCTACTCCTGCACCTATTTTCTATGTTTCTATGTTTCTAAATTGTGGAAAGCCCTTGAGAGGTTAGGAAATGAGACTTGCATGAGAATACCCAGCAACAATCTGTTCTTTTAACTGGTGTATTTTAGCAACTGATCCAATGAACATAAACAAATATCCCTACTTTGATTTAATGAAGCAGCTACATTGAGTCATGAAGTCATGTACTTAAGATGATTGACATTCAATGACCATGACATTAACTTTTGTTCAGAGTATGACTCCAGTCCAGAGATTTCCCCTGATGCCTGTTGACTTCAATTTTTATTAAGGCACTTTGAATCTACGCACGGCAAATGCAACAATGTCAAAGCTTCTCACTTTGTCTCAGTTCTTAAGTAATGATATATAGCCCTGGTGGGCTGACCTCCAAATAGCAGCGAAGAAGAAAAATCACTGAGCAGCAATGCTGCTGCAATAGTTCAACGACTTGCTGATGACTCTGATTAGACGGCTGAAATAAGAATTGGTTGGGTAGGATTTGCCGTTTTGTGGATAAAATAGGTGGATAACTTGGTCCTTTATCAGAGAGACACCAGTATTTTAAATTTTCACATGAGGATGCATTGTACTGGGACATGCCTTCACCAATAATGAAGACACTGAGACAACAAACCCAGTGCTTTCAGCCAATTGCAGATATTAAATGGAGTGAAGCCAATTAGTTGGAGAGGATGATTTGCAATGGTGAGGGTTTTCCATTCACCCAGAAGAGACCATGAAAGATTATGAACTTGGTGTTTTTGGCTGAAGATGGTTGCAAAATTTGCATATGGCATTCGTTTTCTCGCCGGTGTGTAACTAAGGATGACTTTGTTGTTCATGATTCCTTCCAGCTCATTGGTTCATTGCCTACTATCATTCTTGATTAAGTATGGAAAGGTAAGAGAAGTAACCCATTCTAAAATTATGTGAAGCTACTTCTTATTCCAAATAAGAAGACATTTTTGAATGGAAGGACAACATTATCATAGCTGACAAGTGAGTCAGAGCCAGAGTAAAAGTAGAAGAAAGGTCATACAGGGAAGCCAAAGCTACTGGGAAGATAGAGGATTGGGAAGCTTTTAAAAACTTGCAGAAGGAAACTAAGAAGGTCATTAGGAAGGAAAAAGTGAATTATGAAAGGAAGATGGTGACTAATATCAAAGAAGATACTGAAAGCTCTTTTAAATATATAAAGGGTAAAAGAGAGGAGAGGGTAGATAAAGGACCAATAGAAAATGACACTGGAGATATTGTAATGAGAGGTGCAGAGATGGCACAGTACAGGCCCTTCGGCCCACAATGTTGTGCAGACCCCTAAACCCTACCTCCCAGATAACCCCCCAACTTAAATTTCTTCATATACCTGTCTAGCAGTCTCTTAAATTTCACTAGTGTATCTGCCTCCACCACTGACTCAGGCAGTGCATTCTATGCACCAACCATTTTCTGACTAAAAAACCTTCCTCTAATATCCCCCTTGAACTTCCCACCCCTTACCTTAAAGCCATGTCCTCTTGTATTGAACTGAGGTGCTCTGGGGAAGAGGCGATGGCTGTCCACTTTTTCTATTCCCCTTAATATCTTGTACACCTCTATCATGTCTCCTCTCATCCTTTTTCTCTCCAAAGAGTAAAGCCCTAGCTCTCTTAATCTCTGATCATAATGCATACTTTCTAAACCAGGCAACGTCCTGGTAAATCTCCTCTGTACCTTTTCCAATGCTTCCATATCCTTCCTATAGTGAGACAACCAGAACTGGACACAGTACTCCATGTGTGGCCTCACCAGAGTTTTATAGAGCTGCATCATTACCCCGCGACTCTTAAACTCTGTCCCTCGACTTATGAAAGCTAACACCCCATAAGCTTTCTTAACTACCCTATCTACCTGTGAGGCAACTTTCAGGGATCTGTGGACATGTACCCATAGATTCCTCTGCTCCTCCACACTACCAAGTATCCTGCCATTTACTTTGTACTCTGCCTTGGAGTTTGTCCTTCCAAAGTGCACCACCTCACACTTCTCCGGGTTGAACTCCATCTGCCACTTCTCAGCCCACTTCTGCATCCTATCAATGTCTCTCTGCGATCTTCGACAATCCTCTACACTGTCTACAACACCACCAACCTTTGTGTCATCCGCAAACTTGCCAACCCATCCTTCCACCCCCACATCCAGGTCGTTAATAAAAATCACGAAAAGTATAGGTCCCAGAACCGATCCTTGTGGGACACCACTAGTTACAATCTTCCAATCCGCATGTACTCCCTCCACCACGACCATCTGCTTTCTGCAGGCGAGCCAATTCTGAATCCACCTGGCCAAACTTCCCTGGATCCCATACCTTCTGACTTTCTGAATAAGCCTACTGTGAGGAACCTTGCCAAATGCCTTACTAAAATCCATGTAGATCACAACCACTGCACTACCCTCATCTATATGCCTGGTCAGCTTCTCGAAGAGCTCGATCAGGCTTGTTAGACCCGATCTGCCCTTTACAAAGCCATGCTGACTGTCCCTGATCAGACCATGATTCTCTAAATGTCCGTAGATCCTATCTCTAAGAATCTTTTCCATCAGCTTTCCCACCACAGATGTAAGGCTCACTGGTCTATAATTACCCAGACTATCCCTACTATCTCTTTTGAACAAGGAGACAACATTTGCCTCCCACCAATCCTCCGGTACCATTCCCGTGGACAATGAGGACATGAAGATCCTAGCCAGAGGCTCAGCAATCTCTTTCCTCGCTTCAGGGAGCAGCCTGGGGAATATTCCTACAGGCCCCGGGGACTTATCCATCCTAATGTATTTTAACAATTCCAACACCTCCTCTCCGTTAATATCAACATGCTCCAGAACATCAACCTCACTCATATTGTCCTCACCGTCATCAAGTTCCTTCTCACTGGTGAATACCAAAGAGAAGTATTCATTGAGGACCTCGCTCACTTCCACAGCCTCCAGGCACATCTTCCCACCTTAATCTCTAATTGGTCCTACCTTCACTCCTGTCATCATTTTGTTCTTCACATAATTGAAGAATGCCTTGGGGTTTTCCTTTACCCTACTCGTCAAAGCCTTCTCATGCCCCCTTCTTGCTCTCCTCAACCCCTTCTTAAGCTCCTTTTCCTGCTACCCTATATTCCTCAATAGACCCATCTGATCCTTGCTTCCTAAACCTCATGTATGCTGCCTTCTTCCACCTGACTAGATCTTCCACCTCACTTGTCACCCATGGTTCCTTCACCCTACCATTGTTTATCTTCCTCACCAGGGCAATTTTATCCTTAACATCCTGCAAGAGATCCCTAAACATCGACCACATGTCCATAGTTCATTTCCCTGCAAAAACATCATCCCAATTCACACCTGCAAGTTCTAGCCTTATAGCCTCATATTGCCCTTCCCCAATTAAAAATTTTCCTGTCCTTTCTGATTCTATCCTGTTCCATGATAATGTTAAAGACCAGGGAACGGTGGTCTTTGTCCCCCAGATGCTCTCCCACTGAGAGACCTTTGACCTGACCTGGTTCGTTACCTAATACTAGATCTAGTATGGCATTCCCCCTAGTTGGCCTGTCAATGTACTGTGACAGGAATCTGTCCTGGACACACTTAACAAACTCTGCCCCGTCTAAACCATTGGAACTAATCATGTTTTGCATTAGTCTTCACAGTGGAAGACATCTGCAATATACCAGACATTCAAGAGTGTCAGGGAAGTGAATTTTGTGCAGTGAAAATTAAAACTGAGAAGGTGCTCAGGAAACCTATTGGTCTGAGAGTGGATAAATCCCCTGGACCTGATGGAATGCACCTTTGGGTTCTGAACGAAATAGCTGGAGAGATTGGGGAGGCATTAGCAATGATCTTTTAAGAATCGATAGATTCTGGCATTATACCGGACGGCTAGAAAATTGCAAATGTTACTCCGCTATTTAAGGAGGATGTGAGGCAGCAGAAAGGAAAGTATTGACCTGTTAGCCTGACATCAGTGGTTGAGAAGTTGTTAGAGTCAATTATGAGGGATGAGATTACAGAGGCACATGACAAGAAATGCCAAAGCCAGCATAGTTACCTGAAAGGAAAATCCTTCCTGACTAACCCACTGCAATTTTTTTGTGGAAATTACAAACAGGGTAGACGAAGGAGATGTAATAGATGTGGTGTACTTGGATTTTCAGAAGGCTTTTGGCAAGGTTCCGCACATGCTTAGCAAGATAAGATCCCATGGAATTACAGGGGAGTTACTAGCCTGGGTGAAGCATTGGCTGATTGGCAGAAAAGAGTGGGAATAAAGGGATCCGATTCTGGCAGGCTGCCAGTTACGAGTGGAGTTCTACAGGGGTCGGTGTTGGGACCACTGCTTTTTACGATGTATGTCAATGAGTTGGCCTATGGAATTAATGGATTTGTGGCTAAATTTGCCGATGTTACAAAGATAGATGGAGGAGCGGGTAGTGTTGAGGAAATAGAGACATTGATAGTTTAAGGGAATGGCCAAAGAAGTGGCAAATGAAATACAGTGTTGGAAAGTGTATGCTCATGCACTTTGGTGGAAGAAATAAACGGGCAGACTATTATTTAGATGGGGAGAGAATTCAAAATGCAGAGATGCAAAGGTACTTGGGAGCCCTTGTGCAGGATACCCTAAAGGTTAACCATCAAGCTGAGTCAGTGGTGAAGAAGGTGAATGCAATGTTGGCATTCATTTCTAGAGGTATAGAATATAAGAGAAGGAATGTAATGTTGAAGCTCTGTAAGTCACCCATGAGATCACACTTGGAATATTGCGTGCAGTTTTGGTCTGCTTATTTTAGAAAGGATATACTGCTGTTGGAGAGGGTTCAGAGAAGATTCACAAGAATGATTCCAGGAATGAAAGGGTTACTGTATGAGGAACGTCTGGCAGCTCTTGGGCTGTATTCCCTGGAGTTCAGGAGAATGGGGGGGGGATCTCATAGAAATATTCCAAATGTTAAAAGGACTGAACAGATAAGATATGGCAAAGTTATTTCCCATGGTAGAGGAGTCTAGGACAAGAGGGTATGACTTCAGGATTGAAGGACTTAGAACAGAGATGCAGAGAATTTGCTTTATTCAGAGGGTGGTAAATCTGTGGAATTTGTTGCCATGAGCGGCTGTGGAGGCCAAGTCATTTGGTGTATTTAAGGCAGAGATAGATAGGTTCTTGATTAGCAAGGGCATCAAAGGGTATGGGGAGAAAGCAGGGGAGTGGGGATGACTGGAAGAATTGGATCAGCCATGATTGGATGGTGGAGCAGACTTGTTGGGTTGAATGTCCTACTTGTGCTCCTGTAACTGATGGTCTTATGGTTACAGATTTCGATATGAATTCTAAGGGGCTGCAGGCTGCAAAGCTTAGAAATTTGTTACGCAAAAAACAAATCTCTTACTCACTCTTCCTTCAGTTAGTCCTGACGAAGGGTCTCGACCTGAAACGTCGACTGCACCTCTTCCTAGAGATGCTGCCTGGCCTGCTGCGTTCATCAGCAACTTTGATGTGTGTTGTTAGAAATTTGTTAGTTGTTCCTCTTAAATCTCAGTCAGAATCAGGATTATTATCACTGTCATATGTCATGGTTTTTTTGAGGCAGGAGGGCAATGCCAGACATAAAGTTTCTACAAGTTACATAAATAAGTGGCGCAAAAGATGAATAATGAGGTTGTGCTCATGGGCCATTTAGAAATCTGGTGACAAAGGCAAAGAAACTGTGCTTAAAATCTTGAGTGTGGGTCTTCAGGGCCTGTTCCTCTTCCCTGATGGTATTTACACAGAGGGCATGTCCTGGATGGTAAATTTGTTTTATGACAGATAGATACAACATTCTTGAGGAACCACCTCTTTAAGATGTGGTTGCTGTCAGGTAGAATTGTGTCCACGATGGAGCTGATTGAATCTGCAATCCTCTCCAGCCTCTTGTGATTGTGTGCATTGGAGGATCCATAACAGGCAGGTGATGCAACCAATCAAAACGCTCTCCACTGTACATCTTATTCATTTGATTCTTATTCACCCTATGTTTTCAGATAATTTAGGTCAATCTAACTCATTGCCTCAGTTCTTCAGCTTATTTGTGGTCCGGTATTATAGCTGAATCAGACAGATAACACACTTTCAGACATGCTCATGGCATACAGCTCTTCCCTTCTCATTGAACCAGTGTTTGCCCATAGCTCAATAACAATAGGAAACAGAACACTGGAAATGGGAGCATAAGTAGGGCATTTACTCATCAAGACCATATCATTCACATCATAACTGGTCATTCACCTCAACACCATTTCAGACATTCCTTAATAACTTTAATATCTTCATAGGAATAGAAGAAAGAACAAAATGTTTTCAGTCCCATTAGCAAAATGTAACACAAAGAAGCATACTCTTTTGGTCATTTTGTCTCACCCTTTCAGATTTATTCTCATTATTTTACCAATCCCTCCTCAACCTATTTTCTTTCCTATTTCTGATGTAGGGTATCAAACCAGAAACAGTAAATTCATCTCTTCCTGCTGAAGTTACCTGACTTGCTGATTGCTTCCAGTGTTTTAGGCTTTTATTTTTCTACTGCTATTCAGTCAACTACACTTGGTAATGTGTTTTGAAGTCCATATCCAGAGTACGTTCTTTGCCTTTCCATTTTCTGTGTTTGCATCTGATTTTCAACAATAAAGGAGTACTCATTCCTCAGGAGAGGAATTTCCCTGTGACTATCTGATGCATAAGATTATGCCTAAAAATTATGTGGAGCGCAGTTGAGGCTACAACTCCTTCCCCACCTCTGTATCACAATAGCATTACCTCTGGTTGGTCTGCTGCTGGTGGCAGGACTAGGGACCATAAGCAGGGTGAGAGATGGAGTCCGGGACAATGACTGAGTACAGTTTTGTGAGGGCAATGGCTAGTTACATAAAGTCTCGATCTTTGAAGAGGCCTTTCAAGGATCTCAAAAGGTAGACGATGTCCCTTTCATATGTAGATCTAGTGCATGGTTAGATCCTTGGCAATTTATTTTCCAATAATTTGTTTCTGATAGCTAATTTGATAAATTACAATTATGTCTGATGTGACATGCAGTTATAGAGTCATGTAACATAGAGGCGGGCCTTTCTCCCCACTTTCTTCATCTGCCCATTGATTCCCATCTCATTTCACAGCAATTGGTCTGTAGATTACCATGCAATGGTGATTCCTGTGCTTACCCAGTGCTTAACTAGATATTTCTTAATTATTGAGACAATGAGAATTTGGCCCCACATCCTCATCTCCATTCTGGATGTTCAGTCCTTCAACACCACCATTCCCTATCAGACAAAGATAGAAACAGTTTCCATCCTCCAGCACTCTTTTCTGCCCAGCTAAACTTTTTCTTACCCCGAACAACTTCTGTTTTTGACTTTTCTCACCTCCTGCAAAGCAAACGTGTAGCAAGGAGTACCTGCGTACAGTGCCTGTAAAAAGAATTCACCGCGCCCCCCCCCTTGGAGTTTTCATGTTTTATTGTTTTACAATACTGAATCACAGTTGCTTTTTTGTTTGACACTGATCAACAGAAAGAGACTCTTTTGTGTCAAAGTGAAAACAGATTTCTACAAAGTGATCGAAATGTCATTACAGATATACTCTCTCTCCCCCCCTTCCCCCTCTCCCACCCTTCTCCACCCCTCTCTTTTCCTCTCCCCCTTGCCCCTCTCTCCCCTCTCCATCCCCCTCCCCCCCTCTCTCTCCTTCCTCTCTCTCTCTCCCCCACAGTAACCCTATTCCCAATACCAATACATCTAATCCCCCATCTCCCATATCATTTTATTTTTCCTTCCTCTCCATCTTAATCAATGCACTTCCTAATAACATACCTGTTATTATCTCCTTCACTTATCAGCCTTGTGTTTCTGTTCATTTCCCTCCAGCAACTGTCTCCACCTCCACCCTCCCCTCCCTACTCCTGACTCTATTTTTCCCATTATTTTCAGTCCCCCCCCCCCCACCGTCGCTCCAATCACTATCACTCCCCTGCCCATCAACCTCCACCATCTCACGACCAATCACCTTGGGCCTATCTCACCACTCCCCCTCTCCTCTTTGTACGGGCCATCTTCCACTCTCTATTGTTTGCCCTGATGCAGGGTTTTAATCCGAAGCCTTTCCCTCCACATATAGTGCTTGGCTGACTCAGTTGCTCCACCAGATTGCTTGATGCCGAATCTCCAAAAAGTAGTGATGTAATGACAAGTCAGCACAAGAAATAAAAACATTCAAAGAATTGTAAGGGCCAGTTTCTTCTGTCACTTTAAATACTTCATTTCTCATCTACAAATCATTTTAATGCTTAGCTCTGTCCAAGACATCAACACTGCTGCTATTTATTTTCCTGTGGTGACTACCTTCGCTTCATACTGTATACAAGAAGAAACGTGTTATCTGAGAGGTGAACCTGATCCCCTACTCAGGCTTCAACAGATTCATCACAATGTTTCTTTCACCATTCTGTCCATGTTCCTATTGTAACTACTCCTTTGAACCTACCTCTCTAATTACTTCGAACTTCAAAATGCTTTTAATAGTTTGACCATACCTTCAACACTCCTCAGTGCCCACAGCTATAAATACATGGTTTAACTTCTAATCTTGTCTACACTTTACACGAAGTTTTCAATTTTGTTCCTGTTTACTCACCGGTCAATGCCTGGTAACCATTTTTCCATTCTAGTTAACCTCTGCCATGTTCCCAGCAGAGATCAACTATAAGTAAACATACCCAAGACCCTCTGGAGTACAAGACTCAATTGTATGCAGTCATTGGCAGATACACCCAAGGAAGGAGTGGGAGATGCTAAAGATGACACCAGAGGTTTTTACGGACCTCAGCGACATTTTCGAGTTCTTATATGAAACAGTTTAAGACCATAAGACATAGGAGCAGTATTAGGCTATTTGGCCCATCGAGTCTGCTCTGCCATTCAATCATGGCGAATAATTTTTTTCCCTCAGCCAGACCATAAGACCATAAGACAAAGGAGCAGAAGTTGGCCATTCAGCCCTTCGAGTCTGCACCACCATTTTATCATGAGCTGATCCATTCTCCCATTTAGTCCCACTCTTCGACTTTCTCACCATAACCCGTGATGCCCTGGCTACTCAGATACCTATCAATCTCTGCCTAAAATACACCCAATGACTTGATCTCCACTGCCACCCGTGGCAACAAATTCCACAGATTCACCACCTTCTGGCTAAAAAAATGTCTTCGCATCTCTGTTCTGAATAGGTGCCCTTCCATCCTTAAGTCACACCCTCTCGTACTAGGCTCCCCCGCCATGGGAAACAACTTTCCACATCCACTCTGTCCATGCCTTTCAACATTCGTAATGTTTCTATGAGGTCCCCCCTCATTCTTCTGAACTCCAGGGAATACAGTCCAAGAGCGGACAAACGTTCCTCATATGTTAACCCTCTCATTCCTGGAATCATTCTAGTGAATCTTATCTGAACCCTCTCCTACGTCAGCACATCCTTTCTTAAATAAGGAGACCAAAGCTGCACACAGTACTCCAAGTGAGGTCTTACCAGTGCCTTATAGAGCCTCAACATCACATCCCTGTTCCTATACTCTATTCCTCTAGAAATGAATGCCAACATTGCATTCGCCTTCTTCACCACCGACTCAACCTGGAAGTTAAACTTAAGGGTATCCTGCACGAGGACTCCCAAGTCCCGTTGCATCTCAGAACTTTGAATTCTCTCCCCATTTAAATAATAGTCTGACCATTTATTTCTTCTACCAAAGTACATAACCATACACTTTCCAACATTGTATTTCATTTGCCACTTCTTTACCCATTCTCCCAATCTATCCAAGTCTCTCTGCAGACTCTCTGTTTCCTCAGCACTACCGGCCCCTCCACCTATCTTTGTATCATCAGCAAACTTAGCCACAAAGCCATCTATTCCATAATCCAAATCGTTGATGTACGATGTAAAAGGAAGCGGCCCCAACACTGATCCCTGTGGAACACCACTGGTAACCGGCAGCCAACCAGAATGGGATCCCTTTGTTCCCACTCTGTTTCCTGCCAATCAGTCAACGCTCTATCCACGTATGTAACTTTCCCGTAATTCCATGGGCTCTTATCTTGTCTAGCAACCTCATGTGCGGCATCTTGTCAAAGGCCTTCTGAAAATCCTAATACACAACATCCACTGCATCTCCCTTGTCTAGCCTACTTGTAATTTCCTCAAAAAATTGCAATAGGTCTGTCAGGCAGGATTTTCCTTAAAGGAATCCATGCTAAGCTCTGCCTATCGTGTCATATGCCTCCAGGTACTCTGTAACCTCATCCTTGACAATCGACTCCAACAACTTACCAACCACGGATGTCAAGCTAACAGGTCTATAATTTCCTTTTCGCTTCCTTGCACCCTTCTTAAATAGCGGAGTGACATTTGCAATATTCCAGTCCTCCAGAGCCATGCCAGAATCTATTGACTTTTGAAAGATCATCGCTAATGCCTTCGCAATCTCCACAGCTACTTCCTTCAGAACACAAGAGTGCATTCCATCTGGTCCGGGAGATTTATCTACCTTTAGAGTATTCAGCTTCCTGAGTACTTTCTCTGTTGCAATTGTGACTGCGCACACTTCTCTTCCCTGACACTCTTGAGTGTCCGGTATACTGCTGATGTCTTCCTCAGTGAAGACTGATGCAAAATACTCATTCAGTTCTTCCGCCATCTCCTTATCTCCCATTACAATTTCTCCAGCAACATTTTCTATTGGTCCTATATCTACTCTCACCTGCCTTTTACTCTTTATATACTTGAAAAAGCTTTTAGTATCCTCTTTGATATATTTGCAAGCTTCTTTTCATAGTTCATCTTTTCCCTCTTAATGACCTTCTTAGTTTCCTTTTTGTAAGCTTTTAAAAACTTCCCAATCCTCTGTCTTCCCACTAATCTTTGCTTCCCTGTATGCCCTCTCCTTTGCTTTAACTTTGGCTTTGACTTCTCTTGTCAGCCACGGTTGCATCCTTTTTCCATTCGAAAATTTCTTTTTTTTTGCAATATATCTGTCTTGCACCTTCCACACTTCTCGCATAATCTCCAGCCACTGCTACTCTGCCGTCCTTCCCACCAGTGTCCCTTTCCAGTCAACTTTGGCCAGTTCCTCTCTCATGCCACTGTAATTTCCTTTACTCCACTGAAATACCGACACATCGGATTTCGGCTTCTCTTTCTCAAACTTCAAAGTGAACTCAATCATGTTATGATCACTGCCTCCTAAGGGTTCCTTCACCTCAATCTTTCTAATCACCTCTGGTTCATTACACAATACCCAATCCAGTACAGCAGATCCCCTAGTGGACTCAACAACAAGCTGTTCTAAAAAGCCATCTCGCAGACATTCTACAAATTCTTTCTCTTGAGATCCAGTGCCAACCTGATTTTCCCAATCCACTCGCATGTTAAAATCCCCCACAATTATCATAACACTGCCCTTCTGACAAGCCTTTTCTATTTCCTGTTGTAATTTGTAGTCCACATCACTGCAGCTGTTAGGAGGCCTGTATATAACTGCCACCAGGGTCCTTTTACCCCTGCGATTTCTTAGCTCAACCCATAAAGATTCTGCGCCTTCCAATCCTATATCACTTCTTTCTAATGATTTAATATCATTTCTTACCAATAAGGCCACGCCACCCCCTCTTCCTACCTGCCTATCCTTCCGATACACCGTGTATCCTTGGACGTTCAGCTCCCAGAGACATGCATCCTTTAGCCATGTCTCAGTGATGGCCACAATATCATACCTGCCAATCTGTAGCTGTACGACAAGATCATCCACCTTATTCCTTATGCTGCGTGCATTTATGTACAACACCTTAAGACCAGTATTTGGTACTTTTCGCTTTGATTTCACTGCAACTTCATTGCACTGCAACTCATCCCAATGACTACAAATTTGCCCCATCACCTGCCTGTCCTTCCTGACATCTTTACTGCTCACTATCTTAGATTTATTTCTGTTTTTCCCTTCCTCTGCTCTATCATTCCCGTTCCCATCCCCCTGCCAAATTAGTTTAAACCCTCCCTAACAGCTCTATTAAACTTTCCCTCCAGGATATTGGTCCCCTTCCGATTCACACACCCGGGCCTTTGCTCCTAACCTTTGATGCCATGTCCAGTCAAGAACCTATCCATCTCTGCCTTAAGTACACCCAACGACTGGGCCTCCACAGCTGCCTGCAGTATTTAAATCCATAAATTCACCACCCTCTTGCTGTAGAAATTTTTCCACATCTCTATTTTAAATGGATGCCCCTCTACCGTGAGGCTGTACTCTGTTGTGCTAGACTTTCCCACCATGGGAAACATCCTTTCCACATCTACCCTGTCTAGGCCTTTCAACATTCAAAAGGTTTCAATGAGATCCCCACTCATCCTTCTAAATTCCAGCGTGTACAGACCCAGAGTAATCAAACGTTCCTTGTATGATAACCCTTTCATTCCTGAAATCCTCCTTAGGAACCTCCTCTGAGCTCTTTCCAATGCCCACACATCTTTAAAATCTTAAAATATTCAGTTTTCATGCCTTTTTCCCCCCTTTACATGGTGACTGGGGTCCTATTGGAAACTATGATCTACAGATGCGCTCAAACTATGTGCTTCATGGACAGTGGGTTCTCACTTTTCCGAACTCGCCAAGTGGCCTGCGTTTCGGGATCTCCAGGAAGATGTGCGCCTTTGGGGTGCAGCCCTGAGGACAACCTGATTCCTTGCTAATGTCATCGACTGACACCTTGTGGGAGATCAAACACAGAGACCACGGGCACAGCTGTCAGAGGTGTCAGCACTCGAGCAAGTCTCTCTCTCTCTCGATGGTGGTTCTTGAGTTGGGGGAACTCGAATTAGTGATGCTGCGGATTGTAACATCGAAGCAGCAAGCAGTTGGCCTCCCCTCTCGATGTAGCAGGAACTGTATCTCTCACTTCCTTGTCAGTGAGAGAGAGGGCCTGTTGAGATGTTAAAGTGTTGATTGCACAGTAGCTTTTGATAAACTCTGGTCTTGGGGGGCCTGCTATTGCATGGAGGGTGGTGGTGGGGGGGGAGCTGATGCCATTTGCTGGAATGAGTGGGGTGGGGTAGTGTTGTTGCTTTGCTGCAGCATGTGCATAGGAGTGGGAAGGGGCCTTTGGGGTTCTAACAATTTTCTGCCATTCATTCTTTTGGGTTTATTGGTCTCTGTTTTGTGGATGTAAGGATTACAGATTGTATACTGTATACAATCTCCAACATTGAATTGAACCATTGAGGCTTTCAGGCTCAAACTAATCTAATTAGGATCTAATCCACCTTACTTCCTTGGTTCTATGGTTCTATAAGCTCAGGACCTCCTTTCAATCTCTCCTTTCTCCTCAACTTATTTCGTTCTGAAATCCAAGTTTAGCATTGCAAAATAATTTGTCTTCTTATTTTTCTCCCCTACTCAATTCAAGCTTAATAATATCCCATAGTGTGGATCATGGGTTTTTAAGTAGCTGGCCAGTAGTGTAGTGGTATCAGTACTGGACCTCGAGGCGAAAGGTCTCAGGTTCGAATCCAGCCACCCTGCACATTTTCCATCCGTGCTGGATTGAGTATTGGGCTAGTAACTGAGACTCGAAAAACGCTGAAGAAATGGAAAGGTTGCCACCTGATGCACCACAAGGTGTAGAAATGAACATCAACAACCTGAACAGAAAGAATATTGGTGAATTGGCTCATTTTTCATATGAATGGGTGCAAGGAACAAAATACAATGCTATAAAAATATGTTCTGCTTACATGCTTATAAGTAGACTTTTCCAAGAGTGAAATGAATAAAGGTTAGTTTCCGGGTGACTGATAATGCTTGTGAAATTCATGAATGTATTTCTTATTATCAAAATATACTTGATTCACAATGAATTTATTTACAATAATCCATTCAATAACTCTGAATTCTTTACAGATGTTACCATTACATTCTATACAATTTTAAAAAATTTAGCCACTCATGTGGCACTCTGGTTCATATTGTACAATACAACCGTAGTTGGGTATACTCTCCGCCACCCAACCCCTCCCACTCCCATGGGAGAAGGGCCCTAAACCATGGTCCTTCCTCATCGGGCCCTTGCGGTGGCTGCACCGAGTTTCATTGCGTCCCTCGGCACGTACTCCTGCAGCCAAGAAAGTGCCAGCCAGCAACATTCTGCCACGGACATCTCCATGTGCTGGTAGACCATCTAGTTTTGGGCTTACCAAAGAGCGTCCTTTCTCGAATTGATGATCTGCCAGCAGCACCGGATGTTTGTCTCTGTGTGCTTCTCCTGGGAGCAGCCCGTAGATCAGAGAGTCCTCTGTTACACAGCAGCTGGGGATGAAGCGTGACACGAGCCCTTTCATCCTCCTCCATACCTTCTCTGTGAACCCATGGCATGCAAAGAGGTGGGTTACTGATTCTGCCCCACTGCAGTCCTCCTGTGGGCAGTGGAATGTGGAGATGATGTTCCATGCATACAAGAGAGATCTGACAGGAAGGGTCCCTCTCACTGCCAGCCAGGGCACTGTCTGCAGGACATTCCGTGTTGACCACCGCCTGATGGCCCTGTGGTCAAATGTGTTGTTCTCAAAGAACTTTTCCATGAAGGACAGGTAGTGTGGCAATGTCCAGCTGACTGGGGCGTTGCGTGGGAAAGGGGCCAGACCCATCCTTTGTAACCAGGGCGACAGGTATATCCCAAAATGAACAGTGCTTATATGACTAATATCTGTATAAGATGCACATCAAGTGGCCTCACTTCCCATGGTTGTAGACGGGTCATATTCTGCATGGAGGTCGGTGACCAGTGGTATGCCTCAGGGATGTGGTCTGGGAACCCTACTGGAGGTAGTGATCATGACTCTATCTCCTTTACCATAGCACTGGAGAGAGATAGGAGCAGACAATTTGAGAAACCATTTAATTGGGGTAGGGGGAAATATGACGCTATTCAGCAGAAATTTGGAAACGTAAATTGGGAGCACATGTTCTCAGGGAAATGCACGGCAGAAATGTCACAAATGTCACAAATGTTCAAGAAACTAGGTACTGTTACAGCTCTAGAAAATTACAAGGGTGCCAGCAAAGAGTTCAAGGATAAGATTGGGAGAGATAGAAGGGGCCATGAAAAGGCCTTGGTGAGCAGGATTAAGAAAACCCCCAAGCCATTTTACAAGTATGTGAAAGGCAAGAAGATGAGCCCTGTGGAACAGAGTGAGAATGGAAATGTGTGTGGATCCAGATGAGGTAGCAGAGGTAGTTAATGAATACTTTCCTTCCGTATTCACCAGTGAAAAGGAACATGGCAATTGTGTGGATGACTTAAAGTGGACTGAAATGCTTGAGTGTAAAGACATTAAGAAAGAGGATGTGCTGGAGCTTTTGAAAAGTATTAAGTTAGATAAATCACTGGCACCAGACGAGATATACCCCAGGCTACTGTGGGAAGTGAGAGAGGAGGTTGCTGAGCCTTTGGCGATGATCTTTGTATCATCAATAGGGACAGGAGAAGAAACGGAGGATTGGAAGGAGGAAAACATTGTTTCCTTGTTCAAGAAAGGGAGTCGAGATAACACAGGAAATTATATAACAGTGAGTTTTACTCCAGTGGTAGGCAAGTTGTTGAAGATCCTGAGAGGCAGAATTTATGAGCATTTGGAGAGACATAATCTGATTAGGGATAGTCAGCATAGCTTTGTCAAGGGCAGGTCGTGCCTTATGAAACTGATTGAATTCTTTGAGGATGTAACAAAGCACATTGATGAAAGCAGAGTAGTACATGTAGTGTATATGGATTTCAGTAAGGCATTTGATAAAATTCTCCATGCAAGGCTCATTCAGAAAGTAATGAGGCATGGGATCCAAGGAGACCTTGTTTTGTGGATCCAGAACTGGCTTGCCCACAAAAGGTGGCTGTTGATGATTCGTATTCTGCATGGAGGTCGGTGACCAGTGGTGTTCTTCAGGGATCTACTCTGGGACCCCTCCTCTTTGTGATTTTTATAAATGATCTGGATGAGGAAGTAGAAGGGTGGGTTAATAAGTTTGTTGATGGTACAAAAGTTGGGGGTTGTTGTGGATAGTCTGCAGGGTTGTTAGAGGTTACAGCAGGACATCGAAAGGATGCAGAATTGGGCTGAGAAGTGACAAATAAGGTTCAACCCAGATAAATGTGAAGTGATTCATTTCAGTAGGTCAAATTTGAAGACAATATAATATCAATGGTAAGACTCTTGGCAGTGTGGAGGATCAGTGAGATCTTGGGGTCCATATTCAAAGGAAACTCAAAGCTACTGTGCAAGTTGACAGTGTTGTTAAGAAGACGTATGATGTGTTCTTCTTCATCAACCGTAGGATTAAGTTCAAAAGCGGTGAGGTAATATAACAGCTATATAAGACCTTAGTTATACCCCGTGGAGTACTGTGTTCAGTTCTGGCCACCACATTACATGAAGGATATAGATGCTATAGAGAGAATGCAGAGGAGATTTACAAGGGTGTTGCCTGGATTGGAGAGCATGCCTTATGAGAATAGGTTGAGTGAACTTGGCCTTTTCTCCTTGGAGCGATGGAGGATGAGAGGTGACCTGACAGAGGTGCATAAGGTACTGAGAAGCACTGATCGTGTGGATAGCCAGAGGCGTTTTCCCAGGGTTGAAGTGGCTAACATGAGGGGACATGGTTTTAAGGTGCTTGGAAGTAGGTACAAGGGGGGATGTCAGAGGTAAGTTTTTCACACCAAGTGTGATGAGTGTGTGGAATGCACTGCCAGCGAATGTGGTAGAGGCAGATACAATAGGGTCTTTTAAGAGACTCTTAGATAGGTACATGGAGGCCTAGAAAAATAGAGGGCTATGCGGTAGGGAAATTCTCGGTAGCTTCTAGAGTAGGTTACATGGTCGGCACAACATTGTGGGCCAAAGGGCCTGTAATGTGCTACTGTATAGAGATTCTATGTTCTATGAGTATTTGGATAGACATAGATTGATTAGGGATAGTCACCTTGGCTTATGCACATGGTAGGTCATTTCTAATCTGTCTTATAGAGGTTTTCAAGGAAGTTACCAGAAAAATTAATGAATGCAAGGCAGTGGATGTTGTCTAATGGACTTTAGTGAAGCATTTGAAAAGGTCCTACATGGGAGGTTGGTCAAGAAGGTTCAGTCACCTGGCATTCAAAATGTGATAGTAAATTGGATTAGACATTGACTTTGTGGGAGAAGTCAGAGAGTGATAGTAGATGGTTGCCTCTCTGACTGGTGGTCTGTGACTAGCAGAGTGTCACAGGGGTCGGTGCTGGGTCAATTGTTTGTCATCTATATCAATGATCTGGATGATAATGTGGTTAATTGGATCAGCAAATCTGTGGATGACACCAAGATTGGAGGTCTAATGGACAGTGAGGAAGATTATCAAACTTTTCAGCAGGATCATTTACCAGTTGTAAAATTGGCTGAAAAATGGCAGATAGAATTTAAGGTGTGAGTTATTGTACTTCTGTAGAACCAACCAGGGTATGTCTTACACACTACGGGGTGTGGTAGAACAAAGGATCTGGATATATAGATCCATATTTCATGTATAGGTAAATAGGGTCATAAAGAAAATTTTTGGCACATTGGCCTTCATAAATCAATGTACTGAGTACAGGAGATCTTAGGTTATATTGATGTTGAATAAGATGTTGGTGGGGCCCAATTTGGAGTGTTGTATGAAGTTTTGGTCACCTACCTACAGATAAGATGTAAATAAGTTTGAAAGAATACAGTGAAAAAATTACAAGGATGTTGTCAGGCCTGGAGGACCTACATTATAAGGAAAGATTGAATAGGGTAGGACTTTATTCCTTGGAATGTAGAAGTTTGAGGGGGTATTTTATAGAGGTACACAGAATTATGATGGGTATAGAAAGGGTAGATACAAACAGCCTTTTTCCACTGAGGTTGGTTGGGATACAATTAGTGGTCATGGGTTAAAGGTGAAAGTTGAAAATTTTGAGGGAAACTTTTTTACTCAGAGGGTCATTAGAGTGTGGAATGAGCTGCCAGCACAAGTGTTGCATGTGAGCTTGGTTTCAAAGTTTAAGAGAAATTTCAATAGTTACATGGTTAGCAAGGATATGGAAGGCTATGGTCTGAGAGGAGATTGATGGGACTAGGCAGTTTAAATGGTTCAGCATGGACTAGATTGTCCAAAGGTCCTATTTCTGTGCTGTATTTTTTATGACTCTATAATTCTATGACATCTCGCTGGTTCCTTTGTGGAAGTCTGCACACTCTTTGTTATTCCATGAGAGACCAGCAATTCCCAGAGGCATATGCAGTAACAAGGACAGGATGGAAAATAAATGGAGCTACCCAATGTAATAAGACATCAAATGCATCAAGTGACCACATACCATGGCTGTAGGGTAAATCTGAAAAATTATGATTAATCATAGTAACTGTGACTTGAAGACGAATGAAGCAGAGTGTGATTGTTGAAGTTGTTCAAGAGCCTTAATCCAGCTACATCAGAAAACTTGATGGGTATGAAAAAGCTCTCAGCTCTGATGAGATGTTCTCCAGGTTGAAATGGAAGTGAGGACAAAAGTGGGCTGGTCCAATTCAAGGTAGTTTGAGAGCATGAGAAAGAAAACTTACTGGCAGAGGTAGTTTTGGTAGCATGTGGCAGTTTGGCCCTCACAAACCTTTTCGTTCAATGAGGTGGTGAGGAATTTGCAGAAATATCTATTCAGCATTCTTTGGAGAATGTAGGAAGATACAAATTTGGAATCTGAAACCAAAATATTTGATGAGATCAATAGTGATTATGTAGGTGTGTTGAAGCATTTGGCTTGACAGTACATTTTTGGACCCTTCCAGAATGAAATGCTGCAGGGCAAGTCTGTGTGTGATTTAAATGATAATCAAATTTAATTTGATTTTTTAAATGCTACAAGATTCATTATTTAAGCATACATGTAAAATCTCCGTATCAGTACAGAAAGTTTCAAAAAGATCGAAGACCTTTGCACTGGTGCACGATATTAGTGTTGATCTGATATATGGACATGTGCCAGTTGAAAACACCAGTTATGTGAGACTACTAGGAAGGCTGTTATGAATGTTTCAACAACAGCAAGAAAGGGCATACAGCCTCGGTGTGTAAGTTTAGAACCCAGGATACAAGCCAAACTAAAATCTGCCAAATTTAGCTTTTTAGTGCAATGACAACACTGACAACAAAAGTTACAAAAGTGGAAGTATGTACTTTATTGAATCTTACGAGTATAGTGAAGAGTAAAGCTTAAGAGCTCATGTGCCACAGCAACAGTGGAAAATATAACATTCTGAAACTTAAAGTGAAAGTTGATAATTAGTATTCTGATCAATACATCTGCCTATTCAATCACTGGACAACAAAGATTTTGCTTCCTGAATACTTCTATGTGTATCTTATGGGTTTTAGGCTGCTGATCATGAAAATCACCATGGAACTCCCTATCATGCACCATTTTTTGAATCCAACTATATTTGTTATTTCTATTCATAATTCAAGTCAATGAAAATGTTGCCCGCAACGTAAGCTGAAAAGTTTCGATCTTGTCCAAGTACGCCTGGGCATGCTCATCAAGGCGGATGCTGCATGGCAAGGCTGGTTGTAGGAAGGCTATAAATTTCCATGAAGGATTTCAATATTTGAGTCAGATGTTTCCCAGAATAACGATGCCAAGATAAAGGAAGGCATTTTTGCTGGTCCACAAATCAAACAGGTCAACAGTGACAGGCAATTCAAAGAACTTCTAGAGGGACTGGAGAAAATCACATGAAAGGCATTCAAAGATATTGTTGAAAACTTTCCTGGCAACTACGGAGCATCAAGCTATGTGCAGCTGGTTGACAACTTGATTCAAGCGTACAAAACCATGAAATGCAACATGTGACTAAAGGTTCATTTTCTGCATTCCGCTTTAGACTTTTTTCCTGCAAATCTTGATGCTGTCAGTGATGAGCATGGTGAAAAGTTTCATCAGAACATTGAGGTCGTGAAGCAACTGATTTTATCAGTGCTGGCTGATTATTATTGGACATCTGTGAGAAGCCTTTGACACTGAGTAAAATGAAGATCATCAACGTCAATCATTAACTTTTCAATGACTCTATGACTCTATGATGCCGTTATGCAATTAAATGCATTATATTCAATAAAAGTTAATTTCTGGTTTCTCCTAATACCTATGTAATACAAGTAGTCTGAAATTACATTTGTGTTCAGCTTCAAGCGGTCTAACATAAACAAAAAAAATTCTGAGGAAGCAACACTTTTGAAAAAAGTTGTCGCTCAGTGTTACTTTGATCAAGATATATACACAGTTCAGCAAAGTATCATTTAAAAAAAAGGGCAAATCTGAAGATATGTTCAGGCAAACCCTGAACCTCTTGGTTAGAAGCAAAGTACCGCTTCTCACAAGTGACCAATCACAATAACCGAACACACAAACAAAATTACTCTTTTTAGAAGAGATTGGCTAATAGATTAAAATTGCATTTGAAGAACTTTTTTCACCATGAACCCATCATAACCAGCTCTGGGTGAGTTTCTACAGCAACTTGCAGGAATGTTCAAAGATTCATAAGCTGGCATTGAAGAGCATGAAGCACATAGGAGCCTCCAGTCTGGAAAAGTACCATGTGCGTCAAAAGTTCAAGATGAGGAATAACTCAAAAGACTCTAAAGATGTGATGTTTTAGTCAAAGCTGCACATTTATTGTTCTGATGCTGAAAACATGCAAGACTTTGCAGAGTCCTTTCTTATTAAAATTATGTATAATTTATACTTTCTTGTGAGAACTGCTTATATGCTATGTATCTGTGTTGCCACTGCATTTCTTTTTATTGCATTAAGAGAGAGAGATTATTTTTCCAATTTGCCTAGATTGAAGGAAAGTAGCAAATATAATTCTTACATTCAAGTCAGAAAGCAAGCAACTACAAGCCAGTTAAATTAACATCTGTCATAAAAATATTCCTGAAGCTATTAAAGACCTTACAGCAGGGATTTTGGAAAAGAAAAGATAATCAAGCAATGTCATCATGGATTTGTGAAAGGGAAATCATGTCTGACCAATTTATTGTAGTTCTTTGAACAGAAATCAATGCTGTAGATGAGAAGGAACAGCCAGTACTAAAAATTCCAGGAGGCTTTTGATAAGTCAAAGTTATACAGCCAAAAAAAACCCAGACCTTTCAGCTCATCAAGCCCATACCAACTATTAAGTACATTTACATTAATTCTGTTTTTATTCTCCCTACGTTCCCATAAGCGGCCTCCAGATTCCACTACTTCCCTGCAAGAAACTATATGGTGATGGGGAAAACACACAAATTCTACTTGGACAGTACCTGAGGTCATGACTGTATCCAACTCAGCCGAGCAAAGAGACAGCAGCACTACCAGCTGCATCACTCTGTTTCAGCATCAGATGTTACTGTGGAAAATTAAAGGTCACTGTGTAAAAGATGACATCTGAGCCTGGATAGAAATAGACTAGCCAACAGGAAAAAAAATTGGCATAAATGGGTCTTTTTCTAGTTGGCAATATACAATGAGAAAAATCTACAGGAATTGATGCTGGGGCTTCAGCATGTACAACTTATATACACAGAAGAAAATGTGTGGTTACCCTTCTTGTGGAATGACATAAGGAGTTATAGTAAAGTAAGTTGTGAAGATGAAAAAAATGAGACTACCGTGGGGTATAGGTATAGATCAGTGAGTAGGTAAAGACCTGGCTTATAGAGTAAAATGTGGAAAAATGTGAAATCTTCCATTTTGACGTAAATAATAAAAGGAGTCACACAAGCATAAAGGGTTGTGTGCATTATTTTGACTTATGTAGGAGATTAGCAAAATAACAGAAAACAGATAAAAGATTAATTTTTGAACTGATCATTGCTAACTAGTGGGGTGCAAAGGGATCAGTATTTGGGTGTGAACTCCTTTTAATCTAGCGGCATCACTCTGTCACCACTTGTCATGTAGCTATTGGTTGACTATTAAGCACTGAGTTTATCGTAATTATCTTTTGTACTTGTTACATGGACTGGTAGCTGCACTAGACCACACCAAAATGGTGAGATTTGTTGGATTGCATTTCTACAGTAAACATGATTTTTGCTGTCGAGTTGTCTTCTTCTTAGGCAATCTAACTGGTTTGAGGATGATTTGCTTTTGTTTTTGTTTTGTGGGTTCTGAAGTAGCTAATGAAGCCAATGTGGGGCAGTTAGAGGAGTAGAAACACAAAGTTATTGTCTAAAAATTCTCTTCCCATTACTTTATCAAAATAGTACCCCGTCTGAATGAAGAAACATTTTAATCAGAGATATAAGGGGATTCAACACCATCAGATTAAAATGTTTGAAGTATTCTGAATTCAAAATAAAATTGTGATATCTTGCAACTGAAACATGATGATATTTTTTCAATTGTGTTGTTAAACATGTGAAAATCAGAAAGGAGAAACCCTTCCTCTGTGCACTGTATTTGTCTGAATCATAATGAAAATTGCCAATGGATACAGTGGGCACATACAGGCAGAAACATAAAACCATAAGACATAGGAGCAGAATTTGGGCATTCAGCCCCATCGACTCTGCACTGCTATTCCGACATGGCTGATTCCGGATCCCACTCAACCCCATACGCCTGCCTTCTCACCAAAACCTTGCTAAAAAAAAAAAATTCCTCCTTACCTCTGTTGTAAGGGGTCACCCCTCAGTTTTGAGGCTCTGCCCTCTAGTTCTGGATACCCCCGTCATAGATAACATGCTCTCCACATCCACCCTATCTAGTCCTTTCAACATTGGGTAGGTTTCAATGAGATCCTCCCACATTGTTCTAAATTTTAGTGAGTGCAGGCTCAAAGCTGCCAAACACTCCCCATCTGTTAACTCCTTCATTCCCAGAATCATCCTTGTGGTCCTGCTCTGGACTCTCTCCAATGACAACACATTTTTTCTGAGATATGGGGCCCTAAACTGTTGACAATACTCCAAGTTCAGCCTGACTAGTGTCTTATAAAGCCACAGCATTATCTTCTTGTTTTTATATTCTGTTCCCCTTGGTATGAATACCAACATTGCAGTCGCATAGTGGATGAGCTTTAATCCAGCCCTTTCAGAGATCAAATGTGAAGAGTCAGGACAGTTATTGGCAGGACCCTTAACAGTGTTGAAACACAGAAGGATTCTGGGGTCTTTTGGTAATGTAATTTAATAGGTGGTAAAAGCAACATAGGCCAGCTAGTGATGTAGTGACATCAGCACTGGACTTCAAGGCAGATGGTCCAGAGTTCGAATCTGGCCAGGTCCCACTTGATCAGCATCAGTACCTGAACAGAAGGAAGGCCTGACAATCTACCTCCATATCTTGTGACGAAAACCCTATGGACAATAACAATCCTATGATCCATAGGGTCAACAACAACAAAGGCAGCATGCTTGTCTGATTTAGTTGAAGCACTTAATTCAAGAGTCAGGAACATTGCAGCTGTATAAAGCTCTGGTTAGGCCACATCCAGAGCAGTGCATTCTGATGGGAGGCTTTGGAGAGGGTGCAGAAAACCTTACCAGGATGCTGCCTGGATTAGAGGCCTGTCTGGAGAGGTTGGACACGACTAACTTGTTTTCTCTAGAGTGGCAGTGACTGCAGGGATACCAGAAAGAAGTTAATAAAATTATGAAAATAAGAGGCATCGATAAAGTAGATTGCCAATATCTTTATCCCAGGGTCAAAATGTCTAATCCTAGAGGGCTTGAGTGGGAACAAGTTCAAAGGAGATATGTGGGACAAGCTTCTGAGTTTTACATAGAGAGTGGTGGGTGCCTGGAAAATGCTGCAAAGGTTGGTAGCAGACACAAATATAATGGAAACATTTAAGAGGCTCTGAGGTAAGCACATACATGTACGGAGATCGGAGCGTAAGCCGTTGTGTAAGCGAAAAGAATAAGTTTAGTTAGGCATTTAATTACCAAGTTAATTAATTTGACACAATATCATATGGCGAGCACCCTGTTTCTGTGCTGTACTGAATGTAAGCTTGCTATATCCAGTGTGCAGATAAAATCTCGACCAAGAAGTTGTCTCTGGTTTTATTCTCAAAAGTTACCATAACAACAGCAAAACAGAGCCGTAGTTAAGACTGTCCTCATATTTTCTGATTCAATCCATTTGGAAACACTCATTCTAGATAAGTGGAAAAATGAAAGTAGAGCATTGATAGTTGACTGCTTTCAAAACCAGCTCATGCAGTGATGTTTATGTAATCATGAAGTTAGTTTATGCTACACTCAGGCAATATGTTTTGTTTGAATCCTGCTTTTATCAGCAACTATGGTTATTACATGTGAGGAGTGAAGTAATGAAGGAATTAAAGAGATCGCAGGTGGGAACGTGTAAATCCTGCTACTTTTGAGTTGCTCTTACTGACCAATGAAGAGAGTGTTATGGCTACAGCTGGGTGAGGGAGTCTCTGAACAATATCTATAGTCCTCAGTACTGGCCACAAATCTGTAAACTGCAGGTGGCTTTACGGTGCATCCATCAATTTTTACTTCATTGGACATTATAGATTATCATTGATGTACACCAGCCAAATAAAACACTAGTGATGCCTCAGTGATTTATGTCTAATACTTCCTTTGTATCTACGTTACAAATCTATCCGACAAAAATAAAGTGCTGGTTGCTATGCTTTGAGCTGCTATCAGTACCTCATTTTGTTTCAGTTTAATTTCCTATGTTGCTATGAACTCAGCAGAGGTGACTTCAATGCCAGGCTCTGCCGAATTGGTACAGTGTGATGGTACTGTGTATCTGCTTTCCCTACATTGATAGTTAAATGGGGGAATGTTGTTGGCTTGCAGTTTCAAAGTGCATTTCTGAGAAGAAAATTGATAAGCAGGGATCACTGCAATCCCACACATCTGCATTATAAACATTCACAGTGCAGAAGAGCATACGTCAGTAGTTGAAGCTGTGGGGATGTTTCCATTCATTTACAAAATGTTAAGTATTACAGAGCCCCCATGGGACTTAAGGTTTTGTGTGTTATTCCGTATGTCTCACTTTTCCAAAAAAAATGCACTTGCGAATGGCACAGCTACTTAGTCTGTGACATTTTTCAAGATGATGTTTTTTTTTTCTTCTGATTGTTTTTAGGATGTTATTAGCTAATGTGTGGCACTGAAGGTCACATCAAGGTCACAATGCAATATGATCATATTTCCAACTGTCAACTTCTGCACCAAAATTGATCCTCTAAATGCTGTATTGTCTGCTAATTAGTGTGGAGAAATTCATCCCATCAAGTGTATGCTATTGGAGCATTCCCATCAATCTCCCTCTCACACCCACTTCCCTGTAAATCACTCTTTTAGAAGTGCCCATTTACACACTGCCCTCAGCTCTTGATTTCACTCTGACCCTGTTTCAATTCACAGTAATCAATTCACCTCACAGCCACGTGGTCTTTGGACCAGGAGCACCAAGTGAAAACCACTGTAGGCCTAGGAAGAAAGTGCAAACAGACAATAGCCACAGTCAAGTCTGAATGCAGGTTGTTGCAGCTGCACTTCTTGCTAGGTCATGCCACAAACAAAGTTAACTTGAGAATCAGAACTGTCTAGCTATCCTTTCTTTTCTTATTACCTTCATAGTCTATTTCCAACTCTGGAAAGCATTGACTTCTTCCTGTGGTGTGCTTCCACCTGGGCAGCCAAGTTTCACAGTGGTGTCGATCCTGCACCTCATATTCATTATTGGTCAATGATCAGGACTGGAGACAAGGAATGCAACGAACATCCCTGTTAAAGTTCTCTCATGTTCTCATATATGCCCCACCTTTGATCAGCTGATTCACCAGAGATCCAACTAAAGAAGTCTCATATCAGTTATTTGTTGGAGCTTAAGGCAAAGTCAACAGAAGGAATAAAGACATAAGCAATCTAAGAAAATTTTTATTTTTTTGTTGCATTGATTATAAATTGAAGTTACTTTAGTGCTTTTTACATGTCTAGTAATATTCTCAAGGAGAATATTGAGTGTAGAAAAGAAATAAAAATGCTTCTTTCATGGTTTATTTAAAATGAAAACGACAGTATGTATTGCAACATAACACATATGAATTTCACAACATATGTCAGAGATATTAAACCTGATTCCGAACTGTCAATGACACCTGACAATGTTAAAGATTCAAAGCCAATTTGTACTTCCAATATGTTAACATTGCTGATATAAATGATTCATTTAGTAAGGGAAGTTATATTCCCTTAGTTATCCTACTGTACAATGTAAACTTAGATTTAGCTGTCATAAGTGCTCAGTTTATGACCTTTTATTAAGAATAAAAGTACTTCAAATAAATCAGTCACGACACCTGATGGCAAAGTTTCCAAAGCATTTAGCAATTCTGCATGCAACACGAAAAAAACTAATCTGTGATTGTCAAATAACTTCTGTTCTTTCTCCTCTCTTCATCTTCCAGTTTGTTTTCATCACTGTCACTCCTGCTTACAAAACCAGGTCCCCAAAATCACTAAGCATCAGTCCTCATTACAGCCTTGTTTGAAGACGGATATCGATGAATACATTTACTATTTCAATGTGTCAAAATGGCGTCTGATTGAATAAAGGAGGTGCTTGAAAATCAAGAACCTAGACTTAGCAGGAGACTCAGAATTTACCAAAGTTCAAAGTAAATTTATTATCAAAGTATGCATATGTCACTATATCCTACCCTGAGATTCATTTCCTTGCAGGCATTCATAGTAGAACAAAGAAATATAATAGAATCAATGAGAACCTACACACAAAGACTGATAAATGATCGATGTGCAAAACAAGACAACTGTAACAAATATAAAATAAATAAGTAAATAAATAATATGATATAATGAGCTTTAGAATTTTTGCATGTAAGTCCATAGGTTGTGGAATCAGTTCAGAATTCAGGTGAGTGAAGTTATCCATGTTGGATCAGGAGTCAAATGGTTCAAGGGTAAAAACTATTCCTGAACCTGGTGATGTGGGACCTAAGGCTCCTGTATCTGCTTCCTGATGGTAGCAATGAGAAGTGTGCACGACAAAGATGGTCCTTGATAATGGATGCTGCTTTCTTATGGCCTTGATGATGGATGCTTCTTAATTGTGGCAGCGCTCCTTGTAAATGTGCTCAGTGCTGAAGAGGGTTTTGCCTGTGATGGTCTAGACAGTGGCAACCACTTTTTGTAGGCTTTTACATTCTTAGGCATTGATGTTTCCATATGAGACCACAATGCTCTCCACTGTGAATCTGTATAAGTTTGTCAAAGTTTTAGATGACATGTCAAATCTGTGCAAACTTCCAAGAAAGTTGAGGTGCTGTCGTGCCTGATGAATTTAAAATTATTGATTCTCTCGGCCTCTGATTCCTGCCATTGATGGCTGACTGATGGATTTTTGGTTTCTTCCTCGTGTGGTTAATAATCAACTCTTTAGTTTTACTGCTGTTGAGTGAAAGGTTGTTATTCTGGCAGCATTCAATCCAGATTTTCAATCTCCCTCCTATATGCAGATTCATCAATAACTTTCATTTGTTCAACAACAGTGATATCAACTGTCAACTTAAGTGTCCCATTGAAGCTGTACTTAGCACACAGACATAGCTATAACGTGAGTAGAGCAGGAGGCTTAGCACACAGACTTGTGGTGCACCTGTGCTAATGATGGTTGTGGAGGAGATGTTGCAAATCAGTACTTACTGGGGTCTGCAAGTGAGTAAATCGAGGATTCAGTTACACAAGGATGTATCAAGATCTAGATCTTGGAGCTTATTTGGTAGTTTTTATGCAATGGTAGCGTGGAATGCTGAGCTATGGTCAATAAAGAGCAACCCAATGTTGCATCTTCATTTTCCCTATGTTCAGACCTGAGTGAAAAGCCAATGAAATGGCATCTTTTGTTGACCTATTGTAACAGGAGGCAAATTTTAGCAGAACCAAGTTACTCCTCAGGCAGCAGTTTATATATACCAGGCAGCAGTCATGCGTGCTATTTAATGTGCTTCTAAGTCCTGACAGTAGGAAAATGCCACTTAGTCAAGTCCATACCAAAGTGCCTTGAGGATAGCCATTCAGTGTCCCCATTTGATACAACCTTTATTTTGTACACAAATAGTATTGTCTTTGGTGAAAGCATTTGTTAACTTCTCTAGGATTTCATTCAGGCAGGGTTTGTTTGTGTATCTGTAGTAGCACAAAATCATTTTGAATGGACCTGGTAATTTCCTCAACTAGTAATATTAAGTTAGCATAAACCATTTTTAGTCTAAATTATTTCTGCTTTCTAAATTGGTTTCTAGATAAAGGATTAAAAGTAAGTGCTGTGGCATTCTGCATTGATGTCTTATACACATAGAACACACATGGAACAACAGCAATACAACTCCTGTTTAGTTTCAAAAATGGTGGCCAATATGTCTTTTCGATTTGCATCTGGGAAGCATGTGATAATCTACTGTGGCTTGCATATATTAAAGATAACTGCTGTAGTCCTAAAGTTATAAGCACTTCAAGTGTCATGCCATATCCGGTTTCTCTGTGTGACCTTGTGGGTGTGGAGCTGAACAGACATATGAGCTGCATCACAACTTGTCTTTTTATTGTAGGCTGGTTCTGTGAGCTTCTTCAATGGGTGCAACCAAGACAGCAGTTGATCCCATGACTCTACTTGATGACGTGGCAACCTTAAAAACCACAGTTCCCCTTCAACTGCCAAGACAAACATTACACAACACAAGTTACTGGCCAGAGGAGTGATGCAAGGGTTGGCTGAGTCAGTAAAGATTAGATCTGTTGAAGCCAAGTGACATGCTCTAGGCAAAAGAACTGTAAGTGTAGCCTGGATGAAGAAAAGGTCAGCAGAAAAGAGGTAACTGTCACATCTGATCACAATCGAGAGAAAATCTGCCAATGCTGGAAATCCAAGCAACACACACAAAATGTTGGAGGAACTCAGCAGGCCAGGAAGCATCTACAGAAAAAAGTACAGTCGACGTTCCGGCCCAAAACGTCGACTGTACTTCTTTCCATAGACGCTGCCTGGCCGGATGAGTTCCTTCAACATTTTGTGTGTGTTAACTGTCACATCTGAAGCCATGTTACAATGTTTTATTAGCTCGATTTTTTTTTTGTGGTAAGTCAAGAGGAGGGAACACATCTCACTGTCAACTGCTCTTTTAGCTTTTATTTTTCAAATTTCAATTACTTCGTTCATAATTTTTTTCTAATATATAATATAATCTGATGAAGATTTCGCCTGACCTTGTCGGTTATCTCTATCATTTTCAGTTTTTACAGATTTTACAGGTATTTTGCAGAACTTTCACATGTTGCCATTGCCAGTTTAAGCCATATTTTTCCATTTACATTATGTCTGCATAAAATTAATCAGTTTTCTTCTGTACATATTGTCAGAAGTCTTATTGAAATAATGTCTGGAGTGAGTGGAGGCCATTCAGCTTTTGAAAATGGTATTCTACAATATGTGGTTGTGGACTATTCCACTTACCTTAAGCCCAGTAGGTTTTTTAAAAAACACAGAGTAGTTATCGCTGAGCCGTTGAACTTCTAGCAGCAGTTGGTACTTGTCTCAGGCAGTACAGGAAAGAACCTTGTGCTTGGAACATAATAAACTGAAGCAGTAAACTATGTGGCCTCTTTCTGTATTCACAGCCTTTCAATCAGATTGTGGCTGGTTTTCTACCTTATTTCACATTTCTAACCTAGCATATATTCTTCAATACCTTAATATCTAAAGAATATTATTGATCCCCATCTTGAATATACTCAGAGACCAACGATACCTCTGACCTATTGGGAGAGAATTCCCAAAGAGTCACTACTCTCTGGTTGAAGAAAATCGTCGAATATGAATGTTGAGGATATGTATGCCTCATGCTGAGGATAAAAATCTCTGGTTCTAGACTTACAAGCCAGGTGGTACACCAGTTTTATGTTATGTGGTCAAACCATTCAAGAATTTTCTATATTTCAATGTGATCACCTGTCATTCTTCTAAACTCAAGAGGATACAGACTTGGGCAGCCAAGCTCTCCTTAAACAATAAACCTTAATTTCAGGAATTTATCCAGTATGCCTGTATTCATTGCATTTCCTCTTCCACAAGTCTATTCTTCTTTGAACCTGTGAACCGTATGCCAGATGCTGGCTCACTATAGGTGTATATCACTGGAGTGAGACATTTGTACATTTTTACTCAAGTCTCTCACAGTAACAGCCAATAAAAGGTCCCTTTGAACATTTTTTTATATCCCACTATTTAAAAAATACTTTGCCTTACTTTTTTATACGTTTGTATATACTAAACAGGCTGAACTCACATTTAACCACAATAACTTTGCAGAATGAATTAACCAATAGCCCTAAACCTTTTCTGCAACCTCTTCAGAGTCCACACTTTGATTTAGCTTTGTATCATCAACAAACTTGGATAGATTTAACTAGCAAATAGACTATAAAAAGGGGAAATTTGAAATTGCCGATTATTAGGGTGAGCCGCAGATGAAATCATATGGATAGTAGGTTTAGAGTAAAAGGTAATCAATTTAGTACCAAGATGAGGAGAAATTTCTTCATCTACCTTTTATTTCCATGGCAAGCATGATTTGAGCCGCTCAGAGGCATTTATTTTGCCCTATCTTTTGCTCCCTGTCTGTCTTTCCAACTTAAACTTATTTCTCTCTTTCTGAATTCTGTAGAAGGGACCATACCTGAAACAATAATCTTTTCCACATTCCACTTTCTATGTTGTCCTAGACCCTATTGTGATCTGAGACACCCTTCTTCAATATACACCATACCAACAATTTTGTGTCTCCTGCAAACTTAATAATCATGTCACTTACATTCTCTTACAAATCATTAATATATTATTAGTGAGCAATTAAGGATACACAATTATCCTTGTGTCATAGCATTAATTACAACCACTAAGCCAATGTGTTATATGCAATTTGCTATTCCATTCTGGATCCCATATAATCTAACCACTGGATCAGCCTAACATATGGAACCTTGCAAAAGGCTTTACTGAATTCCATGCTCTTCTCTTAGCAATTTTTTGGTTAAGTCCTCAAAAATCTCAACCAAATTGTGTGTTATGATCTCCCATGAGCTAACTATACCTAAATCAGTCCTTGCTTTTTCCAGATACAAATAAATTCTGTTCATGCAGAATCTTTCCCATCACTGTTGAAAGGCTCATCAGCCTGTAGTTCCTTGACTTGATCTTATTGACTTTATTAAACTCGTGACTAGTGTAGATATACAGTCTCTGCTAGGGCCGCAGCAATCTCCTTTCTAGCTTGCAACAATATCCTGTGGTAGAACTGGTGATTTATCCACTTTAAGGTGCTTCCAATCTGTCAGCACCTCCTCTGTCATAATGTTGATATGCTTCAGGAGATTATTCTTCACTTCCCTGAATTTATAAACTCCCATCTCCTTCTCCACAGTAAATGCAAAACAAAATGTATTCACTTAATACCTTGCTGATCTCCTGTAGCCTTACACCAAGATTTACACATGGATACTTAAAGGAACCAAATCTCTTCCTCGTTATCCTTTTTTGCTCTTAATATGCCTATGGAATCCTTTAGCATACTTCTTTGTCTTATCTCTCAGGAATATCTCATATCCCTTCCCTGTTCTCCTAATTTCAGTGCACTCCACATCCCATACATTCGACAAGGACTTTCTTGATCCTAAATGACTATATCTGACCTTTCTTTTCTCCAGACCAGAGCCTCAATATCTCAAGTCAATTATGGTTTCCTAATCCTGTCAGTTTTGCCCTTGACTCTAATAAAATTATGATGAATTCATCCTATCTCACTTTTAAAGGCCTTTCACTTGCCAGACATCCCTTTACCTGCTAACAGCTGGGAATTATTATTTACCATTTTCTTTATTACTATTTCCTTAGTAATTCATTTCAATTTTGTCCTTATGACTGATGTCAGGCTAATTGGTCTTTTTCTCATTTCTTTTCTATTTGATTTAACAAGGGGGTCCTTTTAAACAATAGGCACCAATAAAAGTCTGGTGCATGTACTTTGGCCTTAATATTAATGTGACATTGGAAGTAGTTCAAAGAAAGTTCACTGGGGTTCCTGGGATGAAAGCAGCATCTCATGAAAAATGGTTGAGCAAGTCAGACCCATACTTACTGGAGTTTAGAAGATTGAGAGGTGACTGCATTGACACATATTAGGTTCTAACAGGTGGATGTTGAGAAAATAAAATCTAAAACTTGGTGGCTGTTTTGAGTTTGAGTGTATCAGAGAGCAGAAATGAATTTTATTAAAGTGCTTTGAAAGTTGAAAGGTCTAAAGGTAAAAAGTCTGGATAGCTAGTGGCTTTTTCTCAGGGCTGAAGTGGCTAACGCAAGGGGGCATAGTTTTAAGGTGCCTAGAAGTAGGCACAGAGGTCTTTCACAAAGAGTGGTGGGTGCATGGAATGCACTGTCGGCGACGGTGGTTGATGCGAATAGAATAGGGTCTTTTAAGAGGCTGTTAGATAGGTATGTGGAGCTTAGAAAAATAGAGGGCTATGTGGTAGGGAAATTCTAGGCAGTTTCTGGAGTAGGTTACATGGTTGGCACAACATTGTGGGCTGAAGGGCCTGTAAATGTGTTGTAGATGTCCAAGTTCTATGTAGATAAATCACCTGGACCAGCTAGATTACACCCCAGGGTTCTGAGGTAATTGAAGAGATTATGGAGGAATTAATAATGATCTTTCAGGAATCATTAGACTCTGGAATGGTTCTTGAGGACTGGAAAGTTGCAAATGCCACTCCAATCTTTAAGAAGAGAAGGAGGCAGAAGAAAGGAAAGAAAGGCTGAGTTAGTGGTAAGGAAGGCAAATGCAATCTTAGCATTCAGTTTGAGAGGAGTAAAATATAAGGGCAAGGATATAATACTGAGGCTTTATAAGTCATTGCTGAGGCTGCACTTGGAGTATTGTAAGCAGATTGGGGCCCCTGATATAAGAGAAGATGTACTGGCTTTAGACAAGATCGAGAAGGTGTTCAGAAGAATGATTCCAGGAATTAAATCATTAATATATGAGTAGCGTTTGATGGCTCTGGGCCTGTTCTCACTGGGGTTTAGAAGAATGAGGGGGATTTCATTGAAACCCATGAAATATTGAAAAATCTGGGTAGAGTGGATGAAGGGAGAATATTTCTTATAGTGGGTGAGTCTGGAACCAGACAGCACATCCATAGATGAGAGGAACATCCATTTAGAATAGAGATGAGAAAGAAATTCTTTAGCTAGAGAGTAGCAAATTTGTGGAATTCATTGTCATATGCCAAGTCAGTGAGAATATTTAAAGCAGAAGTTAAAAAGTTCTTGATTAGTCAAGGTGTCCAATGTTACGTGGAGAAGTCGAAAGAATGGGGTTGGGAGGGATAATAAATCATTCATGATGGGGTGACTCGACGAGCCAAATGGCCTAATTCTGCCCCTGTGTCTTATAGTCTAAGAATAAAGAAATATGAAAGAGCCGATGAAAATCTAAACACAAAGACTGACAACCAATGCACAAAAGAAGAGAAACTGTGCAATACGAGAAAAAGACACAAAATGGCAGCAATGAGACGAGGGTATGCCCTGGAAGGAGCTGAACTTTGATGATGAATGGGTTTCTCTTATGGCAGCACTCCTTGCAGATGTACTCTGTGGTGGATAGGGCTTTTCCTTCAGTGGTGGGGAGGAATTCTACTTCAGTCAAGCCCACCAAAGTTATATGAAGAACTGAGATAAAATGAAATCAGAAACTCAGTTTTCCAACCTATTCTATGCGGCATTGTGAAATATTTTTAGGTTTGTTTCCACCAAAACAACTCTGAATGTCAATATCTCACATATTCACAGATGAAAAAATAGGAAGTACGTTCAATAAAGAAGATGGAATACATGGACATATGCACCCATAGGGTGCGCACTGTGTTTATGGCTGGAAAGTTATTCAGTTACTCTTGTTACAATGTGGGTCATACCTTAATTTAAATAAAATTCTGGTTCTTAATAAGCTTAATGCACAACATATGCACAGGATCTCAGTGCCACAGGCAGTTCAGAGCTTTGTTATTATATTGCTTGTACACTGGTCACAGAATGACCTCAGTCCCCATAATGTGGTATAGCTTTCAAAGTGCAGTAGCACTACAGGCGTTAGGCGAGGCATTTTTGACCCCTACACTAGGAATCTGCTACTACTATGATGCAATCAGAGGAGTGTTTTATAAATTGCTTACAGTATTTCTTTTCAGATCTCTTTTTTGGTTTTATTATAACATGCTGTGGCAAGACCGGGAATGGATAGAGCATAATCGATGATTGTGCCCTACCGATTGTTTTTAAAATGATCAAACTTGGGACAAGTTTGTATTCATGGTGTAGAGCTCTGTGCCAAGGAAAAGACTCACAAAATGTACTACATAGATTTCGAACAGGAGTCCAAAGGAGAAAGATATAAATGATTGTTTGATCTCCCTCTCCCTCGATGCTGTTGGAGGATGTTACTGAAGTTCCATGATTTATGGATTGGACTGTGGACTCCTTCAGTTTTATGTTTTTTATATTCTTCATTTTCACCAGTTCTTTCTCTTTGCCGCTTGGCACAATTCGTTAGGTTTCTTGTGTGTGTGTGTGTGTGTGAGATGAAGTTAGGGTTTGATGCTCTTGCTGTTTACACAATTTATTTTTCTACGTGTGTTCGGGGGTTTGATGTCCTTGTCATCATTTGTGCAGTTTTTTTCATGGGGGGGTGTGGTTGATGATCATGTTGGTACGATTTGTTAGGTTTTTTGTGCAGGGAGATAGTGTTTTGTGTTCTTGCCATTTGTGCAATTTGTTTTTTTGGGGGGGGGGGAAGAAGTTCTATGTTTTTCTTTGAATGACGTTGATGGTTTTCTTGTTTCGTGGCTATCTGGATAAGACAAGTCCCAGAGTTGTATACTGCGTACACAGTTTGATAATGAATGAACCTTTGAACATTTAATACATTATATAGAACACTTGCTTTGCAGAATTGGCGTCCCAATGTTGTTAATAATTTTTTAGTGGTAACCAGTTTTACTAGTACTTAGAAACAAGAACCTAGTAGAAAGTGAAGAATGTATCATTTCTGGTTAAAAACTTGTCAATGAAAATGTTCAATATACTGTAAACATCCTGATGCACGCTGAAATAAAGTATGGCAAAGCGATCCTCAAAAGTAGACTGTTCAATTGAAGAATCTTTCATCATCTGTTTGAAGTTGTCCCATTAGAGAAATGCAGAGTTTGATTATTAACATCCCTGATCCTCATTATGGCAAGATGGTCAGTTGTTGGCTGTTGTGAATATTGGCACTTAGACAGAGTGAATAAGATGATGAGCTCTGTGGCCAAGCTACCTATTTGTGTTTTATACGGTATCTTTGTAATTATAGAGGAAATTTGATTAAATGCATCAAATTAGTAATTTAAATAATTATATTATATCAAATTAAATAATTAAATGGGCAATGAAAATGCATATGTCAGTATGCCTTTCATTGACTGCAGCTCAGAATTCAACACTATCATCTTCTCAAAACTCATCACTAAGCTCCAGGTCCTGGGCCCTGGTATCTCCCAGAGCAACTAGATCCTTGATTTTCTCACCCGCAGACCACAGTTAGCATAGATTGGCAACAACATCTCCTCTGGTTTCACTATCAGCATAGGTGCACCACAGGGCTCTGTGCTTAGTCCTCTCACTATGTTCTTGTGATAGTGCGGATGAGCACAGCTCCAATGCTATATTTAAGCATGTTGATCACACCACTGCTGTAGGCTGATTCAAAGGTGGCAATGAATCAGCATATAGGAGGGAGATTGAAAATCTGGTTGAGTGGTGCCACAACAACAAATTCTCACTCAGCATCAGTGTGATAGAGAACACTTGGTAAACACTCTCCTAACAGATGCACAGTTACACACAGACAGACATTTCCCTGTCGTTCTGCTGTCATTGCAAAGTGTACGCACTTCAAGTCTTCCCCAGTATGTTCTCATAACGGGTTTTAAACAATTTAAAAGGCTTTGTAACATACATCAAAGTTGCTGGTGAACGCAGCAGGCCAAGCAGCATCTATAGGAAGAGGCGCAGTCGACGTTTCAGGCCGAGACCCTTCGTCAGGACTAAGTTAGTCCTGACCAAGGGTCTCGGCCTGAAACGTCGACTGCGCCTCTTCCTATAGATGCTGCTTGGCCTGCTGCGTTCACCAGCAACTTTGATGTATGTTGCTTGAATTTCCAGCATCTGCAGTATTCCTGTTGTTTGCGTTTAAAAGGCTTTGTGGTGCCTTTCCCGTCATAAACTTTAGAATATTCCATTTCTTTAGTAATGGGGATATGTAACTGTGTATATATTGTTTATATACTGTATTTAAGGTAGATACATCTGTTTATTTTGTAATATGATTGAAACTACATTGTGGGGTGCATCATATTCTAATCCATATGTAGTCAAGAGAACTTTGTTGCTATTAAAGATGGTATGTCCTGGTGTGTAAGAAACTTGGGGCTTGGCTGTCACTGGGATTGGGGTTGCCAGGCGTTCACACTGGACTAAGTATGCGGCTATTATAGTGTTTTCCGGTAGATACCTTTTTTGTAAATATTGGCAGTTTTATTTTCACTATTTTCACTAGTTTTTTTAAGTTTGTATTTTGATGCTAAAGTGCTAAGCGACTCCAGCCTATTTTCCTTTGGTCATAACCCACATATCTAACAGTCAGCAAAAGCAAAGAGCTGATTATTGACTACAGAAGGAGGAAGTTGGAGTCCCCATTAGGGGAACAGAGGTGGAGATGCTCAGTAGCTTTAAAATCTTTGGTGTTAAACATATCAGATGATCCGTCCTGGGATCAGCACACAAGTGTCTTTGCAAAGAAGGCACAACTTTCTAAGAAGTTTGCATAGGTTCAGCATGTCACCAAAAGCTTTGACAAACTTCTATGGATGCAGAGTGGAGAGTGTCCTACCTGGTTGCATCATGGCCTGGTATGGAAACACCAATGCTCAGGAACAGAAAAGGACAAGTACGTGTGGTAGTGGGACAATTGCAGAGGAAGAGACATTGATGAACAGTTGAACAGTTTACTGACATTTAATAAGAACTGTGCAGAATTAAAGGGGAAAGCATGATAAACGCCACGCCAACAGGACCACTAACTAAAACCCTCAAACTGAAAGCTAGCGCTGACCCTGCAGATCGGAAGCAATAACTTAATACGAAATAAAATCCGCTCCCTTACAGCATCAATGTAAAACGAGAGTCTTCTTTCTCGGAATAAGGCCCAAGGTAAGCAGTGAATGTTGGTGTTGTTGTGCTTATGGTCAAGAATTGACACGACTGAAACAAGAGGAGATGGGTTAAATGTAATCACAATGAAGTAACAATTGGTTGGCACCATGCATTCTGACAAGTGTGATTGCTGAGCCCATTCAGCAGCCCTTCAGCAAAGGTGCCCAGATCCTGTGGCAGAGTTTTTGGTTATGACAGGAGCCCCCGTCCCTAGGCACAGCTCCCTAGGAGGCAGAGAGCTGTGGCCATTGAAAGTCACGGAAGAAAAAACTGTCAAGGATGTCATGGACGGCAACCTCAAAATTTTCCTCTGGACCATACCCCTCCCATCCATGATTGCCAATACCCAACAACAATATATTGTTTCTGAGTGTGCAGTAGAGAAGCCTAGCCTATTTCCACATGTGCTTGTAGCATTGGATCAGCTGTACTGCAGCGGGAACTCCCATGTCAACCCCTTGGTCAGGAAAGAGTGGTGACTGAAATCCAAGCGTTCAAAGGGGGAACGATTGCAGATTATTCTGAGTAATCTCTGCCCAATCCACTTGGGAGCTCTAGGTTGTGGACTTGGAAGAGACGAGGGAACGCAGAGTTCTTTCCAGCTGCTGATTCACTCTCTCAGTCTGCCTGTTAGAATAGGGGTCGAAACCTGACAAGAAGCTGGCTGGGCTCCAAAAAGAGAACAGAAAGCCTTCAAAAGTGGGTGTGAACTATGATCCTCGATCAGACACTATGCCCTGCAGCCTGAGTATGTGCTGCATCGTGAGGGTGGCAGTCTCGGGAGCTTGGGGAGCTTTGGAGAACCAATCTACAACCACCAGAATGGTAGTGTTTCCATCTGACTGGGGCAGGCCAGAGATGAAATCCACCGAGAGGTGGGATCGGAGGCAATGACGCACAGGCAATGAGCAGAGCAGACCTGCAGGGCACTGACGTGACATCTTGCTCTGAACGCAAGTCATAGATGTCCTGTGATATAGATGGCCACCAATATCACCTCGTAATAAATTCCAAGGTCCAGTGAATTCCTGGATGGCCAACCAGACAGGAAGAGTGACATCACTCCAATACTCTTGAGTGCACAGTGGCAGCAATAAGTGGCTGTTGGGAGGTCCCCACTTGGAACTGGATCTGACTGTTGGGCAGCCCCACCTCAGCCTCGCTTCCCCAAATCATTGCAGGAGCAATGGACAAGCATGGAAGGATGTGCTCTGCATTGGAGCTGTCCTCCAAGATGTCAGACTGGTGGGAGAGAGCACCAGCCTTTGTGTTCTTGCTGCCAGGGCAGTAGGGGAGGGTGAAGTTAAAATGGGTGAAGAAGAGAGCCCAATGGGTTTGATGGGAGTGGAGTCTCTTGGCATCCGGAATATAGGAGAGGTTCATGTGGCCTGTCCATACCAGAAAGTAGTGCTTTAGCCTCTCCAGACTCTCCAGCATCACCGTGCTTCCAGGGCCTCATTGAAAGCTACAGTTCTTGGTTCCCAACCTCGTGATTACACTCGGTAGAAGTCAAGTGATGGGAATAAAAAGCACATGGCTGCTGCCGATTAACCACAGAAGAGCTCTAGGAGAGTACAGCTTCTATACTGATATCTAATGTACCAACCTCGATGATGAATGGACAGGATGGGTCTAGATGTTGCGGTGGTGAAGCATTGCTTAAGTCTGAGAAAGCTTGGTCTGCTTCACTTGTCCATAGGAATCCTGCGGCAGTTTTTTTGGTGACTGCGTTTATGGGGGCCACGATGAAACTGAAGTTTCTAATGAAGTGGTGATAAAAGATTCCAAACGCCATGCAGTGCCTCATATGTTTGAAAAAATATGGTTTGGGTCCATGAGACCATAAGATGTAGTAGCAGGATTAGGCCATTCAGCCCATCAAGGCTGTTCTGCCATTCCATCATGGCTGATCCCAGCTTCCACTCAACCCCATACATCTGCCTTCTCGACATATCCTTTGATGCCCTGACCGATCAGGAAACTATCAACTTCTGCCTGAACGAAAATCATGGGCTTGGCCTCCACTGCAGTCTGTGGCAGAGCATTCCACAGATTCATTAATCTCTAGCGTAAAACATTCCCTCCTTACCTCTGTTCGAAAGGGTCACCCTCCATTTTGAGGGTATGCCCTCTAGTTCTGGATACACCCACCATAGGAAATATCCTCTCCACATCCACCTTATCTAATCCCTTCAACATTTGGTAGGTTTTAAAGAGATCCCCCCACATTCTTCTAAACTCCAGTGAGTACAGGCCCAAAGCTGCCAAACACTCTTCATATGTTAACCCCTTCATTCCTGGAATCATCCTCGTGAACCTCCTCTGAAAACTCTCCAATGACAACACATCCTTTCTGAGATATGGGGCCCAAAATAGTTGACAATACACCGTGTGGCCTGACTAGTGTCTTATAAAGGCTCAGCAATATCCCCTTGCTTTTACATTCTACTCCCCTTGAAATAAGTGCCAACATTGCATTTGCCTTCTTTACCACAGACTCAAACTGTGAATTAATCTTCTGGGAGTCTTGGATGAAGTCCCTCTGCACCTCTGATGTTTGAGCCTTCTCCCAATTTAGATAATGATCCACACTATTGTTCCTTTTACCAAAACGCATCATCATACATTTCCCAACACGATATTCCACCTGCTACTATTTTGCTCATTCTTCCAATTTGTCTAGGTCCTGCTGCAATCGCATTGCTTCCTCAGCACTACCCACCCCTCCACCTATCTTTGTATCATCCACAAACTTTGCCACAAACCCATGAATTCCCTTATCTAAATCATTGACAAAGAACCTCTGTGACTGCCTGAAATTTTCACTTGAACACTATAAGGGCTGAGGACGTAGCTCAAGTACGACACCCGCTCTTTGTGGAACTCACACTTTTTTGGCTTGGCATAAGGATTGTTCTCGAGAAACTTTCTAAGAACCCTTTCGACATTCTCGATGTGTTCCTGGTGAGAGCAGTAATAATTCAGAATGTCATCCATATATACAAAAAACAAACTGTTTCAACATATTCTAGAGCACATCACCTGGTCAGGGTCATCAGAGTGTCTGCCTGGTGGAGGAATACTCGGTTCTGGACCCCGTGCTGTTACGGGAGTCAGGGCATAATTGGCCGAGATTGCTGAGGAGTATCTGGGAGAAGCTGCGAGTGGGATTGACATGGCTAAAGCCTGCGGAATTATGTTTTTGAAAGTGGTAGTGGCTGTCACTTGATTCAGGTTGTCAGTAGTACTCTGCTGAACCATGGCTGTGAGAGTAATAATCATTCCCATCTGATTCCAACTGTCTGTGGTGAGTTGCTGAGCTGTTGTTTTGGGGGTTGACACCTGTTCTTCCTGCTTGGACTGGGCTTGCTACTCTGAAATTAGCTATTGCACTGTGCAAGGCACTTCAGCTAACTCATTCTCTACTGATTTCAGCTTCAGTTTGACCAGGGCTTGTCATTCCGTGAGTAGCTGTTGTACTATGCAAGTCGCCCCTGCCAATGCAGCCTGCACTGTCTGTAACTTCTCTCTAATCTCACCCATGAATGTAGGGGCCATGGTCAGCAACCTCCAGTGGGTACATATTCTTTGTGGTCGAATTGTGCTGACAAGGATGTGCAGTTATGGCCCAACTACAGAGGCAAAGACACTGAACAGTTAATAAGAAATGTGCAGAATTAAAGGGAAAAAAAATCAATAAACACTCGTCCAACAGGGCCATTAACTAAAACTCTCAAATTGAAAACTAGCTCCAACACTGCAGCTCAGAAGCAGTAACTTAATATTAAATAAATACTGCTCCTTTGCAGTGTCATTCTAAGCAGTAGTCTTCTTTTCCAGAACAAGGCCAAAGGTAAGCAGGGAGCATTGACATTGCAGTGCTTATGGTCAAAATTTAACAAGAATGAAATGAGAGGAAAGGAGTTAAATACAATCACAATGAAACACTACTTGGCTGAAATGTGAATTCCCCTGAGCATGACTGTTGGCCCCATCTGTGAGGGTGCCAGACCCTGTGGCGGAGTCCATAGTTATGACAGAAAAAGTCTACAGAATGTGATGGAGGCAGCCCAGTCTATCACCACTGTTGAGTATTTTTACATGCAGTGCTGCCACAAGAAAATAACATCCATCATAGACCACTATTATTGAGGGCATGGCCTCTTCTTGTTAATACCATTGGGCATGAGGTACAGAAGCCTTATGTCCCATGCCACCAGATTCAGGAATGGCTATTATCCTACAACCATCAGGCCCCTGAATTGGCATGAATAACTTTATTCAGCTCTACTCTGAATTGATTCTGTGACCTACAGACTCTTTCAATAACTCTTTGCAAAATTCATTTTCTTAGCATGAATTCTATTCGAACAGTTTATATTGTCTTGCACAGTTGGTGTTTGTCAGTCTTTATTTATGTATAGTTTTTCATAATGTTCTGTCGTATTTCCTTCTTCCCTGTAAATGCCTGCAGGAAAATGAATCTCAAGGTAGTATATAGTGTAGCCCCCCCAGCAAGCCTCAGGGTTGCTCAGCTCGCTGTCGTCTAGGGAAACAGCCCTCGGCCCCCCCAGTCTGGATAATTAGTTTGTGTGGATGCTGTGTGATGTACCCCACCCTGCCCAAATAACATACGATATACCAGATACAATTAAATGAATTACAGTTTATGGATATTACTGGAACTATATAATTAATAGAGATAAAATATAGGAAAATAAAAGGCACCACATTTATCAAAGTTCAATCTCTTTGTGCACAAACAGGTGGAGCTCGGGACCCTCCTTCTTCACCCTGCGATCCCCTCAGACCACCTTGACTTGCCACCTGGGACCAACAACGGTGACCAGACGCTCCACATGAGTCCGCCTCCATCTCCTCTCCTTGCTGAACGCCCTGGACCTCGGACTCCTGTTCAGGGTCCGACCCCGTTAGCCGACTCACAGCACCTTGTCCATCCTCCCTCTCTCTCTCTCTCTCTCTCTCGCGCCTTCTGCCCAAAAAACCCTGCGCATCACAATAACTGACAGACACACAGAAAGAATAACATCTATCCCAATTGGTTCGTTCACTCTCTTATCCATAACATAATCCAAACAAACTGCTAGCAGGAGGACTTTCTCAGCAGTTAACATAACAAAGAAGCCATTTTAATTAGACTACACAGTAACATAAAAGAAGAAACCCCTTACAATAGTAACACGTATGCACTTTGAATTTTGATTAAAACTCAAGAAATATATTAAAATATTGTTGAAAATTTAAGTTGTGCAAAGCATATTAAAACTAGTGGTCTCAAATTTCCTGGGATTAAGACTATGGGCTGGTGGTGATATCAAAAGGAGGAACTGGAAATGTAGGTGTCATATATGAATGAGATTTGAAAGGCCATATCATCACAGATTATAGGAATAAGGAAAAAATAAAAGCAAAACATGCTAGATATAATCGGCAGGTTAGGACACATCTGTGGGAAGAGAAACAGAGTTAAGGTTTCAGGTAAAGGCCCTTCACCTGAACTGGATAGGAGACAAAAGAAGCTTGCTAAACTGCAGGGAGAATATGAAAAGAAGAATCCCCTTTGTTAGGACAAAACATGAGTGACCATGGGTTAAGCTATATTATTCAGTTAATCAGTGAATGGGAGCAGTTAGAGATGGAGGACACAAACAAAAGAAACCAGACCAAAAAAAAAGACAGTAAATTCTGCAGATCTGGAAATCTTGAGCAAGGTACACAAAATGCTGAAGGAACTCAATAGGTCAGCAGAATCTACGGACAGTTATTGTTATCCTGAAGACCGCAATGCAACAACGAAGTTTACAATATTTAATGAAAAAGGGCTGATTTAACAGAATTAGAACTATGGATTGTTGTCACAAAAATGACTGACACAGACATAGCATTTAGGCTTGAGACTGGTCCAGTGTTAAACTAATGAACCAAACTGAGTAGGTGGTTAGGTGGTCAGAAAACCACTGGACCTGAAATTATAAAGTGCAGCTAAGTATGAAAACTCATATAAGATGAAAACATTGAAGTAATTGGTACTGTCAGCTTGACAGTAAACTATCAAACAGGCTAAGACCTTGCCACTGGTAATTGTTGCAGGTTTCAGTCCAAACCTGTCGGAAAGAGAGTGGCCAAAAAAAACATTCCTGGATCATGAGGAATGGATGAAGATTGAACATTACAGGAAGTGTTTGGAGATGTGAAGAGGTTTTCACAGATGAGCTAGGTTTGTTATAAGCAACTGAGGTAAAACCCATGTTGATTGCAATGCACCACAACACTGTGGTCCTAAATCAAAATTGGAGTTAGAAGGCTTTTCAGCGAGAAGATAGTTGAAGTTGTAAAGTACTCTGAATAGGTAGCACTTATTACTTAGTCTTAAAGCATAATGGATCCTTCAGCTTGCTCTCTGCGTAAGAAATAGCTAGTTCGGCTATAATGTAGCCATCTTTAAAATTATTTCTTTTTTATGAACAGCATGACCTGGACTTCTGAATTTTGCATATTTTGCATTGCTTTGTTCATGTGCTTATTAACTGTCTTTATTAACCAAAGTAATGTTATCTATATATAATCCCCACTTTCACCCAATCAGAGCTAATCCCTTTGCATTAACTGTATTTCTCTTCCCACAAGTACTAACTAACTTGCTGCACATTTCCAGAATATTCTGTTTTTCTTATGGATCCAGATAGAATTATGGAGGTTGTAAACTGACTGTTGATCCAGTCTCATTCCAGGAACAGTCTTACATTACTAGAGAGTCACAGTTCATTAACTTCAATATAAATCACAGATATCAACAGCAAGATTTCGAAGAGCAATCTAACATATTTTTGACTACCAATATGCACAAGGATTTGTTCACATACAGCTAACTACCTTTCAGAATTTCATCAACACCTGCTATGTTTCAGAGAATGAAAGAGTTATTATTGTAGGGCATTTCCTGGGTTATTGTACAGTATATTGGATATTATTCTTATCAATAAGACCATACAACCATAATATGCAGGAACAGAATTAGACCATTTGCCCCATTGAGTCTGCTCCACCATTTCATGACAGAAATACGATGACAGAATATAGTATTAATGGTAAGACTCTTGGCAGTGTGGAGGATCAGAGGGATCTTGAGGTCCAAGTCCATAGGACGCTCAAAGTAGCTGTGCAGGTTGACTCTGTGGTTAAGAAGGCATACGGTGCATTGGCCTTTATCAACTGTGGGATTGAGTTTAGGAACTGAGAGGTAATGTTGCAGCAATATAGGACCCTGGTCAGACCCCACTTGGAGTACTATGCTTATTTCTGGTCGCCTCACTACAGGAAGGATGTGGAAACCATAGAAAAGGTGCAGAGGAGATTTACAAGGATGTTGCCTGGATTGGAGAGCATGCCTTATGAGAATAGGTTGAGTGAACTCGGCCTTTTTTCCTTGGAGCAACAGATGATGAGAGGTGACTTGATACAGGTGTAAAAGATGATGAGAGGCATTGATCGTGTGGATAGTCAGAGGCTTTTCCCCAGGGCTGAAATGGCTACCATGAGAGGGCACAGTTTTAAGGTGCTTGGAAGGAGGTACAGAGGAGATGTCAGGGGTAAGTTTCTTACGCAGAGTGGTGAGTGCGTGGAATGGGCTGCCGGTGACGGTAGTGGAGACGGATACGATATGGTCATTTAAGGGACTCCTGGAAAGGTACATGGAGCTCAGAAAAATAGAGGGCTATGGGTTACCCAGGTAATTTCTAAGGTAAGGACATGTTCGACACAGCTTTGTGGGCTGAAGGGCCTTATTGTGCTGTAGGTTTTCTATGTTTCATGTTCTATATTCATCATGGCTGATCCTTTTTGCCTCTTGGCTACAATCTTCTGCTTCTGTATCCCTTCATGGCCTGACCAACAAGAATCTAACAACCTCTACCTTAAATATGCATTAATACTTGGCCTCCACAGCTGCCTGTGGCAACAGATTTCACAGATTCACCACTCTGTAGCTAAAGAAATCTCTCTTCATTTCTATTCTGAAAGGACGCCCCTCTAGTCTGAAGCTGAGACCTTTCCTACCATGGGAAGCATTCTCTCCCAATCCACTCTATCAAGGTCTATGAACATTCAATAGGTCTCAATTAGGTCACCCCTCATTCTTCTGAATTCTAGTGGATACAGGCCCAGAACCATCAAACACCCTTCATATGACAAGCTGTTCAATCTTGGAATCACTTTCATGAACCTCCTTTGAACCTTCTCCAATGTCAGCACATGCTTTCTTAGATAAGGGGCCCAAACCTGGTCACAATACTCCAACTGAGTTCTCACCAGTGCTTTGTAAAGTCTCAACATTACATCCTTGCTTTTAACTTCTGTATGGTGCTAGCAGCTGAGAAAAAAATGTACTCTCATCCAGATTATACCAGTGCCTAAGAAGAAAGCGTTAACCTTCCTCAGTGGCTATCATCCAGTAGTACCTACATGCTCTGTAATGCAGTGTTTTGACAGGTTGATGATGAAACATATCATCTCCTGCCTGGGAAGAAACTTGGATCCACTCCAATTTGCCTACCGGCATAAGAGGTCCACAGCAGGTGACATTTCATTGGATCTTCACTCAACCCTGGAACATCTGGACAGTAAGGATGCTCTTTATCCACTAAGCTCGGCATTCAATGCAATCATCCTCTCAAGGCTAATCAATAAGCTTTACGACCTTGGTCTCAGTAGCTCCTCATGCAATTAGATGTTCAATTTCCTCCCTTGCAGACCACAGTCAGCTTAAATTGGCAACAACATCTCCTCCACAATGCTCATCAGCACAGGTGCACCACGAGGATGTGTACCCCCCCCCCCCCATTGCTCGACTCGATTTATACTTATGACTGTGAGGCGAAGCACAGCTCCAGTGCAATATGTAAGTTTGCTGATGACATCACTGTTGTTGGCTGAATCAAGGGTGGTCACTAATCTGCATACAGGAGGGGGACTGAAAATCAGCGCCACGACAACAACTTCTCACTCAATATCAGCAGGACCAAGAAGATGATTAAAGACTTCAGGAAGAGGAAACTGGAGGTTCGTGAGCCAGCCTTCATCAGGGGAATCAGAGATGGTCAGCAATTTTAAATTCCTCAGTGTTATCATTTCAGAGGAAACGTCCTTGGCCCAGCATTCAAATGCAATTAATAAGGAACCATGGCAGCGCCTCTACTTCCTGAGAAGTTTGCGAAGATTTGGCATTGGATCTAAATCTTAGACAAACTTGTATAGCTGTGTGGTGGAGTGTATACTGACTGGTTGCATCACGGCCTGGCATGAAAACACCATTGCCCTTGAACATGAAATCCTACAAAAGTAGTGGATATGGAGTAGTCCATCATGGATAAAGCCTTCCCCACCAGTGAGCACATCTACATGGAGTGCTGTCGCAGTAAAGCAGCATCCATCATCAGGAACCCCCACCGTCCAGGAATAGTAATTACCGTTCAATCATAGGTTCTTGAACCAGAGGGGATAATTTCACTTTCCCCATCACTGAGCTGTTCCCGCAACCTATGGACTCACTTTGAAGGACTCTTCATCTCATGTTCTCAGTATTTATAGCTTATTTGTGTATTGTTATTGTTTTCTATTCTCTTTTGTATTTGCACAGTTATTTATCTTTTGCACATTGGTTGTTTGTCCATCCTGTTGGGTGCGGTCTTTTATCGATTCTATTGTGTTTCGTGGATTTATTGTGTATGCCCACAAGAAAACAAATTTAAAGGCTGTATATGGTGGCATATATGTACTTTGATAATAAATTTATTTTGAACTTTAATATGAAGGAGGTTTAGCCATCATGTTTGGAGTGCAGCTGCTCACTGGGTACATTAATGGGTTGTAACATCATCATTGAGCAGGTGACAAACCCCTGATATCCCTATTCAGTGCCACAACTGGTTTTCTAAGTTCCAGGTCAGCACAGTAGCATAGCGGCTAGTGGAACACGTTACAGTGTAAGTGACCTGTGTTTAACTCCCACCGCTGTGCGTAAGGAGCTTGTACGCTCTCCCCATGACCGAGTAGGTTTCGGCTTGGTGCTCCAGTTTCCTCCCACGTTCCAAAGACACATGAATTAGTAAGGATTAGTAAGTAGTGGGCATGCTAAGTTGGCACTGAATGCATGGCAATGCTTGTGGGTTTCCCATCCTTGGATTGTGTTGGTCATTAATACAAACAATGGAGTTCCTGTTAGTTCTGATATTTTAATTTACTTGTGACAAATAAAATGAAACTTTAAGATTGTGAAAGTATATGAATTTCTTATTGTTTACAAAGCAGGGAAATGCCATGGAAATACAGATGGTGTCCAGTGCCGGAATCAAATGCTGATGAAGAGAAATTATTTGGCCTCTACCTGTGGGTGATGTGAAAATCAGATAGTGGACAGAAAAGCATCATATACCATCTCAATCTCATGACGATGGTTTGAAAGGGTTGCCTCAAGAGAATTCATCAATCAATCAAATGCCTTTTACACTGCTGGCATTAAGGTCATCCATCTCTGTCTGTCCTTAACCATCTTTTTTGGGTCCCAGTTGTGGCTCAGGGTCCTCATTTCTGCCTCAATGGTATGGCACTAAGTTGTCTTTGGGCTCCTGCACACTCAGGAATCCAGTGAAGTGCTGCCTTGATGATGGAGTGGGCCTCTCTTCTCATCCCTTTCAGCCTGACCCTCATCAGCCTACTTTTGATTGGTTTCCACTTCAGCAAGCACTTCTAACTTGCCAGTATCGTACACGGTTCATACATTCCAAACAATTTTGGTCTTGGTCTTGGCAATGCTTGGGGCTTCCCAGATTGTGCCAATAGCTTCCTCTCGCTTTTCACTGCTGGCAGTCATGCAAATCCTGGGTGGAGATTCAGGAATGCCATTGCACACAGATGCAGGGTTCTTCATTGCTGTTTCTGTAACAATTATTTTTTGACCATTCAGGGTTGTTAGCCCTGAGCTGAACCTCCAAACCTGGAGGACCAGTGGACCATTCTTTGTCTGGGCTCTACCCTTTCACTTGTTTGGCATAGGTGACCATACCAAGAGACAAAGCACAAGGCCCTGACTCCAGCCAACATACAGTAACTCTCTGGGTCACTGAGGCACACAAGCCTCCAAACCTTATGACAACCATATAACCATATAACAATTACAGCAAGAAAACAGGCCATCTTGGCTCTTCTAGTCTGTGCTGAACTCTTACTCTCACCTGGTCCCACCGACCTGCAATCAGCCCATAACCCTCCATTCCTTTCCTTTCCATGTAGCTATCCAATTTAACTTTATGTGACAACATCTAACCTGCCTAAACCACTTCTGCTGGAAGCTTGTTCCACACAGCTACCACTCTCGGAGTAATGAAGTTCCCCCTCGTGTTACCCCTAAACTTTTGCCCCTTAACTCTCAATTCATGCCCTCTTGTTTGAATCTCTCCCACTCTCAATGGAAAAAGCCTATCCACGTCAACTCTATCTATCCCCCCTCATAATTTTAAATACCTCTATCAAGTCCCAAGATTGTGTCCTTCCTTTTCCAGAAGTTAGAGTTCAGGAACTGCTGCAGCAACAGCTTCAAAGATGAGTGGGTCAGAGGAGACTTCTATTCCAAGCAAGGGAACTGAAAAATTGATTTACGTCAAGCAGAGATCATATATTCTTGTAAAGAGAGGAGATCATCAGAGTATTTGATAGATTTTGTTCAATAATGTTCAATTAATTTGAAGGTCACAAAGGGAAATGTATTTAATTGGTATAGTTTTGTATGTGAAAGGATGTGTTGATTTCTTCCACGAAAGCATGGGTCACATGGCCTTTTTGGACCTAATGTGGTGCTGCTTCATTTGCTCAACAGATGTCATTTTGGTTGGTCTCTGTTAGGGTTGTCCTCAGCAAGCCTGAAGAAAAATAAGTAAACTTTCTAAAGGACAAAAGTTAGCTTCTACCTTTTAAGATGTAACAAAGGTCAATCCTACTATATTAATTTTGAATACCAGAATACAATAACTTTTTTTTTGCTAACACTTTTAGAATGAGCCTTCATGCTGTGTGACTAGCACCACCCAAGTTCAATGGGAAACACTTAATGCTTACAGAAAGCAGGAGAGCATGTGTGTGTGGCATTATACAGATAGTGCCAGACAGTATGTTTGCCAATTAGCACTGGAAATAAATTTTACACCATATAAACAATAGTTCATAAATAAAGGAATCGTGTTGGTAATCATTCCGAAATGAACAAACATAAGCATAGCAAAATGAGTTGTAGATAAAAGCACAAGACATTGTTGATTCAATTCTTATGCCCATTGAAAGGGAAATTTGTAAAACACTGCCTTTTAATATAAACATTGGTATACAAAACCAAATGACATTTATAAAATCAGCTTCAGGTTTACATTATCGTAATAGCTTACTTGGCAGGCTGAATGGGAGGGACAATTGAAATTTCCCTGAAACATGCACAAAGTGCTGCTTCCAACCTTGAAATGGGTCGATGCATTTGTGATATTTTGTTAAACGTTTATTGCTTGGAAGGTGTGTAACATGATTCCTGATAGTAGGACAGTAGAGCATACATTCTTCCATAAAACCACATTTATTGAAACTTGGCAGAGAAACTGTTATTGCATGTCTGCAGGTGTTTAGTAATTGGATTAATCCAGAGCAGCAGGAATGTCTGTTGCCTAAGAATTGAGAAGTGTTGAGGAAAGACACATTCATTTCTGAGAGCAGCCTGGAATGTATGATGACAAGTCTGTTCACACACAGGACTACATCTAAGCAGTAAGTTTAAAGTTAACTGCTGAGAGCAATCACCTTCCAGAGAAAGTTTATCCAGATCTAAACACAATAACAGCAGCAGTATAAAGTAGAGGTAGTCTGCTTCAGTGCATGTTTTGATCATATTCCAAAAGCAACTCATGTAGCTTTAGACAAACTCTTCATATCATGTAGATCATGAATTCCCAACATCCAAGGTGTCTAATAAAAATTCCCTTTGCAAACATTTTAAGATTTCAAAAAAAGCAGCAGAAAGGATGTAGTACAGTTTAAGATCCTGGATCAAGGGCTTTCAGGATGGATTGATGGACTTTTAAAGACTATGTTCATTCCATTAGGTAGACTGTTACCATGGAGAGAAGCCAAGCGCAAGTGTTTGTGCTGAACAGATGAAAAGCTTGTGAACCCCATGAGATATTTTGTGTTCAGTGTCTATAAAAGTTTAAAATGCTGGTTTAATATGAGCTAATAACATGGAAATTAAATCAGTCTATAATAATATTGGCATATTTTAAAAGTGCGATTCATTCTATCAGACTGCTTGTGGTGGACTAAGGCCAACATATGAGTTGATGCTGAAGATCTGAACTACATTACACATTTAGGGCTCATTAAAAATTTAATATCATTACAATGTAATTGTTGGTTTTTCAGAGTTTATTCAGAACTTAGAAGATTCTTCCTGGTAAACATATATCATACAGAAAGTTGTCATTAAGTTTGCCAGGAACAGCTTCTTCCTCACTGCCATCCAATTTCTGAATGGATATTGAACCTATGATCATTACTTCATTACTTTTTTTATTTCTGTTTTTGCACTGCTTATTTAATGTAGCTATTTAATATGTATATGTGTATGTATATATATATATACTCTTACTGTATTTCACAGTTTTTAAAATATATTTTTATCATGTATGTCATTGTACTGCTGCTGCAAAGTTAACAAATTTCACAACATATGCCAGTGATATTAAATTTGATTGTGATTCTGTTTGTAAAATTGAAGAATGTTTGCCTATTCAAGTTTTTGGTTTCCATTTTTCATTCAGCTTAATTCTTTTCCTAATCTTTTGTGGTTTATCTGTAGCGGTATAATTTTTTTACACCTTTAAATATAATTTATTCCAGGTCTGCATACTCAATAAACATCTTGATGATGTTTTTGATGACCATAGCTACATTGCAAGCAAAACATTGACTGGAAAGCCTTCAAATAATTCATGGGAAAAATGCCTTAGCAAGTTTGCTTTCATACTTCATGTAGATTTGTAGTAGTAAAATAAATTATGTTTTTATAGTGGTCCCCAAATGCACTGCGAAACATGTGCTTCTTACTTTTTCCAGCCTAACAAACATCACAAGGATTGATAGAGCCCAGATGCCAGCTTTCAAATCCTTCTCCATACAACTTGTTTGATTCCACACCTTGGCAATATATATTTCACTGTCCTTTTAATGCTCTGGCAATCCTATCTTGTCCACTTTCTGACCTTTCTTGATATAAATACCTAATGTTACCAAAAAGTGGCTGTTAACATACATCTGTCTGTATGATACAAACTATTGCGATGTGTGGGAAGTCCTGTTTCTAAAATAAATTTAGTTAAAGAAACAAATCTGTTTCTTTGCTCAGCAAATTGCAGGTTTCACCAGCATATTTGATAAAACCACAAACTTTTTTACTCTGTTAGATTAAATAAACATATGTAGTTAGACCTCAGAATTTTAACAGCCCATCTTCCCCAGGAGAAATGGCAGGTTCATGGAACTCATCTATTTTGTTCACAAGTTAAAGGTCCCATTCTTAGATCTCAAGAGCTGCTTTCATCTTTCTGTGCAGCAAAATCATTGCATCTATGATGCTATTGGATTTGCTGACTGCAATGTTCTAAACTCAAACAAAGAACTTAAGCTCTATCCGATATAAATAATCATGAGTACCATCAGTAAAGGGATATTAATTTGTAACTACTCAATCTTCAAAGACTAGTTTACTTGCTTGTTTATTCTCCTTGGTGAGTTTGGCTGCCAGTACTACCATTTGAGTGGTGGGTCTCCCCCCTCCCTACCAAGAAGATATTTCCTGCTAAAAAAAGTCATTTAAAACAGTCCATTTATTTTCAGTGATACGTTTTATTCCAAGCAACATTCTTAAAACACATTTAAAACTCACAGAGGATTTTGATCTTATTAAAAACTTCCAAATTACAAACCATTTCTGAAATACAAAGAATTTACAAACACGGGTAAAATTCCAATAAGCTAAAAAGACATGCCAACAATGAAGACGAACCAATGATCAGTCACATAAATCGAAGGCAGAGGAAAGGACTCTAATTCACCCTTTTTTTTAATGCTTCTTGATATTCCTTACCCCATTCCTAAAAAGCCTGAACTGCTGTCTACATTTATACAATATCTTTGCCGCTTGGGTGATTTTGGCACATACATGAATTCTTACAGATACCTTTTATCACAAATGGTTGAAAGGCATCTTGGACACACAGATCCCAGGTACTCACAATTAATGCTGTGAAGCTAACTTCTCTGAGTGCACAAACTTTCTAACTTATTAACAGATCAGTTATTGATGTGCTAAATGATTGTGTCCATCTTGTCTGCAAGCTTCCTTGAACTAAACAACTTAGTCAACATTGTCTGTTTTGAAACAAGCAAAATTAAATAACCTATTGTCTTATACTGCTCTTCTTCAGCAATAAGACAGATGTTGTGACCCAATATGCTGGTTTGAGTAGACAATGCATCTCAAAGGTTCACTTATTATTGAAATATGTATGCAGTATAGAACTCTGAGATTCATCTTCTCCAGATAGCCACAGAACAAAGAAAATCATGGAAGTCATTCAAGGAGAAGCATAAAATCCGCTGCCCCCGCACAAAAAAGAATTGCAGCACGATCATCAAACTCAAAACACCTCCTCCCCCAACAGAAAGCAGCAAGAACATTGATCCCCAAATCCCACTCTCCACACAAAAAGACTAACAAATGCAACACAAACATCAATCTCCAAACACCCTCCACTCACACAAAAAAAACGAGCAAGAATGGACAAAACCATAGAGTATAAAAACCATAAGAATGAAAAAGTCCACAATCCATTATCCAATCCATAAAGGCAGAACTTCAGTAACATCCACCAGCAGCATTGATAAAGAGAGACACCACTCGAAAGTGGAGTCATACTCTCTGGCCACAGCGAGCCACCACACAGACTTCTTCTCCAGCAACAGAGAGATCCCACCAGCGATCAAAAGGAAGCCAGGTGGTGCTGAACACATGCCCACCTTCCTCATTCGCCTAGATGTTACAATCTTCCTCGTTGTTTTAATCGGCATTTAATGGACGCTTTAATTGACATAATGCAGTCGATCATTAGCTCTAAATTTCTTCACCTCAAGGGCGCTTGAGTTTGCACTCGCTTCCCTGAAAATTAGAGATAGCAAAGCACAGGATCACTCAATCAATCTCCAAACTGTAAGCAGGTTCTAACAGTTCCAAATGAAAAGCAAACATTAAATAAGTGAAATACCTAATTTTGTGGACTATCTGGAAGATGTTGACTGAGGGAAGGTTGTATGCAGGTGCCATCTTGACCAGAGATTGCAAAACTGTGCTTTTAATTTCTAATTGATTACTACATTTCCATTCACATTAAGAACTGAAGACTGGCTCCTGTTTGCGACCAGCAGATAAATAAAAAATATTAGATGAAAGTTTATTTTATCCAAAACAACCCTTTGATCTCCAGAAGTGTCGGCTGCTTTTTTTAGAAAGCTAAGCTTGGCAAAAAAGAAGAGGCCCCCTGGAATACATTAGATTACTGGTCAATGCTCTGACCAAATAAAGGCAGAACAAAGACCTATTTTGCATTTATGTGCCTAATGGAGCAGGCTGTACCTTGGAAAGGAAATGATTACCTTTCTCTTGGAAAATATTTATTCTTCTTCAGGATCCCATGGTCTTTGAATACACTTCTCACAGCCTCAGTAAAACAGTCAGCATAATCAAAGACCTAAACCATCTCACACGTTCTCTTTTTTCCCCATTTCTCTTTAGGTAGAAGATACAAAACCCTGAAAGTCTGTACTACCTCTTGAATAGACATCTCGTACAATAAGTTGGATTCTTGACATCACTATCTACCTTATTATAACTTTGCATTTTATTGCGCTTTCTCTATAGCTGTTACACTTTGTCCTGCATTGTTATTGTTTTACCTTGTTTGACCTCAATACGCTTTGAAATCATTTAAACGTATGAACAGTATGTAAGGCAAAGTTTTTCATCATATCTCAGTGTATGTGACAGTAATATACAAATTCCTTTTCTCAACTGGCTTCTGCTTCTGATTCCTATGAGTGCCTAGGAAAGAAAGAAAGAAAGAGAGTAGCGACTTACATGGATATATTTACATCCTGATAACTGATTACTGTTTGCCTCTGAAGGTGCAATTTCCCGTTTGATCTAACACTCAAATTTCCTCTCCACCACACCCACTCTCTTTGCTTGATTGACCAAAGGGTGCTGTTAGCTCCCTACTCCTCAACCAGCACCTAGCTGTTGTGAATATTATGGATTGTGGATAGTCAAAAGCTATAAGGGCATCAGGGCATGGTAGATGTGGCTAAGCATTAGCAAATCCATGTCTCACTGTCACTCTTTCTTTCCACTTGCCTCTTCCCGTCCCTAACTGCTTGTATATTTACAGAGCCCTTGGTTCTCCAAAGCACACTGAGATATTATCAGACTATTATTGACAAACTATCAATTTACTGTTTTACATCTGGATTTTTAAAATTTTATACACCCTCACCTTAAATTTCTCAGTATTAACATAGAAACATGGAAATATAGAAAACCTACAGTATAATACAGGCCCTTCAGCCCACAATGCTGTGCCAGACATGTCCTTACCTTAGAACTACCTAGACTTACCCATAGCCCTCAATTTTTCTAAGCTCCATGTACCTTGTAGAAATTAAGAAATAATTTCTCTCAAGTCTTTGACCTTTGATGGGAATGGATACAGCATAACCACTGAAAACCAACCTGTAATCAAAAGAATTCAATGCTTTGACATGCTTTTAGTTTCTTTTCAACAATCAACTCATCTGATGGTTGATGTCAAATGCTGCCGTGCCAAGCAGGCCCAGACAATTTACACCAGGCCTTTCTTAAATGGAATCGGCAAGCTTGGTTCAAAGAGTTGCACTGCCTCTTCTTCCTCCATTATAAACTAAATCAAAAATGAGATAAAAGTCACTTGTTGAAAAGAGAAAATGAATTAAACAGTGAATTTCAGAAAAAGGCGATTGTTGTACTCTCCCAAAATTTCAACTTTTTTTCACTGGCTGAGTTCAAAAACTCATGAAATGCTGGATAAGACACTATAATTTAAGCAAACATTTTGTGGGAAGATTTCTCTTGTTCCATTTGTAAGAGGGTCATTAATATGTTTATGGGGAACACATTCTTCATTTCATAGAAATCATCCTAAATCATTAAAACAAAAAAAAAATAAAAAGAATGTTTACAAAACAGAGAAAGGATTGACAATTTCACATCAGTACAAAACTTGAAGTCAAACCACACCAAGTTTTGAACAAGGGATAGTACTAAGCTTTTAATTAAAAAGTAATAAGATTTGTTAGAGTCTTAATTTTTGACCACTCAGTTTGATGTTTATCTTCCAAATGCACTAGGAGAGGTGGGGCAGGTGGGTGATTCTTCTGTAGCAAATTGGCATTCTGACCCAGTATCCAGTTCAAATTCATGGGCTTGTTGCTACTCTGCATGTAACAAGTAAGGAGGCTGGTTTTAGTGGCCCATGTCATGGTTTTGGAAAATGGTGCCCACTTGTTTGCTGTGGCGTTCTCCTTCTGTGGAGTTGATTATCCCAACCAATCCCAACCAATATGGGAACGACTGGGTATAAATGCTGGCACAAGTTCAAAGGGACACTACAAGCATGAGACTAGACTACAGATATAACCTCAGCTCTCACTGCAGTGGCACATTGTTAGATGTCATGTTGGGAAGACTAAGATTTGTAGGCAACTATTTGCTCTGCTGACAACAGCAAGGCAGCATGGCAGAAGGTAGGCCCAAAAGAGAGCGGGAGTTTAGTTTCTCATATATATATTGTAAAGCTAACAACCACAAGATTTACTAAAGTCTTTTTCTCACCCATGTCTATTTTGTGATGTGTTTATTACTCCAACATTTTACCAATCTGCGCGATTAACTATATAGCAGCACATTACTCGTCATTGCAGCAAACTTTGAAGATGATGCACCCCTTCTGCCTACCCACTGCCACGCATCTCATTTATCAATCCAGTAAGATCATTCCACCTTGTCTTTATACATGACCACGTGTTTCCTGTAGGGTTCTCATGAACAACTCTTCTTCAATCATCCAATCAACATTTGTCATTGGCCTCACCTACAGATCTTATTGTTCCCTGCTTGTAGATGCTCAAGGCACAGGACCCAAAGCAATACCTCCAGCTAGCCTCCAAAAATACGGAGAGGAGTCTTTTTACAGGGTACTTAGCCATCAGAAACATAGAATTGGGAATCTCACAGATCTATGGTAATAAATTTCCATTTTATACATCTACGTTGTAAGCAACAACCAACCATAGTGGAGGAAAGTGAGTATATGCATTATCACAACTGAAATAATCTTATCTTGATCATGCTTTTGATCTCACCCAGCATGTATAACAAGAGGGTGATATTGACACTGAAGCAATCCCTCACACTATTGCAGGGTTCAAGCGAAACATTTTCAATCTGTAATTTCAAATTTGCTTCCCCTTGCACAGATGCTGCCTGATCTGTGCAGTTTTTCCAACATTTTATGGCTTCATAACATGATATGGAAATTTCAGCCATTCAGTCAAATCAGACCAGAAAAGTTAAAGATTCAGATCACTGGTGGGAGCCAAGTGAACGAAGCCATGACAGCAATAGTGGCAGTTGGCTGCATGGGAGTGAGGATTTACTCAAAGCATTTCTACTTTTCACTGAAGCTCCACCTTGGTCAGAGTCTCACCTGTTTGTCACCTCAGTGACCGAGTCTGGCTCTGTAGAGGAGCAGGTGGAACAGCTTACTCCAAGGCTCCAAAATGCAGAGGATGGCAGCTTGATGCATCTCAACAATCAGAACAGGGGGCTGGGCAGAGAGCCTCCACCTCTGCTAAATACACAAGGATTGGACCATGTAGGAGCATGAGGATAAAGCATTAATTAGAATTTAATAAGGCATTAACAGAGGAATTTGTAGATGGCTGTTTGCTAGCATGTTCTAGACAAAAATATTGCAAATGTTGGAATTTTGAAAGAAATTGAAAATGCTGGAAATGGAGTAGTAAGTCTGAAATGTTTCTGTCTCTTGAGATGCTGCCTGAGCTGTTGATTGCTTCCAGCATTTCTCTTTGTGTTAGAGTGTTAAGTTTCAGAGCTTGATACTCACGTAAAACATATTTGTTGACACTAGTTTTTCTGATTAAGCACATTTATGGTTAGCAACTAGCAAGTGGTTCTTTAATTTGCACTGAAAGATGTTGGCATAGAGTATTGGGGAACTGACAAATCAAGCAGGGCAGTTTGCATAACTGGTTAATATTGGTGGAAGGGAGGGAGGCATAAGGGGGATCCAATCTTATTGTCAGACGTGGATCCCTGTAGGTTTAATGAAATTCACAACAATAAAGTCATCTGCAGAATACGGGACTGAAACACACGCATCTCTACATTGACCATGCATCTTCTTCTGCTCACCCTTGTCTGAAGAGGTGCAATACCTGTGACATGTGCCTCCAACATTCAAGGTCACTTGCATTTTATTGGACAGTGAAAGGCTGTTGACTAATCTAGACGAGCCATTCCCTAAATATTGCCTTACACGGTGAGATTCCTTGATAAAAGCTGGTATCGTGTTAGACAGCTATTGGCTGTCATTTGTATTGTCAACATGTTTTATATTGACAACTGTCTCCAAGCAGCCAGTCACCTATCACCTACCAGCTTTTGCTCCAGCCCTTCCCTCCACTTTTTTTTATGTTGGCTATCTTCACTCTATCTTTCACTCTTGATGAAGGGTCTTGACCCAAAACTTTGAAATGTTGATTTTCCTTCAAAGATGCTGCATGATTACTAGGTTCTTCCAGGATCTTGTGTGTCACTACAGATTCCAGCATCTGCATTCTTTCAGGTAACCAGACTATAAACTATTTGGGAATGTGAATAGGTTGGATTGGGTTGAGTGACGAAGAGTGAAACCATGATGGCATCTGCCTACCTGAAGAGAGACTCTTCTTTTGTGGAAACAGACCAGTTGCCTAACAATTCCAATTCACAGCACTCCTGGGTGATGTAGAGTTGTCTTCATAGCCGTGTGAGTGCAGTGGATCACATCCTGTGCCATGGGTACCCAGCCTGACTCACAAACCCAAGAACACGTTCATTCTGATTGACCTCACTAGTAGAAGTGTTGACAAAAATGCCTGCTTTGCAAAACAAAACAAGGGTTGTTCAAGCATAACTTATACCAAGATGTTCCCAAATGCTCCAGCAGGGCCAAAAAATAACCTATAGAAAGAAAACTCAGACTGGTGGCCATACTGACAACCACTGCTGAAGAAACCATGTGGTGTCTCGGGTTAGAGACCTTCTCATAATAGTCTGTTAATATAGGTGAAAGTAAATTTATTATCAAAGTACATGCATTGTGTGTTACCATATGGAATCCTGAGATTCATTTTCTTGAAGGCATACTCAATAAATCCAATAAACATATTAAAATCAATGAAGGATCACACCCAACAGTGTGGACAACTAGTGTGCAGGTCAACAAACTGTGCACTTACAAAATAAATTAAAATAAATAATAATAAATAAATAACCAATACTTTTCAGGAGTATGAGACGAAGATTCCTTGAAAGTGAGTCCATAGGTTGTGGGAACAATTCAGCGATGGAGCAGATGAAGCTGAGTGAAGGTATCCCCTCTGATTCTAGAGCCTGATGGTTAAGGGTAATAAATGTTCATGGATCTGGTAATGTGAGCCCCTGAGGCTCCTGCACCTTCTTCCTGGTGGCAGCAGCCTGAGGAGAGCATGGCCAGAGTGGTCCCTGATGATGGATGCTGCTTTCCTGTGACAATGCCCCTTGCAGATGTGCTCAATGGTGGGGAGGGCTTTACCTGTGATGGACTAGGCCATATCCATTATTTTTTGTGGGATTTTCCATTCAAGGACATTGGTATTTCTAACCAAACTGTGGTGCAACAAGTCAACAGACTCTCCACTACACAGCTATAGAAGTTTGTCAAAGTTCTAAACATCATGCCAAATCTTTGCAAATTTCTAAAGAAGTAAATGGCGCTGCTGTGCTTGCTGTCTTCATAATTGTACTTATACGATGGGCCCAGTTCAGGTCCTCTGAAAGGATAGCACTAAGGCATTTAAAGTTGTTGACCCTCTGATCCCTTGATGAGGACTGGCTCATGGACCTCCCGTTTCCTTCTCCTGAAGTCAATAATCAGCTCCTTGTTTTTACTGGCATTGATTAAGAGGTTGTTATTGTGGCACCAGTCACCCAGATTTCTACTCTCCCTCCCGCCTTTATGCAGATTCGTCATCACCTTTGATTTGGCCAATGACAGTGGTGTCATCAGCAAACTTAAATATTGCATTGGAGATCTGCTTAACCACACAGTCATAATTGTAATGGTAGAGGAAGAGGCTAAGCACACAGTCTTGTAGTGCACCTGTGCCGGTGGAGATTGTGGAGGAGATGTTGTGGCCAATCCGAACTGACTGGGGACTGCAAGTGAGGAAATTAAACATCTAATTGCACAAGGAGGTATTGAGGCCAAGGTCTTGAAGCTTATTGATTAGTTTTGAGGGAATAGTAGTACTGAATGCTGATTTACAGTCAATAAAAAGCATCCTGATGTATTCATCTTTGCTGTCCATATGTTCCAGGGCTGAGTGAAAAGTCAATGAAATAGCATCATCTGTGGACCTGTTGAGCCAGTGGACAAATTGGAGCAGATCCAAGTCACTTCTCAGGCAGAAGTTGATATATTTCATGACCAACCTCTCCAAACACTTCATTACTATGGATGTAAGTGCTGCTGTTATGATAGTTATTGAGACAGGTTACCATGTTCTTCTTAGGCACTGGTATAATTGAAGCCTTCTGCCACCATCTGGCAATGATGTCCGGCTCCTCCTTAAACACTGATCTTCAAAAGCAGTGAAGAAGCTCTGCAAATGCTACTACACTCTAGGTGTGCCATCCTTTGAATTGGACTTCTCTTCTGACCTCCTTCTGTCCTGGGCATTCCTCGACTTGCCTATGTCCAGGCTATGGTTTTTCGCTATAAAATCACCAATTATTTTGAGGTATGTGTCTTTAATTCAGAAAGTTGTTTATTGCTATAACTAAAGGTCTATTTTCTCTGTGCATTTAAAAAAAGCCTCAAACCAACAGAATTATGTTTTGGGTTAAAGGTACTTTGTCAGATCATTCACCTTTGATCTGAAATGTTAATTCTGTTTCTATTTCCACGGATGCAGTCTGAAAGTGCTGAGTGTTTCCAGCATTCTCTCTTTACGTTTTGGATTTCCAGCATCTGCATGCAACTTTTTAATAAATTCCATCCTGATCCTATATTTTGTCCAGCCTTCATGATTGATAAGATATTTTCCAGATATACATTTATTTCCTGAATCAAGAGATACTGTAGCTACACAAGTTTATCAGGGATTTCCTCTTTCCCATTCCCGTGTTACTACAGAGCACACTGTAATATGGGCATCATGTGCAGCAGAGAGCAGTGAACAAATGCATAACTTTTGGAATGTTGAGATAGGAGGGCAAAGTTCACAGAGTTAGCTCAAATCATCCTGCGAGCAAATAACTGAGTCCCTGTGAAGAAAGCCTTTCAGAGTCACTCAGGAAACAACTGTGGGACCACAATATTTATCACTGCTTTTGCCTGTCAACTCCTTAGCCTCTATTCAATGACACTGTGGTTTTGCCTTGAGGAGAAATTAAAGTAACTTCTGTCCTCTGCTTTTATTCGTGGTGATCTCCAGCAGCCTGGGAAAGCTATGTGCACTCTTAAAGCCCCAAACTTCTGTCAATCTTGCTGTTGGTGGATAGTTAATAGATTGAAGCAAAAATTCTGATGAGACCTACAATGATAGCTGGGCAATTCCCAATTGGAGACTGCAGCATTCAAATTATTTTTAATGTTTGGTAGGCCACAAACAGCTCTGAAGGTCATGAGTAGTTTGACAGCTGATAAGCCCCTGGAGAACCACATCGGCTGTCAAAGCCATTCTGTCAGCACAGCTGGGCAGATATTGAAAGAAATCTGGGCTGGTTTGTGCTATACTGAGCCTCACCAACATGCTGGGACCAGGATCTCAGTGGAAGAGCAGACCCAAGGCCTTGTTGAAAGAAATAACACATCCCAGGGCATGAGCGACAGACAATCTTTGTCAGTACAAGGACTGCCCTGTTCAAATTAACAAACTACGTCACAGAAGGGGTATGGGAAGAGTAAGGGAAGGCTGTGGGAAAGTGGTTTAAGACCAAGGCTGGATCAGCAATGATGGTTATGAATGGTGCCACAGGTTTGAAGGAAGACTGGCCCACTTCCATTCCTTTTTCTTCTCTTCTGATCTTCTCAGCAAAATATGGGAGTTGACGGTTTGTCACTGGTGATTCTGGTAACCTATTAATCTAATCCCTATAATTTAGATCTTTAAATCCCGGCAACATCAGTGTCAATTTTCTTCGTACTCTTTCACGCTTATTGATATCTTACCTGTAAGTAGGTGACTAGATCTGCACAAAATACTCTATATAATACTCTATATTTGCCCTCATTAATGTGTTATACAACTTCAACATTACATCCCAACTCCTGTACTCAGTGCTTTCATTTCTAAAGGCCAATGATCCAAAAGCTCTCTTTATGGCCTTCTCTACCTGCAACGTAACCTTCAAGGAATTATGGATCAGTATTCGCAGGTCCCTTTGTTCTACCGCACACCTCAGTGCCTTACCATTCACTGTGTAGGACCTACCCTGGTTTGCACCCCCCCCCCCCCCCCGCTGCCCCAAAGTGAAACACCTCACACTTCTCTGTTTTAAATTCCATCTGCCAGTTTTCATCCCATTTTCCCAGTTAGTCCAAATCACTTTGCAAGTTTAGATAGCATTCCTCGTTGTTCACTTCACCGCCAATTCTGGTGTCATCTGCAAATTTGTTTGTCCAGTTTACCACAGTATTATCTAAGTCATTGATATACAAACATTTGTAGTTGATAAACAACAGTGGACCTAACACTGATCCCTGTGGTTTACCACTAGTTACAGGCTTCCAATCGGGGAGACCACCATCTTTTATGGATTCTACCACTAAGCCAGGGGTACCCAACATTTTTTATGCTATGGAACCTTACCTTTAACCAAAAACTCCATGCACCCCTGGTTGGGAACCCTTACTATAGCCAATGTTGAATCCAGTTTGCTAATTCATCCTGAATGCCAAACGAGTTAACCTTCTGGTCCTGTCTTCCATGAGGAACTTTGTCAAAGGTCATTTAAAGTGCACTGCTTTTCCTTCATAAACCTTCTTAGCAACCTCCTCAAAATTCGATGTAAGGTTGGTTAGATATGACTTGCCATACAAAGCCATGCTGACTATCTCTAATCAGGCCTTGTTTATCTAAATACCAATGTACTCATTGGCCACTTTATCAAGTGCACCATACACCTGCTCATAAATATAAATATCTGATCAGCCAATCATGTGATACCAAGTCAATGCAAAAAAGCATGCAGACATGCTCAAGAGATTCAGTTGTTGTTCAGACCAAACATCAGAATGGGGAAGAAATGCAATCTAAATGACTTTGACCATGGAATGATTGTTGATGCCAGATGGGGTGATTTGAGCTCAGTATCAGAAACTGCTGATCTCCTGGGATTTTCACACATAACAGTCTCTAGAGTTTATAGAGAACAGCATAAAAAACAAAAAAAACCACAGCCAGTGAGTGGCAGCTCTGTGGGCAAAAATATGCTGTTAATGAAAGATATCGGAGGAGAATAGCTAGACTGGTTCAAGTTAATAGGAAGGGGACAGTAACTCAGATAACCATGCATTACAACAGTAGTGTGTAGAAGAACACAGTACATCAAACCTTGAAGTAGATGGTCTACAGCAGGAGAAGAACATGACATACAGAAAAACACTCAGTGTCCACTTTATTTGCTACCTCCTGTAACTATTAAAATGGCCACTAAGTGGATACACTGTCCCTTATAATAACTTCCAATAATTCACCCCCAACTAGCATTAGGTTCACCAGTGTATAACTTCCCTTTCTTAAACAACGAACAACATTTGCTATCCTCCAGTCCTCCAGGCCTCCAGCACTTCAGCAGTAGCTAAGATCATTTTAAATGAGAGAAAATCCACAGATGCTGGAAATCCATGTAACACACACACAATACTGGAGGAACTCAGCAGGCCAGGCAGCATTTATGGAAACAACATTTTAGGCCGAGACCCTTCATCAGGACTCAATTTAGAAACATAGAAACATAGAAAATAGGTGCAGGAGTAGGCCATTCGGCCCTTCGAGCCTGCACCGCCATTTATTATGATCATGGCTGATCATCCAACTCAGAACCCCGCCCCAGCCTTCCCTCCATACCCCCTGACCCCTGTAGCCACAAGGGCCATATCTAACTCCCTCTTAAACATAGTCAATGAACTGGCCTCAACAGTTTGCTGTGGCAGAGAATTCCACAGATTCACCACTCTCTGTGTGAAGAAGTTTTTCCTAATCTCGGTCCTAAAAGGCTTCCCCTCTATCCTCAAACTGTGACCCCTCGTTCTGGACTTCCCCAACATCGGGAACAATCTTCCTGCATCCAGCCTGTCCAATCCCTTTAGGATCTTATACGTTTCAATCAGATCCCCCCTCAATCTTCTAAATTCCAACGAGTACAAGCCCAGTTCATCCAGTCTTTCTTCATATGAAAGTCCTGCCATCCCAGGAATCAATCTGGTGAACCTTCTTTGTACTCCCTCTATGGCAAAGATGTCTTTCCTCAGATTAGGGGACCAAAACTGCACACAATACTCCAGGTGTGGTCTCACCAAGGCCTTGTACAACTGCAGTAGTACCTCCCTGCTCCTGTACTCGAATCCTCTCGCTATAAATGCCAGCATACCATTCGTATTTTTCACCACCTGCTGTACCTGCATGCCCACTTTCAATGACTGGTGTATAATGACACCCAGGTCTCGTTGCACCTCCCCTTTTCCTAATCGGCCACCATTCAGATAATAATCTGTTTTCCTATTTTTGCCACCAAAGTGGATAACTTCACATTTATCCACATTAAATTGCATCTGCCATGAATTTGCCCACTCACCCAACCTATCCAAGTCACCCTGCATCCTCTTAGCATCCTCCTCACAGCTAACACTGCCACCCAGCTTCGTGTCATCCGCAAACTTGGAGATGCTGCATTTAATTCCCTCATCCAAGTCATTAATATATATTGTAAACAACTGGGGTCCCAGCACTGAGCCTTGCGGTACCCCACTAGTCACCACCTGCCATTCTGAAAAGGTCCCGTTTATTCCCACTCTTTGCTTCCTGTCTGCTAACCAATTCTCCACCCACACCAATACCTTACCCCCAATACCGTGTGCTTTAAGTTTGCACACCAATCTCCTGTGTGGGACCTTGTCAAAAGCCTTTTGAAAATCCAAATATACCACATCCACTGGTTCTCCCCTATCCACTCTACTAGTTACATCCTCAAAAAATTCTATGAGATTCGTCAGACATGATTTTCCTTTCACAAATCCATGCTGACTTTGTCCGATCATTTCTCCGCTTTCCAAATGTGCTGTTATCACATCCTTGATAACTGACTCCAGCAGTTTCCCCACCACCGACGTTAGGCTAACCGGTCTATAATTCCCCGGTTTCTCTCTCCCTCCTTTTTTAAAAATTGGGGTTACATTAGCCACCCTCCAATCCTCAGGAACTAGTCCAGAATCTAACGAGTTTTGAAAAATTATCACTAATGCATCCGCTATTTCTTGGGCTACTTCCTTAAGCACTCTAGGATGCAGACCATCTGGCCCTGGGGATTTATCTGCCTTCAATCCCTTCAATTTACCTAACACCACTTCCCTACTAACATGTATTTCACTCAGTTCCTCCATCTCACTGGACCCTCTGTCCCTTACTATTTCTGGAAGATTATTTATGTCCTCCTTAGTGAAGACAGAACCAAAGTAATTATTCAATTGGTCTGTCATGTCCTTGCTCCCCATAATCAATTCACCTGTTTCTGTCTGCAGGGGACCTACATTTGTCTTTACCAGTCTTTTCCTTTTTACATATCTATAAAAGCTTTTAAATATCTCTGCCAGAGCGCTTGCAATTTCTATACTAACCTCCCACAAAGTTCAAGGGGGCACATTGTCAGACCCTAGGAATTTATCCCACCTGATTTACCACGAGAGAACAAACACTATCTCTTCTGTAATCTGGATATAGTGTATGACCTCACTACTTTTTACTTTTAGTCACATTGACTGTGTCTATCTCCCACATAAATACAGATACAAAAGTTATTTAAGGTCACTTCCATCTCTTTTAGCTCTAAGCAGAGATCACTACACTGATCTTCAAGAGGACCAATTTTGTCCCTTGCTATCATTTTACTCTTAACGTAGCTATAGCAGACCTTGGGATTCTGTTTCATCTTGTCTACCAGAGCAAACGTGTCTTCATTTAGCCATCCTGATTTCCCTGGCAAGTGTTCTTGTCCATTTCTTATCCTCCTTAAGTGCCTCATTTGATCCTATCTGCCTATACTTGACATGCACTTCCTAAATTTTCTTTACCAGGACCTCAATATCCATCAGTATTTAAGGTTCCCTAAACCTGTTAGCTTTGCTATTTTATCTTTGAAGGTCTCTCAGTTGCCAAGCATCCCTTTTCAGTAAGTAACCTATACCAATCCATGCCTGCCAGCTCCCTTCTGATGCTATTAAATTTGGCCTTCCCCTAGTTTGGAATCTTAACCTGAAGATCACTCCTATTCTCCTCTATAATGATCTTGAAATTAATAGAACAACAATCACTAGATCTGAAGTGTTCCCCAGCACTCAGTTCTGTCTCCTTCCCCATTTCAAGGGACTTTAGTCGGGACTTCTACATACTGATTAAAGAAATGTTCCTGAATATATTTGACAAAGTCTCTCATCCAGTCATTTTATAGTATTGGAGTCCCAAGTCAATATGTCAAAGTTAGAATGTACTTTATATTTATATATAATTATATACAAAGTTATATATCCTGCTATCTCCTGTTACTATTTATCAGTGAAGTCAAATTGTACTGTCAAAATAACCCCAGGCATGAACAGGAATGTAAGGAGTGCTGGGGAAAGGGAAGGGAACTCACTACTATCCAGTATAGATGGTGCAATAATTTATAGGCCTCGAGGAGTGTATTCTAATTGGAGACGAAGTAAGCAAAACGTCTTCATCCATTGGCGACCTTACTTGATTTCTGTAAGGGCATATAAGGTGGTGCCTTAGTAACATCAGCAGGACTTCAGTGGGCAGAAAATCAGTGGCCCCAATAAAGTATTAGGAAAGGGCTAGCCTTTTAGTCGACTTCTGCCAAAGATGTACACGAGGTTACCCATACTGCTTTGCAGGGCAACAATTTCCCTGCAGGAATTGAACTGATTTTAATGCAATTGACTGAGAGGCATGCTCAAATGTAAATAAACTGTTGAAGTTTCTCAGATTAAAAGGTAATAACATATATAGCAAAATTATAAAACACTGCACATTTCTGACAGACTACCATATGCCCAGCACTGCCCATTTTTTTTTAACTTTCAAACAATTGTGAAGAATAAAACTAGTTATCTCAACTTAAGCAGCTTTAGCATACTATAAATCTGCTGTGTGACCACAGCTTGACTAGTTTGGAGCATTTTCATCCATGGGCAATATTTTATCTTTTATTAGTTTGTAGCAATCTGTAAAATGTTAGGAAGCATGTGCCATAAAATGGATGAGATCTTCTACAAAATGATCACATATGTTGTTATTGAATATTTTAATGTGGGATGTTTAAAGTGTATATTCAACGGGTAGACTGAACAAAACGCAATCACAATGGAATGTTACTTTTTAATGATATTGATATTAAAAGCATGCTTAAGTGTGTACAGCAGAAAAAAAATATTAAAAAATGCAGCAATATTAAAATTCAGACATTGAAACAACATGCCTTAATTAAGGCAACAAATGTCTGAAATTGATCATAATGCTGGAAACCAGACGTGCACTTTGACTGTTAAGGAATTTGCTGGCACAAACAGCACTTCAGAATTAGAAATTGACTTTAGGAGGGAATATTAGGAACACAGTCATTAGAAGTAATTTGTGCTAGAAGGGAAGCACAATATTATGAACCCCTCCATTTTTTTTTAAAGTAACTTACTTTATCTTCCTCTTTAATCTTTCAGTGCTGATCTTTGAGTTTGAGGAAAACCTTGATTAATAAATTATCGTCCATAAATCTTATGATAACTATTATGGTCTTCAGAGAATTTTGATACCACATCTGGAAAAAGTAACCTTGTCCTTCTGTGCTCCTGCCTATAAAGTAGCATGCCACAGCCTTTACTGGTGTATGTTAGGAAATAAAATTATAAGAATTCTTCACATTCATCTGTGTAACTGCCAAAAACCATAATCACATTTGTTGACCAAGTTGAAAATAAACGAACAGTTTTACACAATCAAAGCCGAAGTGAATTTTCAAACTGCATTGTTTTTGCATTGCACTTTGCAATTGAAGACCATTCTTCAGAAACTTTCATTTTAATGTTAACCTGAAGTGAGTTTTTGATATGTAATGGATGAGATAAATGTACTCATGTGCCTATGTTTCAGATTCTACGTTTATTAACACCTCAGACCAACTTAAATCTCATTGATCAGCTCCCTATCTAAGCAAATGGGGATATAATTTGGATAATGGAGCAAATAAAGCTTAAGTAGGCAGATTTTTTTAGACAATGTCAATAGGATGTTTTGAAGCAATTCGTGAGCAGGGGATCTTGATGCACCTACACATAAAAGATTTCCACCAATTTTGGAGTTATTCTGCCATCCTAACTACTCCTGACGTGCCTTCATCTTCTGCAAAGTCTCAGCAGCTTTTTCTACTTAAGCCAGGATTAAAACACAATTGTGGATTCTTTAACTTTATAGGAATCCATTTTATGTCAATTTATGAAGCTCTATATAGCTCTTGTAGATGCCTTAGTCTTACAATTCCAGAAGCTAAATAAAACGATGGCAGGCAGGATTCCAGGAGGAAAAGTGGCTGAATGTCTGCCCCTCCCATAAACCTCTCAGTCCAGTTCCCACCATGCATGATAAGTTAACATTCCTCTTTCTATATTTCATCTACATTGGCCTCATATCATTCCATTATCTCACATGGCGAAGGGAAAACAGTCAGACAACAAACTGCAGTGAAATGAAGTCTTCCAGTATCAGAGAACATAGAAAGTCTGGTAACAAACTTTTGATAACCAATTTTAAATGTATATATTTTTCTGGTTTATTGTATCCTAGCATTTAATAATTTTTATTTTCTAAAATACATTGAGATAAATCAGAAGTGCTTTAAACATCACTGATTAACATTTTAATGGACGTTTCAATAAAAAAGTACATGAGAATGTTTCAAGAAGTTGTTAAACAACGTTTTGTGCATTTTATTTCGAGCCAAATCTGTCCCTTGCAAATTCAAAACATTCAATGCATTGGTTTTCCACCATATGTTTGTAATAAGAATGGTTGATGAGTGAAAGGGAAGAATACCATTAGGGTTAGACATCCCCTGAAGATTTCTCTGCAGTTTGGTAATCACACATATTTCTCCTCTAATACATATAAATATTTATTATTTGGTCTGTGTTTTAGTTTTCATGTGACTTACTAGATTTGAGGTTGTCAGTGCATTTTAGTTATCTTGGTAAAGTCTATGTTTTTCTGACAGTGAGTCAAATGTGTGTCTTTTAACCTTATGTACTGTATGAGCACATAAGTTGCACTACTTCTCCATTTGTAAGTAATTTACTTTTAAACAGTAAATTAAAATTTTGATACTCATTTACAAAAATGTTTTCTGTTTGCAAATGTAGGTCAATGATAGTTTGGGGAATTTGTTTATCTATGTTATTTATAACCTGGTTGTATTGGCTTTCTTCTTGCTGTGCCCATAGCTTTAGCTGTGTACTGGTTATTAAAAATTACTATGGAAGTATATGATCAGATTAAGATTTTTAAAAATGATTATTATTGTGCCAAATTTCAAAGATAATTAATTATCCTCTCCCTTTCTTCTCCATAACAATGTATAATATTGGTCACATTTTCACCAGCAGCAATTGTATGCAAGCTTAAGGAGTTTGATTCAAGCAGCCATATGACTTCACTGAACACTTGCAGTTGATTAAGTAGAGATTAGCAGATACCTGGAAATAATTATATAGCTGTAAATGCATCAGGGGATTCAGATGATGTCATATATTAAAAAGTGAAACATGAACAGTTTATAATTGTCATTTGAATTCTGGGATTAAAATGGCTAAATTGAGATAGATCTAGAATATTTGTTACTTTTTAATAGTACATTATGCTGATCTTTTTTTCAGAAGTTTTATGTTTTTCATGTTCAGATTTTATGTTAATAGTGTTAGCAAAGGACCTGGCTATTAACATGTCCTGCAGGCTTGATATCAAATATAATCACATTAAATAATAGGGAAGTCTATGGAAATGACATGCATTATATTATTGGTAATTAACCATGTCATTCCAAAGTGACAAAAGCGAAGGAGGCTCTGATAGCCTATTGATGTCATATACATATGAAGAGATTTTATAGACATGAACAGAGAAACAGCAATTTATTTCTACTTTCTTAAAATGCAGGGGGTTTTTTTTGTTTTATTTCTAATTATGACATGATGGATAGAAAGACTATAAGACGCAAGAGCAGAATAATGGGGAGTCTCTGATGTTGTATCAAGGAGAAAGCTATTACTGTCATAGCCAACAACCTTGAAAACTACCTTAGATTTTTTTAAAGAAAAACTTATGGTCCTTGTATATTATTGAGAGAACACATATATAATAATAAAGAGAGTACCAAACCCCTGGGGAGCAGGGGGCGGCTCCGGATAGAGTTAGTACCTTAGACGTCTAGCAGCTGCACTCTACCTAGTTAGGTGGACAGGCATCGCTGGTCCTCATCCATCTCCTAAGTCTCTCATGTCTGCCTCCAAGTGGTACACGCCAATACACCGTTTCAGCTTGCAGGCTAAATGACGTGAGAGGTTGGTGTCACCATGGCGGCAATGGGAGTAGGACCTCATCAACGAAGTCACCGGCTAGGGTGGATGAGTTCCCCGAAGAACTACAACGGCCATGTGCTTGAGACCAGGGTGAGCCACCAAGTCAGAGGACATCAGCTGTGGTCTGGCCTGGAGAGGGATAGATGTTACCAGGCTTCACCAGCCCAAAGCAAACAAAAGTGCCCCTATGACCCATAGCAGGTTGTGGAATCTGAACTGACCAATGTCAACATCATATATAACATTATTCTAGTAATTTGATTAATTCCACTTATCATGAAGGGTTAGCTGAGGCTAAGGAACGTAGTAAAATATATAACCCCATTGATGTTACATCTGCCGCACTAAAGATGCATCTTAAACTTTAACCACAGGCCAGTTATGTATGCTTGTTATTTGAAAATATACCATCAAAGAAGTTAATGGAACTGAATTTTTAAAGCAGAATGTAAGATGCAGACCCTGCATTTAGGAGTCTTATTCCAGGTCAAATATCTTCATGGTGGGAATGGTACTTCCACAACAAAGGATTTCACTTGATTATGATCATTGAGAAAAATTTGCAAGATCTTGTTGAAAATTGTCAGCAGCTAATTCTGACCTTTTATTCATAGGTAACAGCACCGATAGTTTTAAAATTTTTTTTTAGGGGATGCATTTTCTTAGCAATGTGATTTTTGATGTTTTACACATTCATTTACCTTCTATTAATATTACTCTGTGCTGCTTTTATCTTTTTGTGTTCTTGATTTGGTCTTTTATCCTTTCCTGCCGTTGAAATTCTGCCCAACCCAATATCTTTCACACCTTCAACAGACTTATATGCGTTTTCTCAATAATTTGGCTCTCAAACAAAATCACTGGGCATTAACTGGAAAACTAAGTACAATTCTTAATGAATGTGCCTGAGGTAAAGCAAGTAACATATCTGGAACATTTTTCAGAGAAGAGTGAAATGCATTCAGCTGCCATTAAATTAATCAGAGATTCATCTGTACTGGAAATCAAACAACCTGAGTATGTTTATTCTCAGCATTATCAAGATTTTAATAAGGGGAAAAGATACCTTCACAGATCTTTTATCCTTGACATAAACTGTCACTTTTATTTCCATCAATGTTCAATCATCATTTTCTTTTTTTGCACAACTTGTAACATTGTCCATTCTGGTTTCACAGATGGGTGTTGCTCTTCCTAAAGAGGGGATTGATAAGGTTAGAAGAAAGGGGGCACAAGGAAAGAATAAGTAATTTTTATTCAGAGCCTTTAATTAAAGTGAAGAATGGGGAAGCAGGGGCCGAATTCTCTGAATGAAAGGGGGCTCAACAGTTAAAACGTATTGGTAATATCTACACTCAAGTGAAGAACTTTCCTTAAAAATTTCCATTTCTTTGAAGTATCTGTTCATAAGCTGAGATATTTACAGCTAAAACTTCATAGAACAGGCCTGTATGTTTCCCTGATATCACACATAACATCATATCTATCTGCTGTGGGAATCTGTTAAATTAATCAGGGCTTCTCTTCTTAGGCAGCCCCTCAAGATCGAGAATGACTTGCTTCTGCTCTGGGTGTTATGGGGTGGCTAATGAGGCTATTATAGGACCCACAGAGTCTTACATAGACGGGCCAGGTGGTGGATCATGGGCAGATGAATTTGAGGTGGTCTGCTCCCTCCATTGCTATGGTGTTCCCCAATGCATTGCCTCAATGCCATTTCACTGCTTCTTTCACTTTGAGTGGTAATGAATTAGACACTCCCAACAGTCAATGGGGCTGCATTTCCCCATGGAGATTTTGCACACATTGCTGAATCTATTTCATTTTCCTTTCTTGTAATCTTTTCCTATGACAGAACTTGCATAGTGTACCTCTTTCAGGATTCTGGTATGAGGCATGTGAGTGGTCTGCCCAGTGGAGCTGATTGACTATAACTGTTGGTACGGTTGACCTGAGAGAGGACTGTCATGCATTTTAGCTAAAGCTACCAACATTAACTTTCAAAAGGGATTAATTTCTCTGTCTAAAGCACTGGTATCTTTGTCCAGTAAACCAGGAAAGAAATCACTGACACCGTTTTTATTTTTTGCTCTCAAAATTAAAGCAGCAGATTTCCTGATGTGAATTGGCCTTTCCTTGATCCTTTCCCACCACTCCTCCTCCTAACACCACTCACCGCACCCCCAAGTGGCATCCTAGCAATGCATAATCGGCAGGTTAGTCAGGGAAATGAAAATCACAGATGTTGTCCAAACCAGCTGCAACTGCAAGTGAGGCATTTTGGAGCAGAAATATTACTGAAAGTGTGAGTAATGAGTTGTGCATCTGGGAATAACTTTTAGTAGCTTTCTTATGTTTAAATATAGACTCCACGTACTATTGTGAGGTCACTGGGGTGTTTGCCCCTCACCCTACCATGAGAAGCATTGATCAACATGAATGAGGTTTCCAGCGATTACAATGTGTGCCATTGCTGTGTTGAAGAAGGAAGAAGAGCTGTAAGGGATGATAGGGCAGCACTTGCAATACAAGCTACCTTCAACCATGTGCCATTAATCAAGGAGATGATGGCTTTGTGGTCAACTTTGTGCAGGGGTAGGTAGTGTTGAGGAAACTGAAGGACATACAAGTTGAGAGAATGGACTAAGCATATGGAGTAGTATGGTTATGCATTTTGGTAAAGGGGTTAAAGGCATACACTGTTTTCAAAATGGGGAGCTTCAGTATAAAATCATTGCAGGATTCCCTAAGGGTTAACTTGCAGGTTGAACCAGGAATAGCACAAGTGCATTATTAGCACCAATTTCAAGGGGACTAGAATCGAAAAGCAAGAATGTAAATCTGACGTTTCATAAGGCATGGGTCAAACCACATAGGGAGTATTGTGAGCAGTTTTGGGTCCCATATCTAAGGAAGGACGTGCTGGCATAGCAGAGGGTCCAGAGGAGGTTTACAAGAATAACCCAGGGATGAAAGTATTAATGTATGTGGTTTTGCTGGCTCCTGCACTGTACTTGTTTAGAAGAATGTTGAAAGCTCTGGATAGAGCGGACAGTGAGAGGGGAGTGTAGGACCAGAAGGCTTGGCCTCAGAATAGAAAAACACCTATTTAGAATTTCTTTAGCCAGAGTATGGTGAATCTGGGGATTTCATCGCCACAGACAGTCATGGAGGCCAAGTCACTGGGTATATTCAAAGTGGAGGTTGATTGTTTCATGCTCCAATGGGGTCAAGGGTTATGGGGTGAAGGTAGGAAAAAATGGCTGAGAGGGAAAAATGAATCAGCCATGATCAAATATAAAATGGCAGAGCAGACTCTATGGACTAAATAGCCTAATCCCGATCCTACAGTATGTCATATAGTCTTATGGAATGTTGTTCAGCAATTCAGTGGATCATTATATCATTATGGAATAGAACTTGACACCATGACATCTAAAACTTTGGAAAAGTGGTAGGTTTTAAGAAACATTGTCCACGTGCAGGCAGAAGAGACTTAGTTTAATTTGACGCCACACACATAAAAGTTGCTGGTGACGCAGCAGGCCAGGCAGCATCTCTAGGAAGAGGTACAGTCGACGTTTCGGGCCGAGACCCTTCGTCAGGTCTAACTGAAAGAAGAGCTAGTAAGAGATTTGAAAGTTGGGTCGGGGAGGGGGAGATCCAAAATGATAGGAGAAGACAGGAGGGAGAGGGATGGAGCCAAGAGCTGGACAGTTGATAGAAAATAGGGATATGAGAGGATCATGGGACAGGAGGCCTAGGGAGAAAGAAAAGGGGGAGGGAGGAAAGCCCAGAGGATGGGCAAGGGGTATAGTGAGAGGGACAGAGGGAGAAAAAGGAGAGAGAGAAAGAATGTGTGTATATAAATAAATAACGGATGGGATACGAGGGGGAGGTGGGGCATTAGCGGAAGTTTGAGAAGTAAATGTTCATACCATCAGGTTGGAGGCTACCCAGACGGAATATAAGGAATATAACATTGACTTTTGCCAATCAACTTTCCAGCTCTTGGCTCCATCCTTCACCCTCCTGTCTTCTCCTATCATTTCGGATCTCCCCCTCCCCGACCCTACTTTCAAATCTCTTACTAGCTCTTCTTTCAGTTAGTCCTGATGAAGGGTCTCGACCCGAAACGTTGACTGTACCTCTTCCTAGAGATGCTGCCTGGCCTGCTGCGTTCACCAACAACTTTGATGTGTGTTGCTTGAAATTCCAGCATCTGCAGATTTCCTCATATTTGCGTAGTTTAATTTGCCATTGTGTTCTGCACAGAAGGACCAGTTCCAGTGCTGCACTCTTCTAGTTTCTATGTAGTTTCACAAAACTATACAAGCCACATTTTCCTCATTAATCAAATCTGTCATGTCCTTACAAGTCTCTATCAGCTTTGTGAATCATGATCACCTTTTCCAACAAGCCTGCTTTCTGCTTCTACTTATTTTCTTCAACTGGAGATTTTACAACTTTCCCAGGTACAGTTGTTAAACAAACTGGCCTCAAGTTTTCATTTTGAAGACAATTACTATAAGAAAACACTTTCACCCTTACATCAGAATCAGAATCAGGTTTTTTTTATCACAGATGTCACAAAATTTGTTGTTTTGTGGCAGCAGTAGAATGCAATGTATAAAAATTACTATAAGTTATACATATAAATAAATAGTACAAAAGATGGGTTTATGGACCATTGAGAAAACTGATGGTGGAAGGGAAGAACATGTTCCTAAAACACTGAGCATGGGTCAATGATGTATGCCATTTTTTTGAGGCACCACCTCTGAAGATGTCCTTGATGGTGAGGAGGGTTGTTCCTGTCAGGGACAGTTTGAATTTACAACCATCTGCAGCCTCTTCCACACGAGGCAGTGATGCAGCCACTCAGAATGCTGCTCTTCACAATACATCTCTTCAAGACAGTGCCAGCCACATGACTCATGGAGATGACCTGCAGACAGTTCATGAATCTACTTCTCTTAAATATACCTTTGCTACTCAAATGAGTGTGATTAGAGCCTGTCGTTTATATTTTGATAATGTGTTTTTGGGCCGACTGAGCGATCTGATGCTTTTTCTGTCTCTGAGAGAACTAGGCGTGCTTGAGAATGGAGTTACCGGCCTAATAGTGCAGCATGAAACCATGATTGGCTCCATTATTCAACGATCTCACCAATTAAAGCATCAAGCAAGATTGGAATCAACAAGAACAGAGCAGAAGACAAGCGGGTATTCAGTGCTGCCTACCTGCATTTAACAGGTCTCCCTCTCCTCTCTCTCTCTTGCTCACTACTGCTGGGGGAAGGTGCAGGAGTCTTGGATCTTGGGCAGGGTTTAATCAATGTGGTTTGTGGACTGGATTTGAGGACTCTGCAGTTCATGTTATATATGTTTCTGGTTTCTGGTTACATTTATTTTTGCTATTTCGCACAATTTTTATCAGGGCACTTCAACACCCACTGGGTCTGCGGTCTGCGACTAATGAATGACTCGGTGCAAAATTGAACTGAACTGAGCTACACTGAACATTTCTAGACTGTTTCAAGGATTTTGCAGTTTGATGATTAATAGTCTGTGTTCTATTTGCCTGTTTTTAGCCACTTGCATGTTTTTTTTTGTTCATTGTGTGTTTGATACTCTCTTTGAACAGGTTCCATGTGGTTTCTTTGTTTTGTGGCTACCTGTGGGAAGATGCCTCTCAGAGTTGTATACTACATACATACTTTGATAATAAATGTACTTTGAGTCTTCGTACCGGTAGAAATTTGCAATGGTCTCTGGTGGCATACTAAGTCTTCTCTAACTCCTAATGAAGAGGAGTACTGGCATCCCTTCTTAATAATTGTATCAATGGCTTTGGTCCAAGATAGATCCTTTGAATGTTGATACACAGAAACCTGAAGCTGTTCACCCTTTCTAACACTGATGCCTCAATAAGGATAGGAATGTTCTCCTGACTTCCCCTTTCCAAAACCCACAATCATTTCCTCGGTCTTGCTGATGTTGAGTGTGATTACACACTCAAACGGTCATTCGATCTCACTCCTGTATGCTTCTTCATTGTCATCTGAGATTCTGCCAACAGTAGTGTCGTTGGCAAATTTGCAAGTGGTGTTTGAGCTGTGCCTAGCCACATGGTCGTGAGTATAGACAACGAGGAGCAGTACATAAAGCACACATCCTTGAGGTGTACCTGTGTTGATTGTTAGTGAGAAGGATCATCAAGATAGAGATCACAGAGCAGCCAGATGCTGTACTGATTTTGAATTGAATTGATTTGACTAAATTATTAACATATAGGTGAGGAGTAAAAATCTTTACATTACATCTCCGTCTAAATGTGCCATGTGCAATTTATAGTCATTTATAATAGATAGTATATACAACAGGATAGTCAATATAACTTAGAAATACTGTTATGTCAGCATGAATTAAGCAGTTAGATGGCCTGATGGAAGAAGCTGTCTCCAAGCCTGTTGGTCCTGACTTCTATGTTGTGGTACTGTTTCCCAGAGAGTTGCAGCTATAACAGTTTGTGGTTGGGGTGACTCAGGTCTACAATGATCCTTCAGGCTCTTTTTACACACCTGTCTTTATAAACATCCTGTATAGTGGGAAGTTCACATCTACAGATGCTCTGGGCTGTCCACACCACACTCTGCAGAGTCCTGTGATTGAATACCAGGCAGTGATGTAGCCAGTCAGTAGGCTGTCAATAGTGCCCCTATAGAAAGCTCTTAGGATTTGGGGGCCCACACCAAACGTCTTCAACCATCTGATGTGAAAGAGGCTCTGTTGTAACTTTTTCACCATGCAGCTTGTATGTACAGACCATGTGAGATCCTCAGTGATGTTTATACCAAGGAACATAAAGCTGTTCATCCTGAGTCCTGATGAAGGGTTCCGGCCGGAAACGTCGACTCATCGTTTCCACGGATGCTGCCTGACCTGCTGAGTTCCTCCAGTGTGTTGTGAGTGTTGCTTTGACCCCAGCATCTGCAGATTATTTTGTGTTTACTGTTCATCCTCAACCCCAGATCCATTGATATCAATAGGAGCTAGCCTGTCTCCATTCCTCCTGTAGTACACAACCAGCTCCTTTGATTTTGTGATATTGAGGGAGAGGTTATTTTCTTGACACCACTGTGTCAGGGTAAATCACACAGGCATATGTTTCAAATATTGTGAGACAGCAACATGACCTGGCATGCTTCTGTCCACCATCTGGGGTTCACTCTCACAGTCTTGACTTTAGACCAAGAAACCCCTCCTAGTAAGCGTTGATTTTAGTTCTCTTAAATTCATGGTTCTTCCCAGTGGGCCCTTTGTGGTATATGCATCACTTTTATTTGGATATCCCTTGAGACATCTAAAGACAGTGTAAGAAACTGAATTACTTCTGAACTTCCACGCAGTCCAAGAGAGATCATTAAGAACATGTTTCTTCTTTAGATCTGGCAGCATGTTCGGTTCAATGGGTTGATGGACATAGTATTATGAACAAAAAAAAAATTGGAAAATGAATAACATTTTGATTCAGTTGTTAACCTTATCTCATGACTGAGTAAAATTCTTTTTTGGAGGAATTAGGATCTACACTGTCTGGAAAAGAATTGGAGTGAAAGCCAGTGGAGCAGTTCTGGGGTAGCAGGCTGCGTCAAGCTGGATTTCTGGCAAATGCCAATAGATGCTACAATCCTAGGTTTATAAAATTCTGATAGGTAAATATGGCAAAGAAAATTGAGCAAAGGCAGTTGTGCAGAAATGGAGCTGAGGAGGAAACCAACAAACTAAGGAAAAAGAAAGCGTCCTGCTATAGGTACCTTTCAAACCTACTGATGCTCAAGAATAGTTTTGAAGAACACTCACTGGCCATTTCGTTATGTTCTCCTATACTGCTGCTTGTTAATACAAATATATAATCAGGCAATCATGTGGCAGAAACTCAAGGCACAAAAACATGCAGACATGGTCTTTGACCAGTGGCCAATCCAGATGTCAAGTTTTAAGAGGAGGGGACCTCAATCAGGTTCACTACCATTGTTTGAGTGGACAGAAACAAAATGGAGATCTTGAGGCTTTAGTTCTTTGAGGCTTCTGTGAAGAGAGACTTCAGTCAGAGAAAGCAAAAGAAAAGAAAAGCTCAAGTTTTTTTCCTTCCCTTATTTATATCTGCTCATTCATTTTACCCTCTACCTTCACAAGCCTTACAGGGCCTGCTGCAGTGAAATAACTTCACAGCGTGATACAGACACCATCATGATTCACGGTAGGGATGGTGTGTTTTTGATAATGTGTGGTGTTTGGCTTACACCAAACAGCATTTGGTCAGATGGCCAAAAAGCTCAATTTTAATTTCATCAGACCATAGAACTTTCTTCCAGCTGACTTCAGAATCTCCCACATAACTCCTGCCCAACTCAGCCGAGATTTCATGAGCATTTTTTTTTTGAACGGTGGCTTTATCTTTGGCACTCTCCCATAAAGCTGCGACTGGTGAAGCACCTGGCCAACAGTTATGTGCATAATCTCTCCCATCTCAGAATATTAAGGCTGAGAGGAAAATAGGATCAGCCATGATGAAATGGCGAAGCAGACTTGATGGTCCAAATAGCCTAAATCTGCTCCTATATCTTAAGGTTTTTATGATCAAAAGGTTCACTGTTGTTCAGACTAAGTATCAAAATGGGGAAGAATTATGATCTAAGAGGAATGATTGAATGAGTAGCTCAGATGTTGCTATTCTGCTGGCATTTTCACATTTAACAGTCTCTCAAGCTTAGGCCATAAGACCAATTTATAAAGGGTGGCACAAAAAACAAAATAGTGGATTCTGTTTAATTGGGAAACATCAAGACCAGTACTTTTTGACCTAATTAAGTGGCTGCCCTAGTTAGCTGAAGTTTCATGGAAACATTCTAGTTAAGAAGTATAAAAAAAGACAAACTAAGCAACCAGTTATGTATTCAAATGAAATACAGAACAGGTTAGAGCACTGCCAATAGTACTGAAGTATTATAAAATGTTGTATTTGTTCCTATTACTTATTAACAGAGGAATTCATCAAATATATGCTATCGTGTTCTTTTGATTGACTGTAAATGAACAAAATCAGTGCAGAGTAGTGCAGATAATGGACCGCCTTCATACTATGCTATCAACAATTACATTCCTCCAAATCTTCATTTTCTTTGTAACATTCAAGATGATTGTTGCTATCTTTGTTTTTTTCATTTGTCCTAACATGAAGTAATTAAGTCAATTCATTTTCACCTCCAGCCATTTCTGACATCTGCAAGCCTGAATGCTTGAAACCATAGTGAACAAAACTGTTCCGAATTGTCTTACAGCTTATTTTTCGCCAACCATCAGTGACAAACATCACTGCTCTTTGAACACAAACATATGGAACTGATGCTATTTAATGGTTTAGCATCTAATGGCCACACAAGTGCACATGGCATGCTGGTTAGAATCTGTCTCTTGACCCAATTATATGGCATAGTGTCCCAAGTAAACATGAAATCCTGGCAATTTTCTTACTCAGCTTTTATTCTCTAAGAGTTGTCCCAAAATAAGTGGCTACACTGATTAACTGATGACCCAATTAACCAGAATCCACTGTACATCCTGCCTGCAGCAGTTCAGTGAGATAAAATCCCTTGTTAATAGGAGTCGCCAGAGGATAATGGCCAGACTGATTCAAGTTGACAGGAAGGCGACAGTAACTCAAATAACCACATGTTACAGCAGTGATGTGCAGAAGACTATATCTGAATGAGCAAGATATTTAAGCCTGAAGTGGATTGACTACAGCAGCAGAAGACTATGAACGTACACTCAGTGACCACTTTATTAGGTACAGAAGGTACCTAATTACATTGCCAATGAATATATAGTTGCTGTTGGTAATGTTGGATTCTCGAAAACAAACGTTCCCGACAAGTGTCCGCAGGCAATAATATTGTAGCCGATTACCTGATGATATTCCTTTTCACCACATGTCTTGAGAAATTTAAAAAATAGTCAAGATAGTCTGGATAATTGTTCTGCTACTCTTTGAAAAGATCACATGGGATTTTTCACATCTAACAAGGTCCAAATGAACAGGAGCTCAAAGTGAGGAATATTCATCATGATCTAATGCTCTTGTGACAAATCTATCTCATCTCTCCAATACACACAAATTGCTGCAAGAACTCAGCAGCCAGGTGACATCTATGGAAAAGAGTAAACAGTCGACGTTTCGAGCCGAGACCATTCAACAGGTCTCATATTTTGACAAGTTTCAATCATCTTCAGGTTGTATATTCACACATTGAGCCTTGCAGCTTTGTAAACCGATATCATGGGTACTGAGCACTCGCCCAGATGGCAAACTGTTAGCAACTATGAACTTGTAATGATGTTTTTGACCTGAAATGTTAAGTGTTTATCTTCCTACAGATACTGCTTGCTTGACCTGCTGAGTGTTTCCAGCAATTTCTGTTTATAAGTTTAGATTTCCAGTATCTGCATTTTTGTTTATTTCATTTTTATGCATTGTTAATGCCCGAATTGTCCAATAGCATTGAGTGAAGAGTTTTCCACACTGAGAATACAAACTCCTAATACCACATGATATAGAATTAAGCCAAATGTGAGGGCTAAAATTGAAAAGTGGTTAACATTTTTTTCAAGTTTTATCATAAATATAAATAAACATAACTCAAATCGCAGTTTGCTTCAATGGATCGCATCACAAGATTAATCATATACAGAATTTAATCTTTTGCAGTTAATAATAGCCATTGAATTCTTCAATGCATATCAATTATGCAAGAATATATCAAACAACACCCTGCTGACATGCTGTCTGGCAAGCAATTTGCTGAAGAAGGAGAAAACTATATTTTCCTAAAAACAACATTTTCCCAGGTCAAACCATCTTTTAAGTCAGAGCATTCTGCTTACAACTGTTGTTTATAACATCCCTTCAAACAAGCCTTAGAAACCAAAATCTTGGAATGCACAGTTGGTAAAACTAAGTGTATGCAATAGTTTTGATGATTGCATTTTCCTGACAGAACAATCAAAACGAGGGTTTACAACCCACAAGTGATGAAATCCACAATAAGTTTTTCTTTATCAATCACTATCAAACAATTTGCTAAGCTCTTAGCTGTTCCTCTGCAAACTTTGGAGCAACCACATTTTTGCTGTTGAAGGAGAGAACTGCTTTTAATTGAAGTGCATGCATACTGCTTAATTCTATTTTGAGATAATGGGGTACATGATTCATACCACATGCTGCAAGGACAATGAATCCAGCAACATCATCCATTTTGTGTAGTTCAATTCTGAGGCAACGCGGCAAAACTGAAAATGGGAGAGATGCTAAATTTAGAACCCATTTGTTCCTTCAGGTGATTTAAAAATATTTTTATGGTGTTTTTTTTAAATGAAGAATAGGGGAAAACTCTTGGATGTGCTTGCCAAGAAGTTACCTTCAGCCAAAAATCACTAAAATTCCAGACTGTCAGACCACTAACAGATTTGTGAATGTGATAGTTTGCTAGAGGCTATTTCTTTTTGTACTAAAATCAATCAAAATTAAAATCAAGGGTGAAGTGTAATGAGGGCTGATCCAACATAGCCCATTTTACACAGTTACCCAAATCAGAATTGCCTATGAAAGGCCGGCTGATACAAATTAGTAACCAGTTATCTCTTTGCATCTAAACATATTCTAACTACACAAAGATAGGGAGGGCACCATCAGTACTCCAGTCAAACTGGCTTTTCCTACCAGGGGAGAGGACTCTGGAACCTAAAAGCAAATGAATGCAACCACTTTTAAAATCACTTCAGCGGTGTTTAAAATTCAAAGAACTGTTTAAGACATTCTTAAAAGTAATGTTCAAGTTAATAATATAATAAAATGACAAGCACATCTATGTGTGAGGAATACATTTGGAATTCCACTGGGGCTTTTGATCTTCCTGCAAAGAATTGATAAAAAGAACATATTAAATGTGAAAAGATCATTGGAAAGACTTATATTATGAATAGTTTTATACTTTAGATTTAAACAGAAGTATGTAAATACACTAAAATATACTAAAATTATTTCAGAAGATGTTACCATTTGAGGGTTTTCAATAATTAGATAAAACATAAGCAGTTGAGTCTCTTTCTTTCAGGATTTGGGAGTGCTGTAAGCTTAGGAAAGTTATTATTAGTTACCTGTGGAGAAGATATTGTCTGTTGTGGGAAGTCTATAAACGAAAGGTAATTTCTTACAACCCAAGAACAAACTGGGAGAAATAATTTTATTTTGGGTATTTAGAACATAAAATACAACTTAATGTAGGTTGAAGCAAATACTATAAGGGGATGCATTGCATCTCCATGTTTGAGAAAGGGTTAAAAGGTTATAATCAAACAACTGAATTAGAATTGGAGAAAATTCAAGTGGTACAAAGCACCAACAGTGACCTATTGACTAAACTGCTTGATTCTGTGGTATAGTTCTATACTAAAGATGTATGCCTCCAATGAAGTGATTCTCCAGGGCTAGGTAAATTTGTGTTTGTTTGACAAGGGCTAATGGGCCAATCCAGAGAATTACAGGAGAGTGGGGAGAAAACGATGCTTGGGATGAAATGACTGTTAGAGATTAAATAACCAAGAGGAAGAACAGAGAAATGTTTAAATTGCTTTTAATGCTGATATTTGCATATTGTAATTTTCAATTCACATCTATGCAACCCAAAAATTATATTATTTGAGACTGTTTCAGCAACCAAGTTAACCATGAGATGATCAAATCCCCTTGCGATGGAAGGGTTAAAATTATGCGGTCAGCAGAAAGTAAGTTTAACACTGGAATTTAACATTTTACTTACTTCCAAATGTTTTCTACAGTAGTGTTCAAGGCATCCTGGTTGACACCAATTGCTGGGTGGGTTGTTATTTTATGTCAGCAGCTTCGTCTTTGTGGGACCAAGATGCACATTAACATAAGTTACCTTAGGTTTCAGAAGATGTAGTCAAAGCAGTCACAGTATTAAAGAAGGACGACATTCCCTTTATCTTTGTTTGCCTCTACATTCCCAATGTTTCTTAAAAATTGTGTCCCTTTATTTAACCAGAAGAACGAGGTTTTAAAGGATTAAGATCAATTATTCTTCTGAGCAGTCCCTAAGGTTTCCCTCTTGTTCAATTACCTGCCTCAGTCTCTGAAAATATTTTTAACTTTGCTGATTTAGTGAATTCCCCAGGTTATTAAACTTCTTTCAAAGTTGGAAATGGACCATAAGGGTCAGGAAAGCATAAACCCTTCCATTCCTCCTCTCATCACAGTCATGACTATTTCCTGCCATATGGTCATGTCATTCCAACTGCTGCCATACCTGGTACTATAGCTATTGTACACTTCCTTTCTTTCATTTTGTACTGCACATTAGACTCTGGTGGTCAGGCTAACACTTTGCAATACCAGTGACTGGGGTTGAATTCCTATCACTGTCTGTAAGGAATTTGAATGCTCTCCCCATGACCATGTGGGTTTCCTCCAGGTGCTCCTACATTCCTAAGACACACAGGTTAAGGTTAGTAAGTTGTGGGCATTCTATTTTAGTGCCAGAGTTGTGGCAACACTTACAGGTTGCCCCCAGCGCATATGCGAACAGTGATGCAGTTCACTGAATGTTTTGATGTATGTGACAAATAAAGCTAGTCTTAAATCTTAATTTATCACAAACTTAGTTCTAAAGCTTTCCCCAAAGATTTCTTCAGAACTTACTGCACCCTTCAAATACAATTGCAGCTCATTCTCTTTCAATTGTGTATTTTAGATTTCCCCACAGTGTGTATCCTCCTTTCATCTGTCACTGACTGACCAATGTTTCAATGGATTTGTTTAAATAGCTGATAGACCTCTAAGTCTAAAACAAGCTGAATGAAGTCAAGCCACAGAGGACTTGGACTTGACACCTCAGTGCAATTTATAGATTGGCTGGAAACAGTGCCGCTTTCAAATCAGTTTCACATTGTCAGAGCACTTTCAGCATCATTTTTGAAGATTTGGAGAAAAGATTATCCCACAGATCAACACAAACACTGAAAGGTTTCTTGAAGGAATGATTCTAGTGGAAAGCTGCTGAAGAGGGACAAGGAGGTGCCTATAAACAGAATACATTACACTTTTCCCATCTTTATCTTGTCTTCTGTGTTCTTTTCGGATGTCAATGTGCCAAACATTAGTGTCTAGCCAGCTGAGAGGTCAAGTTTAGCATTCACTTTTCCTCCTCTATCCAAGTGTTAAAAATAAATTACAGGGCTGTAAAGAACCCTGTGCAGGTGTGTGCAGATGGGTGAAGGGTGATTCACTGTCTACACAGTGGCCTTGGCAGCATGTTTTACTCTGTAACATCAAACCATGCAATATATACCCAGCTTCAAATACACACATCACCTATTTTCTGTTTGTTTTGATTTTTTATTCCAAGCTCCCGAGCTATTTCCCCCCCAGTAAATGGATTTTCTTTAATGCTTTGTCAAATCTGAATCTGCAGAGTGTAATAAGAGTAGGGGCGCTTTGCACTCGAATCACACTCACTGGCACCACTCCAGCAATCAATGTAGTGTTTAATGGACTCTGAGCGAGAGGCCTGGGGGTGTTTCAGTCCAATCACTTGTCACTTGATACTGCAGTTCAGAGCTACCTCTGCATGGATTGATACAATTGATGCCACAGCCTCCTAACAGACCTGCTCCAGTCAATTCCTTCAAATAGCTTTGGTTATTTCAAATCCACTGGGGAGAGTCAATTTGAAGAGTACTCCTCAATGCTATACAAAGAATATATATACACTTCCTAGCACCTGGTTCTCTCAAAGCACACTTCACTAGCACAGAAACCAGACAGTCTGATATGTCATTCCTTTTCTCAGCTAAGATTTTCCCTTTATCATAGTTGACAGGACTATGTTCCAATTCCCCTACTTCTGCTCTCACCCTTCCTTCCCTTCCTTTCCTTCCTGGAAATCTTCTCTGACTCTCCATGTTTTATTCCACTAACATTCAGATTCCACAGGTCCTTATCTGGTGCCAGTAACCACATCTTCCTCTTTCCTTTTGTTTCTGCTTTCTAAAGAGACCATTCACTCTGGAGAATACCAGTTCTATTCCTCTGTCACAAACAATATTCACTTAATACTTCTTGCAATTATAAGGACAAAACATCATAAATATTGTAAACAGTAGCTTGATTGTAATTACAGCTCAGTAAGTGACCTCCTATACTTTGAGGAAACTCAGTTTTAGTAGCTGCTTAGCAAATCATCATTTTAACTGTCATTTTAACTATTACCTTCTGGTATTTAGTTCTTATCTTTTATCCTCGCCATCAGCTATACCAATAAACTTTGAATCCAGATTTTATTGTTAAAACTTTCTGGACTTAACATTGAATTCAATAATTTCAGATCATGAGTATTTTCTGATTTAATTTCTGGTTTCCAACATTCAATATTTTTCTTCTATAATTCCTGAAAGTTATTCTGCTTCTCCCATGTACACTTCCTCCGGAATTATTATACACTCAATACCTTTCCACCTACTTTCATCTTAATTGTCATCTCCTTCGTAGTTTACCCAATCACAGAACTCCCTTTCTTTTCCCTTTTCTTTTATCCATACTTCCCTCCACTTAGTCTGTAGCTCAGATTTACTGACTTTTCCCAATTTGAAAAAAAGTATTATCAATCTGAAAGATTAATTCTATTTGTCTCGCCACAAATTCTACTTATGTGCTAACAGCATCTTATTTTTATTTTCAGAAGTTCCAACATCTGCAGGATATTGGTCTTGTGTACTGTTAAACCACTTAGTTGTCTGTCAGTGTTAAACATGACTTTGATGCCAAATAGCATAATTTGGTTTACTCGTTCAAACTGCACTACCTTAATCTCTCCCTGGACGGTGGAGTAAAAAGACATCCTCCATTTTGTAAATATCCACCAATGAAGTATATAGCTAAATATATATAAAAAACTTCTTTGGAAATTGGATATATTAAATAGATATCAGTAATATCCTCAGAGAATCAAAGTCTAAGGTTAATTTGTAAAGCCTGCATGAAATTAATATTCATTTTATTTGATTTAGTTTGTCATGAGAGGAAGAATATACTAGTAACTGAGAATGTGCAGGATTTTGTAGAGAACATAGAACACAGAGATCTATTGCAAATTACAGGCCCTTCAACCCACAATGTTGTGCTGACCATGTAACCTACTCTAGACACTGCCTAGAATTTCCCTAGTACATAGCCCTCTATTTTTCTAAGCTCCATGTACCTATCTAAGAGGCTCTTAAAAGACCCTATTGTATCCTCCTCTACCACTATCGCTGGCAGTGCATTCCACGCACCCTCCACTCTGTGTGGAAATACTTACCCCTGACATCCCCTTGGTACCTATTTCCAAGACCTTAAAACAATGCCCCCCTCATGTTAGCTATTTCAGCCCTGGGGAAAAAGCCTCTGGCTATCCACACGATCAATGTCCCTCATCATCTTATACATCTCTATCAGGTCACCTGTCATCTTCTGTCGATCCAAGGAGAAAAGGCCAAGTTTACTCAACCTATTCTCATAAGGTACGCCCTCCAATCCAGGCAACATCCTTGTAATCCTCCTCTGCACTCTCTATAGTATCTACATTCTTCCTGCAGTGAGGTGACCAGAACGGAACACAGTACTCCAAGTGGGGTCTGACCAAGGTCTTAAATAGCTGTAACATTACCTCACGGCTCTTGAACTCAGTCCCACGGTTGACGACTGCCAACACACCATACACTTTCTTAACGCTGTCAACCTGCACAGCAGCTTTGAATTTCCTATGGACACAGACCCCCAAGATCTCTCAGATCCTCCATGCTGCCAAGAGTCTTCCAATTGATATTACTGCATATTCTGTCTAAAATGGAGGCCTATAGTTATAAGGGGAAATTGGATGGGTTTTAGTTTTTAATTTGAATGGAAGAGGCTGAATGGTAACCATATAGAGGTTTATAAAAGTATGAAGGTATCAATAAGATAAATATTCAGATATTCCTCACCAGGACAGTGGAGTCTAGAAGTGAGGTATGAAGTGAGAAAGGAGTAATTTAAAGGAGATCTTAGAGTTACGTCTTTTTTTCCAAATTCAAAGTTCTAAATAAATTTCTTATCAAAGTACATATATGCTATCATATAAATAGCCTGAGATTCATTTTCTTGCAGGCATTCACAATGAAAAAACTATATGCAAACAAAGACTGACAAACAACCAATGTGTAAAAGATGACAAGCTGTGCAAATACAAGAACAACAAATAAAAATAAACAAATAAATAAATAATATTGAGTATATTGGTTGTCACGGGTAGAATTGAAATATACACAGCTCAGAACACTACTAGCATCATGGTCAATCTTTTGATTCCTCCTCTGCTCCAAAACTGCCTTGAGCTGCTGCCTTTTCTACTTGATCAGGGAATGAAAGGCAATGTCTTGGTGCAATTAAATCACACTAGGAAGAATAGCAAGTCACCATGGACTAAATTAGCCAAAGGACCTGTTCTGTGCTGTGGTGCTCTGTAACTCTAGTCATGGAAAACATTGGTCATGTCCACAGGATAGGGCCTTAAATTGGAAAAGGGTTACTTTGGGGGAAATTAAGTAGATCTAGCAGAGGTTAATTGGGTGTCAGCCTGTTTGAAAGGAAATGAATAAATGGCATGTGGGAGGTTTTTCTAAGAGTGTGATATCATGTGTCTAGGAACAGAATGTTCCACTTGGGTGAAAGGTAAACCAGACATGTTTAGGGAAACTTGGGTAATGAGAGATATTGAGGTTCTTGCGTGACCTTGTCAAAGGTCTTGTTAAAATCCATTTGGACAACATCCACTGTTTTGCCTTCATCAGCTTTCTTGATAACATCCTTGAAAAGCTCTATAAGATTACTAGACATGACTTACCACAGACAAAGCCATATTGACTACCCTTAATCAATATAGGACCCATGACTTTGCTGCTGCATTGCCTCACATCCATAGATTCTGCGTCCATCTCCTGAGTCAATAGAGATGCAAAATACCCATTGATATCCCATCTCTTGTGACTCCACACATAGATTACCAATAATAACTTTGACAAGAAATTTACTTAGAGATTTGAATGAAAATACACAGCGCTTGATCAGTAATTTGCAGATGACAGAAAATTAGGAGGTTGAAATTCAAATGGGAATTTGTTTATTATTGTCATATGTACCAGGATACAAGGACAAATTTGTCTTTTAAACTGTCACACTGTCAGATCAATTCATTACATTGGGGTAATACAGCTACAGAAAAAGTTCAGTTCAAGTAGACAGGAAGATGTAATGCAATGTTGGAAAGTGTATGGTCATGCACTTTGGTGGAAGTAATAAATAGACAGACTATTATTTAAGCAACACAGAATTTTCAGCATCTGCAGATTTCCTTGTGTTTGCATTTTTAAAAACACTATTATTTAGATGGGGAGAGAATTCAAAATGCAGAGATGCAAAGGGACTTGGGAGTCCTTGTGCAAGATACCCTAAAGGTTAACCTCCAGGTTGAGTCAGTTGTGAAGAAGGCGAATGCAATGTTGGCATTCATTTCTAGAGGTATAGAATATAAGAGCAGGGATGTGATGTTGAGGCTCTATAAGGCACTCATGAGACCACACTTGGAGTATTGTGTGCAGTTTTGGGCTCCTTATTTTAGAAGGGATATACTGACATTGGAAAGGGTTCAGAGAAGATTCATGAGGATGATTCCAGGTTACCATATAAGGAACGCCTGGCAGCTCTTGGTCTGTATTTCCTGGAGTTCAGGAGAATGAGGGGGATCTCATAGAAACATTCTAAATGTTAAAAAAGCCTGAACAGATTAGATATGGCAAAGTTATTTCCCATGGTAGGGGATTCTAGGACAATAGGCAGGCAAGTGGGAATGACTAGAAGAATTGGATAAGACCAAAATTGAATGGCGGAGCAGACTCAATGAGCCGAATGGCCTACTTCTGCTCCTATATCGTACTGTCTTATGGACTAATAAAGAAAAGAGTGAAGTGATCCATTTTGGAAAGTCTACTGTGTGTAGGACATATAATATGAATGCTATGGCACTAGGTAGCTTAATAGAACAGGGGAGCCTAAGAGTAGCAGTGTAGTATGCTCTGTAACACGTAGGCAGGGCAGTGAAAATGGTGTTCAGCATGCTGGCCTTCATCAGTTGGGGCATCGTGTATTGGAGTTGGGATATTATGTTGAAGTTGTATAAGTCATTAGTGAGACTCCACTTGGAGTATGATATACAGTTTTGTTCACCCTGTTTTAAGAAAGATGTGGTTAAGCTGAAGAGAATTCAGAAAAGATTTACAAGGATGTTGCTGGGACTAGAGTCCCTGGATTATATGGAGAGGTTGCCCGGGCTATACGTTTATTCTTTGGAATATAGATCGATGAAAGATTTGAAAGGGACTTGAGGGGTACCTTTTTTATGCAGAGTGTGGTGCATATATGGAACAAGCTGTAAGAATAAGTAGTTGAGGTAGGTACAATTGTATAATTTAAGGAGCATTTGGATAGTGTAAAGGAGGAAGGATCTTAGAGGGATATGGGACAAATGCAAGAAATTGTGACTAGCTGGATTGACCCTGTGGCTGGCATGGTCTCCTTGGGCCGAAGGGCCTGTGTCTGTGCTTTATTACTCCTTGATTCTATTTATTTATTGATGTATTTTACTTTTCTGGGTATCCACTTTATGGTTGGAAATCTCAATATAGTAAATGGCATAACAAATCCAAAATGCACAAGATACTAGAGAAACAGTTTGTGTATATGCAGAGATACAGCTTAAAAACTATTTGAAGGACCACTCTGCTCTGTCTAGCAGAATTAGTCCTTACTCTTAATAATTTCTCCTTTGGCTCCTCCCACTTCCTCCAAACTAAAGGTGTAGCCGTGGGCATCTGCATGGGTCCTAGCTATGCCTGTCTTTTTGTTGGCTTTGTGGAACGATCTATGTTCCAAACCTATTCTGGTATCTGTCCCCCACTTCTCCTTTGCTACATCGACTACTGCATTGGCGCTCCTTCCTGCACGCATGCTGAGCTCGTTGACTTCGTTAACTTTGCCTCCAACTTTCACCCTGCCCTCAAGTTTACCTGGTCCATTTCTGACACCTCCCTCCCCTTTCTAGATCTTTCTGTTTCTATCTCTGGAGACAGCTTATCTACTGATGTCTACTATAAGCCTACTGACTCTCACAGCTATCTGGACTATTCCTCTTCTCACCCTGTCTCTTGCAAAAATGCCATCCCCATCTCGCAATTACTCCATCTCCGCGGCATCTGCTCTCAGGATGAGGCTTTTCATTCCAGGACAAGGGAGATGTCCTCCGTTTTTAAAGAAAGGGGCTTCCCGTCCTCCACCATCAACTCTGCTCTCAAACGCATCTCCCCCATTTCACACACATCTGCTCTCACTCCATCCTCCCGTCACCCTACTAGGAATAGGGTTCCCCTGGTCCTCACCTACCACCCCACCAGCCTCCGGTTCCAACATATTATTCTCTGTAAGTTCTGCCACCTCCAACGGGATCCCACCACTAAGCACATCTTTCCCTCCCCCCACCCCCCCACTTTCTGCAGGGGTCGCTCCCTACGCGACTCCCTTGTCCATTCGCCCCCCCCCCCATCCCTCCCCACTGATCTCCCTCCTGGCACTTATCCTTGTAAGCGGAGCAAGTGCTACACATGCCCTTACACTTCCTCCCTTACCTCCATTCAGGGCCCCAGACAGTCCTTCCAGGTGAGGTGACACTTCACCTGTGAGTCGGCTGGGGTGATATTCTGCGTTCAGTGCTCCCAATGCGGCCTTCTATATATTGGCGAGACCCGACACAGACTGGGAGATCATTTCGCTGAACACCTACACTCTGTCCGCCAGAGAAAGCAGGATCTCCCAGTGGCCACAAATTTTAATTCCACATCCCATTCCCATTCTGATACGTCTACCCACGGCCTCCTCTACTGGAAAGATGAAGCCACACTCAGGTTGGAGGAACAACACCTTATATTCCGTCTGGGTAGCCTCCAACCTGATGGCCTGAACATTGACTTCTCTAACTTCCACTAATGCCCCACCTCCCCCTCGTACCCCATCTATTATTTATTTATATACACACATTCTTTCTCTCTCTCTTTCCTTTTTCTCCCTCTGTCCCTTTCACTATACCCCTTGCCCATCCTCTGGGTTTTTCCCTCCCCTCCCCCTTTTCCTTCTCCCTGGGCCTCCTGTCCCATGATTCTCTCATAACCCCTTTGCCAATCACCTGTCCAGCTCTTGGCTCCATCCCTCCCCCTCCTGTCTTCTCCTATCATTTTGGATCTCCCCCTCCCCCTCCCACTTTCAAATCTCTTACTAGCTCTTCCTTCAGTTAGTCCTGACGAAGGGTCTCGGCCCAAAACGTCGACTGTACCTCTTCCTATAGATGCTGCCTGGCCTGCTGCGTTCACCAGCAACTTTGATGTGTGTTGCATGAAGGAATGCTTTGTTTACAATTTGATGCAGATCCTTTTGATGTTGCCAAGTTTCAGAATTTGTGAATAGAAGCTTCATTTAGAAAGAAATATCCTTTAGGCCATATAAATATTATTGGAACTTCTGTTATGTGTCTTGACTGGATATGTCATTGGTAATTAACACGCAAGGCACTGAAAATTTCAGATTCCACATTAACTGAGATATTAATTGGACGACAGAGCATTGATACGTAATGCCTCAAACTATGTGGAATTATTAATAATGGCCTCGATGTGCCTGCATGTACAGCATGTATCTTCACATATCAGTCCATAGTTGCTAAATGAATAATCAGGGTGACAGAACACGTTTTAACAAGGAAAGAGATTAGTTCGGGTGACAGAGTGGAGATAATTCTCTACCAAAAGAGGCGTAAGGCGCACTTTCCCTCTGCTAACTTGCAGGTCACCCTTGGGCAAGATGAGGCACCTGCTTAGCCCCCCAGCTCAGGGTCACATGAAGTCATGGGAGTAGGTGAGTGATGGTTATTTTATGAGTGGCTGGTGCATATCCCAAGTTGTGGTTATGCAACCACTGGCACTATGCAGACAATCTCTGAGGAGTATTGATATTGGCTTGGGTCACCCTTATTGTAAAGACACTGCCCAGAGGAAGGCAATGGCAAACGACTTCTGTAGAAACATTTGCCAAGAGCAATTATGGTCATAGATAGAGAAAAGAATAAGAACAACAGCGTGAAGGGGGTCTTCCTCACAGGAAATGATCAGATTAAAGAAAGATGGAAAACCATGATCACCCATGTGATATGACACAACACATAATGATGATAGAACTCAGAACCTATAGAAGAGTACAGCACAGGAACAGGCCATTCGGCCCACAATGTTGTGCTGAACCAGATAAAAAGCAAATCAAAAACATCCAAGCATTAATCCCTCCAGTTTGCACCCTGTCCATACCCCTCCATCTTCCTTACATCCAAATGCTTATCCAAATATCTTTTAAAAGCCTCTATTATATTTGCCTCTGCCATCATGCCAAGCAGGGCATTTCAAACATCCATGACTCCCTGTGCAAAAAATTTACCCCTCATATCTCCCTTGAACATAACCCCTCTCACCTTTAATGCATGCTCTCTTATATTAGATATTTAATGAGAGATTAGTGTTAACTCTCAACATTTTCACAAATGCATGTTATAATCTTACATACATAAATATTACCTATTTCCATGAAGCATAGATGGCCTTGATGGTCATTGAATATGAAGGCAAAACTTCTGAGCAGCACATGGTAAACCTTTAGAATGTGGATTGCAACATCTGGAAGTCAGAAGACTATCAAACAAATAAAAGAAAACTTTTAGCTTAGGACCATATGATCACATCATAGCAAATCTAACTGCTAAATGCAACTGAGTGAGTCGCATTTGTAGACAGGGAAGTCATTGGTGTGAGAGACTGTATGAATGTATGCGTGTGCAAGAGGAGAGTAAATATTTGTTCCACAGTGTTTGTATTACAGCTTGTGCAATCATGTAATGTGGTTTCAGATACACATCAGCTTAAAGATTCATCTCAAATGACTGTAAAATGCATTATTGACCAGTAAAATACCTCCAATGGAATAATAACTATGCTTCAACCAGTTTCAATTCCCAAGGCATGAATAAGTTTGGTAGCATAATCTGACATTGTAAATTGCCCCTAGTACAAGGGGTGATTGATAACTTCGTAGCCTAAGGTAGAAGAAGTCAATTTTAGAAAACCTAGCACATTTATTTTTCCTATATTTACACACTATGTCCAGCGGTCATGGAGCATACAGATCCCTTCTTTGTAGAAGTCGGCGTGTTGGACCTCCGGAAAGTGGTCCACACCCACAGCAGGGGTGATTGATAAGTTTGTGGCCTAGGTAGAAGGAGATGAGTTATTAACTTAAACTTTCTGCATTTTCACTCAAAGAATTGAACTGCACGTGCACGTATAACTCAGATCCTTCTACCTAAGACCAGAAACTTATCAATCACCCCTGCTGTGAACCACCTGGAGGTCAAAGACACTCTTGTTACATGCACGCGCAGTTCAACTCTTTGAGTGATAATGCAGAAAATTTGAAGTTCATAACTTATCTCCTTCTACCTTAGGCCACAAATTTATCAATCACCCCTGCTGTGGACCACTTCTACAAAGAAGGGATCCATATGCTCCACGACCGCTGGACTAAGTGTGTACATGTAGGAGGGGACTATGTTGAAAAATAAATGTTCTAAATTTTATTTGTGAGTTATTGCACACTTATTTACAAACCTACAATGTGAAATTTAAGTGGATGGACATTTGAACTGATGTCACCCAGATCTGCAGCAATGGCAACTGTGATTGACTTCAAAAACACCACCATCTTATTGGATTGATTATTTAGCCTAACATGAGATCTGGACAGAGTTAAAACTTCTATCAGTTTTATGTAAGTAAATCCTATTTAGCTTGAATTAACTCCTGGTGCTCCTGCCCATTTTCTTTTTTGCATTAATTTGAGGATCTTGTTGACACTGTTAAGTGCAGCATTTATTACCTTTAACTAATTGGCCCTGAGGAAAAAAAAACAGTGAGGTGCCTTCTTGAACTACTGCAGTCCTTTGAGGGAAAGTATTTCCACATTGTTTTATTGGGAGAGAGTTCTAGGATGTTTTCTCAATGATATTTATTGATGGCCAGTACATTTCCAAGTCAGAATGATACAGTCTTAGCAGTGTTTTCCCCTTGATGTCATTGGCTTCACTTTGACTTAGCCTCACTGAACTGGCACTTAATGAAACACTGCCTTAATGCCAAGGGCAGTCATTTACGCCTTTTGACCTGAATTTTGCTCTTTGATCCACGTTTGTGAAGTAGCTTACATAGAACAAATTAGCATCAGTCAGCGTATTACCTATTACACGTTGCATCACTGGAGTGGCACAGTTGTGTAGCAATTCACATCACACTATTACAGTGGTAGCGAGTGGAACTCAATTCTGCTGCTGCCAGTAAGGAGTTTGTATGTTCTCCCTGTGACTGCTGGGGTTTCCTTCAGCTGCTCCAATTTCCTCCCACATTCCAAAGACTTACAAGTTAGTAAGCTAATTGGTCACATGAGTGTAAGTGGCCAGTGAGAGCTCATTGGGCCAGAAGAGTCTGTTACCATGTTGTGTCTCTAACTAAATTAATATATTTCTTGGTAGAACTGTTGATGGCACATACTATCAGTTTTCTGGTGACAGAGGATAAACTAAAAAGGGCAGTAATTTTCCTGGTTGTATTTGTCTTTTTTTTGTGTGAACCAACAAATTTTTCCCTTTTTTGTGTGAACAAACATATCTGGGCTATTTTCCATGGTTGACACTTGACTGCAAATGCTTCAGACTCTCTCTAGCATTCACTTGTTGGACCCTGCCATTACTGAGCATGGGGATGTTCCTGGATCCACTTCCTCCACTACTCAGCAGTAAGTATGTTACAATACTACTAGTTCGATTAGTTCTGTCATAGCCTGCTGTTCAGTATATATGCTCTGTTGCAGTTCCATAAGGGTGCTTTGCTTATAAGGGGATTTGCCATGCCTTAATCTCATACTGACAGTCCACAGTGTCTCATGGGAGCCTTGTTTCATATGGCCAGAGCTGTTTAGGACAACTGTTGTGCCACATAACAATAAAGAGTGTCCTCAGTGTGAAGACGGAACTTCATCTGTGCAATGATTGCACATGACAACTTCTACCGAATCGTTCATCAACAGATACATCTGCTTGAGTAAACTGGTAAATATGACCTAATCCCTTATCTTAGTTTGATAACCAGCTTTCAGACCTAACCTTTTTTGTACAACCTTGTCTTTTTATTTAACTGAGCTGACTTTCTGTACCATTTCATGCTCATGCAAATACCATCCGTGATTTGTGACTTACAAATTTACCAAGCTTTAGAACTTCATGTTTATTTGGTTTGGTCAAAAGGTAACTTAGTATGTTGGTTAAACAATGTCTGCAGATTTATGCAGAGAAGAGTGTGAAGAAGATGATAAGACAACAATATTAAACATCCCTGTAGCAGAAATAAGATTTTGTTTTGCAGCCAAGTTAACGCCCTGTTTATCATTCCACCACATAAACACGATGACAAGAGGCTCAATTTCCAATCAGAGATGCTGGAATCTGGAGTAACATACAAAATGGAGAACTCAATGAGTCAGGCAGCATCTATGGAGTGGGAGGCAGAGCTAAAGATGTCATCAGTAGGCAACTTCTCCCAGCCCATCTGCAAAACAGTTTAATTTCTTCTTCTCTCAAATGCCTCCTTTTTTCTTTTCTATGTAGCTGGGGTCCTGTTGGATTCCATAATGTACAGCTGCACTCAAACTGTGTTTCTTCACGGGGGGGTGGGTTCCTGTTCCTGGAGCTCGCAAATTGGCCGCGTTTCAATATCTCCAGGAGCGGCCAGGAAGATGGCGCCTTCAGGGTGCAGCCTTGCACAGTCCTGTGGACGACTTGATTCCCTGTCGGTGTCGCCAGCTCAAGTGTTGTGAGACATCAGAACATTGAGACCGCTGTCGGAGGCCTCTGCACTCGGGTGATTATTCTCTCTCTCTCTCTCTCATTAGAGACAGAGAGGCTGTGGCTTATCAAACTGTTTGAATGACAGTAGTTTTTGATAGACTGTTGATCATTGTCTCTCTTTGGGGGCTTTCTGTTGCTTGAATGGTGGGTGGTGGGGGTGCTGATGCTTTCTGCTGGAATCGGGGGGAGAGGGTGATGCATTTGCTGCTGCTTGTTTGTGGGAGGGTGGAGGGGGGCTTTGGGGTTCTTACATTTTTTCTGTCATTTATTGTTTGGGTTTTCTCTTCTGTTTCAAGGATGTCCATGCAGAGTGGGAATTCCAGGTTGTAGATTGTCGTCGTCGTGGCTATCCCTCGAGGTCGAGGATCATGGTCTTCATTCTGAAGAAGTAGCCCACAGAGCGAAGACGCCTGTGCATGTATTTGTTTAACGTGTACTTGATGTTGCACTCCAAGAAGCACACAATACTTCACAAATCATCCAACTGATTCCAATGGCATGGAAACCACGACCATTGGAGCTGATGGATTTGTTGCAGCCTTCATCCGCCTTCACAGCCGTTGAATTCGAAGTAAGTTTGTCCACCTGTTCCACCGTTGAGGTCTTGGTTGGATTGTTCTTTGCCAGGGACCTCACCCTTGACCTTACCGCCATGGGTGACCCTACCAGGAGCATAGCTCCAGACGCATCGCTCTCAGTATCACAGGACCACACGAGCTTCTCCACCACAACAAGGTGACAATCCATGGAGAAGTGTAGATTGTATACATTGTCTGATATTAAATGGAACCATTGAAGCAATAAACCATTGGAGGGAAATGGACAGTCGATGCTTAGGGTTGAGATCCTGATAAAGGATCCTTTTTATTCAAGGAAAAGTAGATCCACTATGCCTCCAGGAGTAAATCATAGATGCAAGGAAGAATGTACTTCGTTCATAAAATCAGGCACTAATGGATGACTAATGGAAAATTATCCCTTCAGTTATCTTTCACCTTAATTCTTTTCCTTTCCTAATGCTACAGTTTCATGATATATTTCTCAAGTAGCTATACCTGGTGTGAGCACTCAAGAGGCTAAAACTCAGAGCTGTTCTAAGCTGATATTTATGCATATTCTTTTCGTTAGGGATGTTAGGTATCTCTCCCTAGTTCAATGGTTGAAAATCAAAACATAATATACCAAATAAATTCAGATCAATCTGCTCTGATTGGAAACTGAGCCTCTTGTCATCTTGTTTATGTGGTGGGATGATAAACAGGGCGTTAACGTTACCAACTTGGCTGCAAAATGAAATCTTGTTTCTGCTACAGAAATGTTTAATATTGTTGTCTTACCATCTTCTTCACACTCTTCTCTGCACAAATCTGCAGACATTGTTTAACCAACATACTAAGTCACCTTTTGACTAAACCAAATAAACCTGAAGTTCTAAAGCTTGGTAAATCTACAAGTTACAAGCTAAGTGTTGATGTATTATACATTTCAGTGCCAATACTTGTCTTTAGAGACAAACACTGTTTTCTTGAATAGTTGAATAATCTTTATTTTCAAATCTGTTTACATTTCAAAGAACAAATTGTCAAATGAGATTTTTTTTTAATAGACTTTGGTCAAAGATTTGAACAATTTAAATAAAAATGCCAACAGCTCAGAGAAACACGAAATAAAATGAAATTTCCAATGACACTTCGGTTGTTGGCAGAATCTCAGCTAGCAATGAGGAGGTATATGGGAGTGAGATAGATTTATTGGCTCATTGGAGTTGTAAAAACAACCTCACAATCAACATAAGCAAGACCATGAAATTGCTTGTAGACTTCAGGAAGGGAAATTTGGGAGAACACAATCCAGTTCTTATTCAAGGGTCAGTAGCGGAAAGGGTGAGCAGCTTCAAGTTCCTTGGCATTAACATCTTGGAGGAATTATCTTGGGCTCCAAACCATGAAAAGGCTTGAGTCTATGATTCTATGAGTCTAAGTCAAGCCTGCTGCTTTACTTCATTAAGAGTTTGAGGAGATTTGGTGTGACAATGACTCTTACAAATGTTTCTTGATGTATGGTGGAGAGCATTCTGACTGGTTGCGTCACTGTCTGGTACAGCGGCTCCAGTGTGCAGAATTGAAAGAGATTGCTGAGGAGTGTAGACTCAGCCTGTCCCATCATGAGCACAACTGTCCCCACCATCAGGACATCTTCACCAGATGGTGCCGCAAGAGGACAGCAACCATCAGTAAGGGCCCTCACCATCTGGGTCATGGCTTCTTCCCTTCACTACCATGGGGAGGAGCTACAAATCATGAAGACCTGCACCCAACATTTTAGCAACAACTTCTTCCCCTCTGCCATTAAATCTCTGAATAGTCCATGAACACCACCTCATTATTCCATTTTTGCACCATTAATTTATTTTTTGTAACTATAGTCACTTCTATGTTTTGCACTGTACTGCAGCACAACAACATATTACATGACATACAGAATGTCAGTGATAATAAACCTGATTCTGATTCTGATATGATTCCAAGCCGAGATCCTTCTTCAATCCTAGAGAAAGAGCTTGGCCTGAAATGTTTATTCCTTTCTGTAGATGCTGCCTGACTTGCAGAGTTCCTCCAGCATTTTATGTGTGTTGCTTTGGATTTCCAGCATATGCAGAATTTCTTGTGTTTCTGAAATGATATTTATATATCACATATGTGTCTAGACAATTTTATTTTATATTTCCCCATCACAGTAGGACTATAAAGGCCATGAAATAAATTTATTTTGGTCTGCAGAACTTCCTAGATATTATTATGATCTGAAGTTTTCCTTTTTCCTATGTTTTGCCTGTGTCACAGTTTGAGTGCTAAATATATCCTCGTAGATATACTGTAGACAACCCCAGATTCTTGATTCAAACAGAAACTCAAAATAAAATATTTTTAAAACTTTTGGGTCAGAAGCATAATTTTCACACTTTTTCTCACTTTTCACCATTAATATACAGCAGGGCTTACTGGATCTTCATCAAGGTTTGCCTCTCTTCACAGCCTAAATGTTCGGAGACCACTTGCAGTGCCACATCTATTGCAGGGTGGGATCATCTTTCACTATAAATGAAGAGTAAAAAATTGCAATCATTTGTCTGGCTTACAAGTGCAGCAGCTGGTGTATTTATCCAATGGAGCCAACAAGACCATCAATGGAAGTGCTAATGGTTTTGAAGCAATCTGCATTCATTTACGTACATTCATTTGCTGCCAAAGTTGTTTCTATTTTGTTACAGCGTTGACAGTAAGAGTTTATGTAAAAAATGGTATATATTATAAATAGAATCCATTATGAGAAGTAATGGCAGCAGCTGTGTAAGCTGTCAAAGACTTTGAAGGCTTTAATACATATTTCTGAGAAATCCATCCCCAGTCAGTGGCACCAGGCAGACAATGTTAGGGTTTCAGGAGAAATAACTCTCAACCTTTTATCTTTTCTCTTCTCGTCATCCTGGGATCAAATAGTCCTGCCAAAAGAAGCACAAATGCACTTTCATTTCTTCCAGCCTAGCTTATTGTATTCACTGTTTGCAATGTGGCTTCTTCTACATTAGAGAAACCAAATACAGCATTGGAGACTTGTCAAGAATTATCTTCACTCAGTATACTTGAACAACACAGGGCTCCCAATTGCTTCCCAGTTTCTCCAGCTCACTCCCACTACTTCTCTGTGGACCTCTGCACTGGTAAAATGATGCCCAATATAAGCTCTAGAAACAACACCTCACCTTCTATCTGGATGCATTGTTGCCTTCCAGACTCAGGATCAATTCTCCAACTTACAATGACTTGCCTTCTAAGGCATGTGAGGCAGCTCTTCACAGGTGAATCAATTGGCACAATTTATTGTATCCAGTGGTCCCGGTGTAGCCTTCTTCACATCAGTGAGACCCAATGCAGATTGGGGGAAATCGCTTTGTCAAGCACCTTTTCTCTGTCTGCCATATCAGCAGGAATCTCTCAGTGACCTGCCAGTTTAATTTTTCACTTCCCACTCCCATACTGATATATCTGCCTAAAGTCTCCTCTACAGCCAAGTTGAGGCGAGGCTCAGAATCAGAATCGGGTTTAACATCACTGGTACATGTTGTGAAATTTGTTTGCAGTATATGATAATAAAAAAACTATAAATTACAATAAGAAATATGTATATAAATCAATTTAATAAGTTTTGCAAAAAGAGAGTAAAAAAGAAAATAAAATAGTGAGGTAGTGTACACGAGTTCATTGTCCATTCAGAAATGTGATAGTAGAGGGAAAGAGGCTGTTCCTGAAACTTTGAGTGTGGGTTTTCAGGCTCTTGTACATTTTAAATCCACATCCCATTCCCATTCTGATATGTCTATCCATGGCCTCCTTTACTGTAAAGATGAATCCACACTCAGGTTGGAGGAACAACACCTTATATTCCATCTGGGTAGCCTTCAACCTGATGGCATGAACATTGACTTCTCTAACTTCCATTAATGCCCCTCCTCCCCTTCTTACCCCGTCCCTTATTTATTTATTTTTTTTTCCCTTTTTCTCTCTTTCTCTTTTTTCTCCCTCTGTCCCTCTCACTATAACTCTTTGCCTGCTCTCCATTTTCCCTCCCCCTTTCTTTCTCCCTAGGCCTCCCATCCCATGATCCTCTCCCTTCTCCAGCCTCGTATCCCTTTTGCCAATCAACTTTCCAGCTCTTAGTTCTATCCCTCCCCCTCCTGTCTTCTCCTATCATTTTGGATCTCCCTCTCCCCCTCCCACTCTTAAATCTCTTACTAGCTTTTCTTTCAGTTAGTCCTGACGAAGAATCTCGGCCCGAAACATCAACTGTACCTCTTCCTATAGATGCTGCCTGGCCTGCTGCGTTCACCAGCAATTTCTGTGTGTTTCTTGTACCTCCTCCTTGCTGGTACCAATCCTTCTCAAACCTCTAACGAAATACAGCTGCTGCTATGCCTTCTTTTAATTGCATCGATATGTTAGGCCCAGGGTAGATCTTGAGAGATCTTAACACCCAGGAACTTGAATCTGCTCATCATTTCTACTGCTGATCCCTTAATGAGGATTCGCGTTTCCTCCTTCAACTTCCCCTTCCTGAAGTTTTCAATCAATTCCTTGGTCTTACTGACTTTGAGTGCAAGCTTGTTGTGGTGACACCACTTAACCAGCTGATCTATCTCTCTCCTTTACACTCCCTCATCACCATCAGAAATTCTGCCAACAATAGTTGTGTAATCGGCAAACTTATGAGGAACAGCACCTCATATATCACCTTGGCAATCTCCAGCATTTCTCTGACTCCACTTGCCCCCCCCCCACTTTGTTTTCCCTTATCTAACCGGCCCTATCACCTACTTCTCTTTCTCCTCTCCCATTCTCTCAATATGTCCATCATGTAAATATTTCTCCATGTGGTTCCCCTCCTCACCTCCTTCTCTTTTCTCCATGATCACAGCCCTTGCCCATCAGATTCTGTTTTCTTCAGCCCTTTATCATTTCCACGGATCACCCCCCCCCCAGTTTCTTACACCTTTCCCATACTCATCTGTCTGTTGTCCCCTTAACCCAATTTACCCTATGACCCAGCAGCTCCTGCATCACCCCTTCCCTGATGAGGGATCTCCATTTGAAACATACACTGTTCATTTCCCTCCATAGATGCTGCCTGTTCCTCTAGCATTCTTTCTGTTGCTTCAAGTTCCAGCATCTGCAGTCTTTGTGTCCGCAGTTCACATTCTCTCTCCATGTCAGAATAGGTGTGTTCTGCTGTGTTGCATCCACGCGTGTTATCAATCTGTCCATGAGCACAGCCTAATCTGCTGGACATAACCTAGAGCTCTGCTTCTGGTAACTCCTACCACCTCTTGATCATTTACTTCAGATTTTATAATTTGTTTTTTAAAGTTATTTCATTCAGTAATCTGCCTTCACAACTTCATTTCTTCAAAGTTAATTCAACAGATTTGAAAGACAGTATGCTTATGAGGGACTTCTAAGACCCCAAGTGCAAAACAATCCACAGTTGTGGGCATTGGGTAAGACTCTACTTGATGGGATATTCCACTGTTAAGGACCAGGACTGTTTCAGTTCAGTCTTAGGTCACTGCTGAGTTGACTGATCCTTGATTGGGTGAAACAAACTAAACTGCACAAACATGTTTCCAGCTACTTCTAAAATTCATCTTTATCAAACTGCCTGAAGGCTCAATATTCTAAATACAGTTTAGTTTTTTTTTAGTATTGCACAAGAATAACATTTAATCTTTTCCTTACGACTGCATCTAAAACCCAACACATTATTTACCTGTTGAAAGGTTTGAAGAAATGAAAAGTATGTGCATTTAGAAACATTGTTGGTTGATAGTGCCCAACATACAATAGCTACAGCATATTGGAGTCTGTTAAGGATTCATACTAAGGAGTTCAACTGAAGGAAATATAGTGCAGAGGACTTCTGTGCACCCAAGTTTCAGACAGTGTCATTACTAAGTACAAACAGAAGACATTGTCTTTACTAAGTTATTCTTTTAACACAACAACCAAGGCCATACTCTCTTCTCATTGCTGCCATCAGGAAGGAAGTACAGAAGTCACACCACCAGATTCATAAGACCATAAGACCATAAGACATAGAAGCAGAATTAGGCCATTCAGCCCATTGAGTCTTCCCCGCCATTCCATCTTTGTTGATCCTGGATCGTGTGCCACCGGCAACTGTGGAGGTCAAGACTTCAGCCATATTTAAGGCAGAGGTTGATATATTCTTGATTCACCTGGGCATGATGGGATATGGGGAGAAGGCAGGAGATTGGGGCTGAGAGGGAAATAGATCAGCCATGATGTGTCATAAAGGGCACTGGTGGCGGACCCAAATGCAAGACACAGATACTGAAGTACTAGGAACAGGATTAGGTGTGTCAAGAAAGTAAGGTAAGTGGGGAAGAAACGACGCTGGATGAGACACAGGCCCTAGACGAGGCTAGGATACAGGGCCTGGGCTAAGACTAGACTAGGAAAGCGGGACCTGGATGAGGAACTAGGAACTTGGAACCCGGACAAGGTCTCCAAGCCAGAGACTGGACAGGGACCAACACCTGAGTCTAGACTTGGGCTCGGAATGTGGATCTAGGTGAGGACAAGACGTGGCTACAGGACAGGACATGGGATGCCTGGAAAGGACAAGGGAACTCCAGCCCAGGACGAGTAATTTCCAGCTCCAGGCTGGGCGAGGTACTCCTGGGCTGGACGAGGCACAAGGACAGGATGAGAACACGAAGCCTTGACTTGGTCGAGTAGACAGGAACGCAGAACACAGAGCCTTGGCCTTGGGAGACAGGAACACAGAACACAGAGCCTTGGCCTTGGGAGACAGGAACGCAGAACGCAGAGCCTTGGCCTTGGGAGACAGGAACGCAGAACGCAGAGCCTTGGCCTTGGGAAACAGGAACGCAGAACACAGAGCCTTGGCCTTGGGAGACAGGAAAGCAGAACACAGAGCCTTGGCCTTCGGAGACAGGAATGCAGAAAGTAGAGCCTTGGCCTTCGGAGACAGGAATGCAGAACACAGAGCCTTGGCCTTCGGAGACAGGAAAGCAGAACACAGAGCCTTGGTCTTGGGAGAGAGGAACGCAGAACACAGAGCCTTGGTCTTGGGAGACAGGAACATGGAACACTGAGCCGAGAACCCTCCTTGGGAACAGGACGTAGGGCCAGGACTCATACACAGAACGCTGAACATGATGAGACAGTTCCCAACACAAGGTAGCTGCAAGTGGCCAGACCTACCTAGCAAAGGCGTGGACACAGTGACAGTTCCAAACAACGATAGAAATTTCCTTATCTAGACACAGCAAGGCTCCGGTCTTTCTCCGGCAGTGGAACTTGACAGCAATACAGGCGAGAACGCAGGCGAGGTAGCAGGCAAGTCTTAAGGCCAAGGCTTCAGGCAAAGGTTGCAGGCAAGGCTTCAGGTAAAGGCTTCAAGAGGAAAGGGAAGGGAACAGTCCAGCAACTGAAGCTGAACCCAGAAGCTGTTTATGTAGCCAGCCCAAAATGAGAATCATGTGCCTCAATTAAGGCATGAACAGAACAAGGGAAAACCGGAAAACCTGGAAGAAGTATCGATGGACCGGACCATGAAGTGGAATGTGGACTTTACGGACCAGACTGTGACATGATGAAATGGTGGAGCAGACTAAATGAGCCAAATAGTCTATTTCTGCTCCTATATCTTATGGTCTTATGGTTTTATGGTGTGTGTTTTTTTTCATTGATTCTTTATGTTTCTTTCTATTTATTGTGAATGACAGCAAAAAAATAAATCTCAGTGTAGTATATAGTGGCCAGCTGGTGGCGCAATGGCATCAGCGCCAGACTCCGGAGCGAAGGCTCCCGAGTTTGAATCCAAGTCGGGCCATCCCCCGAGCACGCTTTCCATCTGTGGTGGGTTGAATGTCGAGCTCGTCACTCGGCCTCGTGAAAAAAAAGGGTCAAGTCAGGAACGTTCATATCGTGGTCTGGTTAATCCGAAGGAGACCAATCCTGACACCATGCACCAGACAAGAATGGCTGACTGTCTGGTGTAACACGCTAAAAAAATATAGTGACATACATGTTCTTTGGCAATAAACTTTCTAGTTGTTCAGGAGTAACATCAATGAATGTACATTGAGGCCTTTTATTTTAAATCTACCTATCTGTTACAAAATGGAATCAGATTACCTACCTATTTTATGTGACTCTTCAAAAGCAAATAAAATTTGCCAGGGCACCAAATGGACATAACACAGAAACTGACCACTTAATCTGACCAATTCATCTCAGCACCAGTTCTCCAGGCATGCAAATAATTCTAACCTCCACCAAATGCTTTTAAGGAGTTTTTTTTTCTTCAGTCTATCCAATTTGATCTGGGATGTTAACATACCTCAACCTCTGTCCCTGGAAAGGAATTCTATGACCATATAACCATATAACCACATAACAATTACAGCACGGAAACAGGCCATCTCGGCCCTTCTAGTCCATACCGAACTCTTACTCTCACCTATTCCCACCGACCTGCACTCAGCCCATAACCCTCCATTCCTTTCCTGTCCATATAGCTATCCAATTTAACTATAAATGACAACATCGAGCCTGCCTCAACCACTTCTGCTGGAAGCTCGTTCCACACAGCTACTGCTCTCTGAGTAAAGAACTTCCCCCTCATGTTACCCCTAAACTTTTGCCCTTTAACTCTCAACTCATGTCCTCTTGTTTGAATCTCCTCCACTCTCAATGGAAAAAGCCTATCCACGTTAACTCTATCTATCCCCCTCATAATTTTAAATACCTCTATCAAGTCCCCCCTCAACTTTCTATGCTCCAAAGAATAAAGACCCAACTTTTTTAACCTTTCTCTGTAACTTAGGAGATGAAACCCAGGCAAAATTAGACCATAAGACCATAAGACCATAAGACAAAGGAGCAGAAATCGGCCATTCGGCCTATCGAGTCTGCTCCACCATTTTATCATGAGCTGATTCATTCTTCCATTTAGTCCCACTCCCCCGCCTTCTCACCATAACCTTTGATGCCCTGGCTACTCAGATACCTATCAATCTCTGCCTTAAATACACCCAATGACTTGGCCTCCACTGCTGCCTGTGGCAACAAATTCCATAGATTCACCACCCTCTGGCTAAAAAAATTTCTTCGCATTTCTGTTCTGAATGGGCGCCCTTCAATCCTTAAGTCATGCCCTCTCGCAGTAGACTCCCCCATCATGGGAAACAACTTTGCCACATCCACTCTGTCCATGCCTTTCAACATTCGAAATGTTTCTATGAGGTCTCCCCTCATTCTTCTAAACTCACATTTACATTCTAGTAAATCTCCTCTGTACTCTCTCAATTTTATTGACATCTTTCCTATAATTTGGTGACAAGAACTGTACACAATACTCCATATTTGGCCTTACCAATGCCTTATACAATTTCAACATTACATCCCAACTCCTATACTCAATGCTCTGATTTATAAAGGCCAGCATATCAAAAGCTTTCTTCACCACCCTATCCACATGAGATTCCACCTTCAGGGAACTATGCACTATTATTCCTAGATCTTTCTGTTCTATTGCATTCTTCAGTGCCCTACCATTTACCATGTATGTCCTATTTTGATTAGTCCTACCAAAATGTAGCACCTCACATTTATCAGCATTAAACTCCATCTGCCATCTTTCAGCCTACTCTTCTAAGTGGTCTAAATCTCTCTGCAAGCTTTGAAAACCTACTTCATTATCCACAACTCCACTTATCTTAATATCATCTGAATATTACTAATCCAATTTACCATCCCATCATCCAGATCATCAATATATATGACAAACGACATTGGACCCAGTACAGATTCCTGAGGCACACCACTAGACACCATCCTCCAATCTGACGCACAGTTATCCACCACTACTCTCTGGCATCTCCCATCCAGGCACTGCTGAATCCATTTTACTTCTTCGATATTAATATCTAACGATTGAACCTTCCTAACTAACCTTCCATGTGGAACCTTGTCAAAGGCCTTACTGAAATCCACATAGACAACATCCACCGCTTTACCCTTGTCAACTTTCCTAGTAACCTCATCACAAAATTCAATAAGATTTATCAAACATGACCTTCCACAAACATAACCTCACAATTTATTGTGAAGTAACTTCACCAACTCTTTAACAAACATTTTATATTTTATCTTCATCTATGCTTTGTGATTTGTGAGCCCTTAACCACTGCTGTGTGCTTCAAATCTACTGCCTTGCATACTTTCATATTAACCATCTCTATTATATGTCACTTTAATCGACAAATTAAAAAATACATTCTTACTCTCTATATTTGTATTTCCTCAAACCTGAGAAAAATATTATGAATCTGCTAAATATTAATCTGATCAAATTAATTGCAAGTTTTAGACAATACAGTAAAGGGGAGCCAGGATACCATGTCACAAAAATTGTATTATATGCAGTCCAACGTTGCTCTTATTACCTCATCCATCATCTAATTTACTGAGAACAGCCTCGGTAAGAGTAGCTAGGCATTGATAATATAAATGAGAACAATGTTCACTGTATTGAATATAGTACATGTAATGAAAAGGCAGAGATGCAAGGCAATGTCAGTAGTTCTTCCACTCCTGTCTTGAGTACACTGCCCACATTATGATTTGCTAGGGTTGCCGATGTTCTGGAGTACCTAGCCTTTGCTTCAATGAATCCAAACTAACACAGGCTCACGTGATACAACTCATGAATGCAGGATATGGGCTGCTCTATTATTTCTTGGCTAAATCTGTGCATTGGCTCAGCATTACAGCAGCCAGTAAAGCCTGAAGGAGAAATTCAAGAGAATCTTTGATTACTTTTCATGGACTACTGTTAGGCATATTTTAATTATTATATTCTCCAGGTTTATTTAAACATTTTGCTATTGATTACATTCAGTCCTGAGAGGTATATTACACTAACATTACGAGATGATATGTAACATAACATTAATTTTAAAAAGTAATCTGAGCTCCCAGATAGCTTTCCTCTTCAAACTGCAGTCCTCATTAAAACAACATGCTGAAGCTAGAGTACTGCAGTTTAAAGACTTGGAATGTTATTCAAAAGAAAGGCTTGTATTATCAACATAAATACTATCTTCATATTAAAACAGCTGTTCAGAATTCTTGGTTGTGTAACTATTTTGTTCAAAATCAAAACACATTTCTGCTTCACCCTACTTTTGTCCCATTTTACTTTCAATTAACTTTTAAGGCTCTCCAGCGCCATTACCTGGCCACTATTGTGTGTGTAAAAATATGCTTACAATATTTCCCTTTCCTTTTCAAAAAAAAAACACTGTTCAAGAAAAGTGTTGATCCCACTCTGAATTGTTCTGCCTTTATGCACATTATTCACTTGATTTCAACTCTGTATCCACAATAGGGATGAAAGTTAATTCAACCTGTCTGGCTGCAAACTTCTGAACTTATGCTCCCTCTGTATAGTGTGTTTAAAGGCAATATCACTAATCAAGTGTTTGAGCGGTCAGAGGATATGACCAGTCATTTGATGGCACCAAAAGAGCTCTTGCTAAGGGGACCCCACTGGCGCACCCACTCCCCATCTATTACTACTGAGGTCTCAGAGTGTGCTGTGGGTACTATGCAAGGACAGTTGGTCAGAGGCATGTGGCAGCCACTCACCTTCTTCAGCCAAGCGGCTCGTCCAAGTTCCAGAGAGGCTCATAATGGCAGTTTTAGTGAATTGTGGAGGAGCTATGTGGGGTAATGTAATTGGGAGAAATGTACATAATTCACAATACCAGCATTGAGTTGGGGTTTCGCTTTAACAGGCTGGTCTGACGTGATGATGTTGCTACGTAAAGATTTTTAGCACCTTTTTATGTTTAGGTTTTGGAGTTCAATGAAATGTGTTACAGATTTCATTAAACGTAAAATGTCTCACTTCATTTTATTTGTGAAAACCAACATGAAGGCATACTGTATGGAGTGAAGGTTGTAAAACATGGAATTTGGAGAGGGCGATTACCATGATAAGAAATGTAATCACCTTAAGCCTTTTAGAGTTCTTTTCCATCTCAGCCATGTACAAATCAGCACAGGGTTAATAAGATCAGAAAGCTAAATGCCTGGTTCAAAGATTGCTGTGGGAGCAGTGGAGTTGAATTTGTTGGACATTGGCAACAATATTGGGAAAGGAGGGAGCTATTCGAATGGGAACGGCTCAGTCTGAACCAGGTTGCTTCTGGTGAACCACCTAACTGGGCTGTGTATAGGACTTTAAACTAAATAGCAGAGGGGTGAGTTTAACAGTAAGAGTGAAGGAGAGTGCAGGAGTTTACTGAAGTCTCAAGAATAACGAATAAGACAAACGGTTTAGAAAGGGACAAGTAAATTTAGGCAACGTGGAGACAAAATTGAAAAGGGTGCTGAGACATGATTGAAAGACCACAGATGGATCTTAACGTCAAAGGATACACATCATATTGAGAGGATAGACAGGTGGGCAGAGGGGTGGGGTGAATTTGTTGGTAAAAATGAAGTTAAATCCTGACATACGTAGGATCAGACAATATGTAATCCTTGTGGATAGAGTTAAGAAACTGCAAGCATAAGAAGACCCTGATGGGAGTTATATACAGGCCTTCAAACTGTAGCCAGGATCTGTGTTAAAAATTACAATGACAGAAAAGGCATGCAAAAAAAAAGGAGATGGGAGACTTCAATATGTAGGTAGTTTAGTAAAATCAAATTGGCACTGGATCTCAAGAGAAGGAATTTGTAGAATGCCTATCAGGTAATAGAACAGTGTGTGGGCGTCACTGAGTCATGGCTAAAAGAGGACCATTGTTGGGAGCTTAACATCAAATTAACATCCTTGTATTGAAAGGAGTGGCAGGAAGGCATAGGCAGTGGGTGCCTCTGTTGGTAAGAGATGGACAGAGGTGGAATTAAATCTTTAGAAAGAGGTGACATAGTGTCAAAGAATGTTGTACTTTCATGGGTGGAGATAAGAAAATACAAGGATAAAAAAAACCCTATGGGAATTATATATAGTCCTCCAAATAGTAGCCAAGTTGTGGGGTTGAAATTGCAAAGGGAGCTGGAAAAGCCATGTAATAAGGGTAATGTCACAATTATAATGGGGGCTTCAATATTCAGGGGGATTTGAAAAATCAGGTTGCTGTTGGATCATAAGAGAGGGAATTTGTTGAATGCCTATGAGATGGTTTTTTAGAGCAACTTGTGCTTCCGCCTACTGAGGGAAAGACTATCTTTGACTGGGTTTTGTATAATAACCCAGATATTATTAAGAAGCTTAATGTAAAGGAAACCTTAGGAGGCAGTGATCATAATATGAATGAATTCATACTGAAATTTGAGAGGGAGAAGCATAAATCACATGCATCAGTATTGCAATAGAATAAAGAGAATTACAGAGGCATGAGAGAGGAACTTGCCCAGGTGGATTGGAGGAAGATTCTGGCAGGGATGATGGCAAAACATAGATGGCTGAAGTTTTGGAATAGTTCACAAGGTGCAGAATAGTTGTGTCCCACAGAAGAAAAAAGTTCTTAAATGGCAAAGGTAGGGAACTGTGGCTGACAAGTGAAGTTATGGAGTGCACAAAAGCCAAGAAAAGGACATATAATGTTGTAAAAGTGAGTGGGAAGATGGGTGATTGGAAAGTTTTAAAAATCGAACAAAAGGCAACTAAAAAGGCCACAAGAAGGGAAAAGAAGAAACATGAGTGCAAATTAGCCAATAAAATAAAGCAGGATGCGATACAAAGAGTAAAAGGGAGGTGAGAGTTAATAATGGACCACTGGAAAATAATGCTGGTGAGGTAGTAATGGGAGACAATGAAATGGCAGATGAACTTAACGAGTACTTTGCATCAGTCTTCACTGTGGAAGATACTAGCAGTGTGCTAGAGGTCCGTGCACGTTAGGGAGCAAGAGGGAGTGCAATTGCTATTACCAAAGAAAATGTGCTAGGCACATTCAAAGGACCTAAGGCAGATAAGTCACCTGGACCAGATGAACTACATCGCAGAGTCCTGAAAGAACTTGCAGAAGAGATAATGAATGCATTGGTCATGATCTTTCAAGAATCACTTGATTCTGGCATGGTCCTGTAGGACTGGAAAATTGCGAATGTCACTCCACTCTTTAAGAAGGGAGGAAGGCAAAAGAAATGAAATTATAGGCCAGTTAGCCTAACCTCAGGGGCTGGGAAGTGTTGGAGTCTATTATTAAGGATGAAGTTTCAGGATACTTAGAGACTATTGATTAAATAAATCAAAATCAGCATGGTTTCTGTAAAGGCAAATCTTGCTGGACAGATCTGCTAGAGTTCTTCGAGGAAGTAACAGTCAGGGTGGGTTGTGGATGCCATATACTTTGATCTTCAGAAGGCATTTCATAAGGTGCAACATATGAGGCTGTTTAACAAGATAAACTACTATAGCGTTACAGGAAAGATACTAGCATGGATAGAAGAATGGCCGACAAGCAGGAGGCAGCAAGTGGGAATAAAGGGGCCCTTTTCTGGTTGCCTGCCAATGGTGAGTATTGAAACTGTATTGGGACTGCTACTTTTCACGTTATTTGTCATTGATTCAAGTAATGGAATTGATGGCTTTGTAGCAAAGTTTGAAGATGATACCGAGGTAGGTGGAGGGATAGGTAGTGCTGAGGAAGCAATGCAATTGCAGCAGGACTTAGACAAATTGGAAGAATGGGCAAAAAAGTGGCAGGTGGAATACAGTGGAGAGAATCGAGGACATTCATGATGATGATTCTGGGGTAAACATATAAAGAGCGTTTGGCAATTCTGGGCCTGTACTCACTAGAATTGATGACAAATGTTTGGGATCTCATTGAAACCCACCAAATGTTGAAAGGACTAGATAAGGTAGATGTGGAGAGGATGTTTCCTCTGGTGGGGTTATCCAGAACTAGAGGGCACAGCCTCAAAATTGAAGGGTGACCTTTTAGAACAGAAGTAAGGAGGAATTTCTTTAGTCAAAGAGTGGTGAATCTGTGGAATGCTCTCTCACAGACTGCAGTGGAATCCAAGTCCATGGGTACATTCAAAGCAGAAATTCATAGTTTCCTAATTCGTCAGGGCTTTAAGGGATACAGTGAGAAGGCAGGTGTATGGGGTTGAATGGAATCTCACATCAGATATGATGAAATGGCAGGGTGGACTCGATGCGCTGAATGGCCTAATTCTACTCCTATGTCTTATGTTCTTATGGCCTTTTGGTCTTATGGGCTGCATCCTGTGGTTCTGAAAGATAGACAGATGGATACTTTATTGATCCCAAAGGACATTGCAGTGTCACAGTAGCATTACAAGTGTGCAGATGTAAAAATATAGAATTATTAGAAGAAGAGGTAGCTGAAGAGATTGTGAACACATTCTATAAATATATATGGAGCAAAAGGGTTTTGAGAGAAAGGCCCCCTCTCTAACCAAAGGGGGAATACACATATGGAGCCTGGCAATGTAAGTTTGCAGTTAACACAGAAGTTACTGGTGCTCTAGATACTGGGGGAAGATGTCCAATGAAACAACAGGTTATAGATCAGATAGATAGCTGGGCAGAAAGTTGACAGATGGTCTTTAATCCTGACAAGGTTGAGATGATGCATCTTGGGATAATAGAGTAAATTATACGGTTAGTGGCCACTTGATTAGGTACCTCCTCATCTGTTGCTGTAGCCTACTCACTTCAATGTTCGATGTATTGTGCATTCAAAGATGCTTTTTCTGCATACCACTGTGTTAAGGTATGGTCATTTGAGTTACTGTTGCCTTCATGAAAATCCCAGGAGATTAGCAGCTTCTGAGATACTCTAATCTGTTTTACTCCAACGATCAGTCACCAACAGTCAAAGTCACATAGATCATATTTTTCCCCATTCTGATGTTTGGTCTGATTAACAACTGAATCTCTTGACCATGTCTGCATACTTTTATGCATTGAGTTTCAGCCACATGATTGGCTGATTAGATGTTTGCATTAACGAGCAGATGTACAGATGGTCTTAATAAAGTAGCCAATCGGTGTATCGTAATTGTACAATGAGTATACTATATTTACTGTATGATTCATTACTAATATAGTAAATTGTTTTGAACTAAAGAATGTCAATGAACAATCGAACCATGGGTTCAATTCTATTATTCTCCAAAAGTGGTAACACCAATAGATGGAATGCTGAAGAGGCAGATGATTTTCTTCCCTCAATGAGTCAGAATATAAAAGCTGCCATGTAATGTTGCAAATTTACAAAACATTGGTTAGACAGAATTTAGAGTATTTTCATTGGTTCTGGATGCCACTTGGTAGGAAACATGTAATTGTGGTGGAGAGATTGCAGGATGTTGCCTTGGATGGTCAACTTTAGTTGCTGAGAGAAATTGGACAAGCTAGGCATGATTGAATGCAGCTGAGGGGTGACTAGCTAGAAGTATATGAAATCATTTAACATAGATAGAATATATAACACTAAACAGCATTTTTTTTCAAAAGTGTTGCTTCCTCAGAATCTTCTTTTGTTTATGATAGACCACTTAAAGCTGAACACAAATATAATTTCATACTAGTTGTATCACCTAAGAATTTGGAGAAGCAAGAAATTTACTCCTATTTAATATAATGTGCTTAACTGCATAACGATGCTAATGCTTTGCAATAGTTCAACTAAGTTAAATAACTTTGTTGATGATTTTCATTTGTACTCAGTTTTTTTGCTTAAGTGTCCAACAACAATCAGCTAACATTGATGGATTCCAGTTGCCCTGATATGGTTTCTCCATGACCATAATGTTCTGGTGAAACCTTTCACCATTCTTGTCACTGACAGCACCATAATTTGCAAGGAAGAAGTCTAAATGGGAATGCAGAAAATAATTCTTTAGTGACATGTTGCAGTTCATGGTTTTGTATGCTTGAAGCATGTTGTCAACCGGCTGCATATAGTTTGGTGCTCTGTAGTTGCCAAGAAAAGGTTCAACAACATCATTGAATGCCTTCCATGCTATTTTCTCCAGTCCCACTAGAAGTTCTTCGAATTGCCTGTTATTAATGATCTATTATTTTGGACTGACAAAAAATGCCTTCTTTAATCTTGGCATCAATTATTTTGGGAAACATCTGTCTCAAATATCAAATCCTTCATGAAAATATATAGCCTTTCTAAAATCTGCCTTAGTTAAGCATGCTCAGGCATTCCTGTATGAGATAGAAATCACAAATATAGACAGCTTCAACGAATGATGTGCAATAAGGAAATTTCATTATGACTTTCATTATAAGCAGCCTAAAATACAACAAGATACCCAAAAATATTCAAGAAGCAAAATATTCACTGTACACTGTAATCAGACCTTTTCCCCCATGGTAGGATTATCAAAAATAAGAGGGAATTGGTTTAAGTTAGGTGAGAGCTGTATTAAAGGAGATCTGAGAGGAAACATTTTACACAGGGAGTGGAGCTTTAAGCCAGAACATACATGTTCAATCATTATGTTTAAGAGGGATTGAGAGAGGCACGTGAATGAGCACGGAAGGGTAAGTCCGAAATTGAGCAAATGGGTAGATGCATAAAAAAGGTTAGCGTGGTGTACTTAAAGGCTTGTTGCTGTGTGGTACATCTCTGACTCTATAATTCAATAACATAAAACCCATTTCTAAACCAAAGGCCCAGTAGCTCTTTTGCCAAAGAAAGGCTGATGGTTCTAATGTTGCTCATAAATATGACAAGCTATAAAAAAAAGATTTTTTGGGATTATGACCAAAGGACTAAGAGCTATTTTTGCATGCTAATTAGATGCCCAAGCTTCCAATGCAGCTGGCATGAGTCTTGCACCAAGTTTCAATCTACTATTCACCAGATCTAAGATTGAAACATGGACCCATATATAGTCCTGAACATGTGCATTTCGGACATGAGACTTCGGTTACAAAGGTGAGTTGGCCTTAATTAGTCATTGCTTGGGAGAATTATGTCAACATCCAGGCTGACTGTAAGTTTGTAAAGGGTCAATTGCATTAGTAATAAAAACAAAAAGGTTGCATTAGTAATTAAAAAGGCAGGGGTTTGTTTAAATAAATTTACTGTATATAGAACTGTTTATAGAAAGAGTGCTCCAAACAATATCCACACTAAAACTATAGGTTACTGCCAGATCAAACTTTATTTTGAAACACCTTCCTGGACATCCAACACACTACATTGCTGTTTTCGTACCCACCATTATTGGCTGTCTTGTTCTAGTCCAATTGCTTTATGACTCAGTACAGGTTTTCATTGACAGCTAGAGGACTTCTCCAAATTTCCAAGGCTTTCTTTTCCTGTGAGTGAGGCCGATGGCAGAGCTAAGGTTCCTGTGGCAATTTGTCTGATGGAATATAGAGAGAAGTGAGGATTGTGGTTAGGCAGAGTCTTCTGATAAAACAAATTAATTCAACCAAGTAAAAAGTGGAAGCTGATAGGTTCTTGATTAGTAAGGGTGTCAAAGGCTATGGGGGCAGGGAACAGGGATGAGAGGGAAAATAAATCAGTCGTGATCAAATAGTGGAGCAGATTAATGACTAAATAGTCTAGTTCTGCTCCTATGTCATATGGTCTTGAGTTAACTCTAGAAAGCATCAATATGTGAACTGTGAAAAGGTGGTTAGGAACTTCACATGGTTTAGGTGGCAACTGACACAGGCTGGGTGATGAACTCCGGGTTCTGATGGTAATGTACGAAGGAGTGTACCCACAACATATTCTTCCCATAAAACTGAAGCATAAAACATAGGAGCTGAATTAGGCCATTTGGCTCATGGAGTCTATCCCACCATTTGATCATGGCTGCTTTATTTCTGCTCTGAGGCTGTGTCCTCTCGTCCTAGATTCTCCCACTAATAGAAACATCCTCTCTACACTCTACCTAGGCCTTTCAATATTTGGTACATTTCAATGAGATCACCCTTCATTCTTCTAGACTCTAGCGAGTATGAGCCCAGAGTCATCAAACACTCCTCATATGTTAACTCTTTCATTCCCAGGATTTTGTAATTCTGTCATTCCTGGGATCATTCTTATAAACCTCCTCTGGGCCCTCTTCAATGCTAGCACATAATTTCTTGGATATGGGGCCTAAAACTGTTCACAATACTCCAAATGCGGTCTGACCAATGACTTACTGTATGAAGAGTTATCATCACATCTTTGCTTTCATATTAAGGGCATAAGACCATAAGATATAGGAGCAGAATTTTTTTCTTCTAGTCCTCTTGAAATGAATGTTAACATTGCATTTGCGTTCCTCTCTACTAAATCAACCTGCAAGTTAACTTCTAGGAAATCCTGCACAAGGACTTCTAAGTTCCTTTGCTCCTCTGATTTCTGAATTTCTCCCTGTTTAGAAGATAATCTACACATTTATTTTTTCTACCAAAGTGCATGACCATACACTTCCCTACACTGTATGCCATCTGCCATTTCATTCCCTATTCTCATAATCTGTCCAGGTCCTTCTGCAGACTCCCTACTTCCTCAACACTACCTGCCCCTCTGCCTGTCTTTACATCATCTGCAAACTTGGCCACAAAGCCAGCAGTTCAAATACCCATATAGTTAACATATAATATGAGAAATAGCAGATTTAACACCAACCCCTCCAGGACACTACTAGGTACTGGCCAACAAGAAAATACCCACTTTATTCTCATTCTTTACCTCCTGCTAATCAGCCAATCTTCTCACTTTCCCTTCCTGTAATACTATGGACACTTATCTTATGTGGCAACTTCATGTGTAACAGCTTGATAAAGACCTTCTGAAAATCCAAGTAAACAACATCCACTGACTTTTCTCTGTCTATCCTGTCTGTTATTTCCTCAGAGAATTCCAACAGATTTGTCAAGCAAGATTTCCCCTGTAGAAAACTATGCCAACTTTGGTCTAGTTTATCATGTACCTCTAAGTACCCCAAAAGCTCATTTTTGATAATATACTCCAACTCAAAATTATGCTCGCAGGAATTCAGGTCACAGCCTTGGGGCTTCTGAGTTGTTCAAAAATTTGGGAGTGGGGTTCTGCTGCTGGTCAGTTTAATGGTTCTTTCCTGCACTGAAGTTTCCTGATTTTCTCTTTCTGGGGTTGGGGTTGTTGTGTTGGTGGTGTACAGCAATCCATTTTCTAATTAAAGGCATATGGGATTTGCAATATGAATCCTCTCAGGAGAGCTCTACTACTTTTATAGTGTAGAACCAGTTCAAAATGTAACTATAAATTTGTGTTTGGTCTTTCTGCTAATTAAATTTTCCTGCACATAATGTGTGTGATTTTACCAGTCGTAGTATAAGCAGCAGAAACTAAACTGGATAACTGTGCATCTCTGATTTTCTCTAACTTTCTCTTTCTACATAAAGTAGCTTTATAATTACATTTGTGTATGGAATGCAGTTGAACTGTATTTATTTAATGAATAACTGACGGTATGTCTTTCCTTACAGCTCTCAATCAGTCCTACTATTCTGATATGTATTACCAGTAACCATTGGTCTAAACTTATAGCTACTAACATTCAGGCATTACACCCATCACCTCCCCATCATTGTACATTGCAGCTAAAGGATGTAAAACCTTACATTGCAAAGGGGAATTCCTTTACCCCCCTTTCTGACACATACAATTTAATGAAGTTTTAAACACTGCATAGTGTTCAGATAATCCCTGAGATCCTGCCATTATTTCTCAAGATTTGAATGCAAGTTCTGGCAAGATTTTGTTTTGTTTTAGCTATCCAAGTCCCCAGTGGTCTAGGTTCTGGGTTTCAGAGTTCCTTCTTCCTGTGATGTGGGGTATGTGATCTGGTTTCTATTTACAGAAATAATGAGGTGAGGAATGGCTTCCCAGCTATTCGAAAACTTATGGAATAGTGGTGAAAAACAGGCTGAAGTGTTTTAGCAGAAGAGCAAAACTGAACAGATTCCCTCCTCAGTGGCTGGAAGGCACCTGCTGAAGGCACTGACATATCCTGGAGCACTTTGACTTTGTATCTGTCAGTAGACTTGGTCATATTTAGTTTGATTTGGTCACTGGTTCACTATTCCAAAATTTGCATCTTTCTAATTAGAACTGGTACAACTTTTCTCTTAAATTTTATTTATCATGCCCACAAACAAGTCAGTGAAACATAAACAGAAAATGCAAGTATGGTAGAATCTATGACAAGAGAAACAGAGTAAATGTTTCAGATTGAAGAGAATGATTTCAATGTACTTAAGAAATGAGATTGGTTTACAATGCATCAAAGGTTCTGACTAATGATATTCCATAATCTATTTTGCATGTTTTTTGCTACTTTTGCTTGACATATATCATAGCCTAAGTATTAAGTGCATGTCTTTCATTTCAAAGATTCAAAGTACATTTACTATCAAAGTATATATGTAATATATAACCCAGAGATTTGCCTTCCCACAGACAGCCACGAAACAAAGAAACACCATGGAAGCCGTTCAAAGAAAACATCAAGCAGCTAATGCATGTAAAATAAGAACAACAGATCATGCCAATGGCTAAGAACGAGTGAAAAACACAGAATATAAAGCATCAAACCACAAAGTCATTGTTAGAGTCTAGGAATGTTCAGTTAGTTCAATTCAGTTCAATTTTGTACTCTATTTAACATTTCTCAAATACCTTATAGTTTCAACACAGCCTTTTATTCTGTGAGTATTCTGTACATACTAAGGTCTCTTTTGAGTCATAGAAAAGTTCAGCACAGAATCAGGCCCTTTGGCCCATCTAGTCTGTGCCATACCATTTAAACCACCTGCTCCCATCGACTTGCACCGGGTCAATAGCCCTTTATACCCCTATATACCTATCTAGACTTCTCTTAAACATTGAAATTGAGTTCACATGCACCATTTGTGCAGGCAGCTTGTTCCACATTCTCACGACCCTCTGAGTGAAGAAGTTTGCCCTCAAAATCTAATCCCATCTTCTATCTCATCTTGAATGCTGAACAGTTGAAACTTCTTGACTAATCTCCCATACGGGATCTTGTCAAAAGCCTTGTTAAAGCCCATGTAGACAACACCCATTGCCTTGCCTTTATCACCTTTCCTGGTAACTTACTCAAAAAACTGTATAAGATTGGTTAGATACGAACTTTCACGTACAAAACCATGCTGACATTCTCTAAACTGTTCTTGTCTATCCAAATACTCATATATCTGATCCCTTAGAATTACCTTCCAATAACTTTCCTACTACTGATGTCAGGCTCACCAGCCTATAATTTCCTGGTTTATTTTTAAAGCCTTTCTTAAACAGTGAAACAACATTAGCTATTGTCCAATCCTCCGGTACCTCTCCTGTTGCTAAGAATGATTAAAATATCTCTGCCAGGGCCTCTGCAATTTCTGCACTTGCCTCCCACAGGGTCCAAGTGAGGCTGGGGATTTATCCACTCTAATTTGCCTCAAGACAGTAAACACCTCCTCTTCTGTAATCTGTACATCATCCATGAACTTGATGCTGCTTTGCCTCACTTCTATAGACTCTGTGTTGATCTCCTGAGTAAATACAAATGAAAAAAAATCCACTTAAGATCTCTCCCACCTCTTTTGGCTCCACACATGGATTACGATTGTGATCTTCCAGAGGACCAATTTTGTCCTTAACATTTTAGCTCTTAACATATCTATAGAATCCCTTCGGATTCTCCCTCAACCAGTCTGCTCAAACAACCTTGTGCCTTCTTTTAGCCTTCATGATTTCTTTCTTAAATGTTCTTATGCATTTCTCATACTCCATATGTACCTCATTTGTTCCTATCTTCCTTTGCACATCCTTTTTTTCCTTAACCAGGGCCTCAATATCTTTTGAAAACCAAGGTTCCCTAAACCTGCCATATTTATCTTTTATTCTGACAGGCACGTACAAACTTTGTGCTCTCAGAATATCACTTTTGAAGGTCTCCCATTTACCAGTTACACCTCTGGCAGAATACAGCCTGCCCCAATACACACTTGTCAAATCCTTTCTGTTACCATCAGAATTGGCCGTTTTCCAATTTAAAATTGCAACCTGTGGACCAAACCAAACTTTTTGCATATTTACTTTGAAACTAATAGTATTACGATTTATTTCTATGATGAATTAAAAGACAACACTGCTACATATTGGCAAGGCCATACTTGGAGTATTGTGTGTTTGGTCACTTTGTTAGAGGGATTAATCAAAAAGCTTTAATACCGAGGTTGCAATAACTCCTTGTGCAACTGGATGCTCAATTTCTTCACTTGGAGACCCCAGTCAGTTCGGATAGGCAACAACATCTCCTCCACAATTACCATCTATCAGCAAGGACACGCACCATCCAGGTCGTGCTCTCTTCCTGATGTTCCTATCAGGAAAGAGGTACAGGAGCCTCAGAACCCACACCATCTGTTTCAGGAACAGTTATTACCCCTCAACCAATAGGCTCTTGAACCAGAGGGGATAACGCCACTCATCACATCACTGAACTGCTCTCACAATCTTTGACCTCACTTTCAAGGACTCTTCATCTCATATTCTTGATATTTATTGCTTATTTATCCATTGTTATTTTCTTCCCCTTTTTGTATTGTACAGTTTGGTGTTTTTTACATATTGGTTGTTTGTTCCTCTTGTTGGGTGTGGTCTTTCACTGGTTCTACTGTGTTTCTATGAACTTACTGTGAATGTCTGCAAGAAAGTGATATACTATACCTGTACTTGGATAATAAATTTACTTTGGACTTTGAAAAATGTTTTTATGATGTAAAAAGTTGGCACCTAAAGCAAAGTGACATTTGCGGGCTGCCCACAGCACATTCTTGGATCAACACACAGGGTGAGAAGAGGAATAGTCCAGATAGCTGTGAGAGTCAGTAGGCTTATAGCAGACATCAGTAGATAAGCTGTCTCCAGAGACAGAGGCAGAAAGATCTTGAAAGGTGAGGGAGGTGTCGGAAATGGACCAGGTAAACTTGAGGGCAGGGTGAAGGTTGGAGGCAAAGTTAATGAAGTCAACGAGCTCAACGACATGCAGGCTTTTTATTCCAGGACGAAGGAGATGTCCTCCTTTTTTAAAGAAAGGGGCTTCCCTTCCTCCACCATCAACTCTGCTCACAAATGCATCTCCCCCATTTCACAAACATCTGCTCTCACTCCATCCTCCCGCCACCCCACTAGGAATAGGGTTCCCCTTGTCCTCACCTACCACCCCACCAGCCTCTGGGTCCAACATATTATTCTCCGTAACTTCCGCCAGCTCCAAAGGGATCCCACAACTAAGCACATCTTTCCCTCCTCCCCTCTCTCTGCTTTCCACAGGGATCGCTCCCTACGCGACTCCCTTGTCCATTCGATTCCCCCCCGCCATCCCTCCCCACCAATCTCCCTCCTGGCACTTATCCTTGTAACCAGAACAAGTGCTACACATGCCCTTACACTTCCTCCCTCACCACCATTCAGGGCCCCAGACAGTCCTTCCAGGTGAGGTGACACTTCACCCGTGAGTTGGCTGGGGTGATATACTGCGTCTGGTGCTCCCGATGTGGCCTTCTATTATATTGGCGAGACCCGACGCAGACTGGGAGATCATTTCGCTGAACATCTGCGCTCTGTCTGCCAGAGAAAGCAGGATCTCCCAGTGGCCACACATTTTAATTCTACATCCCATCCCCATTCTGATATGTCTATATGCCTCTTCTACGGTAAAGATGAAGCCACACTCAGGTTGGAGGAACAACACCTTATATTCCGTCTGGGTAACCTCCAACCTGATGGCATGAACATTGACTTCTCAAACTTCGGCTAATGCCCCACTTCCTCCTCATACCCCATCTGTTATTTATTTATTTATATACACACATTCTTTTTCTCTCTCTCCTTTTTCTCCCTCTGTCCCTCTCACTATACCCCTTGCCCATCCTCTGGGCTTTTACCCCGCTCTCCTTTTACTTTCTCCTTAGGCCTCCTGTCCCATGATCCTCTCATATCCCTTTTGCCAATCAACTGTCCAGCTCTTCGCTCCATCCCTCCCCCTCCTGTCTTTTCTTATCATTTCAGATCTCCCCCTCCCCCTCCCACTTTCAAATCTCTTATAGCTCTTCTTTCAGTTAGTGCTGATGAAGGGTCTCGGCTCGAAATGCCGACTGTACCTCTTCCTAGAGATGCTGCCTGGCCTGTTGCGTTCACCAGCAACTTTGATGTGTGTTGCTTGAAATTTGAGCATCTGCAGAGTTCCTAGTGTTTGCACATTCTTGAATGTTGGTTGTTTATGTAATCATTGCACATCACTGTATGTTATTAAGTTTCAATGTACATATGACAAATAAAGCTAATCTTTAACCTTTAAGATTCATAAGGATGCTATCAGGATGCAAGGGAGAGATTGGGCAGGTTTGGACTTTATTCCTTGGAATGTAGGGAACTGAGAGGTGAACTTAAATATAAATCATGATGGACATAAACAGGGTGAAGGCACTCAGCCTATCCCCAGGGAAAGGGAACCAATAATTAGAAGGTATAGGTTTAAAGTGAGTGAGGAAAAATTTAAAAAGTAACCTAAGGGACAACACTTCAAGCAGAAGATTGTGCATATATGAACCAAGCTGGCAAAGTACTTGTGGTTGCTGCAATTATGAGATTTAAAAGATATTTTGATAAGTTTATGGATAGGAAAGGTTTAAAAGTGATACAGGGCAAACACAGACAACTGGGACCAGCTTAGGTGGGCATATTGGCCCGCAAAGATGAAGACTTGCTTCTGTGCTGTATTACTAGCACACACTTCTTCAATCCTCTGTTTTCCTGCTTTCAAATGTTGATAACTGCCATGTGATACTCTTTCATGCGTTGTTGAATTACTGTTTCCAGTAAAATAAAGACTATCCAGCTACTATTCCAATCAACAATTCGGATGTGAAATTCTTTTGGTTAATCACCTAACATTTATCAGTAATTTTGTAGCCCACTAGATACAACGACAGGGGTTAACATCAGTTTCAACATCGTTAGCTTCTCAATACAACTCCTTTTAAATCTCCAACACATCCTCAGTAACAATGAAAACTTAGCTCTCCAGTAGCGTATGTCCTCTGTCCTTGATGAACCTGTTGTTTTCGCTTTGAGGTTCTCACAAAACTTTGCATCCCTTGTTAAGCATTTGACCAAAGAGCAAGATGCCACCATTACTCAGCAGGTTAGGCAGCAACTGCAAAAGGAGAAATAGTGAATACTACAGGACAGAAATCCTTTCTGAATACTGATCTTATTTTCTGTTTTCATTTCTAGCATCAAAGGTTTTGTAAAATTTTCATTCCTGTGGAAAACATGTTCCCGAATGAAGTCATTAGAAAATAACATTACCTATTCAGAATTAATTTTGATTTATGTAGAAACTATTATAAATCACAAAATTCTGATTCAATGGCTTGAGAATTTATATGTTTTTAATTGTGAGATATAGCACGGTAACAGGTCCTTCCAGCCCAATGAGCACGTGCCACTCAGTGTTTAGAACCTAAGTCTTTAGAATGTGGGAGAAAACTTGAGCCCCAGTGAAAACCCATATAGTCGGGAGGTGAACATACAGACTGCTGCAGAACTGAACCTGAGTGGCTGACGCTGCAATAGCATTACACTAGCTACTATGCTACAATGCCACACTTAGACCATCAGACATAGGAGCAGAATTAGGCCATTCAGCCCATCGAGTCTGCTCCAAAATTCCATCATGGCTGATCTCAGATCCCACGCAACTCCATACACCTGCCTTCTCACCATATCCTTTGATACCCTGTCTGATCAGGAAATGATCAACTTCCACCTTAAAAAGTACCCGTGGACTTGGCCTCCACAGCAGTCTGTGGCAGAGCATTCCACGGATTCATTACTCTCTGGCTAAAAAAATTCCTCCTTACCTCTGTTCTAAAAGGTCACCCCTCAATTTTGAGGCTGTGCCCTCTAGTTCTGTATATCCCCACCATAGGAAACATCCACTCCACATCCTCTCTATCTAGTCCCTTCAACATTTGGTAGCTTTCAATGAGATCCTCAGGTATTCTTATAAATTGCAGTGAGTACAGGCCCAAAACTGCCAAACGCTCCTCATAGGTTAACCGCTTCGTTCCCAGAATCATCCTTGTGAACCTCCTCTGGACTCTCTCCAATGACAACGTGTCTTTTCTAAGATATGGGGCACAAAACTGTTGACAATACTCCAAGTGTGGCCTGACAACTATCTTATAAAGGCTCAGCATTATCGCCTTGCTTTTTTATTCTATTTCCCATGAAATAAGTGCCAACGTTGCATTTGCCTTCTTTACCAAAGGCCCAACCTGTAAATTAACCTTCCAGGAGCCTTGCAGGAGCCTTGGACTCCTAAGTCCATCTGAACCTCTGATATTTGAACCTTCTCCATATTTAGATAATAGTCCACACTATTGTTCCTTTTACCAAAATGCATTATCATACATTTCCCAACACTGTATTCCATCTACCATTTTTTTGCCCATTCTTTGAATTTGTCTAAGTCCTTCCTCAGCACTAGCTACCTCTTCACTTAACTTTGTATCATTTGCAAACTTTGCCACAAAGCCATCAATTCCATTATCCAAATCATTGACAAACAATGTGAAAAGTAGTGGTCCCAATACTGACCCCTGAGCAACACCTCCAGTCACTGGATCATGGCTAGTCACTTAAGGTATGTACTGCAGTTTATTCAGTTCACTCTTCTCAGAGAATCAGATGCATTGTAGATATTGGAAAGGTCTTAGAGTGTCAAGAGTTGAGGTGCTTATTGACCTGGTCTCATAACCATCATGTACTTGGCTGGTCCAGGTGAATCACTGGTCAACGTATTACCTCAGGTGGAAGGTCTGTTGCTCCATAAGGGGACTAGGTTTCTCTGTACTTTAGAATATTTTTGAATATGAAGCCATTTGGAGATCTTCCAAAAGAATTGACATATGCCTATGGAGATTTTCTTTGCTGAAAAGGTACCTAACTGAAATCAGTTAAAATGGAAATGCCTCTGGTTGTGATTAATTCTGCTGGCAGAACATTATTCCAATTAAGGGATTTGTCACAATTGGCAGCTAAGTAAAAACAAAATCCTTTTCTTTTCCCCAATTGACTGAGGGCCTAATCACCTCAGAGAATCAAATGTTTTCCCCAGCATACACACTTATTTAACTTGGTTAAGTCAGTATATACTGGTGCTATAATTGATGAAGCACTTCATTCCTTAGTTTTCATCTGGAATCATATTGAGCTTCTCCATCCTTGCAAATCTGTAAGTGGAATTTGTCTAGCAAAAGGCAGGATAAAAGACACCACATCTTATTTTAATCTGGCATTCACCCAAAATTGTACCTATAAATCCAGGTTGCCTTGGAATCTCTACCTTGGAGTGCATTTTTGTTTTTATTGGACCTGTGGACCTAGATACTTATATTACAGGTTGCTCTGGTGGTTAGTCACAAGCCCTGGTGCTACTCGATTCTGGCTGTGCTTCCTTCCATGAACATTATTTTTGGGTCCATATGAAATTTCATTTGAATGTTTTTAGAATCATAATTATTTTAATTTTCATAAGCCAAAGATAATCTCTCCCTGTCTATATTAAATGTTATTGGAAACAATTCTATTGAAGGGCCAATTTGCTATCCTTACATATACTTGTTAGCCATTTTTTATTATGCTGTAATGAATATCTTCCTATTGACACATTGAAATGACCACTACTACAGGTATCCTTCCAAAAGGTTCTTGACTACTATTGGAGCTTCACAATCCAAGCAATTGGAGAATGTTCCATTGTGTTTTGCAGATAGTGGAAGGACTTTAGGGTAACAGAAGTTGAGGTACAGTACCTATTGACCCGGCTTCATAACCATAGTATGAATGGCTGATCCAAATAAACCACTGGTCATTGGGGTCTACCAGGTGGAGGATTTGGTGATTTGGTTGTGCCTTCGAATAACATTTCTTGTTAGAGATGAGGATTGCTTTAAGCTATTCTGGTGTAAATGCTAAATGTCCCTTGACAGCCCATTACCAAATATTATGTTGGTCTTGCTGTATTTGCTCATTTATTACTTCATTTAGCAAGAATTTTTATATAATATCGAGATTTACATTTCGCATTATAGGATTAGTTAGAAATTTATACTCTGAACTGTTGTCTCTAAATTTTGTGGAATGTAGCTGTTGATTTGGCTTTCAAAATACATGGAATTTGCTCTAATGTATCTTTGATAACAGGAAATGGTAATAACATGTAAGCCCTAGTTTTTGTTTTACTCACTCTGCTCTCTTCCTGTTGGTATTTGAGTTTCAGAAACATCAAAGCTCTCAAAAATCACATGTACAAGTATTATCAAAAGGAACTGGTGAATTTTACTTATTACAATGGCAGAGTTGATCAGCCTTAATTGAAAGCCAAGGGAAGATTTTAAAGTTCAGAATCTTGGATAATTTATTTCACCCTTTACAATTTAGAAATTGCAGGTATTTTTGAAGCCACAAATTTTTGTCTTGATTGCTATTAAGAGGAAGCTAGAACCAGGCTAGCTTGGAGCTGATGTCACAAGGTGCAAGAAGCATGCTCAATTGATCTATACTTGGTTGTAACAATGTGTTGCAAACCTCTTACTGCCATTTCTCATTGGTTCAATGCTAGAAAGTTGAAGTTTGTGCATAGAAGAACTGACCCACAGTTTTGGTTCTTGGTAGCGTGCCGTATGACTATTTGCTGAATGTCAAAAAATTTAGTGTCCATAAGCATTTCTTCACTATTAGTGATAATTACCTATGTAACACTGTGTAATCAGTCCACATTCTTGAATAGCTGTTCAGAGACAAATTTGAGTAATGATATTCTCCTTAGATGTGGGAAATAGTAGCTCACCAACACCTTTCCCAAATATATTTATTGACAAATAATACTACCCTTGTTTGCCAGAATCATTGAGTCTAATAAATAGTTTCGGGATTCAACTCAGTCACACATTTCATTACACTTAAAATGTGATCTTTTACAAGTTAACAAAAACAAGCTTTTTTAGTTAAATAGTCATCTGATAGGAAAAAAAAGCATTAAAAAGACATGTGTTTGTAATATCCCATCTAATACAAGGTTAAGTACCACAACTTACTTGAGTTATAGTTAAGCTAGTCAGCTGTAACTTGGTCTGGGGCCAGAAAGCGTTGGGTTTGAACCTTGGCAATGTTTAAGAAGCAGTCATTCTATCATGGAGGATAAAATGGTTTAAGAATAACAACTTGTATTCATATTGCATCTTTAATGTCGCCAATTATCTAAAGGCATTCACAGAGGCATCACAAAAATGCAATGAATATTATATGCACAAGACTGCATGAGCAGAGACAGAAGCAGGTTTGACCATTTGGCTCCTTGTGCCTCCTCTGCCAGTGTAAGATCTGAAAGAATAAGAGCTTTAACTGAAGAGTGAATAAGAGATACACAGCTAGGAAGAATGTGCGTAAGTTAACACAATATAGATATAAGAATTATAAGAAAGATTTAGCCAGGGAGCTGATGGCAGGCCCAGCCAAGGTGAACTGTCTCAGTGTCATGAACGACTATGAGCTACATAATAATTATCATTCTGATTGTTCAATAAGTTTTTTAAGTTTATTAGTGATGTTTAATAACCAGATAGCAATAAGTTTAGTCTGTGCTTAGAGTTGCCTAGTAATTTATTTTTGTTATAAGATTTTAGTGCAATCAAAATTTTGACTACTATCGATGGTTTTATGAAGAATATGATGGCCAGCCAAGGATGAAAAGATGGCTGTCAATATTTTAGCCAGAACGTTTCCATCTTGGGTTGAGATTGGCAAAATACTATTTTGTATGAAGAACAGCCAGACAGTCCTAAATCCAAAATCTGATAATGCAGACAACTTAAAACTGGTGGGCAATAGGTGGGCTGTAACTATTGGTCCAATATTATTGTGATTATTTACTAAAATATGAGCAAAAATTGGAAGATTTGGTATCCATAAATAGACTTTAGAGAGTGTTTGTCATTGCCAATATACTGAGTAATCTTATTGCAGGGGCAGATAGAAATCATAAAGATCTGGCAGTGTTTTCTCTTTAGCATCAATTTATCCGAGGCATTTGACTATTGGCTATAAGGTGGTTCATAAAGCTTTAGGCTGGATGGAAATGATGCCTGCCTGCTACCTAGAGAAGGACCCACTGAGTGTATGTTTGTGGTCTTCAGCTGCTGTAGCCCAGCGGTCCCCAACCACCGGGCCGCAGAGCATGCGCTACCGGGCCACAAGGAAACGATATGATTTGGCGATATGAGTCAGCTGCACCTTTCCTCATTCCCTGTCACGCCCACTGTTGAGCTTGAACACACGCAAGGTCATTACCCACGCGTCATCCATGTCAGCGCGGGAAGGAGATCAACTCCTCGAGCTTGCAAATGATGGCGGGCTGAAAAGTATGTTTGACATAACGTGTCTGCCGGCATTCTGGATCAAAGTCAAGGCTAAATATCCTGAGATAGCTACGAAAGCACTGAAAACATTGCTTCCATTTCCAACATATCTCTGCAATGAATGCAACAAAAACTAAATTGCGGAATAGACTGGACATAAGGAACCTCCTTCGAGTATCGCTGTCTCCCATCACCCCTCGATAGGACCATCTTGTTGCAGGAAAACAAGCCCAGGGCTCCCACTGATTCAGTGATATTGGTGTGTTGCAATGATTTTATATGTTCATACGGGGAAAATATGTGCTGTGTGTTTAATATCCAAATGTTACTTAAAATGTTATGATGCTATTGACTTATATAACCATATTACAATTACAGCATGGAAACAGGTGATCTCGGCCCTTCTAGTTCATGCCGAACGTTACTCTCACCTAGTCCCACTGACCTGCACTCAGCCCATAACCCTCCATTCCTTTCCTGTCCATATAGCTATCCAATTTAACTTTAAATGATAATATCGAACCTGCCTCTACCACTTCTACTGGAAGTTTGTTCAACACTTACTTCAAGCTCCCCTGTCCTCCCCTGATAATTGACATCACTATACTCATGCGAGGAAAATATGCGCTGTGCGTTTAATGTTAAATTCGTGAGATAAACCCTTTTAGAAACGAAATTGAGTGTATTAGCCACTTTATCACCTATATTCCAGTCGTGATTAACACCCCCACCCCCGAACTGAATCGCTAAAAACGATTTGTGGAAAAAAATTGGCAGGTACACGCATGCGCACTGGTGCCACGCAAGGCTTCATGGTCATGGTAGATTTTCTCTGGGTAAACACAACATATTTGACAGCTACTTTTGTCCGTAGGCAACTTTACCCCCCCCCCACCGCACACGCCCCCCCCCCGCCCCGGTCGTCGGTCCACAAGAATATTGTCAATATTAAACCGGTTCGCAGTACAAAAAAGGTTGGGGACCCCTGCTGTAGCCCATCCATTTCCAGGTTCAATATGTGCATTCTGAAATGCTCTTCTGCACACTACTGTTGTAATGCTTGGTTATTCAAGTAACTGCCACCTTCCTGTCAGCTTGAACCAGTCTGTCCTTTCTCCCCGACCTCTCTCATTAACAAGGTGTTTTCACCCGTACAATAGCCACTCGCGTTTCTTTATGTTTGTTTCTTTTTACACCATACGCTGTAATCTTTGGAGACTGTTGTGTGTGAAAATCCCAGGAGATCAGTAGTTCTGAGATACTCAAAATAACCGTCTGTCACTAACCATCATTCCACAGTCAAAGTCATTGGATCACTTTTCTTCTCCATTCTGAGGTTGGTCTGAACAGCAACTGAACCTCTTGGCAATGTAACATTGAGATTCTGTGACATGATTAGCTGATTAGATATTTGCATGAATGAACAGGTGTACAGTTGTACCTAATAAGGTGGCCATTAAGTCTATAGACCAGACCTGTCACTTCTATTCAGAATGTTAAGGTCAGGACTGAGGAATCTCTATGCTGAGTGGGGATAAGCGGGGAGGCCTGCTTATCAAGACCCATCTTGATTAACATCATTATGGACATTTTATTATTAGATAGGGAAAGTTTAGAATTCTGTCACCATTCTGTCCTGGCCTTTGCCAATTAGCTGGCTCATGAGTGATTCTCACAAAAGCATGTCTAAAAATCTCAAGGCTTTGGAAATTTTTGCATAGTGACAAGTCTAATGAGATTAAGGTTAATCTTAAGAAAACTCTTTCATTTTATATGACATTTAAGAGCAACAATGTTTCATTATAACACTGCTAAAAATAGCTTTTCATTAGGTTGAAGTTAGTTTTATCAGTTTTGAGTAGCATAACAAATGAGTGATGAGGTAGGAGTCTCCTAAGGGCTAAGTTTAAGCCAACCCCAAAAACAGAAGCCTTTTAAAAACCGAAAACAAACAAGAAAAAATGTGCAGATGCTGGAAATCCAAGTAACACACACAAAATGTTTCAGCCCAAAACATCGATTGTTCTCTTTTTCATAGATGCTGCGTGGTCTGCTGAGTTCCTCCAGTATGTTGTGTGTGTTCCGTTTTAAAAAGTGTATTATGCCTCATTTTTACTGCTCATTGATTTTAAATCAGATGTCTCTAATAGTTTTGGGAAAACTAGGTGAGACAATTAGAGGCTTCATAAAGAATAACCTACATTTACCTATATACGAGTACGATCGGTTTATTCTGGGTTTCTTGAAAACACCACTAGTCACTGGCAGCTAATTAGAAAAGGTTACCCAGAAAAGAAAACCCTTTATTCCCACTCGCTGCTTTTTGCCTGTCAGCCATTCCTCTATCCATGCCAGTATCTTTCCTGTAATGCCACAGGATTTTATGCTCTTAAGCACCTTCATGTGTGGCACCTTATCAAATGCCTTCTGAAAATCCAAGTAAATGACATCCACTGCCTCTCCTTTGTCCACCCTGCTTGTTACTTTCCCAAAGAACTCGAACAGATTTGTCAGGCAAAATTTCCCTTCACAGAAACCATGTTGATTTTGACCTATTTTATCATTACTCTCCAAGTACCCAATGATTGAGTTGTCTTTCCTTACATTCACGTTACACTCATCATCTAAGGCAAACCTGCTGGCTCATCCTCAACTGTATCTTACTGCTTCCCATCCCCTTGGTATATTAGTGTAAGCCACTCCCAACAGCTCTAGCAAATCTGCCCGCAAGTATATTGGCCCCTCTTGGATTCAAATGCAACCCGTCCCTTTTGTACACGTCTCACCCGCCCCAGAAGAGATCCCAATGATCTGGAAATCTGAATCCTTGCCCCCTGCTCCAATTCTTCAGCCACATATTTATCTGCCACCTCATTCTATTCCTATCCTCACTCTCAGCAGACAATACTCCCTGTATTCTGTTTTCAGGACCTCCTCCCTGTCTCTTTCTATGTCGTTGGTATCAATATGTACTACGATTTCTGGCTGCTCACCCTCCCTTTACAGGATATTGTGGGCACGTCCAGAAATATCTTGGACCCTGGTACCTGGGAGGCAAACTACCACCTATGTTTCTTCACCACAGAATCACCTATCTGTCCCCCTGACTATAAAGTCCCCTATTTCTACTGCCATCCTCTTCTGTTCCCTACCCTTCTGAGTCATAGGGCCAGACTCAATGCTAGATGCAAGGCTGCTGTTGCTTCCCTCGAATTAGGTTATCCCTTCCAACAGTACTCAAAGTAGAGTACTTATTATTAAGCGGTGCCCATAGCAGTGCTCAACACTATCTGATGTTCTCCCATCCCTCTCCTGACAGTCACACATTTATCTGTCCCCTGTAGCCTTGGGGTAGTTACCTCCCTGTAGCTCCTGTCTATCACCTCCTCACTTTCCCTAACAAGTCGAAGGTCATCGAGCTGCAGCTCCAGTTCCCTAACACGGTCTCTAAGGAGCTGCATCTCGATGCACCTGGTGCAGATGTGTCATCGGGGAAGCTGGAAATCTCCTGGAAATCCCACATCTGGCACCCAGAATAACACACTGTCCCTGCGGATATCCCCTCCCCTATTCTTTCAAGAGTTAAGTAAGAAAAAGCAACTACGTCCTGACGGAGGGTCTCGGCCTGAAACGTCGACTGTACCTCTTCCTAGAGATGCTGCCTGACCTGCTGCGTTCACCAGTAACTTTGACGTGTGTTGCTTGAATTTCCAGCATCTGCAGAATTCCTCGTGTTTGCGTAAGAAATAAACTTATCTACTTACCTTGCCTTCGCCTGTTCTCACTGAAGTCTGTTGAGCCAAAGCCTTACCACTCTGACTCAGACCACTCCAAAGATGACCACTCCACTAGCCAACACCTCTTTTCTATGGAGACTGGGGTTTACAAGCTCCGCTCCAGACCTGCACAGGAATGCTTTTACTGCTTCTGCGCCGCTGTCCACTCAATGACTCCTGCTGAAAACTGGCTGGCTTTTCAAGCTCAGTTCTGGACCTGCCCAGGAAGTCTTCTACCGCGTCTGCGCTGCTGTCCAATCAACTTGTGTATAGAGCATAGGCTGGCCCATAGATTAAGATACATGATTTCCAAAATGGGACGTTTCATATGCATCAGCAAAACATTAAGGCAAAGGGGTTGTGTTAATTGGTTTGCATCAAACCAGGCAACATGAGCTAAGTTATTTGCACCATTGAGACTTGAATTCCAAGTTGGCACACTAGACTGATGTTTTCACTTAGCACATCAAATACGGCCACAGGTATAGACGATCAATGGTTTTTGGGTACTTATGATATTTGTATCCTCAGAGATAACCCTGACAACCTTAATTTTGTGTGTACGGGATTTTTGTCCTCAGAAGCTTTTAGATTATTTGTGTGAATTACTTTGTGACAAAGGTATTTGAACATTTAGAGGTGTCTGTCACTGTGGAAATATAGTTCAAAGGAAGCATTGTCAATCCAAAGTATTGAAGTAAGCAATATCATTGTAAACATTGACATTGTCTTGATTCACCTACTATTACCTTTGATTTTAAGGATATAAAGAAATGATGTACTTTTGCATTGTGACGCTCTATTGAGATGGTCTTCATGAAAATCCCTGCATTGTTTCAATGAATGAAGAATTTTAGATCACCAACTTCAGTGTCTCTCCAGTGACTATGATTACAGTCACATTTGGAGGCTCTTCTGCGATACATTTGTGACTCACTGTGTGACCAGTGACCATCATATAGAAAGCATGCAAGGGGCCAGCTGGATTCGAACCTGGAACCATTTGCCTCCAAGACCAGTGCTGATGCCAATACACCAGCGGCCAGCTAAACATGGAGTTTGCCAAGCGTAAATATTGAGCATATGAGGAATACTCAGAGCTGAACAATCCAGGGAAGTATGATCCAGTTTTCCTGAAAATGCTGAAGGAAGGCCTGAGCTTAGTCCACCAGGGAGTTTTAGACTTGGCAATAGATATGAGATCGACTTATCCCTCAACAGTAAAATGGACCAGGGAGATCCAATGAAGGGGCAAGATAAGTCGTAAAGTAGCTGCAGTGGATGTAGCTGCAGCAATAATGCAGAGGACTTGCTTTGTGTGTCAGCAACTAAGGCACCTGGCAAGGAAGTGCTAAGTTGACAGAGAGGGGTAAAGGAGATGATATGTTACAGCGGTGTCCTCTCAGACAATCTCTTAAAAAGAGAGGAAGGTATAAGAGTCACTCACCAAAATGGGCAGAATTGACAGCAGCTCCCACTCTATCTGATTTAGATGCCAGTCAGATCACAGAGCTGATGAGCACAGCATTCAGGTCAGACAAACAGCTGGCAGCAGCCTCCATTGCCAGTACTGGTCACTCGTGCTTATACATGAGAGGTTTGTTAGGGGACCATCAATGTGATATGTTAATGGACACAGGGACACCTGTGCATATATATTATCTGAATGGTGGCCGATTAGGAAAAGGGGAGGTGAAACGAGAGCTGGGTGTCATTATACACCAGTCATTGAAAGTGGGCATGCAGGTACAGCAGGCGGTGAAAAAGGCAAATGGTATGCTGGCATTTATAGCAAGAGGATTCGAGTACAGGAGCAGGGAGGTACTACTGCAGTTGCACAAAGCCTTGGTGAGACCACACCTGGAGTATTGTGTGCAGTTTTGGTCCCCTAATCTGAGGAAAGACATCCTTGCCATAGAGGGAGGACAAAGAAGGTTCACCAGATTGATTCCTGGGATGGCAGGACTTTCATATGATGAAAGACTGGATGAACTAGTCTTATACTCGTTGGAATTTAGAAGATTGAGGGGGGATCTGATTGAAACGTATAAAATCCTAAAGGGGTTGGACAGGCTAGATGTAGGAAGATTGTTCCCGATGTTGGGGAAGTCCAGAACGAGGGGTCACAGTTTGAGGATAAAGGGGAAGCCTTTTAGGACTGAGATTAGGAAAAACTTCTTCACACAGAGAGTGGTGAATCTGTGGAATTCTCTGCCACAGGAAACCGTTGAGGCCAGTTCATTGGCTATATTTAAGAGGGAGTTATATATGGCCCTTGTGGCTAAAGGGATCAGGGGGTATGGAGGGAAGGCTGGTGCAGGGTTCTGAGTTGGATGATCAGCCATGATCATACTGAATGGTGGTGCATGCTCAAAGGGCTGAATGGCCTACTCCTGCACCTATTTTCTATGTTTCTATGTGTCCTACCCCTACACCTCTCCTACTTCACTATCATTCAAGGTTCCCACCACCAAACACATACTTCCCTCCCACCCCCCACTTTCTGCTTTTCGCAGGGATCGCTCCCTGTGCGACTTCCTTGTCCATTTGTCACTCCCCACTGATCTCCCTCCTGGCACTTATCCTTTCAAGCAGAACAAGTGCTACCCCTGCCCCTACACCTCCCTCACTACCATCCAGGGCCCAAGCAGTCCTTCCAAGTGAGGTGACACTTCACCTGTGAGTCTGTTGGGGTCATATACTGTGTTTGGTACTCCAGGTGTGGCCTCTTGTATATCGGTGAAACCCAACATAGATTGGGAGACTGCTTCGCCAAGCACCTATGCTCCATCTGCCAGAAAAAGTGAGATCTCCCAGTGGCCACCCATTTTAATTCCACTTCCCATTTCCATTCCGATATGTCCATCCATGGCCTCCTCCACTGTCGGGATAAGGCTACACTTAGGTTGGAGGAACAACACCTTATATTCTGTTTGGGTAGCCTCCAACCTGATGGCATGAATGTTGATTTCTCAAACTTCCAGTAATACCTGCACCCCACTCCCCCTTGTCCCTCTCTCATATTATCCTCTTGCCCGCCCATTGCCTCCCTCTGGTGCTCCTCCTCCTCCCCCCTTTCTTCTTTCTTCCATGGCCTTCTGTCTCTTTCACCAATCAACTATCTAGCACTTTCCTTCATCCCTCCCCCTCCAAGCTTCACCTAACACCTGGTGTTTCTCTCTCTCCTCCCCTCCATCTTTCAAATCTACTCCTCAGCTTTTTTCTCCAGCCCAGCCGAAGGGTTTCGGCCCAAAACGTCACCTGTACTCTTTTCCATAGATGCTGCCTGGCCTGCTGAGTTCCTCCAGCATTTTGTGTGTGTTGATCTGTGTCTATAACTGACCTACCCTTGCCCAAGTCTGGAAAGGCAATTTACATAACCAGTGCATGGGGTCAAACAACGAGAGCAGAGAGAAGTGGGCCTCAAGTACTTGATACAGAAAGAGTGCAGCTTCCTGCAAATTTTTGGGTGTGCCCAGTGGGGTATTGTTCTGGGATTAGACACACTAAGTAGGCAGGTGCTATCATAGACTCTGGAAAGGGAGAGATAACATGGATAAGACAGAGACAGTTAGCTTGTATAATCCCCAGAGCAGCTAACATGTCCCAAAGAGAGCAAGCAGGGAGGGGAGACAGAACACTGTCTGGGAGTCATATCTAGAAGTCTCAGTGGTCGGGGTCAAATGTAGACAAGAAATGTAGACAGAGTGCAGCTGCCTGCAGAGGTAACAGTAATTAAAGGAAAAGACACACCAGAAAGGGGAAAGTAAAGAGCAGAAAGGGAATGAGTGTGCAGATCACGGGGCAAGAAGAATATCAGAAGAGAATGAGGCGACAGAAACTGCAAATGTGGAACAAGAAACTACCGGAGCCAATTTAGTAAGATTATATGGAGATGTGAAGCACCATTGTAACCGGGTTAACACATTGGCAAGCTGAACAAAGCAGCATTAACAATATTGCAGATTGGAGAAATTCAAAGGGAGAGAAGGTCGTCTGTCCACAGCTGGGTGACCCGGTCATGGTAAGGGAGCTGACTGAAAATGCAGGGCTTGCACTTAGGTGGTGCTCTGGACAAATAAGATGTGTCTGTGTGCAGTCCAGGCGAGGCAGCCAGTGGAAACACTGGACTCTGGTTAAATCACATGACTCACCCTCTCGCCACCCTCACAGACTGAACTAGGGATCAAGTCCACCTAATAACAATGTCACTACCGAGAACCCAGGTGAAGAACACCAGCCTGCTGCTTCGCATCTGACCACTCCTGATGGAAGCAGTCCTGCGCCTGGAAGGAGAACAGGAACGCAAATGCGGTAACCACAAAGTGAGCATATTCTGTAATGAAGGCTGGCAGATGTGAGGTCAGAATAAAAAGATATTGGGAAAAATAGATGGGAAGGGATCCGAGTTACGCAACCTCAATGGCCAGGCAGGCCAAGAAAGAGATGAAATAACGCACAGCATTTGCGGGCACCCATCTCAGTCTGAGTGGGTGTGGGACCTTTCAATGGTTGGATCAGTAATCAGAAAGACAGTCTGGGAGGGGCTGCCACTGGGGCAAGGTCCTTGCAGCCATTCAAATAGAGACTACCTCAAATCCTCCTGTGGGTTGATCAAAGCAACTGAGAGACTTGTTACCTAACTATCCTGACAATTTTTTTTTATCATAGCATGGAATGTGAAGCTGGCTGAAACCAAATTGCCTTGCTGTGCCCCCACGCACAGCACAGAGTGACTACTGATAGCTATTTCTGGGTTTCAGCTATCGGAGAGTAAAGGGCCAAAGATAAAGATGTGATTAAATTGCAATGGGCCAGCAGGGAGAGAAGCAACAAGCCCACGAATGACAAAGCTGCATTTTGAAGACTGCTGAAATCGAGAGGACAAATGTGTCTGAGAGATGATGTGATCAAATTTTCGAATCATTTTATTGCCGACTCTGCGGAGTCTTGTCCTGTAGATAGCCAGTTAGCGATGATAGTGTAGGCATAGATGCACATAAGTTAGTAATTGAAGATGGGACTCAAAGTGAAGGGCATTTTTTGCTGTCCTGCTAAATCCTCCTTAAAGTTTGGCCTTCCTGAGGCAGATTTCTATCCAAGGGCCAGGAAGGGGTATGCTGGAGAGTATTCTGTAGTTATAGGAATATCAGATATTAATTCAAACAAGAACCAGTCTTCAGTTCATAATGCCGATTGCAAATTTGAAACAGTAAATGTAAGTTAAAAGCATACCTTCGCATTGACTGTGGAGCACAAGCTGGTCTACGGACAAATCGATATGGTTTGCAAAATGGTGACCATAAGTTGTTTGCATATGCATCAGCCAAGTGATAAGACAATTGGTGGTGTTAATTGGCTTGCATCAAACCAAGCAACATGGGCTAAGTTACTGACACCGTTGAGACTTGAGGTGGTAGACCAGACAGATGTTGTCACTTAGCATATCAAATATGGTCACAGGTATAGGCAATCAATAGTTTTTTTTGTACTCAAGATATTTGTGTACTTAGAGGCAGACCTGGCAACATCAAATTAAGGTGTCTGGGATTTCTGTCCCCAGAAACTTTTAGACTATTTGTGTGTGTTACTTTGTGACAAAGGTGTTTGAACATTTAGAGGTGTTTATCACTGTAGCTATGCAATTTAAAGGAAGCATGGTCAATCCAAAATACTGAAGTAAATGATATCACTGTAACTATTGAGACTGTACTGCACCTTTGTTCTTAGGGTATAAAATCGTGATGTACTTCTGGATTTGTAAGGTTCTACCGAGAGGATCTCCATGAGAATAGTGGCTTGCCTTGATGAATAAAGACTTTTTTATGCAACACACATCAAAGTTGCTGGTGAACGCAGCAGGCCAAGCAGCATCTATAGGAAGAGGTGCAGTCGACGGTTCAGGCCGAGACCCTTCGTCAGGACTAACTGAAGGAAGAGTGAGTAAGGGATTTGAAAGCTGGAGGGGGAGGGGGAGATGCAAAATGATAGGAGAAGACAGGAGGGGGAGGGATAGAGCCGAGAGCTGGACAGGTGATAGGCAAAAGGGGATATGAGAGGATCATGGGACAGGAGGTCCGGGAAGAAAGACGGGGGGGGTGACCCAGAGGATGGGCAAGAGGTATATTCAGAGGGACAGAGGGAGAAAAAGGAGAGTGAGAGAAAGAATAGTGCATAAAAATGAGTAACAGATGGGGTATGAGGGGGAGGTGGGGCCTAGCGGAAGTTAGAGAAGTCAATGTTCATGCCATCAGGTTGGAGGCTACCCAGACGGAATATAAGGTGTTGTTCCTCCAACCTGAGTGTGGCTTCATCTTTACAGTAGAGGAGGCCGTGGATAGACATGTCAGAATGGGAATGGGATGTGGAATTAAAATGTGTGGCCACTGGGAGATCCTGCTTTCTCTGGCGGACAGAGCGTAGATGTTCAGCAAAGCGGTCTCCCAGTCTGCGTCGGGTCTCACCAATATATAAAAGGCCACATCGGGAGCACCGGACGCAGTATATCACCCCAGTCGACTCACAGGTGAAGTGATGCCTCACCTGGAAGGACTGTTTGGGGCCCTGAATGGTGGTAAGGGAGGAAGTGTAAGGGCATGTGTAGCACTTGTTCCGCTTACACGGATAAGTGCCAGGAGGGAGATCAGTGGGGAGGGATGGGGGGGACGAATGGACAAGGGAGTTGTGTAGGGAGCGATCCCTGCGGAATGCAGAGAGAGGAGGGGAGGGAAAGATGTGCTTAGTGGTGGGATCCCGTTGGAGGTGGCGGAAGTTACGGAGAATAATATGCTCCCTACACAACTCCCTTGTCCATTCATCCCCCCCATCCCTCCCCACTGATCTCCCTCCTGGCACTTATCCGTGTAAGCGGAACAAGTGCTACACATGCCCTTACACTTCCTCCCTTACCACCATTCAGGGCCCCAAACAGTCCTTCCAGGTGAGGCATCACTTCACCTGTGAGTCGACTGGGGTGATATACTGCGTCCGGTGCTCCCGATGTGGCCTTTTATATATTGGTGAGACCCGACGCAGACTGGGAGACCGCTTTGCTGAACATCTACGCTCTGTCCGCCAGAGAAAGCAGGATCTCCCAGTGGCCACACATTTTAATTCCACATCCCATTCCCATTCTGACATGTCTATCCACGGCCTCCTCTACTGTAAAGATGAAGCCACACTCAGGTTGGAGGAACAACACCTTATATTCCGTCTGGGTAGCCTCCAACCTGATGGCATGAACATTGACTTCTCTAACTTCCGCTAGGCCCCACCTCCCCCTCATACCCCATCTGTTACTCATTTTTATGCACTATTCTTTCTCTCACTCTCCTTTTTCTCCCTCTGTCCCTCTGAATATACCTCTTGCCCATCCTCTGGGTCACCCCCCCCCCGTCTTTCTTCCCGGACCTCCTGTCCCATGATCCTCTCGTATCCCCTTTTGCCTATCACCTGTCCAGCTCTCGGCTCTATCCCTCCCCCTCCTGTCTTCTCCTATCATTTTGCATCTCCCCCTCCCCCTCCAGCTTTCAAATCCCTTACTCACTCTTCCTTCAGTTAGTCCTGACGAAGGGTCTCGGCCTGAAACGTCGACTGTACCTCTTCCTATAGATGCTGCTTGGCCTGCTGCGTTCACCAGCAACTTTGATGTGTGTTGCTTGAATTTCCAGCATCTGCAGAATTCCTGTTGTTTGCGTTTAAAAAAGACTTTTTTATCACCAGTTTCACAAAAGAGGTGTGGAAGCTCCAAGAGACTTTGGCCATATTTGGACCATGGACCTCCAGGCACAATGAAGTTTTGAACCCACTGTGTTCAACGGGTGCCACAACTTGCTTCAATTTTGTAAAGAACAGGTGTTTAGAGAGTTCAAAGTATACTTGTTATCAAAGTATATATATATACTATATACAACCTTACGATTCATCTTCTAGCAAGCAGCAACCAAACAAAGAAACGGAATAGAAATCATTAAAAAATAACCATATAACAAAGACTGTCAAACACCCAGTGTGTGAAAAACAGAACAAATCATGGAAACAATAAAAAAAGTGAACAAATAAGATACAGAACATGAACTGCAAAGACCCTGAAAGTGAGTCCACAGCCATGGAGCCAGATCAGCACCGAGGCGAGTGGCAATGGTCCTAGACCTCAGATACAGAGTCGTTTCAGTGCTGAGGCAAGTAAACCTAGCGGAGCAGTGGGCTGAAGACTAGTTCTTCCTTCACCCTCAGTCTTGTCACTTTGGTCTTTTTAATCTGGATCGATGCTTAAATCAGCCACTCTCAGACCCAGGCCCTGCTGCTTCGATCTGGCCCAAATTCTTCTCCAGCAATGGCCAAACATCATTTCGCTTTTCGGCCTTATGCTCAGGTATCACTGCTCTGATCCATTCCCAGTCCTCCTTAAGGGTCCAATTCGCTGAATCCTTCACATGTAGAACAATTGGCATAGTAAGGTATCATGCATGCAGACAGAATGTTTTCTGTGCAGCACATACAAAATGCTGGAGAAACTCAGTAGGCCAGGCAGCAACTAGGGTAAAAAGTACAGTTGACATTTTGGGCCAAGAACCTTCAACAGGACTCACCCATTTCAGCTTCTTTTCATATATAGAGAGATACAGGTATACAGGTCTTCATCCCTGCTGCTTCCATGAGTCAGGCCTCAGACCTAGCTACGCTCAATGATCATGTGTCGTGGTAGACCAGGTCCTGAGTATCAATATCTGCTGTTCCAGCTGGTCAGGTCTTTACTTCGGTAGATCCTTGAGTTTTCTTCTTCTGGGAGTTGGCTCTCAATAGTGGGGCTTTGCTGGGGTCAGCAACAGCTTCCATATACAGTCCTAGACCTCAATGGTCAGTACAATTGAGATCTCTGAGTCAGGCCAATAGATCAGCTCCTGGAAGATGGAAGATCACAAGGCCTGCAAGGGCATTTTAAAAGAACGTTATTAGTTATTCTTAGACACAGAGAATTTAGATTTAAAAGAGTAGAATGATTATGATAGAAATAATGAGTGAAGCTATGGAGAGCAGCTTGTATGAAGTGACCACACTCTGGTGCCATTTTGGTCTGGAGTTATTTATCATTGTTATTGCGTTTTTATTGTCGTTTTGCGTCTTCATCATAGAACATAGAACATAGAATAGTACAGCACAGTACAGGCCCTTCGGCCCACAATGTTGTGCCGACCCTGCCTCCCATATAAGCCCCCAACTTAAATTCCTCCATATACCTGTCCAGTAGTCTCTTAAACTTCACTAGTGTATCTGCCTCCACCACTGACTCAGGCAGTGCATTCCACGCACCAACCACTCTCTGAGTAAAAAATCTTCCTCTAATATCCCCCTTGAACTTCCCACACATTACCTTAAAGCCATGTCCTCTTGTATTGAGCAGTGGTGCCATGGGAAAGAGGCACTTGCTATCCACTCTATCTATTCCTCTTATGATCTTGTACACCTCTATCATGTCTCCTCTCATCCTCCTCCTCTCCAAAGAGTAAAGCCCTAGCTCCCTTAATCTCTGATCATAATGCATACTCTCTAAACGAGGCAGCATCCTGGTAAATCTCCTCTGTACCCTTTCCAATGCTTCCACATCCTTCCTATAGTGAGGCGACCAGAACTGGACACAGTACTCCAAGTGTGGCCGAACCAAAGTTTTATAGAGCTGCATCATTACATCGCGACTCTTAAACTCTATCCCTCGACTTATGAAAGCGAACATCCCATAAGCTTTCTTAACTACCCTATCCACCTGTGAGGCAACTTTCAGGGATCTGTGGACATGTACCCCCAGATCCCTCTGCTCCTCCACACTACCAAGTATCCTGCCATTTACTTTGTACTCTGCCTTGGAGTTTGTCCTTCCGAAGTGTACCACCTCACATTTCTCCGGGTTGAACTCCATCTGCCACTTCTCAGCCCACTTCTGCATCCTATCAATGTCTCTCTGCAATCTTTGACAATCCTCTACACTATCTACAACACCACCAACCTTTGTGTCGTCTGCAAATTTGCCAACCCACCTCTCTACCCCAACATCCAGGTCGTTAATAAAAATCACAAAAGGTAGAGGTCCCAGAACAGATCCTTGTGGGACACCACTAGTCACAATCCTCCAATCTGAATGTACTCCCTCCACCACAACTCTCTGCCTTCTGCAGGCAAGCCATTTCTGAATCCACCTGGCCAAACTTCCCTGGATCCCATGCCTTCTGACTTTCTGAATAAGCCTACCGTGTGGAACCTTGTCAAATGCCTCACTAAAATCCATATAGATCACATCCACTGCACTACCCTCATCTATATGCCTGGTCACCTCCTCAAAGAACTCTATCAGGCTTGTTAGACACGATCTGCCCTTCACAAAGCCATGCTGACTGTCCTTGATCATACCATGATTCTCTAAATGCCCATAAATCCTATCTCTAAGAATCTTTTCCAACAGCTTTCCCACCACAGATGTAAGGCTCACTGATCTATAATTACCCGGACTATCCTTATTACCTTTTTTGAACAAGGGGACAACATTTGCCTCCCTCCAATCCTCTGGTACCATTCCCGTGGACAACGAGGACATAAAGATCCTAGCCAGAGGCTCAGCAATCTCTTCCCTCGCCTCGTGGAGCAGCCTGGGGAATATTCCATCAGGCCCCAGGGACTTATCCGTCCTAATGTATTTTAACAATGTAGATTATTTATTGTTTACTCTTGCGGTTTTATTTTCCTTAGAATGTTATTATAAATAATTTCATTGTTTGACACATCAAATCATGTTAACATGAACCAATGTAGCGAATGTCCAAAACCTCGGATGTAGAACTAGAATCAAGTTTATTAGCACCAGCATGTGACGTGAAATTTGTTACCTTAGCAGCAGAGAGAAAAAATAAAACATAATAATAAATAAACAAGTAAATCAATTACATATATTGAATAGATTTTAAAAAATGTGCAAAAACAGAAATACTGTATATTAAAGAAGTGAGGTGGTGTCCAAAGCGTCAATGTCCATTTAGGAATTGGATGGCAGAGGGGAAGAAGCTATTCCTGAATCGCTAAGTGTGTGCCTTCAGGCTTCTGTATCTCCTACTTGATGGTAACAGTGAGAAAAGGGCATGCTCTGGGTGCTAGAGGTCCTTAATAACAGACACTGCCCATCTGAGACACCGCTCCTTAAAGTCCTGACGAAGGGTCTCGGCCTGAAACGTCGACTGCACCTCTTTCTATAGATGCTGCTTGGCCTGCTGCGTTCACCAGCAACTTTGATGTGTGTTGCTCCTTAAAGATGTTCTGGGTACTTTGTAGGCTAGTACCCAAGATGGAACTGACTAGATTTACAACCTTCTTCAGCTTCCTTCGGTCCTGTACAGTAGCCCCTCCATACCAGACAGTGATGCAGCCTGTCAGAATGCTCTCCCTGGTACAACTATAGAAGTTTTTTGAGTGTATTTGTTGACATGCACACCTCTTCAAACTCCTAATAAAGTATAGTCGCTATCTTGCCTTCTTTGTAACTACATCGATATGTTGGGACCAGGTTAGATCCTCAGAGATCTTGACACCCAGGAACTTGAAGTTGCTCACTCTCTCCACTTCTTATCCCTCTATGAGGATTGGTATGTGTTCCTTCATCTTACCCTTCCTGAAGTATTTTTCATGATTGACAATCCATTCAGTGTCGGATCTTCCTTTTTAAAATTTGCTTTATTAATTTATTCCCATGTCTGGTTTTAACATCCTGCTTGATGAGCTCTTATCTTAAGTAGGTAAGTGTCAGAATTCGGGACAATATTACTTTGCGCTTTTCACTAGCCAAATACTTCTTCACCTCATAAATGAAAGAACGAGGTTCCCACTGTTCTTATTTATTATCTATGAAACCACCACCAAAGGAAAGGACTTGGCAGAATTAGCAGGCAAAGAGGATCATTGAGGATGATTCACAGCCAGCACTTTGACCTGAAAGATGTGAGACCCCCTAGATTTTTAATCTTTTATCACAACGTTATTAATAAATGTCACATAACTGCATTTCTATATTCGGCACATCAAATAATATCAATAACAAATGACATAATGAGAAGTGGAAACCCCATTACTGTGGGTGGCATTCCATTCTGTGTCTGCACTTCTTAAAATTTTGATTTATTATGGAGTTCTTAGCACTTCCCTATAATTGCTTCAAATTCCTCTATTCCTTTAATGTCTAAAATCTTCACATTCTATGGCTTGAATATAAATCAGTGACAGAAACTCCACAGCCCTCAAGGATAGGGACTTCCAAAGATTCACCATTTCTTCTCAACTCGGTTCTGAATGCCCCGTCTTTACTTTCTGCCATGACTGTTGTTCCAGACATTCCAGCAAGGGGAAATATCACCTCTAAATATATCCTATCAAGCCTTGTAGGGATGTTATATTTCAATGAGATTGCTTCTCATTCTACTAAACCCAATTGGCTCCATCTCCCCTTACAGGATAGTCTTCCATTTATTTCTTTTCCTGTTTGTAATGGTCCTCTTTGGGTAGAGAGACCTACTTGTCGACAATATTGCAGGTGCGTTCTTACGGGGTTCCCCATAATCTGAGTAAAGTGTTCTTACTTTTATAGTTAAGATCTTTTTCAATAAAAAGCCAAAGTAACACTTACCTTCCAAATTGCTTATTCATAGAATGTTCAAATTATAGAATGATTCCTGTACAGAAGGAGGCTATTTTGCCGAGTGTTTGCCAGAACAGCTCATTAGTTCAACATCTGGTCCCTCTTCTGTAACCTTGCAAACTTTTCCTGAATATTTTTGTACCTGCATGGTAACTTTCATTTACTTATTTACAAGGACACCAGGTTCCAATGAACACTAACTCTTTCCAATCACCCTACATTTAAAGTCTGGAATATGGAGCAAATGTGAACACAGCCCAGAAGTGAAGGGGTTTTTATCTCATTCAGAACAAATGAGTGAAGAATAGTCAACCTACCTCTCCACACATACAATGAAGATTGTGTCCCTTGGACTGAGAGTGGTGATATGGGACTTGCCAAGGAGATGACAAGATGAAAAGAAAAGAAGTTATTACTTTATTTGGGAGTAGGGTATGAAATGCATGGTAACATCTTTCATAGGCTGCCAAACGTTGTTTCAAAGGAACATGGAAGAAAACTGGAAACTGTTAGTAGTTGATAATATGAGTCACTGCTGTAGAGATTTTTTGGAAAGAATATGAATACATGATAAATTTTTTTGCTATTTCATATTGGCTCACTGTGTAAAAAGAGGCCATTAAACCAATCAAGTCCATGCTGGCTCTTAGAAAAATCCTCCTTGACAGCCAAAGAAATAATATTTCAACAATAAACGATAAACTTTCCCATAAATTCCATGCACTATTGCCACTGACACTGGACACGTATGCCTGTCTTGACATAAACTGGGAGCTAGATTTTGACTCCACATTTCCACATACTATGTTCCTAAAAACAGCATTTAAATTAAATGAGCAGAGTGGTTAAAAGAAACACAAGTAGATCTTAAATCTGTTAAAATGCCTCTTTAACAATAAGTCAGTTAGTGACCTAATCAATTCTAAAAACATTTATCTTTGTCAGATCTTTCTTCATCAGCAAACATGGTGAAATGTGAAACTGAAACTGATGTATAACCATGAATACAAATACAATTAATCCTCTAAAGGTTACTTATAGCACTCCACAAAGAGGAAAGCCCAGATCCAAGTGTAGCATTAATTGCAACCACTAAAGTGCCGAGAGTTGTCAAATGTGCTAAATTTTAAATGCTCATTGAGCAATAATTCCTCTGGTCCATTAACCTGTTGAACTTTTATAAATATGCAGCTGGATATTTTCTACTTTGTAATTTGAAAAGAATAGGAAATATTTGTTCAGAAGTGATCTGGAGAAGACAAAGTAAATCTTCTAAGACCCATTATGATATAGCATAAATTTCAAACTTTTCTTTAAATATTACTGGACTGGACACAACCATATTGAGCACAGCAGGCTTCAGGATTCAACAGTTTGTGAATTTGCCCACTGTACTTCAATTCATGTGACAGTAATAACACAATTACCAAATTAAGCATAGCAGTCTCCCAGATTCAGCAATTTCATATCTTAACTAATATTCCCACTTTCTCATGCAGAAGTTCCACTACTACCATAGAATTTCTCAGGGCCTACCTTCTGTTGATTTACTCATTGTAGCTCTGCTTTGGCATCCTCCACCATCATCCAACTTGCAATATAATTTTTCCTGACTTTCAATGCAGAGTATATTCTTAAAAATGTACGTGAGGGATAAATCTGAGGTTATGAAATTACCGATAACATAATTATGGATGAACTAAAATGAGAACCAGTCATCAGGAAATAAAACCTGTATATAATTTAACTTCCAGCTGATACTTTGTAGCCAATGAAACCAATTATTTTGACTCTTGGGCAACAGGCCAGGGAGGTGGCTTTGCCTGATCCCCAAAGGCTGATCTCAGGTGGTGAGTTATTGCTGGGGGTGGGGAGTTGAACTAATTTCCCTCCCTCAATCCCAGTGTGGGGCTTGGCAGAAACCCTTCCCACCCCCAGCAACAGTGACAAGCTCCACTGGGCCGAGAGCAGCAAGAGAGAGGGGAATGTGTATTCTGATTCTTTTGAAGCTGCATAGGTAAAGACAATAAATTATGTACCTGCTATTAGCACACTGTTAAAGGTGCTTAATGCAACTTAATGCATAGTTCAGGACAGATCTATTTATTCTGGTTAGTTGTTTATTCACGGTGCCATCTCAACACTGTAGAGAAAGCAGTATATTTTGGGTGCCTACTGTTTGTACTCAGAGGCTTTCAGAACAGACTTCATTATTGAATATTCAGAGGGTTGTTGCTAGTTGGGACAAGTTGCCACTGTATATATGTACTTCAGTAAATTTACTTGACTCTATTCCAAATGTTAATGTTTTAGCAATTGAATCTGTAGTTAATCATTTATTGTCATCTTCATGTTCAAGAAGTATAAATCATTTTGTCCATCGAGTGAGATTCTCTGCAATTCTCCTGGACTCACTCTCTCTCCTCTGGGAGATTTTATAGTTCAGTTTTAGTCAGTCACAACAAGTTAATGCAGTATAATCACCCTAAGACGATATTTTTTGTTTCCCTCTCCAGAGAGGTGATCTGGCCAGCTGAGTGTTTACTGCATTTGTTGCGGTTAACTCCTAAACCGGACATCAGAACTTTGATGTGCACCTTCAAGCAAACCAAGTCCTACTTCATGTGGGACTCCTGCGCACTTTATAACATAACATTGAAAGTGATGGAAGCTCATAATGTAACACTGCATTTAAAACATTTCATTATGTATTTGTCAAAAGAATAGAATAATTTCCAAATGTTAGTTAAAATGCTCCCAGAAATATTTTCAAGACACTGCAAGCACTTGTGCTTAGTGCAATGTTTTTTTTAAATTATGAAAGCTTCCAAAATGCAATTGAAAAATGTTCCTTCTCTAAATGCACTTTATTTGTCCTTTTGAGATTAAAAAATGATCTTATTTTTACTTTACCTCTCACCTCTTAATTTGTTCCTGTTTCAGAAGTAATAGCAACTTAATTGTCAGACCAGGACAATAGGGACAGTCACAAGTAAAAACATCTCTTAAGAAGAGAAATTACTTTTATTATCAGGGTGTGCAAATTGTGAGCGGGAGTTTGAATATTGCTTTTGGCTTGAATCCCCTTAAAATTAGTTTATTGATTCATTTTAGGCCTAGATTATAATGTAAAGCAACATTATAGACAATTTTATGAGGTTACAAGGGCACAAAGGGACCACCCTGCTTGGAGTTATGCTCTTGACATAAAGCCCTGCTGAATCTTCGGCTGAGAGATGTCAACTGCCACCTTAACATATTTATGTTGACTCATAAACAGGAAGCCTAGTCTCGTCCATGACACTACTGCTTTTTGTATCTAAATCCCCATATGAGAAACAAGGAGCTGAGAAGGACATTTGCAGCAGCTGTCTTATGCTGTGTGTGCCAAAGCAAACAACACCAAATTAGTAAGGCATACTGAACAAATTAAGGACCAAATGCAAATACAGTGGCTGATAGAAAATGTCAGTGCAGCTAAAATGTCGTTGATGTTTTATTCCGTTCTTCTAAAATGCAGCTATTTATTTTGGCTGAATTCAGTGTGGTGACAATTGTATGCATATTTTCTGTTTGCACAGAGCAAAACTTTCTTGTGAAGCAAGACTTCATGAAGTTATTTTAGGTCATATTCTACAGAGGCATCTCTGATGCTCTATCAAGACACTGACTCCACTGAGAGTTTCTGTTTCACTTTATGTAGTTCCACAAAAATAAATCTGTGCCAATTTTACTGTCAGCAAACAAAGATAGGCCAGTACAAGCTAAAAAGAGGAATGAGCTTCAGTGGTAATGAGCAGTGCCATGGGTGTAACACGTATATTATCTTACCCTATGTCAACGTCTCAACAATGCACAATTGTAGAAATTGTGTGATGAGGAAACACCCAATTTTTGTCCCAGGATGCTTTGTAACCAAAGGGATTAGTGTCTTGAAAAATAGGACAATATTGCCATTGTTTTATAATTCTATGAAATTGCTTAATCCAAAAAAAAGTCAGGATGGCAATCCCCATGATTCTGAAAGCCAAGAGGAGAAAAGGTTGACACTTGGTGGATGCATTAAGTGACTTGTGCGCTAGGACTATTTAAAGACACTTAAGTAAATTGCATTCAGCAAATGGCCCTTGTCAGCAAATCTATCAGATTGCAGCTATTGCTTGACTGTCAGTTTTCAGATCCTGGGTTCACAGTGAAATCGGTGTGAACACCAGTGTCTTTAAGCAGCAATGCTCATATACTTCCATCTCACTAATTTAGACCAAAGCACATTTTCGGGTTCATATCCAAAGGTGAGCACCCAGGCAGACACTTACAATCCTCAGACTCCAAGTTAAAAATTTTCAGTGTATTTTTCCAGAAACTACAGTGACTGCAGCTTTGTATTACACTGAAATTGAAGAAAAAAACTGAAGTTGATACAGTTCTTAAATTTAAAAACTAAACAAATTATATAACAGCTAAACTTCTACAAAATTTGGGATGTAAATCATTAAAACCATTGTAGTTGTTTTATGTACCAAAAACATCATTCATTCAAAACAGCAAATCTCAGGATTGTTCCAAAGCAAGTTTGAAGCAACATTTGAGTATTTTCCATGTATAAAGAATCATTAACCCTGAACTGACTTAACCACATTCAATTTGGCAGAATTCCTGATGCCTGGCTGTGCAGAAATCAGGGATAGGTGTTAGCCTTTAAAAGGCACAGCTACACATTAGCAAAACAGCAGTAACACATCATGGCTCTTCTGAAAATGATAGGAAGCATGGAAATAGAAGATCTAATGAATGTGCCAACTGGGAAGCCTTTTGCAACAATCAGAATCAGAATCAGAATCAGGTTTACTATCACCGGCATGTGGTGTGAAATTTGTTAACTTAGTAGCAGGAGTTCAATGCAATACATAACATAAAAGAAAAAAAATAAAAATAATAAATAAGTAAATCTTATTCAGCATACTTTGTACAGTATGCATATTTTGAATAGATTAAAGATCGTGCAAAAAAACAGAAATACTAAACATTAAAAAAGTGAGGTAGTGTCCAAGGGTTCAATGTCCATTTAGGAACCAGATGGTAGAGGGGAAGAAGGTGTTTCTGAATTGCTGAGTGTGTGCCTTCAGGCTTCTGTACCTCCTACCTGATGGTAACAGTGAGAAAAGGGCATGCCCTGGGTGCTGGAGGTCCTTTAATAATGGACTCTGCCTTTCAGAGACATCGCTCCTTGAAGATGTCCTGGGTACTTTGTAGGCAAGTACCCAAGATGGAGCTGACTAAATTTGCAACCCTCTGCAGCTTTTTTCGGTCCTGTGCAGTAGCACCACCGCCCCCACCCCCCCCCCATACCAGACAGTGATGTATCCTGTCAAAATGCTCTCCACAGTACATCTATAGAAGTTTTTGAGTCTATTTGTTGACATACTAAATCTCTTGAAACTCTTAATATGTTGGGACCAGGTTAGATCCTCAGAGATCCTGACACACAGGAACTTGAAGCTACTCACTCTCTCCACTTCTGATGCCTCTATGAGGATTGATATGTGTTTCTTTGTCTTACCCTTCCTGAATTCCACAATCAGCTTTTTTGTCTTACTGACGTTGAGTGCCAGGTTGTTGCTGTGGCACCACTCCACTAGTTGGCATATCTCAGTCCTGTACGCCCTCTCGTCACTACCTGAGATTCTATCAGCAATGGCTGTATCGTCAGCAAATTTATAGATGGTACTTGAGCTATGCCTAGCTACACAGTTATGTGTATATAGAGAGTAGAGCAGTGGGCTAACCACACACCCCTGAGGTGCACCAGTATTGATCGTCAGCGAGGAGGAGATCACCATCTGCACAGAGTCTTACCAGGTACTCCGTTGGGACCTTCCGCCTTGCGAGGGTTCACTCTCTTTAAAGACAGCTTAACATCAACCTCTGAGACAGAGATCACAGGGTCATCAGGTGGTGCTGGGATATTCACAGCTGTGGTTATATTCTTCCTTTCAAAGTGGGTATAGAATGCATTGAGTTCCTCTGGTAGTGAAGCATCGCTGCTGTTCGTGCTATTGGGTTTCACTTTGTAGGAAGTAACGTCTTGCAAACCCTGCCAGAGTTGTCGTGCATCCGATGTCGCCATCAACCTCATTCAAAATTATCTCTTTGCTCTTGAAATAGCCCTCAGGGAGGTAGGAGCACCAACAAATGGTCTGGCTAGGGTTAGATCAAATCTTTTCCAGAGTTGCAGTAACCTTACAGTATGGAGAAAGCTAGTTGGCTCAGGAAATCCATCTTGACTCATCCGACCCCATCACCCAGCACATGCCCTCTTCTCATTGGTACCATCAGGAAGGAGGTACAGCAGTATGAAGCCACACACTCAGCGATTCAGGAAAGGCTCCTTCCCCTCTGCCACCTGATTTCTGAATGGACATTGAACCTATGAACACCACCTCACTATTTTTTTAAATTTCTTTTTTCTGTATTACTTATTTAATTTAACTACTTAATATATATTTATATTTTTACTGTCATTCAGTTCTTCTTCTCTCACTATTATTATATATTGCGCTGTACTGCTGCTACAAAGTTAACAAATTCCATGACATACGCCGATGATATTAAATGTGTTTCTGATTCTGTAAAATCATCTTGGTTAAACCTACTTCCCTGCCTCCTCCCATTAGCCATGCAAATTCTACTCTTTCAGGTACTTATCCAGCTCCCCTTTGAAAGTCATGGAAGAAGAAATTGCATCAGAAGCAGAGACAGACAAGCTCATAAACAACATTTCTTTGTAAGTACTATATACTATTTAAATTAACTTGAAGGAGAATGCTTTATGATCACATAAGCTGTTTGTATCAATGGTCACGTCTTTTAGGCAAAGTTTATAACACAATTTGATCTGACTTGGTGTGCATGAAGAAAGGATCCCTGTTACCCCTATTCTAAAGCAGCTGTACACCGAGCAGTGAAATTGTGGGGAGTCCTAGGAACTGGGAAGAAGATTAGCAGTGGGGAATGATGATGTTAACAAAGATTACAGTGCGTCTTTGTACCAGAACCCAACAACACCACCTCAGGGTTCAACAACACAAGGAATGAGCAAACGAGAGAAAATCTTCAGATGCTGGAAATCAGAGTAACACACACAAAACACTGGAGGAACTAGACTGATAGGAATGAGCAATCTAGATTGGAGAGATACACAACAAAGGAAGTTTGGTAGATTGACTGGATAATCAGAGACTTTTTCCAAAAGTGAATATGATTAAAACAAGGGAGCATAAATTTTAGTTGTCAGGAAGAAAACATAGGGGGATATCAGGGGCAGTTTTTTTTTAACACAGTGAGTGGATAGGTGCATAGAATATACTGCCGGGGTGGTGGAAGAGGTAGATACGTTTGGGACATATACAGGGCTCTTATTATTATGTTTTGTAACATTGGCATGGAGACAGTTGTGGCACCATCCAGTATCTTTTTTAATTTGCTTTCATATTGCTTCATGGCAGGGGAAATGGCATGCAAATGGTGGATCCATCTCCAATCAAGTTATATGTTATCTCAGCCAATCATGTCCCCACAATGCCAGTGCTTCTGATTTTACCATATACAACCTCAATGTGGCTTGTTGGTTGTATATTTCACAGCTACAGATGTAATTCCAACAGGAGTTATCTTTTCTCCAGTGTAAGCTACATTGCTTAACTATTGTTAATTTTCACACTGTAAAGTTAACGGCTATATAGCATATGTAGCTCACAGATTAGTGCTCTTTTTGAAACAGCAACTTGAACTTTTATCTTTTTCTCTTCTCTATGCAGTCCATTTATCTTTGTCTGCACGACATGATCTTCGTATGTGTCCTACTTTGTTGCATTTTCTGCAAGTTTCGCTTTTAAATCTGCATTTGTTTGGTGTATGTGAGCTTCTGCCACACTGTAACAGAATTTGTTTGGCCTGGCTGGTTTATGTTTAGACAATGACATTTTCTTCAAACTCACTTTCATTCCTGTCTGCAACTCAATTGTGTATCTGTCTGCAGCTTCCAGTTAAACAGCAGTTTCCACTGCTCTTCTAAATGTAAGGTCCACTTTAGTTCTGAGCCATCTTTGAAGGCTTTCTTATAAGATTCTACAAACCAAATGACCTCTTAGTGTATTATTAAGCCCATCACTGAACTGACAATTCTCAGACAAGCTCGTCAATTCAGCTACATATGCTGAAATGAACTCCCCATTCCTTTTGATTCTATTTATGAAACCTAAAGTGTTCTGCAATCAGCAATGGCTTTGGCTCCCTGTGTTCCTGCATTACTTTTACCATATCAAGAAAGCTCATTTTGCCATGTTTGGTTAGAGCATTCAAACATCAAAGCAAACTGTATGCCTTTAAACCCAATGCATTTAGCAAAATTGGCACTCTCTTCTCATTGGCTATTTCATTTGCTTCAAAATATTGTTCCAATAGCTCAGTATACATGACCCAATAATCCATTGTGTAATCAAAACTCATCAATCATTCCAATGTAGCCAGCCATTTCAGACTTTTTAAAATAATTATCACCCACTACTCATTCTTTAGCAGCTTTGAATTTTTCTGTTGACAGTCTTTTTTTAAAAAAAAACTCAACATCTCTACACATTGCTGGGCTGTTTCTTCTAAATTCAACCATTCCTCGAGTGTTTTTTTTTAGTTGGAACCTCTTTATCAGGTTGCTAGCTATCTCAGATTCTGAGGCCTGCTGGTTGTAGGAATTGACTTGGAGACTACAGGAAGTGGTTCTGACAGCTCTGGACACCTTTCTTCTCCTTTGAGGGAAGGAGTTGTAAGACAGATTGTGAAATATAGTTTATTGACTACAGCTTAACATTCAATACTATAATTCCAAACAAGCTCATCCTTATCTCAAATAACAATCAGCTGGATAACATAAAAGAGTTAATTTAGTGACATGGTTTCATGACAATGATCTGTCCCTTTGGTGTAAGCAGGAGCTGATCATTGACTTTAGATAAGGGTGGTGCTGATGTTAAGAGGTTCCAGTATATAGTAATCTTACTCTACATGTATACAACCAAATAATACAAAGTTCCTCTGGAACACAAAGCAACGACAAAACATGTATCACACACAGCACATAAGACAAAATATTACCACAACTATGTTCATAAAATATAATTCAAAATGTATGTAGCGCAAAACAGGGGTGAACAGTAAAGAGTAAACAGTTCGCTATCTCGTGACAGGACTTCGGTGGTGGCAATGTATTCGTTAGTCTCACAGCCCAAGGGAAGAAGCTGTTACCGGGTCTGGCAGTCCTAGCATGGATGTTTCTGTACCTTCTTCCTTTGATGGTAGTGGGTCAGAGATTGTGGGATGGGTGGTAAGGATCTTCAACAATGCTTCAACCCTTTGTATACAATGCCCTCAGTAAAAGTCACAAATAGGTAGGAGGGAGTCCCCGGTGATCCTATTGGAAGTTTTTACTATCCTGTGTAGGCTCTTGCATCCCAATGTCTTGCAGATTGCACATCACACAATGATGCAGCCCTCAGGACACTCTTAATGGTGCTCTTGTAGAAAGTTGTTGGAATGGGGACAGGAGCTTAACAGGCTTCAAACTCCTCATTAAGTGTAGAAGTTCCTGTGCCCTCTTGATTAATGAGGAGGTGTTGTGGGTCCAGGTTAGATCGTCCATTATGTGCACCAGTAACTTTGTGCTCGTCACTCGCTCCATGGCAGAGCCATTGATGTGCAATGGAGAGAGGTCGACCTGCACCTTTCTAAAGATCACAATCATCTCTTTTGTTTCATCCATTTTGAGACTAAGGTTGTTCTTGTCACAATATATGACAAGCCTTTCTACCTCCTCCAATCAAACTTGATGACATGGCTTGAGCTAGATCTGGCAGAGTTGTTGTAAGTCAGCAGTGTATACTCTTAGCTGGGCTGCAGAACCCCTCAGCACCTGACCAGCTATGTTGTCTGGGCCCACAGCTTTGTATGTATTTACCCTGGCTAGGATTCTCCTCACATCAGATGTGACTCAACGGGGTGCCTGTTTCTTAGGGAGAGGGGGCTTTCCTCAATGTCACATCATAGATTGCATCAAATTGTGCATAGAAGGCATTCAGCTGATCAGGGTGGGAGGCATTATTGTTGTTAGTATGCAGAGTGGACTTGTAATCTGTTTTGGTTTGTATACCTTGCAACATGTGCTGCATGTCCCTGGTTTCACAAAGGTGTCTGTGAATTTTCCGTGAGTACTTTGCGTTGCTTTCCTGAAGGTACATGAGAGTCAGGTTCTTCCTGACTGTAGAATTGTCCTATACCACAGTCTGAAGGCAGCGCCTCTATCCCTCAGCATTGCATGAACCTCTGGTTTGCCTTGGCAGTGTAGTGTTTAATCACAGTAATATCATCAATGCAATTTCTTTTGCAGCCAGTCACAGATCCCACATATTCATCAATGTTGACATGATGACCGCAGGCAGCCACCTTCATGAATATGTTCCAGTCCGTGATTTCAGAACGGTCCCACCTTCTGACCCCGTCTTGATCTCCCTGTAAACTGGTTTGAAGATCCTGATTTTCCTGTAATTTTGTCTGAAGGTCCTGATCTCCCTGTAACCTGGTTTGGTCTCCCTGCAATAAAGATCTCCAGCACCTATAATTCCTCTGGTGGCTAAAGAAATTTGGCATGTCCCCTTTGACCTTCTCCATTTTTTCATAGTTGCACCATAGAAAGCATCCTATCCAAATGCATCACAATTTCTGTGGCCCTACTTGTGGCCACAGAAAACAGTAGACAGTTGTGGACAGAGCTCAGCACATCACAGAAACCAGCCTCCCCTACATGGGCTTGTCTACACCTTTCACTGGCTTAGTAAAGTAGCTAGCATCATCAAAGACCTCACCCACTACAGACATCTTTCTTCTCACCCCTCCAACCAGGCAGAATATACAAAAGCCTGAAAGTACACACCACCAAGCTTAGGGACATAGAACAGTACAGTACAGGAACAAGCCTTTTGGCCCACAATGTTGTGCTGAACCAGCTAAAATGCAAATCAGAAACATCCAAATGCTAATCTATCCTACCTACAGAAGGTCTATATCCATGTGCCTATTTAAACATCTCTTAAAAGCTTCTGCCACCACACCAGTCATCCACCATTCTCTGTGTAAAAAAACTTACCCCTCACATCCCTTTTTGAATCTCCCCCCTCTCACTTTCAATGCATGCCCTCTGGTATTAGACATTTCAACTCTGGGAAACAAATGCTCCCTCCGTACGCTAACTATGCCTCTCATAATCTTATAAACTTCTATCAGATCTCCCCTTAGCCTCTGCTGCTCCAGAGAAAACAACCCATTTCTCCAGCCTCTCATGATAGCACGTGACCTCCAAACCATGCAACGTCCTGGTGAACCTCTTCAGCACCTTCTCCAAAGCCTCAACATCCTTCCTATAGTGGGTCGACAGAAGTGTATGCAAAACTGCAGATACGATCTAATTAGAGTTTTATAAAGTTGCAACATAATCTCTTGACTTCTGAAATCAATGTCTCAACTGTTATAAGACTACTGAATGATTCCTAGTATGATAAGATAGACACTTGACTTCACTGTCTACCTCATTGTGACCTTGCTCTTCACTGTCTACCTGCACTGCACTTTCTCTGTACTGTGAAACTTCATTCTGCACGCTGTTACTGTTTTACCTTGTATTTTCTGAATGCACTGTTGTAATAAATTGATCTGCATGAATGGTATGTGAGCTAAGTTTCTCCATTGCACCTCGGCACATTTAACAATAATAAGCTAATTTACAGAAATTAGTTAGTATTTGCTCTGGTGAGATTAAACAGCCATTGCCAATTCTCTAGATGCCCCCTATTATGCATGAATTGAAAGAAGACTCATGAGAGTTTCAGTCCAAAGTGATTGCTTACGAAGGAGATCGTGACACAGTGATCACATTCAATTATCGATAACAGACTGAAAACTGAGAAAGGTGGTTACAGGATGCCAGCAAGGCATCATTTGGGAAACTGTATAGTATATTTTTGTTTGTGAGTGTGTTTAAATAATAAGTTTGAAACTTGTGACAGACTTCTATATGGAAAGAAATACAACAGCATCACAAGTTTAGCGGCACAGGAGTGAAAGATTGCGGAGTACATACTCTGTGGCTTTAAGTATGTACTGTTTCATTTGTATCCCCCAATTATATTTTGCTTTATATGAAAATTAGTTTGGAGAGAACACTGGCTACGGCATTTAGTTCAAGGAAGCTTGCAGATCAGATTGACATCACTTCACAGATCAAGAAGCTGATCTGTTAATAGTTGGAAGGTTTGTTTACTCCAGATGTCAGTTTCACAGATTGACGTGTGGGTACCTGGAAACTCTGTCTCCAGAAGCTTTTAGACCACTTACATGAAAAGGTGCCTGAAAATATACCATAAACTAGAAATTCTGCAGATGCTGGAAGTCCAAAGCAACATACACAAAATGCTGGAGGAAGTTAAGAGGTCAGGCAGCATCCATGGAAATGAACAAACAATCAATGTTTTGGGCCAAGACCCTTCTTCAGGACTGGAAGGGGAGGGGGAAGATGGCAGAATTAAAAGGTGGGAGGAGGAGGAGGAGGATAACGAGAAGGTGATAGGTGAAGTCTGATGGCTGAAGGAGTATCACATGTGTGAAGTCACCCAAATGGCAAAAAAAAACAGTAGAAATGTAGAGAGCAATTAGGCTTGTCAGGAATGGTCCAAGAACATCAAGAAGAATGAGAGACTGACAAGGTGAACTAGAATCCATTTCCCTGCCATTGATTTCTTTGATGGTTGATTTCTTCACCTGCAACTTGTTGGTATGTTTTTTTAGCTCATAGGAATGGTACTGGTGTTTCGGAAATCCTTGGTGTTTTAGAAACAGTTTGCAATTTGAAATTTTTTTATAAGATAAAAAACATCTAAGTTATAAATGTTTTAAGAATTGTATCAAGAGTTAAATGTGTATCACTACAAATAAATGAACTGTGATTAAATTACTTTGTGAGCTGGAGGTATCTCCTTCTTAGAACGGAGAATCACACACAAACAGCAGTGCCTAGTCTAATTTTGTGATTTTCTCCTGGAATTGATTGCTAACATATTATAGTATGCCAGATAAAATCCATTTCAGGTGATGTATTTAAATAGTACCACAGGATCCATTTTTAGGCTTTAATTCTTCCACATTTTCAGTCTGAAGTAGGTCTAAAGAAAGTACATTTAAAATATTACCTAGTGTATTAATTTGTCCCTATTACTATCCAAAATGTTTGTCTCTATTAAAAAATCTCATGTTTAAAATAGAACATAGAAATTTACAGCACATTACAGGCCCTTCGGCCCACAATGTTGTGCCGACCATATAACTTACTCTAGAGAATGCCTAGAATTTCCCTAGCGCATAGCCCTCTATTTTTCTAAGCTCCATGTACTTATCCAAGAGGCTCTTAAAAGACCCTATTGTATCCACCTCTACCACCACCACCGGCAGTGCATTCCATGCACTCACCAATCTGTGTGGAAAAACTTACCACTGATACACCTCTCTGTACCTGCTTCCAAGCACCTTAAAACTGTGCCCTCTCGTGCCAGCCATTTCAGCCCTGGGAAAAAGCCTCTGACTACCCACATGATCAATGCCTCTCATCAACTTGTACACCTCCAATCAGATCACCTCGCATCCTCCATTTCTCCAAGGACAAAAGGCCAAGTTCACGCAACCTATTCTCATAAGTGACATCCTCCAATCCAGGCATAATCCTCGTCGATCTCCTCTGCTCTCTCATCTGAAATGTCAGCTGAAGTTACCAATATTTCAAGTCTTCACCAGGAGCTGAAATCATCTTACCTGCTCTCTAAATTCAAGTTGTCTACAATAGGACAAGAACAAAACTATGCAACTTCTATTCAGAAAATTCCAAATGGGAAGCATTCAAATGTTAACCTACCCTGGAAAAGCTTAAAAATGAAGGCTACCATGAGCATTGAAAGCAGATTATTGTCTTTAAAGTTTTCAATTCAAGTTGTATCACAGCACCATATAAGATTTAAGTTGTAACATAGAATTTGGTAGGGACTTACTCTGCCTGCTGTGGGGATAGAACTGGCCTGAAACCTCCCAGGTGTAGTGTTGTTACTAAATTGTTCAGAGCAGAAAATTATCAGCAAGTAGTTTTTATTTCTAGTAAGATAACAGTTCGAATTTCATTGATATTTGCTTCTATTTGGACAAATGTCAATCACTGTCAATGAACCATACAAGCTGCACATATACCTCAAGTTATTTCTTGTCTCAAAACTTCCCAAGCAATGGCAACAAGGCAAGACCAAAGCACTGCACTTCAACCAAAGCAGCAGCTACAGGCAGAGTGGAATGGTCTTCCAGACAGGTCACAGGAACTGTTAAATTTCTGGCTTAATTGCATTATTTTCCCTCTGTTACACACCAATGCCTTATACTTAAGATTTTGAGTATCTAAAACTCCACAGGCAAATTACCCTCTAAAGATAATGTGGCCATTCTCCTGTCTGAGTCTAGATTATAATTCTTAGAAGTCAAATGAAATATCACAGCTAAGCCTGTCCCTTAATGTGCCTCATTGTATCACTAAAAGTAAGTAGAACAAGAACGGAGACTAATTCCCCTTACAAGCCCAAACCCAGACCATTGAGCTCAAGGCCAATTTACAAACCAATCTTTAAGTACAAACTGGTTATTGATATTTCAGTAACAAAGCTGCATTTCACTTCTAGCCCCATCTTAAGCAGTCTGTGACAAGGTTAATACTAAAATACTTTAGTATTACTTTATACAAGAGTTTCTCCAAAAAAATGTTGCTGCAATCAGCTGTGGTTTTTATGCCCTGAGGTGGGTTGGGTCAGCTTTGGGCTGACAACCTAGCACAAAGGATGGATGATTTCCAAGACCAGAAAGGGTGAATATTAAGGCCAAGAAGTTTATCACCACCCACTGCTTCATAATTATAACTTATCCTGGAAGGGGGTGGGGGGAGGGAGGTGAAAACCCACATCCATGGATGGAAACAGGGTCGCACTGCACTTGTGGCAAAGCCACCATAACCAGTGGGAGTTTTGAGCAAATTCCCAGCTGATATCAATTAGGCTGTATTAGAATCCATAATCTATGCAATCTTTTGATTCAATTTTAATTGTTTCTTAACTTAGGAAAATGAATGGCACATTGATTTCAAATCTTTCTATTTTATCCTCAGGCAAACAACTCAGCCATTTCAGTTCATAAATCTATTCAATCAACTGCCTGTATAACATAGTTAACCAGACAGCTATCAAGAAGTTAAATCCTCCTTTAATCCCCACAGTTTATATGAATCCCAAATACTTAACTCAAAATTTATCACAAGCAAACAGTTAATGCTGAACTGCTGTGAGATTACTGAGCTTGTGAGCATCCTGATGGGATACCAATGATATAATGACCAATCTGGTTTATACCGTGAAAGCCAACTGGTGAGATAAATTAATTCATACATTCTTAACACTGAGGGACTAGGTGGGTGGTAACTCCAGATGATTCCTAGACTGGGCTTCAGGTGAAAAGGTTTATCAGTTAGCCAGAGTATATTTTTTCTCAGAGTATTGATGCCTTCCACAAAGTATGCTATATGTTAGAACATAAAACATAAAAATAGAATTAGGCCATTCTGCCCATTGAGTCTGCTCCACCATTCTATCATGGCTGATCCTAGATCCCACTCAACCCCATACACCTGCCTTCTCGCCAAATTCTTTGATGCCCTGACCGATCAGGAAATGATCAACTTCCGCCTTAAATATACCCATGAGACTTGGCCTCCACTGCAGTCTGTGGTACGGCATTCCACAGATTCACTACTCTGTAGCTAAAAAAATTCCTCCTTACGTTTGTTCTAAAAGGTCACCTTTCAATTTTGAAGCTGTGCCCTCCACTTCATTCTGGACACCCACCACAAGAAACGTCCTGTCTACATCCATCCTATTTAGACCTTTCAATATTCAGTAGGTTTCAATGAGTTCTCCATGCATTCTTCTAAACTGCAGTATTATAATGCCTTAATAATCAAGCTCTCTGACTTTTCTGGGGACACATTACATCACTGGATCACTTATAGGCAATAAAATGGTTGTTGTCACTGGATACTGACTGAACTGACTATCTTATCTTTTAGCACCTGAAATGCCACCCTAGGGAAGTAGGTAAGTATAATAAAGCCTATACCTTCATTCAAATTTGAGTGATACACCTTGCTGACAGTCTAAAGCAGTGCTCTTGATTTTTGAACAGATCACATTAGCTGGAGTACAACTGTATGGTCATGGGATATTACTCAGAAACATCTGTATCTGCTCAGGATCACACCACGTTGTCATACGTGCAGAGGAATTTGTCGAATTATTAAGACTGGGAAGTGCGGCAAAAAGCTGCAGATGCTGGAAATCTGAAACAAAAGCAGAGAATACTAGAAGTACTCAGCAGACCAAGCAGATCAATGGGGAGAGAAACAACGTCGATGTTTCACGCCAATCATCAGAAGTGGAAAAGTGAGAAGATAAATGTACTTAAAGCTGCAGAGAGGAGAGTTGAGAGAACAAAGGGAATGTTTGTGATAGGATGTAGATCAAAGCTGCAAAGGCAGCAATTAGTTTAATAATCAGCATCTGGAAAAAAATTATACAGCGAGAAATTGACACCTAACAAATTGATGTAATGATAGCCTCATCTGTGAAATAAAGAGGTAGGGAGTTACCAGGAATTATTAAACCTAATATTAAGTTCCGAGGGTAGTAATGTGGCTTGGAAAAGCTGAGGTGATGTTCCTGGGCCCCATTTGTACAATGTAGGTGGTCGGTGTAGAGTGAGATAGATGACTATGTAACAGAAGGTTGGAGGCTCAGCATTACCCTGGTGCATTGGATAAAGATACTTTTAAATACAGCCTGCATTTGGTTTCTCAGATATACATGAGATAACATTACAAGCACCAAATGACTGCTGCTTCATCTGAAAGGACTGTTCAGGTCTCTGGATGGTCAAAATTGAAGTAGTAAAAGGACATTGCTTGTGTTTGTATGGGCAAGGACAGTGAAGGGGGAAAGAAACTGTTTGTGGTGGCAGAATTGGTCTGAGATTTTAATGGGCTGAAGTATTGCCCTCCTGGTAACATCCTGCTGGTTGAGGATATGGCATTACTGAGCTTCCTCTACAGAACCAAATTTTGCAACAGAGTGCCAATGAAGCATGGGGCCTCCATATTACTTTAAGTTAATGACCAATGGTATCTTTACAAATATATAACAAACATTGATTTTAGTGTTAGATGTCTGGAAGAGCTACTATATGTATAAAGTAACTACTGTGTTCAACCATCAGGTTGTAAATTCTATAATTTGTACAATGGTGCATTGTTAAACAACGCATTTTGCGTAGTTTTGTGGGGAGGTTTTCAAAATAACCTTGCATGGGAAGCTCAGTTGTTTTATCATCAAGAAAGTAATATATATGGACCATCGTTCTGGAGAGATGAAGGCATTAGTTAATGGGTGCTGAATATCTTTGACCTGGTCTGGTGTCACTGGCATCTTTGCATTCTGATAAACTGGGAACATTGCTTGTTAAGAAATATGTGATGGTACCATTGAAGCACTTCTATACAGAAAAGTGCCAGGAAAAGGGCAATAACCTCAGGAAGGACCCCACTCACCCTGCTCCTGGACTGTTATCAAAACACATACAGTAAATGTCACTATATGCTACCCTGACATTTATTTTCCTGGAGGCATTCATAGTAAATACAAAGAAACACAATAGAATCAATGAAAAACTGCAAACTAATAAAGGTGGACAAAGATGGCTCCTGTATCTCCTTCTTAATGGCAGTAGTGTAAAGGGAGCATGGCCTGGATGGAGAGGGTCCTTGATGATGGATGCTGCTTTCCTGCGACAGCACTTCTTGAAGATGTGCTGAATAGTGGAGAGGCCTTTATCTGTGACAGAGAGCTAAAAGGTGGGGCAGACTGGGAATGACCGACTATCAAAATTCAAATGATATAAGCAGCTCCAGGGAGTTTGGATGCAATCACCTGCAACCTCAGTGAACAGTAGAATGGGCATAATCTTTGTACATGTTGTAAACAACTTGCAAATCTAATAGAACAAAGTGCCCTACATAATCAGTGAATCTACTTCCCTGTCTTCCCTCCGTATATAGATTGCTTTGCTTGCAAGCCTGGACAATATTTCATATTTGGGTGTGAAGATCTAACAGCATATGTACAGTGAAATATCAGGATGCAATTAGCTGTACGTACTGTATGTTGAAGTTATGTCATCAACCTTCACTTAAATATTAACTTCATGTTCTTACCTGTTTTGGTAGAGAGATTCTTGCCTGTTTATATTCAATATTGAAAATGTATGTAAGGTTAGAGCTGCCAGTTTCCACAGTTTTCAAACCATGTTACTTAAATTATTTTGGATTAAAATACAAAGCCAGTTGAATAATTATATTTTGCAAAAAATGTCTTGAATGGAAATATTTATTTCTTATCAGGACAAATTCTGGCAGATAACAGAAAATTGTCCAGTTTGAAGTGATTTTCAGACTACACGATGGAGTGAGGCCAATTTGCCCTTCACTTTTTGTGTATGATTTATAAAAGAGCAGTACATTTACTAACAGTCCATCACTAATGAATGGAGCCCTTATCTATTTGGGCTTTGTAAATATCTAATTCTACTTTGAAAGCCAAAAATAATGCAAACTGACAAGAACATACTGTATTTGCTCCAAATCCAAGAAGCCTGGAGATGGAGCACGAGCCCATGATTAAATCCAATCCTCACTGATCTTGCCAATTAAAGTGCCGAGGAAGACTGAAATCATCGAGGCGCGTGTGGAGGGTGGGCGGGTGTTCAGCGGTGCCTCCCAGCCTTTCGGATGCTGCTGCCAGAGGGAAATGTCTGTGTGCGATTGTCTCTCGCTCCCTCTCGCTCTCTGCTCCTGAAGGAAGATCCCTGCGTTTGAATGGGTCATTTCTCCATCCATGCTGTTGCAGGGTGGCGCAAGAACCCCGAGTCTTGGGCAAGGTTTGTGGTTGACACCGTTTATAGTTTGAACTCTGTAGTTCATGTTATGATGTGTTTCTGGTTTCTGGTTGCTTCTTTTTTTTTTGCTGCTATTTTGGGTGATTTTCCTTCTGGATGGCCTGTGGAAAACGAACACTGAGCTGAATTGAATATGCCTGGACTCTTTTTCATTTTTGTGTATTATATTCTGTGTTTTTCACTCAGTTTTTGCTTGTCGTTTGCACAATTTGTTTTTTTTTTTTTGCATGTGGTGTGGGGGGTGATATTTTTCTTTGAATGGGTTCCATAGTCTTCTTTATGTCATGGCTGTCCATGGGGAAGACAAATCTCGGGATTGCATACTAGATACATACTTGAATAATAAATGTACTTTGAATCTTTGAATCTTTGAACACTTTCAACAGAGGGTCTCTGACAAGTCTTCCTTCTTTCTGAACCATGGCTACCACTCTACAACCGTTGAAAGAACCCTTGATGGTATCTCATTCATTTCCCATACATCCATCATCTATCCTCTGGGAAAACTAGAGAACTCCTGGGCCTCATTTCTCACTGCACAAACCTCCACTTTCTATGGATCATCTTTTGCTATTTCCACCAGTTTGAGTAAGATCCCTTCACTTCCAGCATTTCATAAAAGACCATTCTTTTCATGATTCATTTGGCCATGCTACCATATACTCTCCTCCCGACCATGCGTTTACATGCAATCACAGAGATGAAAGCTTTCTAATTCCCAGCAACAAGGCTGTAAACTGCTCATCCATGAAAGGGTTTCACATGCCTTTCTTCCAATCTAGTGCACCAAAATCTGTGCCCAGAATGTGGTCTCCTTTTTAATGAAGAATACAAATGTAGACTGGAAATCAGTTTGCAGTATACCTGCATACAGGTCACAGCAGCTACTCATAGCTTCCTTTAGCCTCCTATCCGAACTCACTAACATACAGTACTCTCATTCTGACCTACCTGTCTGCATCCTCCTGCACTGTTGTAACAAGAAACAATGTAAGACCATAAAGCCATAAGATATAGGAGTCTGCGCCACTATTCATCATAACTGATCCATTTACCCTCTCAGCCCCAATCTCCTGTCTTCTCTCTGCATCCCTTCATGCCCTAATTAATCAAGAATCTATCAACATCTGCCTTAAATATACCCAATCACATGGCCTCCAAAGATGTCTGTAGCAATGATTCACCTTTCTCTAGCTAAATAAATTCCTTCTCTTCTCTGTTCTAAGAGCATGTCCCTCTATTCTGAGGCTGTGTCCTCTGGTCTTGGACTCCCCCACCATAGGAAACACCTTCACACATCCATTGTGTTGAAGCCTTTCAATATATGATAGGTTCCAATCAGGTCACCCCTCTTTCTTCTGAATTTCAGTGAGTAGAAGCCCAGAGCCATCAAACGCTTCACATATGGCAAGACTTTCAATCCCGGAATCATTTTTGTGAACCTTCAATGGCATTACATTCTTTAGATAAGGAGACCAAAACTGCTCACAATACTCCAAGTGAGACCTCACCAGTGCTTTATAAAGCCTCAACATCACATCCTTGCTTTTATATTCTAGCCCTCTCAAAATAAATGCTAACATCGCATTGGCCTTCCTCACCAATGACTCAACCTGCAAATTAACCTTTAAAAAATCCTGCATGGGGACTCCCAAGGCCCTTTGCACCTCAGATTTTTAATTTTCTCTCCATTTAGAAAATAGTTTACCCTCTTATTTCTTCTACCAAAGTGCATGACCATACACTTCCTGAAACTATATTCCGTCTGCCACATCTTTACCAATTCTCCTCATTTGTCTAATTTCTTCTGTAACCTCTCTGCTTCCTCAAATTTACCTCCCCTCCACCTATCTTCATATCATCCACAAACTTGGCCACAAAGTCATTAATTCTGTGATCCAAATCATTGGCATATAATGTAAAAAGAATTGGTCCCAACACAGATGCCTATGGAACACCACTAGTCACCGGCAGCCAGTCAAAAAAGGCTCACTTTATTCCCACTCCCTGTCTCCTGTCAATCAGCCACTGCTTTAGCCATGCTAGAATATTTCCTGTAATACTATGGGCTTGTAGTTTGTTAAGCAGTCTCATGTGTGGCACCTTGTCAAAGGTCTTCTGAAAATCTGTGTGCGGAACATCCACCGAATCTCCTTTGTCTATCCTGTTTGTTACATCCTCAAAAATACCAACAGACTGGTCAGGGAAGAATTTCCCTCATAGAAACCATGCCTATTTCACCATGCACCTCCACGTACCCTGTGACTCATCCTTAACAATCATCTTCAACATCTTCTAAAGACTAACTGGTTTTTAATTTCCTTTCTTCTGCCTCTTCCCTTCTTGAGGAGTGGAGTGACACTTGCAATTTTGCAGTCCTCCAGAACCATTCCTAATCAATTGATTTTTGAAAGCTCATTATTAATCTCGAAGCTTGAAAGAGCAGCATTTAATCATCTACCTGGGCACATTGCAGGCTTCTCGACTTATAACTAAATTTGCTAGTTCTTGTTAACTTTATTTTCAAGGTTGTAACTGGTCACTTCAGCTGTACATCATCGATTTGTAAAAGTTGGCTTACTTTTACTCTCTCCTGTGGTATAGAATTAGCTGTTGGGCATAGCATTCAGCCCTGCATTTCAGAACTTCTATTTTCCTTTGTTTGGGTTCTCACTCTCTAACAGCCATCATTTTGTAACTTTTATTTTCACTTTCTCTCTCTCACTACCTTTTAACATTCTGACAGGATGATTTCTGCTGCTTATCCTCATGGCAAACTTGGGCTCACGCAGAGAGATTCTTATTATCCAAGTCATCCCTCCCTCACCTGTCTACAACTTCAAACTGATTTGTTTTGCTTTTCACTATTCTGATAAATGGTCTTTGACCTGAAAGATTCTTTCTCTTTTTCATAGATTCTGCTTGATTCACTGAGCTCTTTCAGCATTTTCTGTTTTAATTTCAGATTTCCAGCATCTGCAATTTTTGTTTTGAAAGGGATTTCTTAATTTCTCTTTTGATTTCGAGACTGGCATAATTTTAACTTTGAGTCAAAATAAATTACAAATTGAATACTTTATTTACAGTGATAGGTATTTTTCCTTATGCAGTGATATGTAAAAAAAAATTTACAAACAGCAAAGCATTTTCTTTCACAAAATGTTGTCATCCATAAAGATTGTGCTCTTTGAACACAGTACTGTTCCAACAGAATGTTCAATTAAACTATGCCAAATAAATATTTCAGGGTATTCCAAATATAATTCACACCATAATCAATAATGTGCTCCAATGAGTGATTACTTCTAATAAACAAACCAATCATAGTTTACTTATGGTTCACATGCATTGAAAACAAAATGCACACAAAACAAACTACTCCTTTACTTAGACTGGAATATCAATAAACAAAACACTGACTGTCAAAAGAGTATCAGATGTTAATCACAAATGACTCAAGAAGACAGAAAAAAATGTAAACAGTTCCATCTCTTGAGCCTAGGGTGATTTTTTTTTACCCATTTCGTTCTTTCTGTGGATTCTCGCCTCGCAGGAATGCACAAGTAGTATATTTACTGAACAAACTATTTAAACAATTGGCAATCAGTGAACTGTGCATGCCCGGATGAACTTGATAACAATGTTAAAAAGAGTAGCAGATATCGGGCACTTAAAAAAAAATCACACCCACATCCGGAAATTCGGAGGACAGTGATATGTTTTTCATTAGTTACTAAGATTGGCCCTACGGCATGGCTAGTATTCATTGTCCATGCAGCTTTATTGAACTGCTGCAGTCCACTTGGTGAATGAGTTCCTGCCTTAGGGATGAGAATTGAAGGACCTGTGAAATATTTCTTAGTCAGAAAGCTGTGCAACACAGGGAGGAAATTGAAGATGGTACTACTGTATGCGCCTACGGCTCTTGGTCTTATAGAATGGAGATATTTGTGGGTTTGGGCATTGTGAATGAAGAACCCTCAGTGAGACTAGAAGTACATTATGTGGAAGGCATGCTTTGCAAAGAGAATAAATGCTTAAGATGGTGGATGTGGTAACAATCAAAGAGGATGTTTTGTCTTGAATGGTGTTGAACATCTTGAGTGTTGTTGGGTCTGCTCTCACCCAAGCAAATGGAGATCTTTTCTGCCCCTTCCTAACATGTCTTGCTAGATGGTGGAGAAGAGTTGAGGAGTCAGGAGGAGGGTCACTCCCTGCAGGAGCCTCCTTGCTCAGGTGGCTAATGTAGGTACCTTGTCCAATTAGTCTTCTGGTTAATTGTAAACTCTTAGACATTGATGATAGAGAGACTAATGGGGGTGGTAGAAGCAGCTTGTTTTTTTTTGTTTTAGATACTTAGTAGAGTGAAGGATCTACCAATTACTGAATTTGCATATGCCTTCTGTATAAAGTCAAATAATTGGCCATTTTGTTTCTAAGTAAGCTCAGCTCATGGCACTAGCACATTGATTCCTAAGACAGCCAGTGGCTTGTTAATACACCCGTTCCCATTCAGCCATAAAAATTACTTAATTTCCCTCCATCTCCCCCCACCTCCTCCCACCTCCTCCTCTCAACAGAGTGTGGATAGCACACCTCAAATCAGTTATTAGAAAACAAACTTCTCTTCCTTGCTGAAACTCTTTTGCTTAAATAGCTGGAGCATAGTGAGCACAAAAATGGGGAAGTCAAAGTTTCATTTTATTAAACTCAAATATTTAGAAATTAAGTTCTGGCCCCAATATCTTTGCTAACAATTAAAACTTTGATTACGTCGGGATGCTGAGAGGATTTCAGAAGGATTGCAGTATAACGTAAGCTGAAACACGTTGCTTCTAAACCGGTTTGCAGCCTGGAGTCTATTATTTGGAAGACTTGGAGCATTTCATATTTTGTGATCAGGTAATAAAACTCAATAGATTTATTAGTGTCATCTGTTCTCTAACCTGTATTACATTATTGCTTGCATTGTACTTTCCGGTGATTTTCTTTTACTTAAAAAAATCTTAATGATTTGTGACAGGTATGACTTCTGAGGCTGTATCATGTGAGAGCAAGAACTTTAAGTTGTTACTATGGATATCAGCAAGATTCTTTTCTCCAGCACCCCACCTACTTCACAAACAGATATATTCTACAAGGCAGGCAATCTTCTCTTAGATGCACCATAAACCTTAATCATGAACAACACAGAAAAACTTCCATAAAATGACTGATCCATGGAGTTCACTCATTCCATCCATATGATGCCTAAATTTGCTAACATATTTTCAGCCAAACTCTTGGCATTAAAACATTCTGCTCTTGAGCAACTCTGAAAGGGCTAATCAGCTAGAGGCCATATATGGGCAAAGCTGCACATCTGTACATTGGAAAGACATGGGATAGCAGCCAAAATTAGTTTTTTTTCCCCATTTCATACTTGTGTCTCCAACTAGAGCAGAAAAGGTGAGCTATTCTCTTCTGACCACGTTTAAGAGTAAATTGAGCTCAAATCTGCTTAGAGCCCAAGCACAGAATTTTCCATGTCTGCAAACCCCAGCCTTCCCCTTTTTCTCTTCCTTTGCTTGAATTGCTGGAGCTATTGGTCCATGGTAGCAAGGTGGGGAAATAATCATGATGTTTAATGAGGATAAGCTTAATTTGGACAACTGTTAGGGTATTATTCTAACTGTGACACAGAAAATCTATCACTGCACATAAACAAGATCTCTCATTGAGACTGTGCTCTCTAAAATGGGAAAATTCAGACCCCCCCTCCCCCATCACCAAGTTAGGCTGAATGGGTGATCACCTGGAAAGATCTTGATATACCAAGGCATCTCACATAGAATTCTGGACACTGGCCCAGGAAAAAGAATGTCATAGCATCATACCATACAGAAACAGGCCATTCAGCCCAGCTGGGTGCTTGGGTGAATCCAACAATGAATTTCTCCTCCACTTCATTGCTGGGGACTAGACGCTCCTCCTTCATATCTTGACAAAGCATCTGGATCCTGCAATCTGTCTCATCACCTCCTGCTGGATGCAATGGAATATGCAGACGCTGCCAATTTCCAGCGATGGCCTGCCCTTACCTTGCCACCCACTGTGCAGCCTCGAGCCCCTCTTCTCAGTGCTGAGGTGTCCCAATTCTCACCTTGGCCAACCGAACACCAAACCTTCGAGGCAACCTCTCTGCACTGAGTCTGACATTGAGGAGATCAAATTTCAGAGTTCAGATTTTATTTTTATTTATTTATCTATCACATGTGCATCAAAACTAACAGTAACGTGTGTCATTTGTGCTAACAATCACTTCAACCTAAGGATGTGCCGAGGGCGGCCCGCAAGTGTAGTCACACATTCCAGTGCCAACATAGCCCGCCCACAATTTTCAGCAGAACAACACATTCAACAACAAGAACAAAATTACAGCAAATCAAGACCTTTCCGTACACATGAAAGGGGCCACCAACCCCAGGACAGGTGGCCATCTGGCCTCCAGTGTCTAGTCCTTGGCCCCGGACTCGCAGACTCACAGACATCGGGACTCCAACCTCCAGTCCGTGGCCTAGACTTACAGCCTCACTGACATTGGACCTTTGACCTCCAGACTTGCTGATTTCAGGGATCACCAGCCATCATCTCGGGGCCTGCAGACCTTGGCACTCCATCTTTGGGGATTGCTGGTCTCTGGCCTTTGCGTCAGGGAGTGCTCCGTCCTGAGCACTGTCATCCGGCTAAATCCCCAACTCTTCATTCATCGCTCCTGACCTCTGACTCCCCCCATCACTACCTCTGAATTCTAACCTGATCCCAAAGTCTGTGCCACAAACCCAATAGAAAGAATTCACCGTTTATGGCTGTAAGAGTTGTAAGTTCCTAGAACTTAAGTGCAAGTCTGGTCAACTATCTTGTATAATACATAGAAGTATGTGTTTGGACTGAATGTCCAGCAGAGTTCAAGTAGAGAATTCTGTGATATTAAGCTGTGAGCTGCCAGTTTTGAAGACCTGCCAATTTAGTTTTCTGGGTATGGCCTGTGCTTCTATTTTTTTAAATCTTCAATGACCCAAAGCACAACTGCAGAAAATGGTGGGAAGCCTGTCAAGGTCTGGTTTAAGATGGTGCTGGCGATGCACAACGACTACTTGCCAGTAGCAAACAAAACAAAAGAAACTACTAACTACTTTATTCCTCCCATTTTTTTCTGGTGAATGATCATTGCAGTTAATAGCCTGGAACTTCCTTTTCAGAGTTGAGCTTTTGAGCTGCCTGTACAACCTGGCATTTTTGCAGTGTGAACCAAGGTCTCGAAGGTGCAGGGCAGTTGTGGCATGGCGTGTACGTGCCGAATCAAGGCAGCGAGGTCCGGGTCTGATAGTGGGGAATGAGCCAATGTTTGACTGTTGCTGGGCCAGATGTAGAGGTGACTCGATGTGACAGAACCGAGGCAAGGCAGAGATAAGGTGCTGGGGTCCGGGCCCAAGCCCGACAGCAGGAAAAGACCTCAGGTTTGATCGATTTAAGCGCCAAGCCAAATTGAGAAGGTGGGGTATGGGCCAAATTGAGGCAGCAGCGCCCAAGCCCAAGAGCATAGTGAAGCCACAGGCCCAGGTCTGGGAGCGAGGAATGACCCAAGCCTTGGATGATATAAATGCCGGGCCAGCTTGAAAAGGTCAGGGTGCTGGGGCAGGATGCTTCAGCTTGCAGTTCCGCAAAGCTTACTCAGCTCTGCATTGAACTGAGGCTGTGGACTGCAACTCATGGCTACTGGATCGGCTGCAATGATAAATGGCTTCGGGGCTACGAGGCTAAGGACTCACTTCCATGAACTTCAGCTGTTTGCTTGCTTTTGTTGTTTGCATGATTTACTGCATGTTGGGTCTTTGGCGATCTTTAATTTTTTAATGGGTTCTATTGGGTTTCTCTGTTTGTGACTGCCTGTAAGGAGACAAATCGCAAGGTTGTATATAGTATAGATACTTTGATAATAAATGTACTTCGAACTTTGAAGGCACAGCAGGACAAACAGCTCATCGAAATGTTAGAAATCTGACTTGGATCCAGACACAACTTGAAATTAAGGCTCCTGGTTGGGTCACATACTGCTTGCAATGACTAACAAGTAGTCAAGACCAGCTTCTAGGTCCCAAGTCAAATGAACAAAATCTACTATTGATTGTCAAAGTGAGGAGGCAATAGTGGAATAACCCAGAGGAAACAGATCAGAATCAGAATCAGATTTCATATCTCCTGAGGGGAGGAGAAGATGGCGGCGCGACACAGCACGCGCGGCTGTTCCGAATTGATATCGTATTTGTAAGTAGGTACTGTGCACAATCCTGATTTGATGGAAATAGACGTGAGAAGCACAGAGGAACATCTGGAGAAACTTCTGAAATGCCCGCTTCGCTGCCGCTGCTACTGTGCGATCAAGAATCTCCGGAGGGAAAGGCCCCAAATCCTTGGCTTTGCCTACTGCCTGTTGCTGGGGCTGGGCTTGAAGCGCTCGGCAGAGATAGTGCTCGGTGGCGGAGGGCTGGTCAGAGGCTCGAAGTTTTTGGACGGACTCAAGAGTCGGCTGTGGTCGAATGCTTCCAGGGTGCTGCATCGGCAAGTTTGCGACACTGGAAGCTCATGGCAGGGAGAGTTTTTCTTCCTTCTACCGTCGGCATGAGATGATGGGACTTTCGAGAGACTTTGAGACTTTTTTTTACCGTGCCCATGGTCTGTTCTTTATCAAATTATGCTATTGCTTTGCACTGTTGTAACTAGATGTTATAATTATGTGTTTTTTGTCAGTTTTTTAGTCTTGGTTTGTCTTGTGTTTGTGATATCATTCTGGAGGAACATTGTATCATTTCTTAATGCATGCATTACTAAATGACAATAAAAGAGGACTGCTTGTCCTCATAATCTAACATCACCTGCAAATGTTGTGAAATTTGTTAACTTTACAGCAGTGTACAATGAAATACATGATAAATAAATATAGAATAAAACTTGAATTACAGTAATTATATGTGTATATTAAATAGTTAAAATAAGCAGTGCAAAATAACAGAAATAGTAAAGTAGTGCAGGAGTGTTCATAGGTTCAATGCACATTTAGAAATTGGATGGAAGAGGGGAATAAGCAAAAATATAAGGAGAGAAAAGATGAACTATGAAGGTGAGCTATCTAATAATATGAAAGAGGATATGAAAAGGTTTTTTTCAGGTATATAAAGAATAAAACAGAGAGGAGAGTGGAATTTTGACTGCTGGAAGATGATGCTGGAGAGGTAGTAATAGGGTACAAAAAATGGCGGATGAATTAATAAGTATTTTGAGTCAGTCTTCACTGTGGAAAAAGCTTAGGGTATACCAGAAATTCAAGAGTGTCAGGGAACAGAGTGAGTGATAGATCACCTGGATCAAACTGACTACACGCCATGATTCTGAAAAAGGTAGCTGAAGGGATTGTGTGTATTGATCTTTTAAGAATCACTAGATTCTGAAATGGCTCCAGGGGACTGGGAAATCAAATGTCACTTCTCCCTTCAAGAAGGGAGAGAGGAAAAAAGGAAATTATTGGTCAGTTAGCTAACTTCAATGGTTGGGAAGATGTTGGAATCCATTATTAAGGATGAAGTTGAGGGGTTCTCGGAGGCATATGATAAAATAAGCCAAAATCAGCATGGTTTCGTTAAGTGGAAATTTTGCTAAACAATCTATTGGATGAGGCTGTTTAACAAGTTAAGAACCAATGGTTTTACAGGAGAGATACCAGCATAGGTAGAAGCTTGGCTGATTGGCAGGACGCAAAGAGTGGGAATAAAGTGTGTCTATCCTTGCTGGCTGCTGGTGGCAAGTGTTGTTCCACAAGTATTGGGACAGTTTCTTTTCACCTTATATGTCAATGATTTGGATGATGGAATTGATGACTTTGTGATCAAGTTTGAAGACTATGCAAAGATAGGTGGAGGGGCAAGTAGTGTTGGAGAAGCAGGGAGTCTGCAGAAGAACTTGGGCAGATTGTGAGAATCGCAAAGAAGCGGCAGATGGAAGTTTAGAGAAGTGTATGGTCATGCACTTTGGAAGAAGAAATAAAGATGTTGATTATTTTCTAAATTATTCAAAAACCAGAAGTGCAAGGTGTCTTGGGAGTCCTTGTGCAGGATTCCCTAAAGGTTAACTTGCAAGTTGAGTTGGTGATAAGGAAAGCAAATGCAATGTTAGCATTCATTTTGAGAGGACTAGAATACACAAGCATATGCTGAGTCTTTATAAGGCATTTGTCAGACTGAACTTGGAGTATTGTGAGCAGTTTTGCACCCCTTATCTAAGAAAGGCTGTACTACCATTAGGGAGGGTCCAAAGTAGGTTCACAAGAATGATTCTGGGAATGAAAGAGTTAATACATGAGGAACTTTTAATGGCTCTGTGCCTGTATTCACAGGAGTTCAGAAGATCAGGGGGATCTCATTGAAACCTATACAGTATTGAATGGCATTAACAGATTGGATGTGCAGAATATGTTTCTTACCGTGGGTAAACGTTATTGAGCACAGCCTTAAAACAGAGGGATATCCATTTAGAACAGAGATGAGAAGCTATTTATTTGGTTAGAGGGTGGTGAATCTGTGGAATTCATTGCTGTGGAGGGCAAGTCATTGAATATACTTAAAGCAGAGGTTAATAGATTTTTGGTTAGTCAGGATTTACAGGGAGAAGGCAGGAGGGATAATAAATCAGCCACGATGGAATGGTGGAGCAGGCCTATTGGGCCAAGTGGCTAAATTCTCGTCTTATGTCTTATGGTCTTATGGTCTTAGTACCTAAGCCACACAGTTAACTCTCAAGGTGTAATTAAGAAATAGAATCTGGGATCAGGAGATAACATGGTGGCAACAGTCTAGTGAGTAACATTCCATACCATATGAATGCTGAATTTGACTCCAAAAGAGAAAAAATAACACTCTTCCATGTACTGAGTGTATGAGGGACGAATGTGATGAATACAAAGTCCAAGCCAATGATGAAATGGAACGTCACCTGAATTGTGGAGGCATTCTGAAAATTTAATCAAGAATGTCAACTAATATTTTTCAGTTTATTTAAAAGAATGAGTAGTGAAGAAAAAAATCAATGCGATACTTTGGTGGAGTGGAGAGAAAGGGTAACATCATTTCAGCATTTGGACAAGTAACTGACAGAATAGCAGTCCAAAGAAGATGACGGGCAATTCAATATACAAGGTGAAGTTGATTCACCTGATGTATGACTGGGTTCAGGAACCAATGTGAGCTTCTTGATGCTTTCCTTACAAACACATGATTGAATACAAATTTAAGGAAATTAAAGAGAGGGAGGTCAGCTTTATTTGTCATATGTGCATCGAAACATACAATGAAATGTGTTGTTTGCATAAAATCAAATCAGCAAGGATGGTGTTGGTCAGCTTGCAAGTGTCACTATGCTTCTTGTGCCCAGAACTCATAAACTCGAATTGTACATTGTTGGAATATGGGAGGAAACCAGAGCACTCGGAGGAAATCCACACTGTCACAGGGAGAATGTACAAACTTTTTACAGGCAGCAGTGGGAATTGAACCTGATCTTAAAGCTGGTACTGTAATAGCATTACGCTAACCTCTGCACTGCTCTGCTACTACGAGCACTTGGGAGGTTAGTGATTCCACCTTTTTATGGCTCAGTAAACACTAAATACATTAGGCTTTCAAAAGGAAGGTGTTCACTATACTACGGGGTAAAAAAGAATCAGTCAAACTACAGGAAGAGACGAGCAATTAGACAAGCTGAACTGAACTGAACTGAAACAAACAACTGAACTGAAAAGGAAGCACACTGATGCAGTTCAAGAACAGTTTACTTTCCACCAACCATTCAGTTCCTGAACCAACCTGCACAACCATAATCAGTACCTCAACACTACAACCACTTTGCACCAAAGTGGACTATGTTTACTTTTAGACCCAGTTGTGTTCTTTCTTGTAAAAATTGTGAATAATTTATGTTCAGGCATTGCTTTACTTGTGAATGCTGTTTATATGATGCTATGCACCTATGATGCTGCTGCAAATAAGTCTTACATTACACCATTACATTTACATTACAATATTGCATATGACAATAAACTCAACTTTGACATTAACAACAAAAACTAAGATTGAAAACCTGACAAAAGCAGGGTATGCAGGAGTTGTGAATGACCACATGAGTGCATAGTGACAGAATATGCAGTTAAATCTCTGGCACTGAGTCTGGTCTGTGGCTCAGAAGGGGAGAAGATGAATGCATAGTAATAGAGGATTCCATAGTTACAGAAGAGAGCAGATAGGAGATTCTGTGGATGTAAAAGAGACACCTGATGGTATGTTGCCTCTCAGGTGCCAAGGTCAGGGATGTCTCTGATTGGATCCACAGCATTCTAGAGGGGAAGAGTGAACTTCCAGAAATCATGGTACAGACTGGTATGAACAACATAGGTAGGAAATAGGAAAAGGTCCTGAAGAGAGTATATAGGGAATTAGGTAGAAGCTGTAAGCAGGAACATCAGGGTAGTAATCTCATGATTGGTGCATGTGTCACATGCTAATTGAGGGTGAGAATGTGCTAATTTGGCAGTTAAATGTGTGGTTAAGGAATTGATGCAGGGGAGGGGTTTCAGGTTTCTGGATCTTTGGGATCTCGTCTGGAAAAGGTATGATCTGTACAAAAAGGATGGGTAACAGCTGAACCCTGAATCTGATGGGGGGGGGGGGGTTGATAACCATGTGGCCAACTTTACTAAGGAGAAGGTGCTTGGGAAGGTGAAACTTCTGAAGGTAGATACTGTAAGACACCTGGACCAGATGGACTACACCCCAGGATTCTGAATGAGGTAGCTGAAGAGGTTATGGAGGCATTTAGTAATGATCTTTGAAGAATCACTAGATTCTGGAATGTTTCCAGAGGATTTGAAAATTGCAAATGTAGAAGAATGTAGGGAGGTAGAAGAAAGGAAATTAAAGGCCTGTTAGCCTGACTTCTGTGATTGGGAAGATGTTGGAGTCCATTATTAAGGATGAGGTTTTGGGATACTTGGAGACACATGACAAAGTAGGCCAAAGTCAGCATGGTTTCCTTAAGGAAAAATCGTACTTAACAAATCTGTTGGAATTCCTTGAGGAAATAACAAGCAGGATAGATGAAGGAGAATAAGTAGATATTGTGTACTTTACTTGGATATTAAGAAGGGCTTTGACAAGCTGCTGCGCATAGGCTACTTAACAAGATAAGAGCCCATTGATTTACATGAAAGATACTAGCATGGATCGAAGATCGGCTAACTGTCAGGAGCAAAGAGTGGGAATACAGGGGGACGTTTCTGGTTTGTTGCCAGAAGCTAGTGGTGTTCTGCAGTAACTGAGGTTAGGACTGCTTCATTTCATGTTATATATCAATGATTTGTGTGACTGGAAGTGCTGAGCAAGCAGCAAGTCTGCAGAAGAACTGAGGCAGATTGGGAGAATGGGCAAAGATGTGGTAGATGGAATATAATGTAGGGAAGTGAATGCTCATGCACTTTGGTAGAAGGAATAAAGATGCAGATTACAGTAGACAACAAATTTTTTTGAAAGTGTTGCTTCTTCAAAACTTATTTTGCTTATGATTGATCACTTGAAGATGAACACAAATATAATTTCAACTAATTGTATCCCGTAGGAAGCTGGAGAAACAAGAAATTAACTTCTTTTGAATACATTGCATTTAATTGTTGAACAGTGCTAACACTTTGCAATAGTTCAACTAAACTAAGAATGTCTTCTTGATTATTTTCATTTGTACTCAGTGTCTGAGGCTTCTCGCTTAAGCGTCCAACAATAATCAGTCAGAATTAATGGATTCCAGTTGCCCTGATACAGTTTCTCCATGACTGTAATGTCCTGGTAAAACCTTTCATGTATGCTCGTGACTGACAGTGCCAAGATTTACAGGGAATGCAGAAAATGATCTTTAGTGACATGATGCACTTCATGGTTTTGTGTGCTTGAAGCATGTTGTCAACCAACTGCACATAGTTTGCTACTCTGCAGCTGCCAAATTTCTACAAGATCTTTGAATGCCTTCCATGTGATTTTCGTCTGTCCCACTAGAAGTGCTTCAAATTGCCTGTCACTGATGACCTGCTTGATTAGTGTACCAACAAAAATGCCTTTCTTCATCTTGGCATCAGTTACACTGGGAAACATCTGTCTCAAATATCGAAATTTTTCATGGAAATTTGTAACCTTTCTAAAACTGATCCCACCAAAGCATCTGCCCTACCTAAGCAGGCCCAAGCATGCCTGGACAAGATGGAAAACTTTTCTGCTTACATTGTGGGTAACATTTTAATTGACTTGAATTATGAATTAAATTACAAATATAGACAAATTTAAAAAAAGGTATGTGATAGGGAAATTTTATGGTGATTTTCAGGAGCAGCAGCCTAAAATCCATGATACAGCCAAAAGTATTCAGGAAACAAATTCCTCGTAAACCAGTTTTATTTTATAAACGGAGAAGATTCAAAACTCAGAGATGCAAAGGTATTTCTAGGTCCTTGTATAGGATTCCTTAAAGGTTAACATGCAAGGTGCCATTATGTAAGGAGCCTTTATACATCCTCCACATGGAATGTGTGGGTTTTTTCCAGGTGCTCCAGTTTCCTCCTACAGTCCAAAGCTGTACCAGGTAGGTTTGTTGGTCGTTGTAAATTGTCCTGTTATTAGGTTAGGGTTAATCGAAGGTGTTTGTCGGGTATTTGCTGGTGGCATGGCTCGAAGGACCAAAAAGCCCTACTCCGTGTTCTACTGATAAAATAAAAAAAAATTTAAAAACTGAAAGGGATTGATACCCTTGCAGGGAGCTTTGCACATACTGCTTTAGAGGCTTTAATCACAGCTGCAGTTGTATAAGTAGCACAGTAGCAGGACTGCAAGGAAGAGAAAAATAAAGAAGATAAATCAAGCAAGTCCAGTGGACAGGGAAGGAGAGGGAGCATGGGATGACTAGCAGGCTCAACTGCATTCACTTTAATGTAAGGAGCCCCATGAATAGTTAGATCAGCACTTGGAATCATGATGTTATCGCAGTCATGGAAACAAGACTGAGGGAAGGGCAAGACTGACAGTCTCCAGGGCAGAGCAGTATCAGAAATGGATACAAAAGATGAAAAGTAATTGCATTGTTGATTATGGAGAATACAAGGGCAGTCTTTGGAGTAGATATTCTGGAAGGATTGGTCGATGAGGATGCATCGGTTGAATTCAGTAATAAGAGGGAGTGAATCACCTAGCTAGGGTTATGCCTTAGGCTTCCCTATAGCAGTCAATTTAGAGGGACAGTGGAAGTAGCTCACAAAAGGTGCAAGATCAATGCAGTTATGATAGAAGGAGATTTAAAATTCCCAATATTGAGTTGGATTTCATTAGTGCAAATGGCTTGCATAGGGTGGGGTGAGGGGTTCAAGATATGAAGGGATATACTGATAGCTTCTGCAATAACAGGGCAAACAAGCACCAAACATCAGATGCATCACATTAACTCATTAGTGAATGGAATGAGTGCATCCATCTTACACCCTACAGAGGTGACATCTTTCAACCTGAATCATCGTAAGTGATGATTTAAAAAGTATAGCCACCAGTAATAGAATATTGAGACAAGGGACTACAGATGCAAAGAACATAATAATTTGAATTACCCAGGTTAAGTCCAAGAAATTAGACCAAGCAACCATCACTTTAAAGAAAAAGGAATGTTATTTAACAAAAAATGTCAGAATCTAAATTATGCAAGGTACATTACACTATTTGTAATTATTGCACCACATCACTCCCTAAGCCACTATATTTTGTGTATAAAACACACATTGTATTTCTCAACAGCACATAGCCCGAAGTCTGAAAGTAAAATGATGTAAGCCACAGATTTGAATCTGAAAGTGTAATTAAGAAACAGAACTCTGGGAACAACATAAAACACTACTTCCCAAATGTCCAGGGATGCAACTTATTGCAAAGATTCAATCTCAATGCTATAACTTTGGCAGAACTAGCTTTCAGTCCATTTCTATTATGAATGGCTGTATGCAACTGTAATTTCTCCAGGGGACCTGATTATGTAGGTGTAAATGCTTTTTTTTTCTAGAGGAACTGAAATGATTGATGCCAGAAAAACTTGAGTGTGATATAACCTCACTTATGCTTGGTATTTGTGCTATTTTCTCATCTATGTTTCTGCAACTTGAATCTTCAGATTGAAATATTATTGAGTCATTCATTTCTTTTGGGAATTATAAGGCTTATTCAACCATACTGGATGTCCCATCTTCACTAAACAATCTTACAGATGTCCTTCCTTGGTTTCATCTTGCCTAATCGCAGTCTAACTGCCTTGACTATATACTTCCTGACTTGCACTGCTATCTCTGAAGCTGTTTGAGAATCTATCCTTTACCACTCTTCTCTCATTACCTGCAATCCAAGTCCACAGAACAACAGCCTGCTTTATCTCTGGCTTACTGGAATATCTTCCAGTCTTGGTAGAACGTGCTTGGGATTTGAGAGGTTCCACTCACTGCTTGTACCACTTTCTGTGTGTGCTGAACAAGCTGCAGAACTGTTACCACCCATTCCAAAAAGCATCCGTTACATCTCTGCCAAATCAAAGGCGCACACTTACCACTTCAGTGAAATCTCTGGCCTCTTTTCTCTTCGTTCTTGACAGTTTCACTCCTCCAGACCCTGATCTTTTAAACTGAGTGCATCTTTGGATCTTGTTTTATGTTGCAACTTCTCATGTACTTTCTCTCCTTCAGCTCAGCTCTCTGCCAAGAGTTATCCAGGCCTCTGATGACACCAGTGACATATTGCACCAACACCCTATCTGGCATGACAAAAACTAGTCGATCTGAAGAATTATCTATACATCCAGCTTTTTTCTGAATGACTATTAAAACGTAATTAATAATAATAACTTTAGTTATGCAGCACGTATCATACATTAAGAAGCAGGCTCAAAGTGTTTTACATAGATTGTAAAGATAAGTCAATATAGTCATAAAAATGTGAAAATTAAAAGTCATAAGTAAAGACAAACATTATATTGAGTAAAATGTAATCAAATTTACCAAATTATATAAATGTAATCGACATCAACAGGCATTAAGAAATTCCCTAAGTAGTACAAATTTAAAAAGTAGGCTTGTATAAGTACTTTGAAATGTTCCGGAGTACTAGCCGGGCGTATCTCAGTCAGTGGAGTATTCCAGATTTTTGGTGCATAAGAACAAAAGACTGCCTCATCAGTACTTAAGTGCTTTGCTCTGGGAGCACTGAGCAAACCAGTATTTGAGGTTCTAAGATTACGATTATGAGTATTTTAAAATTGATCCTAAAGGACACAGGCAGTGAATATAATAATGCCAAGACCTGCAAAATGTGCTCAGATTTTCGTTAACACCAGAAAATCTGCAGATGTTGGAAATCCAAAGCAGCACACTAAAATGCTGGAGGAACTCAGCAGGCCAGGCAGCATCTATATGGAAAACAGTCGACAATTTGGAGTGAGACACTCAATTGAGAAGTTAAATGAGTGTAGTTATCCCCTTTTGTTCAAGAGCCTGCTGGTTGAGGGGTAGGAACTGTTCTTGAACCTGGTGGTGTGAGTCCTAAGGCACATGTACCTTCTACCTGATGGCTGCAGTGAGAAAAGAGCATTAATTTGAGAAAACTTACAGATGCTGGAAGTCCAAGCAACACACACAAAATGCTGGAGGAACTCAGCAGGCCAGGCAGCATCAGGGAAAAGAGTAAACAGTTGACGATTCAGACCAAGACCCTTTATCAGGACTGGAAAGGAAGGGAAGAAGTCAGAAGCAAGTTGGGTGAGGGAAGGAAGAATTATAAGGTGGCAGGTGACAGGTGAAATTCGGAGAGGGGGAGAAGTGAAACAAAAAGCTGGGAAGCTGATAGGTGAATGAGATAAAGGCTGTAGAAGGGAGAATCTGATAGGAGAGAGGAGAAGACCATGGAAGAAAGGGAAGGGGGAGGAGCACCAGAGAGAGGTGATAGGTGGGTCAGGAGATAATTTGAGAGAGGGAAACAGAAATGCAGAATGGTGAATAGTGTGGGGTAATTACCGGGAGTAAAATAAATCAACATTCATGCCATCAGATTGGAAGCTACCCAGACTGAATATAAGCTGTTGCTCCTCCAACTTGACTGTGGCTTCATTGTGGCAGTAGAGGAGGCCACGGACTGAAATTTCAGATGGGAATGGGAAGTGGAGTTGAAATGGGTAGCCATCGGGTGATCCCACTTTTTGTAGCAGATGGAGCGAAGGTGCTCAATGAAGTGGACTCCCAATCTACAACAGGTCTCACTGATATACAGGAGGTCACACCGGGAGCACCGGATACAGTAGATGATCCCAACAGAGTTTCAGGTGAAATGTTGTCTCACCTGGAAGGACTGTTTGAGGCCCTGAATCATAGTGAGGAGGAGGTGTTCTGCTTGCAATGATAAGTACCAGGAGGGAAATCAGTGGAGAGGAACGAGTGGACAAGGGAGTTGCATAGGCAACCATTTGCTCCATTTACAGAAGAGTCTGTAGTTGCAACCTTGGGCTCAGCAGCACCTCAGAATCCACAACAATAGAAGAACAACACATTTTCTTTGATCCCAAGTGCTACCTAAGTAAAACATGGTTCTGTATAATTAAATTTTTTTAAATGGAATTTGGAAAAATACAAGGTAATCTCACTGATCCATTAGATACTGGGGGCTCATGAATGGGTAAGTGCTGAAAGCCTGTTTCCTCTATGTGGATAGTATAGAATTAGAGGGCATATACTCGGGATAAAATGTTGATCATTTAGATTTAAATTTAGGAGAACACGCTGGGGTACAAATCCTCAAAATGGTCAGATATACGTTTGTTTGGATTGTCGAGGAAGCAAAGGAAATGTAGAAAATGAAGGAGATTTAATTTGAGGTTGAGAGTCATTCATGATATTCAATGCCAGATCATGCCTGAGAACTAATAAGGACTATACAGTACCTGCTCCTGTTTCTTTTGTCTCATATGAATGCAGGTGTCAAAATAAGGTTGTTCCCATTTTTTAGGTCAGCAGTGATCACTCACTGCAGAGAAAATAATGAATTTTAGTTTAGATTTACTAGGAAGGTGAGGATATCCTCCCCAATGGGATCTGGGCCATTAAAATATAATTCCTGTGAGGTGATTGTTATCCAGATTTCCTAAATCATTTCAAGATGTACGAAGATCAACATCACCTTATCAGGTTGCATGAAGTGTCGGGAACCCGAATGAATTCTCACTCTTAACAACTGAGGGATTTCTAATTAGTCTTTCAATTTGCTTTTTCTTGTGTGTGGTGAATTTAGTTTCCTTTGCGGTAGGAAGCAAGAATTTTGGTCATCGGATCTTGCTAAACTTTGAGCATGTGCATACAGTTTTTTTTGCAAATTCTTTTCATCTGAGCATGTCTATTTCATACTTTCTATGAATACACTCAATTTATATTTAGTGAGGGCATATATATTGATGCCTTTTATATCGTTTTCAATCTTGTAATTCCTACTTTTGGTTATGAAGTTAGAAAATCATCATAATTTTATGTTCTAATTTTAACTGAATATTTTGCAGAGCCCAAAGTTAGACATCCTGTTTTTCATTTGTACTTTTCTTAGGAAAGAATACAAAATTTATATGAGAAGTTACAGTCCCCTTCCAATGTTCCCGTTAAGGTGTGTGCGCTCACACATCTTTTACTACTAGCACACAAAGAAACTTAAACTCTGCACAAAACTTTGTCACCTTCTACCTCATTGGTATGTTAAGTATATGTTAGGATTGTACACAATCACATTTCCTTTTCCGGTTTCTGTTGCGGATGCTGTTGTCAATGTGGAGTTTGCGATGATTTGTCTGCGGATTTTAGAACTGGCTTATTTATACTGTTTTTATTGAAGAAATTACTTATTCACTATGTCAAGTTCTTAAGAAGCAAAGTGGTGAAGCGCAAAAGAACTCCTAGTTCATTTAAAGCCGATCTGCTTAATGAAACAATGGGAAAAAGGATAAACTGAAAGCTGATGAGGTCAGGAATGTGCAGCTATGAGAAATATTTATGTACAATATAAAATGCTTATCTGGATATTTTGTCAACTAGCTTTGTAATTTTATAAGTTTTGTTTGAGCATTTCAAACAAATTTAATAACATATGAAAAGATTGATATTATTACATGCTGTCATATAGTCTATGAGAAATAAGACTCATTGATATGTATTATTTTATTTCTTTTAAGCAATGGACAACAAACTAGGCTGGGTAGTTTATTATCTGTAGAATAGCTTCAGGTTTGCTTCCACTTAAAAATTCAACGCACACATGTTGTCAGTGGGCGAAAAATTGCATAGCACAAGATTTCTGGTCATTACAAATTGGAGGGGATGTTCCCCTTCCCTTTCTGCTTCCTTTACACTTGCCCATAGAATTGCATGGTTTTTGCCTTGCCTTCATTCTGGAGGATAACTTGGAAAATTAATGGTGCATTCCTGTCGCAGATGTGACCGAGGGCAGTGGAATTACAAAATCACCCACATTATTCCAATACTTAACACACAATAAAATTGGTTCCCTAGAAAGAAGCCAAGGTAAAGATTTTGCTCAAAAGAGCATATCAACCTTGGTCACAATTGTGCAAAATATATAAGCACTGTAAAAGGCATTAGTGAAGTTGTGAAGCAAATTTATGCAAAGCAAATATAAAATGACATTTCATACTTTCACAACTAAATATATCTTTTAATGTGGAATATCAGTTTCCCAAATGCATTTTTTGAATCAGATCTCTGTCATGAAGATGATTATCCTGACTGCCAGGAATCTCTAGGTTAGATGTCAAAGTGCTGAAATTGTCTTGGAAATATTTTATATTACACACAGTAACTGAAAATAATGACCACAAACAAGGTCATTTATTTAGGAAACCTAAGGACAGATGCTAACCTGACCACCCATGAGTATGTTGATCAGAGTCTTGATATAAGGATCGAAAACTGGTTATTTTTAATATCCACGAGGCAAGTTGAAAACTTCGAGCACAATCTTAATCTCTAAAGTGAAACTCCCAGTGAAGTCATGTGGGTGGGGAATGAGAAAAGAAAGTGATTCTCCCTACTATATTTAATTGTTTTGGCAAAAGAACCCTGGAAAAATGGCGTAAACAGCATTAAAAAATCATTGTAAAAATGTAATAGTTACATTATATGGCCAGCTGGCTGACCTGTCCAAGAATTCTGACTGTGTCAGTGCATTTAATGGAACATGTGCAAGCATTTGCCACACATAGTAAGAGAAAATTTAGAGGCTCATTTGCAGTCATAATCTGAATACCTTCAAAATCATCCTCAGGATAATTGGGGCCCTCAATTTCCCCATTATAAGCCTGATCTGAAGATATATGTTCTGAGGAAGTTTGCCCAGGCATACGGGAACTCTTTTAGTAATTACATGAAGAATTTATGAGTAGAGGTTCCTCGCTGTGCACTGAGCATGGATAAAGAAGGGATCACTTTGTCTTTCTGTGAGTTATAATTCCCATGATGGAGTTTGTACTTGCAAAATTTTGAATGCACTGAATGAATTAGGTAGGTAGCTACTGAGTCTTTATATTTAGCTCACGAGGCCATAAATTCACGAGGCTAATTTAAGTGGAGCAGAAAATAAGATTTAGTAATAGGTTTGAAGTCTTTATCTATGGTATCATACAGAGGATGGCATTGTATATATGCGCACTGGGTCCATTGACTTGCCCCAGTCTGATATGCCACTGTGTAATATAGGGGTGGTTATAAATCTCTTTAACAGTGAACCATTATTATTTACTTAGAGATGAATAAATAAAGTTACAAAATATATGCTGTCGTTTATTAAGATAGCATTAGCATGATTGGCAAATGCAAGGAATAGTCTGAGACTGAAGAATCTAACAGATAAGCATGTTTTCTATCTTAGCTTTTCTATACAGATAGTTATCCACAAGGAAACGATGCAGGTACTTCATAGATATCAGAAATACATTCAAAAATGGGTATTCAAGTGAAATAATGTATTACAAAACAGAACTGACTATAGAATATGATTGTAAAATTTAGGATCATTAGTTCTAAATGTATTTGGAACACAACTGACCATGGCAGCTATATTTCACTGGATTTCACACAACAACCAGTGCAGAAAACTCCAAGGAGCTAGTTACATTTGATCTCAACAAACAACTAAGGGGGAGATGAAGAGAAATGTGTTCTCGGACCCTTACTCTTCGTGATTTTTATAAATAACCTGGATGAAGAAGTGGAGGGGTGGGTTAGTAAGTTTGCTGATGACACAAAGGTTTGAGGTGTTGTGGATAGTGTGGAGGGCAGTCAGAGGTTACAGCGGGACATTGATAAGATGCAAAACTGGGCTGAGAAGTGGCAGATGGAGTTCAACCCAGATAAGTGTGAGGTGGTTCATTTTGGTAGTTCAAATATGATGGCAGAATATAGTATTAATGGTAAGACTCTTGGCAGTGTGGAGGATCAGAAGGATCTTGGGGTCCGAATCCATAGGACACTCAAAGCAGATGCACAGTTTGACTCTGTGGTTAAGGAGGCATACGCTGTATTGGCCTTCATCAATTGTGGAATTGAATTTAGGAGCCGAGAGGTAATGTTGCAGCTATATAGGATCCTGGTCAGACCCCACTTGGAGTACTGTGCTCAGTTCTGGTCGTTTCACTACAGGAAGGATGTGGAAGCTATAGAAAGGGTACAGAGGAGATTTACAAGGGCGTTGCCTGGATTGGGAAGCATGACTTATGAAAACAGGTTGAGTGAACTCAGCCTTTTCTCCTTGGAGCAACGGAGGATGAGAGGTGATCTGATAGAGGTGTATAAGATGATGAGAGGCATTGATCGTGTGGATAGTCAGAGGCTTTTTCCCAGGGCTGAAATGGTTGCCACAAGAGGACACAGGTTTAAGGTGCTGGGGAGTAGGTACAGAGGAGATGTCAGAGGCAAGTTTTTTTTATTATTATATGCAGAGAGTGGTGAGTGCGTGGAATGGGCTGCCGGCAACGGTGGTGGAGATAGATACGATAGGATCTTTTAAGAGACTTTGGGACAGGTACATGGAGCTTAGAAAAATAGAGGGCTATGGGTAAGCCTAGTAATTTCTAAGGTAGGGACACGTTCGGCACAACTTTGTGGGCTGAAGGGCCTGTATTGTGCTGTAGGTTTTCTATGTTTCTAAATTTTCACAGGAGGTAATCTGAAAGTTCGAGAGTAGGTAGAAGCAGATTCTGCTATGTTTTGTAACTCCAAAACATAAAAGCTAATTGAAGGAAAAACAAGAGGCCTAGGAATACAAGTCCAACTTCATGATTACTTTAAGTGAGGTGTGTACGTATCACGTGGTGACATCATGACATCTACAATTCACGTATTTTTAGATATAACCCTTAATAAACTATTGAAACAAATAAAGAATGTTTAATCCATAACTTATTACCAATATTACTCAAATATTGCTATAATATTAAATGCACAACACTTCTCCCTTTTTATTATAAATGCCAACACAATATAGAATGCAGCTCAATTTTATACATACTGTTTGGTATGTAATACAACTCCTATACAGACATCGACAGCATAGTAAATTTGAAATTGTCCCATTCAGGCAGAAGGATTTAATCGTTATGCTTGCTTTCTTACTCTTGTGGGACGTTATCATTCCTGACGAGGGTGATCACTCTGCTTGGCAGGACCTGCTCTGTTATGGATTCAGGAGTTGGTCCGGGTCTGTAAAACATGCTTCTGACAGCTTAGGACTTCTTTCCTTTCCTTTTCTCAGCTTTTCTCTGTGGACCTCCTTCCATCTTTGTTTCCGTCATGATCCCTATCATGGTCCCGATCCCACTCACAATCTCATTCCTGCTCTTTTTCTTTCTCAAGACCTTCTCTCTTTCACTCTTTTCTCTTTCTCGCTCACACTCTTTCTCTGTATCTCCTCTCTTTTCAACTTCTTGTCTTTCTTTTACTTTTTTTCTTATTATTTCTTGTGTGCATCTCTGAATTTGCTAATTTCTTGAGTCATTGGGTCTTGTTAATCCTCGTCCATTTCCATAGCACTTATGTTATTCTCTTCTCTCTTTGCCTTTCTCTTCTTTCTAGTTTGTACATCTTAATTTTGGAAAGGTTCATTTAGTTCACTGGAGTATTTTCTTATTAATCCTTCCATTGCTCCCTTTATGATATGATCTTCCCTTATGGTTTCTTATCCACAATTTCATCTGATGAATCCTCTGTTTCATACCTTCTTTCTTTCTGGCCTTTCATTCATCCAGCTGGTCTTTGGTCTTTGCATCTACTTTTATAAAAAGCAGCTTTCTGTCTCCCACTTGAAGTTTATGCAATAACTTTAATCTTGTTTCTATATACTCATAAAAGTCATTTGGAACTTGCAACTTTCTTGTTGCTTCTCTCCCAGCTTAAAACAAAGCCACATTTCGCAATTAACTGTCTATCACAATGGGGTGCTGGGATCGGACCCAAATGCAAGACACAGACACTGAAGTACAAGGAACAGGACTTGACTAAAGTAGGGATGTGACAGGATTCGGACCAGGAGCAGGGACAAGAACACAGACTTGGTCTAGGCAAAGTGGGACCAGGACTAGAAACCATGGACTAGGAGACAAGGCTTGGACTCCGAGCCTGAGATTGGACAAGGACCCAGAACCAGGCAAGGACATGACTTGGTGGCAGGCTGGGGTCTTGGGTCTTGAGCTTGGCGGCAGGCTGGGGTCTTGGGTCTTGAGCTTGGCGGCAGGCTGGGGTCTTGGGTCTTGAGCTTGGCTGCGGGATCCTTGAGGCTTGGGTTCCGGGAGCTTGGCTGCGGGACCCTTGAGGCTTGGGTTCCGGGAGCTTGGCTGCGGGAACCTCGAGGTTGGGTTCCGGGAGTTTGACTGCGGGACCCTCGAGGCTTGGGTTCCGGGAGCTAGGCTGCGGGACCCTCGAGGCTTGGGTTCCGGGAGCTAGGCTGCGGGAACCTCGAGGTTTGGGTTCCGGGAGTTTGACTGCGGGATCCTCGAGGCTTGGGTTCCGGGAGCTTGGCTGCGGGATCCTCGAGACTTGGAGCTCAGAGACAGACTGGGAAACGAACATCAGAGTTACAAAGTACACATGGACTAAGATGTTAACTGTCCTGTGCTATCACCAGTGGGATCATCAGTTGAACTCATCTTCAGGAGTTTTGGCCCGCTTATGATCAAGACTCCCTCGAGGTGGTGGGCCAGCAGTGCTAAAGCACCACCTCCCACTGGTGAACTTAAAAACTTGGCATCTGCCTCTATCAGTCACTTCCATCCAACAGATAGTCTGCTCTTCAGGTGTCTATGCAACTACTGAAGGGTTTGCAAGGTATGTATACACTGTCTGACTATCTGCCCCTCTGGACGTACTTGGTCCATACCCATGCTGATCCTTTCTCTGCTGCCTCAGCTACAGCCCTGCTGGTTGACTTGATCTCTCTTCTAGTGAAGCCAAGGTCACGCAGCCACTTCTGGAAAGTGAACACAATAAACCCACGGCAGCCTACTTTGAATGGATAGCATGAGACCTTCCACCCTCTGTCTCTGCACTCTGATTCTCTTTGATGTTCCCCTGAGAGTGTTCTCCAACATCATACTGATATCCTCATCAAATACACGCCAAGCCTTCTCATCTGCCATTGCTGGCCACTTGACCTTCCTCTTCTTCTCTACCTCCACACCACCGCCATCATGTGAAGGACCTACCTGGGTACTGTGGTCTGAAACCTGACCTGGGTTATCTCTCGTCTGACCTGGAGTATGATGACGCTCTCCAGAGCGAATTGCTGTGGCTTGTGAATCAGTGGTTGAAAAGACCACATCATCTGCGCTTGGTGAAGTAATCTCATCTTCATCCACTGGGATGGAATAGCACCTCAACTTTGCTTGGTGGACTCATAAACCTTTAATGCTGGAAAACGCTCTCCCACACCAAAACACTGCACACTCAGAGCCTCTTATCCCAGCTCTTGGTCGTAGTTGTTCCCTGTAATTAACTATATCTGTCTGATTGGGTCCATCATTCTCCCTCCCTCGTGGAGGACCCCGAGGGTATGTTTCTCCATGTAAACTAGAAGCTTCAAGAGGTGGGTGCTCTTCTGAGCTGGTGCCTGGACTGCCAATCCTGGTGCCAGTCTTTCCTGGCTGTCCGCTGTCTCTCCACGCTGTCCGGGACTTATTCCTCGACAATCCAGGACTCATCTTTAACATGACACTAACATGAGATAGGACAGAACATAGACATAGAGCCAGGACTTATCCTAAGACAAGCCGGGACTCAACTTCATCTCCACACCAAGGTGGGACAGGTCCCTCCGTCAGGTAACAGCAGAACAGCCAGACCTACCCAGCAGAAGCGAGGACAAGACAAGACAGATGCCCCGCAGGGCAACAGCAAAACAGCCTGCCTTACCCCATGGAGGCGAGGACAAGAAGAGACAAACACTAAAGAACAACAGACAGTTCCATCTCTGCTCAGGGGAATCTCCAAGTCTCCATTCAGCCAGCAACCTCAGCTGGCTACGGAAACAGCCAAATCCATACCGCAAAGACTACTCCAACAAGTGGCAACAAGGCTCCATGAAGATAAAGATCACAAATGGCTTCACTAACCTTCCATCAGCAGGTTGCTGCAAGGAGGACTGACAAGATCAAGGTGAGGCAACAGAAGGAAGGAAAGGGATTCAGACAGGAACAATCCAGCAACCAAGCCCTCGTCTCTGGAGGTATTATGAGTCTGCCCAAACTAGAAACACGTGGCTCAGTTAGAGAGCTCAACAGAAACGGGGTAAACAAGAAAACCTGGAACAAGGGTCAATAGACCGGACCGTGAACTGGAATGCGGACTTCACAGACCGGACCATGACACTGTCTGATTAACATACTGTATCAGAAGCTTTCTCAGATATGTGGTCTACAAAAACTGTTGTAGTTGGACCACTGCTTTTGTCACTTTTACAATTCCTCTGAGCACCATGTTTTTTTTTAGATTATGTGGATACGCAGTCCTCTTTTATTGTCATTTAGTAATGCATGCATTAAGAAATGAAACAATATTCCTCTGGTGTGATATCACAGAAACACAGCTCAGACCAAGACTGAAAAACTAACAAAAACCACATAATTATATCATATAGTTACAACATTGCAACAATACCATAACTTGATGAAGAACAGGCCATGATCATAGTAAAAAAGTTCAAAGTCTCTCGAAAGTCCCACATCTCACGCAGACAGGAGAAGGAAGAAAACTCTCCCTGCCATGCCCGACCACAGTCTGACTCTGAGTCGTCCGAAAACTTTGAGCCTCTGATCAGCCCTACAACACTGAGTACTGAGCACCATCTCTGCCAAACGCTTCGACTCCAGCCTCAGTCGTCAGCAGCAGGTAAAGCCAGGGATTTTGGGGCCTTCCCTCTGAAGATTCTTGATCGCACAGCAGCAGTGGCAGCGAACCAGGCATTTCAGAAGTTTTCTCCAGATGTTCCTCTGCTTCTCACGTCTGTCTCCATCAAATCAGAACTGTGCATGGCATCCTACTGACAAATACAATAACATTTCACCAGAGAGCTGCATGCGCTGCATCGCGCAACCATCTTCTCCTCCCACCAACCAAGAACTTCTTCCCTGGTCCAATATGTTTTCCAACCAGTGGCACAAAGGTTGGCACCAACACCTGTTTACACTTTGTTGGGCAATAGTTTTTGGTGTACAGTATGGAGACAGCTGTGGCCTAATCCAGAACCTTATCCAGAAGCTTTCATATGGCTTCATTGCAGGGGACATGGCATGTAAGTGGAGGATGGATCTCCAACCAAGCTGTAGTTGTCTCAGCCACTTACATTCCCACAATACTGGCTCTCCTGATTTTGCCATTTACAAGCTGATGTGGCTTAACCACTGCTGTATTTCACTGTTACAAATGTCATTCCCACAGGGGTTATCTTTTCTCCAGTATAAATTCTTAGTTGGATATCTGCAAGCTTCAGTTCAATATATTTGAAATGCCGATCAAACTCATTTTGTGGAATGACTGAAACAGCCAAGCCAGTATCCAATTCCATTTTAATTCATTTGTCATTTGCCTCTGGGGTAAGCTATGTTGCTTGTCTCTGCTTATTTTTCACATTTTAAATCTCAATGCTATGCAATCCTGTGTCAATCTCATCATTACCATATTTTTCATCAACATTATGCCGACTCATGCTCCTTTTGAAACTGCAGCTTGACTTCTCAGCTTTTTCTCTTCCCTGTCAAGTCTGTTTTTGTCTGCCTTGTATGCTTTTTGTATGTGTCTTACTTTGCTGAATTTTCTGCAAGTTCACAGTTAAAGCTATATTGGTCTTGTGTATGTGAGCCCCTACCACAATAGTAACACAATATGTTCAGCCAGGCTGGTTTCTGTTTAGACATTGCAATTTTGTTCACACTCACTTTTGTTCCTGACTGCAATTCAATTGTGTCTCTGTCTGCTGTTTCCATTGATACAGCTATTTCAACTGCTCTTTTAAATGTAAATTTTGCTTCAGTTAGGAACCATTTTTCAGTGCTTTCTTGAAAGATTCCACAAACGAAATGAATTCTCAGTGCTCAGACAATCTCTTCATTTCAATATGCTGAAATGCACTCTCCTTCCTATTGTTTCTGCTTATGAAACCTGAAGTATTCTCCATTCAACAATGGTTTCAGTTTTAAATGTCACTGCATTACTTTCACAATATCATAAAAGCTCAATTTGGCTGGATTGGTTGGAGCAGTCAAACTTCGAAGCTACACGGAATGTATCATTGCCAGACATCAGAGATGGTTGACCACAAGAAAGTCCTACCAATGGCTGGAAATGGCAGGTCTGAGGGACACAAATAGGTGCTGTTCATAGATGTACAAGAACAGGCTCTGAGCACAAGAGTTTCATCACACCAGACAAGACCTAAGATGCAGACTGTGCAAGGAATCTGCTGATACAATCCAGCACATAGTAGCAGGTTGCAAGATGCAGGTAAGGACAGCATACACTAAATGGCATAACCAAGTTGCAGGAATTGTGTACAGGAACATCTGCGCTAAGTATGGATTGGAGACTCCCACATCCAAATGTGAAACCCCGAGAAAGTAGTGAAGATTGACAGAGCTAAGATCCTGAGGGACTTCCAAATAAAAACTGATAAGTAGGTTCTGGCCATCCAACCAGACATGGTAATACTGGACAAGGAACAGAAGAAAGCAATAGTAATAGATATGGCAATCCTGAATGACAGTAACATCAGGAAGAAAGAATATGAGAAGTAGGAGAAATATCAGAGCTTGAAAGAGTGGATGTAAAGGCTGTGGAAGGTTAAAGCAGAGTAATCCTGGTGGTGGTAGGAGCACCTGGAGCTGTGACATCTGGACTGGGAAAATGGCTCCAACAAGTCCTGGGAGCAATATCTGAGATCTCGGTCCAGAAGAGCGTATGACTAGGAGTAGCAAGGATTCTGCGCCGAACCCTGAGGCTCCCAATCCTCTGATAGAGGACCCAAGATTGAGGGAAAAACACACATATACACCATCAGTAAGGGGTGAGGAAAAAGAAAAAAAATAACTATGCACACACACACACACACACACACACACACATATATGTGTATAAGTGTGTGTGTGCATGTATATATAAATAAGGAATTAGTAATTAGTCCATGAGCAATTCAAGACAGAACTGATAAGGAACATAAGTTAAAACAATGCAACACACTATCATTTTCTTTGAGCACCTTTGGTAGCTTAAAAAAGAATTACAGGTTATGGAAATGTTGAATGGTTGGAAGCGAATGGTCCTATGATGTACAATACGTTCCAGGAATGCCTCCAACCATAAGGAACAAGCCTGCTACATCCACAGGCTGGGATTGAAAATTTCATGCAGTAGGTGTGAGCAGATTGACCGATGGTTTATTTTTCAAAGACACAGGAAAGAAGAATTCAATGAAAACATAAAACTCCATGAGCTTAAGTGAATCATATTACGTCTAATGGTAAATTTCATTGAGATGGTGTTGCAACAGACTGGGGTTTAGATGCATTATTGCATTGCAGCAGATTGGGGTTTAGACTAAATTAAGATTGTGTAGATTTTAGGCAGCTAAACATCCTGTGGTGCCCTCAGAATCAGAATTATCAGGCTTATGATCATTGATATATGTAATGAATTTTGTTGTTTTGCAGCAGCAGTACAGTGCAAGACATAAAAATTCCTATAAGTTACAAAAATAAATGAATAATGCAAAAAAATATTAATGCAGTGTTCTTGGGTTCATGGACCATTGAGAAATCTGATGGCGGAAGGGTTGAAGTTATTCTTAAATATTGAGTGTGGGTCTTCAAGCTCCTGTACCTCCTCCTTGATGATAGTAGTGTGAAAAAGGCATGCCCTGGATGGTGAGGGACTTTAATTATGGATGCTGCTTCCTGAGGCACTCCCTTTTAAAGGCATCCTTGATGGCAGGGAGGGTTGTGCCCATGATGGAACTGGCTGACTTTACAATCCTCTGCAATCTCTTGTGATCCTGTGCTTTGGAAGCTTCATACCAGCCTGTGATGTAACCAGTCAGAATGCTCTCCACAATATTGAGACCATAGATCATAGAACAATATGGCACAGTATATAGGCCATTCAGCCCACAATGTTGTGCTGACCTTTTAACCTAATCTAAAATCAATCTAACCTTTCCTCCTTTTGCCACTTTTGTAGAAATTTGCAAGAGTCTTTGGTGACATATCAAGTCCCCTCAAGCGCTTAATGATGTAGAGCTGTTTGTGTGTTCTCAGGTAGACCTGGAAAAAAGGAGGAGATACTTCCTTTCTTCTGCCTCTCCCCCTTCTTGAGTGACATTTGCAATATTCCAGTGTTCCAGAACCATCCAGAATGTAGTGACTCTTGAAAGATCATTACTAATGCCTCCATGATCTCTTCAGCCCCCTCTTTCGTGAACTCTGGGGTGTACACCATTTGGTCCAGGTAACTTGTCTACCTTTAGACCTTCTCCCTTTCTGCTCCATAATCCTCAAGACGGGTGCCTTCAGGGTTGTGTGCTGAGCCCACTGCTGTACATTCTGTTCATACATGACTACATAGCCAAGCACCCAAGTAATCACATTGTCAAGTTTGCCAAAGTCATAACAGCAGTGGGGTTCATCATGAACAACAATGAAATGGCCTACAGAGAAGAGGTGGAAGAACTTGAGACCTGGAACCAGGCAAATAACCTCTTCCTTAATATCAACAAGACAAAGGAGATGGCTATCAACTTCAGGAGAACTCGTACCACTCACATCCCTCTTTACATTGGCAACACAGAGTGGAAAATGCCAGCAATTTCAAACTCCAGGGAGTGAACATTTCATACTCATAGACCCAGAACACATTATACAAAATCAGGATAGCTCACCAATGTCTCTACTTCCTGAGGAGGCTGAGGAATGCTATATTCTACACATCTATACCCATGTCATTCTACTGATATGCAGCAGAGACCATCCCAACAAGCTGTATAACTGGTATGGAAGCTGCACTGTGTCAGACAGGTAGGCCCTCCAACAAGTGGTAAAACTACCCAATGCATCACTGGCACCAGCCTACCAGCCATCGGGGACATATATACAGAAAGGTGTCAGAAAAGGGAGAGTAACTTCATGAAGGATCCCACCCATCCTGCTCATAACCTGTTCATCCCACACCTCTCAGGAAAGAAATTACGTAACATCCATGTCAGGGCCACCAGACTCAAAAACAGTTACTTTTCCCAGGCAGTAACACTGACCAACACTTTCATCCAATAACTCACTCCTCTACATCTCCCACCACTACTACTTCATCGTTTCCTGTCAGTTATCTCCCTCTGGTGCTCCTCCCCATTCCCTTTCTTCCATGGCCATTTGTCCTCTCCTATTAGATTCCCCCTTCTCCAGACCTTTATCCCTTTCACCAATCAGTTTCCCAGCTCTTCACTTAATTTCTCCCCGTCTCCCAGTTTCTCCTGTCACCCACTACTTCGTACTTCTTCCTCCCCCCCCCACCTTCTTACACTGACTTCTCATCTCTTTTCCCCAGTGTTGATGAAGGGTTTGTGCCTGAAACATCAATTGTTTACTCTTTTCCATAGATGTGGCCTGGCCTTCTGAGTTCCACCAGCATTTTGTGTGTGTTGCTTGGATTTCCTGAATCTGCAAATTTTCTCTTGTTTGTGATTACTTTAAATTACTTAGGATTTTGAATCTCCTTTGAATAAGACCATAAGATATAGGAGCAGAATGAGACCATTCAATCCATTGAGTCTGCTCTGTCATTAAATCATGGATGATTTATTATTCCTCTCAACCCTCTATTCTGCCTTCTCCCTGTAACCTTTAACACCTTTGTTAATCAAGAACCTAGCAATCTTTGTTTTAAGTATACACAATGACATGACCTCCTCAGCTGTCTGTGGCAATGACTTCCACAGATTCACCACCCTCTGAGTAAAGAACTTCCTTCTCATCTCTGTTCAAAAGAGACATCCATGTATTTTGAAGATATGCCCTTTGGTCCTAAACTCTCTCACTGCTGGAAACAGACTCTCTACTTCCACTGGCATTTCGGCATTTAGGCATTACTTCCATTTAGGCATTTCAATAATCAATGAGTTTAAAAGAGATCCACCTCTCACTTTTTCAAACTCCAGCAAGTACGGTTCCAGGGCCAACAAATACTCTTTATACAGTACAAGGTCTTCAGAACCCTAGATTTTTAGATGGTTTCAGATGGTATGAACTCCAGATCCCTGATCTCAACATCATCGAGGCTGTCTGGAGAGACAGAAGTAAGCAAGACAGCCAAAGTCTTGCAAAAGAACTGTGACAGGTTCTGCAAAATGCTTGGAACAACCTACCAGCCTTTTTTTTATAAAACTGCACAAAGGTGTGCCAAAGAGAACTGATGCAGTTTTAAAGGCAAAGGGTGGTCATACCAAATACTGTTTTGATTTAGTTCTTTTACTGTTTACTGCTCTGTATAGTGTTTTTTTGATATTTAGAAACTTCGCATTTCATTATCTTTGAAAGCATCTTTGCTTTACAGAATTTTATCCACATGCGGCTAAGACTTCTGCACAGTACTGTACATTAACCCTATCATTCTCTGGATGATTTTCATGAATTTTCTCTGGACCCTCTCCAATGCCAGCACTTCTTTTCTCAGATTAGGGGCCCAAAATTGTTCACAATACTCCAAGTGTGTCTGACTAACGCCTTATAAAGCCTCAGCATAATTTCCTTGCTATTATATTCTAATCCTCTTAAAATGAATACTAACATTGCATTTGCTACTAACTTACTACTAACTCAACCTACGAGGTAGCTTTTAGGGAATCCTTCACGAGGGCTCCAAAGTCCCTTTGCACCTCAATTTCTGAATTTGCTCCCTATTTAGAAAACAGTCTATGCCTTTATTCCTCCTACCAAAGTGAGTACACTTTCCTACACTGTATTCCATCTGTCACTACTTTGTCCATTCTCACATTCTGTCCAAGTCCTTCTGCAGACTCTCTACTTACTCAACACCGTCCGATTCTCCACATATCTTTATACCATCTGCAAACGGTCAGAAAGCCATAAATTCCATCATACAGATATTTGCATTTAACTTGAAACAAAGTGGTCCCAAGGTCACCTCCTGCGGTACACCAACTACAGGAATTCTGCAGATGCTGGAAATTCAAGCAACACACATAAAAGTTGCTGGTGAACACAGCAGGCCAGGCAGCATCTGTAGGAAGAGTTGCAGTCGACGTTTCAGGCCGAGACCCTTCATCAGGACTAACTGAAGGAAGAGTGAGTAAGGGATTTGAAAGTTGGAGGGGGAGGGGGAGAACCAAAATGATAGGAGAAGACAGGAGGGGGAGGGATGGAGCCAAGAGCTGGACAGGTGATTGGCAAAAGGGATACGAGAGGATCATGGGACAGGAGGTCCGGGGAGAAAGACAAGCCGGGGGGGAACCCAGAGGATGGGCAAGGAGTATATTCAGAACTACAGAGGGAGAAAAAGGAGAGTGAGAGAAAGAATGTGTGTATAAAAATAAGTAACAGATGGGGTACGAGGGGGAGGTGGGGCATTAGCAGAAGTTAGAGAAGTCGATGTTCATGCCATCAGGTTGGAGGCTACCCAGATGGAATATAAGGCGTTGTTCCTCCAACCTGAGTGTGGCTTCATCTTTACAGTAGAGGAGGCCGTGGATAGACATGTCAGAATGGGAATGGGATGTGGAATTAAAATGTGTGGCCACTGGGAGATCCTGCTTTCTCTGGCGGACAGAGCGTAGATGTTCAGCAAAGCGGTCTCCCAGTCTGCGTCGGGTCTCGCCAATATATAAAAGGCCACATCGGGAGCACCGGACGCAGTATATCACCCCAGCCGACTCACAGATGAAGTGTTGCCTCAGCTGGAAGGACTGTTTGGGGCCCTGAATGGTGGTAAGGGAGGAAGTGTAAGGGCATGTGTAGCACTTGTTCCGCTTACACGGATAAGTGTCAGGAGGGAGATCAGTGGGGAGGGATGGGGGGACGAATGGACAAGGGAGTCGCATAGGGAGCGATCCCTGCAAAATGCAGAGAGAGGTGAGGAGGAAAAGATGTGCTTAGTGGTGGGATCCCGTTGGAGGTGGCGGTAATATAAGCCTACTGACTCTCACAGTTACTATGAGCCTACTGACTCTCACAGCTATCTGGACTATTCCTCTTCTCACCCTGTCTCTTGCAAAAACGCCATCCCCTTCTCGCAATTCCTCTGTCTCCACTGCATCTGCTCTCAGGATGAGGCTTTTCATTCTAGGACGAGGGAGATGTCTTTAAAAAAGGAAGGGGCTTCCCTTCCTCCACTATCAACTCTGCTCTTAAACGCATCCCCCCCATTTCACATACATCTGCTCTCACTCCATCCTCCCGCCATCCCACTAGGAATAGGGTTCCCCTGGTCCTCACCTACCACCCCACCAGCCTCCGGGTCCAACATATTATTCTCCGTAACTTCCGCCACCTCCAACAGGATCCCACCACTAAGCAAATCTTTCCCTCCCCACTTCTCTCTGCATTCCTCAGGGATTGCTCCCTACGCGACTCCCTTGTCCATTCGACCCCCCCATCCCTCCCCACTGATATTCCGTCTGGGTAGCCTCCAACCTGATGGCATGAACATCGACTTCTCTAACTTCCGCTAATGCCCCACCTCCCCCTCGTACCCCATCTGTTACTTATTTTTATACACACATTCTTTCTCTCACTCTCCTTTTTCTCCCTCTGTCCCTCTGAATATACCCCTTGCCCATCCTCTGGGTTCCCCCCCCCCACTTGTCTTTCTCCCCGGACCTCCTGTCCCATGATCCTCTCGTATCCCTTTTGCCTATCACCTGTCCAGCTCTTGGCTCCATCCCTCCCCCTCCTGTCTTCTCCTATCATTTTGGATCTCCCCCTCCCCCTCCAACTTTCAAATCCCTTACTCACTCTTCCTTCAGTTAGTCCTGACGAAGGGTCTCGGCCTGAAACGTCGACTGCACCTCTTCCTAGAGATGCTGCCTGGCCTGCTGTGTTCACCAGCAACTTTTATGTGTCCTGCGGTACACCACTAGTCACTGACAGCCAACCAGAAACTGCTCGCTTCACTCCCACTCCTGCAGACAACCAGCCTCCTATCTTGGTAGTGAAAGGATCAGTTGGATAAATGGGCAGTGATTTATAAAGTTATTTTATCAAATCTATTTTCGCACTTCACCCAGCTTGGTCCAAAGTAAAATATAGACCCGTAGGCTAACAAGGTAGGTATTTCTAAACTTCAAAACATATACAATATTGTACTTGATCATATTTGTTTTTAATATATCTGAGGCCTCCAGCAAAATAAAGTGAGGTACTTAGTATGTTGAACTGTCTGAACATCTTATTACCCGAACTTGTCCATTGCTTTCAGAACTACGTTGTTGATGGTGAGGCAGGAAGATTGACTTTCTTTGAGATTTCCTTACAATACCTGTTACTATTTTCTCTTCATTCTATGAACAACTTTAACAATGTTTTTCAGCAATGATAGCACTTAAATGCATTCTATTGTTCATGAAACAAATTACCCTTTGTCAGCAGATACTATTGAACTACCAGTTTCACATGAACAATTTGGCACATATTTGTTTTTCTTCTGCAGGCCGATGAATCCGAATTGGGTACATGATATCACAGATGAAAGAGATTGTGAGGAAAAGTCTTGGTCACAGTCATACATTGAAGCACATCAAAGAATTACAGTGATATCACTACGCTTGATTACACCTATATAACTAGGCAACTCAGTGACATTTTAATTGATGTTGGCGCAAGGATAAGGGAAAAGCAGAAGGCAGAATACGACCCTATGGACATCAACACCAAGGAAAATTTCTTCAGGCAATTATCTTTGGAAATATATCTGGAATAATGGCAAGTTAGAAATGTGTCCAAAAATGCAACCCAAGTATCTGATTAGTGGATATGAACGGATATAGTTTAAACAATCTTTTGAATAGACCACTGAATAGGTACTGCTATACCTGTTAGTTTAAATTATTCTTAAAATGTTTGCCTTTTTTCCTATTGTATTTATAAACCTGCTTTTGTTGACGAAAGGTGCTGATCTTCGTACGTTTTGCACTGAAGACTGGAAATACTCCTGTAAACTTTTCACACTTAAATAATTAGTATGATTAAGTGAAATTACTTTGTGAACTGTTTTAATAGAGGCATTAACACATTATTTTAAACTGGTTGACTCTTGATAAAGTTGCTAACATTAGCTCAGATCGACGAGTGTTTGAAATCATGTAACGTAATTTGTAGATGGTAGTGTATTATGTACTCTAGTCGGAAATTTGGCATGTGCATAAAGCCAAGAAACATTTACCCCAGAAAGGATCAGATTCCTGACTACATTATTGTCCATTTATAAAGGAAGTACATAGTTGATTAAAGAGAGATTTTATTATGCATTTTCTTACGACGGTGGTTCAAAACAGCCCACAAAAGTAAAATATGCCAATTGTAAATGTTACCAAACAAGTAAGCCTGCATTTCTCTTTGCAGTCAAATTCTGTTCAAAGGTTGACCACAGATATTTTACTCATAAAACTCCATCAGTGTAAGTGCCCACTACTCTGACTCTACTACTCTACCTTTCTTCATATCATTGGAGGTCAACTTAGGCTGTTTTACCCAGGAAAACCATGTACAGTCATACTGTAGATTCTTTAAGAAGAAGGAATTAATTTCTATCAATGTAAAATTTTTGTGTAATGGCCATCATCAAATCATGCATCTGAATGAACAAATTTAAGAAGTTTTTTTATATATAGGAAACTAGAGTATTATTAAGACAACTCATAAGTATGTACCAACATGGTTGATTGGTGTTTGGGATGATCCATACCACTTGAACTCTAAAAGGAGCCTTGATGAAGATATCAACCTTTGATAACACTACTCTTTCTGAGTCAGATGTGAGTCAAGTCCCATTCCATAATGCACATAAATTAGTATGATTCAGTGGTGTAATCAAGTTCCCAGTAAAGAGCCGTGGCTTGGAAAAGGAAAGGTGAAGGTGGGCTACATGATCTGCATTGTCTAGGACAACCTGCTGCAGAATTTAATAGCAGACTAGGCCCAAGGTTACTGAACAGATATTGCACAATCAGGCACTGCCCAGAGTACAAGGAAATCTGCCTGAGGTTGTGTCTTCACCATGAGACCTAGAGGTGATGCCACGGGACAGTGAGTTATTTGGTACAGGCCATTGGTGGGATGGGATAGAGATGAGTAGGGAGAGGTTGGGAATTGAAGAGGATCAGGGATCAGTAAGGGAATGATGCAGCCACATTTGGAAATTGATAGCAAAGACATGACAGAAGCTCGTCTGCAAGCTGAGGAGGGGTAGAGAGTGGCAGTCTGGTGGGGTGATGAGTTTGAGCAAAAGTTAGTTACTGATGACAGGTGGAAAGGAATGTAGAATGTGATAGACATCCTGTCATGAATATATGGACGGTTGAGAGATAGTTAACTAAATAGTAGGAGAAGATTGTTTGATTTGTACTTGTGTAGGTCTATCAAGCAGCTAATTATCAGATGATCCAATAAACAACACATAACCTTTATCCACACAAATCCCAACACAGTGTTTTGCTAAAATGTTAGCAGAATTCTCTTTGGTACTCTGGCCAATGTTTACCTCTCAGTCAATATCACGAATAGACAGATTATCTGGTCATCAGTCTCTCGTTTGGTGATAGGATTTTTCTGTGTGTAAGTTGACTGTTACATTTTCTGCATTATGTTCTTGAAATCCATCCGGAAACGTGTTATAAAAATATTATGTTCTTTTTTTGTTTTAATTGTCACATGTTCACTGCTATGTGCTTTTGTTTAATTCAATTCAGTACGGTGCATAGATCCAACGGATGTTTAAGAGATTAATTAATTTTAACTTTTGAGTATATTTTTCACATAATTAAGTGAAAACTTAACTTTAACAATAACCATTGTGCCTGCATGTTATATCGGATAACTAAGCTACTCCAGTTCTAATTAGGTTTCCGAAGTTTGGGTAATTAATACGTTGGATTAACCTCAATATATCTTTATAAGAAGTGATAAGCAGCTACCCCATAAATTAATAATGCCCTCAGTATCTCACCATGAGACATTTATCTGCAAATATTTTCGGAGTGCTACAGCCACTAGAGAATTATAGATGGGATGAGAATGTTTCTGTATTATATTACAAATAACTACATAAAACCACAATATCAGTCATGGGGAGGTAAATAATTAAGACATCAATGATCCTGAAGAATTTTGATTTTGAGACAGGGCCACCATGTTCTTAAGTGCTGTTTTTTTTTTAATAAGGATAGTCATTTCTCCACACCATGAGGAAGAAAAGCTGTTTGCTTCATAATGCAACAAAAATCTTCTTTTGCATTGATCTACTTTATTGGATTTCTGCTAGATTGTGTTAGGTGCATAGATACAACTGGTGAAGACTGACCAGATGGTTTTCAAATTGAATGGAAAACAGTCCTACAGGATCATGATTTTTTTTCTTCATCATCTAGGATTTTAAGAATACAAAAAAAAAGTTACTCATACAAACACATCTGTGAAGCAAATTAACTATATTAAAGTAATATTTTAAAGCATTCAAGACAAGAACACAAGCATAGTTAGGGCTATTTTTATAGACTTACTGGTGAGTTCGTTAGCGAAAGTGTGAATCCTTATAGAGTTTTTCTCCTACTAGTTATGTAAATTCTCATGAAAATACTTCAAATCAAATTATGCTCATCCTTGTTCTTACATTATCACCTTCCTATGGGATTTCAGCTTTGTTTCTCATAGCTCATTTTGTAAGCCTTCCAATGTCAGCAAATCCTCTTATATGCTCTTGGTAGGTGGTTTTTCTGTTGTTTCATTCAGCTAGTTGTGTCACTCTATGATTATAATATTTACAGGTGTTGGCTCACTTTAACAAGTCCCTCATGAAATAAATAGCTCTCCTTTGGCAAGGCTCTACATAGTGCTATATAGTTAACAAGAATAATACTGGTTCCCTTTCATTAAATTAAGGATAAAAAGTGACAAATTTGGATAAGGTGGTGACTTTAAGATAAATGAGGAGAATAGTGCCTTGACTTACTGTAGTAGAATTTGTGAAGTTCTTGAACCTCTTTCTGCACTGTGCAGCAACCTCTATACCATTAGAGTTTGTGCCCTCCACACTTTCAACAGCCTTCAATATCCTTGTCCCAAGCTCTACTTACTCTTATTGTCTGCCATTGAGACCTCAGAATCAGGTTTAATATCACAGATAAATGTTGTGAAATGTTTTGCTTTGTAGCAGGAGTACATTGCAATACATAATAATAAAAAAATCAATTACAATAAGAAATATGTAAAAAATTAAATTAAATAATTTGTGCAAAAAGAGAGCATAAAAGATATAGTGAGGTAGTGTTCATGGGTTCATTGTCCATTCAGAAATCTGATGGTGGAGGGAGGAAGCTTCTCCTGAAATGTTGACTGTGTGCCTTCAGGCTCCGATACCTCTTCCTTTATGGTGCCAATGAGAAGAGGACATGTTCTGGGTAACGGGGTTCCTTAATGATGGATGCTGCCTATGTGAGGCATCATCCTTTGAAGGTATCATTGATGCTGCGGAGGCTCGCACCCACGATGGAGCAGGCTGAGTTTACCTCTTTTTCCAATCCTGTGCAGTGGTTCCTCCATACCAAATGATGATGCAACCAGTTAGAATGCTTTCAAGGTACGTCTGTAGAAATTTGGTGACATACCAAGTCTTCTCAAATTCATAATGAAATATAGCCGCTGTCATGTCTTCTTTATAATTGCATCAATATGTTGGACCCAGCATAGATCTTCAGAGATGTTGACACCCAGTAACTTATAACTGCTCACCCTTTCCATTTCTGATCCCTCGATGAGGACTCATGAAATTATCTCCACGACTTCCCCTTCCTCAAATTCAGAATCAATTCCTTGGTTTTACTGATGTTAAGTGCAAGGATGTTTTTGAAACATCACTCAACCAGCTGATCTATTTCAATCTTGTACACCTCCTCATTACCATCTGAAACTCTGCCAACAATAGTTGTGTCATCAGCAAATTTATAGATAGCATTTCAGCCATCCCTAGCCACACTGTCGCAGTTGTAGAGAGCGGAGCAGAGTGCATCCTTGTGGTATGCCAACGTTGATTGTCAGCAAGGAGGAGATGATATTTCTGATTTGCACTTACTGTGGTCTCCGGTGAGGAAGACAAGGATCCAATTGAAGAAGGAGCTCACTCAAAAAGTGAAAAAGAATATCCTGATGCATCAAACACAGATGTTCTCTTGCAGCTGAACCCACCCTTAATCAACCCCTTCCTTGTTGTTTTGGAATTCATGAGAAAAAGTCAATAATTTAAGCAAATGCAGTGTTTTGTCCATGTAAGTTCACCTTACTTCAGATATGGGAATGACTTTCCGAAAACCAGGATGATACAGTGATGACCAAGCCACACCACTACTTATCAGTGTCTGCAGTGTGAGGTTCAAAATCTTAACACTAACAGTAAACAAAAAGAACTAATCTTATTTCTTAGCAAAGTAAATTGTTTCGAAACATTTTTTCTTACAGAAACATAAAGATTTCTCAGTTTGGGGTTGTACCATGTTGAGAAGATATCATTATATTTTAAAACCTGCTGGCTGTGATTTTTAATCAGTGTTAATGGATAAAAAGGTTAAGGAGAAATTCAGGGTCTGCACATGAAAATCTACCTTAAAACTAGTAAGATGAAATAGAAAAAGTATGACAAAATTAACAAGAATTCTTTACTGGCAATGTGTACGCTCTTCTCTACTTTCAATTCCCAGTCCCCCCACCTAGCAACAGCATGACTCTTGATTTAGCACAAGCTGGAGATTATTCTTGAAGACTTCTAGCTCTGCCAGTTCTGCTCCAAGCTGTGGTAGCACTAGGCTGTCAACACACCAGGCATATAGCAAAGCATTATCTCCCTTAAGCTGGAGCTCCTTGCCTTGGTCATGATCACTCTCATCTTGTGGACTGGTGTGAAAGGACCTGTCTCCTCCGTTAACCACTAATTTTGCGTTTTTTTCCCCAAACTGAGCTACTTATTGTTGTTCCTCCTATTTGGCATCCAGATTATGTTATATTGGGCAGTTGAGTTTTAAAGTATGCAGACTGCTTCCAAGCCAATGTCTACTGGAAAAGTCAACACGTGTTGCAAAGGCAGACTAGTGTATTAAGTCAATGCTATTAAACTATAACAACAACATATTTCCCCATGCAAAATGAGTTTTGACCGAATTTATTTGATGTTGATTGGACAACAGAAGCGTGTGGTTATTATTAATTAACATTCCTTATTATATTCAAAGATAGCATTTTTGTCATAAATACCACAGCTACAATGAATACTCATAAGAAAGTGTCGTTATTGCTGAGATTTACATGTAGAGTACAGTTGTGCATCATTAATGAGCTCACATGATGTATTAAGTGCACCAATCAGACTCAACATTCTCAATGAATAGTAAATCCCATTGCTGAATATATTGTATGTTTTTTCAGAAATGTTGCATCTTTCTGCTTTTACAGACAAGGTACAGAAATGATAGGGTATGCCATTCTGGCAATGACAAAGCCATGTTCATTTGCACTATAGGTATCCTTCTTCACATGTATCCCTTAGGCGACCTTACTGCATTCCAGTGTCTCAGGGAGCCAAATGAATGGAAGCTATTTTCATTTCTTTCATTGCTTTAAACAGCAAAGACAAAGTACTGGTAATTACACATCAGACTTTTTTTTTCGGCTGCTGAGTAATTGCTAGTATCAAGTTAATTCCAAACTTCCAAACCCAGCTGCTGGCACGTTTTAAGAGATTATTCACTTGCAGATCGAAGAGCCTGTTCTGTGAGATTACACTAACATCACTTCACAAGCATGATCACCACTAAAACATATTTATATTATTTAACCTGCTGAAGTTAAGAGTTCAATACCACTTATTTTTGTTAAAAGCCAGCTAAAAATGTTGCACTCTGAAGGATTTTTTCAGTCTTATGTGGCTCTCCATTTTAACTTTCCCACACTATAAACACACATCAAATGTAACTTAATACCATGAACATAATCTCATTCTTATACATAAAAATAGTTTTGAATTGCCATTGCACTTAATCATGTATTTAAGTTCCTCATCTGAGGTGGGGGATGGTATTGTTAAAAAGTGGTCACCATAACAATATCAAGATAATGCGAAGGTAAATAGGTTTGGTTTCAATGTTGGAAAAGAGGTGGAAGTTACCAAAAGCTGCAAAATCTTCTTGTATGCGCCACAGTATAAAGCAAAAAAAAGACTTGTACTTTGAGACAAAGCATAATGAGGCCATTAGACAAAATGCCCAAGGGTTTGACAAGTTCTACATTTCAGCTTTATACCAAAACAGCTTGTACTTATGTAATGCATGTTGACCCTATAATATATCACACTTTCTGCACTTTTATGAAGTTTTGTGACTGGATAATATGCTCTTTTACAGGTCACTGGGTAATTCAGTTGTCTTGGGAAATTGTGAAAGAACTGTGCTAGCAGTCTGTATTTTTAGTAAAAATGTTGCTAGTTTACCAAAAGAGTTTAATCATTCAGATAACTGCAGCCATCTGTAAGAAGCACTGTAGCACTGTGATTACTTAATCATTCAACTCACAGAAGCCTCAAATCAGCGACATGAGGAACAGCTTGGTTGTATATAGCCAAAGTTCTGAAACTTGATTGCAACTGAATAATTAATCACTGCTATTAACCACTAAACTGCTGCCCAATGAAGCTAATGATCCTGCAGTGACCATCTTTGAATTGTGCATAACTTTGAGTTCAGTATGGCTACTGTTTGATTCAAAAGGGTGAATGAGAGGGACCATCATCAGCAAACAGAATTTATTAGAAAAAAAGATCAATTACTGTTATTCTGTAATCTTTCATTTTGCTTTTCATGATTTGAACTTGGAGTTATGTTTACTCTACAAATTCTTTATTTTTCATTCAGAAGACTAAATATTTTGGCATAATGATTTCTTGAATAATATCCCAAGCATAGGTCTAAAATGAGAATTTCCATAGGGTCTATTTCTTTTTATATACTGTAATCTGTTTCTTTTCTCTCACTAATTCTGCATGGTTGTGGTTTCTATTTGCATATACTGTTAATTGTGAAACAGCAGCAATGTTATTCTCTCTAAATCAACTCTGCATTCGTACCTGAAAATGACTTGGTCTGAGCTAGTCCATCTCAAGTAAATGCAAATATTGTCTTATTCCAAACGAAAACATAAATGCTGGAAATGCTGGAAACAGAAACGAAGCTAATTTAACCAATCTGAAAAGTTAACTCCATGTACCTCTCCACAAGTGCTCCCTGACATACTGAGTGTTTCAGATTTCCAATACTTGGGGTTTTATTTTGCTTTTCATTTCATGCCTCATTCAACCTGATGTTCTCTGAAGCAGGATTTATAACAAGAGTGTTGAAAATGATTTATGCAGTGGGAACAATTTTTTTCTACATTTTACCAGAAGCATCAATGAATTTAGAATCAATCCACCACTATCTATCTGGATGGGACAGATTTTGTTTGTTTCCGTTCTCATTTGTTCAAGTTTGGAGAGTCACCACAGTGATTTTTTTTCTTACCCAGTGTGTCTTCTAGCAATTCCAGTGAGCAATGTGCATGAGCTACCTTGATCTTCTGTAGCACTAAGAAAACAATGCCCCTGATGGTGTAACACACAAAAGTGCCAGAAAAACTCAGATGGCCAGGCAGCATCTATGGAGGAAAATAGAGAGTGACACTTTGAGTCCAGGCCCTGTATTGCTTCCCTCCATCGATTCTGTCTGACGCACTGAGCTCCTTAACGCTTTGTGTGTTGTTCCAGTTTTCAGCGTCTGCAGTATTTTATGTCTCATCGAATTACATAATTTACCGTTTTGTCTTAGCAATTAGATATTTAAAAGTTTGTTTTTGATAATTCGCCATTAGGTTAAATTCTTACTCATGTTCAGAATTGTGTCTCAAATTGGCCCAGGGACGTCTTCCTCACATTATTGCTGTGGGAGACTTTTCTAAAGATTCACCCTGTGTTGTAGTTAAAGACCATAACTAAACCAAAGTTGACAACTTTTTATAAGATTATCAACAGTGGATATACAACCTTTGATTCTTGAGTTATTAATTAGGAAAAGAAGGAATAAGCTTGCTGCAGTAGGTGTTTTTACCATGGTGAGTTTTTTTCTATGCTCCAATCAACAGTATTGGACTATGAAAGGACTTCCGATGTTCATTAATTTTAAATGATTTCATTTTCATTTAAAATAGAGTACTTTCACAAAGAGAGTGGTCAAACAGGACTATAAGAACTTAGTTTTTTATTGCTTCAAAACTAAATAATGGTAAGATGGTAAAACTAAATAATGCCCCAACCGGACGTCATGAACATCGATTCCTCTAACTTCCAGTCATTTCTTCTACCCCACGCCGCTCTTTTTCCATTCCCCATTCTGGTTCCCCTAATATGACTCCTCCCCTTCCCCTCACCTGTCCACCACCTGCCCTTGGTGCCCCTCCTTCTTCCCTTACTCAGGGTTCACTCTCCTCTCCTATCAGATTCCTTCTTTATCAGCCTGTTAACCCTTCCACCTATCACCTCCCAGCTTCTCATTCATCCCCCTTCCCCCTCCCTCTCACTTGGTTTCACCTATTACTCGTTACCTTATATACCTTTCCTTCACTCACCTTCTTATTCTTGCTTCTTTCTCACTACGTTCTAGTCTTGATGGAGGGTCTTGGCCGAAAAAAAATGTCTGTTTACTCCTCTCCATAGATGCCGCCTAACATGCTGAGTTCCTCTAGCATTTTGTGCTTGTTGCTCTGAATTTTCTGTGTTTGCAGAATCTCTTGTGTTAATGGTACATTCCTCATAGTCAGGTACTTAAAATAGGATCCCAAGCTCAAGGCTATTTCGGGAAACGATAATGAAACAACTGAGAAAATGGCAGGTATAAGAGTAAATGAAATTCTTTAATACTGAACATTCTGCATGCAGACTAGATACACATTGCATTGCAGGAAAATGCACATAGAATATTTTCTATGTTAGAAACTTAGAAAACCTACAGCACAATACAGGCCCTTTGACTTACCCATAGCCCCCTATTTTTCTGAGCTCCATGTACCTATCCAAAAGTCTCTTAAAAGACCCTATCGTATCTGATTTCACCACCATTGCTGGCAGCCCATTCCACGCATTCACCACTCTGTGCGTAAAAAACTTACGCTTGACATCTCCTCTGCACCTACTCCCAAGCACCTTAAACCTTGTGCCCTCTTGTGGCAGCCATTTCAGCCCTGGGAAAAAGCCTCTGACGATCCACACGATCAATGCCTCTCATCGTCCTATATTCTTCTATCAGGTCACTTCTCATCCTCCGTCACTCCAAGGAGAAAAGGCCGAGTTCACTCAACCTGTCTTCATAAGGCATGCTCCCCAATCCAGGTAACATCCTTGTAAATATGCTCTGCACCCTTTCTGTGGTTTCCACATCATTCCTGTAGTGAGGTGACCAGAACTGAGCACAGTACTCCAAGTGGGGTCTGACCAGGGTCCTATATAGATGCAATATAACCTCTCGGCTCCGAAATTCAATTCCACGATTGATGAAGGCCAATACACCGTATGCCTTCTTAACCACAGAGTCAACCTGCGCAGCTGCTTTGAGCGTCTTATGGACTCGGACCCCAAGATCCCTCTGATCCTCCACACTGCCAAGAGTCTTACCATTAACACTATATTCTGCCATCATATTTGACCTACCAAAATGAACGACTTCACACTGATCTGGGTTGAACTCCATCTGCCACTTCTCAGCCCAGTTTAGCATCCTATCAATGTTCCGCTGTAACTTCTGACAGCCCTCCACTCTATCCACAACACCCCCAACCTTTGCGTCATCAGCAAACTTACTAATCCATCCCTCCGCTTACTCAACCAGGTCATTTATAAAAATCACAAAGAGTAAGGGTCCCAGAACAGATCCCTAAGGCACACCACTGGTCACCCACCTCCATGCAGAATATGACCCGTCTACAATCTCTCTTTGCCTTCTGTGGGCAAGCCAGTTCTGGATCCACAAAGCAATGTCCCCTTGGATCCCATGCCTCCTTACTTTCTCAATAAGCCTTGCATGGGGTACCTTATCAAATGCCTTGCTAAAATCCATATGCACTACATCTACGGCTCTACCTTCATCAATGTATTTAGTCACATCCTCAAAAAATTCAATCAGGCTCGTAAGGCATAACCTGCCCTTGACAAAGCCATACTGACTATTTCTAATCATATTATACCTCTCCAAACATTCATAAATCCTGCCTCTCAGGATCTTCTCCATCAACTTACCAATCACTGAAATAGACTCAGTAGTCTATAATTTTCAGAGCTATCTCTACTCCCTTTTTTGAATAAGAGAACAACATCCTCAACCCTCCAATCCTCCGGAACCTCTCCCATCCCCATTGATGATGCAAAGATCATCGCCAGAGGCTCAGCAATCTTCTCCCTCGCCTCCCACAGTAGCCTGGGGTGCATCTCATCTGGTCCTGGCGACTTATCCAACTTGATGCATTCCAAAAGCTCCAGAACATCCTCTTTCTTACAAGCGTAACATCTACATGCTCACGCTTTTCAGTCTGCTGCAAGTCATCACTACAATCACCAAGATCCTTTTCCATAGTGAATTCTGAAGTAAAGTATTCACTAAGTACCTCTGCTATTTCCTCCAGTTCCATTGATACTTTCCCACTGTCACACTTGATAGGTCCTATTCTTTCACGTCTCATCCTTTTGCTCTTCACATACTAGTGTAATGCCTTGGGGTTTTCCTTAATCCTGCCCACCAAGACCTTCTCATGGTCCCCTCTGGCTCTCATAATTTCCTTCTTAAACTCCTTCCTGTTAGCCTTATAATCTTCTAGATCTCTAACATTACCTAGCTTTCTGAACCTTTTGTAAGCCTTTCTTTTCTTCTTGACTAGATTTACTACAGCCTTTGTACACCACTTTTCCTGTACTCCGCCATTACTTCCCTGTCTCGTTGGAGTGTACCTACTCAGAACCCCACACGAATATCCCCTGAACATTCGCCACATTTGTTCCGTATCTTTCCCTGAGAACATCTGTTCCCAGTTTAAGCTTCCAAGTTCCTGCCTGATAGCCTCATAATTCCCCTTACTCGAATTAAATGCTTTTCTAACTTGTCTGTTCCTACCTCTCTCCAATGCTATTGTAAAGGAGATAGAATTAAGATCACTATCTCCAAAATGCTCTCCCACTGAGAGATCTGACACCTGACCAGGTTAATTTCCCAAGACCAAATCAACCAGATGTCTCTCCTCTTGTAGGCTTATCTGCATATTGTGTCAAGAAACCTTCCTGAATACAGTAACTGTTAACGCAGTAGATCAAAAAGCAGCATATTGGCTCATAGGATTAGCTCACGGGTCATGAAAGAGTTCTGGGATTGTGAGTGCTAACTGATGATCAGATGATTTGTACTTGGGAAGTAGTAGAGATGACAAAGCATCTGAAATGTGAAGTTGAGAGTGAAGCTGAACTACGTGTGGCACAGATGGATTAATAAGGTAGAAATTCACAATTATAATTGCATAAAGGGGCAAGGATAATATCAAGTAGTATGCTGAAGAAGACTTCTGATTGGTGGGTAAACAGCAGGAGTTTGTGAGCATTTTTCTTTCATGCTGGATACCTACACTGAGTGGAACAATAAGGGTAGCTTCTCTTTATGACCCATATTTGTCAGCAGATGTTTCACATTCACAGTATAGAGGCCTTAAGTTGTAGTTCTTGAGAACCAACACCTCAAAATTACTGATGTTAAACTAGTTCTTTGAATTGATAGATTTGATTTATGTGACAGGCCAAAATGTATTTACATCCCAATATCTCAATGGAGAACAGGGTTAAAGTTTCAAAGGGCATTCCAGAGGAAGTTGGGGAATACTGAAGTAGAGTGAGTGACATAGGCCAATATGACTATTTGACATGTTTCAATTTAGATATTATTAAAAGATACATTTATTTATATTTGGTGAATTTACTTTTGGTTGATGTTACTTGAACTGTAATCTGAATATATTATCTTAATGTCTGAGAAGTTGACACTCTCACCCTTTGAACTTTCTGGATGTGAATAGTCATGCAGTCTGGAGAAAACTGGAATGGAACAAAAATGTTTTATGATCTAACTAGTTATATCCTATACTGAATAGAGTTTAGAGGAATGTAAACAGACCTCGTTGAGAAATTTAAGATTCTGGGAGAGATTAACAGTGTAGATGCTGAAATCTCCTGTCTTCCAATTGGAAAATCTAGATCTAAGTCTTGGGCTCGAGATGAGGAGACATTTTGGTATATTGGGGGTGATAAATATTTATAACATTTCACCTCAGAGAGTATGAATGCCCTGTTAATGGTTTTAATCAGTTTTCATCATTCATTTGGGGATTAAACAGCAAAGTAGCATTGAGAGATTAATCAGACATAATCATTCTGAATGCACAAGATTGTGAGGGCAAAAATTTAACTGTGCTTATAGTTCTTGTGCTCTCATATTCTTATAAATTCCATGTCCCTCTCTTCTAATTACAGAATGAGTTACAGTGCCATTACTGGTATAGAATAGACCGTGAGAAAACCCTCAGTGGTGAACATAAGCCCTTGCATAGAGCAGGAAAATGTGTAATATTTAATGCAAAAGCTCAATCTGATTTAATCTCATCCCCAAGTTAATGAGAAGGAAATGCTAGAAAGCTGCAGCATAAGAATGCATCAAAATGGTGGCGTTGAGCTGTTCTCTGATCTTGGCAATTTACTTGCAAGCACTTCGTCACCATATGAGGAGACATCGTCAGTGCGCTTTTAATTGTGCTATGTCCTCTGAATGCTGGGCCTTTATAATTTTATCAATCAGCTGATTTATCATCATTATAGAAACTCAGTTATGATGTAGGAGGAAGTCTCATCGCTGATTGGTTGTGCTGCAAACTTCATACATTGTGGTTTTGGAATTTTGCCCACATTGGCTCACAAAGGGAGTCGACCCAGACCACGACACATGAAGTTCGCCATACTGAAATCAGTGAGGAGACTTCCTCCCTACGTTACATATGAGTTTCCATAATGATGACCAATCAGCTGATTGATAAATGTAGGAACACCAAGCATTTGGAGGTCACCATAATTAACTGATGATGTCTCCCCATATAGTGATGAAACTTTTGCTGGTAATTTGCCAGGATTGGAGAACAACTGAACCCAACAAACAACCACCCGAACTGCACTTTTCTAAATTATTTCCATGGATCAAAATATATGACATGAAAACATATTTTCACATTATCTAAAGAGATCTATGACCTCAGGAATATATGCTGTTGTAGTGGTCAGTGAGGTCACATGACTAACTATTTATTTAAATTCTTTCAGATAGTTCTTGAATATGTCTCTTTGAAAGCGATTAACAAAGTACCCCATAAAAAATCTCATTTTGCTTAATTTTATTTAGTTACTTTGTTTAACAGTAAAGTTCATATTAGTATGGAACGTTCTTTTCATAAAATTTGAGGCTGTGTTAATCAGCAAGGGATTAAACAAAGTACAAAGTGTGATATTTGTTTTGCTTATCAGAATTCACCAAATAAAGGTTCCTTACTTCAGTACCTGTCTTGGGTGAAGGTTGGTCTTCATGTTTGTGAGTTACATGGCCACAGACTCCTTATTGTAGTAGTGAGTTTACTCAAGTGATTTGACTTCAACTATAACTAGCGGTGTCTTCAATGAACTTCAAAAAAATTTTGCTGAATTTGGAATGCCAGATATCCCAGTTATTAATAATGAAACACAACTCAGTCCTACTGAGTTTGCAGTGTATTCTATGGAACAGGATTTTGAAAATGCAACATCATTGTCTTTGTTTCCATAATCAATGCAGACAATATTGCTTAGGAACTTATCACAAAATGCAAAGGCATCTGGGGTATATCTGAATTTTCAGATTTGTTAAATGTATGAAATACACCAAAGAAAGGAGTTTTGCACAAAGATGAATGGGTCATAGATAACAAGACATTGTTTCCAATTGCAACTACCCAACTATAACATTTACTGAGGAAGATACTTGTATACAAAGAGGAATGGAAAATTTGACTGAGGTTGAAGACTGATCTACACTGCAAATTGCCACTCATCCACTGAATTGTTCACCCTCTCCATACATGAAACAATATTTATGATTTCCACATGTTAAATGCCAGTAACATATGTTAGACCTGGAAGGCAGCACATACAGCCAAGGTATTGAAGAACTATGAATATTTAGAGAACTATAGTGAATGTGTGTGTATTTGAGTCAAACAGTGATGAAATTTTACTTTTGTTTTTGTGGAAAAAAATAGAGATCTGTGGCTTTGTTAAGTAAATACCAGTGCAGAGTTCCAACGAGTAGGCTTGCTTACTTATGTGGAAGCAGATAATTCTTGGGTGGTTCCATAAAAGCCACAAGCAAAGCTATCCATAAATTCCTTGTCTCCCTGATTTTATAATAAGACCATAAGACATAGGAACTGAATTAGACCATTTGGCTCATTGAGTCTGCTCCACCATTCAATCATGGCTGATTTATTTTTCCTCTTAAAGTCATTCTCCAGACTTCTACCTGTAACCTTTGATGCCCTTACTAATTAAGAACCTATCAAATTACATTTTAAATATACACAATGTCTTGGACTCCACAGCTATCTATGGCAATAAGTTCAACAGATTCACCACTCACGGCTAAAAAAATATCCCCCTTATCTCTGTACTTTCTTTCTTTTTCAATCTTTTTATTCTTTCAAAATTGATAAACATAACGATAATAGTAATGATACAAAGAGATCGGGATTACATTAATAATGGTTAACATGTACAAGCACAGATTCCAAGTGACAAGTATGGTTTAGCCTCCCAATCTCATGGCAACTAACTATGAAAAAGATATTTTATAAAGAGAGAAAAAAACCGTAAACTAAAGAAAACTAAACTAAAAAAAAACTAACAAAGAATGGGCTGTCATATTACAATGGCTGAAATTATTATTTGTCATTAACTCTGCTCCTCTAAACATTAACAAAAAATTATTACAAAAGATTCAGAAAAAGTCAACTTACATCATATGAAAATATTGAATAAATGGCCTCCAAGTCTCTTCAACTAGTTAATAACTCTTCAGTATGTGCCAGACGTGCTGTGATGCAATTTAAGATGGTTCATAGGGCTCATATGTCCAAGGATAAGTTAGCTCATTTTTACTGCCATATAAATTCTCATCTCTGTTCTAACGGGAAGTTAGAGGCTGATTTTTCTGGTCTTATACTCTCCCACTATAGGAAATGTCCTCTCCACATCTGCTGTATCTAGGCCTTTCAATATTATGTATTTGCAATGGGATCCTCCCCCTCATTCTTCTCATATCCTCATATGCAAACCCGTTCTTTCACAGGATTATTCTCACTAAATTCCTCTCACCAATGCCAGCACATCCTTTCTTAGATAAAGAATCCCCAACTGTTCGCAATAGTTCAAGTGCAGTCTGACAAATACCTTACAAATCTGCAGCATGACATCCTTGCTTTTATATTCTAGTCCTCTCGAAATGTATGTTAACATTGCATTTCCTTACTACCAACTCTAGCTGCTAATTAACCATTGGGAAATCCTGCACTAGGACTCCTAAGTCTCCCTGCATCTTTGATTTCTGAATTCACTCCCCATTTAGAAAATAGTCTACACTTTTATATCTTTTACCAAATTGGATGACCATACAATTTACTACTCTGTACCTCATCTGCCAAATCTTTTCAGTTCTCTTAATCTATCTAAGTTCTTCTGCAGACTCCTTTCTTTCTAATCACTATCTGTCTCCCCCCCACACCCCAATTTTTCTTCACAGCATCTGCAAATATAGCCACAAAGCCATCAACTCCATCATCTGGGTCCTTAACATATAATGTGAAAAGTAGCAGAACCAACACAGACCACTAGCCACCAGTAGCAAACCAGAAAAGGCCCTCCTTATTCCCATTCTTTGCCTCCTGCTAGAGAGCCACTCTTCTATCCATGCTAGTATCTTCCCTGTAATACCATGGGCTCTTGTGTAGCAGCCTCATGTGTCAAAAGCCTTCTGAAAATCTGAGTAAATAACATCCACTGACTTTGGCCTTTTTCATGATGTGCCCCCTAGTACCCTAAAAGCTCACTCTTAATAATGGACTCTTATATCTTCCCAACCACTGAAGCCATGCTAACTGGCCTATCATTTTTTCTCATTTCACCTACTCCCTACTTAAATAGTGGGGTGAGAATTATGATTTTCTGGTCCTCCAGAAGCTTTCCAGAATCCAGCAATTCTTGAAAGATCATTACTAATGCCTCCACAATAACTTATCCGTCACTATCTGAATCCTAGGGTATAGTCCATCTGGTCCTGGTGACATATTTACCATCAGATCTTTCAGCTTCCCAATTGCCTTCTCCTTAGTAATAGTGACTATATTCAATTTTGCCCCCTCACACTCTTGCATTTCTGGCATGCAGCTGACATCTTCCATAGTGAAGACTGAAACAAAATACTTATTTAGTTTGTCTACCATTTCTTTGTTCTCCATTATTGCATCTCCACTGGCATTTTCCAGTGATCTGTTGTTCACCCTTTCTTCTCTTTTACTCATCATACTGAATATCTGAAAATAAGACTTTTGGTATCCTCTTTTATATTATTAGATAGCTTAACTTCATAGTTCATCTTTTCGTACCTTATTGTTTTTAGTTGCCTTTTACTGGTTTTTAAAAGCTTCCCAGTTCTCTTGCTTCCTACTAATTTTTGCTATATTGTATGCCCTCTCCTTTGCTTCGATGCTGTCTTTGGGACTTCCCTTGTCAGGAACAGTCTCCTCATCCCCCTTTCAGAATGCTTCTTCTTCTTTGGGATAAACCAATCCTTCAACTTTCAAATTCTTTCAAATAACTCCAGCTATTGCTGCTCTACAGTCATCTCTGCTAGTGTCCACTTCCAATCAACTTTGACCATTTCCTTTCTCATGCCTTTGTAGCTATCTTCACTTAACGTTAAAACCAATATATCTAATTTTAACTCCTCCCTCTCAAACTGCAATGTGAACTCTATTATAGCATGATCATCGCTCCCTCAGGGTTCCATTTTCTTGAACTCCCTCATGAAATCAGGTTCACTACACAATCTTCAATCCATAATTGCCTTTTATCTAGTGGATTCAATCACAACGTGCTTTAAAAATGAATTTCATAAGCAATTTACAAATTCCTTCTATTGGCACCAATCTGATTTTCCTCATCTAACTGCATATTGAAATCCCTCATGACCACTGTAATTATTTTTCCATGCCCTTTTCTATATCCTGGTGTAATTTGTACCCCAGATTCTGGAAGCTTGGATATAACTTCCATCAGGGTTTTTTTTACCCTAGCAGTTTCCTAACTCTGCCTACAAGGTTTCTACATCCTCTATGTCATTTTGGTTAAGGATTTGATTTATTTTATTTTACTAATTGATCCAGCCTCTGCCTGTCCTTTTGATACAATGATTATCCATGGAAGTTAAGTTCCAGCTGTGATCTTCTTTTAACCATGGCTCTGTGTCAATCCTTCAATGTCGTACCTGCTACAAGATCATCTACCTTATTTTGTATACTGCTGATATTCAAATATCACACTTTCTGTCCTGCATTCACCACCCTTCTTTTCAGTTTTGTCTCCATGTTGCCTGAAGATAAATTTTTATCCCTTTCTAAGGTTTTAGTTTTATTCTTTACTCAGGAGACTTCAGTACCTGCTTTTGTATTCTCCTTCCCTTTTACTTGATCCACACTTTTACAGGATAGTGATTCCACCACAACTTCCACTTCCAGCCCCCACCCTCCACCCCACCCCACCCCACCCCACTATTTAGTTTAAAGCCCTAGTTATGCAATTCACAAGAATCCTGGACCCAGTGTTCAGGTGGAGCCCGTCCTTCCCTAATACTGGTGCCAATATCCCACAAATTCAAACCCATTTTAGCCACAACAACCATGAGCCACACCTTGACGCCATTATTTTAATTTAGTTTAAGTATAAGTCAATTTCTTTCTGATCAAATGTTCACCACTCTTACATATTCAATGAGATTAATAACACTTTTTGTCATTATTATACATTTTTCCTTCTAATTTTGTTTGATATTTTTGACGAAGCAAAAAAAAAGTGAACATTGTAAAGAAATTTCAATATAGAAGAAAGCTTATATTGTTGTCAATGGTTACAACTTTTCTTATTCCAACATAAGAGAGGGACAAATCTTTATTCTGGCACTCTGCTGAGCCAAAGAACCAGGAGATTTGTTTAATCTAGTGAATCCCTAGAATTATGGAAACTCTTTAATATGAAATCTTTAAGAAAAGATTGTGCTTTTGCCCGTTTTCTCATCAGCCAAATATCATTTTATGACTCTAGTACAGCTCTTAATTCATAAGATAAGTTCACGTCATTAATCCTGTCAGATGATTTGATTTGCACTATGTTTAATACAGTGGTTGTCAAGAGGGAAAACAGTGAAATTGGTGAGGGTAAGTGACACCAAATTTTATCTTGTCTAGGCACAAGGTGTTTGAAATATCAGAATAATTAAACTCATATCTTGAATATGCATGGATTTTACATTCCTGGTAGATCCTCTGCAAGTGAAAGGACTTCAAAAAAGCAAAAAGAAGCATTCTGATTTCAAAAGGTATATACATGTACCAACTTTATAAAATGTACTCGCTTTTAGAAACCTTATGAATTATTGTGTTCCCCCACTGGTTAAACATTTATGCCGATACCAATATTTGGGAATATTGTCCCTTTTCAGGCATTATTCAGGAACTAATTGCATAAAGGAGAGAAAACAGAAAGTTCATGGGAGAAGGTCCAGTTCGGCATTTCAGAGGGAATAGATAAACATTTTCTTAAAATTGAATTCTGGGGAAAGAGCGACTGTCCATTACAAGACAAAGAGCTGATTGGAAGAAAGCACTGGAAAAGCCAGGAACTCTGAACGAACATGGGAAAAGATGTGGAGCAGCTGCGTTATAACTGAGAAGTGGTTTAATGAGAGACAAAGGTGAAGAATTAATGATTTTATTAGGGTTAGCTAAAAATCCTTTCAAAAATGTGGCAAGTTATAGTTCAAACCATTCTCATAAATCAACCATTTTTCCAACAGAATACCAAAATAATTCCTGGACCTAATATACTGATAAAATGGTGTAGGTTTAAAAAGGAACATGGTGAGTAGGAATGTGAGCAAGTCTGCAATCTGTGAGGAATGAGATAAAAGAGTATTTTCTTCATATAATTTCATTTCAACTTTCCCAGAAGAGTGAAGTTTGAAGCCAACCGGTTATCTCCACTTGTGTTTTTGTTCCAATTGATTATGTGCACCCAACAGTTAAGAAAGGAGACCTCTAATTATGCTTGTCTGAGAGAAAGAAAATCAGGTTCCTAATAAGGAGACAGGAGAGAGAGAGAATAAGTAGCAGTGATCCATAAACAGGGAGGACAGCTTGAGGCTCTCTCTCATTTATCAATTAGAAGATTTTCAAAAGAAAATCAGAGCCAACAAAGTGACTTGGAAGGAGTATGGAGGGAAGGCTGGTACAGGGTTCTGAGTTGAATGATCAGCCATGATCATACTGAATGGCGGTGCAGGCTCGAAGGGCTGAATGGCCTACTCCTGCACCTATTTTGTATGTTTCTATGTTTCTATGAGTAGCAGGAGAGGTATAAAAACTTCATAAACAGACACAGAAACAACCGTTTCAGCCCATTGAGTCCATGCCAATCATTATTACTGTTTACACTAATCCCACATTCTTATTAATCCCCCCCCTCCACCAGATTCTACCACTCACCCACACAGCAGGGGTAATGTACAGTGACCAATTAATCTATCAATCTGCAACTGCTCATTTGCAGCCACCGTCTTTGGGTTGTGGGAAGAAACGGGGCAACTCAGAGGCTGTGCCAATTCCACATAAATTGAACCCAAGGTCAGCTGTGAACCTGGGTCTCCGCCACTATGAATTAGTAGGTCTACTAACTATGCAACTGCGCTAAAGTTGCTGGGTAGTCAGCCATAAAGGAATATTTGTGAGTGTGTGTCAAATGAAGGTGAGCTGGTTGACACCAAGCAAAATAAAAAGGCAAAGAAACATGGCGGGCGTGGCCATTCCAAGCAGAATAGGTAGAACAGTGGTGCAACCTGGTTGGTGATCAGAGGAGATGCGGGAATAAAACCAGGAAATAGTCCCTTAAACCTATTGCACCATTCAATGAGATCATTGATGATCTGTGATCCAACTCCACTACACCTTTCTTTTCTCCAGATCCCTAATACATTTGATTATAAACTGAAAATTGTCAGATTTGCTTTCAAAGTCAAGAACTGACCTCTTTGCGGCAGAGATTTCTGCATTTTACCGCCATCTGGCCTTTGAAGTGCTTTACTTTTGAAGTACACACAAAATGCTGGAGGAACTCAGCAGGTCAGACAGCATCTATAGAAAAGAGTAAACAGTTGATGTTTCAGTCCAGGACCCAATGAAGGGTCTCGGCCCAAAACATTGGCTGTTTACTCTTCTCTGATGAATAGTCTTGGCCCGAAACGTCAACTGTTTACTTTTTTCCATGGATGTTGCCTGACCTGCTGAGTTCCTCCAGTATTTTGTGTATATTACTTGGATTTCCAGCAGTTGCAGATTTTTTTGTGTTTGTTGCTTTTGAAATGATTGGTTCTCATATTCTGTCAAATGCCAACTGGCTCCAGACCAAAAGGGGAGGAGTTCAGAGCAACAGACTGCCACAGGGCTCTTCACCTTCCATTCAATTAGAATGGAAGAGCAAGGTGAGAAGAAAGAAAAAGAGTCAAAGAAAACAAAGTAACAATGAAAAGAAACAGGCTAAGAGTGCTGGAAATACATCATGGGAGAGTAAGACCTCAGGAGAGTAACTTATATCAATAAATGAATCAGAAGGGTTTGCCATAACTCCATTGCCTATTGAGCACTTATGGTTGACTCCACAAAGGAAAGATTTTTTTTTTATTCCTCACCTTATATGAACATACAGACAGGTTATGAAAAAGCATCTTACCTTATAGGTTAGTATCTCACAAACGTTTCATGCATAATCTTCTAACTGCCAACAAATACCAGAAATCTGATTGCTTACACTGGTATATCATTGACCTGTTCATCACATGAATTCAGGGGAAATTGCCTGAAACTGCAAATTGTTTAAATGCTGGTTGGTAAAGAACCACAACTATAATAATTGAAGGTTGTGCCAAACTAACTATCACTAGCAATTTTGTTGTCTGCTGGAAGTTGGCTGTATGCCTGCTTGCTGCATGGGAATGTCAGCTGATACAGATTGTGTTGTTGCCATGTGGGTATTCAGGAGCTTGCAGAAATAGTTAATGCTGTTGCAAGGGGTATGGGCAGTCCAGTTCTGGTACCATCTGGTTTGCTTGACAGTTTTCTCTGAGCAGTGTTACAGGAAACATTATGATGAAAAGCCGCTTGTAAATCAATCCCTTCATTTTGCAAGAATAAACGACCTTTCAAAAACATACTTGAAATCTTCTTTTCTGACTCATTGGTAATCTTCAGCACACTCATAAACTGGGGAACATGAGAAATCAAGTACTTTATTACAGCATCTTTGTTTGCATACTTTTTCAATGTATACAGTAACTGAAGTTCTGTTTTTGGATCTTCTTTAGGTTGATTTAACGGAATACTGAAGATCACTGCAGACCAACTGGCTCAAGTATTTAAAGACATATTCAACACCTTGCTTCTGGTGTCTGAGGTTCCCACGTGCTTCAATAGGGCATCTATTGTGCCTGTGCCCAAGAAGAGCAAGATGACCTACCTCAATGATTACTGCCCGGTGACATTTACACCAACTGCAATGAAGCTCTTTGAGAGGTTGGCTCTGGCGTAAATCAGCTCCTGTCTCAGAGGTGATCTGGATACAGTAGACAATAGACAATAGGTGCAGGAGTCAGCACCGCCAATACGTTCCTATTTGCCTGCCGGTCAATAGCCATGTGACTTCTCTGGATCTTCATTGTGCTGCGGCTGATCTGAACAACAGGAACTTGTACATCAGACCTGCCGTTCATTGACTACAGCTTTGTCTTCAACACATTCATTCCATTTAATCTCATCAACATGCTTCAAAACCTGGGCTGCTGTAGCTCCCTCTGCAAATGGGTGCTCAACTTCTTCATCAGTCAGAAAGGATTGTTAACGACGTAAGACCATAAGTCAGAGGAGCAGAATTAGGTCATCTGGTCCATCAGGTCTGCTTCTTCATGGCTGATCCATTTTCTTCTGTCACAATCACCTGACTTCTCCCCGTAATCTTTCATGCCCTGACTAGTCAAGAACCTATCAATGTCTGCCTTAAATATGCCCAATGACTTGGCCTCCACAGCTGCCTGTGGCAATGAGTCCCAAAAATTTACGACTCTCCAGCTAAAGAAATTCCCCCTCATCTCCTTTCTAAATGGACATCCCTCTCTTCTAAGGTTGCGTCCTCTGGTCTTAGAGTCTCCCACCATAGGAAACATACTCTCCACATCCACTTAATCGAGGCACTTCAATGACTGGTTTCAATGAGATACCCCCTCATACTTCTGAATTCCAGTGAGTGCAGGCCCACAGCCATCAAACACGCCTCATATGAAAAGCCTTTCAATCCTGGAATCATGTTCATGAACATCTCTTCATTGTTGATCATTAACACAAATGCACCTCCAGGCTGCATGCTTAGCCCCCTGTGTTACTCTCTACATGCACATGACTATGTGGCTAAACACAGCTCCAACGCCATCTTCAAATTTGCCAATAGCACAACTGTAATATGAATCACAGGTGGCGATGAGTTAGCTCGCCGGAACAAGAACGAGACCCCTGGTTGAGTAGTGCTGCACAAAACAACCTCTGGTTCAACGTCAGAAAACCAAAGAGCTGATTGTTGACTTCAGGAAGGGGAAGGAGGGTGAACCTCTACTAATTTAAATTCCTGAGTGTAAAGATACCAGTTTCTTCTATCCTGAGCCCAGCACATAGACGCAATCATAAGGAAAATGCTCAAACATCTTTGCTTTCTGAGGAGGCTTTCATGGAACGCTCCAACAAGCTTTTACAGATGTACTGTAGAAAGTGTCCTGACTGGTTGCGTAATGGTCTAGTATGGCGGTTTGAATATACAGGAAGTTAAGAAGTTGCAGAGAGAACTAGCCTCTGCCCAATTCATAACACACATACCTCTCCTTACCCTTGAGGGGTATCTACAGGATGCACTACCTCAAGCAGACGTCTGTTATCGAAGATCCCTACCATCCGAACCACACTCCCTTTTCACAGCTGCCATTGGCAGGAGGAGGTACAAAAGCCTGAAGATCCACATCACCATGTTCAAGGACAGCTTCACCCATTTAGTCCTTGAACCAACAGCTTACCCTAGTCCCTACAGTTCAGCACCGTTATGACCACTTTACTCACTTCACTTTAAAATGGACTTTTGTTTGTTCTATTTGATTTTGTTTGTGAAAATTATGTATTATTTATATTTAATTTATGTTTTTCATGTGAATGCTGTTATGTGATACAATGTGTCTGTGATGCTGCTGCATATAAAGTTATCTTTGCACCTATGTATGCATGTACTGTTTGTGTGGATAATGCAAAAAGAAACTTCCAATTTGACAAAATTGCAACTCTGCTGGAACGTGACTTTTAGATTTAGCTATTGTACCTACCCACAAACAGATGAAGCCTTGGCTGACACAGTGATCAGCAAATGTGAAGTAGCAGTAGGGAAGGTATTGTATCAAAGTAATAGATGGTGTCAATTCATCTGCTGCCTGCTATCATCCAGCTGAGTGAAAGTGGTAAAATTCGGCCAGATCTTTCTTTGAATGCACCCTTTCCCTTTCAAATCAATATATTTTAAAAACTTTGCCTCTTAGCATGTCTAATTCACATGACTGTTCTCTGCAATCCAAACTCTCAAGCATTCCAGTCCTTCCCTGCAGTATTGCAATAATCAAAGCATGCGTATTGTACTGTCAAGACCAGAGCATCAGGTACTAATCCAGGTACGTTTCCTATTTAAATTTAATGCTGACGATCCTTTTCATCTGAACAGTGCCATTCCTGTGCAGAGGACATGATATGCTGATCAACTAGTGAAACGTTAGTTATGTCAAGTCTTGTTCTCATCCAAGACAGTTCTATGGTAAAACTCATTGATAAGACTAAGGAATTTCTGTGATTTTCTACTTCTAGTTTGAATTTACCTCAGTTCATTCATAATATTCCTGCCATGTAAGATCAACTTTTTCCAAACAGTTCAAAGAATGAATTCTTCTCTGGTTTATTAGAGCAAGTCAAAATGAATTTAACCTACTGAGATAATAGAGAGGCATGTGCATTATTTTGACAACACAATGGGGAAATGTATATAGGCTTCTCTGACTATTCCAGTATTGAAATTTTTATTGGTAACAAAGAGACTTGTAGACAAGAGATTAAATTTCTGCTATTTTGCAGTCTTCCCACCACAATGGTAGCAGCAAAGAGGCAAAAATCTTGGAAAAAATGGCATGCACAGTAATCAACAAAGTCAAAATCGTACAGATGATAGATATCTGAAATTATGGCAGGAAATGCTGCAAATGTTCATTGGGTCAAACAGCATCTGTGGTAATAGAATTAGAGTTAATGTTATGCATTTCAGGTGTTGATTCTCTTTTCAAATGGATCCTCTCTGATCTGCCTGGCAGCTCCTCACATTGTGTTGAACAGTATTTAAGATGTTGTGTGCAATAGTTCTGTGGCTCTGCTGATGAAGTTACAGTGGACAAGGGAGGAAATGTCTGCAGAAAATCATCTACAAATTCTGGCAGGAACAATTCATGAGTAGATTTCAGAGCATGGTGGTCACTCTGCTGGAAAAGCAGATTACTTAGCTCTCCTAATTTGTTGAAAATATTAATTAGGTATTGTAAAGTAATATTGTCTCCATGGTGAATGGAATGCATTAAAGCAACATTCTACCTTTGTCATACTCAATGAGTATAAGACGGATTTGACATTTGTCAGGAGATTAAAGATTGTGCCTACATTGCCTAAATCTATTGAGATAAGTGGAATGATAAAATATTTGTGTTCCCAGTCAGTCACATCATGTTGTCAGACATGTAAACTATTAATTGTACATCTGAAATTAAATAACTTCATACAAATAATTTGTACAATAGTATTTTGTTTGTTTAACATGTGCGGTAATTGTGTTGACCCCTGTCTAAACTGCAAAATGTACTTACTAGCTGGTTTGGGAGGTAAATGAACAGTTTGGCTGCTTGTCCTGGCAACACTGAGAGTGGAAGGCAGTAGTAAAATAACAATAGAAAGATTGAAACTATTTACTTAATTATGAGCCAAACTATGAAAAGTTTTTTAATGTAAATCTTAACTTGTTAATGATAACTGTAGACAGCTACCAATTTACTGCTGTTTATGCTTTTCAAATTGTTTTAGTTCAGATTTCAGAATCTTTTTTAAAGCACTAGATTACTAATAGAAGAGATATGTCTGAGTCACTGCTTGACCGTCACAATGTCTGTACCATACTACACATACATGGATCTTTTCAATTTCCAATTACATAGTTTTTTTTTTACAATGATTTTACTTGACAAAATAAGAAAAAGTCAATATTAAATATACTCTGCCTTTGTTTCCTTTTTAGAAGGTACGTCATTCTAAAATGAAACCGGCCTTTTAACATGCCCTTGTTTCAAATGTTCCTAATTAATAGGAAGGAGCTGCAGCTCAACCAACAATAGTAAAACAGCATTTTTTAAAAGGCACTTTAAAACAAAGGCAGCCCAAGATTCAAAATGACACAGACAAAAAACAAGCAGAAATTGAAAAGGTGACATGACAGCAGAGTGACCTCATGGAGATATGTCAGGACTTGAGGAAATTCAGAATAATACCAAAAGTAGGAAACAAGTTGGGCTTAATTCAAAGAAGTAAATAATTGGAATAGTTTAATAGGATATTTAATCAGTGAAATTAAGAATAATCAATTAAATATTAACTCCAATTATTATATTATATGTCATACTTTTGCTCATACGGACTGTACCAGATTTCAGAATATTCTGAAGCTTTCAGAATATCCAGTGTCAAATGGTATAGCAGAGAGACCAGTGAGAATTGATAAAAATCCAATGAAGAAATAATTCTAACAATGGTACATGAACAGGGCATTGGTTGGCAAACACATCAATGTCACATTTCACAATAGATTATACTCCTGCTGGCTTTTGATGTGTAGAAGATTCAGAAGATGACTGAACACATTTCAGCCAAACCTTGTGTCATTGAATAGAGGCAGCAGAAACAAAAAAAAAACAAGGCAATGAATCAAATCCTAGTGAGAGAAATTATGAGCATGATAGAGTTAACACAACTGAACAAGCCTAATTATTGGAACAGAATTAATAGAGTGATAGTAAAATTAAGTGGTAAAAGTAGTTGATAAAATTGGAAGCATATGTTTAAATAACTTAATTTCTGCCTGAGATAGATGAAAGAATATTGATAAGTTGTGTGATCAGTTAGTTAATCCAATGTACAATGTGAATGAAACATCACAAAATTCTACTGAATTGTGTCAAAAGTCAAGAGTACAATGTCAACAACAAAAGTTCCTCAAAGATCAAAGAACTTTGGAAAGCTTGTAGCAATTTTAAATCTATATATAATTAAGTTCTTCCCTTTGAAAAGAGGCAAAAACAAGGTGGTTTATGTGAACAAATAAAGAATGTGTGATGTGCACAAATGTGCCACATAGTTAAAGAGTGAGGAATAAACAAGATGAGGAATAAACTTTGAGTAGTTCTCTTTGTCTCCTAAGATTATTGGCAGAACATGCAGTCATGCCAGGATCCACCAATACATAATGCATAGACTCAAAGCTTACTTCTTAATTATTTTAATTTATTTTATTTAGAGATACACCACAGTAACCTGCCTTTCTGGCCCAGTGTGTCCGCATTACCCAAATACTCCCATGAGACCAATTAACCTACTAACCCGTACATCTTTGGAATGGGATAGGAAACCAATGCACCTGGAGGAAATCTACATGGTTACAGGGAGAATGTACAAGCTGCTTGTAGACAGTGGCGGAATTAAAACCGGATCACTGGCGCTGTAATAGTGTTACGCTAACTACTACTCTACCTATCTGCCCCTTTTATTTTTTAATCATACAGAAACACAGAGAAAATATATAAAAGGTTTAGGTATGTATATAACAAAACACAATATGTAAGATAATACACATCAGAAAAATGATACTCTTCTGATCAACTTAAGTTATTTATAACTTTAAAATGCTCATTAAGTAGATTCACATCTCTTAAGGATATATAAAAGAGAGGTATCTAGTCCACAAGTGAACAGGAACAAACATTGCCTTTGATTTCACTTAATGTTGTGCAACTGATCCAGATCATCATAAACAGATAACCTAATACCTTCTTCTAGTTTGCTTTTATAGATATTTTACCGAGCAGATCCCTCAAACCATTTAGAATACAAATAATCATGAATAAAGCTGAAAGATATTTTCATTCTGTAATCTCTTAAAGGTTTGTCTGATACATGACCCTCAAAATTCTGGCACATTGAAATTGTTATAATTATTTTCTCATTATGTATTTATATATATTAAGGTGTAAAATTTCCTTGGTGTCATTTGGCTCAGTGTCGACTCTAATCACCAATATTGGTCTAAAGAGACTCAAAAAATGCTTTATGGCTTCACCAGATGTTTTGTTTCTTGATCTTGAAACGATCTGCAATTTGGATGGACTTGATGTCTAAAAAATATTATCCTGGAATTTCTTTGCAATATGATATTTTCCTAACATATTTATTAAATATGAATCAATGCCTGAGGGGATTTCATTTGCTCAAACCTGATCCTTGATATATTTTCATGACGGTTAAGAAGAAACTACACCTCAGCCAGCTTCAAATATCTTTATTTCTTGACTTGACTGCACATCCGTTGTGAACTGATTTGTTCTTTATTAAGTGCACAACTGTATACTTAAACTGCTGGAGGAAATCAGTGTGTCAGGCAGCATCTGTGGAGGGAAATGGATAGTCAGCATTTCTGGTTGAGACCATTCATCTGGACTGCTTGATTGTATGGGTGACAGTGGCCTGGTGATCATTGCTGGGATAATGATCAAGGTATGATGAGGTGTCCACGAGAGGCCATCTAGGCATTTATGGAGATCAGTCATCAGATAGTAATGGTACTTCTCCTGACTGTGGGTTTGTGGTGAACTTGGGTCTGCTGGGGAGTGAGTGGAGAACTGTGTCTTCAGAGGGGCAAAGAAGCTGTGGGGAATGCAGAAGTCAAGATAATTAATGTTATGTCATCAGTCAGAGGAATTTGAAAGATGATAAAAGCTCAAAATAAGTAGTTGAAAAAGCAAGTTTGAGACAGGTTAAGGCCTTCAAAAGAAAGCGACACAGAGGTGGAAGAAAGCTCAACATTATGGGAGGCCTGAAACTCATTGTAATGCAGGCACAAGGGTATCAAGCTGAGAGAAACACTTCAATTTGCCTTGCTGGATCTGATTTGCCATTCAAACTCAGTCTATCTTGATTCTGATATGAACGGCTAGCAGAGCTAACAGTCTGATTCTATGAGTCCTCTTGAAACCTAGAGAATCCCACGCGTGCTGACAAGGCATCAACGGAGAATCCAGAGGCTTCATCCCAAAACTCCCCAGTGACCTTTTGACGACCTATCACAGTCAAAAACTTTTGAAACTTTTTAAAGTCTTTAATCATAGTCAAAAAATGAAAATAATTAAAAGAATAAAATCAATGAATAAAAATATGTGTATGTGTGTGTACGTATATAGATATGGAAGTCAGAGATGGATATAGGGAGGAAGACAGAACAACTGCAGAGGTTGTTATACTGGTGTTTAGAAAAGAAGCAAGTGAAAATACATAGGTTGTTCTTATTTCATCTGTCTGACACCAGCAAAGCTGAACTGGGATCTGTCACAATGGGGGTGCACTGGGAGCAAGGGCGGACCCAAATGCAAGACACATCTTGTGAGGTTACTTAGATTAAGTTTATTGATCGAAACCAGGAGAGCAAGGCAGGAGCAGGAATAGCGAACTGGACAGGGACTCAGGACTACGACTAGGCTGGGACTAAGGGACTGGGCTAGGACTCAGAAACGGATCCCAAAACTAGAGGAGACATGAAGAGGCTATGGTATAGACTCCGAGCCAGAGACTGGGCAAGGATCCAGTACCTGGGTCTTGCCTCGGGCTCGGACCCCAGAACCAGGCATAGACATGACATGGGCTAGGGAGAGGAGAAACATGGAAAAACAGAGCCTCAGTCTCGGGAGAGCAGGTACATGGAACCATGGACACATACACAGAACACAGATTCGGGACCCCTCCTTGGGTACAGGACATAGGGCCAGGACTCATGACCCCCCACGGGGCAACGGCAAGATGGCCTGACTTACCCCACAGAGGCGAAGACAAGACGACACAAGACGTGACCCCCCGCGGGGCAACGGCAAGACAGCCTGACTTACCCTACGGAGGTGAGGACAAGACAAGACAAGACATGACCCCCCGCGGGGCAATGGCAAGACAGCCAGACTTACCCCACAGAGGCGAGGACAAGACAAGACCAACACAAAAGAACACCAGACAGTACCTATCCAGCTCCGGCGATAGAACTAGACCGAGGTGCAGGCGAGGGCTGCAGACAAGGGCTAGAAGCGAGTGGGGCAGAGAAGGGATTCGGACAGGGGGGTAGGACAGGAATCACAGACCGCCAGGACCAGGCTTTGACTTAGAACTTGGATGCCGCCAGGGCCAGGACTTGACTCGGAACTTGGATGCCACCAGGTATGGGACTTGACTCGATACGTGGATGCCACCAGGGCCAGGACTTGACTCGGAACTTGGATGCCACCAGAGATGGGACTTGACTCGGTATGCGGATGCCGCCAGGGCCAGGACTTGACTGGGTACTTGGATGCCCCCGGAGCCAGGACTTGACTTGAAGCCACCGGGTAGTGGCGAGCTCTCGACTTGGCCTGGGAAAAGTAGACAGCGGTTCTTGATTCCCTCCGATGGGTTAACTGATGGACCCACCTCAGCGAGGAAACTTTGCAGACTTGCTTTGGCGAGGTAACTTGACAGGGTTGCTCCGGTGAGGAAAGGCGAATTACTGGCACTCGCTTCAGGTGGAGACTAGGCTTGCTCTGGCTAGATGACATTGGCACGGTGTACCTTTGGTGACTTTGCAAATGCTTTCACGCCGAACAGCTGAAAGCCGGAGACTATAAACTACCGGTTCAGCCAAGAGTAAATTGCCTCTAATCACCAAGGCTGAGGGACACGGGAAAACAGGGAACCAAAGGGAAACAGGGAGTCAACGGTCCAGATCATAACATAAACAAAGTAAGTTTAAAGAGACCCCGATCCAGACCATGACAGGATCTTAGCTAATCCTGGAGTATGCATCAAACTCAAAAGATGCCATATGCTGTCAGGACTCTGATATTCTGTGAGGATGGAAGGTTCCAGAAATAGTGCAGGATAATGCATTAAGCCAGAATCTTGTGGTGTGCAAAGTATAAAGTGAAGCAAAGAGTTGTAATTGATAATAAGATTAAAAATGGAGCAGAGTAGGTCATACAGCCTCTAGAGATATGCTCCATCATAGCAATTATTATTGAGTCTCCCAGGTCCAATCATCTTCCATTGCTTAATTAATAATCTCTCTTTATACAAATAGGAATACTCATTGATGGTTTCACAATGCTCAGTTCCATCCCTAGCACCATAGGACTTCAGGCTATGTCTGCATGTCAAACTAATGAGATAATATTGAATCACCCACTGATACCTTTGAATTTACGCATATAAAAATATAATGTAACTTTGTGTTTGTAAGCCTCTCCCCAGGGTGTTTCCAGAATGATGCCTGCTTGTTGTAATGAAGAGAGACTTCCATATTACCAACTTCAGTGTATCTCTGGTAACTTCAGTTACAGTCACAACAGTCTTACATAACTAGGTAGGACAAAGAAAAACAACACTATTAAATGTTCAAAATAATGGGAGTAGGAAAAATTAACTACCTTTTCAGTAGTTACTATTATTATGATATTGTGCTTCTATGGTTGCAAAACAAACAAACGAATCTTAAAAATAACCCAAGGGCATATTTTCCTATTTGCGTGAAGTAAATTTCTTCACAAAGCTTTATTTATAAATTTATTTTACACATAGAAGGAGCTGTGAAATCTGGAAAAACACACTTATGTATTTTATGAAGATTTTTTCTTTAATATTAACCAAAGCATTGCAGTTCTTGTGGAGGCAAGGAACAATTAAGAGATAGTAATCGTAAGTTTATCCTGTTTTAATAAGATTATTAATATTGTCATTTCAGCAATTTATTTGAGCTGACACTTATTTCAGAAACCATTATATATTTAATGGGATTTACCAAAATTATCAACATTATCCATAAGGTATTATAGGGCAAAGTACCGGAAAGAGAGAAAATTGCTCTTCGTCTGCTGGCATTATGGTCCCCAGAGTGTTTTATAAAACTATATACTATAATGATCTCTCGTCACCGACATTTCTCTGTGTGGGAATGGTCGTCCTCCCTTTTCCCAATAATCCTTGCTCGACTACCAAATCTTCTCTCTCCACTGCTATCCCAAACCATTGCAAGGGACTGGATAAAAGCAGAAAAGAGGAAGATGGAATGGCCAATGGAGCTGTAAACTAAAATGCTGGAGAATCTCTGACTCAGGTAAAGCAAAAATAATTATATAACAGTAAGTATAGAAGAACAGATGCAACAGCACATCTGTTAGAGAATGGAAATGAAGAGGAATCCTGACCAGTGGCATGATTTAATTAACAAGATGTATCAGAAGTATTTACTTTATCCACTAAATATGGGAAAGGACACTAGGTGGAGAAATTCTTGTATTTCCGCATGACATCTTATGTCTTTAATGTATTTACTAACACAGAGAAGACTTAAGTTCTTTCATCACTAATGCCTGAAAAAGTTTACAGAATATTAAGGCACAGATGTGGCAAATTGCCAAAAACCTCTATGGCCTCACCACCTACATGGAACTTCCTGATGACACAGGGTTCGTTACAAATACAAGAACCAGGTCTACCATACATAAATGCCGTGGCCTCTAACTTAACTTGTAAACGAAAAACAGGTCCTCCAGGGTAGTAATCTTTGGATTGTTGCTTGTACCACGTGCCAGTGAGGGTAAGAATACACAATGTCCTTCAAGACATCCCGCAGAGTCACATCTGCCAGAAGTGCACACGGCTGGGCGATCTGGAAGACCATGTAAGGAATCTGGAGCAGCAGCTGGATGACTTTCGACTCATAAGGGAGAATGAGGCAGTCATAGATGAGAGCTTCAGGGAGGTAGTCACACCTAGGCTGCCAGAAGCAGGTTGATAGGTGACAGTCAGAGGGGGGAAGTGAGGGTGAGCAGACAGGTAGTGCAGAGCACCCCTGTAGCCATTCCCCTGAATAATAAGTTTACCGTCCTGAATACTGTTGACGGGACGACCGACCAGGTGTGAGCCACGGTGGCAGGGCCTCCGGCACTGAGTCTGACCCTGTGGGACGGAGAAGAGGAGAGCTGTCATCATTGGAGACTCTATAGTCAGGGGAGCAGACAGGACATTTTGTGGACGTGAGAAGGACACCCGCATGGTTTGTTGCCTCCTGGGTGCCAGGGTCCAGGATGTCTCTGACCGGGTGCACAACATCCTGGTACGAGAGGGAAAGCAAACAGGAGTCATGCTACATGTTGGTTCCAGCGACATAGGCAGGAAGTGAAATGAGGTCCTGAAGTGTGAGTTTCGGGAATTAGGCAGAAGGCTGACGAACAGGACTTCAAGGGTGGCGCTCTCAGGATTGCTGCTAGTGTTACGTGACAGTGATGGTAAGAATTGCAGGAGATGGCTGTTGAATGCGTGGCTGAGGAGTTGGCGCAGGGGGCAGGGTTTTAGATTTTTGGATCATTGGGATCTCTTCTGGGGAAGGTGGGACCTGTACAGATTGGATGGGTTGCACCTGAACTCGAGGGGGAGCAATATCCTTGCAGGTAGGTTTGCTAGCATGGTTCAGGAGGGTTTAAACTAATTTGCAAGGGGGATGTGACCCAGAGCGATAGAGCAGTGAAAGAAGTGCATGGAGTAAAGCCAGATCTAACATATAGAGAGGCTTTGAGAAAAGAAAAGCAGAATAAAGGGTGTAAAGACAGTAAGGTAGAAGGGCTAAAGTGCGTGTACTTCAATGCAAGAAGCATCAGGAACAAAGGTGATGAACTGAGAGCTTGGATACATACATGGAATTATGATGTAGTGGCCATTACAGAGACTTGGCTGGCACCAGGACAGGAATGGATTCTCAATATTCCTGGATTTCAGTGCTTTGAGAGGGATAGAGAGGGGGGGGAAAGGGAGCAGGGTGGCATTACCGGTCAGGGATACTATTACAGCTACAGAAAGGGTGGGTAATGTAGCAGGATCCTCTTTCGAGTCAGTATGGGTGGAAGTCAGGAACAGGAAGGGAGCAGTTACTCTATTAGGGGTATTCTATAGGCCCCCTCGTAGCAGCAGAGATATCGAGGAGCAGATTGGGAAGCAGATTTTGGTAAGGTGCACAAATAACAGGGTTGTTATCATGAGTGAATTTAACTTCCCTCATATTGATTGGCACTTTATTGGTTCCAAGGACTTAGACGGGGCAAAGTTTGTTAAGTGTGTCCAGGATGGATTCCTGTCACAGTATGTTGACAGGCCAACTAGGGCGAATGCCATACAAGATCCAGTATTAGGTAACGAACCGGGTCAGGTCACAGATCTCTCAGTAGGTGAGCATCTGGGGGACAGTGACAACTGCTCCCTGGCCTTTAACATTATCATGGAAAAGGATAGAATCAGAGAGGACAGGAACATTTTTAATTGGGGAAGGGCAAATTATGAGGCTATAAGGCTATTACTTGGGGGTGTGAATTGGGATGATGTTTGAGCAAGGAAATGCACTATGGACATGTGGTCAACGTTTAGAGATCTTTTATAGGATGTTAGGGATAAATTTGTCCCGGTGAGGAAGATAAAGAATGGTAGGGTAAAGTGAGGTGGAAAATCTAAGCAACACACATAAAAGCTGCTGGTGAACGCAGCAGGAGAGGCAGCATCTCTAGGAAGAGGTACAGTCGACGTTTCGGCCCGAGACCCTTCGTCAGGACTAACTGAAAGAAGAGCTAGTAAGAGATTTGAAAGTGGGAGAGGGGAGGGGGAGATCCAAAATGATAGGAGAAGACAGAAGGGGGAGGAATAAGGTAGATGGACATGTAGCACAGTCATGGGGGATTTCAATATGCAACTAGATTGGGAAAGTCAGGATGGTGCTGGATCCCAAGAAGGGGAATTTCTAGAATGCCTAGGAGATGTCTTTTTAGAACAGCTCATGGTTGATCCCATGAGAGGAATTTCTGGATTCAGTGTTGGGGAATGAACCAAATTTCATTAGAGAACTTAAGATAAAAGAAGTCCACATTCCGGTTTATGGTCTGGTCCATTACACCTTATTCCAGGTTTTCTGGTTTTCCCTTTTTCTGTTGGGTTCTCTAATTGAGGCAGCTGATTCACATTTTGGGCTGGCCACATAAATAGCTCCTTGGTTCAGCTACAGTTGCTGGATTGTTCCTGTCAATACTCCCTGCTTGCACTGCTGTCAAGTTTAACTGCTGGAGCAAGATAAGGAACTGTCTGTTGTTGTTTTGAACTGTCTCTGTGTCCATGCCTTCACTAGGTAGGTCTGGTTGTTTGTTGCTACCTAGTGTTGGAAACTGTCTTGTTGTGTTCAGTGTTCTGTGTATGAGTCCTGGTGCCTTGTCCTGTTCTGAAGGAGGGGTCCTGGCTTGGTGTTCCATGTCCCTGTGTTCCTGTCTCTCCCTCAGCCAGGGTTCTGTGTTCCTAGTACTTCAGTGTCTGTGTCTTGCATTTGGGTCTGCTCCCAGCACTGCCCCTGTATGATACCCTTAGGGGAAAGTGATCATAATATGATCAAATTCACCATGAAATTTGAGAAGGAGAAGCTAAAGTCAGATGTATCATTACTACTGGGGCACGAAAGAGGAGTTAGCCAAAATTGATTGGAAAAGAACACTGGCAGGGATGACAGCAGAGCATCAATGGCTGGAATTTCAGGAAGCAATTTGAAAGGCACAGGATATGTACATCTCAAAGAGGAAGAAGTATTCAAAAGGAAAGATGACACAAATGTGGCTAACAAGAGAAGTATACTTGGATTTGCAGAAGGCCTTTGACATGCCACACATGAAAATACTTAACAAGTTAAGAGCCCATGGTATTACAGGAAGATTCTAGCAAGGAGAAAAACAGTGGCTAATTGGCAGGAGGGAAAGAGTATAAATAAAGGGAGCTTTTTCTGGTTGGCTCCTGGTGACTAGTGGTGTTTCACAGGGACAGATTTTTTTAATGTTATATGTCAATGATTTGGATAGTCATAATCATACTTTATTAATACTGGGGGAAATTGGTTTTCATTACAGTTGCTCCATAAATAATAACTAGTAATAGAACCATAAATAGTTAAATAGTAATGATGAAGTTGATGACTTTGTTGCAAAATTTATGGACAGTATGACAATAGCTAGAGGGGCAGGTATTTTTGAGACAGTTGAGAGGCCACAAAAGGACTTAGACAGATGAGGAGATTGGGCAAAGAAGTGGCAGCTAGAAACCTGAGTGACCAAATTCACTCAGCAACAAATGATTGTTTTGTTAGGAGTACTCTGCTGCAATTTCACCAGAGCACCACAAAAAGCAAGCATCTGTGTTATTGAAAATTCACCACCCTGGATTGAAACTGGAGAGAGGAGAAAAACAGGAATGTTTGACATAACCCAGAAATTGGGGCTAGGGTCAAGTAGGCAAGCAAGGTAATTGACTGTGAGGATGAATGAGTAGCAAGTAGAGACATGAGTGAGGTTGGAGGAAATGGAAGCAGGTTTACAAGGATGGTTAGGATCAGTGAAGGAGGTGAATCACAGTCTGCATAGTGTCCATTCAGTGTTGGAGGAATTCCAAAGGTGTGAAACTTGTCATTGCCATCATGGAATCCTGGTCTCTGATATCAGAGTTGGGAATGGGATTTGGTAGGACATAGAGTGTAACCAGAGTGGGAAGCAGGATGGAAAGAGTATGTTCTGGGTTTCAGAGGTTCTGGCCCTTTGGTAGCTGGGTGTGAAATCAAGACACAAGAGGCTGAAGATTCTGGAACTTCAAGCAACATACAAAGGCACTGAAGGAGATCATTTGGGCACGTAGCAGCCATGGAGGGAAGTAGACATTGAATATTTCGGGTCAAAACCCTTCATTTGCCGAATCCTGAGATGGCATGTAAGGTGTTAAATGTGTTATCATAGTGTGTAAGAATACATAATTATATTCAGCTTTCTGAGCTTACAAGCTTTATTACATTTCCCTTCCAAACATAAAATCCCTTAAAGAAGGTTGCTTGTCGCCAAAACATTTTCAAAATAAAAGTTTTATCATCTGAGCTTCAAGCTAACACTAGCTCATTATACTTGGCAGCACAAAGTCATTACAGGTTGTTTAAAAAGTGAGTCTCACCATCAGGACAGCTCTTAAAATGGTTGCAAAGAATTATAATTAACTGCAATATACTTTACTGGTTTTTGCTCCAGTTCAGCCAAGATTTTGAATATCCTTTCATCCTTCTGATCTGACTGGATGGCATCTGTTAGCCTCGCGAGACCATGGATCTGTGCCTGGAAAGTCTTGCTTCAGTCTCTCCAGGGCGTAGGCCTGGGCAAGGTTGTATGGAAGACCGGCAGTTGCCCAAGCAGCAAGTCTCCCCTCTCTACACCACTGATGTTGTCCAAAGGAAGGGCAGGGACCGATACAGCTTGGCACCAGTGACGTGGCAGGAGTTGCCTGAACAAGGTTGAAAGCAACGTTGGACTGCCTTAGCAACTCCAGTTCCAGATTTGTCCTCGGGGTTTACTCCCGAAGCCTTTCCCATAAGTGGGTATGGCCGCAAAGCAGCGGAGGTTTGAAATCAGAGTTTTCCCTCTCTTAGATGCACAGCCTTCCCAGGCTGCTGAGCTCCATCTACACGAAGCACTGGTTTTAAGGTGCCAGAACCTGCCTTCGCCCCTTCTCCTGTCAGTAGAAACAGTTCCACTCCAATATTGAGAAATTGATAAATAATATGTACAGTAAGATGCTAAATAAAAGTACAATTGATGCAAAGGTATTGAAAATTTACTGTGGCTCACTGTGAGGAAACTGAATCCTAAATGTCTCTTTGGAATTGTTAACATTGCTCCCTTCCTGTCAGGTAAGATAAGTAGATACTGTGAGTGGCATAATGTGAAGTGTAATGTTTGTGAAGAAGATGCTGAAGGTTTGATTTGATACTGTATCACCTGTTACAATTCTAATAATCTTTGACAAAGCAAATTTACACTGCTGCAAAATATTTCACTGTTTATTAACACATCTTGATGATTACAATTTCAGATGATTTGTTATTTATTTATTTCGCGATACAGCGTGGAATAGGCCTTCCAACCTGCCGTTCAGCAACCCACCAATTTAACTTGAGTCTAATCATGGGTCAATTTACAATGACCAATTAACATGCTAACCAGTACATTTTTGGACTGTGGGAGGAAACCAAAACACAGAGAAAATCTACACTTTCCATGGGGAGGACATATAAACTCCTTACAGACGACACCAGGATTGAACTCTGAACCCCAGCGCCCTGAGCTGCAGTAGCATTGCTCTAACCACTGCATGACCATGGCGCTAGTTTAAGACACTTCATTTCCCCACTCTGGACCCCCACTTACCTCTCCTCATCACCTGCCTATAATCTCCGCTCTGGGGTCCCTCTTCCTTCTCTTCATATGGTTCACTCTCTTCTCCTATCGGATTCTTTCTTCTCCAGCCCTTCAGCTTTTCTACCTATCACCTCCCAGTTTCCTATTTCATCCCCCCCCCCCCCCCACCAACTTACCCACTTGGCTTCACCTGTCAACTTCGAGACTATACTCCTTCCGCCCACCCCGATCTTATTTTGGCTTTCCCCCTTCCTTTCTGGTCATAATGAAGGGTCCTGACCCAGAACGTTGACTGTTTATTCATTTTCATTAATGCTGCCTGACTTAGAGTTCCTCCAGCAGTTTGTGTGTTGCTCTAGATTTTCAGCATCTGCAGAGTCTCTTGTGTTAGATTAGGTTAGTCATAGTAGTCATAGTCATAGCCATACTTTATTGATCCCGAGGGAAATCAGTTACTTAGTCATGTACCACATGTTAAATGATATAATGCTTCAATTGGTATTAATAGTTCAGGACTAGAAATTAGTCTAAACCTGTTTCTGAATTTGAAATAGACACACTTTAAGCTGGAAGTCTAATGGGGGGAATTGGGAATTGGAGAGGTGCTATTGCTATCCAGTCACAGAAAGCTGGGAATAAGGCTTCTATGTCCCTCTAATACATTCTAAAATGTATCTGGTTTTACTATCCACGGAGTGAAGTAAATATCATATCCCCTCAGTGACCCACCTGATTTCTGAAATACATCATCAGTATGAGAGACACACCAGGATTGGTTGTGATTTGGTGCTAAATGCAAAACAGAGGACAATGCCATAACGAACAACACACCAGCAACTAACAGTTCACAAGACGAGTGCAAACTGCCATGAGTAATCAACAATTAGCAGAATGGTCATGTGTGCAAATGCCATTAATTAAACTTAATAAATGTGCACACATGAACAGACTCAATAATTATCAACAGAACAAGGAGAGCAGGGACAGTTAGGGCATGGGGTTTGTTGAGAAACTGGGTAGCTACAGGAAAGAAGCTTTGGAGACCAGCGTTAGACCAGTCTTCAGTACAGTCATCCTCTATGGCAATTTAAGGCAGCCTCCTGTATATCATCCAAGACAAATCTGGTCATGTACTTCCAATGTCCTTCAGACACACACACTGTCTTGAAATATTAATGTATTGTGTGATGAGGCGTAACACCTAATACACACTGATAACATTTCTAGCCCATTATTACCCTAGAATGATGCATTTTTCTCCATTGGTCAGTATGTTTTAAAAATGAACTACTCAAAATTAATTACACCCTATAACATATTTTTATCTCAAAAGACCAACTATATTCCTATCTGTGGAAGCAGGATGACATGCTTTTAGGAAGAATGCCATGTACAAAATTAATACATATATCTTTAATAAAAACACCGTCACAATGAAAGACCATGAAGCAGCCTATAAAACTATATTGTTTTCAGTTTCAAATTTTATGTCATACTGTTGGATCCAGGTGAAACCATTTGTCATGGGGAATTCTGAAATGAATTTGATATCATACTTAATTGTATTAAGATAGAAGTTCTCCCTTTGCACAATGGTTCTCTCAAGTGATGCTATGTATTAGTTTGGAGAAAATTAGAAGTTGAACCTTTGATTTTGAGAAAAGATGGGGCTCATTTGCTTGTTATTATCATTTGAGCTAATTGATAAATTTTTTCCATCATCTAATTGTAAATTCTTTAGTATATTTTCTTGCTGGCGGTTTGATGTTTATTTTTAGAAGCTTTTTGTATGACGTATGACGTATGGCTCCGGGGTTGTACACCTAATGAGTTCTTTTTGTTTTGCACTTTTTCTACTTAGTAGGTTTTTTTTGTTATCACAAATGTTTTTTCAATCTTTAAGATGTCCTTTTTGAGACATTTTAAGTGTTGTTACTTCAATGTACTCATGTTATTCCTTTTGTATAATATAACAATAAAAAGATTTGAAAAGAAAGAAATTCTCCCTTTGAAACAAATAAGATGTATAAAAGGTAGAAAGGGTTCCAATTGATTAAAGATCTTTTTAAAATAAGGACTGAAGCAGTTATTTTAATGCAAAAAATACAACCTTGCGGATGTACAAACATTCACTGCCATAATATAATGATTGAATTTTTTTTTGAAATTCAGTAATACAACCCATTCATAAGGTTCATAAATAGAAATACATGAGGCTGTCATCAAAAGCTGTAGTGTTCAAAAACATTTTCACTTAATAAGGCATTGCCCTGATAATAATTACACATGTTGCACATTTTACAGAGGCTGTCGGCATTGTTAGTTGATTTGCATTCTCCTCTACTGAGATATCATTGAAAAATTCATTACAGAACCTATGAAGTATATGGAAACAATTAAACTGCTGAAGGATTTTATTTAAAGCATATGTACCCAGTAAACTACAGTATACAGGGTAAAAGCAGCAGAAAATTGAAGAGTAAATTCCATCCTACATGTATACTACTTAGTACTGTTTTCTTTTATTTTCATCTGTTTTGTTTCTTTGACTTTCCTCCTTTATGTTTATGGTGCACACACCTCTCAGTTTTGCCTCTAATTCCTTCCACTGTTTTTGTTCAAGTGTTTAATCGTCATTCTCTTTACTGCATCTCATTGTGTTTGTGCCTCAGGTCCCTGTCTCTCGCGTTGTAATAGCAATGATCATTATTAGAAAGTAGTTGTAACTTTCATCTAAATGGTTTCCTTTATATTTAACTTTGGTCGTATTAATGCAGTTAAGATGTTTTTTCTGCCAAAATTTCAATATATATTTCAGGCATTACCGATTTTTGTTCCAAAATCTTTTTTTGATAAAGTTGACTCAAAAATTTCTTCATTTATTTGGCAAAATAAAAACCCGAGACTGGGTAAAATACATTTACAGAAAGCTAAGAGAGATGGAGGTTTAGCATTACCTGACTTTAGATTCTATTATTGGGCAATTAATATTCTACATATGAAATTTTGGTTACTTGACCAGGATATACTATCCATTCCTAAATGGGTAGCATTGGAATTACAATCTGTTCAGGGCTATACACTTGGCTCTATTTTAGGTTCCTCTCTTCCTTTTGATTTGAAACACCTCAAACAGGTATCTAACCCGATAGTTAAATATACCTTGCGTATTTGGTTTCAATTCAGAAAATTTTTTGATCTTAACCAGTTTGGGCTAGCGATTCCTATTTTAGGTTACATATTTTTTCCTCCCTCTTTTACGGATCGTGCTTTTCAAATTTGGAAGACTAGGGGTATTTCAGTTTTTGGATTTATTTTTAGATGGTTCTCTTATGTCTTTTGAACAATTATCTAATAAATATAATTTACCAAGAATACATTTTTTTTAGATATCTACAAGTTAGAAATTTCCTAAGTACTATTCTTTCTTCCTTTCCAATGCTTCCTCCTACATACATTTTAGATACTATAATTAACCTTAATCCATGTCAGAAAGGTGCATCGGCTATGACTTATAATATTATCATGAAACTTAGGAAAGCTCCATTTGATAAGATTAGGGTAGATTGGGAACAGGAATTGGGGTCTATCATTTCCGTGGATGATTGGGAGCAGATTTTACAATTAGTCAATACTTCCTCTATCTGTGCTAAACATTCCCTAATTCAATTTAAAGTTGTTCATAGAGCACATATGTCCAAAGATAAATTAGCTCGCTTTTATTCTCATATTAATCCTTTTTGTGATAGATGTCCGGGGCAGATGGCCTCTTTAACTCATATGTTTTGGTCTTGTCCTACTCTGGAAACTTTTTGGAGAGACATTTTTAATATTATCTCAAAGGTATTGAATATAGATATCTCTCCTCATCCTATTACTGATATCTTTGGACTACCTAAAATTTCTAGTAATCTTTCTCCTTCAGCCCGTAGAATGATTGCATTTCTTACTTTAATGGCGAAAAGATGTATCTTACAACATTGGAAAGAGCTTAATGCTCCAACCACCTTTTTTTGGTTTTCTCAGATGATATTATGCTTGAATTTGGAGAAAATTAGAAGCAATCTTTATCATTCCTCACTTAAATTTGAACGGACCTGGAGATCTTTTATTCAATATTTTCATTTAATTTTAATTTTTTTTCTTCTCTTTTTTGCTCCATATTTATATACCCTTGTTTTTTCCTTTTCTCTATTGATATATATTAGTATACTATTATGTTACCTTAGTATGTTATGTTTAAATTACATTGTTTGTATCACTTTTTTTCTGTATTAATATCTCCTGTAATTTTGTTATATTAGTGCCTATATGGCTTACCTTTTTGTATACTTATTTAATAAAAAGATTTAAAAAGAAAGAATGTAGTTGTAACATACTGAGAATCAGAATCAAGTTTAATATCACTGCCATATGTCATGAAAATTGTTGTTGCTTTGTGGCAGCAGTGCATTGCAATACATAATAACAAAACATTTTAATTACAATAAGTATATACCGTATGTAAAAAAAAAAAGGTTAAGTGAGTAGTATAAAGAAGGAGCAAAAGAAATAGTGAGGTAATGTCCATGGGTTCATTGTAGATGCAGGAGTCTGAAGGTGGAGGGGAAGCAGCTGTGGCTGAAATGCTGAGTGTGTGTCATCAGACTCCTGTATCTTCTTGAGAGCATCAATCAGAAGAGGCATGTCCTGCGTGGTGCGGGTCCTAAATGATGGATGCTGTCTTTTTGAGGCATCGCCTTTTGAAGGTGACCTTGGTGCTGAAGAGGCCCATGATGGAGTTGAGTTTACAATTTCCTGCAACATTTTCCTATCCTGTGAAGTTGACCCTCCATACTAGGTGGTGAAGCAGCCAGTTAGAATACCATTCACAGTCTCTTCAAACTCCTAATGAAATGTAGCCACTGTCATGTCTTATTTGTAATTGCATTCAGTATGTTGGGCCCAGGATGGATCTTCAGAAATGTCGATATGCCCAAACTTTCCATTGCCCATGCCTTGGTGAGGACTGCAATGTGGTCCCTCAACTTCCCCTTCCTGAAGTCCACAAAGAATTCCTTAGTCTTATTGATGTTGAGTGCAAGGTTGAAACATCACTCAAACCAGCTTCTCTATGTATCCCACACTGGTACGTCTCCTCGTCACTATCTGGAACTCCGCCAACAATAGTTGTGTCATCGGCAAATTTATAGTTGGCTTTTGAGCTGTGCCTGACCACATAGTCGTGGGTGTAGAGAGAGTAGAGCAGTAGGCTTAGCATGCATCGTTGAGGGGCTCTAGTGTTGATTGTCAGTGAAAATCCTCACTGACTGTGGTCTCTCTGTGATTAAGTCAAGGATCCAGTAGCAGAGGGAGGTACAGAAGTCCAGGATTTGGAGCTTAAAACTGAGGATATGATTGTGTTGAACACTGAACCAAAATCAATAAACAACAGGTTTACATAGGTTTTGCTATTGTCCAGGTGATCCTGGGCTGAGTGGAGAGCCAGTGAGACTACACCCACTATCGACCTATTGCAACAAATGGCAAATCGCTGCAGGTTCAAGTCCTTGCTTAAGCAGTGGTTGATTCTGGCCAGGACCAACCCCTCAAAGCACTTCATCACAGTAGAGGTGAGTGCAAGTGGACACAGTCATTGAGTCCAATCACCCTGCTCTTCTTGGGTACTAGTATGACTTTCAGCCTTTTGAAGCAGCTGGAAGCTTCTGAGGTTGAAGATGTCTTTTAACACTTCCACCAGCTTGTTGATGTGGGTTTCCAGTGCTCATCGAGTTACACCATCAGGTCCTGACGCCTTGTGGGGGTTCACCCTCTTGAAAAGTGTTCTGACGTCGACCTCCAAGACAGAGATCACAGGGTCAACAAATGTTGCATGGATTCGCACAGGTGTAGTTTTATGCCCCATTCAAAGAATGCTGAAAAAGCATTGAGGTCATCTGTGAGCGAAGCATCACAGCCACTCATGATGTTAGGTTTCACTTTGTAGGAAGTAATGGTCTGAGAACCCTGCCAGAGCTGATGTGCATCCAATTCTGTCTCTAACTTCAAGTGGAATTGTCTAATCACTCTTAACTTAGTCTTCTGTAGGTTGTACCTGGATGTCTTGCATAGACTCGTAGTCTGCTGAGCCCTCCCAGATAATAAATCTCCTGGTTCATTCATAGCCTTTGGTTTGAATAGGTCCTGTATGTTTTCAAAGACACACACTCATTCACACGGATCTTGAATTTGTTAACAACAGTGGCATATTCATTCAGGTTCAAAAATGAAACCCTGAATGCTGTCCAGTCCACCAACTCAAAGCAGTCTCATAAACACTCTGCTGCCTCCCTTGATAGTACCTTCTTGGTCCTCACCACAGGTGTCAGAGCAGAGTGCATTGATACTGTGCCATATAGAGATGAATTAATATGTCAGTATGAGCTTTAGGATATTAACTCAGTCAGCTGAAGAACCACTGCATTCAGTTTCACTGTCTCTCAGGTGGAGAGGAGGAAACACTCTCCTGGTCTTCCTATTCATAACCTTGTCAGAGATTGAAATGAAATTTCTCCAATGGGATGAAAGGATCATAAAACCACAAGAGATAGAAGCAGGATTAAACCATTCAGCCCATCGACTCTACACCGACATTTCTTCATGGCTGATCCATTTTCCCTCTCAACCCCATACTCCTGCCTTCTCCCCATAACCTTTTACACCCTGACTAATCAAGAAACTATCAACTTCCACCTTAAATACTCCTGATAACCTGGCCTCTACAGCTGCCTGAGGCAAGGAATTCCACAGATTCACTGCCCTCTGGCTAAAGAAATTCCTCCTCATCTCGAAATGGACTGCCCTTTATTCTGAGGCTGTGTCCTCTAGTATTAGACCTCACCACTATAGGAAACATCTTCTCCACTTCCACTCTTTTGAGATCTTCAACATTCGATAGGTTTCAATGAGATCCCCCTCATTCTTCTAAATTCCAGCATGTACAGGAACAGAGCCATCAAACTCTCCACATACGATAACCCTTTCATTCCAAGAATCATTCTCGTGAACCTCCTCTGAACCCTCTCCAATGTCAGCACATCCTTTCTTAGTTAAGCAGCCCAAAACTGCTCACAATACTCCAAGTAAGGCCTCACCAGTACCTTATAAAGCCTCAGTGTTACATCCTTGCTTTTATATTCTAGTCCTCTCGAAATGAATGCTAACATTGCATTTACCTTCCTCACTACCAGCTCAACCTCTAAGTTAACTTTTAAGGAATTCTGCACATGGACTCCCAAGTCCATTTGTACATGGACTTTTGAATTTTCTGCCTATTTAGAAAACAGCCTATACTTTTGTTCCTTCTACCAAAGTGCGTGACCATACACTTCCTGACATTATTCTAACTGCTACTACTTTGTCCATTCTCCTAATCTGTCAACGTTCTTCTGTGGCCTCTCTGCTTGTTCAACACTATCAGCCCCTCCACCTGTCTTTGTATTGCCTACAAACTTGGACACAAAGCCATCCATTTTTTTATCCAAATCATTGACATATAACGTAACAGAAGCAGTCCCAACAACAACCACTGCAGAACACCACTCATCAGCAGCCAACCAGAAAAGACTTCTTTTATTCTCACTCCTTGCTTCCAGCCAATCTTCTATACATGTTGGTATCTTTTCTGTAGTACCACAGGCTCTTATCTTGTTCAGCACCTTGTCAAAGGCCACCTGAAAATCGAACTACACACAGACTGATTCTCCTTTGTCTATCTTCCCTGTTATATCCTCAAAGAATTCCAACAGATTTGTCATGCAAGTTTTTCCCTTCAGGAAACCATGCTGACTTTGGCCTATTTTATCATGTGCCTCCAAGTACCCTGAAACCACATCCTTAACAATCGACTCCAAAATCTTCCCAATCACTGAGATCAGGCTAGCTGGCTTATAATTTCCTTTCCTCCCTCCCTCCCTTCTTCATGAGTAGAGAAGCATTTGTAATTTTCCAGTCCTCTGGAACCATGCCAAAATCTAGTGATTGTTTGAAAGATCATTACTAATCCCTCCACAATCTTCCCAACACCTCTTTCAAAACCCTGGGGTGTAGTCCATTTGGTCAGGGTCAGTTACAGTATTTACCTTTAGACCTTTCAGCTTCCCAAGTACCTTCTCCCTAGTAATCACAGTTGCATTTACTTCTGCACTCTGACATTCCTAATTGTCCGACATGTTGCTAGTGCCTTTTACAGTGGAGACTGTTCCAAAATACTTATTAATTTCATCTTGCCCCCATTACTACCTCTCCAGTGTCATTTCCCAGCCATCTTCTATTTACTCCCATCTCTCTTTTACTCTTTATATATAGTATCTGAAAAAACTTTTGGTATCCTCTTTGATATTATTGGGTAGCTTACCTTCATATTTCATCTTTTCTCTTTATGGCTTTTTAGTTGCCTTCTGTTGGTTTTTAAAAGCTTCCCAATCCTCCAATTTCCACTAATGTTTGTTCTATTATATGCTAGCAACACACATAACAGTTGCGGGTGAATGCAGCAGGCCAGGTAGTATCTATTGGAAGAGGTACGGTCAACATTTCAGGCTGAAACCCTTCGTCAGGACTAATTGAAAGAAGAGCTAGTAAGGTATTTGATATTGTTGGCTTTGTGGAACAATCTATGTTATTCTAGACCTAACCAGTTCCCCTCTACCAGCACTCTGCTCCGTCTAGCGGAATTAGTCCTTACTCTCAATAATTTTTCCTTTGGCTCCTCCCGCTTCCTCCAAACTAAAGGTGTAGCTATGGGCACCCATATGGGTCCTAGCTATGCCTGCCTTTTTGTTGGCCTTGTGGAACAATCTATGTTCCAAACCTTTTCTGGTATCTGTCCCCCACTTTTCCTTCATTACATCGATGACTCCATTGGCGCTGCTTCCTGCATGCATGCTAAGCTTGTTGACTTCATTAACTTTGCCTCCAACTTTCACCCTGCCCTCAAGTTTACCTGGTCCATTTCTGACACCTCCCTCCCCTTTCTAGATCTTTCTGTCCCTACCTCTGGAGACAGCTTGTCTACTGATGTCTACTATAAGCCTACTGACTCTCACAGCTATCTGGACTATTCCTCTTCTCACCCTGTCTCTTGCAAAAATGCCACCCCCTTCTCGCAATTCCTCCGTCTCTGCCGCATCTGCTCTCAGGATAAGGCTTTACATTCCAGGATGAGGGAGATATCCTTTTTTTTTAAAGAAAGGGGCTTCCCTTCCTCCACCATCAACTCTGCTCTCAAACGCATCTCCCCCATTTTTAGCACATCTGCCCTCACTCCATCCTCCTGCCACCCCACTAGGAATAGAGTTCCCCTTGTCCTCACCTACCACCCCACCAGCCTCCGGGTCCAACATATTATTCTCCGTAACTTCAGCCACCTCCAACAGGATCCTACCACTAAGCTCCCTACGAGACTCCCTTGTCCATTCGTTTCCCCCCCTCCATCCCTCCCCACTGATCTCCCACCTGGCACTTATCCTTGTAAGTGGACCAAGTGCTACACATGCCCTTACACTTCCTCCCTCACCACCATTCAGTGTCCCAGACAGTCCTTCCAGGGACTGCGTCCGGTGCTCCTGATGTGGCCTTCTATATATTGGCGAGACCCGACGCAGACTTGGAGATCGTTTCGCTGAACACCTGCGCTCTGTCCTCCAGAGAAAGCAAGATCTCCCAGTACCCACACATTTTAATTCCATGTCCCATTCCCATTCTGATATGTCTATCCATGGCCTCCCTTACCGTAAAGATGAAGCCACACTCAGGTTGGGGAACAACACCTTATATTCCGTTTGGGTAGCCTCCAACCTGATGGCATGAACATTGACTTCTCAAACTTCTGCTAATGCCCCACCTCCCCCTGTACCCCATCCGTTATTTATTTATATACACATTCTTTTTCTCTCTCTCCTTTTTCTCCCTCTGTCCCTCTCACTATTCCCCTTGCCCATCCTCTGGGTTTTTCCCTCCCCTCCCCCTTTTCCTTCTCCCTGGGCCTCCTGTCCCATGATCCTCTCATATCCCTTTTGCCTATCAACTGTCCAGCTCTTGGCTCCATCCCTTCCTTTCCTGTCATCCCCTATCATTTTGGATCTCTTCCTCCTCCTGCTCCCACTTTCAAATCTTACTAGCTCTTCTTTCAGTTAGTCCTGACGAAGGATCTCGGCCTGAAATGTCGACTGTAACCCTTCCAATAGTTGCTGCCTGGCCTGCTGTGTTCACCAGCAACTTTTATGTGTGTTGCTTGAAATTCCAGCATCTGCAGATTTCCTTGTGTTTGCGTCTATTATATGCTCTCTCTTTTGCTTTTGTTGTTTTTGACTTCTCTTGTCAGTCACGGTTGTGTCATCCTGCCTTTAGAAACTCCAGCCAGTGCTGTTCTCCATCATCCCTGCTGGTGTCCCCTTCCCAGCAACAATGGAAAGCTCCTCCTTCATACCTCTATAATTCCCTTTACTCCACTGTGATACTGATACATCAGACTTTAGCTTCTTGCTGTCAAATTGCAGAGTGAAATCTATCATGTTATGAACTATACTTGCTAAGGGTTCTGTACCTTAAGCTCCACAATCAAATCCAGTTCATTACAAAATACCCAATCCAGAATAACATTTCCCCTCATGGGTTCAACCACAATCTACTCTTTATATATATAAAAAAAAAAGTCCCAAAGGCATTCTACAAATTCTCTCTTGGGATCCAGAAACAACCTGACTTTCCCAAACTACCTACATATTGAAGTCCTCCCATGACTATCATAACATTGACCTTTTGACATGTGTTTTCTATCCCGCATTGTAATTTGTAGCCCACATCCTGGCTACTGTTCGGAAGTCTATATGCTGCTCCCATCAGGATCTTTTTTACCCTTGTGGATGCTTAACTCTACTCACAAGGATCTTTCAGCCACTACTCAGTGATGCCCAAATGCCATACCTGCCAATCTCTAACTGAGCTACAAGATCATCCACCTTATTCCTTATAGTATGTTCATTCAAATATAACACATTCATTTATCATCCTTTTCAAGCTTGCCTACATGTTATACTGCAACTCATCCCACTGACTGCAATTTTACCCTGTCAGCTCCCCGTCCTTCCTTACAGTCTCACTGCACACTGCATTGACTTGTATACCAACTGCCCCATCCTCAGCCCTATCACTCTGGTTTCTATCCCTCTGCCAATTTAGTTTAAACCCTCTCCAAAAGTAAGAATATAACATTTTCCTCTTGATTTTCATGCAGATTAAAAGCATGTGGAAAAAACCCATAACGGCACGTTTAGAGTACTGCTAGATTTCAGAGGAAGAGTGTTTTTCCCCACTCCTGCTGAGTTGATGCTTCCTATGTGGCAGCAAAGTCTGACAGTCACCCCACTAATTCCAGTGAATTTGTAGCAGTCAGTTTTTTTAAGTATTTTTCTCTGACTCCTTCCTATGCTGCACCATGAAGGGGAACGGGGGATCTTCTATTGGAACATGCACAGCATGAAAGACGAAGAAGAAGAAAGCCATTAACTCTGAGTGGAGTCATCGGGATACCATCATGATGGCGTTTTTTTAGCAGGCTTTCTTATTTTTACGAGACCAAGTTGCTAGCTCGACACTCACCCAGCATGGATGGAAAGCGTGCAAGGGAGCCGGCTGGATTTGAACTCGGGAGCCTTCTCTCCGAAGTCTGGCACTGATGCCACTACACCACCAGCTGGCTAGCATGAAAGACGACAGCATGATTTTTGTCAAATTGTGTGCTTCATCTGTTTTGAGTGATAGCATCTACTGGGAATGGGAGGAGGAATTAATATCTGACATCTTTTCCTCGCATCACACATTGCTGAATGGCACTAGAATGTTGGTGTCTCTTGCATCCAGTAGTGCTGAGACTTTAATGATGGAAAAAAAAATCATTCTATTCTGTCATTATTGACTCGCTAGTTCATAGCATGTTTTGGGTGCTACTTCCAGACACATTATAGTGTAATAGAATACTCCATAACACAAGACCTTGAGCCTTTGTCCACTTTATCTCATTCACCTGTCCATTCTTTACTTTTCAATGCATATGCTATCTCTCAGGAAATTATTCGTAAAGTCTGTTGGCACAATGTATAAAAATAAATTTACATATTACCATAAAAAGAACAGTTGGATTGGACTCCATAGCTCAGGTCAGAACTGATCATTAATAGTTGTGGTATGGAAGCATCAATGCCCAAGAATGGAAATGCATACATAAAGTAATGGATACAGCTCAGTCCATCACAGGAAAATCCTTCCCATCAATGCGAACATCCATGCGGAGCGCTGCGAGAAGAAAGCAGCATCCATCATCAAGGATCCATCCAGGCTAAGCTCTTTTCTCACCGCTGCCACTGAAAAGGACGTACAGGCCCCACACCACCAAGTTCAGGAATGGTTATGACCCTTCAACCTGAAAGAGCATGGAGAAATTCACTCTTATCAAAACTGATCTGATAGAATAATCTATAGACTCACTTTCAAGATCTCTACAAATCATGTTCCACGCATTATTTATTTATTCATCATTATTTTATTTTTATCTTTCTCCTAGCTCAAGCTGGTAAAACCTGAAATACCATCATTTTTCAATTGCTAGGAACATTTGGAGTATTCTAGCGGTGTTTAGTACTGTGGCTTTTTAGAGATTTACATAAATATTGCATTGTAGGCATAATTGTATAATGCTATTGTTTAGTGACTTTGGGATAATATCAGTTGCAGATATTACTATTAGGACAATGTATACCTTGTTCACGTTCCATCATCTTTCAATTTCCTCTTTTAATTCAACATATTTCTGGTGTTCTTCTGTGTGTAATGTGTATTTGGAATGGCTATATCTATTAAGTAAGTTGTTCTTGCTTGTTTGACCTGTATGTGGATGCTTCTGAAGTATTGACACATCTGTAACAAAAGATCGGCCGTAATATAATTTGTGGGACTCTGACTTGAAAAGTGGATCAGGCATCATTACAAAGGGATAAGCATCCTTTATCAGGATATTAAACAGGATTGGGAAAAGGAACTTAATTTGACTTTTATGACGGAGGATTGGATGTGGATTTTGAAGTTGGTTAACTCTTCAATTTGTGCTAGCCATACATTGATTCAATTTTGAATTGTACATCATTATCATGTGACAAAGGAGAGACTTTCTAAAATCATTTCTAATGTTGATAGTCATTGTGATAGATGTAAAACTGAGATAGCTACACTGACACATACGTTTTGGTCTTGTTCTATATTGGAACAGTTCTGGAAGTCGTTTTTTTCAACAATTTCTAAAGCACTTAAGATTAATCTACAACCTAATAAATTAACTGTGCTTTTTGGAATAATTCCTCAATATATTCATGATATTTCTGTGTCTGACCAACATGTTATTGCATTTGTTACATTGATAGCTAGGAGGGCCATTTTGGAGTGGAAGGATACATCAGCTCCCACTTTGTCACAATGGTTCTCTCAAGTGATGCTATGTCTTAGTTTGGAGAAAATTAGAAGTCAAACCTTTGAAACTTTATTTGATTTTGAGAAAAGATGGGGCTCATTTGCTGGTTATTATCATTTGAGCTAATTGATACAATTTTTCCGCCATCTAATTGTAAACTTTTTAGTATATTTTCCTTTCTTGCTGGCGGTTTGATGTTTAGTTTTAGAAGCTTTTTGTATGACGCATGACTCTGGGGTTGTACACCTAATGGGTTTTTTTTCTCACTTCTCTGCTTAGCAGGGTTTTTTTCTGTTATCACAATTTTTTTTTTCAATCTTTAAGATAATGTCTTTTTTGAGACATTCTAAGTGTTGTTACTTCAATGTACTTGTTTTTTTTTGTATAATATAACAATGAAAAGATTTGAAAAGAAAGAAAAGTGGATCAGGCTTATATTTATAGTAAGATATGATTTCTTCTATGAGTTTGTACTTTAAAGTAAGATTTTGATGAATGATGTTTGTCACTTAATTCTGACTGTGTAAGTAATCAGATTGAGTTAAACCGCTGAAGCAGCCCATAATGTGCTGGATTATTTCTGGTTTCGCTTGGTGTTTTCCAAATCTATCATCTTGAATTTGTTAGTCGTTTATTATGTATTTTTGATATTTTTTGTGTTAACTGCCTGCTCCTGTATTGTTAAAAGTAACCCTTCTGTTTCTGGGCAGAAGTCTCCAGGTGTTCGACGCTTCCTTGTCAACATCTAGTCTGCTCAAATCATGGGGATGCCTTCCGTAGCGAGTCATGTTCTTCCCATTCGTTAACTTTTACTTCATTTGATAAGTTCTGGGTTTTGCTCTCACTTAAGTTTAAATTTTGGTGTGTCCTTATCAAAATTGAATATGCTCCTGTGGAGGGCTGAATCCTGCTTTCATTGATGAAACTATATCCTTTGAAGTTTTATCTGATCTTTGTGTATATTTTTAACGCCTGTTATTTATCGTCCCCTTTCTGTCCTGAGTAGTGTTAATCTATTATTATTGTTATTTTTCTCAGTAACGTATGAGCTATAGGCATATCATAGTCAAGTACTCTTATTTCTCAATGGTTAGGAACTTCTGGACTCTTCTAGTTGTGTTTAGTATTGTGGATCTCTGAAGATTTACATACATAGATATTACTGTGTAGACCTAATTGTTAAACACTTCTGTAGTGCCTTTGTGATGGTACCTGTCATAGACACAATATTACTATCAGGACAATGTATAATCTGTTCATGTTCCAAAGTCTTTCAATTTCCTTTTTTAATTCAACATATTTCTGGTGTTTTTTACTTACTGATTTCTGTAAGTTATATGTGTTTGGAATGTCTATACCTATTAAGACCATAAGGCATAGAAGCAGAATTAGGCCATTTGGTCCATTGAATCTGCTCTGCCATTAAATCATGGCTGATCTTTTCTTCACCTCCTCAGCTCCACTCCCTGACCTTCTCCCTATTACCTTTTATGTTGTGGCCAATCATGAACCATCAATTGCTGTCTTGATTACATCCAACAACCTGGCTTCCACAGCTGCCTGTGGTAATAAATTCCACAAATTCACCACCTTCTGGCTAAAGAAATTTCTCTGCATTTCTGTTTTATATGGATGCCCCTCCATCCTGAGGCTGTGCCTTCTTGTCCTAGATTCCCCCACCATGGGAAACACCCTTTCCGCGTCTACTCTATCTAGGCCTTTTAATATTCAAAAGGTTTCAATGAGATTCCCTCCTCATCCTTATAAATTCTAGCGAGTACAGGGCCAGAGCCATCAAACATTCCTCGTATGATAACCCTTTCATTCCCAGTATCATCCTTGTGAACTTCCTCTGAACTTTCTCCAGTGCCAGCCCATCTTTTCAGAGATAAGGAGCCCAAAACTTTTCACAATAATCAAGGTGAACATAGAACATAGAATAGTACAGCACATTCCAGGCCCTTCGGCCCACAATGTTGTGCTGACCCTCAAACCCTGCCTCCCATATAAACTCCCACCTTAAATTCTTCCATATATCTGTCTAGTAGTCTCTTAAACTTCTCTAGTGTATCTGCCTCCACCAATGACTCAGGCAGTGCATTCCACACACCAACCACTCTCTGAGTAAAAAAAAGCCTTCCTCTAATATCCCCCTTGAACTTCCCACCCCTTACCTTAAAGCCATGTCCTCTTGTATTGAGCAGTGGTGCCCTGGGGAAGATGCGCTGGCTGTCCACTCTATCTATTCCTCTTAATATCTTGTACACCTCTATCATGTCTCCTGTCATCCTCCTCCTCTCCAAAGAGTAAAACCCTAGTTCCCTTAATCTCTGATCATAATCCATACTCTCTAAACCAGGCAGCATCCTGGTAAATCTCCTCTGTACCCTTTTCAATGCTTCCACATCCTTCCTATAGTGAGGTAACCAGAACTGGACACAGTACTCCAAGTGTGGCCTAACCAGACTTTTATAGAGCTGCATCATTACATCGCAACCCTTAAACTCTATCCCTCGGCTTATGAAGCCTCAGCCTTATAAAGCCTTATTTGTTGTTTTTTATTTGCACAGTTTGTCTTTTTGCACATTATTTGTCAGTCAGTATTTGCTTTTATGTAGTTTTTCATTGATTCCATTGAATTTTTTTGTTCTACTGTGAATGCCCATGGGAAAATGATATGGTAGCATTTGATAATGAATTTGCTTTAACTTCATACCTTGGTTGGCAAAGTTTTTGCATGATATAGATGAAGGGTAGGTGTGTGTTGTAAGAATCCATCTACTAACTTGAAAGATTGAAGAGATTCGCAGCTTATTGTGTAATACCGTGTTATAGTGAGTGGGGAATACATTGTAGAACCACAGGTATGGAACTCATAGGTACAAGTGTAAATAAGCAACTGGAAACAACTGGTAATGATACTGAATTACAGTTCGAAATTTGTTAGTGAGCAGGAAGCGTAACCGTGGATCTTGGTAGCTTGTTCTGAAGTCTATCCCCAGGTATGGAAATGGAAAGGTCAACAAGTGGAAGGAACGAATAGGAGATCAGGTGAAGGCAACAATGGATGGAAATTCGCACCATAGGTGATACAATATTTTCCATTTGGCTTCAATTATTTGATTAGTGGAGAGATGGAGAAGTTTAGGGCAAGGATCCAAGAATTTGGACTGGAGGAGGTAATGGAAATAGGAAAGGGAAATTGGAAAACGAGGATCAGAATTTTAAAATCAAATGATCACTTTACTACAAGCCAATATAAGTCAGTGAGCTCAGGGGCACAGGCAATAACACAGAAGGGGGTAATCGTGGCAATTTATGCCTGTGCTGGCTTTTTGAAAGGGTTTCCCAATTTGCCAATGTTCATTTCATTGCAAATTATAAATTTTTGTTTTGCACGTTTTCCAATTCCTTTCTTAAAGTTATTTTTAAGCTTGTTTCTTTCATCATTTCAAGTATATTTTACTGCAATTTCCATGTGCTAATTTGGTCCATTATCTTAAATCTGCAGCCTACTGACAACAGAAACAATTTTTCCTTACTTATTTCATCAAATCTCTTGATAATTCTGAACATCTCCACTAAATGTTTAACCTTCTCAAATTCTCTTGCCTCTCATCCCTAATTATCACTACATTGAAAGGTCCATCAGAAAGAGAACTGGCAGCAGAAACATGAAGATTCCAAGGAATTTGTATGAACATTCCAAAAATATTTAATATATTTAAGTAATGGACCAGAGTGAATATTTCTCAGCCATTTGGCTGCAGTAAAAATAACTGAATGTGCTAAATAATGTCAAAATAAAAATAGAAAGTGCTGGATATACTCAGCAGATCAGAAATATTTGTTGAGGGAAAGATAGTAAACGTTTCAAGATGATGCTCTAAGATGGCTGAAATTTGATTCTGCCAGAAGTATCAAAAGTTTTGACATCTTGGCAAAGAGAAATTTACAAGAGGATTGTATGAAGAACTTTAAATGTCAATGCAAAACATGCAGAAAGGGGCAATCTGTTTCAGACAGGATTAGTGGAATGAAAACTTCATAAAGATCCATAAATGCTACCTACCCCCAAAATACAAGTTTGTTTAAAATTTCTAGATTTTTTTTCACATGCCTGTTTTCTTGACAATTATCCAGTACGTTGAGAAGAGAATTTTTACTCCTATTCTGCAAAGCAAAAATTGTTATGAAGCATGCAATAGCAAGTAATTTAAATATCTAGTGCCCAAGTGAAATTAAAAAGATGACATCCCAAATGTTGGTGGATTTATTTATTTCTTTATTATACTGAACAGAAACATGCGTTTAAATAAACAACACACAGCAAGGATTCGTTTTGTCCTTGGTACACATATGTTTTTGAATAATTCCTGGGCAGTGACATATCAAGTCTTCAGACTGTTAATATTTTGGCTGATGGATCTGTCCGGGGAAATATTTTATAGTTAAATGATGTGTAAAACTAATTAATTGGGACTGACAACTGACAATGTTTGGAATTTAGACTAATTTTACAATTTTTCAGCAAATAGACTGATTAATGTTCATGCTTGTCATTTTTTGTGTGTGATATGTTACTGATATTGAGATATTCTTGTACTTTGGTGGAATTATTGAATACACTTTCTTCATTTGGTTTGACTGAAATGGTTTGGAGGTTTATCTTAATCATGCAGTAACATTTTTCAGCAAACTGAGGTTGGTCTCTGCTCATTGTCAAGTTAATGAAACTTTCATTCAAGAGGACCTGTGTGATAAATTGTACAGTCACCAGACATCTTTAGAAACATTACAAGCTTCATAAATGGTGTTTGCTAGTTAAGTTATGGATGTTTCAATTTGCTTCAGAATAAATCTGTCTGCATTTTAATCTTTCACACTGTAATGCATAAGTCTTGCTTTCACCAGTTTTGTTTTAATAATGTAAACACGCATTTAAAACCTAGCAAATCTAACGAGGCTGTGACAAAAGAATGAAGGGAATTGACAATTTAAGATTATTGAACAGGGCGACCTCAGAGGAAATAACTGAAACTTATTATTTGTCAACATAAAGTACTGCATTAAATCTTGGCCTTCCAACAGGTTGAGACCTGCGGGTTTGAGTTGAATGTATCATAGTAATTAAAGAATCAGTTCTCCTTGATCAACAGGTAACTTATTGAAGAACACTACACTAGAAAGTAATTAGCTCATCAAATCTCTGAACAATGGCAATAAATTTGATGTACATTTTTGTGCAGTTAACTTGTCTTTCATTTCCCCAATCTTTTCATTAGTTTTTGTCCCTATTAATTCAAAGAAATTACTTTAATTGGAATTGGTTTATTATTGTCACATGTTCCAAGGTACAATTAAAAGGTTGTCTTGCATACTGTTCATATAGATCAATTTATTATGGTACACAGTAAACAACAACAGAATGCAGAATGAAGTGTAACAGCTACAGAGAAAGTTCTGTGCAACTAGACAATATGGTACCAGATCATAACAGGAGAGATTGTTAAATCCAGATTTCATCTTATCTTAGTAGGGAACCATTCAATAGTCTAATAGTAACAGGATAATGATAGTCTATGAGCCTGGTAGTACTTGCTTTTAGGCTTTTGTGCTCAATGGGAGAAGGCAGTAGAGAGAATGTATGGGGTGGCTTGGCCCTTTGATTATGCTGGCTGCTTTACTGAGGCAGCAAGAAGTATAGACAGAGTCCATGGAGGGAAGGCTGGTTTCTGTGAAACACTTTATGCAGTTTCTTGCCATTAAGGTCAGAACAGTTGCATTATTAAACTGTTCTGTATCAGGTAAGATGCCTTCTATGATGCAGTGATTAAAAATTGGTGAAGGTCAAAGGTCTCATGCCAAAATTCTTTGGCCTCCTGAGGAAGTTGAGGTGTTGAAGAGCTTTTTAGGTGGTGGCACCTTTGTGGTTGGAGCAGGACAAGCTATTGATAATGTTCACTCTTAGCAGCTTGAAGCTATAAACTGGCACAATCTCAGCACATTGATGTAGACAGGGAGCACTGCCCCCTTCCCTAAGACCAATGACCAATTCTTTTCATTTGATGGCATTAAGGGAAAGAATGTTGACATAACAATGTTTTACTAAACTCTCTCTGTCTCTCTCTCTCTCCTTCCTGTACTTCAAATAATCATTATTGAAATACAGCCACTATGGTAATATCATCTACAAATTCAGAGACAGAGTTAGAGCAGAACCTGGCCATGCAGTCATGAGTGCATAGGAAGCAGAATCAGTCCTGAGGACTCAGCCTTGAGCAGCACCAGTGTTCAGGATAGTCTTGGTGGAGGTGCTGTTTCCTTCAAAAAGTATATATTTATTATACAACCTTGAAATTCATCTCCTTACAGGCAGCTACCAAACAAAGAAATTGAAAATAATCCATTAAAAAAAGACCGAGAATCTCTCAATGCAAAGAGTGAACTGAGGTTTTACGAAAGACACAAAGCCAGACATGACCGCAGTGGAGCAGGCCATAGCCTCAGATCATCATAGAGCCAAGTAAATGTCGCAGGACTGGCTCTTAATGCCTGTGGTCTGTGAGACAGGAAGTCAAGGATCCATTTACAGAGGGGGTTTGTCAACTCCCAGATCATGGCGCTTGATGACGTTTTCTTGGAATTATAGTACAGCAGGTGGAGCTGTAGGCAATAAGTAGTAGTTTAATGTAGGTACCTTTCCTGTCCAGATCAGGGTTTCTCAACCAGGGTTCCACAAGCAGTCGCTAGGGCTTCCACAAGAGATTGTGATCAAAACAAATAAGCATTGTTTTTTGATGCTAGCATTCCCAGTGGTGGCCAGTCACTGAGCAGCCCCATTAGCAATCTCATTAGAGGTGCCTCAGCCCATTATTACAGTGGACAATAGGACCATGTTTATTCTCAGATTTTGATGTGGGGTGGGGTCGGACATTGATAATGGGTGAGTGCTGTGTTGCATGGAGGGGAGGATAGTAGGCTGAGGAGCGTGTAGTGCGTTTTCCAACCATTGAATGGACTTACCCAACTTGGGCTGTGATGTCAGCCTCTTCCTCCCGATGAGATGTACTGACCTGCTGCTAGACAAGTACTGGATTTCTGTGAAAGAAGAGTGTCCTGCCATTCATAGGAAAGCAATGAATATTTTGCTGCAGTTTTCAACTTCTTACATGTGTGAGAAGCTTTTTCTTGTTTAACAAGAATCAACAACAAAGACAGAAATTGTCTCATTTCAGTTGAAGGTGAAATTTGTGTATACTTATCTCAAGTTTGACCCAGAGTAAAGTATTTGTGCAGCAAAAAACAAACACAGGTTTCACATGTTAGGCCCATATTTGAGTCTAATCATGTCACTTAGTAGGAACATGGTCTTGTTAAAGTCTTGTATAAAATTGCGTCTTAGGCTAAATTTTTATTCACATTGCTTTGGCTTATGGTTTTTAGTAACTTTACTATCCAACATTGTCAATAAATTTTCATGTTGTAAATAGCATTAATAAAATCAATTTACAGCCTTTATCTAAATTACATCTACCAAGCCTACCTTTAGAAAAATTAAATCCCATTTTGGCTTAAGCCAGTTGTTTAACAGAAATTAGGTTTTTAAAATTTATCAAAGAGAAAGAAACAGACTAATTTCAAGATCAGTAAGCTAAGCTTAACTACCTGTTTTTTCCAATAAATTTTGGCTAAAAAATTCATTCATTACTAAAAAGAACATCAACAATTATTTTTGAATTATTATATCTACAACTTAAGGATCACACTAGCGTACCACGAGCTGTAGATATACTAATTTTTACGCAGGGGTTCCCTGAGACTGGAAAATTATTTCAAGGGTTTTTCCAGGGTAAACAGATTGAGAAAGGCTGGTCTGGTTGCTCCAGAGATGAGTATAGTGCCAGAGTGATGGTATCTGCTGTAGATCTGTTTCAGTAGTAGGTGAATTGTAGTGTGTCGAGGTTTTCTGGGAGGCTCGATTTAATGTGGTCCTTAAAATGTTTCATATTGGTGGATATCAAAGCCAATGGGGGGTAGTCATTGAGTATGTTTTCCCCCCCTCAAGAAATCTCTTAATATTTACTTACAGATTGTTTTGTCAGTAAGGAAGGGAAACGCAATGTTAGCAGTCATTTTAAGAGGACTGGAATGCAAAATAAAGGACGTACTGCTGAAGATGGTCACGGCACTGGTCAGACTATATTTGAAGTACTGTGAGCAATTTTGGACCCTGTATCTAAGGAAAGATGTGCAAACCTTGGGAAAGGTCCGAAGGAAGATCACGAGAATAATCACGGGAATGGAAGGCTTAATGTGTGATACCAGCAGAACTAAACTCAATGAAGTTCGGAAGCACGAGGAGAGGATCTCATTGAAACCTTTGAATATAGAAAGGCCTGAATAGAGAGGACGTGGTAAGCGTTAGTAGGAGAGTCAAAGATCCATGGGCACAACCTCACAATAAAGGGATGACCTTATAGAACTGAGATGAAGAGCAATTTCTTCCACCAAAGGGTGTGAACGTCTGTGATTCACTGTCACAAAGGGGTGTGGGGGGTATGTCACTGGGTCACTTAGACGAAGTTTAAGTATGCTGATGGCACCACTGTTGTGGGCTGAATTAAAGCTGCTGACAAATCAGCAGAGAGAAGGAGATTATTGCGAGATCAAGGCAGGAGAGACAGGAGGCTGGTAGGACTGGCTGAAGCTCTCCATCACATGATGCTACTAAGGCAGGAGGTCATGAGATTGAGTTGCCTGTATTCTATAATTCCAGTTTTGAAGACATTCACAGGTGATGATTTGTGTGCACACCCTAGGCAGACGTCTCTTACTTTGACTCAGCCCAGTGCTGACCTCTGTGCGAAGGGAGTGACTTACTGGCAGAGTTTTCCCCACAGATCTCAGTACAGGAAGAGGTGGCAACTACAGAGGAAGGGGATTCACATTGTGTTGTTCTTCACAGACCAGGAGGGTGGGCCAACATGAAGAGCTGCAATCATTGGTTGCTGTCGCATTCAGGGCAATGGACAACAGCACTACAGTCCCTCATCTAGTGGCTGGTTGAAGAACACCAGAGGAAACACATGGAGAGCTTTATAAGGAAGGCACTTTGCCCCTCTTGAAGTTTCTCCCTGAAGCCTCTAAACTTCTGGAGAGGGTGTGGTTTCCAATGTAGAGGGTACTATTTGTTAGGATCTTCTGATGTTTTATAATTATCCTTTTGGACAGCATTGCCCACCTCAGTTTTGTGCACCATGACAGGGTCTCTAACAGGCTTCTCTGATTTAAGTGGTGCTGAGCTAGAGGTGGTCAGGATAAACCTGGGGTTGCTCCTGATCTTGGCTCCATCCCAGCTGAAACTAGAAAAGAAGAAGGGAGGGAAGCTGTCTCCATTTTTCAGTTTGTATCTGGTTTCCTGTGACATCCATTCCTCCTGTAGATTAAAAGGGGATTTTCTCCAAGGTGGAACAAATTCCTCATGTAACGTCAAGGTAAGATGAGCCACGCAAGCAGCCTTCGCCCTTGGCTGCCCCCAACTCTAGTAGCAGGTCTCCTAACTCTCACAGACATTGGGGCTTCCTGCCAGAAATCTTGAAGCGCTCAAGTTTGTTGAAGAGAGCAGCCTCCATTGCCTCTGCAGATCTTTAGCACTCTTCTGGACTAAACTGATGGCAGCCCTGGTGTGTTTGCTAACAAGCAAGAAAACTAAGGTTAGTTCACATCAAACACCCCAGTGCTGCTCTCAATTTAGTTCTGCAATGCCTCTGAAGGTCATAACCTCAGCCCCAGTGAAGAACTCAATCTGCTGGTAAAATGGCTTGGACTCAAGTCTGCTGAGCAAGCAAGAAGATTAAGGACAGTTAGTCATAGTCATACTTTATTGATCCCGGGGGAAATTGGTTTTTGTTACAGTTGCACCATAAATAATTAAATAGTAATAAAACCATAAATAGTTAAATAGTAATATGTAAATTATGCCAGGAAATAAGTCCAGAACCAGCCTATCGGCTCAGGGTGTCTGACCCTCCAAGGAAGGAGTTGTAAAGTTTGATGGCCACAGGCAGGAATGACTTCCTATGATGCTCTGGGTTGCATCTCAGTGGAATGAGTCTCTGGCTGAATGTACTCCTGTGCCCAACCAGTACATTATGTAGTGGATGGGAGACATTGTCCAAGATGGCATGCAACTTGGACAGCATTCTCTTTTCAGACACCACCGTCAGAGAGTCCAGTTCCATCCCCACAACATCACTGGCCTTACGAATGAGTTTGATTCTATTGGTGTCTGCTACCCTCAGCCTGCTGCCCCAGCACACAACAGCAAACATGATCGCACTGGCCACCACAGACTCGTAGAACATCTTCAGCATCGTCCGGCAGATGTTAAAGGACCTCAGTCTCCTCAGGAAATAGAGATGGCTCTGACCCTTCTTGTAGACAACCTCAGTGTTCTTTGACCAGTCCAGTTTATTGTCAATTCATATCCCCAGGTATTTGTAATCCTCCACCATATCCACACTGACCCCCTGGATGGAAACGGGTCACCGGTACCTTAGCTCTCCTCAGATCTACCACCAGCTCCTTAGTCTTTTTCACATTAAGCTGCAGATAATTCTGCTCACACCATGTGACAAAGTTTCCTACCGTAGCCCTGTACTCAGCCTCATCTCAGCCTCATCTTCACATCAGACTTGGTCCAATCCAGTTTACCAGCAGATCAAGTTCTTCACTGGGATTGAGGTTGAGGACTTTCAGTGGTGTTGGAGAATGTGGACTTCCAAGCACTGTAATTTTTTTGGCTAATCATCAGCAGGTCAAGACTGGCTAGGAATCTTGCAACAGCCGACACACCAGGAGATGTATATCAAAGATCAGTATGCTTATACACACCTACCAACAGACACTGAAGACAGCCAGCTAATCAAGACAGAAAGGGGTGCTCCACGTCCACAGAATAACACCCTGCAACTCGATACCTTTTACCCAAACGGGACAGAACAGAAACCACCTCCCTCACATGCTGAAGCCTCCTATGTGCTGTGGCATAATTCAGGTGGTTTTGCTTCTTAGCCTCCTGGGGTGCTGTTTCTGCAATCGTGTACTTTCACCACAGGGCTTGCACTGGACAAATGAGGTGTCCTTCGTGGTGATTAAGGGGGATCTGCACATAGTTATTCATGTTCTTTTCCTTCCTGCAGCTCCTGTACTGGTCCTCACCCACCTGACTGATTGTATACCTGGAGCATCTGAAGCCACCTTGGCCCACAAATCTTCAATATTTTAAACTTCCAAATCTCCTTTTACAACTGAGTCCCTGAATTCAACACCACCACCCCCCACAAGCTCCTTATCATCCTTAGGAAATCAAGACAGAACAAGCTTGTACTCCATCACAAGTATATTCAGAGCCTAGGCTACAAAGTACACTGTTTCGAGTTCTGTAAACAGCTTTTTGCGGCAGCTGGCTCTTGGAAAAGTGAATGTGGTAACCAAAGACTTTAAAAGTGTCAATCAAATAACTTCCATGACCATGGCTATGAAGATGCATCAGCTTCAAAATCTAGCTAGCATTGAGAAATTGGCATCAGCATCAATCCCCGCAACCAAATGTAAATGCTTGAGGCTTGATAGTCATCACAGTGAACTGTCCAGTGATGCTGCAACCACTGCTCTGGCTTCAGCTGAGTCCATATAGGGTTCGAGAGATGAGAGTCAACTGTGCACTCACTCCTTGCTTGACAAATTGAGTGTTCAGGTGTTTTTTCAAGGACAAAGGAGTGGACGAGATTTGATAGCTTTGAATTTCCGGACACCGCACTGTCCTTTGATTTCAATGAAACCAAATTTTAGAAGTGGGATTCAGTACACAATCCCTACTGCATTATGCCTTTAGCACATAAAACACAGTGTTGGCACGTGGCCAAGTGGTTAAGGCGTCAGTCTAGTGATCTGAAAGTCGCTAGTTCGAGACTCAGCTGAGGCAGCGTGTTGTATCCTTGAGCAAGGCACTTAACCACACATTGCTCTGCGATGACACCGGTGTCAAGCTGTATTGGCCCTAGTGCCCTTCTCTTGGACAACATCAGTGGTGTGGAGAGGGGAGACTTGCAGCATGGGCAACTGCCGGTCTTCCATACAACCTTGCCCAGGCCTGCGCCCTGGAAACATTCTAAGGCGCAAATCCATGGTCTCACGAGACTAACAATGACTATTATTGCATAAAACACAAGATGGATTTCTACCCCACCCCATGATCTTAAACATGATAATAGCTAAGGCTGGAGGATTTGTATCAAGTGAAACAACTGCTGCTGTTATACAAAATCAATAAGAGCTGTTGAAAAAGACATTCTTCACATGCATATTTCAGGCTGCAAATTTCCCAGACGATGAGATGTGATCTTAATATTTACACCAAAGGATCAATATAAAATTGTTTTGTCTCCTCTAATTTATCTGTAAAGTATCAATGTTATTTTAATGAGTATAAGTTCTCTGTTAAGCACTCCTTACTAAGGTCACTGATGTTTTAGCCATTGTTCCATTTAGTCTGCATGTTCTTTGGCTACTATTGTGCCACATGTTCAGACTCTACTACGGAAATTACAGAATATTAAAGCCTATGCACAATAGCCAACCTTAAAGAACACAGAGAATTCTGGCAAGGTTAATGGAAGTAGACTAGTATTTGTTTTGCATTAGTCTTCTAATATCCTAAAAATGCCTATTAATTACAGATTTGAAGGAGAAATAAGTTGGATATAATGCAAGTTGTGTCAATGCCTATGGAAAATAGATTATAAAGCAATCAATCAATCCACATATGATTAAAGGCAGATTGCATGATTTGTACTAATGTCACTATCATCATAAAATGTTTATTAAAAATTGCTTGCATGGCATTTTAATTCCGTATACAGTTCTTTAAATAAGTGTGTTTTCAAAAACATTAACTTCGGTACTGAAGATTTACAACTTTAGTTTCAATGACGTGACTTAAAATGTAATTTCCAAGATTCCACAAAAATGCTGTAATGTATGTTTTATTCTTTCTTTTTTTAGAAAGCAGCTTTAATGTAATTTGTTTGACAGTTGCATTGGATATATATAAAACTGGGTTCAATGCAACAACATTAGTCAAAGCAATATATCTGATCAACACAGAAGATTACATACCAAATGGACAATACAACTTTTTTAATGGAAAACTAAATTACTGTTAAGCTTTGCAGGAAAACATGAATATAGTGGTTTTCCAGGAGCAACATTTGTGCAGTGAAAGCTCTAAAGAATCCCTCCTCTATTTTCATAACCTGCTCTGTTTAAGTCTTGGACTAGAAACATTTTGGCATATTAGATTCTGGGTCACTTTTTAAAAATCTTACTATAATATCAAACTTGGTCCAAAAGTGCAAGAATATTGTTTATTCAGCTTCCGGATTCACTATTTACCTTTCACCACCTAGTCTGTAATCAAGTGAGCTCCGGATCTGTCAGCTTTCTTTACAGTACTGAAGACCGTCTAGCCACCAGGTTGGTGCTGAGAGACCAGACTAATCTCACTTCTAGACCACTCACCCTTCTGTCTTTGAACTGCAATACTCCTTTGATTTTCTGATCAGCTCCTGAGGCCAGTAGAACAATATTATCTAATAATAGAAACTAACCGGTGCTATCCCTGCAGAAGCTGGTATAATTCACATTCTCCAAATGTAAAATAGCAAAATTAATTTTGTTCATTGGCAGAGAAGCTCCAGTCTGGCATTGAAGTAAAGACTGCGTTCCCCATAGCCATTGTAATTTGACTACAGTGCAGTCAGCCCTCCTTAATTTGTAGAGAATGGAGTGATATGGACCATGCACAGGAACACGGGATTAGTTTAATTAAGCATTGTTGACTTAATTAGTTCAGAAGGGCCTTTTTATGTAATTCAGCAGTAGTTCAGCTATGTACCAATATTGCACCCAGACCTTGCAGCTGCTAACTCTATCATTTTTATTTCCTGTTTGTGCTTCAGATGATTACCTGCACAAATGAGAAAATGACTGAAGTAGCACGTTGACTCAGGCCTAGGGGGCCGGCGTCGGGCACCATAACGGACTTTCCACTTCTCCCTCTCCCTCATCGGTGTGTTCAGTACATCTACCGTGCCACTGTCTTCTAGGAGCGTGTTGACCATAGTCTTGGGAGGGCGCCCAGGGTTCATCCTCCCATGCTTGGGCTCCCATATGATGACTAGGCTGGCAGGTAGCTCGGGGTGGCGTAGACAGTGCCCAGCTAGTTGCAGTCTTCTCGCCTCGATTTTAGTGGTGAGCATCGGTAGGTCATCATAGAGCTTGACGTTCATCATGTGTTGTTGCTAACTCACTTCAGAGCCATCCGGAGCATTTGTGTATAGCAACCATTTAGAGACTTACGCATAGTCTTGGTGAGTGTCCACATCTCGCAACCATACGTGAGAATGGACTCTATGACTGCTATAAAAATCCTCTTTTTAAGCCCTCTGGTCAGGTTCAACTTCCAGATTTCCTCCATGTCATTCATAGCCCTCCACGACAGCGCCTTCCGTATCTTTATGTCCTTCTCCAAACTCATCATTCTTGACCCGAGGTACTTGTAGTCAAAGACTTTCTTGATGGTGTCATTCTTTACGGTCTTAAGCGTAACTTCGTCGCAGTTAAACGCCATGTACTCTGTCTTTTTAGTGTTTAGGTGAAGGCCAACTTTATTGCACTCAATTTCTACTTTTGTCAGTAGCTGCTGTGCTTCCTCCATCTGGTCAGAGAGCAGGACTATGTCACCTGCAAAATCGAGATCTGTGAGTGTAACTGGTCTGACCCTTTTGGTTCGCCCTGGTTTTATGGTAAAACCAAGCTTATCATAATCTTTGGTAGCTTGACGCAGAGTGTAATCAGGGACGATTATAAAGATGTAGGGTGCCAGAGTGTCTTCTTGCAGCACACCAGCTAGGAGCTCGAACACTGCTGTATCTCCTTCTGGTGATACAACTTTCGCCATGGTTTTGGTATAGCTGGGCTCTATTGCTATCAGTAGACGGTCTGACACTCCGTAAACTTTCAGGATCTTCAGCGTTTTACCTCGGTGAATGGAGTCAAAAACTTTGCGAAAATCGATGTAAGTAAGCACGGCTGGTAGGTTGTTCTTCTTGACTTCCTCGATGATTCTACGGAGAGCAAGTATTTGCATTACTGTTGTGTGCTCCTGCCAAAAACCATTCTGATTGAATCTTAGCCTAGGGTCAATGGCGGTGCGAATCCTGTTCAAGATCATCCGATTGTATAACTTTGCTAAGATGCAGGTCAAGCTGATACCGTGGTAGTTATCTGTCTTTGTAAGGGATCCAGACTTGGGGACTGGGATAATGTTTGAGAGTGACCACTGTTCTGGTTTGTCGACTTTCATCAGTGCCGTATTACATATGTCCAACAAGATGTCATCCAGGTCGCAGTTCTTCAGGACCTGGTGGTATCCCATCTGGTCCAGTGCTCCTGCCCTGCTTGAGTTCATATTTGGCCTTCTTCAGTTCCTCAATGGTGAATGGGCCATCATCGATGTCAACTTGCGTTAGTATCGTGGTTATGTCCTCTTCTTCTGTGATCGTTGGAGGGCTTCCCAGCAGGTTCTTAAAGTGGGTAAACCATGTCTGGACATGGCCTTCTGCTGTTTTACCACTTATTTGACCTGATGGGGACTTCTTCCATCTACTGATCTCATTGACTAGGTGCCATGCTTCTCCATGCTGCTTGTCTTCATTAGCAGCCTCTACCTCTCTAATCCTCTCAGCTAGTTCCTCTTCCTTCAGTCGGTCGTAGGTGGCAAAGAGATTCTTCTTTGCTGTCTTGAACTTGTCTCTTCGCTCTTCCGTTTTGCTCCTTCTGAGTTCAGCATGACAAGCATTGACCACACTTCTTGCTGAGACGACATCAGGATGTTTCGAGATCCGGCTCTTCTTGATTTGCTTCACAATAGGCAAACTCTTTGTTGCATCTGTGTAGGCGTCTATGAGCCATTGATAGCGGTCGGTGGCAATCTCTTCCTCCTCCCTTTCCAGTGGGCCGAAGTGATTTCTTACCTCCACTGTGTACTGAGCTTGAAGAACAGGTTGTGAGGAGAATGCCTTCCAGTCTACCTTCTCCTATGGCTTTCGGTTGCTGCAGACACAGTCTCACTTGCATTGACACTACTCTGTGGTCAGAACTGGCCAAGTTGAAGGTGCTGTAGGTTTCTGTGTTGATCACACAATTACGCCATTTTGTTCTTACGAGGATGTAATCGAGCTGTTTCCTGTTGATGGAGGCTCTGATTTCGTATGTCCACAGTTTACCAGCTCGCTTCTCGAATTGTGAGTTGGCGATAATGAGACTGTTCCTGGATGAAATCAACTAGATATTGTCCATTTCTATTGATAAAGTCTTGGTTTGAGTATGGAACATCTTCCAGTCCGACCTGGGCATTGAGTTCGCTGAGCACAGCCAGGAAGTTATGTGCTGGTATTGAATTGACAGCTTCGTGAAGCTTACTGTAGAAGGCCTCCACCTCCTCCTCCTCGCTGCAGTTGTGCGGGGAGTAACAGATGATGACAGAGGTCGCCGGGTTTCCGTCGAATTCTGCAGTAAGGATTCTGTCACTGATTGAGACTACGCCCCTCAGTGCCTTCTTCGTCTTGCAATTCAACATCAGCCCTACTCCACCTTGTGCTGATATTGTCATCGGCTCTCTCCATGCAGACGAGGTGATGAGGTGCATCCCCTCTACCTCTGTGAACCTTATCTCTTCGTCAGGGTGTACATGACGGTGTTCTTGGATCCCCAGGGTGGAGATCTCGTAGCTGCTTGCCTGTGATGCCAACTCTGTGCATCGAGGCAAGGGGCAGATGGTGTTTGAGTTGACGGTTGAGATGATCATTTTTACTTTACAGCGCAAAAGAGGCGCAGTTCGCTTGGCCCCCTTGTTTGACTCAACCCTCCGCGTGGGGTTTGAGGTTGCATCTTCATACTGCCTGTCTAGGCCAGGGTCTGGGCATTCCACAGAGTTCCTGAGCACTTCCGACTCTGGACGTATAGGGTTTGTTGTGTTGTCTGTCATCATAATGCCTTACAAGGCGCGAAACAAAAGACTGTGCGACGTGCCACTCCTCACACAGACAGTAGGTGGCCGTTGACTCACGAGGAGTTCATGCGCCCTTTGACAGGTTTTGTTTTTAGTCCTGCTGGGTGCCTACACACCCTCCTCCCTGGTTAACCGAAGTGCACCGGGGGTGTGCCAGTTTAGTTGCTGACAACCCGACCCGCGACAGGTAGTACTGGGCTACGTGGTATCAGTAGCAAGGCAAGGCCCTGACCTGACTATCAATGACTGAAAATGACTGAAAGGTGCGCTTAAAGCTTCCCAAAAGGAGGTCAACGTGTCTATCAAAACCTGGGAACCTCTGGCACATGACAACTCAAACTGGAAAAGTGCATTTGGGATGGTATTTAGAACCTCAAGTCCACACATCATGAGTACATAGAAACCAAAGAAAGAACACAGCTCACCATAAACAGGCATTCATCTGCTCTTCTGTGGTTCTCATAATGGCTTCCTTAGCCACCACAGAACCCATAAAACTGGAAAGCACGCAACTTAACCTCATTTGGGAGGAACCACCCAAGAAGAACAGGCAGATCTACTGCTAATAGTACATGGGGATTTGAGTATGTGTTAGGGCTAAGACATCATAGCATCACCACACGCAAGTTGTGTTCCAAGTTAAATACCATTTTGGCTTGGAAGTATACTTTCATCCTTCATCTTGGTTACAAATCTCTTTAACAATTTTGTGGAATACTTTTATCATAAGGATGGCAGCGGCTTAAGGAACATGTTCACCACTAGCTTCTTAAAGGTAATTCGGGTAAGGGCATGATGCTCTTTTCAGCAAAAAACTTCCATGAGAGTGAAAAAATCATATTTAAATGATTTTCACTTGCAGGACTATGATTTATCAAGTATCAATTCTTTTGTCTTGAAAACACTAAGTTATCCTTCTTTGTTATCATGCCAACCCCAGCCTCACAGTAATCTTGTGACAATCTGGATAAACTTCCTTCAAAGTTCAGATTTTCAGAGTACATGCATGTCACCACATACAACTCTGAGATTCTTTTTCTGCGGGCCTACTTAGCAAATCTATAGGACAGCAACTGTAAACAAACTGGGCAGATGCAGATATAAATAAATAGCAATAAACAATGAGCATGAAATAACAATATAACAGAATCCTTAAATGTGTAGCTGTCCCATTTTGTTCAAAAGCCTAATGGCTGAGGGGTAGTAACTGTTCTTGGTGCAAGTCCTGAGGCTCCTGTACCTGGCAGCAGCAGGAAAGGAGCATAGCCTGGGTGGTGAGGATCTTTGATGATGGATGTTGCTTTTTCTACGGCAACATTTTGTAAGAATTCAAAACTATTACACCCCATCTGCATTCACTATTCTCTATTTCAGATGCTATCACACCGAAATACTGGTAGATGAATATTAATGGAAAGGAAATGAGTTTACTTTTTGAAAGAATACACGTGCTTGCAACTATTTTTCAGAATCAGTTAGCCAACACCAACCACACTCAGCCAATTCCCAGTGATGATGTCTTGTGCAAATTATTTAATATAAATCAGATTATTATTGAAATTGGCACAACTGGTGCATATATTAATAAGTCATGTTTTCAAGTTGTTGAACAATATTCCTTTGTCTTACCTGATATTAGGTCAACTTCCTCAGTGGGTGGTAAGTGCCATTGTTGAGAAATGTTGTTAGCACACCTGGAAAAGAGACAAAAACTCCTTCATTTCAGTTCATGGAATTAATATTAATTTTAATTTTAGAATCAGTTACTTGCAATATCATCTCCAAGTCAAAAGTTTGTGGGTTGTTGTGTAATGGTGAGGGAGTACAACAGAGTTGCCAACTTCAGGATGATGCATTAACACTAGGTCTTGGCTACTCTTAAACAACAGCTAAAGATTTCATGGTAATACTTAAAGGTAAAAGGGAGTTAGCTTTGGAATGCAGGTCCTAATCCTTGAATCGATGCCAAGAAATAGATTGTCTGATTAATATCACATTCCTGTAAATGGAACTTTCTGCACACAATTTGACTGTTGCACAGATTACACATCAAAAATTTTGGGGAACCTGAGACTCTGAAAGGTGCTAAATGGACATTGTAGGTTATTTCTTGGCAACTTACTTAAAAAAATTGTGGTCACGTTTATCTCACTGTTAACAATAATTATTAAACTGATGGAGCAGGAACATAGGAAACTCAAGAGGTTGTAGATACTGGAACCTCTCTGTGATGAATGAAGCAGTTATAGACATTAAAAAGAAAGATGGAAGGAAAAACTGCTGTTATTTCAGATTATGTGGGCATTACAATAGTGGACTTAGTAGGTTATTGCATTTGGGTGCTATCTAGCAAGGCCAGGTGCGGTGGAAGGTGTATAAAGTGAATGGAATCAATCTTGAGACAATGTTGTTTTATAGCCCATGGATGGATTTGATCAGAAGGTTACAGGCCTCATGCATGTTTCAGGCCTCCTCAACCTAACAAAGAGTACAACAACATGCATGGCTTCATCCATCACCTTCTAACTATCCTCCTTCCCCTCACCCTGACCTTTTAATTCTGGCATCTTTCCCCTTCCTTTCCAGTCCTGAGGAAGGGTCTCGGCCTGAAACATCAACTGTTTATTCAAATCCATAGATGCTGCCTGATCTGCTGAGTTCATCCAGCATTTTGTGTGTGGGGTTTTGGATTTCCAGCATCTGGAAATCCATGCATTTTCCTCCACTCTCAACCTCTCACACCTCCTATACCTTACCCCATCTACCTGAGTGAACCCGGTAATAATCAGGATTGGAAGTTGTGAAGCAGAAATGAATAGATTCGTAGAGTGAAACTATTTCAGTTGGTTAGAAACTTTGCAGCCATGGAGTCTATTTTGTAAATTGAAGCAGTCTTTGGAAAGTTTAGACGAGGCAGAGTTTGTTAAGTGTGTCCAGGACGGATTCCTGTCACAGTATGTTGACAGGCCGACTGGGGGAATGCCATTCTAGATCTAGTATTAGGTAACGAACCGGGTCAGGTCACAAATATCTCAGTGGGTGAGCATCTGGGGGACAGTGATCACTACTCCCTGGCCTTTAGCATTATCATGGAAAAGGATAGAATCAGACAGGACAGGAAAATTTTTAACTGGGGAAGGACAAATTGAGGCTATAAGGCTAGAACTTGCAGGTGTGAATTGGGATGATGTTTTTGCAGGGAAATGTACTATGGGCATGTGGTCGATGTTTAGGGATCTCTTGCAGGATGTTAGAGATAAATTTATCCCGGTGAGGAAGATAAAGACTGGTAGGGTGAAGGAACCAAGTGAGGTGGAAAATCCAGTCAGGTGGAAGAAGGCAGCATACATGATGTTTAGGAAGCAAGGATCAGGTGGGACTATTGAGGAATAAAGGGTAGCAAGAAAGGAGCTTCAGAAGGGGCTGAGGAGAGCAAGAAGGGGGCATGAGAAGGCCTTGATGAGTAGGGTAAAGGAAAACCCCAAGACATTCTTCAAATATGTGAAGAACAAAAGGATGACAGGAGGAAAGGTAGGACCAATTAGGGATAAAGGTAGGAAGATGTGCCTGGAGGCTGTGGAAGTGAGCGAGGTCCTCAATGAATACTTCTCTTCGGTATTCACCAATGAGAGGGAACTTGATGATGGTGAGGACAATATGAGTGAGGTTGATGTTCTGGAGCATGTTAATATTAAGGGAGAGGAGGTGTTGAAGTTGTTAAAATACACTAGGACGGATAAGTCCTCGGGGCCTGACAGAATATTCTCCAGGCTGCTCCACGAGGCAAGGGGAGAGATTGCTGAGCCTCTGGCAAGGATCTTTATGTCCTCGTTGTCCATGGGAATGGTACTGGAGGATTGGAGGGAGGCGAATGTTGTCCCCTTGTTCAAAAAAGGTAGTAGGGACAGTTTGGGTAATTATAGACCAGTGAGCCTTACGTCTGTGGTGGGAAAGCTGTTGGAAAAGATTCTTAGAGATAGGATCTATGGGCATTTAGAGAATCATGGTCTGATCAGGGACAGTCAGCATGGCTTTGTGAAGGGCAGATTGTGTCTAACAAGTCTGATAGATTTCCTTGAGGAGGTGACCGGGCATATAGATGAGGGTAGTGATCTACATGGATTTTGGAAAGGCACTTTACAAGGTTCCACACGGTAGCCTTATTCAGAAAGTCAGAAGGCTTGGGATCCAAGAAAGTTTGGCCAGGTGGATTCAGAATTGGCTTGCCTGCAGAAAACAGAGGGTCATGGTGGAGGGAGTACATTCGGACTGGAGGGTTGTGACTGGTCGTGTCCCACAAGGATCAGTTCTGGGACCTCTACTTCTCACGATTGTTATTAACGACCTGGATGTGGAGGTAGAAGGGTGGCTTGGCAAGTTTGCAGACTACACAAAGGTTGGTGGTGTTGTTGATAGTGTAGAGGATCGTCAAAGATTGCAGAGAGACATTGATAGGATGCAGACATGGGCTGAGAAGTGGCAGATGGAGTTCAACCCGGAGAAGTGTGAGGTGGTACACTTTGGAAGGACAAACTCCAAGGCAGAGTACAATGTAAATGGCAGGATACTTGGTAGTATGGAGGAGCAGAGGGATTTGGGGTTACATGTCCACAGATCCCTGAAAGTTGCCTTACAGGTAGATACGGTAGTTAAGAAAGCTTATGGTGTGTAGGCTTTCATAGGTCAAGGGATAGAGTTTAAGAGTCACGAAGTAATGATGTAGCTCTATAAAACTCTCTTTAGGCTACACTTGGAGTACTGTGTCCAGTTCTGGTCGCCTCACTATAGGAAGGATGTGGAAGCATTGGAAAGGATACAGAGGAGAATTACCAGGGTGCTGCCTGGTTTATAGAGTATGCATTATGATCAGGGATTAAGGGAGCTAGGGCTTTACTCTTTGGAGAGAAGGACGATGAGAGGAGACATGATAGAGGTGTACAAGATAATAAGAGGAATAGATAGAGTGGACAGCCAGCGCCTCTTCCCCAGGGCACCACTGACTCAATACAAGGGGATATGGCTTTATATTAAGGGGTGAGAAGTTCAAGGGGGATATTAGAGGAAGGTTTTTTACTCAGAGTGGTTGGTGCGTGGAATACATTGCCTGAGTCGTTGGTGGAGGCAGATACACTAGTGAAATTTAAGAGACTACTGGGCAGATATAGGGAGGAATTTAAGCTGTGGGCGGGGGGGGGCGTTATATGCGAGGCAGGGTTTAAGGGTCGGCACAACATTGTGGGTCGAAGGGCCTGTACAGTGCTGTACTGTTCTATGTTCTATGAAATACAAGTTTAGATTTAAAATTCTCTTCTGGAAATGGAAACTGTTACAAGGTAGACAGCTGATTTCTGGCTTCTTTCCCTTTCCTTTCCAGTCCTGATGAAGGGCCTATGCCTAAAATGTCAACTGCTTATTCCTCTTAATAGATGGTGCATGAACTACTGAATTCCTCCAGCAGTGTGTGTGTTGCTCTAGAATTTCAACATCTGGGGTTGACAGAATGAGGGACTAAATGTGGAAAACTACCCTATATTCCTAAGAAAAAACCTTGCATTCATTGAACGCTTATTGAAATATCTGATGTTTAAAACTTAATTACTTTGTAAGTGCTATCATACAATGTTGGCTAATGAATGAATAGGCATGTCTTCCTTCACTGAACACAATTAATCAAGTAACTGTAGAAAGCAGAGAGCTGTAGAAAGCAAGGGAGCAGAGTGCTCCCTTCAAAGTTCTGCCACCTCCTTGCTGGCCTGATATATAATGATGATAGCACAGAGTGTCAGTTTTCCAGCAATCATTTGTTGGTACTCCACTCAAATCCAGCGCGCAATAAGTAATGGGTTGCTCTGTCACTTGGTGGCAAACTATTAATCTCCAGTCTTCTTCTCCCTTTATTTAGTCATAGTCATAGTCATAGTCATACGATATTAATCCCGGGGGAAATTGGTTTTCGTTACAGTTGCTCCATAAATAATAACTAGCAATAGAACCATAAATAGTTAAAAAGTAATATGTAAATTATGCCAGTAAATTATGAAATAAATCCAGGACCAGCCTATTGGCTCAGGATGTCTGACCCTCCAAGGGAGGAATTGTAAAGTTTGATGGCCACAGGCAGGAATGACTTCCTATGACGCTCAGTGCTGCATCTCGGTGGGATGAGTCTCTGGTTGAATGTACTCCTGTGCCCACCCAGTACATTATGTAGTGGATGGGAGACATTGACCAAGATGACATGCAACTTAGACAGCATCCTCTTTTCAGACACCACCGTGAGAGAGTCCAGTTCCATCCCCACAACATCACTGGCCTTACGAATGAGTTTGTTGATTCTGTTGGTGTCTGCTACCCTCAGCCTGCTGCCCCAGCACACAACAGCAAACATGATAGCACTGGCCACCACAGACTCGTAGAACATTATTTATTTATTTATTTCTATCACTCTTCGAACCCTTTTCTTTGTTGATAAATACCGTTAGTTACATCAGTGAAATTTTGAGCCAGCATATTTGACTTGTGCCACTTACTTTGTTTTATATTTATCCATATATATGCATTGAAGCTAAGTTTTGTAGCCTTAGCCAACACTGTTCTCCCAGCTCTTGCTCACAACAAACTTGCAACTGAGCGACTGTTAATGAACCACTTCTATTTAAGCAACAGACCTCCTTTGAATCCATCTTCAAAGCACTTTGGGGGAAACTGCTTTGGCGGAAAATGCTGGGCTGTTTAAATAGAAGGCCAGCTCAGTAGTACAGCTGCAGATGTCACATGTCAAAGGTTCCCAGGTCAGGTCCATCTGCAAGCAAAGTCATGCATCTGATATCAGAATAACTTTGAACGCATGCCATGTGGATTAATGTAATGTAAGTGTACAATAAGCAACTGCAATTAAAGTTCAGTAAAGTCATTATTCTAAACTTTAGCAAAATAACTCTAACTGGTCCAATGCAGACCACTTCACATTGTAATCATGCAGTTAACAAACTTCAGCCATGATCTTTCAAAGCACGAGCCTCATTAGAATTCAATGTTTGGGAAATGAACCAAAGCAGGTTTTGTGAGGTGGTTGCTGTTCAAGGTTCATGGACTTCAGTGGACCAGCTGCTCAGAATCTGTCATCCTTTGTTGACAGAGAAAGGGATTTTTATTTCCAAATGTATTTTAGTAGCTCTTGATGAAAAAATATGCAATCAGTTCACATACAGATTGATGAGTATCAATTGTAAAGATAATCTAGGATCAAATAATAATCCAGGGATCCGAATATCTGCTCCAGCCTTTGGGTAACATGCTGCAACATGAAGAATTGCTCTTTTTAAAATTTAAAATATAAACATTCAAAATAATCAATTTCTTTATTCGATTGTATTTGCTTGCCATTTTAATTAATAGAGTAAATGGAGTAGAAGAGCTTGAGGAATCTTTTTATAGGATTGCCCGTTGGCAGTGTGAAACATCAGTGACATATGCTGTTGAACATTAACACGTCATTGCACTGTTCATTCCTCCTAAATGAAGCATAGGTTATGGAGCTCCTTAATATTTTGGGATACTGAATCAATTGTAAAGCAGTCAGCTAATATTACCCTGAACTTGTGTTGCTCTTGAAGTTGGTGATAGTTGCCGAGACCACAATTCTCCACAGAACAAAAAGCAAAATGCACAGGCATTGATGCTGGGTCAGAAAGGGATCAGGACTCAATCAATGAATCACTGAATATGCTCTCCTTATCTCAGATAGAAAATTATGAAGTTCACAAATATCACTGCACAATAAAATGATGCAGATTAAGGAAAGCACACTGATTAATAAACGGTAATTCTCAAAGTTCAAAGTACATACATGCCACCATATACAACCCTGAAATTCATTTCCCTGTGTCATACTCTGCAAATCTGTAGACTAGTAATAGTGACAGGATGAAGGAAAGATCAACCAGAGTGCAGAAGGCAACAAACTGCAAATGCAAATTATTAATAGCAATATGGGCATCTGTTAGTCTCATGAGACCATGGATTTTCACCTGGGAGGTTTCCAGGGCACAGGCCTGGGTAAGGTTGTATGGAAGACCGGCAGTTGGCCATGCTACAAGTCTCCCCTCTCCACGCCACCGATATTGTCCAAGGGAAGGGCATTTGGACCCATACAGCTTGGCACTGGTGTCGTCACAGAGCAATGTGTGGTTAAGTGCCTTGCTCAAGGACACAACACGCTGCCTCAGTCAAGGCTCGAACTAGTGACCTTCAGGTTACTAGACGACTGCCTTAACCACTTGGCCACACGCAATAGATAACAAAAACATGAGGTAATAAGATAAAGAGTCCTTCAAGTGAGACCATTGCTTGTAGGAATATTTCAATGATGGGCAGGCGAGTGCAGCTATCCCCTTTTATTTAAGAATTCTTACATATAAACATTTCAAAAATGAGCAACAAGTTAACAGTATGAAGAACGGTTAAACTTTCTGGGCAGCTGAAAACTATTGCTTCTGGTTGTAGATAATGTAAAAAGGATTATCAGTTGTGAGTGGATCAACTAATTCTGTGTACTAGTTTGTATAATCATTTCTTGTCTGGAGGCAACACCAACGAATATGATCGATTCCTTTTGTTCCCCAATTTCTTATAACTGTTCAAATCACAAATCTGTCTTTTTCTGAGTGAACCATTATCGAGCTGTAGAATAGCAGTTTAGGAAGCCTATCAGTTTTGGAGAATAGATTTACTGAAGAACTAGTTAATTCTGCTGTCTCTGCTATCCCTGCTATCTCCACATGTAATTCTTTCTCTTTCAAGAACTACACAAGTTCCTTCAGAAGACACACACGCAAAATGCTGGAGGAACTCAGCAGCCAGGCAGCATCTATGGGAAAGACTAAAAAGTCAGCATTTCAGGCCAAGCCCCTTCATCAGGAAAGTGTAAACAGTCGACGTTTCGGGCTGAGACCCTTCATCAGGACTCATGAAGGGTCTTGGCCCAAACTGTCAACTGTCTACTCTTTTCCACAGATGCTGCCTAGCCTGCTGATTTCCTCCAGCATTTTGTGTGTGTTGTTTGAATTTCCAGCATTGGCAGATTTTCTTGTATTTGTGTTCCTTCAAAATACTTTTTTTTTCAATTATTATTCACCACTTTGCTAGGAAATGCACTTTAAACTCCACCTATTTCATTGAGCAAACAAAATATCTGCTAACATAATTCTTTTTGTTTTTTGGTTCTATTGCAATGGAAACATACCTGTTTCTTTCTCTACCTAAATCCGTCATTTTTGAAACACTTCCATCCTCAAGCTTTTGTTCCCTAATGAAAAGTCCAACTTTTCCAACCTCTCCAGAAACCTGCATTTTGTAAACTGGAATGAGTCTTACAAATTGTTTCTGCTGTATTTCTCAGACATTTACTCCCTCCTCTAGTTCCTGCTGTGTGTACCTTCAACAGAATAGACAGCGGAAATTCACCAGTGCTTCATCAACATAATCTCTCAAAACCAAATGCCTCTACACATACTGCCTCTGTTATCCTTTATCCTTTACACTCTGCCATCTACATAAAACTAGTTCCAAAATGGCAATAGCAAAGCTGTTGCCAGATGACCAGTAACAAAGGACTCAGACATCCAGTGAAGAAACGTCCGTTCACTACTCACAGGCAACCCGGTCACTCACAAGTGACAGTAGTTGCAGTGTATCTGCAGTAGTTGTAGAGAGCCTGCAGTGCTGAGTTTGCCCTGATTTGCACTTGGTAACCATGCATTCTTTAACAGGACATAGAACCGTACAGCAGAGGAACAGGCACTTTGGACCACCATGTCTATGCTGACCATAATGATAAACTAAACCCAATCCTATCTATCTGCAGATTCTCTGGATCCCTCTGTTCCCTGCCTGTTCATATGTTTGTTTAAATCCCTCTTAAAAGTTGCTATCATATCTTCTACTACCACTCCTCTAGCAGTGTGTTCCTACCATTCTATGGAAAAACAATTGCCTCGCAAATTCATTTTAAACATTTCCCTTCTCATCTTAAATCCTTGCTTTCTAGCATTTGACGTTTTCACCCTGAGGAAAATTCTCCGACTACCCAATCTATCCATGCCTCTCAGAACAATCACTGACAAGAATGTGCATTATGGTCCAAGTGCTGAGAAAGAAAGCAAGACGCTGAAGCCGATCGAGGGTCCACGGGCTTTTAATTTAATAGAAATAAAGGGAAAACAATAAATGCAAGCCTAACAGAGCCTTTAACTAGAACTTTGAAACTAAATCTAATGCCAATACAGTGGCTCAGCAGTAGTAGCTTAATACTAAATAAGTATCATTCCTTAACAGTGCCAGCCTAAATGGTAGTCTTCCTTCCCGGAATCAGGACAACAGTAAGCAGAGAACATTGGTGTTCCTCTGCTTTTGGTCAAGTCTCAACATGGTGGAAAAGAGAGGAAGGCACTTTATACCATTACATTACAAACACTGATTGGTTGGAACATCATACTCAGTATAATTGCTGAACCTATTCTTAACCTGCCTCCAAAAGTACGAAACCCCCTGTGAGTGTCACAGCTCCTCCCCCGCACCACCCCAGATGCAGCTCTCAATATGCCAGAGACCTGTGCCTACAAGAAGTCCCAGATGAGAGTCTTGTCAGGATGTCATGCACTCAAACCCAAGAACATGCCTCAGGGCCATATCCCTTCCAATCCATGAGATACTGAACCCTGCACTGCACCCGGTGAGATGCCAGGAGGTGCCACACAGTACAGACAAGAGATCCATCCTATAAAGCAGAGGGCAGCAGGACTAGAGCCAAGGAGGTAATCTCTGGCTAGAGCTGGGAAACATGGAACACTGGGTGGATCTTCACTGAGGTTATTTCAGGCAATCTCTGCCCAAACCAGTTGGGAGCTTCAGGACATGTGTTTGGAAGAGACGAGGCAGCAGAGGGTTCTCTTCAGCTCTTGATTCACACTCCCAGTCTGGCCATTAGATTGGGGGTGGAAGTTAGACGAGAGGCTGGTTGTGGCTCCAACAAGGGAACAAAAGGCCTTCCAAAAATGGGACATGAACTGTGGTCCTTGAATAGACGGGATTCAAGATCCCGGAGGGTTTAAAGCAAATAGAAAATGGGGTCCCGGTGGGGTAGCCTTGCAGCCTGAACACATGTTGTGCCATCAGGGTGGTCATATCATGAGACAATGGAAGCTTAGGGAGAGCAATGAAGTGGACAGCCTTGGAGAATTGATCCACTACCACCAGAATTGTAGTGTTTCCATCGGACAGGAACAGACCAGTGATGAAAACCACTGAGAGGTGGGACCAGCGGCAGTGAGGCACAGGCGTGGACAGAGCAGACCCACAGGGCGCTAACATGATGTCTTGTTCTGGGCAAAAGTGGAACAGATAGAGACAAAATCATGGACATCCTGGGACATAACTGGCCTCCAAAATTATCCTTTCATATAATCCAGAATCAGTTGAATTCCTGGCTCTCCAACAGGCTGAGAGAAGTGATCCCTTTCCAATACTTTGCACTTCACCGTGGCAGAGACAAAGAGCCCGATGAGACCTCCCCACCTGGGCCTGGATCTGTCTGTTGGACAGTCCCCACTTCTGCCTCTTTTCCCCAAAACACCAAAGGCACATTGGCCTTCAGTAACCAAAACAGTGAGTACAGGAGGTAGAAGGTTATGTTTAAGTTGTATTAGATGTTGGTGAGGCCTAATTTAGAGTATTGTATGCAGTTCTGGTCACCTACCTATAAGAAAGATGTAGACAAGGTTGAAAGAGTACAGAGAAAATCTGCAAGGATATTGCCAGGGCTGGAGGACCCAAATTATAAGAAAATGTTAAACAGGTTAGGACTTTATTCTTTGGAACATGGAAGATTGAGGGGAGATTTGATAGAGGTATACAAATTTAAAAGAGACATAGAGTAAATGCAAGCAGGCTTTTTCTACTGAGGTTGGGTGGGACTACAATCAGAGCTCATGGGTTAAGGGTGAAAGGTGAAAAGTTTAAGGGTCACATTAGGGGAAACTTCTTCACTCAGAGGGTTGAGAGAGTGTGGAATACGTGTGCAAGTGGTGCAGGTGAGCTTGATTTCAATACTTAAGAGAGGTTTGGAAGTTAGGGGTGTGGAAGTCTATGGTCCTGGTGTAGGTCGTTGGAGTAGGTAGTTTAAATGATTCAGCACTGACTGGATAGGCCAAAGGACCTGTTTCTGTGCTGTACTTTTCTGTGACTATGACTCCATGACTATGCTATACATGTGGTTTAGATGAAAATGCAGGTAATGTGATTAGTAAGGTTGCAGATAATATTGATATTGGTGGAATTGTGGATAGTGAAAGAGGTCGTCAAAGGATACTGCAGGATATGGAGTAGGTGGAAATGTACTGTAGGTAGAGAAATGGCAGGTGGAATTTAATCTGAACAAGTCTAAGGTGATGCATTTCGGAAGGATAAAGGTAAAAGAAAACTTGTGAGCAGTGATGTACAGAAGGATCCTGGGATAACAATCCATAGTTCCCTGAAAGTAGTAACTCAAATGTATGAAGTGATAAGCAAGGTATACAACATGTTTTGTCGGTCAAGGTATTGACTGTAAAAGTTGCAAAGTCATGTTGCAGCTGTATAAAATTGTAATTAGGCCAGATTTGGTACATTTCTGATGACCACACTATAGGAAGAATGTGAAGGCCTTGGAGAAGCTACAGAACAGGTTCTCCAGAATGTTAACACGAGGAATTCTGCAGATGCTGGAAATTCAAGCAACACACATCAAAGTTGCTGGTGAATGCAGCAGGCCAGGCAGCATCTCTAGGAAGAGGTACAGTCGACGTTTCAGGCCGAGACCCTTCGTCAGGACTAACTGAAGGAAGAGCTGGTAAGAGATTTGAAAGTGGGAGGGGGAGGGGGTGATCCAAAATGATAGGAGAAGACAGGAGGGGGAGGGATGGAGCCAAGAGCTGGACAGGTGGTTGGCAAAAGGGATATGAGAGGATCATTGGCAAAAGATCCTCTCATATGATCCTCCCATGATCCTCTCATATCCCTTTTGCCAATCACCTGTCCAGCTCTTGGCTCCATCCCTCCGCCTCCTGTCTTCTCCTATCATTTTGGATCTCCTCCTCCCCCTCCCACTTTTAAAAGTCTCACCAGCTCTTCCTTCAGTTAGTCCTGACGAAGGGTCTCGGCCCGAAACGTCGACAGTACCTCTTCCTAGAGATGCTGCCTGGCCTGCTGCGTTCACCAGCAACTTTGATGTGTGTTGCTTGTCTCCAGAATGCTGACTGGATTAGAGTGCACAAGCTATAAACAGAGGTTGGATTGTTACTATGGAGTTTCAGAGCCTGATGGATCACCTAATAATTGGGGATAAGATTGTAGATATAAACATTAAAGAATGATTTTCTTTCAGCTTTTACTGAGGGGAAACTAGATAACATTTAACCTTTAGAGCCTATCCATTTTTACTTCTCTCTAGGCTACTTTCTGAATATTGGAAGAAGTTTGTTTACTAGTTACTAAGGGATTAACTTCGTCCTGCAAAGGCTGTCCTCAAATGTTTGATCTTCTGGGAGATCAGATTGGCCTCACCTTAATTTCAGAGGCTGGGAGTTGATCAATACGTTGGCCTTTCCAAACACCTTTGAAGATGCCATTGTTAGAGACGCCAACAAAAAAAAATGACAGGTAAAGACATTGCTGTACATTAATTCACTTTTTGGTTTGTTTGTAAAATGGAACCAGATAGTTGAAAAAATCAAGAGTTAAGAGACACTGAATGGTAATTCTAAAGACCAACAAGCCTTGCATTTTAATGTCTAATCCCGTGTCAAACATAAAGGACTATGAATTTTAACTGCTGTGCAGTGTGCTGCCTCTATTTAAATTCAGCTAACTCACTCGCATACAAATGATGGATGAGTGGTATAATGTGTATTGAGCAAGTCTAGATTCCTGGCAATGTAAAACTACCTTTTCAGGATTACCGGAGTTTCTGCTTTATTTCAACAATTTTAGCTCCAAATGGTGGAAATGCTGGATTGTATCTGCTCTTTCTTTGCTGGCACTCTGTTCAATTTCAGTACAAAGACTTAGAAATTTGAACACTAATATTTAACAATATAGCAGAGGTCATGTTGCATAAACTTCTGTGTATTATAGTAGGATTAATTTTACAGTTCATGTAATAATTTGCCAATATATTCTAAACTGTGTTAAAATGAATCAGTTTTCAACAGTGTAAATTGAGGGAAACTGAATGAATTTCCACAAATCTATACATTTCCAACATTAAAATATCTAAGATTTCCCTGTGTTTTTCCATGCAACTTGCCTTCATACAAATTTTGATCAAATGCTGCAAATAAAATGATAATATTGCTTATTTGCATTTCAGTTGTGTCAAATCTGAATAATATTTGATGAATGTATGCACAATTCTGTGTTACCTGGTTACAAAACCAACTTCTGCTTGGGTTACGTTCAGTATGTTCTTCCTAACACTCATGCCTGCATATGTACACATCTATTGGTATGCAAATGCAAATACAGATACCCACAAATAACTCTGCATTTTGAAAGTAGAAAGTTATGAAATATATACAAGAATGCCAAAGCAGTTTTTAGGACCAACTTCTTTTAATGACCATAAAAATCATTTTTAAGTATTTATAATAGATGCACTTTCTTAATTCTGTAATTTGCTTCCTCTATAAAACATGCTCCACTCAGATGTAAGATGTAATTCAATTTTAATTACTCCCACGTTTCCCAGAAGGTGATTGTTTTATATCAAAATGCCTTTGTAAGCAGAACCTGTGAAAGAGACCCTGACTCTTGCACCTGAAAGCTTACACCAGAAATGTTTGGGACTTTGTTACAGTAACCGTACTTCAGTTCTTTGCAGTCCAGCGGTGTTCAATCAACTTACTCTGAGCTGCAACTGAAACTGTGTGTAATGAAGGGCTGGGTCGCAGCAGGAGCAGATTTTTGGCATTGTGAGCTAGTTTATCTTCAGTTGTGGATTTCAGCCAAATAATAAACACGTAGAACTGAAGAAAGTATCAAATGTAACTGAGGAATATTTATGATCTCTTCACTGTTGTTAAGAATAGTTTCTTAAGAAATGGGATAATACTGTAGAAAGATATTTCAAATTCCTCTCATATATCACACATACATAAAATCATAATATACTTTACCCTACTAATAAACTACATTAAAGTTTGGTTTTATCAATACAAGGTAAATATTGTGGTCATTCAAAACTGTGTGACTTTTTTAAAATCAAGAAAATGCAAAAAAAATAAATAAACCCTCAAGGTCAAATGAAGCAAATTGCTTTGCTGCATTTCCTGAATTCACATAACTTTTAGAACAGTGGTTGGAACAAACATTTGCCTTTCTCAGCAAAAATTCTCTGAACTAAATTTCTCCAATTTGTGATATTGATTTGTTTTTTCCCCAGCAAATTTCATACTTCATGGCTGAAATCAAGAAAATGTAAAATACATACAATAAAATTATTTTAATTCATGAAGAACTATCTTATGTTCAACCATGGTATTGAGATTATAAGTGGTTAGACAGTTTTTTCCACCAATCATTCAGCTGCCCAAGCCGGTCATTGAGGTTACCTGCAATACAATTAACCAAAATAGGTACAGCAAGAAGTTAGAAAATGTATTTTCATGTTGGTTCACTACGCCTGTTCTGATCATCATGCAACAACTCAAGTGCTAGTCGCATGAGAATGAAGATATGCAAGTGGAACAGCCCTTCACCCACATTGTTGTGTCGAACCAAATAAATCAGTAATCAAATGGCTATCTAAACTACACTCTTCTGCCTACACAATGTCCATATTCTTCCATTTTCCTCACATTCATGTGTTTATCTAAATGCCGCTTAAACGTCCTAAATGTTTCAGCAATACCACCACCCCAGGTAGCACATTGCAGGCATCTGCTACTCTGTCAAATTAGCCCCTCTCACCCTCAATGCATGCCCTCTGGTATTAGAGATTTCAACCCTGCTAAAAGAAGATACTATACTCTCTGTCTACTCTATTCATGCTTCTCAAATCTTATAAACCTTTATCCCCTTAGCCTCCACTCCTCCAGGAAAATCAATCCAAGTTTGTCCAATCTCTTGTTATAGCACATGCCCTCTACTCCTGGCAAGCAATATCCTGGTAAACATCTTCTGCACCCTCTTCAAAGCTTTAACATCTTTCCTATAAAGGTGTGACCAGAACTATATGCAATACTCCAGAAGCAGCCTAACTAGAGCTTTATAAAATCCCAACATTACTTTCTGAATTTTGAAATCAAAACCTGACCAATAAAGGCAAGCATGTCATACGCTTTCTTTGCCACCCTATCAACTTGAGTAGCTGCTTTCAGGAGTTGTGAACTTGGACTCCAAAATCCCCATTCATCAAAGCTGTTAAGTGTCATGCCCTTAAAAGTGTACTGTCTCTCTACATTTGTCCTCTTTACATGTGCAACACTTCACATTTGGTCAGGTTAAATCCCATCTGCCATTTGTTCCACCCATATCAGCTAATGATCTATATCATCTTGTATTCTTTGTCAGTCTTCTATGTTATCCACAACACTACCAATCTTAGTACCTTTTGCAAATTTACTAACCCACCAATCTACATTTTCATCCAGGTCATATATACTGTATATGCATCACAAAGAACAAAGGTCCTAGTACATATCTCTGCAGATTACCACTAACCACAGCCCTTCAGCTAAAATAAGTCCCTTGGATCACTATCCTCTGTCTTCTATGGGCAAGACAGTTCTGAATCTAAATGGTTGCTACACCATTAATTCCATGCATCTTAATCTTCTGGATGAGCCTCCCACAAGGGTCCTTGTCAAATGTCCTACTAAAATCCATGTCACCAATATCTTCAGCTCTACCTTCATCACTTCATCAAAGAACTCAAGGAACTAGGAGATATCATGCCCCCCACAAAGCCATGCTGGCTCTCCCTAATTAGGCCATGGTTTTCCAAATGCTCATAAATCCTAACCCTAAGAATTCTCTCTTGCAACTTCCCTAACATTGACCTGCGACACACTGGTCCATGATTCCTGAATAATGAAACAACATTAGCTACATGCCAGTGCTCTGGGACCTCACCTGTGGCTAGAGAGGACATGAAGATACTGGTCAAGGCTCCAACAGTCTCTTCTCTTGCCTCTCTCAATAACCTGGGGTATATCCCATCAGGCCCTGAAGACTTATCCACCTTAACGCTCTTTAAGAGACCATACACTACTTCCTCCTTTACTTCAAAATGCCCTAGTATATCAGTACACTTGGCACTGATCTCCCTAACCTCCACATCTTTCTGATTGGTAAATACTGATGTAAAGTACTCATTAAGGACCTCAGCCACATCCTTTGTATCCAAACAAATGTTCACCCCCTTTTTATCCTTGAGTGGTCTTACCATTTGCCTGGTTGTGCTCTTGCTCTTGATGTATGTATAGAATGCCTTGGAATTCTCTTTAATCCTACTTGCTAGGGACTTTTCATGCCCCCTCCTTGCTTTCCCAATTTCCTTCCTGAGTTCTCTTCTGATTTCTTTATAATCTTCCAGGGCTTTGTTTGCTTCTAGTTTCTTAAGCTTTACATGTTTTTCCTTTTTCTTCCCGACTAAATTCATCACCTTTCCCAACATCCAAGGTTCTTTTGTCTTGGCATTCTTGTCATTCTTTCTGACCAGTACATACAGAACTCTGCAAAAGTTTTAGGCACGTGTATATAGCTAAGGTGTCTCAGACTTTTGCACAGTATTGTCGTAATTTTATGTGATGCACAGTACTACTGCAAAAAAAAAACAAATTTCACAACATATGTGAATGATGATAAAACTGATTCTGATATGGGTCTCTATGTGGACTGAGAGTGGGTAGGCGCAGGGAGAGGGGAATCATGTTTGGGAAAAGGGGAAGGGAGAAGGGAGGGAGCAAGAAGCAACAGAGAGACATTCTATATTGATCAATAAACCAGTTCTTCGGAATCAAATGACCTTGCCTGGTGTCTCAGGGTTGGGTGTGTCACCCTGGCTCTCCTTCTCCGCCACCTGTCCTACACCCCTCCTGCGCCACTTCACCCTTGCCATTCCCAACATCCTTTGCTCCTGCCAGACTTCCAAATTTGTTTTCTGTTCCACATTGACAAATATAGTTCATTAAAGTATTAGATACCCTTCCTATACACTGTGCAACTGGTCTTTAAACACCTTCCTCATATCAGATATGGACTTGCCCAAAAACAGCTGTTCCCAACTAACTTTCCCTAGTTCCTGCATAATACTTAATCCGCACTGCTGCAATTTAATGCTCTCCCACAAGGTCCATGCTTATCCTTGTCTAGAGCCATTTTAAAACTTCAGGAGTTGTGGTCACTGTCTGAACTATTGATCCACCGAGTTCCATCATCTGGACAGGCTCATTGCACAACAGCAAATCCAGTACAGCCCCTCCTCTTGTTGGACTATCTACATGTTGATTTAAGAAATCCTCCTGGATGCACCTCCTGCATGAAGAATGTCCCAGTTTGTATCAGGGAAGCTGAAGTCCCCCCAGTGGCAATAACCATATTGGTTTTACACCTTTCCTTAATCTGTGTGAATATCTGTTCATCAGTGTCCGAGTGGCTATTGTGGGGTCTATAGTGAGATTACACCCTTCCCATCTTCAAGTTCTACCTCCAATAGACGTAATGGACGAGCCCACCGTTATGTCCTCTGAATGTAACTGTGGTACTGTCTCTGATTATTAGTGCAACTCGCTCACCTCTTTTACCTCCCTATCTTTTCTGAAAGATCAAAACACTGGGGCATTAGACACACATTCCTGCCCCTCTCCCAACCAAATCTCTGTAATTGGCCATAACATTGTACTTCCATGTACTGATCCATGCCCAAAGTTCCACACCTTTACCCATAGTACCCCTAGCATTAAAATACACACACGTCAAACTATCCAACCAATTGCATCTATTGCTAAGCTCCTGCCTGTTTTTACTGGCCCTTACATCTACCCTCTTCATCCCTTCTTTCTGACCTGGTGCTTTGGTTCCCCATTCCCCTGCCAAACAAGTTTAAACCCTCCCAAGTAGCACTCGTGAACCTCCCAGCCAGGATATAGTTTCCTCTCCAATTGAGGTGCTACTTGTCCCTCTTGTACAGGTCACCTCTGCCCCAGAAAAGTTCCAATGATCTGAGAACCTGAAGCCCTTTCCCCTGCACCACTTCCTCAGCCACTCACCATCCTATTCCTGCCCTGACGAGCACGTGGCACAGGGAATAACCTAGAGATTATCTCCATGGGGGTCCTGCTCTTCAACCTCTTTCCCAACTCCTTGTACATACAGCGCAGGACCTCTTCACCCTTTCTACCCATGTCATTGGTGCCAATGGGCACCATGACCACTAGCTGTTCACCCTCCCTCTTGAGAATATTCTACAGCCGCTCTACGATATCCTGGATCCTAGCACCTGGGAGGCAACACAGCATCCTGACTTCCATTTCATGGCTACAGAATCTCCTGTCCTCCCCCCAACTGCAGAGTCTCCCATCACTATAACTCTGTTTGAATTTTCCCTTCACCAATGAGATTTTAAGCCTCCTGCATTGTCCTGAGACACCTTGTCAGTCAGGAGCTGATGTTTAGGTGCACTTCCCACAGACGTAGTCAGAAGACTGGTCGCTACGCTGCAATCCCACATCTTACAGGAGAAACATTCCACAGTGTTAACTACCGTCCTGTCTACACTTGTTACACCTTTGGCTCTAACTTGTATAAGACAAAAGATCTGCCAGCAAGGTATAAAATTGGAAAGTTAATCAGCATTCATTAAGTATTGAGTATCTGAAGGATTTTTATGTGACTCATAAATCAACACAACATCAAGAAGTTGTAGGCTGCAAGCTGAACCTACCGTGGTAAACATCAATATGAAAAGAAAGTGATATCTCAATAAAACTATTGAAAGCAGCAACAAAGTTCATCAGTTGTTGGAGTCTTCTGTTGAAAGGACGATTGCAATTAGGCCAACAGGATGAAATTAAGCACAAATCACAACACCAACAAGAAAATTCTCATCTAATCTACAGACAAAAAATTTAAAATGGACTAGTATACCACAGGAATCATGATGCAAATTTAAATTAGTTACATTTGCCTCTACATGGACGATATCCTTCCGTTCCCTACTTGTTCATGTACCTGTCCAAATGTCCCTTAAAATTTGCTATTGTATCTTCTTCCACCATATCCACTGGCAGTGCATTTCAGCTCCTGGCACTTTGTTGTTCTTAAGCCATTCCTGTGTAGCTTCGGCTTTATGCTTGGGGTCATTTTCTTGCTGGAAAACAAATCTTCTCCCAAGACCAAGTTCTCTTGCATAGTGCATCGAGTTTTCCTCCAGGATTTCCCTGTATTTTGCTGCATTCATCTTAACCTCCACCTTCACAAGCCTTTCAGGGCCTGCTGCAGTGAAGCATCCTCACGGTAAGATGCAGCCACCATCATGCTTCATGTTAGGGATGGCGTATTTTTGATGATGTCCACTGTTTGGCTTACACCAAACATAGCATTTAGTTAATTTATATAACTTTGTAGAGATCTGTTTTCACTTTGACAAGAAAGAGTCTCTTTCTGCTGTTCAATGTCAAAAAAGCCAAATTATATCCATTGTGATTCAATGTTGTAAAACAATAAAACATGAAAGGGGGCTGAATACTTTTTATAGGCACTGTATTTCCTGATGATAACATTTCATCAATGTTACTTCATTAGAATTTGGTGGCCTTCCTGAGCTACATTTAATATTCTGATTTATAAAGTACACAATAGTTTCATTATAGCAATCAATGACATGTCGGATGTTGCGTTTTATTATTGATAGTCAGAAAATCTATATAACAAATCATTTAGCACAGCACTTTAGAATTCTCTTTCCATATTGTTTTGTTAGATATTAATTTCCATTACTTGCATCCATTAAGATGTTTCTTTCACAGTTTATGCAGAGTATTTCTGGACTTAATTAAAGTGTTAAATGTAAAATTAACATAACTACCAATATATTGAACACTGGACACCAGCTATCATTAATGTTATTATGAATTTATCAGAAAATTGAGTAGAAATGATTAGTGTTATTTTCCTAGAATCTGTGAAAATATCCTTCCATTGATATCTGAAAAATAGTCATCCCTCACTCCCAAGGATCAGTATTTATGATAAACCAAAAAGCACAATAATAAAGAGACAGCAAGCAATCTAAATGTTGTTTTAGATCAATCCACAAATTGAGTTTAAGAATTCTTCTCTGAACTGAATTTTGTAAAGTACACTCTAGTTTCATATTACCACAGTAACTCACTAGACTGTTCGTAGACAATGCACAACTTAATGTTACTGGTTGAGGTACAGCTTGGAACAATTTCCAGATCCTGCTGGTCAGGGTGATGCCAATGAATTGATTCCATCTTGCATGCATGCCATTTGACCTCTAACTTTACTCATACAAGCAACGTTCTCATTATATAGGATGATTTCTTTCCTTCTTTTCCTCTTTTTATAACGTTTTTGTCATGGCCGTTTTATGCCTCCCTTTCTGCATAGATAATTATATATTTGTATCATTGTTCTGTAATTCTGCTGCAATATCACTGTGAAAGCACACGGACATTCAGTAATTTTGCTAATCCCACAAGCCTTGTCAATCCCATACCAAACCTAAAAATCAGACAGATACAAAAATAAACTCTATATGACAGTGACAATGAAAGATTCAGAAAGGTTTCCTTTGAAAATACAGTCTTCAGGACAACAGATAGAACATCAGTGTGATTTGTCTGAGTGTGTATATGCATTGTTAATAAGCATGTATTGAGTATATCTCTGCCATCAAATCCTGGTCAAGAAAAATCAGCTTCACCATTGCAACATCATTCTGCATATCCACTGAATTGCTCAGGGTGATGCCAAAGTGTCTTCGCTGATTAAAAGGAAAGAACTGGAAAGTACTCATAAAATAATCAATATAAAGCCAAGAAGCCAATGACTGTCATCCGTCAGCTTGTACTCCTGCCCTACCCCCATTTGCTTACTCTTGCTCTTCCTCCTTCCCTTCCTGTCCTGATGAAAGACCTCAGCCCGAAACCTTTGACTGCTTATTCCTCCACATAGATTCCGCCTGACCTGCTGAGTTCCTCCAGCATTCCGTGTATGTTGCTGCAGTCAAGGTAATTAATGGGATAAGCGATGTGTTCATAGAGGCACACAGCCAAGATACAGGAACTTTAATCCATTTAGTCCACACCTACCATCAAATACCTGCCTACACAATTTTATTCTCCCTGAAATCCCATCAGTTCTGGCAGATTTCACCACTCACCTACATATTGGTAGCAACTTACAATTGCAAATTAACTTACTAACCTATGTATATTTGGGATTTTGGAGGCAACTCGAGCATATAGGTCCCACACAGACAGCACTGGAGATCAGTACTGAACGTGGGTCACTGGAGCAGTGAGACATCAGCTTTGTAGGCTATGCATCTGTGAAGAATGCACATAACACTAAAGAGCTGAAGCTACGCTTATTTTTTTGCTTCAAGATCTTTCCACTTCCAAGTGGGAATAGTTCTGCTGAACTGACGTTATCTCCCAAATTTAAGATATACTGTAAGTAAATATTAGTAACTTCCAGGATCAACCATCAACTATAATTGCACCTTCCAACTTATTTCAAAAACTCATTGGAAAGGCTAGCTGTCAGTATTAGTGACATTAATTTATATTAAGTTAATTTTCCTTGATATAGATGCCAATTTTTATTTAAAAATGTGCATCAGAGATAGATATTTAAGAAGTCGCGTTCTGATTCCTGGAAATGTTAGGTGATTGACAGCAGCAATGTAGAATTCATCTATTAGCCAGTAAAGCATCAGCTTATTAGAATAAAAAAATTGGTAAAAAAAATGCTCCAGAGCTAAGCTGTTTATTTTAAATGAGATGGCTCCACTGCTCATCAAGGAATGTTATGTGAACACGCTAAATATGCATGACCTATTATTGATCATGATAATTTCTAGGCTTTTATCCTGGTAGTTAGACATTTAATTTGATAACATTTTTGGCCTGTTTAATAATCAGCAAATGGGATATAATTTCAGAGGACAACCATACTGTTTGTCCCAAAGTTTTCTTCAATATTCAGCTTTCAATCATGTTGGAACAATCACCAGCATGATAACAAGTATCCTCGTTCACATTCTTTCTTATTTATTATTGCCTCAGTATATGATATGAGTGAGCCATTTCCATCTTAATCATACCATTGCTCAACCTCAAATGTATAACACAACTTGGCAGATTAACTGAAAGCAGGCAGCTTATGTCAAAAATACCGGACTTCCTAAACTCTGCCTGCCCTTTGCAAATGTCAGCGAGTTAGCTTATCATATATATTAAAATAATGCAGAGAGCAAAAAGAGAATTTATCATAGCTGTTCCCTTATTACTGTTGCCACAGATTGCTGTTGTGTTTGAATGTTGGAAAATAATACCTTCAATTCAAAACCAGATTGATTTTATTTTATGCACTTACCTCCAAACTTATGATATTAATATGAACACTGTACAACAGCCTAAGAAGTTACAATCAGGGTGTGATTTCTACAGGCTGTTTATATGTTTTCAGACATACTTAGGAGTTACAAAGATCTCTTTATTTCATTTTTGAAGAACATTAATAGATAGTGCTTTCATGAGATTTTGTGACTTACAAGCACACACGCAGTAGTCACTTGTGGCAACTGAGTGTATGTTCATGGTCTTCTGCTTTGGTAGTCCATCCACTTCAAGGTTCAAAGAGCTGTGCATTCAGCGATGCTCTTCTGCACACACCACTGTTGTAACTGTTGTTACTGTCACTTTCCTGTCAGTGTGAACCAGACTAGCCATTCCCTTTGAATCTCTCCAATTAAGACATTGTCACCACAGAACTGCCACTCATTGGATGGTTTTTATTTTTCACACCATTGTCTATAACCTCTAGAGACTGTTGTGTGTGAAAATCCCATGGAGATCAACAGTTTCTGAGATATTCAAACCACCTCGTCTGACACCAACGATCACTCCACGGGCTAAAGTCACTTAGATCACATTTCTTCCCCATTCTGATGTTTGGTCTGAACAACAACTGAACCTCTTGACCATGTATGTATGCTTATATGCATTGAGTTTCTGCCACTTGATTTACTGATTAGCAGTTAGGGCAGTTGAGTGCTCCATTTGCAGTATGTGGGAAGTCAGGACGAGCACAATTGTCCCTGATGACTACACCCATAAAACGTGCATCCAGCTGCAGCTCCTGACAAACCGAGTTAGGGAACTGGAGCTGGAGCTGGATGAACTTGGGATCATTTGTGAGGCAGAGGCAGAAATAGACAGGAGTTTCAGGGAGATAGTCACCCCTAAAAGTCACGAGGCAGGTAGCTGGGTGACTGTCAGGAAGGGGAATAGACAGAATGAGCAGAGCACCCCTGTGGCTGTTCCCATCAATAATAAGTATACTGTTTTTGATACCGTTGGTGGGAACGACCTACCAGGGACAAGTTGCAGTGGTTGCGTCTCTGGCACCGAGACTGGACCCTCAGCTCAGAAGGGAAGGAGGGAAAAGAGGAGAGCAGTAGTGATAGGGGAGTCAATAGTTAGGGGCACAGATAAGAGGTTCTGTGGGAGAAATCGAGAATCCCGAATGGTCTGTTGCCTCGCTGGTGCCAGGGTCCGCGATATCTCAGATTGAGTTCTCAGTATTCTCAAGAGGGAGGGTGAGCAGCCAGATGTCGTGGTCCATGTAGGGACCAATGATGTGGATAGGATGAACGAGGAGGTCCTGCAAAAAAAGTTTAGGGAGTTAGGTGCAAAGTTGAAGGACAGGACTTACAAGGTTGCAATCTCAGGATTGCTACCCGTGCCATGTGCTAGTGAGGCTAGAAGTAGGAAGATAATGCTGCCAAATACGTGGCTAAGGAGTTGGTGCAGGAGGGAGGGCTTCATGTTTCTGGACCATAGGGCCTTATTCCAGGAAAGGTGGGACCTGTTCCGATGGAATGAGTTGCACCTGAACTGAAGGCGACTAACATTCTTGCGGGAAGGTTTGCTAGTGCTACTCCAGGGGGCTTAAGCTAGATTTGCAGGGGGAGTGGAACCAGAGTGTTAGAGCAGAGAGTGAGGTGGAGGAGGATAAAGGTCATGCAAGAACTGCAAGTATAGTGCATGGAGTAAAGCCAGATCTAACATATAAAGAGGCTTTGAGGAAAGAGAAGCAGAATAAAGGGTGTAAAGGTAGTAATGTAGAAGGGCTAAAGTGTGTGTACTTCAGTGCAAGAAGCATCAGGAACAAAGATGATGAAATGAGAGTTTGGATACATACATGGAATGATGATGTAGTGGCCATTACAGAGACTTGGCTGGCACCAGGGCAGGAATGGATTCTCAATATTCCTGGATTTTAGTGCTTTAAAAGGGATATAGAGGGGGGAAAAGGGGAGGAGGGGTGGCATTACTGGTGAGGGATACTATTACAGCTGCAGAAAGGCTGGGTAATGCAGCAGGATCCTCTTTTGAGTCAGTATGGGTGGAAGTCAGGAACAGGAAGGGAGCAGTTACTCTATTAGGAGGATTCTGTCGGCCCCCTGGTAGCGGCAGAGATACCAAGGAACAGATTGGGAAGCAGATTTTGGAAAGGTGCACAAATAACAGTGTTGTTATCATGGGTGACTTTAACTTCCCTAATATTGATAGGCACCTGATTAGTTCCAGTGGTTTAGACAGGACAGAGTTTGTTAAGTGTGTCCAGGATGGATTCCTGTCACAGTATCTGGACAGGCCAACTAGGGGGAATGCCATACTAGATCTACTATTAGGTAACGAACTGGGTCAGGTCACAGATCTCTCAGTGGGTGAGCGTCTGGGGAACAGTGACCAACACTCCCTGGCCTTTAACATTATCATGGAAAAGGATAGAATCAGAGAGGACAGGAAAATTTTTAATTGGGGAAGGGCAAATTATGAGGCTATAAGGCTAGAACTTGGGGGTGTAAATTGGGATGATGTTTTTGCAGGGAAATGTAATACGGACATGTGGTCGATGTTTAGGGATTTCTTGCAGGATGTTAGGGATAAATTTGTCCCGCTGAGGAAGATAAAGAATGGTAGGGTGAAGGAACAATGGGTGACATGTGAGGTGGAAAATCTCATCAGGTGGAAGAATGCAGCATACATGAGGTTTAGGAAGCAAGGATCAGATGGGTCTTTTGAGGAATATAGTGTAGCAAGAAAGGAGCTTAAGAAGGGGCTCAGGAGAGCAAGAAGGGGGCACGCGAAGGCCTTGGTAAGTAGGGTAAAGGAAAACCCCAAGGCATTCTTCAATTATGTGGAGAACAAAATGATGGCAGGAGTGAAAGAAGGACCGATTAAAGATAAAAGTGGGAAGATGTGCCTGGATGCTGTGGAAGAGAGCAAGGTCCTCAAGGAATACTTCTCTTCGGTATTCATCAATGAGAGGGAACTTAATGACGGTGTGGCTGATGTTCTAGGGCATGTTGATATTAAGGGAGAGGAGATGTTGGGGTTGTTAAAATTCATTAGGATGGATAAGTCCCTGGGGCCTGAAGGAATATTCCCCAGGCTACTCCATGAGGCAAGGGAAGAGATTGCTGAGCATCTGGCTAGGATCTTTATGTCCTCGTTGTCCACGGGAATGGTACCGGAGGATTAGAGGGAGGCAAATGTTGTCCCCTTGTTCAAAAAAGGTAGTAGGGATAGTCCGGGTAATTATAGACCAGTGAACCTTACGTCTATGGTGGGAAAGCTGTTGGAAAAGATTCTTAGAGATAGGATCTATGGGCATTTGGAGAATCATGGTCTGATCAGGGACAGTCAGCATGGCTTTGTGAGGGGCAGATCATGTCTAACAAGCTTGATAGAGTTCTTTGAGGAGGTGACCAGGCATATAGATGAGAGTAGTGCAGTGGATGTGATCTACATGGATTTTAGGAAGGCATTTGACAAGGTTCCACACGGTAGGTTTATTCAGAAAGTCAGAAGGCATGGGATCCAGGGAAGTTTGGCCAGGTGGATTCAGAATTAGCTTGCCTACAGAAGGCAGAGGGTCATGGTGGAGGGAGTACATTCATATTGGAGGGTTGTGACTAGTGGTGTCCCACAAGGATTGGTTCTGGGACCTCCACTTTTCGTGATTGTTATTAACGACCTGGATGTGGGGTAGAACATTGGGTTGGCAAGATTTCAGATGACACAAAGGCTGGTGGTGTTGTGGATAGTGTAGAGGATTGTCGAAGATTGCAGAGAGACATTGATAAGATGAAGAAGTGGGCTGAGAAGTGGCAAATGGAGTTCAACCCAGAGAAGTGCGAGGTGGTAAACTTTGGAAGGACAAACTCCAAGGCACAGTACAAAGTAAATGGCAGGATACTTGGTAGTGTTGAGGAGCAGAGGGATCTGGGGGTACATGTCCACAGATCCCTGAAAGTTGCCTCACAGGTAGATAGGGTAGTTAAAGTTTATGGGGTATTAGCTTTCATAAGTCGAGGGATAGAGTTTAAGAGTGCGAGGTCTTTAATACAATATATATGCAGCTCTATAAAACTCTGGTGAGGCCACACTTGGAGTACTGTGTCCAATTCTGTCGCCTCACTGTAGGAAGGATGTGGAAGTATTGGAAAGGGTACAGAGGAGATTTACCAGGATGTTGCCTGTTTTAGAGAGTATGGATTATGATCAGTGATTAAGGGAGCTAGGGCTTTACTCTTTGGAGAGAAAGAGGATGAGAGGAGACATGATAGAGGTATACAAGATAATAAGAGGAATAGATAGAGTGGATAGCCAGCGCCTCTTCCCCAGGGCACCACTGCTCAGTACAAGAGGATATGGCTTTAAGGTAAGGGGTGGAAAGTTCAAGGGGGATATTAGAGGAAGGTTTTTTACTCAGAGAGTGGTTGGTGCGTGGAATGCACTGCCTGAGTCAGTGGTGGAGGCAGATACACTAGTGAAGTTTAAGAGACTACTGGACAGGTATATGGAGGAATTTAAGGTAGGGGTTATATGGGAGGCAGAGTTTAAGGGTCAGCACAACATTGTGGGCCGAAGGGCCTGTATTGTGCTGTATTTTTCTATATTTAATATATATGTATTAAAGAGCAGGTGCGTAGGTGTACCTAATAAAGTGGCCACTGAGTGTATATGGAATAAACTGAAATTGCCAAGTTCCTTTATGTCCGACAACATCTTTAATCATCTAAACTTCCAGGAACAGGCACAACTCAAACAAAAGTTTATATCGTATTTCATTCAAGATTCAAGATAGTTTAATGTTAATTCTAGTGCACAAATGTAACGAATAAAATAATTGTTATTCCATAACTGATGCAGCATATAAAAACACACTAAGACAAAGAACACAATGTAAATATAAATACATAAGATAGCTTATGTACATAGATTGACTGTATGTACTGTACATAAAGTAAAGCTCGGTGTAGTAGTGTTGTATATAAGGTGACTGACAGGAAATGATAATATAGTGTTTGTGGTGTGGGTAAGTATTTGGTGGAGTGTTTAGAGCATGTAGGTGTCAAACTGAAATCCAGAGGCAACATCCTGACATTAAGTGTCCTGAGTGTCAGGGCCAGGTACGAGACAGATGCCTTCCGTTGTTGAGTGGTTCTGTCATTAAGCATTTTGGTGAGTATAAGATCTTGGATTAGAAAACCAGAAGTTTCATCATGGTGAAGGCCTTGAGCAGTTTCCTGAAGAAAAAGACATTGACAGCTTAAAATTAGAATTATAAAGTTGAGGGCCCAGGCAATTTTGACTAAGGGTCTTCTAAGAGTTTTGAATTAGAGAAACACAAGTATCTCAGATAAATGACAATAATTGTGAAAGATAAGGATATAGACAGATTTGAAAATATGAATGAAACAAATCAAGACCGTTGGACCATTTTTTAATCTGTTTTATTTTTATGACTGTACAAGTACTTTCACCCCTTAATAACAGAAGATATAGGAGCAGAATTAGGCATTTTAGCCCATCAAATTTACTCTGTTATTTGATGATGGCTGATTTATTTTCCCTCTCAACGCCATCCTCCTGTGACCTTTGACACCTTTAATAATTAAGAATCTATCAACTTCTACTTTTAATATACCCAATGACATGGCCTCCACAGCCACACATGACAAAGAATTCCACAGAATTACCATGCTGTGGCTAAAGAAATTCCTCTTCATCTCTGTTCCAAGGAGACGTCCTTCTATTCTGATGCTGTACCCTCTAGTCCTAGACTCTCCTGCCATTGAAAACATGCTTTCACTGTCCACTATATCTAGGCCTTTCAATATCCAGTATGTTTCAGTGAGACTTGATCCTCACTCTTCTGAACTCCAGTGAGCACAAGAGCAATCAAACTCTCCGCATACGTTGTCTTTTACATTCCTGGGTCATTCTTGAAAACCTCCTCTGGACCCTTTCCAATGCCAGCACATCCTTCCTTGGATATAGGACCCAAAGCTTCAAAAGTGGTCTGACCAATGCCTTTTAAAGTCTCAGCATTACATGCTTGCTTTTATATTCTAGTACTCATTAAGACCATAAGACATAGGAGCAGAATTCGGCCATTTGACCCATTCAGTGTTTTTCCGCCACTTCATCATGGCCGATCCATTTTTCCTCCCAAGCCCAATTACTTACGAAATGAACGTAAACATTGAATTTGCTCTCCTAACTACTGACTCAATCTGCAAGTTAACCTTTGGGGAATCTTGCACTAAGACTCCCAAGTCTTTCTGCACCTCCAATTTCTGAATTTGTTGCCAGTTTAGAAAATAGTTTACGCCTTTATTCGTCCTACCAAAGTGCATGACCATACACTTCCCTGTACTGTATGTTATTCCATCTGCCAATTCTTTACCTTTTCTCTTAATCTACCTAAGTCCTTCTGTAGACATCCTGCTTCCTCAACACGACCTGCTCATCCAACTATCTTTGTATGATCAGCAGACAAGGCCACAAAGCCATCAATTCCATCATCCAGATCATTTTCCATTTGTTAACGTACTGATGTTGCCTTCTCCTGGAATCATTTCCCTTACTTATAGCTCCAATTGATATCCAGTTCTATAGTATAGCCACAGGATTCCCTACCACCCATAGTCTGTGTTTTGCCCCTCAGAGTTGGCAGGGCACCAAGAAAAATCAAATGGAACCCAATCCAAAAAATGTTATGAAGCATTGATCAATCTCAATCTCAATCGCTAACTGGGATTCAGTTTTACTGTATCAGAATAAAATTCATTTGTATATGTTTCTACTAAAGAAGTGAAAAAGCTACAGTAAGATAGGTCTTTAATCTGGATCATCATTTCCAGACCCAAAACTGCTCTTGTTTTTTCTGTTTCAAAGGAATTTTTTTTGGGCCTATTCTGTAAAGGACAGATGTTCTTTCTGATAGATTGGGTTGATGTAAGAATGAACATAGAACATAGAATAGTATAGCACAGTGCAGGCCCTTCAGCCCGCAATGTTGTGCCAACCCTCAAACCCTGCTTCCCATGTAAGCCCCCACCTTAAATTCCTCCATATACCTGTCTAGTAGTCTCTTAAACTTCACTAGTGTATCTGCCTCCACCACTGACTCAGGCAGTGCATTCCACACACCAACCACTCTCTGAGTAAAAAAACCTTCCTCTAATATCCCCCTTGAACTTCCCACCCCTTACCTTAAAGCCATGTCCTCTTGTATTGAGCAGTGGTGCCCTGGGGAAGAGGCGCTGGCTATCCACTCTATCTATTCCTCCTATTATCTTGTATACCTCTATCATGTCTCCTCTCATCCTCCTTCTCTCCAAAGAGTAAAGCCCTAGCTCCCTTAATCTCTGATCATAATGCATACTTTCTAAACCAGGCAGCATCCTGGTAAATCTCCTCTGTACCCTTTCCAATGCTTCCACATCCTTCCTATAGTGAGGCGACCAGAACTGGACACAGTACTCCGAGTGTGGCCTTACCAGAATTTTATAGAGCTGCATCTGAAAATCTATCCCATCTGAAGGAAACTCTCCTGATGTGGAAGCAGGCATTCTGGCTCTCAAACTACATGCAAAATGCTAGAGGAACTCAGCAGGTCCAGCAGCAGCAGTGGAGATCCTAATGGAAGTTCAAATCCTGAAACATTGACTGTTTATTTCTGTCCATAGATGCTGCCTGACCTGCTGAGTTGCTCCAGCATTTAGTGTGTGCATTATACTTCAATAAAACATTCCCAAAGGGGGCAACAAATGCAAAGAAGGCTTTGTGCCAGTGTCAACTAAGTGAGCATTGCCAATGTTTTGAAAAACTAGTCAAATTTCATTTTTTGCAGGCATTTACAGGAGGCTACAAGTGTGAAACTGCCTTTTTCAGCTGGGTAGTCAAATAAAGCAGGTAACAGGTATGGAGAAACTCAGAAAGAGCCACAACAGTCCTTGTGGTCTGAACACGAACAACAATATATCATGCAAAAGTGATCCAGGATACACTGTATTACCCGATTGATTAGAGTCCCAGAAGTTAACCTGAGCTAGATAAGAGACATTAAACTGGTGAAGGTGGCAGAACAAGGCCATGCTTTTTGAATGGTCTTCCGATGGGTTTTACCTGATAAAACAGGGCCTGACCAACCACATTCACAGAAAACCTTTCCTCTGCTTATTCTGTGGAGGTATTGCATCACAGATTATGGTGGAAAGAGGCCTGGGGTGGGGTTTGGTAAATAAGAGAAAGCCGGAATCTTAATCAGAATAGAGAATTCTAGGATTCAGTGGAACTTTGGCAGTAGTGCAGATTAAAATCACCTGAAGGAATGGAGTAACAGATTACCATAGCCAATGGAGGAGGCAGGTCATGGATGAATTTGGGCAGCTAGTGTTACAGAGCCCATGGCAAGGAGAAGATTCGGATCAGGTGTAAGAGAGCGTAAATGAGTGCTTAGCTGTAAGTGAATCAGTCAGTGGCATCCATAAAGACAGACCGTGTAAACCAGCTCCACTGACACAGAAACCTGCTTCTGTGTGTAACACTCTGGGAAAAGTTTTAACAGTCTTTCTGCAGAAGCAGTGTTTGGGTTATGGTTAGAGATAACCGATGCTTAGGAATGTTAACCATCCACTTTGGAGGTTTTTGTGTTGTGTGCCTGACACCGGTGTGAGCTGGGTCCTTTGTTCGGTAAGAGGAAGAGAGAAGATATTGGAGAGAACCGGTCATAGGATTTGATCTGGTGAGGGACCGTGATTTGATGGAGTAAGGTGCCGAGGTCAAATGAAGATCACTGAGTATGAGTTTTGGGAAGAGTTGAGCTCCAATTTATGCACGTTTGTCTGTTTAATTATAGTGGACCCTCTCTCCCCTTTTCTTTACTAACCCTTTAGTTAAGTTAAGATTCATAAATATAAATCCTTTAATCATATTCAGTGTGCTGTCTGTTATTTCTTGGCACTGAGTTGTAACAGGGTAGCAAATTACACAGCATACACACAAATTGGGGGTTGGGATGGAGAGCCGTCCCAATCTCAGGGATTTGGTGGGACCGGAGTGTGTATTCCCTAGACTTACACAGCTAAGAAAACCACGGAGGTTTCATGTGCAAGGCTATACATTCCATAAAAAAAGTTTGAAGAGAGTGACAATGAAACATCCATTTAAAGCCATTACATTCCGCTTCACATGCCCAGACTATTCCGAATGCATTATATCTCTGTATTAATTTGCCACCCTATATGCAGCACACAATAATTCAATTATATTCTATAGGGCAGGATACACTCTGTGTTAGATATTTCAGACCAAGATATCTAATTAAGGAAGCAACAAATAACAAATATTGGATTGTTAAGTAGAAATTGAACATGCAGAAACTTCTTAGAGGGTCAGGTAGCATCTGAGAAGAGAATAGCAGCGTTAGCATTCAATGCTAACAATGACTTTCAACCAGAGCTAAGAAAAGTTGGTAATCAAATCTAATTTTTGTTATAGAGAAAGTGAAATTGTGGTGAAAGCTTGTACATTCCAAATGACCTACTTAGAAGAGATGTAAATCATAAGAGATGAATCGGGACAGTGGAAAGAGAGAGGAAAATGCCAAAATATTTGCATAAATCACTACATTTGTTAGAAACTTGATGCTTTGCCGCACACTTGAGTGCTTGGTGTAGGGCACCGATACACTTTTGCTGATGGGGGAGGGAGGGGTTGTTGCCTTGCTGCTGCTTGTTCATGGGAGGGGGAACTGGGGGTGACTTGTTCGTGGGGGGGGGAGCTGGGGTCGGCTTTGGGGTTCCAATGCTTAATTGTCATTCATTCTTTGGGGCACACCTCTGTTTTCGTAGATGTTTCTGAAGAAAAAGAATTTTGGGATGTATGTTGTTTACATTTCTCTAGCATTAAATGTACCTATTGAAACCTATTGAAATTATAAGAAATACTCAGCAGATCAACAACTATCTATTGATAGATAAAATGAGAGAAACATTACAGCTTACTGTACAGAGAGATCCTGCAGTTCAAGTTCATAGCTTCCTGAAAGTGGCTGCAGAAGTTGATAAGACAGTGACGAAGACATAATGACCAACAATGATTTATTAGTCGAGGCACTGAATTCAAGAGTCAGGAAGTTACGTTGCAGTATAATAAAATATCTGGTTGGGCCTTGTCTGAAGCCCCATTATTAGAAGTATTTGGAGACCTTGGAGAGAGCACAGGAAAAGCTTTACCAGGATGGTCCCGAGATCAGATGGCATGTGCTATGAGGATAGTTGGACAAATTTGCGTTATTTTCTCTGGAGCAGCAGAAGCTAAGGGGAGACCTGATGAAAGTGTATAAAATTAGGAGTGGACAGCCAATATTTTTTTCCTATAATTAAAAATGACTAATATTAGTAAGGATGCATTTAAGGTGAGAAGAAGTAAATTTAAAGGAGTAGTGGTGGCTGGAATGCATTCCCAGTGGTGGCAGTAGAGGCAAATATAATAGTGGTATTTAAGAGGCTCTTAGATAGGCACATGGATGTGCAGAGAATGAAGGGATATTGACCTGTGTAGGCAGACGGGACTAATTTTGCTTGGCTTTTATTTACTAATTTAATTAGCTCAGCCAAACGCTCTGGTCCAGTGCTGAACTTTTCTATATTCTCTGTTATTCTATCAGAACTGACTGGCACTGAAACAAAGTAGGGAGGATGGTTATGTCAAATTATTGAATTTAGCCTTGAGACCTGAGGCAGGTGTAGCATTTCCTTCCTCACCAGCATTCAGGGCCCGAAACAGTCCCTCCAGGTGTGCTGACACTTCCAGGACGGTGTTGTCTATTGTATCCGGTGCTCCCGGTGCAGCCTCCTCTGCATCAGTGAGATCTGATGTAGATTGGAAGACCACTTTAGTGAGCACCTTCACACCGTGCACCCTGAAAGAAAGGATTTCCTGTGACTTCTGTTGTGTTTTCTAATGTCAAAACATCCAACTAATTGAAAGGAAAAAACGGGCGTCTAAAATGTGAGTCTAACTTCGTGTTTACCTTAAGGGAGGCATGCATGTATCACATGGTAACGTGATGACACGTGCAATTCATCTATTTACACATAAAACCTGCAAAGAATTATTTAAACGAACAAGAATGCTTTATATAATCACACAAGATTACTCAAGTATTACTAAAATATTCCCATTCTGACAGGTCTGTCAATGGCTTCCTCTACTGCCACGATGAGGCCAAACTCAGGCTGGAGGAGCAACACCTTATACTGGTTTGGGTAGCTCCAGCCTGATGGCATAAACATCAATTTCTATAACTTCTGGTAATTTCTCCCACTTCTCCCCTCTCTCTTTTTCCATTCCCCATTCTGGTTACCTTCTCACCCTTTCTCTCCTCATCTCCCTTTGGTTCCCCTCCTCCTTTCCTTTCTGTGATTCACTGTCCTCTCCCATTAGATTCCATCTTTTTCCTTTTCAGCCCTTTAGTTCTCTCCTATCCTCTCTCAGTTTATTATTTCACCCACTACTCCCCCACCACACACCTCCCCTAACCTAGTCTGACCTATAATCTGCCAGTTTGTACTCCTTACCCTTCCACCCACCCCCACATTCCTATTCTGGCTTTTACCCCTTTCCTTTCTAGTTCTGATGAAGGCACTTGGCCTGAAACATTGACTGTTTCTTTATTCCTCTCCACAGATGCTCCCCGACTCACTAAATTCCTCCAACGTTTTGTGTGCGTTGTTGAGACCTGAGGGTTGTAGTTTGTCTCATTAGAAGATGAATTGCTCTTCCTCCATTTAAACAGGTCATCTGTTATTTTTGTCATTGGATGCAATTAACAGAAGTCATCCAACACATCACCTCTTTTTCACTCTCAGCATTCCAAAGGGACCCTTATCTCCAGTACTGCATTTTTCACACTTCCATCTCCATCAATAACCACTAAGCCTTTCAAATTACCTTCTCAAATAACTCCAGGAGAATCAGTATTTAGCATTTAAGTTCCCTTACCACCATCCATAGCTAGACAATCCTTCCAAGTAAAGCAGTGATTTATAGTCTTCAAATTTAACGCATTGCATGACTTCACATTGGAGAAATTAAACGCGGATTAGATAAGAATTTTTCAGAACAACTCCATTCCAATACTCAGGGCAGTCATGAGCTTCTATCATTTGGCATTTTAATTGTCCAGCCCACTCCTACTCAGACCTCTGTTATTGGCCTCTTATACAGTACTGCTCCAATATATGTTGAAGGACAGTAGCTTACTTTCTGACCAAGCACATTACATTCCTTGGAAATCAACAATTTCAGACAGCCAGCCTTTTCAGTTTGTGTCAAAACTGACCAATTAACTCTATTTTCTCTCACCACGGATGCTGTTTGACCTGTTGAGTATATCTTGCATGTTCTGCTTTTGTTTCATCTAATTAGAGAGGAGGATGAAGATAGTGGATGTACGATAAGAAAATCGAGCTAATTAGAGAAATATTTCTCTGTAGGGCATGTGTCTTTGTTCAATCCAGACTGGGAATGTGAATATCTCTAGTTGTTGCTGGTTACAAGTGGTCTATGTGAAGTGAGTTTGGTTGTCTCAACTCAGAGCCAGGCAAGTATCGAGGGCTAAAGAAATTGCCCAAATTTGGCATTATTTGCCAGTCTCACACAGTAAAGTCATTAGGTAGCTCTTGTTCGAAGTGGATGAAAGGCACACAATGCCACAGTGGGAGCTATTCATTTGTAAGGCATATTGCTGAACAAAGTTAAATTTTTGTTTCACTTGGCAATAAACCCCACCTAACAGCTGGATGACAATAAAGGTGAAAAATATGCTCTATTCATCGCCATATGAATAAGTATGTCGTCAGTTTAAAAGAAGTCTCAAAAATAAAGAAAAAGCATGAAATGAAAGTGAATGTTCATCATAAGAGAAACAACAATTAGATTTAATCTGTCACTCTAAAATCGTGCAAACTGTGGGAAAAATTGACTGCTCTTGTAAGTAAAAATAAGTATACATCACAAGTTGATAAAGTCAGTGTATCTAAAAGAGTTAATAGCAGTCAAACTGATTATCTAAAGCACCTTAGCTAAACACCACAATTTTGCTTTGTTTGGTGGGATTAGGACGACACTTCTTTTCAGTTTTTTTTCTCTGCTTTCCGACTCACAAAAATCGAGCAGTTCTTCCCCACGTACCCCGATTGTTCTTGCCCACAAGTACCTAAACTTGTAAGGTTTCAGCCATTGCTTGAACTAACTCAAATCAGTCCACATTTTAAAATATGTAATATTTGCCTTTGTAATTCTATTTTAACTAAAACTAATAATTTTGAATTCTATCTTCTTTGAGACAGCATTTTAAACAGAATTATGAAATCTGAAACTTTTTAGAGTGTTAATTTTTCATCACCAGAGAAATGCTTTGTTTTCACTTCCAATCCCTTTATCCCCACAATGTCTCCTTATCTCGATCTCCTGCCCAAGTCAACTCTCTAAACCCAACGATGTTCAAATTATTTAACATTGTGCTCTCGTATCTGTTGTAATGTACTAGAATTGCATTCAAATGAAATACTAGTGTAGTGAGCAATAAATATATACTGATATATTTCAAATAACTTACATGCTGTGCAGTTGAAATCAAATGGTCACTGCTGCTCAACTTGCTGAATATGTTGAATTATAGTTAGATTTTGTTTTTCTGATCTAATAAAAAAATCTGAAGTAATGTGACATTAATAAAATTGTATGAAATCATCACTAAAGGTTCCCAGTGTGCTTACTAATTTAATATAAGTGTTTTGCAACTCCTGAAAGAGCCGTTATGGATTATGTATTCTACAAATGTTCCTATCACACATTTCAATGCATCCATGGAGGGAGGGAGCATTGACTCAGACCATGAGAGGCCTGTGTTTGGCATTTTTTCATGCCTTACAAGGCATGCTCCTTACAAGGCATACATCCTTACTCCTGTTTAACATTCCCTTCCTTGTTCAACCTTGGCTCTTAGCTTCTTATTGATATCTCTGTTTGTATTGTTCATTTTTTAAAGTTAACTCCTTCGTTCTGAATACAATCTAACACATTTTAATCATTTTATAATTGTGTTTTTTTTACCATGAAGATTTTTACGGAATGAAATAATTATGTTCTTAACATCTTTATCTTATTTTTTTTTAACTTGCTATTACAGTATCCCTTTACAGTTCGGCTTTAGAAGTTAGCGATCATTTCCAGTTTGGGTACTACAGCTGGTTATGTGTCACTTATGCAATTCCAAAAATCATCGGCCACATATGGCTCTGCTTTAGCCAATGGCCTTTCCCTTAATGAGCATTATTATGCAGCAGGTGTTTTAAATTGGTCTAGTTCTGTAATATAAGTTACTTGCCATACCCATAAATTTCCCTATATGCAATTTTCAAAGAGGGTGGTTATTTGTCATACTCATAAATTTCCACATGCACATTTTCCAAAATAGTCATTCCTAGCAATGCAGCAATGTAATTGCACTGACAAGATTTACGTTGTGAAATTTTAGCACTCAACAATGCATATGAGACTCATTGATTTACCCCATAACTATTTTTAATGGGTGATAGCAATACCAAGCTATTAAAAATTTGTGTTCAATTTCAAATCAGAAATGGCCCTTACTGTGTTTTTAGATTTTAATTCTGCACATAATGGAAAGATATTGTTACTCTGAGGAAAAAGAGAACTGGACAGATTTTGCGGTCGGTGAAAAAAAAGGAACTGCTCTTGATGTCAAAGAGTTCTCCTCACAATTATTAACTGACTCTATTGCAATGATTGCCTTTTTTTCCAATGTAACTTCCAATCAAATTGTTCACTGAAGCAGTGTCAAATGACAATGAATCTTTCAATCAAGATGACCAGAAAATAGAATTTTTACAGGCAGCACACCAGAAAGTAATTTCAAATTTTATTATTTTACATAAATATAAATGTTGAGACATACATTCAAGTCAAATCTAAAATATCATTAATAATTTTTATAAAATAAGAAGAAAGTTTGTTTTCGCTATTTTAAAAATCATGAGCTATTTATCATGGCATGTAGGGATAGTACTCTATAATTAACCTAGCAATTAAGGCCAGAACATGTCAGCCATCAACATTTATGTTTACTATATATTTAACAATTCAGTGGAACATCATTATATAGTTTGATGCTTTTACACCAAGAATAATGCAGGAAATGTTATTGTATGATTGATTTTATGCTGGTGAAGGGGGAAGCAGAATATCAATAACACCAGTTTCCAGATAGCTGCATTAAATTATGAATGTACAAATGTCAAAAGGCTATCAAAGAAAAAACAGTAGTTTTTAGTTAAGCAGAAAATTAAAAAGACCGAATAACATATTATTTCTTATGTTTCAAGGTTAAACTCACAAGGCCAAAAAACTCCACAGAAACTGCTTCCTTATAGTGTACATCTGTGCTCAGAAACAAATTTTCCTGCAACACAGTTGTGCTAGGCAGTTGGTGATACACAATTGGTGGCCTAACGCTAGAAATTCTCATTCATGTTTTGTCTTTGCTGATTCTTTGACTCCATGACTTGAAAAACAATGGTTCAGAATGAAAACCAAAATGGGAAGCTGTAAATGATGTATGGCTTCAGAAGGAGATTTCATAATATTCTTTAATACAAATGTTCTTTTTTTAAGGGAACAAAATGAAATCTGAACTAACATATAGAAATCATTGAAAATGTACAAACATGGATCAGCATCAAAATAGTGGTGGTTTATTTTTCATGACCAATACTAAGGCTGTCGAATTCTTAAAACAAAAGATTTTGTTTTCTTCTGTATATATATAAATATATATATATAATTGGTATAAATATATTAGCATTAAGTCTTCAATAACTAATAATTATTTCAATACAATATCAATTTAATTCTTATGGAAATCCATTGATGAAAAATCATATTTAGAGGTATCTATAATCTATGGATTTTTTCCTACTTTACTTTCAAGCAAGTATCCTTAATTTGCACCGCAGCTTGCAAATGGTCCTAGGAAGGTAATAGCTTGCATTCAAATTTAGATTTACATACCTATAATTCAGAGCATCCTGGAATTATCTGTGGGGTAATGAGGTGACTTTCACTTGTTTTTATGAGTCTCTTTGTAGTAAGTATTATATTGTCCAGGAGTTGTATTGAAAGTTTCAACGGCTTCTGGTATTCTGTGCCGCATCACCTTACAGTTGCCTTGAAATTGTTTCGGTATCACATTTCCTTTGGCATGAAGCTATAAGCCTCATTTTGTATTATGCTTTACAATGCACAGTCCACGAAACACATTGCGTAATAACTTCAATGTCAAATGAAAAATGATAAATCAAAGATTAATAACAACCATATGTTTCAGTATGAGGTTCTCAATTTTTGACCAGGTAACAAATATTTCCTGCTTCCATAATTTACGTAAAATTATTTTTAAAAACTGTAATATATGAAATGTGCACTGTAAAATTCTTTCAATGTAGAAGTATTTCAGCACCATAAAATGTCATTTGAAAGAAAGATAAAGTTTGTAATTAAGGTAAATTAGCATTTTTGTTCATGAAATTGCATGACACTATTTAAAGTTAAATGTTGTATTACAGAAAACAGTATACATTGCTAACATTATTAATCAAACAATATTAATTTTGTTAAAATTATGCATGGTAGCATATATAGTTATAAAGGTCTTCAATGACTGGGAAATGTATTAATGTGTCAGTTGTTTGAGCTCTTTACAGCTCTGTTACAACTTAATAATCTTATATCTTGAAAAGAAGACATTAAAATATTCATGACGCAAAAATGTCATTCTATTTTGTTGAGAAATTTCAAATGTAATGATTGAAATTTTAAGTTAAAAACATTAATCTTTCTATATACTACATATATATATATATATCTCCAATCTTTTTATTTCCAGAAAATGGGTGAATGAACTTTTGTTTATTTGGTTTGGTAACCTATCCACATTTCTCTCAATTAAACAAACTCAACTAAATAATATTTAATTTAGTTTGTTAAACAACATTTGCTATAAAGTGCAATGTGCAACTTAACAGCTATAGCTCCACTTGACAGCAGCTGTTAAAGTTAAACTAATATATTTTTTTCTGAAATTCACCTTAGGATTTGGAGTATCTCCTGAAATAAAGCAGATGAAATCTTTCACACAAAATTAACATTCCTACAACAGGATGTTACTTTAATATATTATATTCATGTGCATTTAAAGGGCAGAATGTTGTAATTACTCATATTCCATCCATTTGTACTATGGAGGAAAACTAGTTGTTTAAAAGATATCACTATTTCATTCATAATAGCAATGCACTTCATTCATAATAGCTTTGCACTTCTTTCAATCACTTTACCCAGACCTTCTCACATTCGTAACATGCAGCTAATTCTTTCAAATTTGGATGATCATCATTCAGGGTAGATTCAATATAATCTGATCTCAAATCAAGGGTTGATTTACTCAGCAGGTCAGGATTCTTCTTATATTTAATCTAAGAGAGCTTATTAAACAGTTCTGTACCAGTTTCACTGGAACCTTTGTGCAGCTGTTTATCCTTCATTGCAATATTCAGCATTTTCCACTGTTTGCTACTTTCAAAAATAACAAACTAAATATTCTACCTTCAGTAAGACCAAACCTCGATATTAAAAGCAACTGTTCAGTTTAATTAATATGCAGTTTAGTTCTGGAAGCTGATAACTGTTTGGTTTGTTGCTCATTTTGAATCAGCAATTTTACGTGTTTGGTTCAAAGCTTCAGGTTTGACTGTCCTTGCAGTAAACTTTGATATTTATACAGAGCATGTGTCATAATATCTTGAAGGGCTTGGATAATTATAAAGTGCAGATCTAAAGTGTTATATCTAAAGATTAATATCTCTAAAATATATAAAACTGAAAAATAATTATAATGAAAGCTTTCAATCAAAATATTAATCTCGAATTTCATAAAACACAAAAATTCAAAGCCTTATCAAAGTTGGTTCTGACAATATATGATGATGTTTTGTTCATATTTAGGAAGGTATACAACAATGAAAATATACCAATATAATAATTGAATGAAAAGCACTAGGAGAGAAGATCATATGAACTCTTTTACTGTATAATTATAGCATGGTTTGTCCTGTGCCTCCTCTGTCACTTTCAAAACTATTCCCTATATCTCTTGATTTGTACTGATCTTAAACATGTGAATGCTTAGTGGCTGAATACATAGGATAAATTTCTGAGAGAGGTTGACCTTTAGAAAGTGGAAGCATCTGAGTTGCACTGGTCACCAAGAACACACGTCTCCAAAAATGTAAAAGGATCCTAAAACACTATTCGCAAGAAGATCAGGGAACTTTTCTCTTAGGCTGCTATCAACAGTTATTTCTGAATCAATATCACTGAAATAACTTCTTTTGGTCATTTTCACAATGTTGTGAACATTGTGTTCTTTCACCCCTCCTGTTCTCACTTTGTAAAAAGTAATGTACCTCCTAAAGTTTGTGGATGACGTGACTGTAGTTCGGCTCATATCTAGTAATGGTGTCACTTGCTATCAAAGAAAGGTAGATCCTCTTGCAGCATGGTGATCTCATAACAAATTGGAGCTTAAGGCTATCAAGACAGTGGATATGAGGATTGACTTCCACCAACAACCCCCTACCTGACCCCCCCCCACCCCATCTGGAGATTAATGGTGAGGCTGTGTCTGTGATTGAGTCATTCAAATTCCTGAGGGTTACCGTTAACAATACATTGAAGAGGAGCAAACACGTTACGGTCATCATCAGGAAAGCCCAGCAGAGATTGTACCAGCTTAGGAAACTTAACATCTCATGGTGCATTTTTACCAGCCATCATTGAGAGTGTTGTGACCATCTCCGTCACCACCTGGTTTCCCTCCACCTCCTCCCTCTCCAAACTCAGGTTGCAGAAAGCGGTCCACTCAACCGAGAACATCATTGGCTGTCAGCCACCAATATTTAAAGTCCTGTTCATCGCCAGAATGAAGAAAAGAGTTGCAAAAAATTACAGCTAGCTCCGTCCACGCTAGCAGTCACCTGTTCACCAGTCAACGTTTCGAGCCGGAACCCTTCGTCAGGACTGGCCCGAAATGTTGACTGATGGTTTCCACGGATGCTGCCCGACTTACTGAGTTCCTCCAGCATGTTGTGAGTGTTGCTTTGACCCCCAGCATCTGCAGAGTATTTTGTGTTTGCCTGTTCACCAAATTGCCATCAGGGAGATACTACAAGTCAATCAAACATCAGGACTATATATCATCTCTGAAGCTTCTTTTCTGTAGCTATTCAGCTTCTCAACAAAACTCTCTCAGGTACAATACGCTAACTCCCCCTGCACAACATCTGTTAGATGGTATTTCCCGCTCTCCTTGTTCTGTTGATAATTATTGAGTCAGGTCATACTCTATGTTCACATGTATTTAAGTTTGATTATTAACACTTGTGCATGGGTGACCATTCTGCTAATTGTTGATTGCTCATGACAGTTTGCACTCTTGTCTTGTAAATAGTTAATTGTTGGTGTGTTGTCTCTTATGGTATTGTCCTGAGTTTTATGTTTGGCACCGAACCACAATCAATTCCAGTGTGTTTCTCATATAGACAATAAAGTGAATCTGATTCCAATTCTGATATTACTTGTGGAAATCTGCATGTGCAAATGAATGAACTGCTGTGTTCCCTATTTTATAACTGTTTCCATTATTAAATGTATTTAATTGCAATGCACTCAGGATGTGCTAAGATTGTCAAGGATGCTGCATTAATGTGAAGCTTTCTTTCTATTTAATTTAATGCCATCACAATGAGAAAAATAAGGTATTTTTATGTAATGATTGAGTTAGTATTAAATTCTTTCAATAGTTTCTGATATTTAAGGGATTAAAATCCAACGTTACACATAAATATTCTTTTTCTACTTGTTTCACTTTGTTGCCATGGCACAGAATGTACTCAACTTTTGCCAACGGCTGTATGGAGAATTGCTGGCAAAGTCTCCACCACTGGTCAGCGTGTCCCCAACTTGCTGTTTTCAAGTCACAGATGAGCTGGAGATCTTTGGGAAAGTGGAACTTCATTGCAATAGGATATAAAACCAGAGGCTAAAATAGCATGATTCATTAATATTCTGCAACTTTGACATTCATTCTGATACCAGAATAACTGGGATGGGTGGACTTATAGAGGGAAAACTGGGTAAGCATATTACTTGAACAGGTGTTTCTTGAAGACATTTCCCAGTGAAAAACGTCTTGAGTTGTGACTCACTAACGTACTGTATGTCTTCTTTAAATAACATAGTCGCCATTTCAGAAGCACTGGATAAACCTGTTTCTGCATCTTCTGAGGTCCATCTGTCTGCAGGCCATGCATACATGGATGAGAATTGTAGGTGTGTCTTTTGGATGTCTTGCTTGTCTGGGATCCTTTGTGATCCAAAATAAATGTTTTTATCCCTTCCCACCGATCTCCCTCCCGGCATTTATCCCTGTAAGTGGAACAAGTGCTACACATACCCTTATACTTCCTCCCTCACCACCATTCAGAGCCCCAGACAGTCCTTCCAGGTGAGGCGACACTTCACCTGTGAGTCAGCAGGTGTGGTATACTGTGTCCAGTGCTCCAGGTGCGGCCTTCTATGTATATTGGTGAGACCCAACGCAGACTGGGAGACCTTTTCACTGAACACCTACGCTCCGTCCGCCAGAGAAAGCAGATATCTCCCAGTGGCCACACATTTTAATTCCACGTCCCATTCCCATTCTGATATGTCTTTCCACGGCCTCCTCTACTGTCAAGATGAAGCCACACTCAGGTTGGAGGAACAACACCTTATATTCCATCTAGGTAGCCTCCAACCTGATGGCATGAACATTGGCTTCTCTAACTTCTGTTAATGGCCCTCCTCCCCTTCTTACCCCATCCCTTATTTATTTGTTTGTTTTTTGTTTCTTTGTTTGTTTGTTTATTTATTTATTTACCTTTTTTCTCTCTCTGTCCCTCTCACAATAACTCCTTTTCTGCTCTCCATCTTCTTCTGGTGCTCCCCTCCCCCTTTCTTTCTCCCTAGGCCTCCTGTCCCATGACCCTCTCCCTTCTCCAGCCTTGTATCCCTTTTGCTAAACAACTTTCCAGCTCTTAGCTCTATCCTTCCCCCTCCTGTCTTCTCCTATCATTTCGGATCTCCCTGTTCCCCTCCCACTTTCAAATCTCTTACTACCTCTTCTTTCAGTTAGTCCTGACGAAGGGACTCAGCCTGAAACATCAACTGTGCTTCTTCCTATGGATGCTGTCTGGCCTGCTGCGTTCCATCAACATCTTGTGTGTGTTGTTTTCATACCTGGCTTATCCACATCTCAAACCTATGCTGTTTAACTGGTTAGCTCTCCAATTTGACAGATATTCATATTACAGGTGCTCCATGTACTATTCCACAGGTTTTACAGACTTTGAGCAATTTGAAGTAACCTGTCAATTTCTCTTTTTTCGTATTTTCTTCTGAATCGAGTAACATGGAATGAAAAAACATAGCACCTATACTAACAACACACATCAAAGTTGCTGGTGAAGGCAGCAGGCCAGGCAGCATCTCTAGGAAGAGATACAGTTGTACAGTCGACGTTTCGGGCCGAGACCCTTCGTCAGGACACTTATACTAACATTGTCTTGGCAATTATAATCATGTGCATTTTGGTTCCTTATTTTTAATAGAGTGATTTTAATTAAACTTCTTAAAATATAACCATCAAATAATAACAAAGTATGCTAAGAACTTAACATCTTTGTAACTTTGAGGCAAATTAGCCTACATATTAGAACTTTTGGTATCTGGGATTAAAGTTTACTATGTAGGGAGATGAGAATTTTTTGGCAATAATGTTGCTACTCTATATCTCTGTTTATAGTTTTACATGTAATATATATACAATTATCATGTCAAAAATAAATTATGAGAAAGATTTTGTGGAAAATGGGAAATATTTACTTACATTATATAATTGAAAAGGAATAAGCAAGAATATTTTCAGTAGTGCAAGCATGTAAAAGGCTAAGACTATCTGTCAAGTTGCTTGCAAAATATGATCAGGCTTATAAACTACATGGGTCAGGAGTTGTCCTCTAAATCACATCAGCGCCTTATATTTTAAGAACACAAACAACCTTGTATCACACCCAAAGGAACCTGTCATCTTCGTCTTGTTGCACATAAATATTTCAGGTTGTTTCTAACAGCATATCAGCCAGCTGCTCTGTTCTGCAACCAACCACCTCTCTCCACTTGAGTTCAGATTTGGCAACAGAAAGCTTACTGAATCTTTGGACATATTTCCATAAAATGTTATGACAGGCTTGAGTACCTTTATAACTGATAAATCAAAGTAGTCTGAGCAGACAGAATGGATTTTTTTGCATTCCCCATTTTGCCCCAACTTTTCAGCTAACATATCGTTAATATATATTAATTGCATATTTTTATAATTGAATCAGAAATATTAATGGTATTTCAAATATTTCTCATTCAGCTTCTAAAAGATTGTTCTTCCTCACTTGTATATCATTTCCCAAAGCCCTATTTATTTCACTTTGCTTCTGGGGTAGTTTTTGGATATAGGAAACAAAAGGGGTACAGTCTGAAAGTGACGTGCCAGCCCACTTTAGCTCTGCTTTCAGTGACCGTCAGTTCAACAGGTTCTTTGGTGGCTGATTTATTTATATTGCCTATGTACTACACATCTGACATGCAGAGCACCTTCCTTTAATTTTAATGGTTAATTGGAAAGATTAGTTTCCTTTGGAACATGATAATCTGCTGCAGGTTGGCCTTTTGTTACCAATCTTACCAACACCAATTGTACTATTCTTTCCTCCAATGCCCTTCAATGGAGTCATAGTAGGGTTAACACCTATGTTTTCCATGATAGTGTATCAGCAAGTAGCTTCTCCAATTGGCATTCATGGCCAGTGCAGTATCCTTTTTCTTCTCTAATTTTTCCATGTATTTACAATATGTACTCGAAAGTGCCTAACTTGACCTCTGTAAATTACAAGAATATTTGAAGTACAAGCTGAAGATCAGCTTTTTAGAGTGCATTAAAGTGTAGAATTATTGTTTTTCTAGTATTTTTCTTGTAGTTTAACTCTCCTACAGTTGCCTATAATTTTTATATGATCAGCTATATATGTGTAATTGGTCAGTAAATTTTCTAGTAATTGTTGTATAGCTGATTCTGTATTTCGAAGTTCCTTAGTTCTTCCGTAGCAGGTGTCATGCTTCTTGAATCTAACTATGTTAAAGGTTAATTGTTATCAATGGAATAATGTTTTCTCTAGTCGGAGTAGGAGACAATCTTGACTTCTCTTGTCCTTTTTTTTTCTTTGTTCTTTGATCTTGTAAAATGGACATAACCACGTTTTATGCTTCATTCTTGAATTCCAAACATTTAGATCGCAAAACCACTAGGGTCCAACGCTATCCCTGCAGGACAACAGTATCATATGATTACTATTAATGAATAAAAAATATATAGATTGCTATTAAATCCTAACATTCCTCAGTCATTGTGTCATAGTGAATGTTAATGAATCTCTTTGCTGGTAGAAATCACAAGAGAATCATTTTTAGAAGAGATTTATGACAAATTGTTACTTTTAATAGCACAGGAGATTTGAAACTCTACACTTAATGTGCCTGGTTAGCACAAAGAACTGGAGATGATAGTAAGTTGTCTTTTTTTAATGAATCACTTCTTTTTACAATGGATCGTCAAGGCAACCACATTGATAAAATTAACAATAACTTGACCACCAACTGCACAAACACAACGATGCTATTCAGAGGGTAGTTTGTTCAAAATTGCATTTCTAGACAGTAAAATAATGGTCAAACAACACAATACCTTTCACCTTACATCATAGTAACTGTACATAAATTCCTATATTTCATCTTATTAAAAACCCTTCACAATCTCATAAATTGTCATCTGTTGATTTCTGGCTGAAATTGACTGTTACATATTATGGATGTATGCCTACTGGCACCCGACTGAGACAGCCAACAATTAGCTTCATTTTTTAATTTTAATAATTGTTTGACGCATTTGAACGAGGGGATGAATGAACTTCCAATAATTGTTCTTAAGGTCTGTAATGTATTAGGCAAATGCGATCATCTAAGTCTTCAGAAAATGTCAAGCAACCCCTTTATGGTCTGGCAAGATGCTACAAGGACATAATTGTGAACTTTAACAATTTCATTTTACAGGTCTGGGTCTCCATGCATGCAGTTTAATTGAGTGTCAGCTGTGCTTGGTGAATAGTACACTTGCTTCTAAGGGAAAATATTGTGGTTTCCATTACCGCACTTAGAATTTGTGAAGGCCCTGCATTATTGGACGTTCACAACCTCCACTACCTGCACAGTATGCCACTTGCAAAATGGACTTCTCTTGCTGACAAATATGACAGCATCTCCCAGAAAAGTCAAAACTAACAGGGATGTATAACAGCAAACACAAAAATACTGAAGAACTCAGGAAATCCTCCCTGTTGATTGAAGTGAGAAGAGGGCATATCCTGGGTGATGGGGGGAGGGTGGTCCTTAATGATGGATGCCACCATTTTGAGGCATCACTCCTTGAAGGTGTCCTGTATGAAGTGCCGATAATGGAGCTAACTAGGTTCACAACTCTCTGCAGCTTATTTCGATCCTGTGCAGTAGCCCTCAATCCCATACCAGACTGTGCTGCAGCCAGTTAGAATGCGTTCCATGACACATCGGTAGAAATTTATGAGTGTCTTTGGTGAGATACGAAATCTACTTAAGCTCCTAATAAAATATAGCCATTGCCATGCCTTCTTTGTAGCTGCATAAACATGTTACGCCCAAGATAGATCCTCAGAAATATTGACACCCTGGAACTTGAAATTGCTCACTCTTATTTCTTCTGATTCCTCTATGAGGACTGGTGTGTTTTCCCTCTTCTTACCCTTTCTGAACGTCACAATCATTTCTTTGGTATTACTGATGTTGAGCACAGGGGTGTTGCTGCAACACCACTTAACTAGCTGATATATCTTGCTTGTGTATGCCCTTTCATCACCATCGGAAATTCTGCCACTAGTGGAGTCATCAGCAAGTGTATAGATGGCATTAGAGCTGTGCCTAGCCACACAGTCATGGGTGTAGAGAGAGTAGAGCAGAGGGCTAAGCACACACCCTTGAGCTGCACCACTGTTGATCTGCAGAGACTGTGGCTCTCCAATGAGGAAGTCGAGAATCCAGTTGCAGAGAGAGATACAAAAGCCCAAGTTTTGCAGCTTTTCAATCAGAACTGTAGGAATGATTGTATTAAACACTGAGCAGGAATCAATAAACAGCATCTTTACATAAGTATTGGTATTGTCCAGGTGATCCAAGACTGGTGAAGAGCTGATGAGATTGCATCCGCTGTACACCTGTTGTGGCGAGAGGCAAATTGTGGTGGGTCCATGTCCTGTCTGAGGCAAAAGTTTTTTCTAGCCATAACCAAATTCTGAAAGCACTTTATCATGGTAGATGTGTGTGCTACTGAACGATAGTCATTAAGGCAGCTCACCCTGCATGATTGTTGCCCATTTGGAGCAGTTGGGAACTTCCAACTGTATCAATGAGAGATTGAAAATACCTTATATTAAGTATTGACTACAAAAAAGGGAACATCAAATAAATAAATTTATAAAAGAAAACTTTACATCTAACTTTTTCAGAATTAACATTTCAAAGAAGTACAAAGTTCACTTTTTCTTTACAGTTAACATAGAATAGTACAGCACAGTACAGGCCCTTCGGCCCACAATGTTGTGCCGACCCTCAAACCCTGCCTCCCATATAAGCCCCCACCTTAGATTTCTCCATATACCTGTCTAGTAGTCTCTTAAACTTCACTAGTGTATCTGCCTCCACCACTGACTCAGGCAGTGCATTCCACACACCAACCACTCTCTGAGTAAAAAACCTTCCTCTAATATCCCCTTGAACTTCCTACCCCTTACCTTAAAGCCATGTCCTCTTGTATTGAGCAGTGGTGCCCTGGGGAAGAGGCGGTGGCTATCCACTCTATCTATTCCTCTTATTATCTTGTACACCTCTATCATGTCTCCTCTCATCCTCCTTCTCTCCAAAGAGTAAAGCCCTAGCCCTAGCTAACCAATTGTTGTTGCCCTCTGCTTTAGCAGAAAATAATTCCCTACAGAACTCAGTGATGAAAGGATTATAATTTAATTTAGTAATCTAATTTTCAAATTATTCTTCACTCAATTCCAAAATCTTAATACCTACCAAGAAAGATAAACCTTTCCTTATTTCTAACCATCTTAAAATCTTTTCTTTTTGCTTCTCTCTCCTGAGTCTATTTCCAGCTTAAAAACCTTTCAATCCTGAAAGGGCAAATCACTTTGCTCTCTTCTGTTTCTGTTAGTCAGACTGGTTGTAACAGACGATGGTCATTCTGAAGCTTGTTACACCTCCTACATTACTTTCTCTTCTATTGAAGTAAGTGCAGATGAAAAATAGTGCACACCACTAGTTGGTAATTTTTTCAACACTGAATTCTGAGAATATTTTGTTAGCTCTTTGGCTTATTCGAGAGAGCTATCGAATTATTTCACTCCCTCTGTGTTTCACATAGCACAACAATTGAGAAAGATTTAATTCAGCGTATTTCCAATCTGTTCAGATGCCCTAGCCACAATCATAATAATTTGAGATTAGTCAAAGCCTCAATTCGTGCTATGTGTGAGTAGAAAAGTCAAAAGGACTTGCTGATGGGAAGGCTTTTACCTTCTTCCTCAAGGAGTTCAGTAGTCCTGCTTAATCTCTTCTTTAAGTAGTGCATCTTGATGTCAAAGTTTGAATATCATCAAGAACCACAACCTTCTTAAAAAGAAGAACAAATTTTTTTTAGGAATAATGTCAATAATGATGTATATAATTTGTTTTGCTTATTTTCAGAATGAAACTAGATTGCATTCTAACGAAAGCTATTTACAGATGTTCTGACTATCAAGTGTTTGATAACTGGAAATTAAATTAAATGCCCAATTTAGGAAAAGAGAATATTGGAAGTGTTTAATGTGTGCAAAGAAACCTAGTGGCAGAAATGATAGTGTAACAGAACATATCCAATTTGCCAAATAGCCTAATTCTGCTCCAATGTCTCATAGTCTTATGGAGACAAATGGCAAGAGTTAGAGGAAAGCAAAATTTCATCAGCAGTTTCAATATCCAAAAATAAGTATAACACCTGGACCTTCCTATCTACATGAAGGATGTTGAAATTACTGCCCTTTAAGTCTTTGGGGTACAATCCAAACATAACAGTAGAATTCATTCCATGATCCTTGGAATAAAGTTCCATCAGTTGTGGTTTAACAACATTTGTTAAGCATTTAGCCTTTGGAGCCCTGATAAGATTTTGATGAATCTGCACCACAATCCTCCCAAGCCCTTTTCCATAATCTGGCCCCCACTTCAGTCCTTCTGATGTTAATCTTACAAGGGATTTGTATAGCTGTAGCTTTCTTCAAACAGCTCAAACTTTACTAAGTACCAGAGTTGAAAGTTAAATCTGTTCAACATATAGCAAAAATAGCAGATGCAGTGTTTATGATATGGCTGTAACTACAGAAAATCTGCATTACTTTCCCCCTGTGAAATGCTCAATAATACAACTCTTTGTTATAGACACCAATACTTACCCACATTAAAAAACGTATTGGCCATTATAAACTAATTTCCTATTTTTAATCACCTTCTTCACAGTATAGTGCTACATAGTACAATTTTTCATTCTCTAGGGGTAATTCCTGAATTGCAAGTGGTTTGAAAATTTGTGACTAAATCACCTGCAATTTCCTCATTTATTTCCTCAAAATCATTGAATAGAAAACAAGCAGTCCCCAAAGGACTCTCAGTTTTAATGCCATTTTTCCCTCATATTTTATAGTTTATAATAATGTCCTTGTCCTTGCTAATTATTAATTTCCCTGGAATGTCAGATCCATTATCCATTTAATGTTCTGAAAAGACTGGTGGAAAACATATTACTCCACTAGTTCAATGTTTCCTTTCTAATCTTTTTTCAATACTCCCTTCATCTCTTTTTGAAACTTTCACATTATCATTGGCTTTTAATATAACTCTTACATTTGGCCATTGTTTTGATATTATTGAAAGGAAGCGATCAAAACAGCCACTATGTCTCCAAGATAAATTTATGATCTTGTGAGTGTAATTTTGTATTATACTCAAAAGGCCCCATGTGGATGATCAAGTACACACTTATACTATTCCTACATGGATCCCATTTTATTCCCCTCAGTTTCCCATCAACACACTATGAGTTCTACCACTCACCTGCACATTTGGCACACTTCACAGTCGTTAATCAAGCTACTAACATGCATGCCTTTGGTACGTGAGAGTAAAACCCACACAGTAAAAGGGAAAACTTGTGAAAAAAGAAAGCAAGTGAAAATTGTGTCAGTGGTGTAGGAATGCAATACCAGAACAGTTATTTTGACACTTCTAATGACCTATAAAAGTATTTCCTTGAAGTAATTTGGACTGCACAATAAGTGTTTAGCACATTTTGACTTTTACAAGAACTATAGCCAGATTTAAGTAAGAGAAAATGTGAACCATGCAATAGCAAGGGAATTTTAAGGGTGTGGCTAAATTAATGAAAAGGTTACTGCATTTGAACATCCTACACATTTTCCTCTGGGGGTAAGATAAGGAGGAAATAAGATTTAATTTAACCCTGAGTAGGGCAAAACTTCAGTTTAATTGAAGATGCATGTGTATGCTTACTGTGGAAGCTCTCCTATTGTTATGAACTGCATTTAAATACTTTGAATGGATACCAGAGAGAGGTACAGAAGTGTGTACTTCACTAGGCAGAGGCAATTTTCTGCAGTTACTTATCACAACACGTTATCAAAAGGTGCACACTACTTGACTTTGGTGTTAGTTACTGTCATGTTGCCATTAATTAGATTGATGATACCTCCTCAGTAAAGCTGGTTCTGAAGAACAGAGTCCTCCTCTTTCAACTCATTGTCCTTTGGGAGATATCATCAGGGGATATATCTGAGGATATACCTTATACATTATCTTCCAGATATATATGACCGCCCATATTCAGATGTGCGTATCATTTGCTGAATTACACTTTTGAAGGAAAATGCTAAAAACAGTATCCCCGGTAAGTGATATCCTGTCTGATTTCACTATCACTACACTACATTCACAGTGACTGGACACTCTGTGGCATTATTGCATCAAGAAAAGATAAGGATGATTCTTTTTGCATGGAATAAACAGAGCTGAAGGCCATAGAACTGAGATACTAATTCTGTTATTTCTTTTTCACAGAACTAAGGTTTAATAATTTTTCAATACTCTATACCAATATTGATAAAATATATGCAAGTTAATGTTTCCTTGCTTCAATTTTGAAGATCTTGACGACTTTTCTAACAGTGTAAAGTAACCGCCAGAGTGGTACTTCTCAATTGAGTAACAAATGTTTAAAAATGCAATTGCTGAGCAACATTAGTAGCGTAAGGTTGGACAAAGTGACAGGATAACTGTGCAATAAAGGTTTTGCTTCAGTCGCTGGCTCACAAATGACATTAAGCAGAAGGCACCACAGGGAAATCTGTTTCCCATTATACTGGGATGTGCAATGATTTATTTGCTTTTTCTTGCAAAGAATTTTAGTTCCTAAAAGTTGTACCTACTTAGATGCCTTGTTAACTCCCCCATGGGAAATTTTATTAAGAGTCTTTGTGTTTTCTGGGTCAAGAAGGTAAGCTTCTCTACAAGTTGAAATTCTTGTTAATTTGAATTTACAACATTTGCTTCTGTCGAACAATTTTTCAACATTTCTTTTATCTTAACACAGAGCAGTTCCAGTTTCTCTAAAAACTAGTTCTTATCTTGTTCTGATATGTGGCATGCTACTGTAGGAGTGCATTCGGCTCAATATTCAAAAATGGAAAGTACGAATGTCTTTAGAAAAAACGTACTAAACAGGAGAAAAAAGAAAAACTGTTATTTTGCTTCCGCCAATGCTAGTAAGACAGCAGACTGTGGCATCATTCCAGCGATATAAATGACATTCATAATGAGCAGTGCTTCATTGCTGCAGTCAGTCAATGGGATGCACAATTCTGAACACAAATTCACAAACTGGTATGAAATGAGTAGATTATCTTCAGAATGGCAAACTAACACTATTAGATGCTTATCACTCTGATAGAAATGCACTGCAACTGGCTTTGAGAAACTAATGCCTGATTACTCAGGATCTATAGATAGTGACATCTAATGATATATCACTAATGATGATAATATTGTCTTTTAATGAAGAAAGACAAATAAAATTAGTGACTGATTGATGCTACTACTTCTATAAATAGGACTAAAGAGCAGGATTTGCCAAACTTCAGTTATTTTATGCATGTTTTTAAAGTAAAGTGCAGTTTGTGACTATAGGAAATGATTAAGTCTGGAGATAATAAAGACATGGATTAAAGTCTTAGCAGCATTACGATATCTAAGTCACTTCTGCCATGCCAGTCTCTGGTTTGCCCATTTGAAGGAGCTCTTTCGCAGTGGCTGACTTTGGTGCCATAGCACCAGTTTCTGGTTCTGGGCACCACGGGGGTATAAGAATAATGCGTGCGAGAACCTCTGACTATTTTCGTTAGAGGCTCCCCTTCGGACTGGGTTCTAACCAGAGCTGAAAGACCATGGGGAAAGTGTACTGCAGAAAGAAGAGCCCACTCACATAATTAGATAAGTACCTGTTTGTTGAATATTTAGTATTGTAGTTGGACAACTTGGGACTCAACAAAGTACCTATTTGAGTTAAAAGTATTAGAGAATGCTTAGTGTCATAGTTTTGTAACGTAGGGTTACTTAGATAATTACTCGTTTGACATAGATTATGGTTGAGTGTTTCACTGTTTGTAAATAGTTAAGTAGCTCACATACTTACACACAATGTCTTTTCCCCTCTTACCAGATCCACGAATTTGCTTCCACATAACATTTGCTGTAGCTGATGAGATTTGGTGAGTGTAGCAGGAGATTTAAGTGTTCAGGAGTAAGAACAAGTGAGACAATCCCCATGTGAGGAGTGCCAAGTCCCAGGGTAGACCAATAACAGTACTAGGTTTGGCAGTCTCACCAATCCACCATGGTATGCTGGTGGATTGGTCAGACAAGTTGGAGCCCCATGGGGAAAAGATTGGACACCGCACTTTGTTTGTGTTAAACAAGATAGGGTTCCCAAATAAGGAGAGGAGCCAAAGGGGTGCCTTTTGGTTTCGGGTAACCAAAGGGGTGCCTTTTGGCTTTGGGGCATCAAAGGGGCGTCTTTTGGCTTCTGGCAGCCATCATAAAGTACCAGCCCAAGACTATCACAAGGAGCAAGCAGGAGATAGTTAAGTCTAAAGAATGAGGTGGAAGTGCTGCACTCATACTGTACCATCATGGGGAAAGCTGCCAGGTCAGCACAGATCCAAGCCAAGGAGAGAGAGGTCAAGGGTATGGAGATAGCTTGTTGGCAAGAAAAAGTGCAGCAATTAGAGGCTGTCTGATGGGCTAATTGGCAACCAGATCTCCTTAAGGTCCGAATCTTGATGCTGTAGGAGGATGATCTCAACACGTGGATGAGGTATGGAGATATCTGGCTGGATGGTGAGGATAGGGTACAGAGAGTAAAGTAGAGCAGAGACTATAAGATATAGGAGCAGAAGTAGGCCATTTGGCCCATTGAGTCTGTTTTGCCATCCAATCATGGGCTGATACAATTCTTCCAGTCATCCCCACTGCCCTGCTTTCACTCCCTGGCTAATCAAGAATCTATCTATCTCTGTCTTAAATGCACCTCATGACTTGGCCTCCACAGCTGCTCGTGGCAACAAATTCCACAAATTTACCATCCTCTGACTAAAGTAATTTTTCCGCATCTCTGTTCTAAAAGGACTTCAGTCCTGAAGTCGTGCCCTCTTGTCCTAGAATCCCCTACCATGGGAAATAACCTTGCCAAATCTAATCCGTTCAGGCCTTTTAATATTCTGAATGTTTCTATGGGATTCCCCCTCATTCTCCTGAATTCCACGGAATACAAGCCAAGAGCTGCCAGACGTTCCTCATACGGTAACCCTTTCATTCCTGGAATCATTCTTGTGAATCTTCTCTGAACCCTCTCCAATGTCAGTATATCCTTTCTAAAATAAGGAGCCTAAAACTGCACACAATACTCCAAGTGTGGTCTCACGAGTGCCTTACAGAGCCTAAACATCTCATCCCTGCTGTTATATTCTATACCTCTAGAAATGAATGCCAATATTACATTCGCCTTCTTCACAACTGACTCAACCTGGAGGTTAACCTTTAAGGGTATCTTGCACAAGGACAAGGTAAAGAGCAGCAGTCCCAACACCGACCCCTGTAGAACTCCACTGGTAACCAGTAGCCAGCTAAATAGGATCCCTTTATTCCCACTCTCAGTTTTCTGTTGATCAGCCAATGCCCCACCCATGCTAGTAACTTCCCTGTAACTCCATGGGCTCTTATCTTGCTAAGCAGCCTCATGTGCAGCACCTTGCCAAAGGCCTTCTGAAAATCCAAGTACACCACATCTACTGCATCTCCTTTGTCTACCCTGCTTGTAATTTCCTCAAAGAATTACAGTAGGTTTGTCAGGCAGGTTTTTCCTTTCAGGAAACCATGCTGGCTTTGGCCTATCTTGTCATATGCCTCCAGGTATTCCATAATCTCATCCCTAACGATCGATTCCAACAACTTCCCAACCACTGACATCAGGCTAACAGACCAAGGATTTTCTTTTCTGCTGCCTCCCACCCTTCTTAAATTGCGGAGTAACATTTGCAATTTTCCAGTCATCCAGTACAATGCCAGAATCTATCGATTCTTGAAAGATCATAGTTAATGCTTCCACAATCTCTCCAGCTACTTCCTTCAGAATCCTAGGGTGACTGATTGAGAGTCCTATGATTCTCCCTCAAAATGATCACCCTCCCCCCTACGCACCCGAGACAGTATAAGCCAGACCGGTGACCACATGATCCCATACCCTGCATGGAGGGTTCGGCCTGTGGACCCCCTGACTCTCATGGGACAGGACAAGGATAAGGAACATGGGGTGAGTAGGACAATATGCCCCTCCCCGAGACATCACTGATCAGGGAGTTCTCCGCCAAGCAACTGGCAGAAACCGGGAAAACTCTGGCAACATGATAGTTGAGGATCTGGGAAGAGGATGAACTGGAGTGAGAGATGGGTGCCCTAGGGGGATTGTTGTCCCAACATGCAGTCAAACATGCCCTGAGGGTGCTGCCCACTCCCCATGAGGGGAATAAATCCTTAAGAGATTGGGTGGCAGCAGTGGTCAAGGTCAGGTCCCCCTCCCTTCTCGAGTGGGATTTAAAGCCCTGGGTAGAGTGGAGCACAGTAGAGGAAGGGACCAGAGCCCTAGTTACAGGTTTATAAAGCAGCAGTGATAGCCCACCATAGGATTCTGAACTAGCACCAAACATGGAGAGTATTTACTTAAAACAGTAAAGGGGTGGTGCTGCTTTTAATGGGACCGGCAGTCAGGGGTACCATAAATGCAACCATTTGGTTGCTAGAAGGGTTGAAGTACATGGGAAAAAGAACATGTAGCTGAGTCTGGAAGATGGAAAAGCAGGCAGGGAGTGGGGCATCCTGTGTGACCTGTAAAGAGATGCTTTTAATGTTGCTTGGAGCAGGGGTCCTGAAGGAGCCGGTTGATCGGGTTCCCACTCCCACCCTCTATGTGATGTGGAGGGAACACTGCAAGGGAAAGTCGGGCAAGGGAACTTTTAAGGGAGAGGGTACATCTTCTAATCTAAGCCCTCCCCGAATAAGAGTTGGTTTGATCTCTCGCCAGAACTCCTCATCTGGTAATTGGGGTTCCCTATATCCCTCACTGGAGACCCCACACAAGCGGACATCCAGCGACAGCAGGGATTGGGCAGTGGGTGGTACCCTGCCGTGCCACTCATGTAGTGATGGGGTCAGAGCTCCCGGTGGATATGCTTGACGGCCTTTTTCCAAGTCAGGGAAAGGTCCTTATGTACCCATTGCAGTGTATTGTGGGGAAAGGGGGTGCTCAGTAGTAGATGACACTGCTGGACACTGGGTGCCGAGCATCCCATCATTTAAGGTAATGCTGACAGTTTGCAGAGTCCCCAGGCTACAGTACAGGGCTTAGGTGGTTCCCTTCTTCCTGCCTGCAGGTGGCTATCAGACCAGGACAACCAGGATGAGTCAGGGAACATCACCCACCCGGCCAATCATTTTTGACAGTTAGTGGGTAAAATTAAGAAACTGGGGGACCATTTCCATAGCTGTTACACTCCTGGGGGTGGGGGAAGCTGGTGGCTCTTTGGGGCACTAGGAGGTTGTTGGGCCACTGTAGTACACTGGGTAGCGTCTATTAGGCTTATGGTACTGGGTATTGTTCATCACGCTGTTGTGGAATGACTTGACAATGCTCATCAGCCTTGGGGGCAGCCTAACTTGATAAGGATACGCCAAAGTCCTGTGCGACTGACGGTATCAAACGTCTTCGGCAGGTCCACAAACAGGATGTAGAGATACTGGTTCAGTTCCTGGCACTTCTCCTGGATCTACCTGACAGCAAAGATCATGTCGGCTGTCCCTCTGTTAGATCTGAAACCACATTGGCTCTCTGAGACAATGACATCAAGGAAGTGAGAGATGATCCTGTTCAGTATGACACCGGCCGTGATCTTCCCAGCTATGCTCAGGAGAGATATGCCTCTGTGATTGTCACAGGATGCCCTGTCCCCTTTGTTCTCGTACAGGTGGATGACATTTGCATCCTAAGGTCCTGTGATACACAGACTTTCTCGCAGAACTGCTACATGAGCTCTGTCAGCCTCTGAAGAAGGGTTTCACCATGCTCCTTGAAGACTTCTGGTGGGATCCCATCCAGGCCAGGGGCCTTACCTGGCTGCTGCTGGTCGACTGCCTTCCTAACTTCTACCATTGTTGGGGCATCATCAAGGCCTTCCAAGACTGGGTGCTGGAGTATGTCTTCTTTGGGCTGTTCATCTCTCTTGGGATGGCCTGTTCACCAGCTGGTTGAAATTGACACGTTGGACAGTGTCGCCTTTGTCAGTGAGGAGCAGTCCATCCAAGGAGCGGACTGGTGCCTTGATGTTGGAGGAAGGTCCGTACACTGACTTTAGACCATCGAAAAATGTCTTTGTGTTGTTCTGGTCAGCGTAGCGCTGCAGCTCTGCCGCTTTGGCCTCCCACCACTGATCTTCCATCTTTCACAGCTCAGCCTAGACCTTACTACGGAGATGCTTCAAGTGGTCATGTTTGGAGGCTGACTGCTTGTCACTGAGCCAGCTTGCAAAGTGACGGTCAGGGTCATTGAAAATGCACCTCTGACCCCTTCCTAGTAAGTAACGGTGTCAGACAGGGCTGTGTCCTCGTGCATACTCTGGTCAGCCTGCTGTTTGCCACAATGCTTTCCTCCGCTCTCTCACAGACTGATTCAGAAATAACAATTTGCTACAGGACTGATGGACGCTTCTTTGAACTGTGATGCCTCAAGGCCAAGTCCAAAGTGCTAGAAATGCTGGAAGAGGCTTCCTCTTTGCAGAAGACTGCGCTCTTGCAGCGCCCAGTGAAAAGGACCTGCAGGAGCTCGCTGACTGCCCCGCTGAGGCAGTAAGAATATTCAGCCTAACAATCAGCCTGCAGAAAACAGAAGTTCTACTTCAGCCCGCACATCATACCAAACCTGCAGAACCATGAATTGAGACTGAAGGCACAAAGCACAACAATGTTGATGCCTTCACCTACCTGGGAAGCTGCCTCACCTCCTGCTGCACTCTAGATCAGGAGGTCTCAAACAGACTTGCAAAAGCTGGGGCATCCTTTGGCAAGCTATGGACACGGGTGTGGGGAGAACATGACACCCAGCTGAAGACCAAGATGGCAGTCTACAGAGCAGTCACCCTGACCTCTCTGCTGTATGGATGTGAAACATGGACCCCATACCTCAGGCACATCAAGATGCTTGACCAGTTCCACCTGTGATGCCTTTGCAAGATTATGGAAGCCTTGTGGCAAAATGGAGTCCTCAGCACAGAAGTGCTATGAAGGGCCGAGAGCTCTGGCGCAGAGACACTGATCATGAAGGCTCAACTTCGATGGGTTGGATATGCGGTCCAGATGGAAGACGACTGCCTTCCAAAGATGGGATTCTTTTCCAAGCTGTCACATGGCACCAGAAAGCAGGGAGGTCCCACAAAGCACAATAAAGACTGCGTGAAAGCGTCCTTGCAGGCATGCAATATCCCTGTGACTGGGTAGGAAGCCTTGGCCAAAGACCACAACACCTGGCACCTGGCAGCCTACACAGAAACCAGCACATTCAAAGAGCAGTGGCTGAAGGACCTTGATCAAAAGTGCCAGGAGGACTGCAAGAAGAGACAGCGACCTTTCAATGGCTGTAATATACCTGACCTGCGGGTGCACCTGCGCTTCCCATTTCCAGCTCCTCAGAGGCATCACTGTTGTCATCATCGTTTCCGGTGGACTTCCGAGAAGACTGGGTATTGTAGTTTTGACTAATATATGTAGTTTAGTGTGGTGTCCACTGGGTTGTACCAGCCTGAGGGCTGAATTGTCATGCTATTACATCTTTCAAGGGGTTGAATGCAATGTAAAGGATTACCTTAACTGCAGGTCGAAAATGGCTTCTGCTGCGTCAGTCCCAGATTGGTCCATCTGAGGGATGCGGTAGCTCTCTCCCAGTGGCTAGCTTTCACACCACATTACCGGTGTCCGGTTCTGGGCGCCCCAGGGGTATAAGAATAGTGTGTGCAAGACCCTCTGTCCCTTTACGCTGAGGGCTCCCCTTCAGAGAGGGTCATGGCCAGGGCTGACGGGCCATTATGCTACAGAAGGGAAGGCCTGAGCACACACACTTAGATAAGTACCTGTTTGTTGAATTTGTGTTGTATTTGTGTAATTTAGGGGGCTGAGATAGCTAGTTGTTTGGTTTAGATGCTTAGTTGAGTGTTTCACTGTTTGCTTGTAAATAAATGGTTAATGTGCTTAGAATCAGTGTCTTCTGTCCCACTTACTGCAAATCTGCAGATTTGCTTCCGCATGACAGATGTAAGCAGCATTGCAATGTTGGATAAGGGGAACATCGATGCCAATAAATGCTGGAGAAACACATACAATTCAAAAGAGGCTGTTGTTCTCTGATTTTGCACTGTCAACTTTAAAGGCAAGAAATGGGGAGGCTACGGTTTAAAGAACTGACTCTTAGGAGTGGTACGAGTCAAAAAATAAATGGTTTAAATAATTTTGCAAAGAATGGCACCAATTCAAGGACTGGTATTGGACAGCAGTTGGAAATGAAGTTGTTAACTATATAGATTAAACCACTGTGGATAATATCACAAGGGGAAACGATGATTTCGAAGTGAGTAGGGGTAGATCCCAGGGTACATAACTAGTGGCCATATACAGTATATCAACTGAAGACATTATTGGAAAAATGCATAGTTTTATCCCTGGAACATGCAAAGATATTAACAAGGCAAAAATGGAGTCTTAAAATGACGCTGGGGAAAACTGAGCAAGAGAAATGGATACATAATCACAAGCAGCAAAGAAATCATGAAGGATTTAAGGTGATAGCAAAATACATGGATAAATTAACAGAGAAATTGGAAGAACATAAATCAAAAATGTTAGTTTTGACACATGGACTGAGAGAAATGTTACTTGGAGCAATGTAAAATTCCAGAACTTTGAAGTGGTAGGCAAGACTGGAAAATGTGGAAAGAATTAAAATGGAGTTGACAAAATTCTTTAATCTGTTTTATATGTTCTTTCCTCATAATTTAAACAAAATGAGAAAAAAAAATCTCAGATTAGAAAGATTTGTGAGGAATCTATTTTAGGAAAAAAATCTCAAGTTTCAAATAATATCTAGTGAAAGAATCCTCTGACTAGTTAATACAGTGTCTTAGATTTTCAAATCATAGTCAAATCGTTGTCTGAGCATTAAGCATTATAATAAAAGCTAGAACTTGGGCAGAGGCTTCCCAGTTTTGGAGTAATATGTCCTTGGAGCTTGGAAGAACTTGGTGGACCATACATAAATACCCAGAAGTACACAGACACTCATTACAATTTAGTAATCTCACCTACCAGCTTTATCATTGTCCTGTCTTGGACTCACATTTTTGCTTGTATCTCAGAACTCTAAGAATGATGCCTGAAATGACACCAGTTTATTTTCCAGGAAAGCAGAGGGATTAGGCGTGAGGTGGAACATCCTGAGTAACAGTCCCTCTAGAAGTGGCAAAATTCATCTAAATTTTCATTTTCTGTAGAATAGCAGGCTTCTGCTCAGAGGGGTAAGTTCAGTAAGGAGCCTTTCCCATACCTAGAAACATTAGTTGAGCCATTTATGTCAGGATGCACCTCCTGTAGTGCCTGGAATTTCATGCAATAAATTTTCATTGACAAACCAGTCAACCTATAATATGGCATAATTCTGGCAGTAAAGCTATTTCTCCATCTTGATAAATATCCAATTTGGTGATTTACAAAAAACATGTTGTTCGCAGAAGATGAAAAATAATGAGTTTCCATGAAGTGTTTTCCTAATTCATGCAAATAACATTTTAGTTGGAAGATCTATATTCTTCTCTGGAAATTAACCTGTAGCGAATGTCTTTGGTTTGTTGATATTCCTGCTAAGAGCCATGGAGAATTTTTCAATGTTTAAGGTCCTATGCCAATGCAGGTTGTTCTTGTACAGTGTATGGAGAGTGTTCACATACTAGGGGTGGACTGCATTACGATCAATGAAGTGAATGTGCAAGGCACAAACCTGCAGGAACACCTCCAAAAACTGAGGTGCTGAAATAATATTGTGGCTGTGAGCTTTAAGCCACAATGGAACCAGATGAGAAAGATAATCATCCTCTTGCATACATTTGACATTCTCTGCAGCGTCATGTTTCAAAAGGTAACATTGCAGAAAAAGTACTTGTGTGTAGGGGAAGGATCAAGAAGTGGGAAGTAATTGGTGCCTTCTCTTCACTCCTGGCTGAGGTTCAAGCAGTACTGGAGGATGTTTTCTTTAAGGTCATTGGTGAGGCATTTGGCAAAGTCTTGTATGTTAAGCTAGTCCAGGAAGTTAAGGCGAATTGACTAAATGGATCAAAAATCAATTCGGTGATAGGAGGCAGAGGACAGTGGTAGAAACATTTAGAAAAATGCCTAATTGATTGGAAGTCTGTGACCAATGCTGTAGTGCAAACATGGTATTGGAAACCTAATTGTTTGTGATGATGAATACCTTGGAAACAAATTCAGGTGGTGAGATTTGTAAGTTTGGAGATGCAATAAAAGTCAGTGGAATTGTGGATATTGAGGAATATTGTCTAAGGCTATAGATTAGATCACCTGGAAAGGGTTGGGTGAAGTGAGAGTAAATGAAACTCAAGTAGGTGTACGACATAAGCAGGAAATGGTAGAGGATGAAGGAATGTTGATGAATAGCAAGACCTTATGGATTCAAGTCCATAGTTCTCTGGTAGTGCCAACACAGGGGCTACGGGTGGTGCAGAACACATATGACACGTTTGCTTCATAGGTTGCTTGTAGAATATAAAGTTGCGATGTTATGTTGTAATTTTACAAAGTACTTGGAGCAATATACACTGTTTTGGCTGCCTTACAACAGGAAGGATGTGGTTGCATTGAGGAGAACGCTATGAAGATTTATCAGGATATTGTCGAGACTACATGGCCTTTTTTTATTTGGGAAGAGATTGAACAGGGCACATTTGTTTTCACTGGAGCAAAGGAGGTCGAGTGGTGATCTGACAGAGGTGTATAAAATTATAAAATTATAAGAGGCATTAATATGGTATCTATTTTAGACCAAGGATGTGGTGGAGTCAGATAAAATCTAATGCATGCGTGACGAGGTGGAGATACGTCTCTTTCAAAGGAAGTGTAACGCACTCCTTCCCTCTGCTAACCCTTGGGCAAGGTGTAGCACTTGCTTTGTCCCTCCCCGATCAGGGCCACATAAAGTCAAAGGAGCGGATGGTGGATGGTTATATGAGCAGCTGGTGAAGTCCTGGTTATGCGACCAGTGACACCAGGCAGACAATCTCTGAAGAGTATTGATAACGGCTGGGGTCACCCTTGTAAAGACACTGCCCAGAAGAAGGCAATGGCAAACAACTTCTGTAGAACAATTTCCCAATAACAGTCACGGATAAGGCCATAATCGCCCATGTCAATATGACATGGCACATATAGGTGATGATAGGACCAAGGCAGGAAAGTGAGATGAATGTGAATTAGCAAAAGGGTCATCATGAATGTGATGGGACAAAGGACCCTTTTCTGTGCTGCACAGCTCTATGATTCAATTATAGATCTTTAACTGCAACCTATACAGATCTTTGGGGGAGCATAGAGATCCATTTCACCCTCAAATAGTTTTTCTTTTGTGATTATATAGGCTTTTTTCACCATATTGTTTTGGTTCCTTAACTATTTCCTTTCTGTGTTAGAGACCTGCTCTAACCTTTCCAATCATGCACCAGATTGCAATTTTAGTCACTCAGGTGGGAAATTAACAAAACAGAGCTCATTTTCCTTTTATCCACTCGTGTTCCACGTGGACTTTTGCTAAATTTCAATATCAGTTTGGGGAAGGGATGCTGTCTAATTACTATTTTTCCATAGATTAAGTCATGATCAACATCAGCCTGATGAACTCTAAGGATTAACACATCATTACTATGCCCTTGAACTGTCCTACACTCTAACATAGGGAGCAAAAGCAAACAATTATTGGAAAGATCATATCAGTCACTCGAACAGGGACTAAATTAATCCATTTATCACTTATGTTTTTTATGTGCCGTCATTACAAGGACAGTTCCAGTTATGACAGAAGAATGTTTGGAGATAGACATATTTTTCAATATATTTCTTTCAACAGTGCACTTTTGATGTTACTTGTTTTATTTTTAGAAGTAGAGCAAATATATTTTTTTCCTATTACAGTCATTATAAGTAATATCAGATGACTTTTTGAGGTAAGTGGAAATAATCATCAAGACATTAATTAACTCACCTCCAATTACTTTCATGGCAACTATTTTAGAAATAGGCCATTATTGCTGTAATATTTCTGATTTCTGTGCTTGAATATTAGAACATTTCCCGATGGACAGCTGTGTGTGGTGCATTGTCTAAATTACCATTCATCTGACACCTTATTGTTTGCTGGCAGACTGTTCAATTCAATGGGGAAAGATTATCATTGCTGGAAAAAACAGTTCTCAATTAAGCATCGAAAATAAATATTTTGAAAGCAAATTGATGTGCAAAAGAAGATCCTACCGATACTTTTTCTTTCCATTTTTCAGGGATATGATTTTCAGTTCTACTGTCGCCTAAGTTGACATCAGGTAGCGTGCTTGAGTAAGGCATTGAACTAACAGACTTTTTCAGCTCAGTGCACCATTTTGGCTTAAAGATCTAGTGTCACTGGGACTCTAGCTTATTTTACTATTTTATCAATAACATATCCAAAAAATGGTTTTATAAAGGAAAATCAAATTAATTCTTTCCTTCTTTTTCTACTATGGTTATGCCATGGTTCATGACAAAATCATTTACCAATGACATTCAAAGATCTGCCAATTCCTGGATAAAGAGATAGTTGCAGTAGGACAGCCCTTCTAGATGATAACTAAACTTAATTGATTTTTTTTAAACTCTGCAGCTAATATGGGGTGTTGTAATGCGGTTGTTTCAGTTAAGTCAATGATGCTGTAGCAGCGGATGAGAATGCCAAAGGCTGGAGGTCTCGAGGGTAGATTATGTTGCACTCAGGAGTCCCCAAAGTGATGTTATGCTAGCCCTGAACTAAGTAATTTTGTCTCAGTTTCCAACAGAGTCCAGAAACAGTTATGGCCGAAGTGAGCATCAGAATAACTCCAGAGTCAGAATGTCAAAGATAACAATTTCTCTCCTCCAAAAGACAGAACAGAGAAAAGATCCAATGCCCACAGGAAGCAGAGGATAGGGGACTTACATAGAGAGTACAGGGACATGAAGATCGTGAGGCTTGAGAATGATATAAATTTTAAAAGCAATTAATACTAAACTTACAATATTTAGGAAAATACTAGAAACAATTTATAGTTGTAAATGTAGTTATTAGCATCAGGTATTTAGTTGATAGGATTAAATTTATTGTCGTGGTCTATTTAAGTCAACTTATCTTTGGAGTTCTGATTGTACATATTTAAATTATACAATTATCTACTAATTTTTTTAGATTATGAAGACGCAGTCCTCTTTTACTGTCGTTTAGTAATTCATGCATTAAGAAATGATACAATATTTCGTCCGGTGTGATATCACAAAACACAGGACAGACCAAGACTGAAAAAACTGACAAAACCACATAATTATAACATATAGTTACAACAGTGCAACAATACCATAACTTGATGAAGAAGTCCATGAGCAGAGTAAAAAGTCCAAAGTCTCTCAAATGTCCCACATCTCACGCAGACAGGAGAAGGAAGAAAAACTCTCCCTGCCATGCCCGACCACAATCCGTCTCTGAGTCATCCGAAAACTTCGAGCCTCCGAATCAGCCCTCCGACACCGAGTACTGAGCGCCATCTCTGACCGAATGATTCGACCTCAATCTCGGTCACCAACAGCAGGCAAAGCCGGGATTTTGAGGCTTTCCCTCCGGAAGATTCCCGACTGCGCAGTAACGACAGCAGCTAACGAGCGTTTCAGAAATTTCTCCAGATGTTCCTCTGTGCTTTCACATCCATCTCCATCAAATCAGAATTGTCCACGGCCCCTATTTAACAGATACGATATCATTTTTCACCGGAGGGCTGCGCGCACGCAGCGCTCTGCTCTCTCTCCTCCTGCTGATGTAATTTATATATGTAATTTGTACATATATAGTAAGTTATCTTCTGGTATATAGTAATACAGTGGATTCTGATTAATTGGAACACATTGGGACAGTATATTTTGGCCCAATTGATGGGCTGCCCCAGTTAGCAGAACTTTCATGGAAATAATTAGAAAGGCATAAAAAAACAAACTGTGTTTAACTGTGTAACATATCATGTATTTAAATGAAAAACAGAACAAATTCGAACACTATCAATACAGCTATAAAACTGTGTTTATTCCTATTAGTTATCAACGCAGGAATTCATCCAGTGTATGCTGCTGTGTTCTTTTGATTGAATGTAAATGAACAAAATCAGTACAGACACATAGTGTAAATAATGGACTGTCTTCATAAAATACTTCAATGATTGTATTGTCCAAATCTTCATGTTTATTGTAACGTTAAATACGATTGCCATGGACTTTATAAAAACAATTGTTGACAAGTGTGTCCCGAGAGTCTTCTTCACCTAGAAGCCCAGATTTGTAACCCACTGAAGACCAGATGAGAGGCATTCAGGTCTAGCCACCAAGTAAAATACAAGACGTCCAGGGACTATCTCCAGAAAGCCATCTCACATACGAAATGACAACTCCAGACTAAACTTGAATCACTAAAGGATACTCGATAGCTATGGCAGGGCTTGCATGCTACCACCTCCTACAAAGTGAAACCAAGTCACATACCATATGTGAGAAAAAGGTTCCAATGTCAGGTGAGCTCAATGCCTTTTATGCTGACCTTGACTGTCAAAACATTGAGGCCCCTGCACGAATTGCCACAGCCCCCAGTGACCCTGTGATTTCAGTCTCAGAGGCTGAAGTGAGAGCATCCTCCAGGAGAGTGAACCCATAGGAAGCATCTGCCCAGATAGGGTACCTGGCCGAGTATAAAGACCAGTGCTGATCAGCTGGATTGAGTGTTCACTATTAATCTTTCGCTTTGGCAGTCTGAGGTACTCACCTGCTTCAATCAGGCTTCAATTATACTGGTACCGAAGAAAAATGGGGTAACCTGCCACAATGACTGTTGTTTTCTCTATTAGTGTTTGTTCTTTAACTGTTCTCCCAAATAAATGGCTGTCCTGGTTAACTGATTGCCCAATTAACCGGAATCCACTGTATATGCACATAGTTGATGGTTTGCGTTAGAGTTACTACTTTTTTTAGGTGAACATGATAGTATGTGTAAAGACTAGTGCACCTTTAAGAACTATGCCATGTAATAGGCCTTTTAATATATAGTACTGTCAACCACTGCTGGTTTGGTGTTGACCTCCTACAGTAAAGGATGGTTTATTCATAGTTCTATCCTTGTTGCTTATCCAAGCAAACAGCAACATTCGAGACTTTACAGACTCTAAAGAAACCAAGGACTAGATTACAGCCTCAGGGTCAGTGCAGCTTCCTCTTTCTGTGACAGGCAAAGTCCATTGGGAAATCTTGTTTTATTTTTGTCCATGCACAGATATGAAAACGATCAATAAGTAAAATATAAACTGTCTGGTTCATTGGGTAATTACACAAAATAATACATGATATATCATATTTCTGATACACAGAGCTTACATGGCTATAGTTGAACACAACTAAGATTTATTTTGAAGTTAATTCCACTTGGGTTTTGAAAAATTGTGCTATTAACTGCTGCAAGAACAGAGACTATTTGGATCAGTGCGCATCTTGTTGGGACTTTTGCTAAAGTAATCTAAAACTAACCTTTCTACACTGCTCTGTCCTAAAACAAAATTGTGTATCAATCACTGTTTTAAGAACTTACATCATGGTTCTTTATAAAATTTAACAACATCTGTCTCAATCTCTGTCTGAGTCCGTAAAGTGCACGCTCCAATAATGCTCTGATTAGAGACATATCTCTTGTTATAGCATTTTTTCTTTGAATTAAGACAGCTGTAAATCAAAACCACATTGCAGTAAATGTTCTGCAGTATATGCCAATGAGATGTAGATCATTACGAAACTTTCTATTTTAAACCATTAACACAGTTCTTAGGAAGAAGCACTTTCCATTCTCCTGCCACGAACATCCTTCATGCTTCTGAACACAAACAATGTCCCCACTGCGGCAAGTCTTCAGAAAAACAGAAGACTCTAAGGCTGGTAGAAGCCTATTTTTTAATAAACTTCTGTACTAGATATACTGCAGTTGTTTGAAGAAATATGTTTTACAACATTATAACCGTATGGAATACTCTTAGAAGTGATTAGAATATTCCTGAATAATGATACTGTGGTCACTTTTCAAAACTCTTTTTAACTTCCCAATTATCAATTACTTTTCATATAATTATTGAGAGTTTTTTTTCTTATCTTTGAATAATTGTAACTATCAGTCCACTGCAGTCCAAAGGAAAACTGGACTCGGACTGAATGAAAGCAATTTATATTGAAGAAGTTATAGCTCGAATAACTCGCATGAAATGAACAACTACATTTTTAAAAAGTATGGTTTCTCCTGCATTGCAGGATCAAAAAGTAAATTTTGTAATATCTGAAGTTATTTGGCAGTGACCTCTCTGTAAATTTAACAACATTCAAAATGAAGATAAGGTGAACAGCGAACATGGAAGTGCAAAGTATTTGAGAAAAATAAATGAGAACAACATGAAAATTTTAAGCATGTCTTCTGGGATTTTCACAGGAAAGAGAGAGAGAGAGAGAGTGAGAGAGAGAGAGAGAGAGTGAGAGAGAGAGAGAGGGAGAGAGAGAGGGAGAGACTCCATTCCAGCATCATTCCTGATGAGCAGGTTTTCCTGTTCCCTACTTTGAAATGAGGAGTGAGTATGCAACTCAAGTAGGGAGCTGAGTTTGCAGAGTTTACATTTTGGGAAGTTATGAACCCTTGGTCAGGTTCTTCTTTCTTGTTCATTTCAATTGGTGGAAGACTATCAACTGTGAGCCTGCAACTTCAGAAAAATTGCTTCCCACAGAGAGCATGAGATTGAGGAATTCTCTTTTATGTAATCCTATGTCCAAAAATAATAAAGCAAATCATAAACACAGGAGATGCTGCAGTTGCTGGAAATACAGAGTAACACACACAAGATGTCTAAGGAACTTAGCAGGTCAGGCAGCATCTATAGAGAGAAATAAACAGTTGATGTTTCGGGCCAAGACCCTTCATTGGGAAAACAGCAACGATCCTGATAAGGGGTTTCAGCCCTTCTGAGTTTCTCCAGCACTTTGTGTGTGTTACTCTAATGAAACAAATTATGCTTTTTGGACAAGTTATGAAATGCATCCAAAGATGAAACAAGTTATTTTTCATGGGCTTAACCTAATAAATCTTGCTGGAGCCAACCCGCCACCTGAAATTGCCACCTCAGTCAGATCAAGACTGTTGATTTAAATGATCCTCTGCACATTTAAGTGTGCAGCACATCTAGATTTTATGTGATCAAGTGCTGTGGGCCATGTCCCAGGAAAACTCCTTGACAGAAGGCAATGTTATGATGTGGGGCTTTGCCAATTGTCTACAGGCTTTAAATATTACATTCCAAAAAAAAAATTGAAGTAATAAAAAACTGTAAAAATTAAAGTAAGAGAATATTAAATTATTTAGAAATAAATAAAAACAACTATCTAATATGAAAAAAATATATTAAAAAAACATACTGTTCACTTTGTCACCTGATCAGCAGGCATAGAATCCTCACTGAAATCAATGGTTTCTCAGATTCATTTCTAGGTCAGATCTGGCACAAGACCTGAGTGGCAGTAGGCCAGTGAAATGCAGAGCAATCCCAGTAACACCAGACTTCATTATTGGTTTCAATGTGGAGTTCATCAGTTGATCGTACTGATAGGTGCTGCGCCATCCATTACTCCACCAGTTCTCTCCTCAGTGAGTACATGAATCTGGAATTTCCTTCAGTTAGAAAAGCTGGATACCGGTGTCCTCTTCAAGATTTCATACATTTAATCCCCTGAGTAAAACATATGTAATTGTTGTACTATTTCCTCAAACTAAAAGAGCTTTAGGACATTCATCAAGATTCAAGATTGTTTAATATAATTTCCAGTGCATAAGTGCAAAGCAGCACAAAATAGTTGTTACTGCAGACCCAATACTGCAAAAAAGAACCTAATAAGGTAAAGAACACCATCAGAAATAAAAAAAACACAATAAATATAAATAAGTAAGATAGCTTATATAAATAGATTGATTATATGTCCATAAAGTGATGCTGGACACAGGAGTGTCTGTACATAAGGTGACACACAGCAAATGGTGGTTAGGAGTGCGGAGGGGTGAGTTAGTGGGTGGGAGTGTTGATCACCCTTACTGCTTGGGAAAGGTAACTGTTTCTGAGTCTGGTGGTCCTGGCATGGATGCTACATATTCTCCTCTCTAACAGGAATGGGACAGGTAGACCTTGAGTAGAGCATGTGGGATCCGTCATGATGCTACTCGCCCTTTTTCCGGCACCTTTCTGTCTATATGTCCTTGATGGCAGGTAGGCTGGTGCTGGTAATGCGCTGGGCCTTTTGGATCACCCTTGTTGGGCCTTCCTGTCTACTGCAGTGCAGTTTCTGCACTATGAAGTGATGTAGATTGTTAGGATACTCCCTACTGTGCATCTGTAAAATGACATGAGTATTGATGTGTATAGTCCAGCTCTCTTCGGTCTCTTCTGAAAGTAGACATGTTGGTGAACTTCCCTGACTGTGTATAATAGATTAGATTAGATTCAACTTTATTGACATTGTGCCAAATACAGATACAAAGCCAATGAAATGCAGTTAGCCTCTAACCAGAAATGCAATGAATAGTGTTATTTACAAAATAACTGTGAATAAAAAGTAAGTGCTACAGCACACAAATATAAAAGTACTGAGACAGTACAATATGGGTGTAATACTGCTTAGCGCTGTGATGTGAGGTTCAGCAGTGTCACAGCCTCAGGGAAGGAGCTCTTCCTGTGCCTGCTGGTGTGGAAGCAGAGGCTCCTGTAGCACCTACCAAATGGGAGGAGAGTGAAAAGTCCATGGTTAGGGTGAGATGCATCCCTGATAACACTTTTCACCCCGCCCAGGCAGCGTTTATGGTAGATCATCTCAATGGTGGACAACTGGGTGCCGATAATCTGTACATAATACGTTCTGGGACCATGAGAGGTTGCGTGAAATGTACACTCCCAAGAGTTTGAAACTGCTCACAAAGAGGTTTGTGAGTGGTGCAAGTTCTCCTGAAGTTGATAAGCATCACCTTTGATTGTTGACATTGAGGAAGAGGTTATTTGCCTGGCACCATCCTTAAGCTCTTCCACTTCTTCTCAGTAGGCTGTCTGTAGATGAGCTCCACCACCGTCATGTCATCAGAGAATTTAACAATGTGATTGCTCAGGCATTTGACTATGCAGTCACTTATGAACTGAGTGTACAGCAATGGCTTAGCACATAACACTGGGCACTCCTGTGTTGAGGACAATGGGGTGGGAGAAGTGGTTCAGCATCCTGACTATCTGAGGTGATTAGGAAATCCAACACCCTGCTGCACAGTGGTGTTGTGATAGACAGCACTCAATAAACACACTCCTTACACACACACATTCACACACAAACATTGCCTTATCATTCTGCCGGAGTTGCGGTGAGTGTACGCACTTCATTCTCTTCCCCAGTATACTGTCATAATTAACCCACTGCATTGTGTAGTCTTTAGTTTACTTTGTTGATAATGAAAAATGGTACGTCCTAGTGCCTAATAAAAGGAGCTCATTGCCTTCAATATGAGAGAGAGAGATAGGGGCTAGCAGAAGTTCACACTGGACAGGAATATGTACAGAGATATTATTGTGTTTTCTTGCAGATATCATTTTTCAAATACAGGTTTGCCCCGCCATCCGAAGGTAGAGCATGCCTATGAAACGGTTCGTAAGCCGAAATGTCGTAAAGCGAAGAAGCAATTACCGTTTATTTATATGGGAAAATTTTGTGAGCGTTCGCAGACCCAAAAATAACCTACCAAATCATGCCAAATAACACATAAAACCTAAAATAACAGTAAAATATAGTAAAAGCAGGAATGATATGATAAATACACAGCCTAGATAAAGTAGAAATACTTCTCTACAACGATTGCCTGCACAGATCTCCGTAGTGAAAATCTCACGCAAGCGCTGTTGGCATAAATGCACTCTCCAGTAACCTTTAAACTACGAAGCTGCCAAATCTACCAAATAACACGTAAAAATACACAGACTATATAAAGTAGTAATAATGTATTTACAGTGTAGTATCACTTACCGGAATTGGGAAAACAGCGCCGAGCACACACTGTTGATGGTGTGTTAGACTGAGTCGTCGCAGGCTGGGTGGTGCAGTGGCGCCCACCCTCCGGGCCGCCGACCCGATTGCATTGCCGTGAAGAATGCAGCGGTAGCCGGGAGGCACCCAGCACATCTTTAAGAAAAAAACCGAAGTAAACATGCTAATTAATTAGGTGCTGCCTGGCACGTAATTGTCGGCCCAGATCAGTGCCGATTGCCGATTGCATCCTCAGCATCGTCCGGCAGATGTTAAAGGACCTCAATCTCCTCAGAAAATAGAGATGGCTCTGACCCTTCTTGTAGACAGCCTCAGTGTTCTTTGACCAGTCCAGTTTATTGTCAACTCGTATCCCTAGGTATTTGTAATCCTCCACCATGTCCACACTCACCCCCTGGATGGAAACAGGGGTCACCGGTACCTTAGCTCTCCTCAGGTCTACCACCAGCTCCTTAGTCTTTTTCACATTAAGCTGCAGATAATTCTGCTCACACCATGTGACAAAGTTTCCTACCGTAGCCCTGTACTCAGCCTCATCTCCCTTGTTGATGCATCCAACTTTGGCAGAGTCATCAGAAAACTTCTGAAGATGTCAAGACTCTGTGCAGTAGTTGAAGTCCGAGGTGTAAATGGTGAAGAGAAAGGGAGACAAGACAGTCCCCTGTGGAGCCTCAGTGCTGCTGATCACCCTGTCGGACACACAGTGTTGCAAGCACACGTACTGTGGTCTGCCAGTCAGGTAATCAAGAATCCATGACTCCAGGGAAGCATCCACCTGCATCGCTGTCAGCTTCTCCCCCAGCAGAGCAGGGCGGATGGTGTTGAACGCACTGGAGAAGTCAAAAAACATGACCCTCACAGTGCTCGCTGGCTTGTCCAGGTGGGCGTAGACATGGTTCAGCAGGTAGACGATGGCATCCTCAACTCCTAGTCGGGGCTGGTAGGCAAACTGGAGGGTATCTAAGTGTGACCTGACCATAGGCTGCAGCAGCTCCAGAAAAAGTCTCTCCAGGGTCTTCATGATGTGGGAGGTCAATGCCACCGGTCTGTAATCATTGAGGCCGCTGGGGTGCGGCGTCTTCGGCATAGGGACGAGGCAGGACGCTTTCTACAGCACAAGAACCCTCCGGAGCCTCAGGCTCAGGTTGAATACATGGCAAAGTACTCCACATAGCTGAAGGGCACAGGCTTTGAGCACCCTGGTACTGACATCATCCGGTCCTGCAGCCTTGCTTGGGTTGAGACGTTTCAGCTGTCTTCTCACCTGTTCAGCTGTGAAGCCCACTGTGGTGGTTTCATGTGGGAAAGGGGTATAGTCATGAGAGCAGGGTGGGGGACTGTGAGGAGGGGTAGGAGGGGAAAGTGGAATATGTGTTGGTTGGGGGCTGACAACAGATGGCTCATGTGGGGGTTGGCCAGGGGCCACAATGTCAAATCTGTTAAAGAACAGGTTAAGTTTGTTGGCCCTGTCCACACTGCCTTCAGCTCCTCTGTTGCTAGTTTGCCGGAACCCAGTGATGGTCCTCATCCCCCTCCAGACATCTCTCACGTTGTTCTACTGGAGTTTCCACTCAAGCCTCCTCCTGTACCTGTCTTTAGCCTCCCTGATCCTGGCTTTCAGGTCCCTCTGTATTGCCCTCAGCTCCTCCCTATTTCCATCTCTAAACGCCCTCTTTTTAGCGTTCAGGATGTCCTTAATGTCCTTTGTTACCCATGACTTGTTACTTGAATAACAAAGGACAGTTCTTGTCAGAACATTGCAGTCCACACAGAAGTTGATGTAATCAGTGATGCATTCTGTGAGCCCATCAATATCCTCTCCATGTGGCTCACAGAGTGCCTACCAGTCTGTCACCTCAAAACAACCCTGGAGCGCCTCATAAGCCTCCTCCAACCATTTTCTCACTGTCCTCAAGGTTTCAGGTTTACTCTTCACCAGAGGCATGTAGCAGGGTTTTAGATGCACCAGGTTGTGATCTGACCTTCCCAGTGGGGGGAGGGGAGAGGAGCTGTATGCATCCTTAACATTAGCGTACATCAAATCCAGAGTCCTCTCCCCTCTGGTTGTACAGCTCACATACTGCGTGAAGTTGGGCAGTGTTCTAACCATGGTAACCTCGTTGAAGTCACCCGAGATGGTAATGAGGGCAGTCGGGTGCTGGGTTTGTAATCTGGCTATGACGGTGTAAATGATGTTACACGCTGATATCGGGTTGGCAGAGGGAGGGATGTACACAACAACCACAATTGCATGCGAGATTTCCCTTGGCAAATAATATGGCCGAAGTCCAACAGCAAAAAGCTCAATATCCGGGCTACAAACACGTTCCTTGATCGTAACATGCCCAGGATTGCACCATCTGTTGTTTACCAGAATCACAAGCCCCCCTCCTTTACGCTTACCGCTGTCAGTGCAAGTCCGGTCAGCTCGAATGGTCTGGAAGCCCTCTATGGAAACGCTTTGAAAGAAGAAGAGGGAGTTGTATGACATGTATAAGAAGCAGGGAGTAAATAAGGTGCTTGAGGAGTATAAGAAGTGCAAGAAAATACATAAGAAAGAAATCAGAAGGGCTAAAAGAAGACATGAGGTTGATTTGGCAGTCAAAGTGAAGGATAATCCAAAGAGCTTTTACAGGTATATTAAGAGCAAAAGGATCGTAAGGGATAAAATTGGTCCTCTTGAAGATCAGAGTGGTCGGCTATATGCGGAACCAAAGGAAATGGGGGAGATCTTAAATAGGTTTTTTGCGTCTGTATTTACTAAGGAAACTGGCATGAAGTCTATGGAATTAAGGGAAACAAGTAGTGAGGTCATGGAAAATGTACAGATCGAAAAGGATGAGGTCTTTGCTGTCTTGAGGAAAATTAAAGTGGATAAATCCCCGGGACCTGACAGGGTGTTCCCTCAGACCTTGAAGGAGACTAGTGTTGAAATTGCAGGGACCCTGGCAGAAATATTTAAAATGTCGCTGTCTACAGGTGAGATGCCAGAGGATTGGAGAGTGCCTCATGTTGTTCCGTTGTTTAAAAAGGGATCGAAAAGTAATCCAGGAAATTATAGGCCAGTAAGTTTAACGTCGGTTGTAAGTAAGTTATTGGAGGGAGTACTAAGAGACAGAATCTACAAGCATTTGGATAGACAGGGACTTATTAGGGAGAGTCAACATGGCTTTGTGCGTGGCAGGTCATGTTTGACCAATCTATTGGAGTTTTTCGAGGAGGTTACCAGGAAAGTGGATGAAGGGAAGGCAGTGGATATTGTCTACATGGACTTCAGTAAGGCCTTTGACAAGGTCCCGCATTGGAGGTTAGTTAGGAAAATTCAGTCACTAGGTATACATGGAGAGGTGGTAAATTGGATTAGACATTGGCTCAATGGAAGAAGCCAAAGATTGGTGGTAGGGAATTGCTTCTCCGAGTGGAGGACTGTGACTAGTGGTGTGCCACAGGGATCAGTGCTGGGTCGATTGTTAGTTGTCATCTATATCAATGATCTGGATGATAATGTGGTAAATTGGATCAGCAAATTTGCTGATGATACAAAGACTGGGGGTGTAGTAGACAGCGAGGAAGGTTTTCAGAACCTGCAGAGGGACTTGGACCAGCTGGAAAAATGGGCTGAAAAATGGCAGACGGAGTTTAATACAGACAAGTGTGAGGTATTGCACGTTGGAAGTACAAACCAAGGTAGAACATATAGGGTTAATGGTAAGGCACTGAGGAGTGCAGTGGAACAGAGGGATCTGGGAATACAGATACAAAATTCCCTAAAAGTGGCGTCACAGGTAGATAGGGTCGTAAAGAGAGCTTTCGGTACATTGGCCTTTATTAATCGAAGTATTGAGTATAAGAGCTGGAATGTTATGATGAGGTTGTATAAGGCATTGGTGAGGCAGAATCTGGAGTATTGTGTTCAGTTTTGGTCATCAAATCACAGGAAGGATATAAATAAGATTGAAAGAGTGCAGAGAAGGTTTATGAGGATGTTGCCGGGACTTGAGAAACTCAGTTACAGAGAAAGGTTGAATAGGTTAGGACTTTATTCCCTGGAGCGTAGAAGAATGAGGGGAGATTTGATAGAGGTATATAAAATTATGATGGGTATTGATGGAGTGAATGCAAGCAGGCTTTTTCCACTGAGGCAAGGGGAGAAAAAAACCAGAGGACATGGGTTAAGGGTGAGGGGGGAAAAGTTTAAAGGGAACATTGGGGGGGGGCTTCTTCACACAGAGAGTGGTGGGAATATGGAATGAGCTGCCAGAGGAGGTGGTAAATGCGGGTTCTTTTTTAACATTTAAGAATAAATTGGACAGACACAGGGATGGGAGGTGTATGGAGGGATATGGTCCATGTGCAGGTCAGTGGGACTAGGCAGAAAATGGTTCGGCACAGCCAAGAAGGGCCAAAAGGCCTGTTTCTGTGCTGTAGTTTCTATGGTTTCTATGGTTACTATGGGTATGTCCTCGTGCAGCCACGTTTCAGTAAAACACATGACACTGCTCTCCCAAAACGTTCTCTGACTCTTGACAAGCGCCGTCAGTTCGTCCATTTTATTCCCCAGTGATCTCACATTTCCCATGATGATAGAGGGGAGACACGGCTTATAACCTCTCTTCTCCATAAGCCTCTGTTGTCTCGACCTGGTCCTCTTCCCTCGCCTTTTTGATCCCCCTCTGCATCTTCTTTGTGCTTTCCTCCAGATTTCAGCCGGGATGTCCGCTGTTCTGTTCACTAAACCAGCCGGCATGAGCACAACCAGCTGGTCCCTGGAATAAACAATGCGGCCACGCTAATGAGATGTGTCCGAATGTAACTATTTCCAGCGCTAAAAAAACAAGTAAAACTCTCTCCACCAGCATGTTAGAGAGGGTGCAGCTTCAACGTGTTACCATGAAAAAAAAATACAACAAATAACCTAAATTAAAAAGTTTAAAAGTAAGAAACTAAACGGAACAACTGTAACAGGCTGCATGCACAACCGGTGCAAATAAATAAGACTTTTATTTGCTAGCATTGTCAGAAGCCAGGTCATAAGTCCTTCATGCCCTCTCAAGAAGCCCAAATTGTCAGGTATGGGTTATGTTCCAAGAAATGGAGATTGTAATGATGATGATAATGACTGTAATGATTCTGAGCATTGTAATGTAAAACAAGCAGAGTGTGAGGAGAAAGAGCCTAAATTTAGAATAGTCAAAGTTAATGGAAGACCTGTTAAAGTTCTTTTTGATTCTGGTAGCTCATTGTCCTTAATTAAGAAAAAAGTATGCCCCTGCCTTTGATGTTGACTACAGTCACGAAACACCTGTCCAATCTGTCCATGGTGACTGGAAGTCCGAACTACTGGCAGAGCTCACTGGTGAGCTAGACAACCAGTCAAAACCCCTCACTGCCTTCCCAGAGTCTACTTCAATTCATCTTTGGTTTCAATAGTGCAACACCAACCTTCCAGCAACTGATGGACCAAGACTCCCAAGGCTGTGAGAGCTGCAGTGCAGCCTTCCTAGATGACATGGTCATCTACAGCCAGACACGCTTCGAGCACCTGGACCATCTGCACAGGTTCCTGTGAAATATTCATGCTGCCAGTCTCACCCTCAAAATGTGAGTGTGTAAAAAGGGAAATCACATACCTTGGCTACCAGCTGGGACATGGAAAGGTTTGAGTACAAGTGGACAAAGTGAAAATGATCTGCAATAGTCCTTGACCTCACACCAAGAAGGAAGTGAAGTCCTTCCTGGATCTGGTAGAGTGGTATCACAAGTTCACTCCCCAATTCACCACTCTGGATGCAGCTCTGACTAATTTTACTGGGAAGCTTGTAAGCAACCCAGTAACGTGGACAAGTGAGTCTGAAAATGCTTTTCAAGCCCTTAAAGCCCACAGTTGTCTTTCACCTGGCCTTCAGAGATCTGACTTTGACAAAATGTTCCTTGTCCAGGTTGACACCTTAGGAGTAGGCATTGGAGCAGTGATGGCACAAGGAGAACCTAGAGAAGAGAAACCTATCCTTTCACCTGAGCTGAAAACTCCTCCCAAGGGAAAATAGATATAACACCATTGAAAAGGAATGTCTGGTAATTAAATGTGCCCTTGACAGCCTCCGGTACTACCTCCTTGGCAGGGAGTTTGACCTTTGCACAGACCACTGAGTGTTGACATGGATTCAGACGATGAAGGACCATAAAGTCAGAGTGACAAGGTGGTATCTGGAGCTCAAACCCTTCAAATTGTGTGTACACCATACAGCAAGGAAAGGAAATGTTACTGCAGACTATCTGTCTCGGCCGCCAAGCATCATCGCCACAGGAACTTCAACCTTTTTTTTGGTCATAACCCACATCTGTGACAGGTGTATTTAGGCCATGGAGTAACTAAATGGTTCTAAAGACCATTTATTCACAAATTACTTGATGACAAACCCTTTGTACAAAAAGTAGGTTGCCCATTGAATATCACAGCAACTACAGACATGTTTGAATGAGGAAAAGGTGTAACACAGAAAAGTGACAATTTTAGGCATAATTTTTTGAGTCACTTCTTACATGTGTGTTGTTCATATCACGAATCTGACTAAAAGCTATTCATTGTCATGTGATCAATATGCCGCTCACTTCGCAATTCAGTTGGGAAAATGGGACTCTGTGAAACATGACTAAATGACTGAATGGCTTTGACAGGTTTTCAAAAATCGATGCAAACACATTTATCATCAAAGGCATGGGGAAGATATACTGGCTCAAGTTTGTTGGCATGGAGAAGGAAAACAACATGCAATGGGATGGATTTTCCAGGGCTAGTGGCCTTTCTCTTTTGCCAAGCTCAGCTTTCTAAATACTGCAACTGTGAGCTTTTAAGATCAAAGAGTTGTTTTTGACTGAGGTAAACTTCCAACCAATATTCTTTGTTTAGTTTCTTGTCATAAACAAGAGCCAGTCTTTAGTTCTTAATATCAATTGCAAGCTGCAAGTTGAAGTTAAAAGGACAGCTTTACAAAAAAAACAGCACACTCTGTATAGAACAAATTGATGGCCCACAGCAGAAGGCTGACTATTCAAGAGTTGCAGTGCAAGGCAATGGGTTATGTTAATTGGCTTGAATTAAACCAGACAACACTGGCTAAGGCCAGATTGATGCTATCATTTAGCATATCAAGTTACTGATTTATTAATAGTTGGAAGGTTTGTGTACTCAGTGACTCAGCTTCACGGCATTGTGAGTATCTCAATTCTCTGTCCCCAGAAGCTTTTAGACCACCTGGGTGAAAAGGCATCTGAAAAAAATATCACATGTCTGTGAAGTCACCCAAGTGTCAGAAAAATGTCGGATAGTGTAGCAGGAGAAAGATTTCAGAAGAAGCAAGCAGGAACTGTCAGGATATTCTATGTGTCACAGTTCCCGAGGAGACATTGTACTATTGTATTGCATAGCATGAGAGAGGCTTCAAAAAAAAGCAAGTGAGTGCAGTCAAAACATTCTGCACATCACAGTTGCCAAGGAGACGTTGGATTGTTTGTAATTATCACCTGGTAAAGTCCATTAAAATGAAGTTAGGTTTAAGCAGAGCAGCCAGAGTGTGAGTGGGCCAGTGAAGCAGAGGGCAGTTCGGACTTTGGCTCACGGAGGCCTCGTAGGGAGAGGCTGGGGCTTCGTGTAAATTTTTTTCATTTATTTTTTTCTTTCTTATTGCACATTTAGAGCAGTGGGGATATCAGGCAGGAGAGAAGAATTTTGTCTGAATTCAAACATATTACGAAAAGTAAACAAACTGTGTTCAAACTATTTTGTTAGTTGGAAGTCTATCCTTATTGTGAGGGAGGGGGACACCACTCAAATAGTGGGTATCAGCAGCTAAAGTTTCCATGGAGGATAAACCGGGCAGTGAACTAACCTCTGAAGATTGGGTGGCTACAGTATCATCTCCCTTTAGTGAGAGTATCTATAGCTATCAATATCAGAGAGGGCTTAAGATCTTCATTTGAGTTTAGAACTTTGCAGTTTACAAGTCCAATACCATTGCAGCAACAGCATAAAACCCTCCACGTTCTAAGGACAAATCTATCCCGTGGAATCCACAATTTGTGTTGAGGGATGTTGTCTCCATCATCCTTTCAGGCAATGAGTTTCATGCCCCTTTACCCTTTAGTCTGCTGATTATTTTTAACTGAAGTCACTGCTGTTTTGTTTAATAACTTTTAGAATGCACCAAGGCAGCTCTTACCAAATTTCTCAGATTATAGAAAGTTGAAAGCTAACCGTACTTCTTTGGAAATAATTTGTCAAGCAATAAAAAGTTGAATTCCAATCCAGCCAGAGCAATGAAGGCTGATAAAAATAATTTATTAAAAAGTCACTTGAGAGCAACATAATATTGTCACAAGTTGGCTTAATCTTAACAGAATAATTGAGACAGAACCAACAGAGTTAACAGAAAAATAAATCTTATTCCAAAGGTTTCAATTAAGCTCTCTTCAGGATTTAGATACTCTGCCAAACACTATTCCCTACTGCACAAAATATATTTGGCCCCTCCATTTCTTCCTTTCAATGCTCTCATCTCCTGCTCCCCTCCTGAGGTCATTTGCTTCTAGTATATCCCTTCCTAGCAATGCTAAGGAGTGAACAGAGAACACAGATAAACCATTACAACATAACCACTCTAACCACTATACCTATTTGCCCTATCTTCTGAACAAGCCAGGGTTCTCGGCATCAGCAGCAGATAGGAGCAGCTAGTAGAGCTGCTGCCTCACAGCTTCAGTGACCCAGATTCAATCCTGACCTTTGCCACTTCCCTGTGGAAAGTTTGCACGTTCACTGTGGCCACAAAGGATTGCTTAGGGTACTCCAGTTTCCATTCTACATCCCAAAAGTAGAAGTGTTGGTAGGTTCATATAACCATATAATAATTACAGCACGGAAACAGGCCATCTCAGCCCTTCTAGTCCGTGCCGAACTCTTACTCTCACCTAGTCCCACCGACCTGCACTCAGCCCATAACCCTCCATTCCTTTCTTGTCCATATAGCTATCCAGTTTAACCTTAAATGACAACATTGAACCTTCCTCAACCACTTCTGCTGGAAGCTCATTCCACACAGCTACCACTCTCTGAGTAAAGAAGTTCCCCCTCATGTTACCCCTAAACCTTTGCCCTTTAACTCTCAACTCATGTCCTCTTGTTTGCATCTCCCCAACTCGCCATGGAAAAAGCCTATCCACGTCAACTCTATCAATCCCCCTCATAATTTTAAATACCTCTATTAAGTCCCCCCTCAACCTTCTATGCTCCAAAGAATAAAGACCTAACTTGTTCAACCTTTCTCTGTAACTTAGGAGATGAAACCCAGGCAACATTTTAGTAAATCTCCTCTGTACGCTCTCAATTTTATTGACATCTTTCCTATAATTCGGTGACCAGAACTGTACACAATACTCCAAATTTGGCCTTACCAATGCCTTATACAATTTCAACATTGCATCCCAACTCCTATGCTCAATGCTCTGATTTATAAAGGCCAGCATACCAAAAGCTTTCTTCACCACCCTATTCACATGAGATTCCACCTTCAGGGAACTATGCACCATTATTCCTAGATCCCTCTGTTCTACTGCATTATTCAATGCCCTACCATTTACCATGTATGTCCTATTTTGATTAGTCCTACCAAAATGTAGCACCTCACATTTATCAGCATTAAACTCCATCTGCCATCTTTCAGCCCACTCTTCTAATTGGTTTAAATCTCTCTGCAAGCTTTGAAAACCTACTTCATTATCCACAACTCCACCTATCTTAGTATCATCTGCATACTTACTAATCCAATTTACAACCCCAACATCCAGATCATTAATATATATGACAAACAACATTGGACTCAGTACAGATCCCTGAGGCACACCACTAGACACCATCCTCCAATCTGACACACAGTTATCCACCACTACGCTCTGGCATCTCCCATCTAGCCACTGCTGAATCCATTTTACGACATCGATATTAATGCCTAACGATTGAACCTTCCTAACTAACCTTCTGTGTGGAACCTTGTCAAAGGCCTTACTGAAGTCTATATAGACAACATCCACCATTTTACCCTTGTCAACTTTCCTAGTAACCCCATCAAAAAATTCAATAAGATTTGTCAAACATGACCTACCGCACACAAATCCATGTTGACTGTTCCTAATCAGCCCCTGTCTATCCAGATAATTATATATAACATCTCTAAGAATACGTTCCATCAATTTACCCACCACTGACGTCAAACACACAGGCCAATAATTGCTAGGTTTATTCTTAGAACCCTTTTTAAACAATGGAACAACAGGAGCAATATGCCAAACCTGCGGCACCATCCCCGTTTCTAATGACATTTGAAATATGTCAGAGCACCTGCTATTTCCACACTAACTTCCCTCAAGGTCCTAGGGAATATCCTGTCCGGACCCAGAAACTTATCCACTTTTATATTCCTTAAAATCGTCAGTACTTCCTCCTCTTTAATCATCATAACTACCCTTCTTGTTTCCTTTACCTTTCACAATTCAATATCCTTCTCCTTAGTGAATACCGAAGAAAAGAAATTGTTCAAAATCTCCCCCATCTCTTTTGGCTCCGCACATAGCCGTCCACTCTGATTCTCTGAGGGACCAATTTTATCCCTCACTATCCTTTTGCTATTAATATAACTGTAGAAACTCTTTGAATTTATTTTCATCTTACTTGCCAAAGCAGCCTCATATCTTCTTTTAGCTTTTCTAATTTCTTTCTTAAGATCCTTTTTACATTCTTTATATTCCTCGAGCACCTCATTTACTCCAAGCTGCCTATATTTATTGTAGATCCCTCTCTTTTTCCAAACCAAGTTTCCGATATCCCTTGAAAACCATGGCTCTCTCAAACTTTTAACCTTTCCTTTCAACCTAACAGGAACATAAAGATCCTGTACCCTCAAAATTTCACCTTTAAATGACCTCAATTTCTCTATTACATCCTTCCCATAAAACAAATTGTCCCAATCCACTCCTTCTAAATCCTTTCGCATCTCCTCAAAGTTAGCCTTTCTCCAATCAAAAATCTCAACCCTGGGTCCAGTCCTATCCTTCTCCATAATTACTCGGCATTCTAAATTATCCCAAGTGTGTGGATGAATGATAGAATCTGGGTGGTGAGTGATGGGATTGCTGGGAAAATGAAATGTGAAAACGGGTGTTTGATGAGTGATGAGGACTCAATAAGCTGGAATGTATATCTCACCATATCTCTATGATTTTATGTATATGTAATTTATTTCAAAGTTCCGAATGATAAGTTAACATCTCAGCAGCAAATATTCCTGATGGTTGTGAACCTCCCTAAATAACCTGTGCACACCCAGAGAAGACCCTTTTGCCTGAACCACTAAAAGAAAACATGGTGCCTAATGTGTGATTTGTAGAAGATGGGGAAATGTATTTTTTTAAATGATTAGCAGTACCGAGCTAGCAAAGTGGAAACAAATACAAAACCACATGATTTAGAATTCTTTTGTCAGTCTAACCATATGTATTATTGCACTATTAGGCCATTTGTCCAAACCCTAAACCTGCAAAATAGGAAGTTGCTTAGTTTCTGGCCTGACCACAATATCATACCCTCCCACTGAGAGACATCAATCATTGCAATCAGCATTGAGTGGATGGTAGGCAACTCCCTTGTTCCTGTTCAAAGTGCCAGTTCTCCATAAGGTTTTTGCTGGTGGCTGAAGAGTGAAATCTAATCCAAAGGAAGAATAGCAACATAAAGCCATTCACATCAAATTCCAGGGCCAGTAGAATGAAGTGTACTGTTGAGCTGTATTCACATAATGCCTGTAGCTATTGGCAAATGGAGCTGGCTTATAAAACTTGGCCATTGAATGGCCATCACTTCTCAGGTAAATGTAAGGAACAGATTTTCTGAGAGACACACAATGCAGTAGGAGAGGGAAAAACAAAACGTTCCTCATGAGAGAATGGGAGGAATAAAGAAGTACAGCATAGAAACAGGTCCTTCATAATCTTGCCTCCAGGAATCAGTGAACAAAATTTTACCTTGAGTTAATCCAGTGCTCTTCCCATCCAGCCCTACCTACGTGAAAGTTTGCTCAGGGCAGGATCTAATTGGCAGTCAGTGTATAATGTAATCTACCAGCCTCTTGAAAAGAGTCTGCCAACTTCAAATGGATACTCTTGACACAGACTCACATTGGATAAATAACATTAAATATTACCAGTTAACCTCAGCCAATTTTAATTGTCCACAGCAAATGCAATCTCATTGTCTCTTTGGTCAGCTGTGGAACAGTTAGCCAACCACAAAATATACATCAGGCTGTTGTTATCAATCACAGCTCAGTGTTCAACGCCATCAGTTCCTCAATATCAATCATCAAGCCTTTCTACTTCCCTCTGCAAATGCATCCTTGTCTTTCTCATCAGGAGACCACAGCCAGTGCGGATCAACATTAAAATCTCTTCCTCACTGACAATCAACACAGGCGCACCTCAAGGCTACCTGTTTAACTCATGCCCTACTCTCTCTACATGCATGATTGTGTGGGTTAGCATAGCTCAAATGCCATCTATAAATTCACTGATGACACCTCTGTTGTTAGTAGAATCATAGATGATGATGCGGAGGCTTAGAGAAATGAGATAGACTATCTAGTTGAGTGGTGACACAAAAGCAATCTTGTATTTAACGGCAACAAAACCAAGGAATTGATTGTGGATTTCAAGAAGGGGAGGTCAGGAGGACATGCGTCAGTCCTCATCCTGGGGATCAGCAGTGGAAAGGGTGAGCAGCTCTGCCTTCCAGGGCATCAACAAATCAGAGTGTCCATCCTGGGCTCAACACATTGATACAATCACTAAGCAGATACACCGGCAGCTGTACTTTGCTAGGAATTTTAAAGTTACCACATCATCAATGTCTGTTACAGATTTCTACAGATGTACAGCAGAACATATCCTAACTGGTTGCATCATGGTCTGATATGGAGGCATCAATGCACAGGATTACAAGAAGCTACAGAGGGTGGTGTCAGGCAAACATCTCCCAGTCTCCACACACCTAACAGGAGTCATAAAAACATAGAAACATAGAAAATAGGTGCAGGAGTAGGCCATTCGGCCCTTCGAGCCTGCACCGCCATTTATTATGATCATGGCTGATCATCCAACTCAGAACCCAGCCTTCCCTCCATACCCCCTGACCCCTGTAGCCACAAGGGCCATATCTAACTTCCTTTTAAACATAGCTAATGAACTGGCCTCAACAGTTTGCTGTGGCAGAGAATTCCACAGATTCACCACTCTCTGTGTGAAGAAGTTTTTCCTAATCTCGGTCCTAAAAGGCTTCCCCTCTATCCTCAAACTGTGACCCCTCGTTCTGGACCTCCCCAACATCGGGAACAATCTTCCCGCATCTAGCCTGTCCAATCCCTTTAGGATCTTATACGTTTCAATCAGATCCCCCCTCAATCTTCTAAATTCCAACGAGTACAAGCCCAGTTCATCCAGTCTTTCTTCATATGAAAGACCTGCCATCCCAGGAATCAATCTGGTGAACCTTCTTTGTACTCCCTCTATGGCAAAGATGTCTTTCCTCAGATTAGGGGACCAAAACTGCACACAATACTCCAGGTGTGGTCTCACCAAGGCCTTGTACAACTGCAGTAGTACCTCCCTGCTCCTGTACTCGAATCCTCTCGCTATAAATGCCAGCATACCGTTCGCCTTTTTCACCGCCTGCTGTACCTGCATGCCCACTTTCAATGACTGGTGTATAATGACACCCAGGTCTCATTGCACCTCCCCTTTTCCTAATCGGCCACCATTCAGATAATAATCTGTTTTCCTATTTTTGCCACCAAAGTGGATAACTTCACATTTATCCACATTAAATTGCATCTGCCACGAGTTTGCCCACTCACCCAACCTATCCAAGTCACCCTGCATCCTCTTAGCATCCTTCTCACTGCTAACACTGCCACCCAGCTTCGTGTCATCCGCAAACTTGGAGATGCTGCATTTAATTCCCTCATCCAAGTCATTAATATATATTGTAAACAACTGGGGTCCCAGCACTGAGCCTTGCGGTACCCCACTAGTCACCGCCTGCCATTCTGAAAAGGTCCCGTTTATTCCCACTCTTTGCTTCCTGTCTGCTAACCAATTCTCCACCCACACCAATACCTTACCCCCAATACCGTGTGCTTTAAGTTTGCACACTAATCTCCTGTGTGGGACCTTGTCAAAAGCCTTTTGAAAATCCAAATATACCACATCCACTGGTTCTCCCCTATCCACTCTACTAGTTACATCCTCAAAAAATTCTATGAGATTCGTCAGACATGATTTTCCTTTCACAAATCCATGCTGACTTTGTCCGATCATTTCACCGCTTTCCAAATGTGCTGTTATCACATCTTTGATAACTGACTCCAGCAGTTTCCCCACCACCGACGTTAGGCTAACCGGCCTATAATTCCCCGGTTTCTCTCTCCCTCCTTTTTTAAAAAGTGGGGTTACATTAGCCACCCTCCAATCCTCAGGAACTAGTCCAGAATCTAACGAGTTTTGAAAAATTATCACTAATGCATCCACTATTTCTTGGGCTACTTCCTTAAGCACTCTGGGATGCAGACCATCTGGCCCTGGGGATTTATCTGCCTTCAATCCCTTCAATTTACCTAACACCATTTCCCTACTAACATGTATTTCGCTCAGTTCCTCCATCTCACTGGACCCTCTGTCCCTTACTATTTCTGGAAGATTATTTATGTCCTCCTTAGTGAAGACAGAACCAAAGTAATTATTCAATTGGTCTGCCATGTCCTTGCTCCCCATAATCAATTCACCTGTTTCTGTTTGCAGGGGACCTACATTTGTCTTTATCAGTCTTTTCCTTTTTACATATCTATAAAAGCTTTTACAGTCCGTTTTTATGTTCTCTGCCAGTTTTCTCTCATAATCTTTTTTCCCCTTCCTAATTAAGCCCTTTGTCCTCCTCTGCTGAACTCTGAATTTCTCCCAGTCCTCAGGTGAGCCCCTTTCTCTGGCTAATTTGTATGCTACTTCTTTGGAATTGATACTATCCCTAATTTCTCTTGTCAGCCACGGGTGCACTACCTTCCTTGATTTATTCTTTTGCCAAACTGGGATGAACAATTGTTGTAGTTCATCCATGCAACCTTTAAATGCCTGCCATTGCATATCCACCGTCAATCCTTTAAGTGTCATTTGCCAGTCTATCTTAGCTAATTCACGACTCATACCTTCAAAGTTACCCCTCTTTAAGTTCAGAACCTTTGTTTCTGAATTAACTACGTCACTCTCCATGTTAATGAAGAATTCCACCATATTATGGTCACTCTTACCCAAGGGGCCTCTCACGACAAGATCGCTAATTAACCCTTCCTCATTGCTCAAAACCCAGTCCAGAATAGCCTGCTCTCTAGTCGGTTCCTCGACATGTTGGTTCAAAAAACCATCCCACATACATTCCAAGAAATCCTCTTCCTCAGCACCTTTACCAATTTGAGTCACCTGCCATACGTTTTCAACTTAAAACCTGCAGCCTATTTAAACCCAGCTCTTCATCCACAGTCCTTTGTTCATTCATTCAAGCAGCCAGCCTCAACCAGTTGCCTTGTTGTGTTAAGTATCCATTCTCTCTTGCTTTGTGGCCCCTAGTGGCTTGTGATTTTGCAGTTTATTATTAATGTAATCGCTCACTACTAACTCACCTCTACTCCTCTGCATTTCCTAACAGGATGGGTGAAGCAATGATTGACCCAGAAGATTACACTCACCTAAATGAAGCTGTGTCCATTAACAAGAGCACATGATCCTGAATCAGCAGGAAAGCATTGACCATCTACTCACCGCCATCACCAGCTCTCCACTTCAATACAGCAACCTCGTGCTAGTTAACCTCCTATCTTGGAACTCAAATACCAGTGGCCAAACACTTCGAACGGATCTCCAACCCGATGCAACAGCTTCCTGTCCCAATACGTCTTACACTTCAAGCTCCGACAATCTCTGTATTCTATGGACCAAAATGGCCAAAATCGCCATCATCATCCCTCTCCTGACTGAGCAAGCTCTGGTCTGGGCTGTGGCTAACCGGAACAATAAAACCACCATGTGCAATAAATATCAGGAATTCATTGCTGAGATGTGCCGGGTTTTCGATCATCCGGGAAGTGGAAGGGCGACAGTGTATCCGATACTTGCTTACATGGTGTTGGGTTACGCTGTAGGATTCAGGGCCCTTCCATTGGAGTGTGGCTGGAATGTGGAAGCACAGCACTTGAAAGATGAGCTGTCTGTGTGATGCCCATTAACCTCAAAGGCCAGATCACTTTGGCCCTCCGAATTGACAAGCGTCTTATGAAACAACCCTATAGATCATCAGTCAGAGGACTTTCAGGCCACAAGGCCCTCCTCATCAATTACCAAACCCATGCAGGTAGGGCAAGCCCCATTAACACCCCAAGAGTGTGCACGTCACTGGAGAAACAACTTGTGAGCTTATCAAGGAGCTGCTCATTACCCAACACATCAAATGACCTTTGTTTCCAGGAAAATTGCACCACCAGGTAAAGACAAAGGGCCTTCTGTCTGGTAAGTTCCCTCCAGTCTTGTTTCAGCTCCATAGACAACTCACTCTCTGTCTTCTCCACACCCCAATGACTCTACACACACAGGAGGTTCTGATGGATTCTGGTGTGGCAGGCTGAACTCTGTGTGTGCAGCTTGGAATCCCTACTGAACCTATCTGCATCACAGCTATTGAAAGACATCCCTTGCAGCTGGGATGGTCAAAACACACACATGACCTATGCAGATAAGTATCAAAGAGCACTGGGAGTCCATCCAGTTCCTCCTTAACAACTTACCCAATGCTCCTCTCAACTTGGGTTACTCCTGACTCACCACACATGACCCTCACGTCACCTGCTCATCCAGTTCACTGCTAAGTTGGGGATCACCTGCCTGTAACCTCAGCTGAATTCACCTTGTAGATCCATGGAGATGGGGAAATTACTCAATCTCACCAAGCTCCCACATGAATACCACAAATTAGACATCACTTTCAGCAAAAGACAGGCCAGCACCCTACTGCCTCACAGACTTCACAACTGTGCAATCGACTTTCTCCTGTGCACCACCCCCTCCCCGAGGTCATCTGTGCTCCCTCTCCCCTAAGACCCAAGCCATGAATGACGACGTCACTGAAATGCTGCAGCATGACTTCATTTGGCTATCTCAGTCCACAGCCAGTGCAGGATTCTGCTGATCAAAAACAAAGGATGTGGTGTCTTCGTCCCTGCATCGACAACATCACTATTAAGAGTGTCTACCCTCCCCCAATGACAGATAACACATTCAAAACACTCAACAGGGCCTAGGTTTTTGCCAAACTCGATGTACAGAGTGCTGAAGCCTGATTCATTTCTTCCAGGGGTATGAGTGGAAGATTGTGTTTATAACATCCACTAGCAACTATAAATACTTGGTGATGACTTTTGGATTTTCCAACAGTCCAGCCATTTTCTAAACCTCCATCAATGAGGTCCTCCAAAATATGTTACACAGGTAGGTGTTTGTCCACCTTGACAACATCGTCATCTTCTCCAAGGACCTCCAAGACCACATCTGTCATATCCATTCAGGCCTTCAGCATCTCCTTAAAAACCAACTCTACTAGAAGTTAGAGATAAGCCAGTACCACCACCCCCAGTCATTTTCTTCCTGGGTTATGTCCTTTCACCTCAAGGCATAACCGTAGACCCAGAGAAAGTATGCACCGTCTACACTCCCTCAAACAGCTATAGCATTTCTTGGGCTTCTCCAACTTCTACCACCATCTCACAAGGAACTATAGCCAAATCTCTGCTCTTCTCATCTTTGTCACCAAATCTCCTACCTCACAAATAACCTGGTCCGCTGCCGTGGGCTGTGCTTTTGAAGAGATTAAGAAGTCGCATGGTGGTTAGCCTGATGCTATGATAGCTCGGGGGTGCTTTGGAGTTCAGAGTTCTATTCCAGTGCCATTCTGAAAGGAGTCTCTACGTGTCCTCCCCATGGAATGCGTAGTTTTCTTTGGGTCCTCCAGTTTCTTCCCACAGTCCAAAGACATAATTGTTCATTGTAAATTGTCCCAATAAGAGATTAGGATTAATCTCATTTGTTGGGGATTGCTGGTGTGGCATGTCTTTGAGAGTCTACTCCATGCTGTATTGCTAAATAAATTAAATGAAAAAGAGACTCTTCACCACCACACCCTTTCTTAGCTATCCAAATCCCTCTGGGTGTTTTTTGGTACAGGTAGACTCATCTGACATGGATATCAGGGCCATCCTCTCCTAGTGAGGACCGGCTGGGAAGATACATCTTTGTGCCGCCTTCTCCTGTGTCTATGCAGCGTCATTATGGAGTAGGAGACAGAGAGCTATTAACCATTAAAAGGGCTTTGGAGGGATAGAGACATTGGCTGATGGGAAACAGCAAACACCTCCTAATTTAGACTGACAACTCGAACCTCAATTTCATTCAACACACCCACCAACTCAACCAACATCAGGCTCACAGGGCCCTCTTCTTCCAGCAATTCAGCTTCACCTTCTCCTTGCAATCTGGCTGCAAGAACACTAAGGTGGATGCCCTGTCACGACAGTTCGACCCAGCTGATATGGACACTGACCCTCAGCCCATCATTCCATCCTCTCAGGTCCTCGTCCTGATCATCTGGGACATTAAGAACCAGATCTAACAGGCCCTACAGCATGAGCCTGCTCCACCAACACACCTGACAACTGTAAGTACAGGGAGTGTCCTGAAGGACTCCAGTGGGCCCAGGCCTCACCTCTTTCTCGCCATTAAAGCACATGGGTGACTCCAGATTTTCTGTGGCGTCAGTTCTCATGGCCCAGCGTGATCACAGATGGATGACAGTTCTTCGCTGTCCACCCTCAGTCCGGCCAGTCCAGTTCCCCTAACCCGTGGCCATTACTAATCCCCCAATGCATATGGTTTCATATTGCCATGAATTTCATCATGGGTTTGCACACTTCTGATGGGGCCACAGTGACCTTGGCAGTGCTGGACCAGTTCTCCAAGGTGCCCTACTTTATTGCCCTCCCCAAACATCCCTCAGCTGATGACATGAAGGCCTGGTTCTCCAACAACATACATCAAAGTTGCTGGTGAACGCAGCAGGCCAAGCAGCATCTGTAGGAAGAGGTGCAGTTGACGTTTCAGGCCGAGACCCTGCGTCAGGACTTCATCCTACAGATGCTGCTTGGCCTGCTGCGTTCACCAGCAACTTTGATGTATGTTGCTTGAATTTCCAGCATCTGCAGAATTCCTGTTGTCTGGTTCTCCAACATGTAGTTCATGTGCTCGGTTTTCCCAAGACATTGTGTCGGGTCAGGGCCCACATTTCATCGCCCACTTCTGGTGAGCCTTCTTTTCCTCCTCAGTGAGTTTGTTCTCTGGCTATCATCCAGAGACCAGTGATCAATCAGAAAGAGCAAATCAGCAAGTGGAAAAATTACTGTGAGGCTTCGCCGCCTCTAACCCTTCCACTTGGAAGAAATATCTGCTCTGGCCCAAACTGTCCCACAACCTACACACCTCCTCTGCCACAGGTATGTCACCCTTTGGATTGTTTCATAGCTACCAAACCCTTGTTTCTCCCTTCCAATGCTGGAACTATTGGAAGAGGCCATGGAGCACCACCCGAGCTGCCACCCACCCCTAATGCCACCAGGCTAACCACCGTCGGTTCCCATCCGGACTACTCCAGGCTAGGGACGTATGGCTCTCTGTCCACCTGAGATCTGCCCCTGTGCTTCAAATCCTACAATCTTTCACCCTGGTTCTTTTGTCCCTTTAAGATTACCCATCGCATCAACCCTGTCACTTGCAATATCCAGCTGCAACCATATGTCAGCATCAGCCCTACCACCCACATGTCCTGCATCAAGCCCGTTGTCCATCAGCCACTCAACCCATCTGAGCCTGTAGCTCTAAAATCAAGGATGGTTGAGCGTGATCTAGTGTACATGGTTCACTAGTTGATGGATTCACATCATTGTGGAGGGTGTATGCGGTGCCTGGTCGACTAGGAAGAGCGTGGCCCAGAGTAGAACTCTTGGGTGCAATCCAGTTTCATCTTGGATCCATTGCTCATTGAGGAGTTCCACTGGACCCATCCGGATCTTCCTGGGTTGTTGCATGATGGCCATAACAGTGAGGGGGTATTGTCAGGCCTGCACAGCTATCAAGATTCTCCTGCCACTAGTTTCCAACTCATCACCTGCAGTCTACTTCAGCCCTGCTTTCATCCACAGTCCTTTTGTTCACGCAGCAAACCCACCAGCCCCAACCATTTGCTCTGAGCCTTGTAACCTTGTTGCCTTTCATGTGATGTATCTGTTCTGTCTTGTTTTGTGGTCCCTCGTAACTTGTTATTTTGCAGTTTATTATTAAAGTGATTGCTCACTGCTAAATCACTCCTGCTGCTTTACCTTTGGGACAAGCCTCCTCCACGTTTCCTGACAGGTCGCAGGTTCATTAGACTCCATCATGGGCATAGTCTTCTCCACCATTGAGGATGACTTTAAGAAGTGGTTCTTCAAGAATGACCCTCACCATCTGGGACATGTCTTCTTCTCATTACTACCATTGGGAAGGAGGTACAAGAGCCTGAAGACTCATAATCAATGATTCTGGACAGGTTCCTCCCCTTCACCCTCACATCTCTAAGTGATGCAAGACCACGTCCTTGTTCCGTTGTTTTGCATCACTTATTTAATTTTATTAATACTGCAGTTTTATGTCTTTGCACTGTTTGTGTTGCAAAACAGCGATCTTTAGTGATAATAAATCAAATACTGGTTCTGAGTCTCTTTCAGGTTCTGATTCTGATACAGATTTTTCAAAGCCGTAGGAATAAAATCCATGCAGCTGAAGATTATATACTGTACTACATAAAAATAAATTGTCATTACTCACAAGAATATAGGTATTTGCCTTACATTTTTGATAATTCTCGTGTATCTGTCTGATCTTGAATTTAAAAAGATAGACTAAATAAGGGCCATCATTTACCATAAGGGAAGTGCACTATCACTAAGAAGATAACTATTTACTTTCTTACATGAGACAAGGAATTGACAAGAAAAAAGGTGAAAAGATGCACAGCCAGTATGTTCCTTTCTAAACCCAATCGCACAGACACATGTTGCTTCTCAGTAATTATTGAAAAAAAGAGGAAAAAAAATGTCTTCACATAAACAAGAGACATGCAGATGTTGGAAATCGTCAGCAGCACAAGCAAAATACTGGAGGATCTCATTCAGATAGGATATTGGAGGGAAGGTACTTTTCTTCGGGATTGGAAAGAAAAGGGGCAAAAGCTAAAATGAGAAGGTTGGTGGATGGGAAATAGGACATGCTGGCTGGTGATAGGTTATTGTCACAACCACGGTTTCGGCAGCACAGTAGATACGGCAATTGAGCTTGTGGGTTTGCAAATGTCAGCTAATTATTATTTAATTGTGATGGTATTTAACTCCATACTTGTCGTCGTTGTGCTTGTCAAGACTTGGACAGAGCATAGCAATGCTTCACTGCTGTTCTGTTTTCGGCCTTCCCTGAGATATTGGACTTTCAAATCAACTGACTCTGAAGACTAGTGGTATTCATTTAATGTTTAGAAGTTCTATTCAGCTGCAGTGTAGGCTTTGTTTTCCTTTTGAGAGTTTTAGTTAATGGCCCTATTTGACCTAGCGTTTATTGCTTTATTTCACCTTTAACGCTGTTCATATTAAAGTTTGCGAACTAACAACCTGCTTCACTCCGCACTTGGGCCATATCCGAACCTGGTAACATCAAGCCTCTTCCAACCCCACGTCTTGGAGCTCTCAATTAGTTTGGGCAGAGATCGCCCACAATAACCTCCAGTCCCCCTCCACCAGTATGTCTCCCTTTGCATGCCGGAAGGGATTCCAGCCGCTGCTCCTCCCTGATCAGGAGATTGACATAGGAGTTCCTGCTGCTGGTCAGCTGATCCAGCGCTACAAGCACACCTGGAGATGACCAGGGCTTCTCCGCTGAGCTCCCAGAAACAGCATTCCCAGCAGGCCGATCAGCTCCGTCGACAGGTAAGGCCATTCGAGCCAGGAGAGGGGGTCTGTTTGGCATCAAGGGATCTTCCCCTGAAAGTCGAGAACTGGAAATTGGCACCGCACTACATGGGACCGTTTGTAGTGGAAAAGGCTGTCAACAACGTGTCCTAAAGATTGCATCTACAAGCATCACTGAAGATCCACCCTGTATTCCATGTTTCAAGCTGGTTACTACCTCTCCCCTGGCCCCAGTCACCCATCTCACCTTCCTCCCCGCCTGGTAGATGGTTCCCTTGTCTATACTGTGCAGTGCCTCCTGGCATCTCGCCAGGTATGTGGTAAGGTCCAAAACCATGTGGATTTGGAAGGGTGGCCCAGAAAAACGCACTTGGATCCCGGTGAAGGACATCTTGGACAAGTCGCTAATCTGGCACTTCCAGCGGACACAGGACTGTGGCGCCTCAGGGGCTGTGCCTAGAGAGGGGGGTCCTGTCACAACCATTGATTCGGCAGTGCAGTAGATATGGCAATTGTGCTTGTGAACTTGTACGTGTTAGTTAATTATTATTTAATCATGATAGTATTTAACTCCATACTTGTCGTTGTTGTGCTTGTCAAGACTTGGAAAGAGCATAGCAATGCTTCGCTGCTGTTCTGCTTTCGGCCTTCCCTGAGGTATTGGACTTCCAAATCAACTGACTCTGAAGACTAGCAGTATTCGTTTAATGTTTAGATGTTCTTTTCAGCTTCATTTTCCTTTTGAGAGTTTTAGTTAACGGCCCTGTTTGGCCCAGTATTTATTGTTTTACTTCCCCTTTAACACTGTTTGTATTAAAGTCTGTGAACTATCGACCTTGTTTCAGTGTCTCTCACTCTACACTTGGGCCATATCCGAACCTGGTTACAGTTTTACCAGGAGAAGGGGAAGGGGAAGGTGAATGGGCGGGAAGGAGAACAAGCTGGCTGGTGATAGGTTGTACCAGGAGAGGGAGAAGGTGGGTGGGTGGGACAGAGAACAAGCTGGCTGGACTATGGAAGAAAGGGAAGGTGGAGGACAACCAGAGGGAGGGTGGTAGATAGGTGAGGGTAACCAGACTGGCTAATGGCAAAAGTGAGAAGGTGAGAAGGGGCAAAATTACCAGAATTAGAGAAACCAATGTTCATGCCATCACAATGGAGGCAACCCAGATGGAATATGAGGTGACAAACAACAGAAAATCTGCAGATGCGGGAAATCCAAGCAACACACACAAAATGCTGCTGAAGGGTCTTGGCCCAAATCATCGACTGTACTTTTTTCCGTAGATGCTGCCTGGCCTACTGAGTTCCTCCAGCACTTTGTGTGTGCTTTTTGGAATATGAGGTGTATAGCTGCTTGAAAATTATATCTTCTTGTAAGGGACTAAGGCATATGAATGCATTAGGACAAAGTAACTGATCGCATCTAGTATGCCAGTATAATCAGTGTTACATAAAATGTTTGAACCTTCTATAAAATGCAAAGAGCATTCATAAACACAAAATACTCTGCAGATGCTGGAGTCAAAGCAACACGCACAACATGCTGGAGGAACTCAGCAAGTCGGGCAGCATCCGTGAAAACGAACAGTCAACGTTTTGGGCCAAGACCCTTCGTCAGGACTGAAGAGGGAGGGGGCAGGGGCCCTGTAAAGAAGGTGGGGGGAGGATGGGAAGGAGAAGGCTGGTAGGTTCCAGGTGAAAAACCAGTAAGGGGAAAGATCAAGGGGTGGGGGAGGGGAAGCAGGGATAGGCAGGAAAGATGATGAAGGAATAGGGGAAAGCACAATGGGTAGTAGAAGGAGGAGGAACCATGAGGGAGGTGATAGGCAGCTGGGGGAGGGGACAGAGTGAAACTGGGATGGGGGAAGGGAGGGGGAGGGAATTACCAGAAGTTGGAGAATTCGATGTTCATGCCCAGGGGCTGAAGACTACCCAGACGGTATATGAGGTGTTGCTGCTCCAACCTGAGTTTGGCCTCATCATGGCAGTAGAGGAGGCCATATATGGACATATCCGAATGGGAATGTGAAGCAGAGTTGAAGTGGATGGCAACCGGGAGATCCTGTCTGTTGTGGCGGATGGAGCGGAGGTGCTCGATGAAGCAGTCCCCCAATCTGCATTGGGTCTCACCGGTGTAGAGGAGGCCGCACTGGGAGCACTGGATGCAACGGATGACCCTAACAGACTCACAAGTGAAGTGTTGCCTCACCTGGAAGGACTGTTTGGGGCCCTGAATAGTGGTGAGAGAGTAGGTGTAGCACTTATGCTTGCAAGGATAAGTACCGGGTGGGAGATCCGTGGGGAGGGATGTGTGGACCAGGGAGTCATGAAGGGAACGATCCCTGCCGAAAGCGGAGAGGGGTAGAGAGGGAAAGATGTGCTAAGTGGTGGGGTCCTGTTGAAGGTGGCATAATTTGCGTAGGATAATGTGCTGGATCCAGAGGCTGGTGGGGTTGTAGGTGAGGCGGAGGCATTAGCGATGATCTTTCAAAAGTCAATAGATTCTGGCATGGTTCTGGAAGACTGGAAGATTGCAAATGTCACTCCGCTATTTAAGAAGGGGGCAAGGAAGCAAAAAGGAAATTATAGACCTGTTAGCTTGACATCGGTGGTTGGGAAGTTGTTGGAGTCGATTGTCAAGGATGAGGTTACAGAGTACCTGGAAGCATATGGCAAGATAGGCAGAACTCAGCATGGATTCCTTAGAGGAAAATCCTGCCTGACAAACCTATTACAATTTTTTGAGGAAATTACCAGTAGGCTAGACAAGGGAGATGCAGTGGATATTGTATATTTGGATTTTCAGAAGGCCTTTGACAAGGTGCCACACATGAGGCTACTTAACAAGATAAGAGCCCATGGAATTACAGGAAAGTTACATATGTGGATAGAGTGTTAGCTGATTGGCAGGAAACAGAGAGTGGGAATAAAGGGATCCTATTCTGGTTGGCTGCCGGTTACCAGTGGTGTTCCACAGGGATCAGTGTTGGGGCTGCTTCTTTTTACATTGTACATCAACAATTTGGATTATGGAATAGATAGCTTTGTGGCTAAGTTTGCTGATGATATGAAGATAGGTGGAGGGGCTGGTGGTGCTGAGGAAACGGAGAGTCTGCAGAGAGACTTGGATAGATTGGAAGAATGGGCAGAGAAGTGACAAATAAAGTACAATGTTGGAAAGTGTATGGTTATGCACTTTGGCAGAAAAAATAAACGGGCAGACTATTATTTAAATGGGGAGAGAATTCAAAGTTCTGAGATGCAACGGGACTTGGGAGTCCTCGTACAGGATTCCCTTAAAGTTAACCTCCAGGTTGAGTCAGTAGTGAAGAAGGCGAATGCAATGTTGGCATTCATTTCTAGAGGAATAGAGTATAGGAGCAGGGATGTGATGTTGAGGCTCTATAAGGCACTGGTGAGACCTCACTTGGATTACTGTGGGCAGTTTTGGTCTCCTTATTTAAGAAAGGATGTGCTGACGTTGGAGAGGGTGCAGAGAAGATTCACTAGAATGATTCCGGGAATGAGAGGGTTAACATATGAGGAACGTTTGTCTACTCTTGGACTGTATTCCTTGGAGTTTAGAAGAATGAGGGGAGATCTCATAGAAACATTTTGAATGTTAAAAGACATGGACAGAGTGGATGTGGCAAAGTTGTTTTCCATGATAGGGGAGTCTAGTACGAGAGGGCGTGACTTCAGGATTGAAGGGCGCCCTTTCAGAACAGAAATGCGAAGAAATTTTTTTAGTCAGAGGGTGGTGAATCTATGGAATTTGTTGCCACGGGCAGCAGTGGAGGCCAAGTCATTGGGTGTATTTAAGACAGAGATTGATAAGTATCTGAGTAGCCAGGGCATCAAAGGTTAGGGTGAGAAGGCGGGGCAGTGGGACTAAATAGGATAAAATGGATCAGCTCATGATAAAATGGCAGAGCAGACTCGATGGGCCGAATGGCCTACTTCTGCTCCTTTGTCTTATGGTCTTATGGACAAGGGGAACTCTGTCCCTGTTGGGATGACGGGAGGATGGGGTGAGGGCCGAAGTGCGGGAAATGGAGGAGATGCGGGTGAGGGCATCATTGATGATGGCAGAAGGGAAACCACAATCCTTAAAGAAAGAGGACATTTGAAATGTCCTGGAACGGAAAGCCTCATCCTGGGAGCAGATGCGGCAGAGATGGAGGAACTGGAAATGGGGAATAGCATTTTTGCATGTGGCAGGGTGGGAAGAGGTATAGTCGAGGTAGTTATGAGAGTCAGTGGGTTTATAGAAGATGTGTATTCATACCCACTTAGTCACGTAAAGATCATTATTCAATAAAATCATGTTTACTCCGACTATCTCTATATGGTAACAAAACCCAATTATACCATTATTCAGACTTACATAAATGTGGGAAATATTTCTTGAAGTAGCTTGACATAAATAATAATTAATAAATAATAAGGACAGGCTGCCTGCAAAAATATTCACCAATGGCAAAATTTCATACAGCAATCTAGTAGAACATTTGATCACAGCTGAAACTTCCCACAAGAGGACGGTGGGAACAGGACTTAAGGGAAAATTTAGCATTTTCCCACAAATGAGGAGGATTAGGGAGAGACAGTCACCAGGTTTTATGTTTGCACACCTCCTAGTAGTTTAATATACAGGAATAGTTCAGTAGTCCATCCAAGGAATGTGTCATTCTAATCGATAAAGACTGATGTCAAGATTACCAGTGCCTGTCAATAATAATCAACAACCTATCAACCTTTTTAAATATACCCATTGCACAGCCATGTGTGTCAATGAATTCCACAGATTCATCACCCTCTGGCTAAAGAAATCCCTCCTCAACTCCATTCTAAAGAAACATCCTTGTATTCTGAGGCTGCGTTGTCTTCTGCTAGGCTCCCCCACTATAGAAAGCATCACAACATCCACTCTATCTGGGCCTTTCAATATTCAATAGGTTTTGATGAGATTCCCCCTCATTCATCAAAACTCCAGTGAGTACAGTCCCAGAGCCACCAAACACAACTCTTACCTTCAGACTTTCAATCCCAGGATCATTCTTGTGATCCTCTTTTGGGCCCTCTCTAAAGGCAGCACATTGTTTCTTAGGTAAGGGGCAAAAAATTACTCACAATGCTCCAAGTGTGCTCTGACCAATGCTTTATAAATCCTCAGTGTTATAACTATGCAATGAAAATATATTTGTCATCTATGCAGCACCTTTCCCCACTGACCCTTTAGGGTAACAGTCATTTAATGTAATTGAAAGCAATCCATAAAGTACGAAACAAAGAATCAGACGACCAAAGCTGAGCTGACAGTTTTTTTCATCCAATTAAACAGCACTGGTATCAAATCTGAAAGTAGTGTTAGCAAAAAGAAAACATGCATACAGAATCACTGCAAAATTCCCCTGGTTTCCATTTATTCAAGTTATGAAGTATTTTCATCATGCCTTACTGGTTAAAAAAAAACATTTTTCGGAACTGTGATATTTAATGAGGCAAAAAATATTGAATAAACAATTATGAGAGACTTTTTTCACATATAAACATCCAGTTCCAGAGACTAATTATTCAACCACATTAAACAGAAATGCTAATTAATTAATGGCTAAGTTTGTTCTATAGAATTTTATAATCCTTGCCAATAAAAACCTGGCCAATCAGGAGTTGCCTGCAATAACATGTATTTCTTTCCTCTCCAATGACCTATCAGTTACCTAACTCTAAAGGCACGTCTATGGAAATTATTCCAACTTTGAAGAACAGGGAACTCAATGTAATTAAGCAAAGCAACAAATCTGTGCTGTCCAGTCTAGATGGTTGCGAAACCAGTTACCAGTGATGAATTCCTGTTGGCAAGCATGGGATAGCGAAGATGGTGAAGCAAAGTTCTTGTGTGTCTGCTGGTACTTATTGGGAAAGAGTATCAGGGAATACAGTCAAGGAATAGCTTGAATTGTCCATATTTTGAGAATTATTCCTGTAGTAAATGGCCAACACTTAATTGATTCAGTGCTTGTGAGAACATTTTGAAAGCATATTGCTATGTGTTGGTTGTAGGAAAGTAGCTATTAGCTAGTAATAACACCAGCAAAATCATGTACTTTTTTTGCTACCAAGAGCAGAAGTGAATTATTTAGTATAACATCTGTGGCAAAGTCAATGGGGAATACACATTCTTCTGGACTTTAGCTGATTCATTGTTTGAAGTGACTCCAGTTGAGTGGAGTGACCTACTTGCTGCTTGCAACAATAGTAAAATATTGTAGGTGCTGGAAATTTGGAATGAAAACATTTATTCCTAATTGCTACCTGATTGTCTCAATTTTCTGCCATGGAAAACTAACATCATTGAAAGAATCAAAATTAGCAAGCATTTTTCAAGCTAATTATTACCAATCACTGTTTTTCTTTTGTTGTCAGTGGATTTTAAATATAAATTGCACAGAAAAAAGGAAAGTTCATTTCTGTTTCAGTTTAACTTGTAGTTTTGATGTTTGATTCTGATATCAAAAGGGGTAGGGAAAACATTACTATGTGTGAGTAGGGACATCACAGGCATAAACCAGCAGGTTTCTATCAAACATATTGGAATGTTAACATGTAGTAACTTTGTGCTTCTCTTTGATTGTTAAAAGGGAGTTTTTTTTAAACCGCTCTTGATGGAAACCAGTATCAAAGTAAGATGACACTATGTCATTGATTTAGTATATAATGCCTACCTCCTTTTTGGTGAACAATGGATCTTCTAATTACATAATCTGGAAACAGAAGCATAAACGTCCTCTTTTAAGATATATATAATGCTACCATGAGATTTAAACTGACACATATAACCATTATGGTAAAAGATCAAATGACTCCTTTAAAACTGTTGTTAGCCTTTATCTGAAGTAAGGCATGGCAACTGATAAAAAATCATTATCTAAAACAAAGATGCTTGCATTTTGTTGATCATTACAAACAAATTACCTTTAACAAAAATGAAGCCTTGAAAATTTAATTAAATAGCTGCCTTAATGGTGAGCTAATATTGAAAACATCAACCGTTAATGTCACCTGATTAACAAATGGTGCAATAAAGAGGTTTGTTTGTTTGGTTAGGCTGCATTTTTGCTCTTGAGTCATCTGGAGAATCTTTAGGAATGTGTGATGGTAGCCACTCCAGACCTTATCTTCTGATAAGATAGTCCAAGATCCACTGTGTAATCCACAAAGAGCTTGAATTAGTACTTGCAACTGTCCCAGTGGTTGCTTTTAAGTAGAAAACAATTTAACTGAAAAGCATTATCAAGGAGTTAAAAAAAAGAGTACAGAAGAAATAGCTCAAGCTGATTTTAATCATAGCTCTGGTTGAAAAAGATTTTAATCAGAGTTCTAATTAATTTATTTCAGTAGTGAACGTTATTGTTGCTAATTAATGTTCATCTTAAAAAGGAACAGTCAATTAGCATAACACATGGAACATAAAACTTTCAAATGAGCAAATCATCTTATTTGCAAGTAGACAGAATTAATGAAATTTATTGGGTACAAGAGGCCATTCAATCTGTCATGCCAATGCTAGCCTAAAATAGAATTTGGATCAATCTGACTTCCTAACATTTACCACTTAACCTCTTTATGCTTTCTGAATGAATACAGCAGTTGCAGAATAACAGGTAGAGAAAGACAAAAGATGGAGTTACTGAACATCTGTAGTTTTAGAAAAAGCAAGAAATTCAACTAAAAACATCACTGAAAGCACCTTTTCTGAGGTAAATTGTGCTAAATTATCGCCACAAACAGTGAGGAGGCAAGGCAAGTTTGGGGGACGAGACAGGATGGTGTGTTGCAGAATTGATGCAGATGGAGTGAGCCATTCAGAGATAAGTTGGAGCAATGGAGTTCTGATGCCTGAATAACTGACCCGGATGCCAGGTTGGATCGCTCTGGGCGCTGAGCCAATTTGAAGAGCTTGAGAGTAGCTTCGGGTTGGGCGATGAAAGCGAGGCCCAGAATGAGTTGCTAGGTGGTGTGGTCTAGGTCCTGAGCCATTTGCAGTAGCCAGGCCCGAGAGAGAGGACAATCCGCTATTTAGACAACTTAAATGCCGGTACAGATCAGAGGCAAGAATTGATTTTTCTCACTCTCTGTAATGTTCACTACTCTTTCCAGGGTGCCAGAGTATTTGCTATTCTGTTGGTCGGTCAACTTAAATTATGACTCAGTTAGACTGAAAAGACAGCGTGTTGGCGACAGTCGATTTTGCTCATTCTCTGTGATTGTCAATCTTCTTTCCATGACTCTGAGGCTATGAAGACTGGCCCGGCTGCTGTGCTCCGTGCCCGCTAATATGATGAACTCCTAAGTGAGGCTTTGGGCCTTCTCCATGCTGAACTGGGGTTCAGATCTGAGGACTCAATTTGGTTCAGAATGTAGTTTGCTTCAATTGTTTGAATGATTTGTGTGTTTTTTTTCCTTTTTCTTGCATATCAGGTGATGCTCTTTTATTTTTTATTTTTTCCATTAATTAGGTCATTTTGGGTTTCTTGCTTTGTGACTACCTGTAAGCAAACAAATCTCAAGGTTGTATAATTATACATTCTTTGATAATAAATGTATTTTGAATTTTTGAAAGAGACTGCAGATGTCAAAATCTGGAGCAAACAGTAATAGCTGTCTAGGCTCATACTATTCACTTGCTGAGTTTAGTGACCTGGGAAAACAGGTTACAAATTTTTCTTATTGAGATCCAGATTGAAATGTCATAGGCTTGATACAGAACTTTACCCTTCAACAAAAATATAGTGCTACTTCATAACTGTCTACCATTAATTCTCAGCCCTTGCAAATGTTTTACCCCATCATAATGTTGATAAAAGCAAAGTACTCCCAATGATAATGAGAGAGGGATTTGGTATGGGTCTGTATTTGCAACAATTTGGGTTGATTCTTGACTTACCTGAGGTAATGTCTTTTCAATTTGTGTAAGTACTCAGTTAAAAATGTTGAAAACTTGCAAAGGCAACTCACTGGTGCATTAGTTCTATGTATTCAAGCCACTGTCTAGTTCAACACAAAATGCAGTCTTGTTGTGCACAAACTTATACCTAAATAAATCTCATGGTATACAGTTTAATCATACTTATGGTTGTCATAGTGTCTTGCTTAAACTAAATGGTTTGTTGGCTGCTTCAAAGTCAAAACATTTCTACATACGTTGAGTCACATTAAGATAAATAACTCAATTTCATTTTCATGACTTTACCACCCAGCAGAGGACCATACGGCAAGCACAGGGGATAACTATGTAAGAAACTTAAAATTCTAGCTAATGATAGCATCACTATCCCTAACTAAGGAGTTCCAGTTCTGTCCAACAATTCAATAAATGTCATCAGATGTCACAATTGCCCACCAAAACCATCAATGAAAATATGTTGAATCTGATCATTTATGATAAATCTGTAATGATCTAATTCAATTTGCCATAGATTATTTGGAAGTGATGGTAAAATAATATGAAATGGAATAAAACAAAAGCCACTCACTTCACTGTGATCTGATGATGGATGACAGTCATCATTAGTTGGACCTCTTTATAAAATCTGCAAATGTTCTACAAGTGATTTTGTCTTTAATCCCCACAGGTATTTGCATAGCTAGGGAGGGCTAGGATTATTCCATATCTTCCCATCTAATTGCTTTGATAAAAGGATAAATGTATAATGTTGCTTTCCTGTTGCCTCCACTGGGCTCTGAGAATTAGGTTTGTCATTATTATATGTTGAAGCATTAAGTGCATATTCATTATATAGTCATTCTTAATGGAATAAAATGTCCAAAAGCTATTTGGCACAGCTCATAGATGTTAAAATGGTAATACAACACTGTTCATGAAGTTCACTGGAAAATTGCAGTATGATTAGGGTTTCCAATGGTAAATATTGTTTTGCTAAATCCTTTGTGGATATCATAGCATAGGCAAGGAACATTTTAAAATCAGTAATTTGACAGGTTCCACTTGGTATGGGGTTGTCAATCTAGCCTCTGTAGAAGCTACTATTATTCTATATTTGGCAAAAAGTACTCATTGATGTTGATTATATCCATCTGAAATGTAACATATCAAAACCACTTTGGAATTGGCGGGCTAACATTACAACAGCAGTTAGGAAGAGCTGAAAATACCTGCAAATGACCTAAAAAGGGAATGCACATGGAGCAGCTGAATGGAAAATATATGTTATCCCCAATTAAGTTACTTGGATTCAAAAATTGTGTAGTGCAAGTAATTGCTGCATAATGTTCATAATTGTCAAAGGACTTTGGCTCTCCAGTTATGAAATGCTCATGTTTCGTTAAGGAAATATGCTGGTACCGGTTATAGTTGCCAATCTTGGCTGGGATGTCAAGGGAAATAATAACTAAATAAAATGAATAAAATAGAAAAAAAATGGGTGTTGATACTACAACCTCTCTGTTACTGCTTGTCAGTCAAAAGTTATGTTGGCAATAGAAATCTCTGTATTGATTTTACTTTCATATAACTCCTGCAATACTTTCTATCTTGCTTGCTTTTCTCAATCTGCTTTTATTTTTATCATTTTATGCTATCAGTTTTTTTTTTCAGTAAATAACTGTGTTCACTGTGTCTTAAACATGTGTTCCACTTTCCTAGTGAAATCCTTTGACAGATGCATTGGGTTAATTGTCATTTCCAAATTTGCTTACAATGTGGAAGGAGACTAACTCTGCCCATCAAGTGTTTGCTGGGCCACTGGACAATCCTACTTCCTACAGATATTCCCTGTAATATATTCTCCTTACATTCCAAAAAAAATTTTAGTCTACAACCTAGAGGCAATTTACAGTAAGTAATTAACATACCATCCTGCACATCTTCGGGATGTGGGTAAAAGATGGAGCGGCAGAGGAAATCTAGTCTGATCACAGGTAGAAAGTGTATATTCTGCACAAATAACATGCACGGTCAAACAGAGCACAGGTCACTCAAGCTGTGAGGTCATAACTCAACCAGCTGTGCCACAGTGGAACTGTGGAGTTTGGGGATCTATCATTCATTTAATAACTGCTTGAAGCCAATTGAAAGGAACAGCAGGCCAGCTGTATTATTGCCACCTTGGGCAAAACAACCATTTTCTGTCCACACAAATAAAAGTATAGTCCTTTACTGGTTGAAGAGCATGAATAGGAACAGTCCCAATTTGTACATTGTTCTTTGAATGCAGATGCATGATAGAGACAATCAAGTTCATATTTTCGGAAAGGTAAAACTTCGTAAGAGCTTTTACTCAGACAGTTTGTGAGTAGAAATTATTATTGTTAGTATAACAGGATAATAAAAATAATGTTGGAAACACTCCGAGCAGCTCAGACAGCACCTGTAGGAAGAGAAACAGTAAAGATTTCAGGTAAAAGATTCTTCATTAGAACTGAAAACAGAGAGCGGGCAAGTTATGTTAAAGTTGTAGATAGGATGGGGGAAGGATGATAGAACAAACAGAATATCTCTGAGAGGATGAGGCTAGTGTTGCCATGGTAATAAACTAGCTGGTCTGTAAGCTAATGACATTAGAAAGAAAGAGAATGTAAAAGAAGAAATGTAGAAAGACTGGAATAAAATCTGCAATATGTGAAGTATAGGGAATGCTCAGCAAGTCGGCCATCCCATGAACAGAGCACGTATTGCAAGTGTGTTCCACCAGAGAAAGCAGGATCTCCCAGTGGCCACACATTTTAATTCCACGTCCCATTCCCATTCTGATATGTCTATCCACGGCCTCCTCTACTGTCAAGATGAAGCCACACTCAGGTTGGAGGAACAACACCTTATATTCCGTCTGGGTAGCCTCCAACCTGATGGCATGAACATTGACTTCTCTGACTTCCGTTAATGCCCCACTCCCCCTCGTACCCCATCCCCTATTTACTTATTTATTTTCTCTCTCTCTATCTCTCTCTCTCTCTCTCTCTCTCTCTCTCTCTCCTTTTTCTGCCTCTGCCCCTCTCACTATACTCTTTGCCCATCCTCTGGGCTTCCACCCTCCCCTTTCTTTTTCCCTGGGCCTCCCGTCCCATGACCCTCTCGTATCCCTATTGCCAATCACCTGTCCAGCTCTTGGCTCCATCACTCCCCCTCCTGTCTTCTCCTATCATTTCGGATCTCCCCCTCCCACTCCCACTTTCAAATCTCTTACTAGCTCTTCTTTCAGTTAGTCCTGACAAAGGGTTTTGGCCTGAAACGTCGACTGTACCTCTTCCTAGAGATGCTGCCTGGCCTGCCGCGTTCACCAGCAATTTTTATGTGTGTTACACATTGCAAATGGTTGGCTAACAGCAGGGCTGAGTAGTTTCTATACAAAGTAAGAATCCAGATTGCCTGAAATTCTCTGGAAGACTGTACTATGCCCAAATGGAAGATGAGGTGTTGCTCTTCAATCTTCCATTGGAATTCCTTATAATGGTACAAGAGGTCACAGACAGCCAGACCAGGCATAGGAGCAGAATTAGGTCATTTAGCCCATCTGGCCTACTCCACCATTCCATCACTGTCCTTGATGGATTGTGCATTTGAAACACTCTGCGGGGTCCAAATCTTCACCAAACTGATCTATGGACTGCATACAATCTGACACACAACCACCAATATGTGGAAGACGGCATTAATAACACCCACTGGCCATTTCAATTAAATGGTGATGCCTTCTGGACTTTCTAACAGTCCAGCTGTCTTCCAACCCTTCATCAATGAGATTCTCCAAGCCAAGCTACACAGGTATGTGTTTATCTACCTTATCTTCATATCTTCTTCAGGGATCTCCAATCAAGACCATACCTGTCAGGTCTGATCAGTCTCCTCAAAAAACAACTGTACTGTGAGTTAGAAAAATGCCAGTTCCACACCCCAGTCATTTCCTTCCCGGGTGGCGTCTTTTCACCCCAAGGAATAGCCATGGACCCAGGGAAAGTGTGCACTGTTGTCGAACAGCCCCAACCATGCTCCCTCAAACATCTATAGTGCTTCTTAGGCTTCTCCAACTTCTACCACCGTTTCATCAGGAACTACTGCTAAACTGCCAGTCCTCTCAACTCCCTCACCAGATTACTTACTTTGCAGGTTGCCTAGTCTGCTGCCACAGAATACACTTTCAAGAAGCTCCAGGGAGCTTCACCAGCATCCAAAACCTGTCCAGACCTTTTGTGGTAGAGGTGGACACATCTGCCCTGAGTACTGGGGCCATCCTTTCCCAGCAAGGGCTGAATAGCAAGACAAACCCTTCTGCCTTCTTCTCACACAAATTCAACTCTACACAACACCACTATGAAGTAGGAGACAGGGAACGACTCACCATTAAATGGGCCTTTGAGGAATGGAGACATTGGCAAATGGAAAACACTGAGTCCTTCCTGATCTGTATTGACTACCAGCACCTCATATCCATACAACAGACCCGCCTACTCAACCTATGTCAGGCTTGCTGGGTCCTCTTCTTCAAGCAATTCAACTTCGCCATCTCCTACCGACCTGCCTACAAGAACACTAAGGTGGATATCCTGTCCTGGCAGTTTGACCCAGCTAAAGTGAAGATCGACCTTCAGCCTACTATTCCATCCTCACCCCAATCATCTGGCATCCTGAGAGCCAGATCTGCCAGGCCCTAGGGCAAGCGTCTGCTCTGGCCAACCTAACAGTAGTCACCAGCAAGTTAACAGGAGTCACCAGCCATTCATTTACAACTCATTAACTGCAGCCTATTTAACCCAACTATAATTCACTGTCTTTTGTTTACCCATCGAACCAGACAACCTCAACCATTTGTTCCTAGCTTTCAATTACCTTGTTACCTTGTTGTGTAATGGCTATTCTCTTGCTTTGTGGCCCTTTGTGGCTTGTTATTTTTCAGTTTATTATTAAAGTAATTGCTCACCTCTAAATTGCCTCTGCTGCTTTGTGCTTGAATCAAGCTTCTTCTACATCTCCTGAAACCGTGTCAATTTTTGAATTTTGTCCCTATTTATAAAATAGTGTACACCATTATTCCTTCCACCAAAATGCATGACCATACACTTCCCTATACTATATTACATCTGCCACTTCTTTGTCCACTCTCCGAATCTGTCTAAGACCATCTACCGACTCCCTGCTTCCTTAACACTGCCCAATCCTCCATCTATCTTCATGTCATCCACAAACATAGTCATAAAGCCATCAATTCCATTATCCAGGTCATTGATTCATAATGTGAAAAGAAGCAGTCCTGCAACCAACCCCTCCAGAACACTGCTATTCACTGACAAACAGTCAGAGAAGACCCACTTTATTTCCACTCTTTGCTTCCTGCTAGTCAGCTAATTTTCTATCCATGCTGGCATCTTTCCTGTAATACCATGGGCTCTTATCTTGTTTAGCAGCCTCACGTGTGGCACCTTCTGAAAATCCAAGTAAACATCATCCACTGAAACTCTGTTGTATATCCTGCCTGTTATCTCTTCAAAAAATTCTAACAGGTCTGTCAGGCAAGATTTTCCCTGAAGGAAATCATGTTGACATATCCTATTTTATCCTGTGTCGCCAAGTACCTTCATAGTGAAGAATGATGTGGAATACTTAAGTTCATCCACTATTGTTCTGATCCCCATTACTCCAATATAATTTCCCAATGGTCTAATATCCACTCTCACCTCTTTTTTTTTATTCTTTATATGGTATATCTGAAAATACTTTTCATATACTCTTATATTATTGGCTAATTTACCTGCATATTTCATCTTTCTTCTCCTTATGGCTTTTTACTTGCCTTCTGTTGATTATTAAAATATTACCAATCCTTTAATTTCCCACTAATTTTTGTTATATTATATGTCCACTCTTTTCCTTTGAAGCTGTCTTTGACTTCCCTTGTCAGCCACAGTTGCATCATCTTCCCTTTGGAATATTACTTTTTCTTTGGGATGACAGCAGACAGCAAAGGCTGGAGTTTCTGGCAGCAATTCAGAAGGTGCAGGATAGATAGTCATAGTCATAGTCATAGTCATACTTTATTTCCCCCGGGATCAATAAAGTATGACTATGACTATGACTATGACTATCTATCCTGCACCTTCTGAATTGCTGCCAGAAACTCCAGCCTTTGCTGTCTGCTGTCATCCCTTCCAGTGTCCCCTTCCAATCAACTTTGGCGAGTTCCTTTCTCATACCTCTGTAATTCTCTTTACTCCACTTTAATACTGATATATCTGACTTTAGCTTCTCCCTCTCAAACTATAGTGTGAATTCCATCATATTAAAATTACTGCCTTCTAAGAGTTCCTTTATCTTAAGCTCCTTAATCAAGTCTAGTTTATTACCCAACAGCCAATCCAGAATTGCCTTTTCTGTAGCGGGCTCAATCACAAACTGCTCAAAAAAGCCATCTTATAGGTATTCTATGTTCCCTCTCTTGGTGTCCAGCAGCAACCTGAATTTCTCAATCGACATGTATATTGAAATCCTGCATGACTATCATAATATTTCACTTTTTATATGCCTTTTCTTTCTCCCACTGTAATTTGTATCCCACATCATGGCTACTGTTTGGAGGCTTTTATACTGTATAACTCCCATCAGGTTCTTTTCACCCTCAAAATTTCTTACTCTATCCACAAGAATTCTGCATCTTCTGATCCTACGCCGTCACTTTCTAAGGGTTTGATTTCTTTTTTTTTACCAACAGAGCCTCTCCATTCCCTCTGCCTGCCTGCCTGTCCTTAAGTCAGAACAGGATGGTGAATTAAATCATCTGGCAAGAGAAAGCTCAGATTCTTGCCTGCAGACTGAAGCTGAACATAAGTCCTCAACAAAGCAGTCACGCAATCTGACTTTGATTTCTCCAGTGAGGCAGATTATATATTGAATGTTAAGAAAATAATCGATGAATTGCTTTTCTCGGGTATTTATGCATTGAAAAACATATTAAGTGTACTGCCATTTTATCATTTTTATATATGAAGACTATAAATGTAAGATATTGACTCACTAACAATGAATTAAATAGGTAACAACTTCTACTTCTGGGACTTGGAAGCCACAATTATACCAACATTACCTGGCCACTTAAAAATGAAAATTTAATGCACTTTGGTGCACATCCAAACCAAATAGTGAACTTTAGTAAATTTTACATGGAGTTTTATATAAATCCTTCCCACATATATTTCAGTTCCCCTAAGCCTGAACTTTAATCTTTCAAACTTTCAATATGTGAACAACACTTATAGATTGTTCATTACACTGCACGCTATCTGCACTGTTTGGTATCCTGCCTAATTAATTTGATTTCTGAAGGAAATATTGCTTGAGTTGCATCTTGTCCCTGAAGAAAACTCCAGCATACATGCCTAATCTTCAATCTTCCTCAACCATCAGTTGTTTTCCCTGGAGTTTTACTTCTACTGTAGTAACATTTTGGTGATAATAAAGTTCCGGACATCTCCAGGCTAGCTCCTATCAAGTGTTTGCTTGATTTTACTTTAATAGGTAATACGTGTGGATTACCACTGGCCTCATGAAAATTTCTGTGCACTTCAAGATTTGAGTTCACACACCATTTGGCGCAGTGATAGGATTAGATTAGATTATGAGGACACTCAGTCCTCGTTTATTGTCATTTAGAAATGCATGCATTAAAAAATGATACAATTTTCCTCCAGTATGATATCACATAAAACACAAGACAGACCAAGACTAAAACTGACAAAAACCAGATAATTAGAACATATAGTTACAACAGTGCAAAGCAATACCATTATTTGATAAGAGCAGACCATGGGCATGGTAAAAAAAAGTCTCAAAGTCCTGATAGCCCCAACATCTCACGCAGACGGTAGAAGGGAGAAACTCTCCCTGCCATGAGCTTCCAGCACTGCAAACTTGCCGATGCAGCATCCTGGAAGCACCCGACCACAGTCCGACTCTGAGTCTGTCCGAAAACTTCGAGCCTCTAACCAGCCCTCCGACACCGAGCACCGAGCACCATCTCTGCCAAGCACTTCGACCCTGGCCCCGGCTGCCAAGCAACAGGCAAAGCCAAGGATTCGGGGCCTCCCCCTCCGGAGATTTCAGATTACACAGTAGCAGCAGCAGCAAAACAGGCATTTCAGAAGTTTCACCAGACGTTCCTCCGTGTTCTCACGTTTGTCTCCATCAAATCAGAATTGTGCACGGCCTCCTATTTGACAGATAACAGATATTCATCACCGGAGAGGCTGCGTGCGCTGCGTCACCACCATCTTCTCCTCCATCTTCTCCTCCCTCCCGCAGGATAATACTGATTTACAGTTTCAGGGGGCCTGGGTTCAATACTGACGGTGGGTGTTGTCCATGTGGATTTTGTACATTCTCGCCAGCTTTATGTAGGTTTTCATCAGGTGCTCCATTTTCCTTCCAGGTCTCAGAGAGTTGCAAGTGGCTTAATTGTCTGTTGTAAATACTTCTTTAAGTGCATAAGTAGCAAATGATTCAAAAAACTATGATTTTCTGGGAATGGAATTTATGTGATAGGGAATAAGCTGCAGGTTTAAAGGAAAACAAGGAGGGGGAATAAGGCTGATGGGATTGCCCTGCTAGGTGATGGCAAGGATCTGATGAACCGAATGGCCTTCTCTTGCCTTGTATAAACAAATACTATGACAAACCTACTCCAGAGTTTGGAGTAACATTGTTATTTTATTAAATTAAATTATTAAAATAAAAATAAATGAATCATAAATGAAACAAAACAAAATGGAACGCTATGTAATCAAGTATTCAGTTCACCTGGCATAATCTTTAGGTAGGAGTTGCAGGAAGAGATTTGAATTAGGTTAGGAGCCAGATATTTTAGGAATCAACCATTGTCACTCCTTCTCAATGGAGAATCATGAAATCTCCATTCAATTTCAAATAGGGATGACATTGGAGCAATGCTAACAAGTAAAGAGGACAACCATCCTGCGATTTTCCTCTTTGCTATCTGGGCAATCATCAGTCAGGTGCACCATCTCTGGGGTTCAATGGAGATTACAGACCTTAGAGATGGCCAACCAACTTCCCTTTCTCATTTTGGAATGCTCATTCTTCTGCTGAAAATGCTGGTCACCAAATAACATACTGTGAGATAGTTATTTGAGTGTCTGTTGCCTTCCTGTCAGCTTGAACCAGTCTGGCCATTCTCCTCTGACCTCTCTCATTAGCATGGTATTTTCACCCACAGAACTGCTACTTACTGCATGATTTTTTTTTGTTTTTTTGCACCATTCTCTATAAACTCTAGATACTGTATGCATGTTTATCCCAGGAGATCAGCAGCTTCTGCGATACTTAAGTCATTCCATCTGGCACCAGCAATCATTCTACAGTCAAAGTCACGTAGATCACATTTCATCCCCATGCTGATGTTTGGTCTGAACAATGAAACCTCTTGACCATGTCTATATGCCTTATGCATTGAATTGCTGCCACATGATTGGCTGATTAGATATTTGTATTAATGAGCAGGTATACAGGTGTACCTAATAAAGTAAGAACTCAGTGTGTATGGAGTTTAAAAGAGACCACTGTTGGAAGAGATTTCCCTCTTCATATTCAAGTCAAAAAGTTCAAAAACGCATTTATTATCAAAGTATGTATACTTTGTGATTCATCTTCTTGCAGGCACCCACAAAACAAAGAAACACAACGGAATCCATGAAACACTACACACAGCAAAGACTGACAAACTTCCCAAGTGCAACAACGAAAATTTGTGCAAATAATAAAATCAATAGACATCTAATACATGGAACATGAGCTGCAGAGTCCCTGGAAGTGAGTCCACAGCTGCCAAGTCAGTTCAGCTGTGAGGTGAATGAAGCCAGTGCAGGATCTCGATAGCTACAGAGCAATACCTGCTCCCGAACCTGGCAGCATAGGACCCAAGACTCCTGTAGCTTCTGCCTGATGGTAATAGTGAGAAGAGAGGGAGATGGATTAAACACAACAAGATAGAATGGGCTCAGGTGAGGGGGTCTTGGACGGGCAATGAGCCTGTTCATTTTCTATTCTTGGGCCTCGATGCTTAAATCGGCATAGAGTAGTGGGTCCTGACGAAGGGTCTCGGCCTAAAACGTCGACTGTACCCCTTCCTAGAGATGCTGCCTGGCCTGCTTAAATTCTGGCTTAAGTTCTGCCCCGGCGATTCTTCTTCAAGGTACCATACCTGCACATCCAAGAGCCAAGCTCACTGAATTCTTCAGATCATATATTTGCTAATTTTGTTAGACAGTTTCTTAAAAGGAAATTACAGGCTGCGAATACCAGTGATCATAGATCAAAAGAAATATCTCGAGTAGAATAGTAGTTAATAGGAAGATTAAGTACATACTTAATTTCTATTTGATGGCAGTCTCCAACAGCCCTTACAAACAATACCAGTTTGTCTGTCGATCACTTACAAAACTGACCTCACTCCGTGTAGATCATGCTGTGATCAGTCACCATCCAGTGGAAAGAAGCAGATTAAGCAATGGTTTATTATTACTGTCTTATATGATGTGAGTTGTTTTTTGTGTGGCAGCAGTGCAGTGCAAAGAAATGAAATTGCTGTAAATTACAAAAATAAATAGTGAATAAAAGAAATAATGAAGTACTGTTTGTGAGTTCATGAACTGTTCAAAAATCTGATGACAGTAAGGAAGATCAGAGTGGTCATATATGCATGGAACCGAAAAAGGTAGGGGAGATTTTACTTGCATTTTTTGCATCTGTGTTTACTAGGGAGAAGGATACAGAGTCTACAGAAGTGAGGCAAAGCAGCAGTGAGGCCAAGAACCTTATACAGATTACAGAGGAGATGATTGCTGCCTTGAGACAAAGTAGCACGGATAAATCCCCGAGCCTGACAAGCCATTCTCTCAGACCTTGTTGGAGGATAGTGTGGGAGTCTCTATGACCTTAAGCTGTTCCAAAGTCCTTGAGTGTAGGTATTCAGCCTCTTGTACCTCCTGACCGATGGTATTATTGAGAAGAGGGCAAGGATCTTTAATGGTGGATGCCCATTCTTGAGGCACCTCTTCTTGAAGGTGTTGTGGATGGTTGGGAGTGTTGTGCTCCTGATGGAACTGGCTGATTCTACAGCCTCTTGTGATGTTGTGCATTGGAGACTCCATACTATTTAGTCAAAATACTTTCCACCACATCTCTATCGAAATTTTTAAGTCTTTGGTGACATACCGAATTTCCTCAAACTCCTAACGAAGTAAACCCACTGGCAGGCCTTGGTGATTGTATCAATGTGTTGGGCCCAGAACAGATCCTCCGATATATGAATGCTGTTCATTCTTTCCACTTCTGGCCCTTCAAAGAGGATTTCCACTTGTTCTTCTGCCTTCCCTTTCCTGAAAACTGCATCAATTCCTTGTTCATACAGACATTGAGTGGAAGATTATTGTTACAACAACATTCAACCAGCCAATGCAATGTAGCTCATTACTGTATGCCTTCTTGTCACCATCTGAAATTTTAGCAATAACAGTGGTATCATCTACAGCTTTATAAATGGTGCTTGAGCTGTGCTTGGCCACTCAGTAATGAGTGTAGAGAGAGTAGAGCAGTGTGTTGATTGTCAGTAAGGAGATCTGTACTGACAGTGATCTCCCAATGAGGAAGTTGACAATTCAGTTGCAGAGGGAGGATACAGAGGCCCAGCTTTAGATGATTTGTGATTAATACTATTAATACTTATTAAGGTGATGATAGTATTGAATGCCAATAAATAGCAGCCTGTCCTGCACTTTCCTGTGGTCTTGGTATTCCAAAGCAGAGTGGAGAGCCAGTGGAAAGCTAGAGACCTGCTGCTGCAGTAGGTAAATGGCAGGGATTCCAGGTCCTTCCTCAAGCAGGAGATAATTTTAGTCATAACCAACTTCTCAAAGCACTTCATTAAAATGGATGTGAGTGCCAGCGGTCAGTAGTCATTGGGGCAGCTTACCCTTCTCTTCCTGAGCATCAGTATGATCGCTGCCTTTTTTGAATCCGGTGGGAACCTTCTACTGCAGCAGCAAAAGGTTGAAGATGCTCCTGAACACTCCATCCACTTGGCCAGCACAAGTTTTCAGTACCACATCATGTTCACCGTCAGGGCCTGATGTCTTGTGAGGATGCTGATAGTGGCCTCCGAGACAGGGTTGCCAAAAGATGTGAGGGATTTGCATAGGTATAGTCTTATTCTTCCTTTGAATATTTTCACTAAGTGTTTTGAGCTCATTGAGGAGCAAAGCGTTATTGTTAGTTAGGTCCATCTGGAGCTTCTGGCTTGGAAAAGTTCAGTATATTCTAAAAGGCTCCTTTTGCTGTGCAGGCAATGGACTTCATGTCTGTTTGTGCACACCCAGAATAGCTTCGGAACATCCGGAATAATATGTAACATAATCAACAGTGCTATCAAGAGGGACTTGCTCAGGAAAAATCTGCTCACAGAAACTCAGCTTTGGTTCTGTCAAAGTCATTCAGGTTCCAGCTTCGTTAAAATCTTGATTCAAACATAAACAAAGGTGCTGCACTCCAGAGGGGAAGTGAGAGTAACTGCCCTTGAAGACAAGGAAGGATTTGATTGAATAGGGCATTGTGGAGACCTGGCTAAATGGTGGTCAATGTGAATCCGGGGAAAAATCCACAGCTGGCTGGCATCATTGTCCCCAGTACAAAGGAAGATGGTTGTGGTAGTCAGAGTGAATCATCGGAGCTACTGGACATCCCTGCAGGAGTCCCTCAGGATAGTGTCCTGGACGCAATCATCTTCAGCTGCTTCATCAATGAGCTTCTTCCATTTTAAGGTTAGAACTAGGGATGCTCACTGGTGATTATAACTTGTTCAGCACCATTTGATCTCTTCAGAAAATGAAACAGCCCACCACCAAAGACAGCAAGACCTGAACTTTATCCACTCTTGGGCTGATAGGCAGTAAATAAAATTCAAACCACACCCATACCCAGGTAATGACAAAATCCAACAAAAGAAAATCCAGCTATCACTTTCTGATGTTCAATGGCATTACCATCACTGATTCTCCTCTATCAATATTATTGATTGGAAACTGAAACAGAGTAACTACATACAAAATATGGTTTCAAGAAAAGGGGCTAGAGACCCTGTGGCAAGTAACCTCCCGTAGCCTGTCCACTACCTTCAAGGCTCAAGGCCGGACTGTAGGGGAATACTCTCCACTTGCCTGGATGAGTGCAACTTCAACAACAATCAAAAAGATTGACACCATGCAGGACATAGGAGGCGACTTCATCTGCACCCTATCCACTCACACTACCACTGATGCACAATAGCAGCAGATTCACCACCTACTGCAGCAGATCACCAAGACTGATCAGACAGCCTCTTGCAAACCCACAACTTCTACCAACTGCAGGGACAGGGGCAGCAAAAGCATGGGAATATCACCACTTGGAAGTTCCCTCCAGGCCACGCATCAACCTGACATGGAAATACCTTGCCGTTCCTTCACTGTCCCTGAGTCAAAATCCTGCAGCTCCTTCCCTCAACACCTCAACAACTGCATTGCTTTAAGAGGGTAGCTCACCATCGCCATCTCAAACACAATTATATACTCTCTCCACCTCTAAACCCTACATGCCTCGAGAGAATAAAAGAAGCTTGTTGTTTAATGCAGACCTGCAGTACACATAATCATGGTTCACTGCCTGGCATAATCTAAACCTTAGCCACTCTTTCCTCTTATACTGTAACCAACAACGACGTTCAGGATAAACTATTTCGAAGTGAAATCAAGATCCACTTTAATGAAATCAGTGCAGTGTTCTACACCAGTAAACCATGACTGGGACAAAAACCCAGGGATGATGTACATGTTGTAGCGTGGATGAAATCACCAGAGAGACAGAGTTACTGGTAGATACAAAGCAGCTTCTTTATTCAACACAACAAGGTACAGCAGGCATCATACGGATGGAGACACTTTCGGTAGAAGGATCTGTTAGCCCAATGTGGGCTCGATATTGTGATACCAAACCAAGCTATCGGACAATTGATGCTAATGAGAGAGATAAGAGAGACAATGGAGAAACATTCAAAATGCTAATAAGAGAGAAGAGAGGGATTAACAGAAAAGAAACACAATTCAGAATATTGACAGACCAGTTGCTTTGAACCTGAACTGTTTGAAGTTTGATGGACAGGTGATACCCCAGCAGGAGGATAAAAAGAGCAGGTTCGCTAAGGCAAGGGACACAACGAGACCATGAGACAACGAGACCCTGGAAAGAGCGGTGTGCCCCCACAAGTGGTAGGAGTTTGGTGGTCCGATTTGCGGGAACTGACCATAGGCTCACAGGGTGTAAAGGTACGATCAGTGGGAACCTGGTGTGTGTGTCCGCCCTTGCCTGGGTGCCGGGTTCACCGCGGAAGAACGATCGTATCCAAAATGGAGGGGTCACAGTCGGTGACCACAGCGGGATAGAAGACATCAAAGAGGGTCTGCCCGAAACCAACTGCGAAGACATCAAAGGTCTGCCTGACCCGAATTGCAGCCCCCCCTCGCTCTCTCTCTCCAACGGTACAACAGCGATTAATGCGAACTGCACTAAACTGAAATGAACTCTGCGTCACTGTAAGACTGATCATTTTACCCCTAGACTGCGATAGAGCTTGGTTGATTCCTATTACCCTAGTTCTGTGTAGGTGTGTATTATCATTGCTAACCTGTTACATTTATATCCTTACGATTAGAGTACTGTATTATTTGTTTCTTTAATAAAACTTTATTATTTCCTAGTAATCCAGACTCCAATGAGTGTTCCATTTCTGCTGGTTTGGCAACCCAGTTACAGGGTACGTAACAATATTTATTTGCTAAACACAAAGGGCAATCCCTATTTACAAAGTTATAGACAATGCATTCTTTTGAAGCTACATACAAAACATCCCATCCTCCTGACGCCCGCATGTCTGGGTTGGTACTCACAGCCTTTAGGAATGCAAGTTAAAGCCACAATACATTTATTTGGTATTTTACATGCTAACATAGGACAATTCGTATTTATTAAGTATAGATAATACTGTCTTTGAAACTACAGCATCTGGTCAAACTATGGCGTCAGCAGCGTCCGGTATTCACAGCTTTTAGGAAATGCATTGTTGTGAACTTAATCCACAGTACTTTGTCAAATAGAAGACCGGTGGCCAGAGTCATTTAAGTGTAAATGAATCATTCTACCCAAAAACTCACTCTAACCGTACAGATCAATTATTATCTTGTTCATATACTTAAGGGGCTGAATAATCTACCAATTTTTATATTCTTAAGTGTCTCCTTTCTTACATAAAAGTGCCTTGCAGTTTTATGCCTAGCTATGAATGAAGACCCAGCCTCTGGGACATTGACAGTGTACACCATGGGCCCACCATTTTTACATATAGTGAAGTAGTTAACCAGCTGCAAAATCAGATTACTTTTCAGTTTACTATTTAAATAACTGCGGTCAATTTTGAGAATCACTGTGTATGTGGATATAAGGGTTAGTTCAATCAAGCCTTGATGTATTGGGTGAGAACAGCACTGCGCCACTGGCATTTCCTGGAACAGGCCTCCAACGTTGTCCACAGTTTGTAAAGCTCGTTCATTGCTGCAGTCCAATATATGTATTTTAACTTGAGCACTGTCTGGTCAGAATGTAATTAATTAACATATGAGGGTGATTGATAAGTTTGTATGTTGGAATTAATGAACAAATATCATTGAATTCTGACCTACTGCTTATTATCCAAGTACGTTACAATGTATTTGAATGGAGGAGATTTCAACGCGCTCTATTTCTAAAAAAAAGTTAAAGGGGATTAGCGGGGGGATAAGAGGTAACTGGAAGTAACAGCCAAATGCAAATGCTCTGCAGAAAAGAAATTTGCAATTTATTGCAGACAGTGATTTGGTCCTGATTTGCACTTATATGGAGTTAATTGCTTCTGGTCAATGTTCGATTGATAAAATTGAACGTCCAAAGAATAGGCTGAGGAAACTTCTTTTAATGAAAACCTTGGATTGACCCCAAGGACCTGAGACCTGATAAGGGTGATCAATCTGATAACAAGTTATTTTAAAAGCAATGAGTTTACACAATGATCTCTACTGTTCCTCACATTTACATGCAAATACACACACATGCATATATAGCAATGATCTCTTGGTAACCTTTCAGTAGAACTGTTCCAAACACTTTGATCTCTGGGCTTCTGTATGACTGGGAAATGTGGACTTCTGCCTTAGTAAAACATTTCTGAGCAGTAGGACACACAGGGCGGCTGTTCAAACTTGATCCTCTGTTTGTGAAGGATAGTGTACACTAAGGTGAAACTGGAACACGTGAACCTTGACCAAACACCATCTCCACTTAAGTTTTAAAGGAGGATTAAATACTGCTATTGTTGAGGTGTATGCTTTGAAATCAAGGAATGATTTGTGACCATGGTTTAAAACACATAGTTTACTAAGCACTTTTATTTGTGGTCATTTTTTTGGTCCCAGACAAACTTACTGCTGGCCCAATTATCAGTTCACTAGAAGGACAACATTTTTCCTGATGATGTAGTACTGCAGATCTAGACAACACAAGAAGTCTATTAGCAATGATTCCCATTTATACTACTGAAATTCCCCTTTTGGGTCTTATTGCAGACAATGATTTGGTCCTGATTTTCACTTATATGGAGTCATTTATGAAGTCATGCTGAGCAACCCTTAAATATTTTAATTAAATAATTCCATGAATTTACAACAGGCAAGATAAATACACCAAATGGCATTCTGAAAATTATGATGTGGAGAAATTTCCACGGTTTCTTCAAATATCCAGTGGGATTGTCAGAGGAGTGGCACCAAACTTGAAAAATGGTTAACCACTGACAACATTTCTCCCAGAGGTCTGACAATCTTTTTCATGATTTCTATCGAAAATCAGAAGAAAACCATGAAAACTTCTTGTTAAGTATCTTTTAATCAATTGAATCTTTTCATGTTGCCATTCCTTGATCGTGGTGAATATCACCACGTGTTTTCACAAAAAAAAAGCAGTATTTTCACAACAATAGCAGTATTTTGGTTGGTCACCTCACCGGAAGCAGAATTGATCTCCAAAGACACATTTATGCTTCCATCAGATTGATGAGAGGTCTGCTTAGAAATTGGAGAACTTGATGACGGCAAGGACAATATGAGTGAGGCTGATGTTCTGGAGCATGTTGATATTAAGGGAGAGGAGGTGTTGGAGTTGTTAAAATACATTAGGATGGATAAGTCCCCGGGCCCTGACGGAATATTCCCCAGGCTGCTCCACGAGGCGAGGGAAGAGATTGCTGAGCCTCTGGCTAGGATCTTTATGTCCTCGTTGTCCACGGGAATGGTACCAGAGGATTGGAGGGAGGCAAATGTTGTCCCCTTGTTCAAAAAATGTAGTAGGGATAGTCTGGGTAATTATAGACCAGTGAACCTTACGCCTGTGGTGGGAAAGCTGTTGGAAAAGATTCTTAGAGATAGGATCTATGGGCATTTAGAGAATCATGGTCTGATCAGGGACAGTCAGCATGGCTTTGTGAAGGGCAGATCATGTCTAACAAGCCTGATAGAGTTCTTTGAGGAGGTGACCAGGCATATAGATGAGGCTAGTGCAGTGGATGTGATCTACATGGATTTTAGTAAGGCATTTGACAAGATTCCACACGGTAGGCTTATTCAGAAAGTCAGAAGGCATGGGATCTAGGGAAGTTTGGCCAGGTGGATTCAGAATTAGCTTGCCTACAGAAGGCAGAGGGTCATGGTGGAGGGAGTACATTCATATTGGAGGGTTGTGACTAGTGGTGTCCCACAAGGATTGGTTCTGGGACCTCTACTTTTCGTGATTTTTATTAACGACCTGGATGTGGGGTTAGAAGGGTGGGTTGGAAAGTTTACAGATGACACAATGTTTGGTGTTGTTGTGGATAGTGTAGAGGATTGTTGAAGATTTATAGGATGCAGAAGTGGGCTGAGAAGTGGCAGATGGAGTTCAACCTGGATAAATGTGAGGTGGTACACTTTGGAAGGACAAACTCCAAGGCACAGTATAAAGTAAATGACAGGATGCTTGGTAGTGTGGAGGAGCAGAGGGATCTGGGGGTGCATGTCCACAGATCCTTGAAAGTTGCTTCACAGGTAGATAACGTAGTTAAGAAAGCTTACGGGGTGTTAGTGTTCATAAGTCGAGGGATAGAGTTTAAGAGTTGCGAGGTAATGATGCAGCTCTGTAAAACTCTGGTTGGGCCACACTTGGAGTACTGTGTCCAGTTCTGGTCACCTCACTATAGGAAGGATGTGGAAGCATTGGAAAGGGTACAGAGGAGATTTACCAGGATGCTGCCTGGTTTAGAGGGTATGGATTATGATCAGAAATTAAGGGAGCTAGGGCTTTACTCTGGAGAGAAGGAGGATGAGAGGAGACATGATAGAGGTATACAAGATATTAAGAGGAATAGATAGAGTGGACAGCCAGCACCTCTTCCCCAGGGCTCCACTGCTCAGTACAAGAGGATATGGCTTTAAGGTAAGGGGTGGAAAGTTCAAGGGGGATATTAGAGGAAGGTTTTTTACTCAGAGAGTGGTTGGTGCGTGGAATGCACTGCCTGAGTCAGTGGTGGAGGCAGATACACTAGTGAAATTTAAGAGACTACTAGACAGGTATATGGAGGAATTTAAGGTGGAGAGTTATATGGGAGGCAGGGTTTAAGGGTCAGCACAACATTGTGGGCTGAAGGGCCTGTATTGTATTGTACTATTCTATGTTCTATGTCTTTTGTTTTGATGATTTTAACAGAGCTGGTCGGTGCACCACTAGCATTCTGTCGGATGATTCTCAAGTGTTGAGAAACTGGCTAAAGTATTGTTGGGGTCGCCGTTACTCTGAATCACACGGTAAAGTCTTATGTGCGCGTTTCCCAGCTGCAGCTTTCTTTTGAGATTGATTGTCGAATTAATGCCACATCGACCTCAGAGAAGCATTTCAATATATAAAGATAGTGCCCAAGGCAGCCGCAATGCAGTAGCTGAAAAGGCTCCCATGCAGGTGAAGGCAAACACTAAGTAGGAAGAGGAGGCAGTGGGCAACTCACTCCCAAGATGATGGTCTGGCCAAAATGATCTCCTTGCAAAGAGCGGCCCTGAGGTTTTGTGAATATGAGTTCATTAAGAAACCAGTGATAGTGGTAAGTTATAGTGAGATCATAATATAAAGTTCCAAGTTCAAAGTAAATTTATTATCAAAGTACGTATATGTTACCATATACCTGTACTACCTCCAGAATCATTTTATTGCAGGCATTTACAGGAAAGTAAATAAATCAATAGAATTTATAAAAAACTATACATAAACAAAAACTGACCAAAAATTATGTGCAAAAGAAGACAAATTGGGCAAATAAAAAATAATACCGAGAACATGAGTTGGAAAGTGAGTCTGTGGGTCATTGAATCAGTTGAAGGTTCTGGTGGTGCAGCATCCACACTGTTTCAGAAGCCTGAGTGTTGTAGTATAATAACTGTTTCTGAACTTGCTGGTGTGGGATCTAAGGCTTCTGTGCCTCCTGCATGATAGTAGTACTGAGAAGAGAGCATGGGCTGGATAGTGTGGGGTCTTTGATGATGGATGCTGCGTTTTATGGCAGTGCTCAATGTAAATGTACTCAATGAAGGGGAGAGCTTTGCTTGTGATGAACTGGGTTGTAACCACCACTTCCTATAGTCTTTCCTTCCTGAGTAATGTGTATAGTGCCCAAAATATTTGGTTCACTATAACAAGAAAGATAGTTCTAGCAATAGTCACTGGGAAAAAATGAAGCGCTATCAATTTTTATATTGAACTCATTATTGAATTCCCCTCCAATCTTATTTTTGTCATGGAGTACACTTCCTGGGTCTAGTACCACTTGTTACAAGATTAACATCTTAATAGGCTTTCTTCAAACAAGAAGGAAGGTCTACATTGCGATGTACAAAATCACCTGTGTCATATATTCTATGAAAAAATCTGTTTCTTTTCCACGTAAACCGATATTGTTTTTATTGGAAGCTGCAAGCCTGGATTGGAGCATTTTAGAATCTGGACGGTATAAGATGTATCAAAATTAATATGAGCCATTGATATCAGTGGGAGGATAGGGACAGACTTCAGGATTAGTAAACAGATCAGCAAGTATTTCTGGCTGGAGAATTCCCCTTCCCACCGCAGCCAATCAGTCAGGTTGTGTGTGCATGAATTGCATCAAAAAAGTCATGGGATAGCATAATGATTTCTGAAAAAATTTATATACATCCATTTGTTTAACATTTGTCCTCAACACATCTGACAAATACCTGAATCTTAGTTCCTTCAATGCATTTGAAATAGAAGGCATTGGTTTCAAATTCAATGCCAAAGATATTTGTGCATAATTTTTTAAAATGTTATGCTGAGATAATATTGGAATTCAAGTGGGCTAGATTCCCCAAGATAACAGAAGACTATTCCTTCTTTGTTCAACTAGAATCAACTAGAGTCATCACCAACAAAGGGTAAAAAGAATACAATCAGCCCTAGCAGTTAAAGTAAGTGCCTATGGTAAAACAAGCTTAATTGCTTAATGTATCCTGTGCAACAAAAATTAAAGTAGAGCAAAAATATTTTCATGGGCTTAAAAGATGCAACTCTAAGGAGAATAAGGAGAGCTATCAATTTCAGCTAAAAGCCATAAAACTTGCTATCAGCTCGGTCTAAAAAACATCTGGGAAGAGAGTTGGTAATTGTAATAACCACTGCAAAATCTTCCTCAGCAACATTAAGAGGCTAAAGGCCATTACAAATTTTACAGGACATTTATTCTCAGCAGTGGGGTCTCATGATATTACAGAGTTTTAAATGCAAATTTTACTGCAGTAAATGACATTGAGATAACCAATGAAGGCTAGGGCTTATACTTTACACCGAAAGTGTCAGAGTAGATGGAGACTTAGGTCTGATCCCCAAACAAATAGGGTACTTGGCACCAAAAATGTTCAAATGGTAGTGCTTAAAGAAACTGGAGCTGAGGTCTCTAAGCCCCTGGTTCATATACTTCACAGGATGTTGGTATTTAGGAATGTTCTCATGGGCTAGAGAGAGGCCCTACTTTGCTAAGATTTTAAAAGAGTAATAATTCAGAATCAGGAAATTACAGGCCTATTAGCTTGAATTTCTTTGTAAATGAGATGGTGAAACAAAAAAAAACGATTAGCAACATTGCTTCAAACATTGAACCAGTTGCGTGTGCAATACAGGTGTTGTTTCATTCATATGTTGATGCACAAAGCATGCACACTATTTGTCATACACTGGGAAAATTGTTGTGCAATCTGACATGTTCGTAAGAGCTATTTACTTTTGGCATCTGTGTTGTGGCCTTATATTCGCCTCACACAAAGAACCAAACACTTAAAAGTGAGAAATATCAAAATCCTCTCCCCAACGTATTCCTCCAGTCTTAGAGGGATGATTTCATGAGGTTATCAATTACTGGCATCATAGATGCAGTTAGATTTGTCGGAGAGTTGATTGATAACAAATATTGATTCTGTTTTTGAAGAACATCTTCAAAATCTATAGGTTCCAGACATTGGGGAGGAAGCAATTCAATGTGCTAGAGATAGGAGGAGAAAATGACACATCAAAAGGTCTTTTTTATGAAGAAATTTTAGGGAGATGTCTTCTTCTGATATAACTTGGAGAAACTGCACATCTCAAAGAAGAAAGTAATGTAGATTTTGCACAGCCCTGGTCACAAAAGTGGCTATAAAACAGTGTCGGAACTATGCCACTAGCTGGAGTAAAGATCAAAGTAACATTCTCCCTCACCCTCACTGGGCCCAGCTCTTACTTTGCGGGGATTCCAAGACAAGCAGCAAGAAGTTCCTCAGTGAAGTTTGCTCCAGACTGATCATCAGGACTGTGCAACACAAGGACTTATCATTGTAAATTCTGCAAAAACACTTAGAAGTCTTAGTGCAGGAAGGTCAACTTGCAGGTTGAGTTGGTGGTAAGGAAGGTAAGTGTAATATTTGCATTTATTTTGAGAGGAACAGGATATCAAAGCGAAGATGTAATGCTGAGGCTTTATAAGGTATTGGTTAGTCCACATCTGGAGTATTGTGCCCCATATCTAAGAGAGGATGTCTTGGCATTGGAGCAGGTCCAGAGGAGTTTAACAAAAATGAAAGCATTGATGTATGAAGAGTATTTGATGAGTCTGGGCCTGTACCCACTGGAGTTTAGAAGAGTAAGTGGGAATCTCATTGAAACCTACCAAGTATTAAAAGTGGCCAGTGCGTGAGTGGGCCAGTGAAGGAGTGGAGTTTTGAGGCTGTGACTCGAGAGGCTTCGACGAGAAGAGGCGGAGGACAAGCTAGCTTGCAGTTAGTTTTTACAATGTCTCCTGAGACGGTGATGTGCCTCTCATGTGAGATGTGGCAGTCTTGGGGGAACGCCCCTCTCCCGCAGAGTCACATCTGCCAGAAGTGCATGTGGCTGGGCGATCTGGAAGACCGTGTAAGGAAACTGGAGCAGCAGCTGGATGACCTTCGACTCATAAGGGAGAATGAGGCAGTCATAGATGAGAGCTACAGGGAGGTAGTCACACCTAGGCTGTCCGAAGCAGGTCGTTGGGTGACAGTCAGAGGGGGGAAAGCGAAGGTGACCAGACAGGTAGTGCAGAGCACCCCTGTAGCCGTTCCCCTGAATAATAAGTTTACCGTCCTGGATACTGTTGGCGGGGACGACCGACCAGGTGTGAGCCACGGTGGCAGGGCCTCCGGCCCTGTGATGCAGAAGGGTGGGATGGAGAAGAGAAGAGCTGTCGTCATTGGAGACTCTATAGTCAGGGGAGCAGACAGGAGATTCTGTGGACGTGAGAAGGACACCTGCATGGTTTGTTGCCTCCCGGGTGCCAGGGTCTGGGATGTCTCTGACCGGATGCATGACATCCTGGTATGAGAGGGAAAGCAACCAGAAGTTGTGATACATGTTGGGACCAATGACACAGGCAGGAAGAGGGATGAGGTCCTGAAGTGTGAGTTTCGGGAACTAGGCAGAAGGCTGAAGAACAGGACCTCAAGGGTGGCGTTCTCAGGATTGCTGCCAGTGCTACGTGACAGTGATGGTAAGAATTGGAGGAGATGACAGTTGAATGCATGGCTGAGGAGTTGGTGCAGCGGGGCAGGGTTTTAGATTTTTAGATCATTGGGATCTCTTCTGGGGAAGGTGGGACCTGTACAGATTGGATGGGTTGCACCTGAACTCGAGGGGGAGCAATATCCTTGCAGGTAGGTTTGCTAGCATGGTTCGGGAGGGTTTAAACTAATTTGCAAGGGGGATGGGACCCAGAGCGATAGAGCAGTGAAAGAAGTGCATGGAGTAAAGCCAGATCTAATATACAGAGAGGCTTTGAGGAAAGAGAAGCAGAATAAACGGTGTAAAGACAGTAAGGAAGAAGGGCCGAAATGTGTGTACCTCAATGCAAGAAGCATCAGGAACAAAGGTGATGAACTGAGAGCTTGGATACGTACATGGAATTATGATGTAGTGGCCATTACAGAGACTTGGCTGGCACCAGGGCAGGAATGGATTCTCAATATTCCTGGATTTCAGTGCTTTAAAAGGGATAGAGAAGGTGGAAAAAGGGGAGGAGGGGTGGCATTACTGGTCAGGGATACTATTACAGCTACAGAAAGGGTGGGTAATGTTGCAGGATCCTCTTTTGAGTCAATATGGGTGGAAGTCAGGAACAGGAAGGGAGCAGTTACTCTATTGGGGGTATTCTATAGGCCCCCTGGTAGCAGCAGAGATACAGAGGAGCAGATGGGAGGCAGATTTTGGAAAGGTGTAAAAATAACAGGGTTGTTATCATGGGTGACTTTAACTTCCCTAATATTGATTGGTGCCTGATTAGTTCCAAGGGATTAGATGGGGCAGAGTTTGTTAAGTGTATCCAGGACGGATTCCTGTCACAGTATGTGGACAGGCCAACCAGGGGGAATGCCATACTAGATCTAGTACTAGGTAATGAACCGGGTCAGGTCACAGATCTCTCAGTGGGTGAGCATCTGGGGGACAGTGACCACAGCTCCCTGGCCTTTAGCATTATTATGGAAAAGGATAGAATCAGAGAGGACAGGAAAATTTTTAATTGGGGAAAGGCAAATTATGGGGCTATAAGGCTAGAATTTGCGGGTGTGAATTGGGATGACATTTTTGCAGGGAAATGTACTATGGACATGTGGTCGATGTTTAGAGATCTCTTGCGGGATGTTAGGGATAAATTTGTCCTGGTCAGGAAGATAAAGAATGGTAGGGTGAAGGAACCATGGGTGACAAGTGAGGTGGAAAATCTAGTCAGGTGAAGAAGGCAGCATACCCATGAGGTTTAGGAAGCAAGGATCAGATGGGTCTATTGAGGAATATAGGGAAGCAAGAAAGGAGCTTAAGGGGCTGAGAAGAGCAAGAAGGGGGCATGAGAAGGCCTTGGCGAGTAGGGTAAAGGAAAACCCCAAGGCATTCTTCAATTATGTGAAGAAAAAAAGGATGACAGGAGTGAAGGTAGGACCGATTAGAGATAAAGGTGGGAAGATGTGCCTGGAGGCTGTGGAAGTGAGCAAGGTCCTCAATGAATGCTTCTCTTCGGTATTCACCAATGAGAGGGAACTTGATGATGATGAGGACAATATGAGTGAGGTTGATGTTCTGGAGCATGTTGATATTAAGGGAGAGGAGGTGTTGGAGTTGTTAAAATACATTAGGACAGTTAAGTTCCCGGGGCCTGACGGAATATTCCCCAGGTTGCTCCACGAGGTGAGAGAAGAGATTGCTGAGCCTCTGGCTAGGATCTTTATGTCCTCGTTATCCATGGGAATGGTACCAGAGGATTGGAGGGAGGCGAATGTTGTCCCCTTGTTCAAAATGTAGTAGGGATAGTCCGGGTAATTATAGACCAGTGAGCCTTACGCCTGTGGTGGGAAAGCTGTTGGAAAAGATTCTTGGAGATAGGATCTCGAGGCATTTAGAGAATCATGGTCTGATCAGGGACAGTCAGCATGGCTTTGTGAAGGGCAGATCGTGTCTAACAAGCCTGATAGAGTTCTTTGAGGAGGTGACCCGGCATATAGATGAGGGTAGTGTAGTAGATGTGATCTATATGGATTTTAGTAAGGCATTTGACAAGGTTCCACATGGTAGGCTTATTCAGAACGTAAGCAGGCATGGGATCCAGGGAAGTTTGGCCAGGTGGATTCAGAATTGGCTTGCCTGCAGAAAGTAGTGGGTCATTGTGGAGGGAGTACATTCATATTGGAGGATTGTGACTAGTGGTGTCCCACAAGGATCTGTTCTGGGACCTCTACTTTTCGTGATTTTTATTAACGACCTGGATGTGGGGGTAGAAGTGTGGGTTGGCAAGTTTGCAGATGGCACAAAGGTTGGTGGTGTTGTAGATAGTGTAGAGGATTGTCAAAGATTGCAGAGAGACATTGATAGGATGCAGGAGTGGGCTGAGAAGTGGCAGATGGAGTTCAACCCGGAGAGTGTGAGGTGGTACACTTTGGAAGGACAAACTCCAAGGCAGAGTACAAAGTAAATGGCAGGATACTTGGTAGTGTGGAGGAGCAGAGGGATCTCGGGGTACGTGTCCACAGATCCCTGAAAGCTGACTCACAGTTGGATAGGGTAGTTAAGAAAGCTGATGGGGTGTTAGCTTTCATAAGTTGAGGGATAGAGTTTAGGAGTTGCGATGTAATGATGCAGCTCTATAAAACTCTGGTTGGGCCACACTTGGAGTACGGTGTCCAGTTCTGGTCACCTCACTATAGGAAGGATGTGGACGCATTGGAAAGGGTACAGAGGAGATTTACCAGGATGCTGCCTGGTTTAGAAAGTATGCATTATGATCAGAGATTAAGGGAGCTAGGGCTTTACTCTTTGGAGAGAAGGAGGATGAGAGGAGACATGATAGAGGTGTACAAGATAATAAGAGGAATAAATAGAGTGGATAGCCAGCGCCTCTTCCCCATGGCACCACTGCTCAATACAAGAGGACATGGCTTTAAGGTAAGGGGTGGGAAGTTCAAGGGGGATATTAGAGGAAGGTTTTTTACTCAGAGAGTGGTTGGTGCGTGGAATGCACTGCCTGAGTCAGTGGTGGAGGCAGATACACTAGTGAAGTTTAAGAGACTACTAGACAGGTATATGGAGGAATTTAAGGTGGGAGCTTATATGGGAGGCAGGGTTTGAGGGTCGGCACAACATTGTGGGCCGAAGGGCCTGTACTGTTCTGTACTATTCTATGTTCTATGTTCTATGAAAGGCCTCGATAGAGTGGATGCTTCCAATTGTGGGAGAGTCTAGAGCCAGAAAGAGTCTAGAGCCAGTCTAGAGTCAGAATATAAGGCTGCTGCATTAGAACAAAGATGAGGAGGAAATTCTTTTAGCCAGAGTGTGGCGAATTATAGAATGCATTGCCACAGATGGCTGTGAAGGGCAAGTCATTGGGTATATTTTAAGCAGAGATCGATAGGCTCTTGATTAGTAAGGGAATCAAAGGTTACGGGGAGAAGGCATGAAGAGTTACGGGGATGAGATAAAAAAAATCAGTCATGATTGAATGGCTGAGCAGACTTGATGGGCCGAATGGCCTACTTTTGTTCTTATGTCTTATAGTCTTGTGGTCACACCTAATGCCATTCCTCTGATTTAGCGCTTGCTTAATGCAGGGTTACATCCACTGATATGCACCAGCTCTGTTGAAAGTTCGCAGTGCTGTTTCTCCCTTCATAAAGGCTCCTGTCCTGCTGAGCATTTCCAATAAATTTTGATTACTTGACATTTCAAATAAAGTAAAGCCTTTGATATGATTGTGCACAATTGATGATATGGGAATGAACACTTCTGAACAGAACCTAACTGGGTATTGTAAAGGAAATAAAAGCAAAGAATGCTGGAAATATGTCAGGAAACAACATACAGCAGTGTGTAAGGAACTGGTTGTATTCATGTTATTAAAGTCAGTGGTTCCAAGCAGGAACAAATAAATGTTCAAAGGAGGAAGGCAGGTTTACCTTCACTGACCCTTCTTTGGAATATGGATCTAAAATATTGTTTCAATTACACTGATTCACTCTTATTTCTCATGAACCACATTAAAAATAAAGATCTTTAAAATTTGAAACATTTAAGTCAACGTGTCCTCAATCAAGATAATCCCCTGTCGGTCTCTGGGTTATTATGAGGTCTAGGAGGGAGACAGGTGTGGTTGTGAGCTAGTTTGAACTCAGAACTGAATGCACTACCAGATGGGATTATTGTAAGTGCATGCTGTCAAAATTTTTCAGTTCACAAATAAGCATAATGATTGTATCTAGGGTAAGATTTCCAATGAAAAGAGATGTAAAGTTGTGCTGATGTCTCTTGAGTAACTTTTATTTGCATATTTCAAATATCTGTATCCCTTTCAGGCAGAATTGTTTTTTGCTTGAAAGGCAGAATTACTGAATCACATGAAATGCAGGGAAACTCACCAATAAAAATTAAAAATTAACCTTTTCAGGGTGAGTGGGTCATAACTCTGAACACTCTCGAGACAATTTTCAGCCCTCACATGATACTTGCAGTATTTGCCAAGTCCTCCACTGCAAGTCAATTCTGAACTCTCTTTCAGAGGAGTGCTGAGTCTACCTGAAGCCAGAGTTATAGCAAATGCACACTGCAACTCACTCTGATTCCACAGCTTTTATTTCCTTGAGGGCAAGGGGACCATTTATTGCCCAATCTCTAAGTTCCCTGGAAAGCTTGAGCTTCTTACTTGAATGGCACGTCACATTGTTCCGCGTCCTGATCAGTTTGTCTGCTACATACAGAAATCCCCCTGTGTTCAATTCCCTTACTTCCATAATTGCAATGCCATCTTAACAAATAGAAATTACACACTCTGCTTGGGGAACTACAATATCAGGTTTCCTATGATCATATAGCTGAATAATAGAGGCAACTTGATGGTCTGGCATTCAGTCTCCTACAATTTCCTGCGATGAACTTCCTGCAATCACTACTCTTCTCCCCTTCCAACCTTTATCCCTCTCCATCAAATACAATACTGCAGATTTACCCCTGGTGTGTTTAGTCCTCATGTAATGGTAGAGCTTGATTTGTTAAAAAAAACTGAGAAGTTTCAATGTACCGGAGCCACATAAAAAAAAATCATTTGATGTGTACATTCTTTCAAAGCAGAATTGTGTGATTGAGTTCTACAAACAATGGGCACATCAGAATGAAAGGGAGAAGTAGTTACTCATAATTCTACAATTTTTAGAGATGTAACATAGAATATTAATAAAAGTGTGCAGACAACTTTCAAACAACCAATGGGTTCAACAATAGTCAAATTACTGTTAGAAATAGGTGTCTTGTAATGGATACTAAATCATGCTTGTAATGTTAGGACATTAGGTTTCTGCAAAGTAAGCTGTTATCAACTCGATCAAACAAATTAGATCAAGTTTAATTGTCATACAAACCATATGTGGATACAGCTGAAAGAGACAGTATTCCTCTGAGGCCACAGTACAAAAACATCGTTGCCGACATGTTTCATTGGAGACTATTAAGTTTCTTGTACAATCATATGTGGCGAGGTAGGTGAATTATTTGCACTGCATTACTTTTGGATCCTTGTTTAGAAAGATGTCGTTTAACTACCTTACAGCGACAGCAGCTCTTGCGTTCCTGCTCTAAGCCCGGAGATTTGATTTTGGTGTTGGCATCTCTTGTCATTCGGTCCCTGTCACAATTTGGCAGAGTTTGACCACAGCCTTCCATCTTTCAGTGTGAAGATGTTATTATGAGTTAATCCATCTCTGATAATCAAGTCCAGAGCTTTATTTATCTTTGTATTGTATTATACTTTATAAGGAATGTTCTGTAAGGGTGGGGAAATAATATTCTATTGGTGGGCTGATAGGGCTTCTAATTCTTCAGTATTATCTACATTGGAAAATGGGGGAAAACTGTGTTTAAGTTGCTCAGTACATTTAGTTTAAATCAAGTTGCAAGTCAACAGTGGTAGTAAATACTTTCCACTTGTCTGGGTGCATGCAATTCCAACAACCCATTAATAAGCTTGACAGCATGCAGGACCCGCCGCCCTCTTGATTAGAACCTCATCCATCACTGTGAAGAATGCCCTCTGCTGCCAGCACATTGAAACACCTCCATAAATAGTGAAACCTAACACCTAGAAAGACAAGAACATCAGCTCATGCAATGTCTTCTCTTCCAAGTCACACTCTCTCTTGATCTGGCAGCCTATCTTTATCCATTCATTATTACTGGGACAAAAACCTGGGTCTCTGCAGAAAGTTGCTGCCTAGAAGGAGCTCCGGTCCAAAGGCTATAATGATTCAAGAGGGCCATAGGGAAGGGTGGGAGACTATAATTCCACATGCCCTGAAGGCAGGGATTTGGATACACTTCACAAATGGTCTCTTACAGCAGCTATGACCAGAGTACCAGAGACACTTTAAAATTGTTGGAATGGCTTTGTGATGCAAATGTCACCTCTGGTACAAAGGCCTGACACCTGGTCACTGCTTGTGTTCTGCGCTGTCTCATGGAACAGCTGCAGCAGTAGGCTCTTGAGTTCGCTTGGACCTGCACAGCTGCAAAACACTGGTGTGCCCTCAGGGAGCAAACCTGAGGCACTGGCAGAATTAGCAACAATCCAGCCCAACATTTCCAAGTGCAAATATAACTGCTGGGTAGAAATAGAAGATTTTTTAAAAATTAGTATCACATTCACATTCAAGTTGCTTTGCAGTATAATGAATGTCCTTCCCTGAACTGAAAAATACTTAAAAATTTCCAAAAACCTTTCTTCTCTTTAAAATTAATTTGCCACATTGATGCAATTACAGGGACTCAAGTGTAAGGTAAACCTCAATGCTACTGGTTATTTTCAGGCAATTTGCAGATTATATTATTTGCTTCCTTTCTACTTTTCAGATTTTCTGGAAGAATTGTGTCGATCTGGTTGCCTTTTAATAGAATCTGTTCCGGCTGACTAAATTGCGGCAGATTACTGCAGTGGAAATATTAACCTTAGTATGAAATATTAACCTTGGTACGAATGTTATACAAATACTTTATGGTTACCATGTTAAGAAGGGGAGAAAAACTGACTGCTTGTTGTTTATTCTAAAATCTAGACCTCTTACGATGGTGTTAACCTTTTCCTGCTTAATGATTTATTTATGTGTTTCAATGCTTTTCTTAGGAAAATAATTTCCAGAATTATTTATATGAACAAAGAAGGAAATACTAAAACACATGACTCTTTATTCAACTCACTTGAGGTGAGTAAAACTAAGAAAAATAATTATGTGCCTGAACCGTTGACAAGATGTAATATAATAAAATATTAGTGGTAACTCTCATATTGCAGATTTGGGATAGTTCAGTGCATATGCCCAAATTTAAGTACTTCCCAAGCTGCTTCAGTTTATACCATATTTCACTTTATAGCATTTTCTGGACTCAAACTTAAATTCTTGACCCCCTGCAGCATATCAACAAGTTCACTTTTTAATGAGTGCTCGCACAAATGATGAGGCACAACATTTGGAGATTTTGTTGCACTATTTTTACCATATGTTCTGAAAGCTGAAGTGCACATCCTTCCTATCTTGTACAGTGTAGGATGAAGCAGTCATGAACAGCAATGTCTTAATGCAAGAACAAATTGAAATGTGCAGATGTGCAGTGCAAATGTGTTGTTTGCGTTTTTAAAAACTTGAAATGTATTACCTTTATCTTAATAAACCAATGGTAATGATATGTTATAGTGAGTCAGAGAAGAGATTGTTACATCACAATGGGTGAAAATTTTACTTGGGACAAATCAATTAAAGTGAAAGAAAAGGTCAAAATTTGTTCTTATAAATCATATTGAGCTTATTTATTCCATTTGTGGTCTTTTTTGGAAGATAATGCTACACAGAATGAATATTTGAAATGTATCAGTTTGGGATGGTTAGGTCAGTACCAAAGAAGGGATTTATAATGATTTGCAGTGCCGGGAGGCGGCTCTAAGCTTTTGCACTGCGGAGGATGCTCCTGGGGTCAGGCAGTATCAAGACATATTTTTTGGAAACTCACGGTATGGCTGTAACGATGTTTAGGTTTTGCCGGTGGAATGAAGTGAAGGGAGAGAGGTTCTGTGTTTGGCATAAAAGAAGAACTCTGATGTTTAATATGTTTCCCTGTTGTTTGAACCTTATTAACAGTGGGAAAAGTAGGAATGACAGTGGGTGCATATTAGTTTTGAATCTGGAAGCACTTTAGTAACTTTCAACCAAAAAAAAAAGAATTCTTTCTTGTGACTTGTTCCTAAATAATTCTATTTCCATTTAGCATAGTAAATATTGCCAGTCACATACACTCATTGAACACTTACTAGGTACACATGTACACCTGTTTGTTAATACAAATATCTAATCAGCCATTCATATGGCAGCAACTAAATGCAGTAAAGCTTGTAGACATAGTGAAGAAGTTCCATTGTTGTTCAGATCAAGTATCAATATAGTGAAGAAATGCGATCTTAGTAACTTTGACCATGGAATGATTTTTGGTGACGGGTGGTTTGAGTAATTCAGAAACTGTTGATCTGGATTTTTTATGCACACAGTCTCTAGAGTTTACAGAAAATGGTCTGAAAAACAAAAAAAAAATCCCCTAAGTGGCATTTCTGTGGGTGCAAATGACTTGTTAATGAGAGGTCAGAGGAGAATGGCCAGACTGGTTCAAGCTGACAGGAATGTGACAGTAACTCAAATAACCATGCATCACAACAGTGGTATGCAGAGGAGCATCTCTGAATTCACAACACATTGAACCCTGAAGTGATTGGGCTACAGCAGCAGAAGACCTCAAACATACACTCAGTGACCACTATATTAGGTGCAGGAGGTACCTGAATGTGTGTATACGTATGCTGTACTGTAAATCAAACTCAATGTGCAACCACGCCTTTGAGTCAGTAAATAACCAAGTTTCTGTTTTGCTTAATTATATTTTAAATATCATGAGATTCTTGGAAAATAATGGTGATGATTACATTTTCATTGATGATTTACCTCCCCCTCGTACCCCATCTGTTACTCATTTTTATGCACACATTCTTTCTCTCACTCTCCTTTTTCTCCCTCTGTCCCTCTGAATATACCTCTTGCCCATCCTCTGGGTCACCACCCCCACCCCCGTCTTTCTTCCCGGACCTCCTGTCCCATGATCCTCTCGTATCCCCTTTTGTCTATCACCTGTCCAGCTCTCGGCTCCATCCCTCCCCCTCCTGTCTTCTCCTATCATTTTGCATCTCCCCCTCCCCCTCCAGCTTTCAAATCCCTTACTCACTCTTCCTTCAGTTAGTCCTGACGAAGGGTCTCAGCCTGAAACGTCGACTGCGCCTCTTCCTATAGATGCTGCTTGGCCTGCTGCGTTCACCAGCAACTTTGATGTGTGTTGCTTGAATTTCCAGCATCTGCAGAATTCCTGTTGATTACATTTTCAACTGCTGTTTTCCGCCATTTTCTACAATTCTTGTTAATTGTAAATTGTTCCAGAAATTACCTCAGAAAAGATCACTAACCTGAGATAATAAGCTCCAAAGTATTTATTTGGCTACAAACTTGATAACTACAAAATGATTTTAGATTGTTTTCTGGTTATTATAATAATTCAAAGTATACAAAAATTATGGTTATAATCTATGCAACACTGACTTGCACTTGGGAGCTGTTTATACAAACTTTAAAATGGTGCAGTCCCTCTGTTTCACCAACATGCTTTCTAAGAGAAGAAATATTAATTGTTTTAATTTAATTTTTAGTGAAATCTTATAATTAATTTATTCATTTAACATGTTGATCACCTTAAAGCGATAAAGTAATCTATTACTGAATAAAAACAAGAAAGGAAAGTGAATAATTGTTTAAAATTTGGATGGTTATAACCTTAGCATATTTGACCAGAACAGTCTGACATTTTAAAATCTCAATATGCTTATCTTCCTTTGCCACATTCAATGTATCTGAAATAAAACATACAATTAAATCTTTGCTGGAGTTAAGCTTTTAAACATTGTGTTTGGTCAATTAAGGAGAAAAGCAGAGTAGCAACTGTTAAGGATTTTCTTTCTGTCTGGGATGGATTTTTTTCTGTAGATTCTCCTGAGAAGTTGATTACAATATACATTTTTGCATTCTTGCAGAATCTGACTTCAGTGATAATCAAAGCTCTGAATAAAAATAGCAAGTTTTTGGGACAATCTAAGGGCTTGAAGTAAAAACAGCAAAAAAGAGATTAAAAAACAAAATGGCAAAGTTAATGGGCAAGTCTATTTGTATTAACATGATCTCTACAATTATTGATACTTTATGTTTGAGACTCTTGGCAGTGTGGAGGATCAGAAAGATCTTGGGGTCTGGGTCCATAGGGCACTCAATGCTGCTGCACAAGCTTGACAGTGTTGTTGTGAAGGTGTATGGTGTGTTGGCCTTCATCAACCATGGGACTTAATTCAAGAGCTGTGAGGGAATGTTACAACCATATAAGACCTTGGTCAGACCCCACTTGGAGCACTGTATTCAGTTGTGATCACTTCACTACAGGAAGGATGTGGATACTATAGAGAGAATGCAGAGGAGATTTACAAGGATGTTGCCTGGATTGGAGGGCGTACCTTATGAGAATAGGTTGAGTAAACTTGGCGTGATGGACGATGAGATGTGACCTGGTAGAGGTGTATAAAATGATGAGAGGCATTGACTGTGTGGATAGCCAGAGGCTTTTTTCCAGGGCTGAAATGGCTAACACGAGAGTGCTTAGTTTTAAGGTGCTTGGAAATAGGTACCAAGGGGATTTCAGGGTTAAATTTTTCACACAGAGTGGTGGGTTTGTGGAATGCACTGCCGGTGGCAGTGGTGGAAGCAAATACAATAGGGTCTTTTAAGATTCTCTTAGATCGGTACATGGAGTTTAGAAAAATAGTGCGCTATGTGCTAGGGAAATTCTAGGCAGTCTCTAGAGCAGGTTACATGGTTGGCACAACGTTGTAGGCTGAAGGGCCTGTAATGTGCTGTAGATTTCGATGTTCTATGTTCTATATTTTGGATGTAAAACAACTTCAGTTTTTCTGGATAAAAATAAAGCAGTCAAGAAAATTTTGTTTTTGAATTGACAGAAACTGCCAAGCAAATGGACAGATGATTTCAATTAACACACACAAAGTGCTGCAGGAAATCAGCAAGCCAGGCAGCAGCTATGAAGAAGAAGAAACAGCTCATGTTTTGGGCTGAGGTCCTTCATCAGGACCAGAAGGGAAAGAGTTATGTTGCTCAAGATTTCCATCATCTGCTGAATCTCTTTTGTAGATGATTTTATTATCATACAAATACCGACAATTTTCAGTCAACTGAAGTCAGACAACTCAGTCCTCGTTTTTGTCACTTAGAAATGCATGCATTAAAAAATGATACAACGTTCCTCCAGAATGACATCACAAGAAAACACAGGACAAACCAAGACTAAAACTGCCAAAACTGCATAATTGTAACATATAGTTACAACAGTGCAAAGCAATACCATAATTTGATAAAGAGCAGACCATGGGCACGGTAAAAAAAACTCTCAAAGTCCCGATAGACTCATCATCCCACGCAGGTGGCAGAAGGGAGGAACTCTCCCCGCCATGAACCTCCAAACGCCGCTAACTTGCCGATGCAGCACCATTGGAAGCACCCGACCACAGCGGACTCTGAGACCGTCCAAAAACTTTGAGCCTCCGTCCAGCCCCTCCGACACAGCCTCTCCGAGCATCATCCTCAAAATGAAAGAAAAAGCTTAAGTATTAACCACTATTTACATATATCATGAAAAACTGGCTATTAATTTTAAGTAGTGCAAAACTATAAGAAATCTAGAGAGGAAGATACTTGCTATAACGGTGATCAAATAAGAGTAGAAATGAATTCAATGGAAGTTTGACAATAAACTTACATATGTACCAATCTCAAGGTAACTCTTGAAACAGAGCATGACTTTTGTGCACAGTGCAACACATTGCTATTATTCTGCCACCTGGGCTATACTGTAAGACTTCAATGCATTGTCCAAGTACTATAATATAAAGCTTATGATTCAAGGGCTGACTTGTCTACTGATATTCCACGTAAATGTGTTCAGCATGACACCTGTGATATAGATTCCAAAAAACTGACCCTGCAATGTTTGTTTAAAAAGAATTCTACCTTCCTCCTTGTGTGGTATCTGATAAAATGAAAGAATCTGGCCCTGGAAGTCCGCAGCTGCTGTTTGTGACCTAAGTATGCAGGGAAGTGAAGCCCGATTGATGGACACCCTAATCTCATTTGTTGAAAAGGTTTAAAATTTATATCAGTAACCTGGATGGTTTGTTAGAGGCCTCTGGTTTATTCCAGATATATAGCCATAGGTTCATATAGGGCTAGAATCAGAATCAGAATCAGATTTAATGTTACTGGCATATGCCGTGAAATTTGGTTTGTGGCAGCAGTACATTGCAATGCATCATAAAAATAAAACAAACTATAAATTATAGTAAGAAATATATATTCAGTAAAATTAATAAGTAGTGCAAAAAGAGAGCAATAACATAAAATAATATCTAGTGTACATGGGTTCATTGTCCATTCAGAAATCTGATGGCCAAGGGGAAGAAGCTGATATTGAAACATTGAGTGTGTGTCTTCAGGCTCCTGTACGTCCTCCTTGCTGGTAGCATTGAGAAGGGGGCAGGTCCTGGACGATGGGGGTCCTTAACGAGTGATACCAGCATCTTGAGGCATTGCCTTTTAAATATGCCCTCGATACTGTGGAGGCTAGTGCCAATGATGGACTTGGCTGTGTTTGCAACTTTCTACAACTTTTTCCAATTCTGTGCAGTGGCCTCTTTTTACTAGACGGTGATGAAACCTGTTAACATGCTCTCTGTGGAAATCCACAAAATCTTTGGTGACATACCAGGTCTCCTCAATCTCCTAACGAAATATACCGCTGTTGTGCCTTCTTTGTAGTTGTATCAATATACTGGGTCTGAGATACAGGTAGATATTCAAAAATGTTGATAACCAGGAATTTGAAACTGCACATCCTTTCCATTGCTGATCCTTCTACAATGTATATTCCCTCAACTTCCCCTTCCTGAAGTCTGCAATCAATTCCTTGGTTTTATTGATGTTAAGTGCAAGATTGACACCACTCAATCAGCTGATCAATCTCAGTCCTCTACACCTCCTTGTCACTATCTGAACTTCTGCCAACAATAGTTGTGTCATTGGGAAATTTATTGATGGCATTTGAGTTGTGCCTAGACACTCAGATGTGGGTGTAGAGAGAGTAGAGCTGTGGGCGAGCATGCATTCCTGAGGTGAGTCAGTGTTGATTGTCAGCGAGGAGGAGGTGTTATTTCCGACCTGCACTGACTGTGACTCCCAATGAGGAAGTTAAGAATTCAGTTGCAGAAGGAGGTACATAGGCCCAGATTTTGGAGCTTATTGATTAGAAATGAGGATATAACTGTGTTGAACACTGATCTGTAATCAATAAGCAGCAGCCTGATGTAGGTATTGCTACTCTTAAGGTGACCCAAGGCTGAGTGGAAAGCCAATGGAATTATGTCCATAGGCAAATTTCAGTTGGTCCAAGTCCTTGCTTCATCAGAAGTTGATTCTAGCCATGTCCAACCTCTGAAAGCACTTCATCGCAGTAGATGGGAATGCAATTGGATGATAGTCATTGAAGCAACCACTCTGCGCTTCTACAACCTTGAGATTTATCTCCTTACAGGCAGACACAAAACACAGAAACCTCAAAATAGCCCATTGAAAAAAAGACAATGCATAGAGAGAGAGAGAATAAAAACAAATTGTGCAAATGATAAGAGTAAGCAAATAGCTTCAGAACTGATATTTTACAGAAGACACCAAACCAGGCATCATCACAGCTGGAGCAGGCTACAGCTTCAGTTCAGTGCAGAGCGAAGTAAACTTCACGGAGCGACGAGCAGAAAAGAGCTGAATCTGGCCCTCAACTTGCCTCCAGTTCCAGACTGATCTTTTCAATCTGGACTGTTGCTTAACTTGTTGAAGCATCAGGTCGTTCCTCGCTCTCTGGGGCCTAAACCCTGCCGCCACAATTTGGCTCATACCCAAACTTCCCAATTTGGCCCTTCACTTAAATCAGTCAGACTTCAGAACTTTCCTCACTCTTGGGGATGCCACAGCTCTGCCTTGACTCTGCTTCGACCCTACCTCGGACCATGCCTCACCTACGCCTACGCCTCCGCCACTGCTTATCCCTCCCTTGTTACTGTTGATAATCATTAATAAGGTATTCAGCGATATCCTTTGTTTTGTTTTCTGCTGCTGGTAAGTATCTCCAGCGTCACCTTAAACCGGTCAGCACATCAATCAAGCCATTCTCATGCGGCATTGCTAAGTTCCCGTGCTACAACAAATCCACTGGCCTTTCAAGTAGTAACATCCAACAAACATTGCTGGGATTTCTCAACACACTTTGAGTGCTGACTGGGTGAGTGAGATCCTGCAGAAGGAAAAGATCTTGGGGCTGGTGTGAAACTCAGCAAGGTCTGGGTCAGTGGAAGAATGTGAACCTTTCCAATAGCTTCCTGCAAAGTATGAAGACGACCTCCACAACTAATGATTGTGTTCACCTTTAATTCTTTCTATCATTGAAAATCACCTGAGGAATCAAGGAAATTACTGTATGTCTCCATCATGTACAAACAGAGTCTCATAGTCTTCACAAACAAGAGAGAATCTACAGATGCTGGAAATTCTGCCGGAGGGTCTCGGCTAGAAAGGTCGACTGTACTTTTTTCCATAGATGCTGCCTGGCCTGCTGAGTTCCTCCAGCATTTTGTGTGTGTTGTCTCATGTTCTTTAGTCTATACTGATTAATTCTACTGATAAAGTGATGGACTGCCACTCTGCAGCAAGGATGTGCAAGGTCAACAAGGGTTCAATAAAGGGCAAGTGTTGTGGCAATAACTACACATTAAAAGACAGTAACCAGTAAGGCTGGAAATCCAGTCTAATATGTGGGATGTGTCATTTTAGTTTAGTTTGACAATATGTACTGAGCATTGCAATTGAACGAATTAAGGTACTAAGTGGGAGTAAATTGGCCAAAATTTTTAGTGACAGATGGATCATGTGAATGCCTTGAAAATTATTGCATTGTGTCAACATAACTATTCAGTTGAAGTACCAGGAACACAAATGAGTGCTGGACTTTATTTAAAGGCACCATGGTATAAAACTGCAGCCACCTACATAAATGCAACAGTAGAAAATCAAGAGGTGTCTGCTTTTTATCATCAAGATACAAAAGCCAGAAGCAGAATTAAAATAATTCATAAAAATGCCTTGAAGATGTTAATATCACTCAAAGTATTTTGTGCTTCTATTTCTGATACAAGAGGTCTCTTTGCACATTGAAACCTATGACATTTTCTGGTAAATTAAGGACCATTTTTTCCAAAGGGTTGAGTGTGCTGTCATTGAATATAAGCTATACGTCATAGATAGATACCACACTGACAAAAGGCCATTCAACTTATGAAGTTCACAATGACCAGCAAGCACCACTTCGCACTAAGCCTACACTAATTCCATTTTTTAAACTTTTTCCACATTCTCAATAACTCCTCACAGAAACTATAACTCATTTACACACTATGGGCATGGCAGAGTGATCACGTCCCTATTAATCTTGGGACTTGGGAGGAGACGGGAGCGCCCAAAGGAAATCCACATAAACATCACCCGAGGTCAGTTCTGAACCCAAGTATCTGGCACTGTCAGGCAGTGACTCCAATAGCTACACCAGTGTTCTGCCCTAGGAAACTGCTGAATTTAAAAAGTCACCTGACTTGATTGCAGCCACAATTTTTGACATGTGCCATGTAATGTACTTTCCAAAGCCCACTTGTATTTGAAAAATACATTTCAATTTAAATTGTTTGCCTGCTAGCAGCAAAGGGCCTGTACCTTTGCCAATTACTAGTTTTAATGAATTGCAAAAACATGTCTATGGTTGTCTTCAAAGTAGCTCAAATATCCAAAGTTATATTATAGCTAATATTCATTGATAAATATTCATGACTACTTCTGTAGGGATTATTAATCATATAGTAATTGCACCCTCAATTATAATTGTGAAAATGACAAATGGTTATAATTGCACCTATTTCTTGATGCTGTCTGCTAAATAATACCAGGTGAATGCAAATGCATATGCTTTATAACATTTTTGCACTCAGTGCATCAGGATCAGAAAAATATAGAAAATAAATACAGCTCTGAAGATTATTGGAACATTTTAATAACCTGGCCTAATACTCTATATTTTTTAGAACCATTTGAATCAATCTAGGAAGTATTCCCATTCAAAAATGTTCATTGTGCATAAAGCAAAAGAACTTAAAATCTATATACCTTGATGATTTTCTTGGATCTCAATGACTAATTAACTTCATTTGTGCTCATCCCATATATAATTGCACATCAGTATATGTCCTCATATTAATACATAGCTGTTCCATGAATTGCATTAAAATGTTGCAGCCTTTGCTTTGTATTCAGTTGATCTCATTTTAACTTGTGATCGGGGGTCTCAGGTTGGCATCAGCACGTCCTGCCCAGGTGGTGCAGGAATCAGATGATTCTCCTCATGAGCTTGATTCAGTGCTTGCTGGTTAAAGAGAAGTTCAAGCTGAGTTCCAGCAGCTCTTATTAAAGAATAGACTGCTGATACTGAGGTAAGAAAGGGCTTCTTAATTTTTCTTTTCAAGTGTACACTTACCTTTACACTCCAGTTGCATGTGAGCATTTCCAGAGTCAAACACCAGATAGCGGGGCAAATGTTCAGATTTATTGCCTGGGTTCTCTCTAAGGTGGTGAAGCAGATTGCTGCCCACTACTGAACCATCATTTCACTCATACAAATAAGAAAAGCAGTTCCATGAGAGTTCATCTGACTGGGCATGTTAATGGTCCAAAGACAGAATTTAAAATGATTCCCAGTTTTCCATGGTGATGTCACAAGAAATAAGTGCAGCCAATTTTATGCCTTTTTCAGTTCATGAATGTTTGTGTCTTTCTGTTTTTTTTTGTTTCTTTTACTTATTGCACTTTGTAAACTTGAAGTTATTTACTAAAGTGGTGAACTCATGATGGAAAATTTATCCTCCAAATGGAAGAAGTAAAGGGTGAAGATGATTCCAAACAAAAAATGAGAATTCAAGTTATTAAGCTTTAAACCAGTGAAGACAGGTAAACATTGTAACCAAGCAGGGATGAATTTGAAAAATGGCAGAATTGAGAGAATTTCACTCCAAGACTGGGAAAATCATAACATTGATTAGAATATTAGTAACTTATTTGCAAAGTGAAAAGTAGGCCATAAAACCAGTGGTATGTTGCAAACGTTGAGGAATTTGGTTGACACAATTAAACATCTCTGGGGAAATTTGAGCCCCATTGTACTTTGGCTTGCAATGAACAACAGACTGTTTTGTATCACTTGTGACACATGCCATATCTTTGTTGAGGAAGGCTGTAAAAAATAATAAACAACTTGGAAACCTTGGAGTAGGGTGTCAATTCTGGAAATGGTGATTATGAAAAAACGAGGTTGCATATACTGTTTTTAACTGTCATAGGCACAACTTATCAATATTCTCTGAAAGTAATGTTTGAAATATATCACACACAATTAATTTAAATCATTAAATTTCAGTGTAAATGAGAAATTGTCAGAGACATGCTTTGAGAAAATGCTACTTACCTTCACATTATTTGCCACAAAGAGAAGTTTTGATCCTAGCTTCTGTGATGAGAAGAAAGGACAAGTAGATTGCATTTTCACAGCAGTAGGCAAGGGACAGTATTGTTAAAAGCCTTGAAACAATTTACTTGCCTGCCATCTTGAATGTAAGTTGTCTCATCATACAGAACAAAAGAGGAAGAAACATGCCTATAATGGAAAAAAAATGAGCATCCAGCCTCAAAAAAAATATATACAGGTCTCCCATAATATTATTAAATTCATAAGACAATGTTCCTACATGAATGTCAGAACTAATTCCACTCTTAATACACTTTTAGTAATTATTCTTTGTTAATTATTCAGTGCTTTTGATGCCATTCATTACAATACTGTGGAGGTGTTGTTATCAGAGAGTTTTTTGTTTGTTTTCTGACTTATGGACAAAATCACGGAATGCCTGTAAAAGTGTTAACCTATTTGTTACACAGGCATAACAGATCAGTTGATAACACTAGCCATTTCCATTACCTAGTTGCTTATAACAATAAATGCTTAACAAAATGTGTTTAAATATTAGCACATCCAAACTCATCTAAAGGTAACAGCAAAAGTATCAGGAATGATCATAATATCAAGCAATAATATTAGAATTAAAGGCCAGCTAAAATACTGGGTGCTGGCTGGTGATGTATTGTCCTCTGCACCGGGCTTCAAGGCGAGCGGTCCAGGGTTCGAGTCGTTGCATGCTTTCCATCCATGCTGGGTTGAGCGTCAAGCTAGCAGCTCAGCTTCGTAAAAATAAACAGGCAAAATGTTAATGAAATGACAATTGCCACCTGATGTGCCCCAAGGTGTGGAGAGGAAAATATTAATAGGAAAGATTGGCATATGGCAAGGAACCTGAGATCAATGGAATTTTGCGTATGTTGTTGATCTACCATATCCATAACATTTTAGACAGAATATAATACATTAACGCAATTTATTTTTAAAATAGGAATATTTACATTCCTTCATATCTTCTTGATAATCGGACTTTTACTTTTGAATATTATTGATGCATAATATTTGTTTTAGTAGAAGTATTTTGAAAGTGACCGTGTACCAAGGAGATTGTTGACTTGCCAGATAGCAGTGCTAACAGCTTGCCATAAGAATAGTTTACCCTGGAGCTTCCTAAAATGAGAGGAAGGCAGGAGCACAAAGAGTGGTTCCTGATAGTTCTCAGTGGATTCTGGGCAATCTTGATCCCAAGAGACTGTCTGCCTAAGAAAATGCTCCTACCTAAATCCCAGAAAAAAGTATTTGGGGGAAATGCCTGAGTAATTGGAGCAGTGATAACTTTCTCTTGCTGCTGTAAACTCCGAACAGCATCCTGCCATTACAAGCATTGCAAAATAGTGATGACTTTTCATGGGACTATAAAGAAGTTCCCCAGAGACCAAGCAATAAAAGTATTCCTCCAACTGAGGATCATTGTAGCTGCTGGTTTAATGTATTTGAATACACAAATTTAAACTAATTCCAAAAGCTGTTGGCTTGTGTTATTAACTCGGAATTTCCACAAACTACTATTGGAGTGACTGGAAGTGAACAAGGAGCGATATAAGCACTGGATTTTTGGCTCCCAAAGTTTCAGGTCTAAGTTTTGTGAAAAGTTTGTAACAACTTACTGGACCTTAGAAATGTTATGCTTTAATCTTTAACGAATCAGAATGTAATGTAAATGGTAAGAAAAAATCAGTCTAAAGTTAAAACAACAGCTTTGAAAACAAACACCACTCTCTATAGTACAGACTTGCTACCCCACAGCACCAAGGCTAACTGCTCAAGAGATATATTGTAAAACAATGGGGTTATGTTAATTGGGATTGAATTCAACCAGACAATGTTGGTTATGTTACTTAGTTCAAGGAAGCTTGTAAACCAGATTGATACTGTCATTTAGCATATCAAGTAGCTGATTTATTAAAAGTTGGAAGGTTTATTGAGGAAGACAACAGCAGTATACCGGACACTCAAGGGTGGCAGGGAAGAGAAGTGTACGCAGTCACAATTATGACAGAGAAAGTAATCAGGAAGCTGAATAGTCTAAAGGTAGATAAATCTCCAGGACCAGATGGAATGCACCCGCGTGTTCTGAAGCAAGTAGCTGTGGAGATTGCGGAGGCATTAACAATGATCTTTCAAAATTCGATAGATTCTGGCATAGTTCCGGAGGACTGGAAGGTTGCAAATGTCACTCCGCTATTTAAGAAGGGGGCAAGGAAGCAAAAAGGAAATTATAGACCTGTTAGTTTAACATCGGTGGTTGGGAAGCTGTTGGAGTCGATTGTCAAGGTTGAGGTTACAGAGTACCTGGAGGCCTATGACAAGATAGGCAGAACTCAGCATGGATTCCTTAAAGGAAAATCCTGCCTGACAAACCTACTACAATTTTTTGAGGAAATTACCAGTAGGCTAGACAAGGGAGATGCAGTGGATGTGGTATATTTGGATTTTCAGAAGGCCTTTGACAAAGTGCCACACATGAGGCTACTTAACAAGATAAGAGCCCATAGAATTACTGGAAAGTTACATACTTGGATAGAGCGTTGGCTGATTGGCAGGAAACGGAGAGTGGGAATAAAGGGATCCTATTCTGGTTGGCTGCCGGTTACCAGTGGTGTTCCGCAGGGGTCTGTGTTGGGGCCACTTCTTTTTACATTGTACATCAACGATTTGGATTATGGAATAGATGGCTTTGTGGCTAAGCTTGCTGACGATACAAAGATAGGTGGAGGGGCCGGTAGTGCTGAGGAAACGGAGAGTCTGCAGAGAGACTTGGATAGATTGGAAGAATGGGCAGAGAAGTGGCAAATGAAGTACAATGTTGGAAAGTGTATGGTTATGCACTTTGGCAGAAAAAATAAATGGGCAGACTATTACTTAAATGGGGAAAGAATTCAAAGTTTGGAGAAGCAACGGGACTTGAGAGTCCTCGTACAGGATACCTTTAAAGTTAACCTCCAGGTTGAGTCAGTAGTGAAGATGGCGAATGCAATGTTGGCATTCATTTCTAGAGGAATAGAGTTCAGGAGCAGGGATGTGATGTTGAGGCTCTATAAGGCACTGGTGAGACCTCACTTGGATTACTGTGGGCAGTTTTGGTCTCCTTATTTAAGAAAGGATGTGTTGACGTTGGAGAGGGTACAGAGAAGATTCACTAGAATGATTCCGGGAATGAGAGGGTTAACATATGAGGAACGTTTGTCCACTCTTGGACTGTATTCCTTGGAGTTTAGAAGAATGAGGGGAGACCTCATAGAAATATTTCGAATGTTGAAAGGCATGGGCAGAATGGATGTGGCAAAGTTGTTTCCCATGATGGGGGAGTCTAGTACGAGAGAGCATGACTTAAGGATTGAAGGGCGCCCATTCAGAACAGAAATGCGAAGAAATTTTTTTAGTCAGAGAGTGGTGAATCTATGGAATTTGTTGCCATGGGCAGCAGTGGAGGCCAAGTCATTGGGTGTATTTAAGGCAGAGATTGATAGGTATCTGAGTAGCCAGGGCGTCAAAGGTTATGGTGAGAAGGCCGGGGAGTGGGACTAAATAGGAGAATGGATCAGATCATGATAAAATGGTGGAGCAGACTCGATGGGCTGAGTGGCTGACTTCTGCTCCTTTGTCTTATGGTCTTATGGTCTTATGGTTTGTGTGCTCAGTGAGTCAGCTTCATGGCATTGTGTGTATTTCCAATCCCTGTCTCCAGAAGCTTTTAGACCACCTGTGTGAAAGATATCTGAAAAAATATCACGTTTGTGAAGCCACCCAAGTGTCAGAAAAATGTTGGATAGTGTAGCAGGAGAAAGACTCCAGAAGAAGTGAGCAGGAACTGTCAGGATATTCTATGTGCCACCTTTTTCTCTTCTTCGGCTGTCCATCAATTTCGATGTTGTCTGAGCCCTGGGCAAGGTTGTATGGAAGACCGGCTGTTGCCCATGCTGCAAGTTCCCCTCTCTATGCCACCGATGTTGTCCCAGGGAAGGGCATTAGGACCCATACAGCTTGGCACTGGTGTCGTCACAGAGCAATGTGTGGTTAAGTGCCTTGCTCAAGGACTCAACACGTTGCCTCAGCTGAGGCTCGAACTAGCAACCTTCAGATCACTAGACCGACACCTTAACCACCTGGCCACACACTAACAACATATTCTACATGCCACAGATGCGGAGGAGACATTGTATTGCGTAGCAGGAGAGAGGCTTCAAAAAAAGTGACTGGGCACAATCAAGACTTTCTGCACATCACAGTTGCCGAGGAGATGTTAGTGTGTGTGTAAGTAGGCACTTGGCAAGGTCCAGTAAAATGAAGTTAGGTTTAAACAGAGCAGCCACTGTGTGAGTGGGCCAGTGACAGAGTGGGCTATTCAGGCTATGGTTCATGGAGGCCTCTGCATAGAGAGACTGGGGCTGTAGGTAGATTTTTTTTTTCATTTCACGTTTTCTTTCTTTCTTTCTTATTTTAGAGCAGTTGGGATATCAGGCAGAAGAATAGAAGGTTCCTCGCGGGATGTGGGAAAACAGGGAGACCTTCAGTGTCCCTGATGAACCCATCCAGCTGCAGCTTCTTTTAGACCATGTAAAGGAAATGGAGCTGGAGCTGAATGAGCTCAGGATCACGCTGGAGGCTGAGGGGTTGATTGGCAGTACATGCAAGCAATGTTCCCTCTAAGGTGGCCATGTATGCATGCGCACACATCTTTTGCTACTAGTGTTCAAAGGAATTTAAACTACAAAGGAATTTAAAGGTTGTCACTCTCTCTGCCTCATTGGCATTTTAAGTATATTTCAGAATTGTACATAGTCACATTTTTCCTTTTCTGGTTTCTGATGTGGATAGTGTTGACAACCTGGAGATTGTGATGATTTATCTGCTGAATTTAGAAGTGGTTTATTTATACCATTTTTATAGAAGAAATTATTGTTGCTGTTATTGCACCATGTTGTTGTCACTGAGCAAAAAATTGCACAGCTTAAGGTTTTGCACACACTGGTCATTACAATTAGAGGGAACATTACACACAGGGAGGTGGTTGCACCCAAAGTGCAGGAAACAGGTAACTGTGTGACCATCAGTAGGGGAAAGGAGATAGGCAGCCAATGCAGGGTACTCCTGTTACCACTCCCCACATCAACAAGTTTGAATATTGTTAGAGGATGATCGCAGAGGAAAGCCACAGCAGTCAGGTCTTTGGCACTGAGTCTGGCTCTGTGGTTCAGAAGGGAAGAGGGAGAAGAGGCGAGCTGTAGTGATAGGGGATTCATTGGTTAGGGGAACAGACAGGAAGTTCTATGGACATTAATGAGATTTTCAGATGGTTTGTTATTTCTCTGGAGCCTGGGTCAGGGTCATCTCAGATCGAGACCACACCAGTCTAAAATGGTCTACCAATGATATGGTAGAAAGGGTGACAAGGTCCTACAATTAGGGTGCTAAGTTAAAGGGCAGGAACTCCAGGGTTGTGATCTCAAGATTGCTACCCATGCCACTTACTAGTGAGGCCAGAAATAGAAAGATTACGTGGCTAAGGAGATGGTGCAGGAGGGAGGGCTTCAGATTTTGGGATTATTGGGCTCTCTTTCAGGGAAAGTGGGATGTGTACAGAAGTGATATTTTGCAACTGAACTGTAAAGAAGCTAATATCATTGCGGTAAAGTTTGCAAGTGCTGTAAGGGGTGTGTGTGGAGGGAAGGGGTGGAGGTTAAACTAGAATTGCAGGGGAACGGGAACCAGAGGACAAGTGCAGGTAGTGGAGTATTTGCGGGGAAGGTTTCAAAAGTTTCAAAGTGCTTTTGTTATCAAAGGTTGTACAAATTATACAACCTTGAGGTTTGTTTGCTTACAGGCAGTCATAAAGCATGGAACCCCTAAAGAACCCAATTTTTAAAAAAAAGACCAACACTCCCACCCAGTGTCCACAGAGAAAGAGAAAAAAAAACAAAACAAATCCTATAAATAATAGAAAGAAGTCAGCAACTGCAACAGCATTCATAAAGCAAATTGAGCCCTTAGATCCAAATCCCTGGAGCAGCTCGGGGCAGACCCAAGGCCTCAGTAATCATATTAGCAAGGCAAATCGCTATAAAGTTCACAGACATGAGGCACAACAGCGGGGCCAGTCGCACAGCCTTAGCATCGTGGAAAGAGGAGCCCCCAGACCATCTGGACCGGTGTTTAAATTGTCCAAACCTTGCACTAGGACCCAGCCCCACAGCCAGAAAATCAATCCAGGCCTAGATTTTGCTGCCAAAAGTAGTCGTTCTTGACTGTTCCGAATCAAATCAACACCCAGAACGCTCCAACCTCATCAGACTCTCATCATCCTACTTTTCCAGTCTATACAGGCCAGTATTTACAGCAGATTATGCCTCACATCAGGAAGCAGGCCTCGCCACAGTGAGTTGCTCTGGGCCTAGAACGCAACGCCCATCGATTCATTTTAGACCTGGATTTCAATAGACAATAGACAATAGATGCAGGAGTAGGCCATTCGGCCCTTCAAGCCAGCACCGCTATTCACTGTGATCATGGCTGATCATCCACTATCGGTATCCAGTTCCTGCCTTATCCCCATATCCTTTGATTCCACTATCTTTAAGAGCTCTATCCATCTCTTTTTTCAAAGCATCCAGAGACTTGGCCTCCACAGCCTTCTGGGACAGAGCATTCCATATATCCACCACTCTTTGGGTGAAAAAGTTTTTCCTCAACTCCGTTCTAAATGGCCTACCCCTAATTCTTAAACTGTGGCCTTCGGTTCTGGACTCAACCATCAGTGGGAACATGCTTCCTGCCTGCAACGTGTCCAATCCCTTAATAATCATCTATGTTTCAATAAGATCCCCTCTCAGCCTTCTAAATTCCAGAGTATATAAGCCCAGTCGCTCCAATCTTTCTACATATGACAGTCCCGCCATCCTGGGAATTAACCTTGTGAACCTACGCCGCACTCCCTCAATAGAAAGAATGTCCCTCCTCAAATTTGAAGACTAAAACTGCACACAGTACTCCAGGTGTGGTCTCACTGGCATTTCACTGCAGAAGAAGCCATTCTCGACCTCTCCAATTCAGCTCGGCGTTTAGAGTGATCCACCCTCGCACCCGGATTAGTTTGAGAGGCATCAGAACTCCTGTATCCCATCCTCTCCTTTCCAAATTGTTTCTTCCAACTAGCACACTGGAATGTGCTGTTAGGCCTACATACAATATCAGGAATTGAAAGACTGAGCATAGTGGGACAAACATTCTGAGCAGCGTATATTTCAATACACGGAGTATTCTAGTAAAGGCAGATGAGTTGGGGGCATAGATCACAATATGGAATTATGACATTGTAGCTATTAGTGAGACCTGGTTGCAAGAGGGCAGGACTGACAGCTCAATGTTCTAGGGTTCCATTGATTTAGATATGATAGGGCGGGAGACATTAAAGGGGGAAGGGTGGCATTAATAAACAGGGGAAATGTCCCGGCAGTGCTCAGACTGGAAAGAATGTAGAGTTCGTTTACTGAGGTTGTATGAATGCTGCTGATGAATAAGAAAGGAATGGCTCTATTAATCATATTACGTTATTGACCATCCAACGGTTCTTGAGATTTAGAGGAGTAAATTTACAGAGAGATCATAGACTGTTGAAAGAAACATAAGGCTTGCTATAGTTGGTGATTTTATCTTTCCACGTTTTGACTGGATCTCCCATACTGTAAAAGGGCCAGATGGGATAGAATTTCTTAAATGTGTTCAGGAAAGTTTCCTTAATCAGTACATAGTGATCCCAACTAAAGAGAGTGTGATAATGACCTCCTATTAAGAAATGAGCAAGGTAGATGAGAGAAGTTTGTGTAGGGGAGCACTTTGCATCTAGTGATCAAAATGCCATTAGTTTCAAGATAATTATGGAAAACAAGAGATCAGGTCCTTGGGTTGAGGTTCTAGATAGGAGAAAGGATAATTTTGATAGTATCAGAAAGGATCTGACAGGTATGGATTGGGAAAACAACACACACAAAATGCTGAAGGAACTCAGCAGGCCTCATAGCATCTACAGTATGGAAAAGAGAACTGTCGATGTTTCGGGCCGAGACCCTTCATCCATCCCATTGTCGGCACGAAGCATCAACTGTACTCTTTTCCATAGATGCTGCCTGGCTTGCTGAGTCCCTCCAGCATTTCGTGTGTGTTACTTGGATTTCCAGCATCTGCAGATTTTCTCTTGGGTTTGTGAGTGAATTGTGAAAGGATGTTTTCTGGCAAAAGTACACTTGGTAAATTGGAGGCCTTCAGAAATGAAATTTTTAGAGTACAGAGTTTGCATGTTCCTTCCAAATAAAAGGCAAGGATTCATATTTAGGGAACCTTGGTTTTCAAAAGGTATTAAGGCCATGGTTAAAAAAAGAAGTTACTGTACAGGTATAGAAAAGATGGAGCAATTGAGGTATCTGAGGAATATAAGAAATACAAGGGAACATAAGAAGGAAATGGAAGATTAAAAGAAGGCATGAGGTTGCTCTAGCAGGTAAGATGAAGGAGAATCCCAAGAGCTTTTGCAAACATATTAAGAGCAAAAGGATAGCAAGGGACAAAATTTGTCCTCTGGAAAATCAGTGTGGTCATCTATGCGTGAAGCTGAAAGAGATGGGGAAGGTCTTAAATGTATACTTTGCATCTGTATTTACCCACAAGATAGACACAGAGGCTATGGAAGTGAGGCAAAGCAGAAATGAGGTCATGGACCCTGTACAGATTACTGAGGAGAAGGTGCTTACAGTCTGAGGAAAATTAGATGTTCTCTCGGAAATTGCAGGGGCCTTCGAGGAGATATTTAAAATGCCCTTAGCCATGAGTGAAGTGCTGGAGGATTGAAGGATAGCTAATATTTTTCTGTTGTTATGAAAGGCTCTCAGAATAAGCCAGAAAATTATAGGCTGGAGAGCCTGACATTAGTAGTGAGAAAGTTATTGGAAGGTATTCTAAAGGACTGTACATATAAGTATTTGGATAGACAAGGACTGATTAGGGATAGTCATCCTAGCTTTGTGCATGGTAAATCATGTCTAACCAACCTTATAGAATTTTTCGCAGAAATTACCAGGGAAGTTGCTTAAGGCAAGGCAATGGATGTTGTCTACATGGAGTTTAACAAGATTCTGCATGGGAGGTTGGTTAAGAAGGTTCAGTTACTTAGTATCTAAGATGAGGTAGTAAACTGGATTAGACATTTGCTTTGTGGGAGAAACCAGAGTGGTAGTAGATGGTTGCCTCTCTGACTGTAACATTGTGACCAGTGGTGTACTGCAGGGATCAGTGCTGGGTCCATTGTTGTTTGTCATCTATAGCAATGATCTGGATGACAATGTGGTAAATTGGCTCAGAATCAGAAAATTTGCAGGTGACCACCAGTATTGGGGGCGTAGTTGAGAACAAAGAAAACTATCAAAACTTGCAGCAGGTTCTCAACCAGCTAGAAAAATGTAGGGCCATGGTCTGGGTGCAAATCAATGGGACTAGGCTGATTAATAGTTTGACACAGACTATGTGGGCCTAAAGTCCTGTTTGTTTTCTACTACTCTAAATGTAAGAGGGCAATAAGGCTTTTTAGGAATTGTCAAGAGTATCTATGTCAGATCAGGCTTAAGATCTTCATTTGTGTTTAAAACTTCACAATCAGCAAATCCAATATCAAACAACAGGAATTCTGCAAATGCTGGAAATTCAAGCAACACACATCAAAGTTGCTGGTGAACGCAGCAGGCCAGTCTGTTGCGAAGGGTCTCGGCCTGAAATGTTGACTGTACCTCTTCCTAGAGATGCTGTCAAAGCCAATATCATCACAGCTGGAAGATGAGTCCCCTGTCAAACAAGGTTCCACTACTTGGATAGAGAGAAAATATTATATTTCATGCTTAAAGATACATTAAACTGTTAGCCCCTTTAAGAAAAACTGTGAGAGATACAAGTTGCGTATCAATGTGCAAAATGAAAAATCTACACCATAAATCTATTCTAATTACCAGTGTTTGAAGTCTTGCTGTTTCCACATCTCCAGAGTAGGCCTACATCTTCAGATAAAATCTCTTCATTCTCTATCCCTCCGCTGCAGTTCTTACTTCCCATTGCAGGAGTTCAGTTTTCAGGCTTTTGCTCTTGATTTGTCTGAAATAACATTCTTTCTGTGTTGTATAGATATGATGTTTTTCATTAAACTGCTTTGTTTAACCTCAGAAGCTAAATTTAATTGATCAAAGGCCAAGTTTTTCCTCAATCAGCTCTTCATCAAGAAATCTACAAGTGTACACCCAGTGGCAGTCCATAAAGATTTTTTTATATTTCAGCAAGATATTGGCCAGATGATATTTCATGATATATTTTGATTAAGTGCCTTTTGAGGGATTTCTTGAAGGATCTCACTGAATCTTTGGCTGCTATATTTGAAGCCAGATGAAACAAAGGAGAAAGATTATGTTTGATATGATTGCACAAATTAAGTTTTTAAAATGAGGGCCCTTTTCAAAAACAGGTTCATCAAATAAGTCATAAAACTTGATTTAATGCCTCAACTCACTCATATTTACATTCAATACTGGCACTCAAAGTCATGTGTTTCTCCAACATCTAACTTGAGTAACTGTGGATTGGTATCAGAAAGCTGACAAGGCTGCAAAGGAATTTGTGGCAACTTGTTTCTATAGTTATGGTGACACTGCATTTGCTAGTCATAAGCTACAGGTCCAGTCTCACCCAAGAAAACACAGGCAGAGCTCCTGCTTGTGTACAAACTGCACCAAATATCACAACCTGAGTATTTCAGACAGTTCTACAAATACAATGGGTGTGTTGCATTGAACTAAATTTTAAACAGATCAGGACCATCCCCTGATGCTGGAATAATGAGCTCCATAGTATGCCTAATGATGTGGGAGAAGCAAGTTTTTGGCAATGCTCCAATTTTGTACATCAAAAAAAATCAATATTTTTGAGCAGTGGCCATTCAGAAGTCTGAAGCGTGAGAAGACGTAGCTCACTCAAGTTTATTGATTATGTAACGCATCGACTAGCAGCAGCCTATTGGAAGTTCGAAGTCTGAGAAGACATAACTCACTCAGGTTTGCTGATTGAGTACATAAGGCGTCAACTAGTGGCAGTTTGGTGTTTTGAGCAGTGGCCAAACAGCAATCAGGGATTGAGAGACTTTTGTTGGAGCGGACAGTCTTTTTTCTCATTCCATCATGGCTAATTTATTGCTTTTTCTTCTTTATATTTTTTCAGTGAAAACAGTAGGGATGCCAGGTAGATAGTTGAATGCTCCTCTTGTGGGATGTGTGAAGGCAAAGAGACGTCTTGTGTCCCTGATGACTACACCTGCAGGATCGCATCCAGCTGCATCTTCCAACACTACACATCAAGGAGTTGGAGCTGCAAATGTATGAACTACGGCTCATTTTAAGAGACTGAGGGGATGATAGATACGACACATAGAGAGGTAGTTACACCCAAGGTACAGGACAGAGGAGGCTGGGTGACAGTCAGGAAGGGGAAAGGGATTAAACAGCCAGAGCAGAGTACTCCTGCAGCCATTCCCTTTAATCTTAGGCGGGATGACCTAGCAGAGGAAAGTCACTATGATTAGGTCTCTGGCACTGACTCTGGTTTCTGGATGGTATGTTCCCTCTCAGGTGCAAAGGTCTGGGACATCTCGGATTGAGTCCTCAGCATTCTTAATTGGGATGATGAACAGCCGGAGGTCATAGTCCATGTGGGTACCAATGACATAGGCAGGAAGAGTGATGAGGTTCTGCAAAGTAAAACCGGGGAATTTTCACCTAAATTGGAGGGGGACTAAGATCCTATCTGTAAAGTTTGCTAGTGCTGCATGGTGGGGGCAGGGAGGGGTAGAGTTTAAATTAGAGTTGCAGAGGAATGGGAACAGGAGTGCCAGAACAGATACGGGAGAGGTTATGGAGGCAGATGTTAAGACCTCAGATAAAGTCAGGAATCAAAAAGTTGAACATGGTATGACCAGTGTCCTGAGATGTGCATATTTCACTGCAGTATCGTAGAAAGAGTAGATGAGCTCAGGACATGGATCAACACCTGGAATTATGATATTGGAGCCATTAGCGAAACAAGATTGCGGGAGGGGCAGACTGACAGCTCAATATTCTGGGGTTCCGTTGACTTAAAAGAGACAGAATGGGAGTGATTAAAGCAGGAGAAGTGGCTTTACTAGTTGGGGAAAATGCCATGGCAGTACTCTGTCAGGACAGAATGGAGAACTTGTGTAATGAGGTGTTATACATGGAACTGAGGAATAAGAAAGGCATGAAAATGTTAATGAAGCTATATTATCGACCACCCTACAGTCCGCAGGATTTAGAGAAACAAACCTGCAGAAAGATTGCAGACTGTTGCAAGAAGCATAATGTTGTTACAGTAGGTGATTTTAAATTTACACATATTGGCTGGGACTCTCATACTGTAGAAGCCTAGATGGGATAGAGTTTGTCAAATGTGTTCAGGAAAGTTTCCTTAATCTGTATGTAGAAGTCCCAATGAGAAAGTGTGCGATACTGGATCTGCTATTAGGGAATCAGACAGGGCAGGTGACAGAAGTTTGTCTAGGGGAACCTTGCATCTAATGATCATAATACCATTAGTTTCAAAGTAAATATGGAAAAAGGTAAGTCTGGTCTGTGGGTTGAGATTCTAAACTGGATGGTATCAGAAATGATCTGGCAAGTGTGGATTGGGACAGACTGTTTTCTGGCAAATGTGTGCTTGGGAAGGGAGGCCTTCCGAAGTGAAATTTAGCGAGTACAAAGCTTGTATGTGCCTACAAGAATATAATATAGAGATAACAGATGTAGGAACCTTGGTTTTCAAGAGATATTAAAGCACTGGTTAAAAGAAAAAGTAGATGCATAGCAGGTATAGGCAAATAAGATAGGAACAAATGGGGTGCTGATGGAGTACAGGAAATGCATAAGAACACTTAAGAAAGAAACCAGGAGGGCTAAAAGAAGGCATGAGATTGCACTAGCAGACAAGTCAAAGGGGAATCATAAAGGTCTCTACAGAAATATTACAAGCAAAGGGATTGCAAGAAAGAAATTGGTCTTCTGGAAGATCAGAATGGTAATGTGGAGCCAAAAGAGATGGGGAGAGCTTAAAAGAATATTTTGCATTTTTTTCATATTGACTTTTCCTGTGTGTATGATTTGAAATTGTTGCACAAGCTTGTCTCACACACATAAGCATTGCCAATCATTGAGCCCACTTGATGTTTGTAACAACTCATCATGATTGTTGAATCTGTATCCATTCAATATCTGTGAATAGTTCTGCCCATGTACTCATGGGACTTGTCTTTGATTTCAATCACAGTTACTAGGAAATCTTCATCAACCACATTCAGCATGTAGATTTTATTTCTGTCTCCAATGTTTTTGTATAGTTATGGTAATAATAATACACAATAGTGTTCTGTTTGAAATTCCTGTTCTTGCTCACACAATAATGCTGAATTTGGAAGACAGCATCCTCAAAGCCATCATAATTAAAACAGCTGATCTTGGACTTTATACCACTAGAAATAACTTATCATCTGATATTAGGCTGAAAGTGTTAACTATTACTCCAGTTGCTTTCTTCTCAGCATGTACATGAGTGCCTACTCTTTTTGAAATATGTAAGCAGTGAGATAAAGCATGCACACGCGTGCACGTGCACATACAGTACTCACACGCACTCACACGCTCACACACAGGGGTGGAGGTCAAAGCAGCAGGCAAGGTCAGTCAATATTATTATTCAGTCAATAGCAAATGAACTATTCTAGATAAACATATGAACGCACAAGTAGATACAGAGCGTAAAGCATTTTCCATACTGAAAGGTATGCTACAGTTACCCTTAATATTTACTGCTTATTTATTAGAAATGCGAATAATGTTACAAGACACTTGACATAGAATGAGATAAGTGCCAGAACTTAAATCAATAAATATCTTACAATTTTAAAAAATCTTCTGTTTAAATAATTTCTTAACACTGATATCCTCCCATTTTACATTGCATAAACTTCCAACAATAACTTCATTATAGCATTTTGTTCTTTTTTACTCAGTATATATACCTTATCTTTGAAAAAGTATCCTATGGTATCTAATACAGACATTAAATTACACCTTAGGAAATATTACTCCAGGATACTTAATTTATAAAATACAGTATATCAATTATTAAAAACTAAAATACTGATGATGAAAAAGTGAACACTGAGTCTGATGACCTAAAAAGTAAATAATCTTTGATTTATTCTGAAGAAAGAATTCTTCCCATAAATATATAAAATTATTTCTTTCTTACATCTCATCTCACCTCTACTTTCCATGATTCAACTGTAGATAATGATATAGCCAACCTTTAGCTGGGCAACAAGACACAGAAGTTTTCTGTTGAAATCAGCTGGCCTTCCTGCATCTATTCTCTGGAAGGTAAATCTCACTGAAGAGTATATTTTGAAAACGTGCTCTTTACACAGAGCACACATCAGTAATAAAACCATAAGACATAGGAGCAGAATTAGGGCATTTGGCCCATTGAGTCTGCTCCACCATTCCTTCATGGCTAATTTATTATTCCTCTCAACCCCATTCTCCCTTCTTTTCCTACAACTGTTGCACTTGTTAATCAAGAATCATCCAGCCTCCACTTTATAGAAAAGGGCATTGCTTCTACAGCCATCTAACTAAAGAAATTCCTTCTCATCTTTGTTATTACTGGACATCCTTGCATTCTGAGGCTGTGCCCTCTAGTCCTAGACTCCCTACTGTAGGAAACATCCTCTCCACGTCCACTCTATCTAGACCTTTCATTATTCGATGGGTTTCAATCAGATCACCCTCATTCTTCTAAACTCCAACAAGTACAGGCACAGAGCCATCAAACATTCCTCATCAGTTAATCTTTTCGGTCCTGGCATCATTCCTGTGAACCTACTCTGGACTCTCTCCAATGCCAGCACATCCTTTCTTAGATAAAGGGCCCAAAACTGCTCACAATACAGAAGTGCAGTCTGACCAATGCATTATAAAGCCTCAGCATTGCATCCTTGCTCTTATATTCTAGTCCTCTTGAATGCTAACATTGCATTTGATTTCCTTACCACAAACTCCGCAAATTAACCTTTGGTAAATCCTGCACGAGGATTCCCAAGTCTCCTTGGACCTTGGACCTCTGATTTCTGAACATTCTCCTCACTTAGAAAATAGTCTACACCTTTATCCCTTCTACCTTGCACTCCCTTACCCTGTATTCCATTTGCCACTTCTTTGCCCATTGTTCTAATCTATTGATATGCTTATGCAGTCTCGCTGCTTCCTCAACACTACCTGCTCCTTCACCTATCTTTGTATCATCCATAAACTTGGCCACGAAGCCATCAATTCTATCATCAAAATCATTGATATGCAATGTGACAAACAGCGGTACCAGCAGCCAACCAGAAAAGGTCTTCTTTATTGCCACTCTTTGCTTCTTGCCAGTCAGACAATCTCCTATCGATGCTAGTATCATTCCTGCAATACCATTGGCTCTTATCTTGTTTAGCAGCTTCATATGCAACTTCCACAGCATGTAAGTAACCCATACTTTAATGGCAGATTATATAAAAAAAACACACCCTGAGACATTTTTCTACTGTCTAAACCATGCTTTTTGTCTTCAATTGCTAGAATGTTTGTCATGCAATTGACTCCATATAGCTGAAGGATGTACACTTGTTTATTTGGACTTGTAATTTGTTTATTTTACAAAGTGTATCCAATGAAATATTCAGATCTGCTCTCTGTTTATTTTTTCCCAATTTTGTGGAGATGAGTCATATTTAAAGAAATCTTTGTCCAAAGTATTCCCAATAAGTAAAACTCAACTTTAAAAAATGTGGCTACCTGATCTACTAATTCCAAATAAACATTAATTTAAAAGTTAACTGCATGCAGATTTTGTTCTGCTGAGATGCACATTAATTTCTTACATGTATTTCATCAATTGCAACCCAAAGAGCTGAATCTTTCACAAGCCAGTTATAAATGTGAAAAATATATTAATTAGAATGAGACACAATGATACCGTCATGTCCAAAGAAATTGTGTTTGGGAAGGGAAGAAGATCAGCTGTTGCTCAAAAAAACTTTTTCTAAGAACAAGTAGCTTTTAGAACAATGACAATTAGCTCAATGTAAAATCAGCCATTTTTTTGAACAAGAAAACATAACCAATCAAAATGGTTTTTGACCAGATTTTCACATATTTATCAGATATCAGCAATCATTGTACATGTGCAAGATGTTCTAGATGATTCAGAGATTATTCACAACAGCCCACAACATGGAGCATTAGCAGGCAATATTAGTGTATAATAAAATGCAGCTTATCTTTTAAATGGGGCTTCCAATGTAAAGACAAATTGCAGCTGCTTTTATATTCCATTCAGCCAAGTATTTCGATGCAAGCAAATACTTAAGCAGAAGAAAGCAAAGTTCAGTTTCTATGAATAAGTAACACTGGCATCATGAACTTGTCTGATAACCATGATTAAATAGTTGATAGTAACTTCTGGAAATAGCATGAGTCTTTGAAGCTCCACGATATCTAAAAGGCTGGGAAATTACTTTGAGCTTTATTTTTATTTGATGACAAGATGTGGGCATCAGTGGCTAATCCAATATTTATTGCCTATCTCTAAGTGCCTGGAAACCGAGTATGTTAATGATCTACTTTAGGGGGCAGTTAGGGATCATCACTGCTGTAGGCCTGGAGTCACATATGGACCAGACCAGTTTGGGACAGCAAATTTCTTTCCCTGAAGGACTGGACAGATATTTACAACACATTGCTAATTTCATTGTTACTCTTATAGATACTAACTTCTCAATTCCAAATTTATTCAAAAGCACAAGTTCACCACTGACTTTATCACACATCTGAAGGTCACTGAATGATAGTTGGTAAGCTTTGAAATTTGACCTGTGCTGGTCTGGTGTCAGTAAAAATGCAGCAAAAATGTTCTGCATTTCTAATAAGCTAATATCAATAAATTGTAAACCCCACCACTTACCTCAAGCCAAATATTGCAGATAAGATCTCTATTGATCAACAAAATAATTTACCATCTGAAGTACAGCTTGCTATGCTCTAAAGTAATCTCACACCACATGCTGTGGCTGCTCTGGGCAAAGGAAATTTTCTCATTATAAGGATTTTTCTTTAAGTGCTCTAACTAGTTGCAATTGGCTGCTTTTGAGGTTCATGAGTATTGCCAAGGAGAGGGATAGATCTTTCAACCGAAAATAATGTAAATTGAAAATATAGCTTGATTACAAATTGATGAAAGGAATTTATTGGCTGAATTTAAACTAATGTTTACTAAAAACACAAATTTATGGCAGAATTTATGGGACAATCCCCACAGGGCTGTCCGTGGCCCCTAGCCCTGCTGGCTGGTTTTGTGTATAAAGGATCTAAAAGCTTTATGCCCTGTGTAATGATTTAATTACTGTTAACATAGCCAGAAATAAAAACACAGCAGGGAGATGACAAACCTAAATACTGAACATGGAAGCATGAGGATAGATTAACAACCAGTGAACTATTAGATAGTCCTTAGATGATGTACATAAGGCCTGCATCAAAGACTAAATATCAACTATTGGTCTGTAAATTCTGGAGACTGGAGTGTAGTGAGTGTAGAGACCACCTAAAGGAAATGGTAACGTTGCTCAAGTTAAATGCACTGGAGGCATGATGATTTTGTTTTTTTGAATAGTGTGTTGAACTGTTGATTAATGAATTTTGATATAATTTTTGGAAAATTTCAATAGTTTCAAATACTTCTTGCATTACATGAAATCTGCTCGAATGATTTATTACGAATGCTAGAAAACCTTAAAATGTTGTTATTGATTGAATTCCATCAGACTTTTTATAAAGACATAAATCCATAGTTTGTCTATCCAAATTTAATACTGTACTTGCACACCAAAAATGAATTTTTGTTATCATTATTGCATTATATTTTACAATTCCCTCAAAAAATTTCACAGGAGTGGATTGAAAAACTACCACTGAATCTATCAAATACTTTACATGTATAAGTGTAGCTAATGCTGCTCTTCCGCTGAAGTTACATCTGTGTATTGAGGGAACCCTGAAGGGATTTGGATATCCACTGGTGACATTAAAAGGAGTCCTTAACTTTTTTTCATATTTATTGTTAATAGGAAAGAAATTATTTTCAAAAAAAATCTCAAATTTTTTGGCAACCAAGCAGATGAGATCACAGGTCAGGTATGATATGGATCAGATTCAGAGCTCCCCCTGCTGTGCCTTATTATCATGTCATATCTCATAGCTTTACTACCAATGGAATTTACCCACTTGCCTGCCAACCTGGTTTAACAGAAACTACAGGTTAAATCTGTGGACATATAGATCCCTCATTTCACCCTTGCTGATGAAAATGCTTATGTTCAGCATTACATACAAGGTCCATTTCAAAGGTTCAAAGGTTCATTTATTATAAAAGTGTACAATTCTGAAATTTCCTCTTTTCCAGATAGCCATGAAACCAAAAAAGAGAAGAACAGCAGCAGGAACATCAACACCCCCCCCCCCCACCCCAAATCCCCGCACCAAAAGAGGTCTTTCCACATTTTCTCCTGGTAGTCTGTCTTACATTTATCTCGTTTGGAAGGGTTTTCAAAGCAGGTTCTGTAAATTTTAAACCCTCATCAATTTTTCTTCAAGATATTCTTTATAGGTACCAGATCCTGCAATAATTTTGATTTGCAACCATGTTTTCTCCGAGGTATATCATTAAATAAGCATCATCATATTATGCTTGAAAGTGAATCAAGTCCCCTTATAAGTTTTGTCCTCCTAGTTTACCTCATTTCTTCCTCAGTCCAGTCCCACATACTCACTGCAGCTGTGATATATAAAAGTTTATTGCTTATTAAAGGTTTTGCAATATCTGGCCAGTTCTCCAGCAAAACACTCGATGCAACCAAGATTTATATTAGTGAGCAAGCTGACTATTTGCTGTTGTCTGAGTTGTTAGTTATGGAGAGGTAAACACTAATTGGGTATAGGTACCATCCAAGTAGATGGAATATGGGGAAGTAATACCAGCATATATCGTCCTGTGAAAATATGGGACCAAACAGCTGAATATTCATCAGCTAGGTTAATGTTAAAACAATTTATCAGAATTATTACTGTAATTCTACTGGTTGATGATTTGATCCACAGAGGAATGCTACTTTTAGATATGTCAGACTCTATGATTTTTGGCAGCACTTTGTCTGTCACTTCCCTCCATTTTTAATACTATTTTGAGACAACATTGGGCATAGGTTTTGTTAATGCAACCATCTGACAGATGAGCTTTTTGGAGGAGAAACATCAAGAAAAAATATTTCTGAAACAGTGCTGTAATCCGTGTATTACAATGAGTTATATAGACAAGTTCATTTCAATGATCAGATAACCATACACCACTCAGTTTCATTGTGTTGCAGTTCTAAAATTGGCTGAAGCAAATTTATTGCTTGGGAGTTATTGGGTCAGCCCACTGGTGGGAAATAAATCACATCCCAGGGCTCTTGGTAATTTATTTCTCTTTTATTCCAGTTTCACATTAAGGAACATCCTATGCTAAGATATTTTTAAGAGACTGAAGTACAGGTAGATCCAAAGGTTAAGACCTCTGTATGGAACCAATTTTATTGCTTTGGTTTCCTTCCAGGAATTAATCTCTGTGGATTTGGAGATTTTGCTGGAACATGCATTTTCCCTAAATAGCATGGGGGAGAGGCATCAAGGTCTAGATTTTATTTCACTTTGGCTACGTTCCTTGACTCAGTATCACTTAATTTTATCTTTGTTGTTATAGAATGATTAATTATTCCACAGTGCTGAAGTAATACTTATAGTATCTAACAAAACAAAAGTAGATGTCATACAAGCAAAATTGTGAATGCTTAATTTAATGTCAAATATGTAATTCTAAAATCTCAAAGCTTAGGTAAAATAACAGGGATTTGCATGAAGTATGTGTGACACCAGGACTTCAATGTGTTGAAGATTGCTTGATACTTGTCTTTAAAAATCATTGTCTTCAATCTTTTTTATCCACGACCCATTGGGATTGATGAAAAGACAAACAGAAATGGCAATTTTGAAAAATGCAGGTATTACACTTATTCACATAAAATCCACAATGTTTAGTTCCTAGCAGTCTGAATAGAATGAAGAGGTACAATCATTTTAACAACTGCTGTTTTTCTTCACAATCAAGAAGGTATATTCCTTGTCACTTACATCTTTCGGTTTATTAAACGTTCCTGCAGTCCTTTAAATTAAAATGTCTAATTACCAAAAATGGAAAAGTGTTAATCCTTCTGTACTATTAACACCTGAGCATACCAAACTTTGTCAGTTGACTTAAATTACCTACACTATCAGATGCAATTAATACATTATTTTTAATATAGGCAGTGTAACTGAATCAGAAGATCTTAAAAACATGCATGTTTTAAGTAGATCAGTAAAATTAAGGTGAGAAAGTTCACTCAAACACTTAAATATAGGTTCAGCATCATAGTTTAGTGATAGTAACAAATAAAATGTTGTAAGAAATATTATGGAAAACTCTAAGGAATGCAAATTGCCCTAAATATTTTGATGAGTTAATATTGTTTTTTACAGTTGCCTCTGAAAGCCAGAACACTTTTACACCTCAAGATATAGTGGAGCTTTTTTTTCATTTCTAACCCATCAGCCAGGTACATTCAGATCTACCGTGTGTCTAGGAGTGGATAATATCAATGGCTGTTCCTCATGCATGAGTTTTGCGCCAGTGAACTCCTTTCCGCACACATAATGAGTCTTTTTTAATATACCACTTCAAATGACTTGTTCATACAATGCTTTCAGAACAAAATAAAACAGAAGTTGGCCATTTGTATCTTCAAAGCCGTGTTGCCATTCAAAAAGATCTTGGGCCATCTTTGACCATGATGTTACTTCCTGTGTTAACCCTTCCACCATATCTGAAAATCTATCAATTTAATTCCGATCCTATTTGCTTAGATTTCATGTATTTTTTTCATTTCCAAACACAATTTACAATATCTATAGTAGAAGTTTATTAAATTTCTGAACTTGTGGTTTTGAGTTGCAGGATTCTGAAAAGCCGGTGACAGTACAAAATTGATTGCCCAAAACCACTAACAGCCAAACAGGATTGAAGTGCTGATAAGGAGAATGAAGACGCCTCTTGATTGGAAACTTGGCAGAGGCAGCTTGTCAGAGTTGTAATTGTGCGAAGTTGGTTATATAAACCATCTTCAATGGATAAGAGAGAATCTCCCAGATCAGCTGTAAAATGATGACTATCCATCTTCTTTCAAAATGTTTTTAAGTGTCATCAGCCTTGTAAACTGAATCCTGAAGAAATCCAGGACTGTGATCCCTGAGACCTCTAAAACAAACCCAATTTTCTCTGATCTGCTTTAGGAAGTAACTGCTTACTTACCTCATAATTAGCACCCTGTTGCTGATATAATAAATTGGGCAAGGTCAGAAATTCAATTATAAAAAGAAACAAACAGCTTTGCATTGATTAATCTCCAGGTTCATTATTCGCATGAATATTTCTTTTCTGAAGTAAATGGTGTTTAAGCTCTCAATAGAGTTATTCATGATAGTTAATATTGAACTTTTGGAGATGCTGCATAGAGACACAGAAACATAGAAAACCTACAGCACAAAACAGGCCCTTCGGCTCAAAAAGCTGTGCCGAACATGTACTTACTTTAATAATTACTTAGAGTTACCATAGCCCTCTATTTTTCTAAGCTCCATGTACCTACCAGGAGTCTCTTAAAAGATCCTATCATATCTGCCTCCATCACTGTTGCCAGCAGCCCATTCCACGCACTCACCACTCTCTGCGTGAAAGATTTACCCATGACATCTCCTCTGCACTTACTTCCAAGCACCTTTCATGTCAGCCGTTTCAGCCATGGGAAAAAGCCTCTGACTATCCACACGACCAGTGACTCTCATCATCTTATACAGCTCTATCAGGTCATTGCTATATGGTTATCAGGTCACCTCTCATCTCCTGCTGCTCCAAGGAGAATAAGCCGAGTTCACTCAACCTATTCTCATAAGACATGCCCCCCAATCCAGGTAAAATTCTTGCAAATCTCCTCTGCACCCATGCTATAGTTTCCACATCCTTCCTCTAGTAAAGTGACCAGAACTGAGCGCAGTACACCAAGTGGGGTCTGACAAGGGTCCTATATAGCTGTAACATTACCTCTTGGCCCTTGAACTCAGTCCCATGGTTGATGAAGGCCGATGTAGCGTATGCCTTCTTAACCACAGAGTCAATCTACATAGTAGCTTTGAGTGTTCTATGGACTCGGACCCTAAGATTCCTCTGATCCTCCACACTGCCAAGAGTCTTACCATTAATACTATATTCTGCCATCATTTTTGGCCTACCAAAATGAACCACCTCACACTTATCTGGGTTGAACTCTGACCTGCATTTGACAAAGCCATGCTGACTATTCCTAATCATATTATGCCTCTCCAAATGTTCATAAATCCTGCCTCTCAATATCTTTTCCATCAACTTAACAACCACAGAAGTAAGACTCACCGGTCTATAATTTCCTGGGCTATGTCTACTCCCTTTCTTGAATAAGGGAACAACATCTGCAACCCTCCAATCCTCTGGAACATCTTCTGTTCCCACTGATGATGAAAAGATCATTGCGGAGGCTCAGCATTCTCCTCCCTCTCCTCCCACAGTACCCTGGCGTACATCTCATCCAGTCCCGGAGACTTATCCAACTTAATGCTTTCCAGAAGCTCCAGCACACCCTCTTTCTTAATGTATCAAGCTTTTCAATCCACTGTAAGTCAGCCCTACAATCGCCAAGATCCTTTTCCATAGTTATTACTGAAGCAAAGTTTTAATTAAGTGCCTCTGCTATTTCCTTCGGTTCCATACACACCTTTCCACTGTCACACTTGATCGGTCTTATTCTCTCACGTCTTATCCTCTTGCTCTTTACATACTTGTAGAATGCCTTGGGGTTTTCCTTAATCCTGCTCATCTTCTCATGGCCCCTTCTGGCTCTCCTAATTTCATTTTTAATCTCCTTCCAGCTAGCCTTGTAATCTTCTAGATCTCTATAATTAGCTAGTTTTTTGAATCTTTCGTAAGCTTTTCTTTTCTTCTTGACTAGATTTTCAACAGTCTTTGGACACCACGGTTTTTGTACCCTACCATCCTTTCCCTGTTTCATTGGAACGTACCTCTGCAGAATGCTACGTGAATATACCCTGAACATTTGCCACATTTCTGACGTACATTTCCCTGAGAACATCTGTTCCCAATTTATGCCTCCAAGTTACTGTCTGATAGCCTCATATTTCCCCTTACTCTAATTAAACGCTTTCCTAGCTTGTCTGTTTCTATCCCTCTCCAGTGCGATGGTAAAGGAGATAGAATTGTGATCACTATCTCCAAAATTTCTCCCACTGACAGACCTGACACCTGACCAGGTTCATTTTCCAATACCAGATCAAGTACAGCCTCTCCTCTTGTAGGCTTATCTACATATTGTGTCAGCAAACCTTCCTGAACACAACTAACAAACTCCACCCCATTTAAACCCCTCGCTCTAGGGAGATACCAATCAATATTTGGGAAATTAAAATCTCCCACCACGACAACCCTGTTATTATTACACCTTTCCAGAATCTGTCTCCCTATCTGCTCCTCGATGTCCCTGTTACTATTGGGTGGTCTGTAAAAAACACCCAGTAGAGTTATTGACCCCTTCCTGTTCCTAACTTCCACCAACAGAGATCCAGTAGACAATTCCTCCATGACTTCCCCCTTTTCTGCAGCTGTGACACTATCTCTGATCAGCAGTGCCACGCCCCACCTCTTTTGCCTCCCTCCCTGTCCTTTTTGAAACATCTAAAGCCTGGCACTCTAAGTATCCATTCCTACCCCTGTCTCTGTTATGGCCACAATATCATAGCTTCAACTACTGATCCACGCTCTCTCATCTGCTTTGTTCATGATGCTTCTTGCATTAAAATAGACACATCTCAAACCACCAGTCTGAGCACATCCCTCTCTATCACTCGCCTATCCTCCCTCTCGCACTGTCTCTAAGCTTTCTCTGTTTGTGAGCCAACAGCCCCTTTGTCTCTGTCTCTTCAGTTTGGTTCCCACCCACCAGCAATTCTAGTTTAAACTCTCCCCAATTACCTTTGCAAACCTCCCTGTCAGTATATTGGTCCCCCTTGGATTCAAGTGCAACCTGTCCTTTTTGTACAGGTCACGCCTGCCCCAAAAGGGGACTCAATGAGCCAGAAATCTGAATCCCTGCCTCCTGCTCCAATCCCTCAGCCACACATTTATCCTCCACCTCATTCTATTCCTATACTCACTGTCACATGGCATAGGCAATAATCCTGAGATTACTACCTTTGAGGTCCTGCTTCTCAACTTCCCTCCTAACTCCCTGTAGTCTGTTTTCAGGACCTCCTCCCTTTTCCTACCTATGTTGTTGGTACCAACATGTACCACAACCTCTGGCTGTTCACCTTCCCACTTCAGGATATTATGGATGCGAACAGAAACATCCCGGACCCTGGCACCTGGAAGGCAAACTACCATCCGTGTTTCTTTGCTGCATCCACAGAATCGCCTGTCTGACCCCTAACTATTACTGCTGCCTTCTTCCTTTCCCTACCTTTCTGAGCCACAGGGCCAGACTCTGTGCCAGAAGAACGGCCACTGTTGTTTCCCTCAGGTAGGCCATCAGACTAAAGAGTCCGCACTTGCTGTCTCTTTGCTATCTCTCTCATTTATTTTTTATCATAAATGTTATAAATATAGGAATGTATCACAATTTTAAATTTGTTTCAAGATGTCTCCAGAATATATTTAACCTGCTCCACCCCTAATTTTATTCACTTTGTTATGTGCCTCACTGAAAGGTATGTCAGTTAACTCAACTTTGTGTGACTTGTCCACGACTTCCATTAGAAATGGTGGTTCCATCATTCATTTTGGAAAATTAATGTGCTAATTTCAGTGGATGTCAATTTTCAGGAATAACTTGGAGCTCAGCTTTGATAAAAGAATCAAAAATATTGTTAGTATGGTTCCAAGAAAAATTACTGAGGATTAATTCGCATTATTGTTGTTTAACAGAGTTAACTTGCATTAAAAGAATAGTATACAAGTACTGTTTGACTTAGATGCATATAGTGATAGGTAAGTAGCCATCCAATAGAAATGACTGAGTAATACCTCTGTCAATTGAGATTGACTTTTTTTAAAGTTCACAATTATTTGTCATACATCACAACATTGAAGCGTGCAATGAAATACATTGTTTTTCCTTCAATGGCCAACACAGTCTGAGGATTGTGCTGGTCATCCTGCAAGTGTTGCTACACATCCGCCACCCACCAACGTAGCATGCCCACAACTCACTAACCCTAATCATGTGTCTTTGGAATGTAGAAGTAACCCCAGCACCCAGAGGAAACCATGTGTTCACGGGGGGAGCATAAAAACTCCTTATAGACAGCAGCAGGAATCGAACCCCTATCAGGGGATCACTGGCACTGTAATGCAATAGTTTTAACCACTATGCTGCCAAGATGCATTCGTCATTCTGGCTGACAGCTTACCCCTTCTCTTCTCTTCACCTGCCCCTCACCTCCCCTCCAATTCCCCCATTCTACCATGGTCCAGTGAATGGCCTATTAAATTCCTTCATCTTCAGCCCTTCCACCTATCAGCTCCCAGCTTCTTACTTCATTCTCCCCCCCCCCCCCCCAATTCAGTCTCCCACCCAACCTTCTTATTTTGGCTTCTGCCCCTTTCCTTTGCAGTTCTGGTGAAAAGTCTCGGTCAAAAATTTCAACTATTTATTGACCTTCAGAGATGCTGCCTGACTTGTTGAGGTCCTCCAAAATGTTGTGTGAGATACTGTAGTTTGTTTAATTCAGCTACTTTGTAAATTGACTCTGTTTGAAATACAATAGACTTTATTGTTGATCATACATACAGATAAGTTGAAGGCATGCAGTCTTTTTTCCCTCAGGTCAGGTGAGAATGGAACTAGATACAGTAAGTTTAAGGTGAAAGATGAAATATTTAAGGGGAATCTGAGGAGGATGTTCTCCACTGCCAGCAGAAGTTGCGGGTGTGAATTCAATTGTAATATTTAAGGAAAGTTTGGATAGATATAAGGATGGGGGAGACTTGGAAGGATGTGGTCTGGATACAAGTAAACGGCGCTAGGCAAAAAACCAGGTTGGCCTGAACTTGATGGTCCAAAGAGCTTGTTCCTGTGCTGTGGAGCTGTATGACTATGACTATGACATCACTTTCATTTCATTGGTTGTCGCAATGTTCCGAATAAGTTGTCTGCTTCTTTCCTTGCCTACTTTCATACCAATCATTCAGTAACTATGTTAGTGAATGGACTTTGGTCTCTGAACATGGGCCCTGATCGTAGTTAACGTCAGTCATATCCCAAACTAATCACCCATATTTAGAAATACATGCAGGTTCAGGTCACGCTGTTGGATTGTGGTTCACTTGATCAGTATCAGAATCAACAAATGGGGACAAAGACAAAATACACTGAGAAGTTTGGATTTTTTGTGCTGGAATTCGGAAGGTTAAAGGTGACGTGTAAATTTAATGGAGTTATTTTACAATTATTAATGAATATGTTTAGTAAGTAGAAATTGATTGTTTCCATTGCTTCACAACATGCTAACAATAAGGCACCAATGTATGATAATCACGGAAACAATTAGAGGTTAAAATAATTGCTTTACAGAAAATCCATTTGGAATGTGTAATTCCTTGCTGGAAATCAATTAATTTGATCCCATTTTCCTGTTCAGGCTTCATAGCTTTTCTTTTGAACTATTATAGATATCACAATTTTTAAAAATATGCATTTGCATTGCAACCACATATAGGAACAAATTAGGCACGTGAAAATATATTGGCTGTAGATTTTATATACCTTTTAGGTTCACAACCTACAGTACGCCACTGATGGGAGAGGCTTAGAAGAGGGCCTGTTGAGAGATATCCATTTGCAAGAGGCCTTTTGGCACATGTTACCAGTGAAAAAGAAACTGTCATGCGCTTACCCAAGCAATGGAAAAATCTGCCATTGACACTGACATTGCCTGGCAATCAAGTGCTTGTCCAGACAGCACCTGTCCTTTGGCTTATTGTCACAGGCTGACATTTAATTTGCAAATTAATACATGGGATGGGGATGTCATTATATGACTAATTTCCCTTGAGAAGGTGCTGGTGAACTGTCTTCTTGAACCCTGCAGCCCTTTTAGTGAAGGCATTCCCGCAGTGACATTGGGTAGGGAGTTCCATGATGTGGATCCGGTAGCGATGAAGGAGAGAAGTGATATCCTTTTAGTGAGTGTCCTGGTAGGCAACAGGATGTTGATGGTGTTCCCATGCACCTGTTGCCCTTGTCATTATTTTTAACAGAAAAGTTCAAAGTTCAAATTAAATCTATTATTTTAGTATATATATGTCACCATATACTACAGGATCTGTCCTGGACCCAGCACATATGTGCAATTGCAAAGAAGGCATGGCAGCACCTCTACTTCCTTAGAAATCTGTGGAGGTTCGACATGACAGCTAAAACTTTGATTAACTTCTATAGCTGTTTAATAGAGAGTGTATTGACTGGCTGCCTCATGACCTGGTTTGGAAAAACCAATGCTTTTGAACAGAAAATCCTACAAAAGGTAGTGGATTTGGTCCAGTATATCACAGGTAAAGCCCTCCCAGCCATTGAGTACATCCATATGAAATGGTGGGTAGTAAAGCAGCATCCATCATCAGAGATCCACACCACATAGGCCATGATCTTTTCTCACTGCTGAGAAAATACAAGAAGATACAGGAGCCTCAGGACACGAACCACCAAGTTCAAGAATAGTTACTACCATCAGGCTCTTGAACAAAGGGGATAACTACACTAACTTGTCCATACATTGAGATGTTCCCACAACCAATTATCTCACTTTAAGGTTCCTTTATCTTGTTATCTCATATTCTTGTTATTGCAATTTATTTATATTTTAATTTGCACAATTTATTGTCTTCTGTGCTCAAGTTGATCTTCTATTGATCCTGTTATAGTTACTATTCTATAGATTAGCTGAGTATGCCTGCAGGAAAATGAACCTCGGGGTTGTATATGGTGATGTGTATGTATTTTGATGATAAAATTTGTTTTGAATTTTGAACTTTGAATACAACCCTGAGATTCATTTTCTTGCAGGAATTCACAGTAGAACAAAGAACTACAATAGAATCAATGAAAGCTACACATACACAAAGACTGATCAGCAACCAATGTGCAAAATAATCTGTATAAATACAAAAAAAACTAAGTTAATAATACTGAGAACATGAGCTGTAGAGACTTTGAAAGTGTGTCCATACGTTGTGGAGTCAGTTCAAAGCTGAGGTGAGTGAAGTTATCTATGCTGGGTCAGGAACCTGATAGTTGAGGGTAACACCTGTTCCTGAACCTGATGGTGTGGGACCTAGGGCTCCTGTACCTCCTTCCCGATGACAGCAGTGAGAAGAGAGAATGGCCTGGATATTGAAGGTCCTTGCTAGATGCTGCTTTTTTGTAGCAGTGTTACTTATAGATGTGCTCAATGGTGGAAAGGACTTTTCCTGTGATGGACTCTGCTATATCCACTACTTTTTGAAGACTTTTCCGTTCTTGAGCATTGGTGTTTTCATACCAGCCTGCAATGCAACCAGCCAATATACATACTGCTGTGTATCTATAAAGGTGTCAAAGTTTTAGATGACATGCCAAATCTGCGCAAACTTCTTCTAAAGTAGAGGTGCAGTCATGCGTTGTTTGTAATGACACTGACATGCTGGTCCCAGGACAGAGCCTCTGATATTATAACACCAGGGAATTTAAAGTTACTGGTCCTCTCCTCCTCCAATCCCTTAATGAGGACTGGCTCGCTGACATCCAGTTTATTTCTTCTGTAGTCAATAACTCTCTTGTTGGTAGGAAAATCGGAGTGGATCCAAGTAACTCCTCAGGCAGGAGAAGATGTTCTTCATGACCAACCTCTCAAAGCACTTAATCATAGCGGATGTAAATCTACTGGATGATAGTCATTGACACGAGTTACTGCATTCTTCGTGAGTACCTGTATGACTGAAACCTACTGGAAGCAGGTGAGTACCTCAGAATGCTAAGGAGAGAGGTTAAAGATGTGAGGAAACCGTCCAGCCAGTTGATTAGCACAGGTCTTCAGCACTCTGCCAGGTACCCCATCTGGGCCATTAGCTTTCCATGGGTTCCCCCTCCTGAAGGATGCTCTCACATTAGCCTTAGGAAATGAAATCACAGTTTCATCGGGTGTTGTAGGAGTGTGTGAAGGTGCTTCCATGTTCTGTTGATCAAAGCAACCATAAAAGGCAATGAGCTCATCTGGGAGCGAAACCTTGTTGTGACATATGGTGCTTGGTTTTGTGTTGCAGGAGGTGTCAGCATTCAAGCCCTGCAACTACTGTTGTGGATCCTTCTGTTATTCTAGTTAGAACATGAGAACATAAGAAATAGGAGCAGGAGTAGGCCATCCAGCCCATCGAGACTGCCCTGCCATTCAATAAGGTCATGGCTGATCGGTCTGTAAACTCAGCTCCATCTACCTGCCTTTTCCCCATAACCCTTAATTCCCCTACTATGTAAAAACCTATCTAACTGTATCTTAAATATATTTAGTGAAGGAGCCTCAACTGCTTCCCTGGGCAGAGTTCAGTTCTGATCACCTCACTATAGAAAAAGTGCAGAGGAGATTTACAAGGATGTTGCCTGGATTGGAGAACATGCCTTATGAGAATAGGTTGAGTGAACTTGACCTTTTCTCCTTAGAGTGACGGAGGATGAGAAGTGTTTAGGCCAATGAGAGGCATTGACTGTGTGGATTGACAGAGTCTTTTTCCCAGGGCTAACACAAGGGAGCGTAGTTTAAGGTGCTTGGAAGTAGGAACAGAGGGATGTCAGCGGTAAGTTTTCACACAGAGTGGTGAGTGCTTGGAATGCACTGCCGGCAATGATGGTGGAGGCAGTTACAATAAGGTCTTTTAAGAGACTCTTAGGTAAATGGAGCTTATTAAAATAGAGGGTTATTGGTAGGGAAATTCTAGTCAGTTTCTAGAGTAGGTTACATGGTTGGCACAACATTGTTGGCTGAAGAGCCTGTAATGTGCTGTAGATTACAATGTTCTGTGTTCTAAACTGCCTAAGATGGTGATAGAGTGCAATTGATTCCCAGCAAAAGAATTGATAAGTGGGTGAATTATTTTGAAACTATTAGATATTGTGTTTAGTTCTGTCGCCTCATTATAGGAAGGTTGTGGAAACTTTAGAGAACTGCTGAAGAGATCTACCAGGCTGATGCCTGGACTTTCTTTTTCCCAGGGCAGAAATGGCTAATAAAGAGGACATAATTTTAAGATGATTGAAGGAAAGTATAGTGGGAGCATGACAGAGGTAGGTTCTTCACAGGGATGGGTGGGAATGTGGAAAACCCTGTCAGGGGTAATGGTGGAGTGTTATACTTTAGTAGAATTTAAGGAACACTTAGATGGGTACATGGATGATTGAAAAATCAAAGGTTATTTGGAAGGGGAGGGTTAGATTGATCTTAGAGTTAGGTAAAAGATTGCACATCATGGGCTGAAGGGCCTGTACTGTGCTGTAATGTTCTATATTCAATGCGTCTCTGAGTAAAGTGTAATGGTGGGCTAAACAATTTCTTCTCAGTCCATCTCTGAAGAATTGTATGATTAGATAACTGATCTTTTACAGCATTCTTTTCTCATTTTTTTTTCCAAATTCTACTGCTTTAACTTTGGCAGTAAGGCTTAAAGTGGTTACTTGTCCCACTTGCACAGTGTTTCTGGTGATGTCCTCCTGGAATTGCGGCAGTAAGGAGAGTCTTAGAAAAGTTCTCTGATATTCCAAAGGTCTTTGTCTTCACGCTGGACAAATGAATATTTGATGATTAACAAATGATTAATAAATCCCTGCCAGTAAACTAAAATAAAAATCCAAAATGATGGATATCATTGCAGTCAATATTAAAGATTAATGACTCCTGCAAACATTCTTCATTTCCTGAAGACTTAGCATTGGAACCTTCTGACAAATATAGGGAAAGTACACTACAATTAAGAGATTAAATGCTCTCATGACTTTCATAAAAAAGCAGCTAATGGATATAATAGTTTACGTGTGCAATTTAAAATGCTCCATCTGATTTCTACCATTCTTTGGCAGGTGTACCAGTATATAGGAGTAAGCCAAGGCCTCAAGCCCATGTTGTTGTCCTCCAGCCAACCATGTAGACTTGCAGATCGATGTGGTGGTGCCAATTGAGATGGAACAGGGGACTCAGGGCAGAATAGTATGACATTGCCAAACATCTGAATGATGTAGTATTGAAAGTATGCAACAAGTTCAGAGAAAGCAGGTCTTTTCTGCTGCTGAAAACATGCACATTCTCTCTTATTCCAAATGTGTGCAGTCCATATTCCCCAAGGACCCTGGGAAACCAGACAGTCCCAAGAATTCCAGTTATGAGTACTGTCTGTGCCTCTCTGCAGATGTGTGCAGGGTAATGGCTGGGAAAGGAAAGCAGAGCATGTTGTATAATCAGGTGCAGTTACCAACTCTACATCACCAGCACAAAAATAGGTTTGTATGCCTGTACACTCTAATATATTTTTTACACTGACAACATTGTGGCAAAAATTATGCAAGGGAATGTAATGGTTATTATTAGCTGAGATCTTTTTCTCTGGATTGTATACTTCTTTCAAAATGTTTGAATAATTTTACAACCTTGCAGTTGAATTTTTTTTCTTCAGAATTGTTAGCAACCTGGGAAATATATTTTACCTCCAAATTTTCCTTAACCTTTTTTTGTTGAGTTTATAACCTGCTTAAATCGAATGATTGATTACCTTCATGAAAACAGCACACAGAAAAAACTACCATGATTCACCGAACAGAACACTCAAAGCACTTCATAGTGGTATTATCAAAAGGATATTGGAGCAAATGATGGAACGTTTAACTAGAGAGACTTTGTAAGAAGCATTTGAAAAGATGAGATGTTTAGGTGCAGGGGTTCCAGAGCTTAGCACTTTGGGAGCTTACAACAGATGTTCCCAACCCTCTTTATGCCTTGATCCCTACCATTAACTGAGGGGTGAGTGGACCCCAGGTTGGGAACCCCTAGCTTACAGTGCTGTGATTAAACCTGAAGATGAAGCCTCTCAACCCATTGAATCCATACCAACCAATCTGGACCTAACCATGAATCTCCCTAAAACAAATCTAGACCTAACCATTTTTATTCTCCACCCATTCTCATTAACAATTCCCACTTTCTCCACCCACCACCATCCCTAGCCCACATCCCCTGATCACCTACACACTAGTAGGAAATTACAGTGGCCAATTAACCTGCAGACCTACACTCTTTTTTCAAGGAGTGGCAACAATAACTAATGTACCCAGAAAAATCCACATAGTCCTAGGAAAATTTTTCACTCAAATCACGCCAGTACTCAGGATTGAATCTAGGCCTTTGGAACTATTTGCCAGCAGTACATTTATCTGCAGTATTATGTCACCCAAGTGGCCAGCATGAGAGTTGCTTTGGCAGAAAGACAAAACAGGTCAACAAACCCAGTGGTGAAAAAAGGAGTGAATTCAGGGAGCTGACTTTTTAAAAAACTATAATTTACACAGCACAGCCTCAGGCCTGACCAAAGTTCATAAAATAATAATTTCTGAAGATAACAAACATATTCAGTCTGTGGTATTCTGATGGTCAATACCTCACCTTCAAAATCAAAGATTACACCAATGTTTAAAAGGTTTGGTTAAAGTTCAGACAGATAACCAGGGCTGGTGGGTGGTGGGGTGGAGATACATCTCTACCAAAAGAGGTATAAGAGATCCTTCCCTCCGCTAACATGCAGGTCACCCTTGGGCAAGGTGTAGCACCTGCTTAGCCCCATGATCAGCGTCATGTGAAGCCTTGGGAGCAGGTGGTGGATGGTCGTATGAGCAGCTGGTGCATATCATAAGTCCTGGTTATGCAACCACTGATGCCAGCCAGACAATCTCTGAAGAGTGCTGATGATGGCTGATGTCACCCTTGTTGTAAAGACACTGCCCAGAAGAAGGCAGAAGGCAATGGAAAAAAAAACTTCTGATGAAAAATTGTCAAGAACAATGATGGTCAAGACCATGATCACCCACATCATATGACATGGCACATAATGAATTAATGAACCAGGGTAAGAGATGGATTCATTAAATGGAGAGTGTGGCAAGATTAAAAATGATGGTTTCTTCTTCCAATTCGTTAGCTGGAGGAAGTTTCCACTTAACCGGTGCTGGTAGTCTGACAAGCAGGCTGGGATTTCAGTGAGAAATAAAGAAAGAGCTGGATATAATTACTGAACCAGGGTGCAGATTAGAAACAGGAGCCTATCCAGTACAGGGTTTTAGGGGACATTAGAGGCAAAATGTGAATGAATGGAAGATGAAGCAATTCCAATCATTCCTTTGACTTAACTAGATAGATAAGAATGGAACTGGGAGAATCCAAACCTTAAAAGATTTCAGTGAATTAAATGCATCTTTGCTCCTGTAGTTTAAAAAAGAAGCTGATACAAGCATCCAAACAATGGGCGTGGGAAAGGCCAACATGAATTTTGGAAACTGCTCAGTATCAAAGACCATTTATAGAGTTAAGGAATCTGGTGCTGGAGTGCTGATTGGAAGAACAGTTGAATCCAGATTTAATTTGGTAGATAGGAGTGATGATGACAGACCAGATGAAAAAGGAGAAATACCCAAACAGAAAGTAGTGTGAACAATGCAAATTAATATCATGGAACAGGAATTTGGTTGGTCAATAATTTAGTAGAAATAAGAGGACAAGAGACAGATTTCATGGATTAGGGAAACTCAGAGAGTGTATAAGAGAAACAGCAAGAAACAAGCAAACTTTTAGGTTTGGACTGGTGGGAACCAAGGTGTTAGATCCAGCTACCAGAGAAGAAAAAACAAAAATGCATAATGGTGAACAAATGTCAGTTTAGTACAAACAGTACTTTGGGTTGCTGCAACACAAAAGGCATAGAAGGAACACAGCGGATAGACAGCATCTATGCAGGGCAAATAATCGTTGATGTTTCAAGTAGAGTCCCTTCATCTGTACTGGATAAAATGGGGAAGATAGCCAGTATGAAAAGATAAAGGGAGGGAGTAGAGATAGAGCTGGCAGGTGGCAGGTGGATCCAGATTTCTGAACAGACAATAATCACTAGTTCACTAATTTTGCTCTTTTTCACTAGTTATTTAATTTAATTAAACATAATATTTTACATATGTATATAATAAATACTATAAATTACAATAAGAAATATTGGTAAATATATGTATTGCACTGTACTGCCGCTGCAAAACAACAAATTCCACAACAGATATCAGTGATATTAATCTGAATCTGATTCTGATTCAGAATAAAGGGGGAGGGGAGGAGGAGAACTGGTAGGAGGAGTGTGTGGGTGATGGGCATATGAAAAGGGAGAGAGTAGAGGAGGGAAAAGAAATAGGGTGGTTCAGGCCGGTTGGATCATGAGAAGAGAAAACAAAAGAAGAAAAAAAAGAAAACCAGGGAAAAGGGACAAAATGGGGGCAGTTTGAGAGTTTAGTGTTTTTGCTGCCAGATTAAAGACCTCCCAGGCAGAATCCTGTTCCTGTAATTTTCATCTGTCTGTGAACTGGCAATGGAAGAGGCTGCAGGGAGACACATTGGCAGGGAAACATGAAGTTAAATTGAAATGGTTGGCCACCAAGATATCAGACAGAGCAGTCCCCCAATCTGTGTCCAGTCTCATTGATGCAGATGAAACTGTGTGGGGAGCAATAAATAACACCATTTTTGTTGTTGCATCTGTAATTAAGCAGGCCAGAACTTAAAGGTTGCATTTCTGATCCCATATCTGAGACCAAACCTTTCCTGGTTTGTAAGTTGTGAGTGAGCATAGATGAGAATTCAGTGAGTGTGTGGGTCACACAGAACAACAACAGCTACCATTAAAACAACTGCTAATTTTGTTTTCATTGGAAGGTTCTTGGACATTTGCACAATATACAGCAATAGTCCCACCAAAAAACTTTGTGAAAGTCCAGGCTTCAACTTCGAAAAGGTTACCGAGTAAGATTGACACAGCCAATTATAATAACTATTAGTGTACATATTTTTCTAATGATGAGAACATGGCAGGTTGCCTTGAAGTAAAAACATTATGATTGCTATCTGGTTATAAGAATATATGTGCAGAGGTTTATAATGCATTATAGATTTGTTGTGTGATGTTATTGAAAGCATAATTATTAAAGTATGGGTACCTGCTATAACATGGATGCATTCAAACATGTCCTTGACTTTGGGGAATCTTGTATATTGGAAAAAAAAACTATTTTCAAGTCAAGGTAGATAATCTATGAAGATAATATGTGCCTCTGGAGGTTCAGCTTCTCAAGGTTTTCAATGGACTGGAAGATATATTTGCATGAATTCTTTCAATATAAGATGCCCATTGTACCCCAGAAACGATATGGTCTTGATACTCAGACTTGATAAGTGACTTGGTCCCATGATAAACAGGTCCAGGATGTCACCTCCATAGTATTAATATATTCTCATATTTGAATACACATAAAGAAACCTGCTGAATTATAACTGCACACACATGGACACTCAAACACATACGTTCTTTTCCATCACACATTTCACTATTCCCTTCCATAATCCCATCTCTAAACCCCTCTTTCTGACACCCTTTCTCACCTACTCCCCTCTTCAACCCTTCAACTCCACCTCTCCCAATCACCCGCATAATTCTTTCACTACTTGGCAGAGGAGACCATTCTATCCGTCAAGTCCATGCCTGCTCTTAAAGCAATCCCATCTATCCCTTTCCCCAACTTTTTACCCTATAAACTTTCCTGCACCTCCACCTTGATTCTTCCACCACACTCTAGCACTAGGGGTAAATTTAACCTAATCATGAACACTAGAGATTCTGCAGATGCTAGAAGTCCAAACAAAGGGCTGGAGGAACTCAGCAAGTCAAACAGCATCTATGAACATGAATAAAGGTCCAATGTTTCAGGCCAAGACCCTTCATCAGGACTGGAAAGGGAGTAGGAAGAAGCCAGAATAAGGAGGTGGAGAGGGGAAAGAGTACAAGCTCGAAGGTGATAGGTGAAGCCAGATGAGGGGGAAGGCAGGTGGTAGGGAACGAGGCTTGAAGTGAGAAGCTAGGAGGTGATAGAGGAAAAGATACATACTGAAAATGAAGGAATCTGATAGGAGAGGGGAGTGGACTATGGACAAAAGGGAAGAAGGAGGGACACCAGGGGGCCTAATTATCTGCATGTCCTTAGGAAGGAGAAGCCTGGAGCACCGAGAGGAAAGCCATATGGTCACATGGAGAAAATGCAAACACCATAAAGCACCAGTGGTGAGAACAGAACCTGATTCACTGCATATGCGGACTGAAAGTTCTCCTCTTTATGCTCTTTTATGTTCATTAAACCTTTAAACACAGTGTGAAAAGAATAAAATACAATGAGCAGAAAGGAAAGCAGAGGATTATGATTTAGACACATCTAGACTAAAGTAGTGAGCTGAGTGCTTTCCATTCAGCTGTAAAGTTTTATGGTTTTACAGGTTGTTACCGTAAAAGATGAGACAAGAAATGTTTTAAAAATGTTTTAAAAATCCAAGCAGGTGTCATTGGCTCCCAAGGACTGGATTACAATTTCAAGAACACTCCCTTCACGCTGTTATAATTTATAACATCTGTAATTTGGGTTTAGTCTTGTTTGCTTGGCAACTGCACTGTGTGAGCTATGAGGCTAGACTTTGTGCAGATAGGCAGGAGTTGGCCGAGGAGGGCACTTTAATCATCACATGTAATTGACTGAAAAGGAACAAAAGTATCAGAATCAGAAAGTTTAACAATTGAGTGAATTCATTTTACTGACACACTCATTTTTACTGGAAATATTTTCCTGGATTTTCGTGATATTGTAAGAACATCACGTTTAAAGACAGACTATTCTCATTCTGTAGGAAGTTCCTGTCACTGTTCATTAAACAATTCTGTACAGTCTCGTCTTCCTTGGTTATTTCATGTCTGTTCAAGGATGGTTAAACGTGTCATCAAATGTAGCTGTTATGAGTATGATGATCAGGATGTAGAGCCAATAATAATACAAGATAAAATCTCATGAATGTTTAGTTTGATTTGGTTCTTGAACATTTTGATAAAATAAAAATTGGCCAAAGAACATTGAATATTTGACATTTTTACTGTCAAACATGTCGAGGGACGTTAGGATATTTTGGGAAAAAATGTTGAACATTATCTAAATATTATTATGACATTGCTGTGGACCAATGGCAAGAAAATGTAGTGAGTAGTGTTCCAGGGATGGTTGAGTTGAAATCATATAATAACATCTCATTAAGTTCTCAAAACAGATTAGCTCTGCCACTTATTGCTTCAGAAATCTCCTGGAATTATTCGAGGGACAACTATCCTGTGAAAAAGACAGTTCAACTGAGATAGGTGGGAGATACTTGATAACATTTACTCACAAGCATTTTAAAGAAAATTGTGGTTCGCTAGCCAAAATGAAATTGCTTTTGCCGTTTGGAAGCAAAGGGTGCTAATAAATGGAGGAAATGCTAGGACAAAGTGTATACACACATTCTTTGTCTCTCTCTCCTTTTTCGCCCTCTGTCCCTCTCACTATACCCCTTATCCATCCTCTGGGCTTTTCCCCCCCTCCCCCTTTTCTTTCTCCCTGGGCCTCCTGTCCCATGATCCTCTCATATCCTTTTTGCCAATCACCTGTCCAGCTCTTGGCTCCATCCTTCCCCCTCCTGTCTTCTCCTATCATTTCGGACCTCCCTCTCCCCCTACTACTTTCAAATCTCTTACTAGCTCTTCTTTCAGTTAGTCCTGACGAAGGGTCTCAGCCTGAAACGTCGACTGTACCACTTCCTAGAGATGCTGCCTGGCCTGCTGCATTCACCAGCAACTTTTATGTGTGTTGTGGAATGCTGCTGGGTCCCTGTTGAATTTATAAACATAGAGGTTGTCATCCTTCCTAAATAGGAGACCATTTACCCATCATACCTATAATAACTTAATCCTATTCTCCAGCTTTGTCTTCATATCTTTTTAAAATGTATCCTTTCCACTTATTTTTAAAATCTGATTTCAATACTCATCACTATGAAAAGGATCTTTTCTCCCTTTGTGCTGAACAATGTAGAAAAAATATGCTTCAATAATAAATAAGATTATATAACTTTAATGATGTCCCATTAATTGGCCAAGTGCAAGAGAAATAAATACAGCTTCTAAAGATATGGGCAGAAAGACTGTGGAATCTCAGATATGATCATCAATGTTTTTTAGCTGATTTCAGTTAAATGTTTCTTTATACTCATTTCATGAATCTTGTTTTAAACTCTGTCATGTGTTGAATATTAGCATTAAAATCCCATAAGCCCTGATTAGATGCAATGTAAAACTTGCCCAGCATTCAATAGCTCAGCAAAGGAATAACAATCCCTGCTGTATAAGTCGGATACTTTCCATGTCACGCATCATATGCTTAACTATGTAAGCACATGAGAAATAGAAGCAGAAACCAGATATTCAGCCCCTCGACTGAACTCTACCAATCAGTAAGATTAGGGCTGGATACTCCTCAAACCCAATATTTTTAGGACATTCCTTTGATTCACTTAATGTTTGGGAATCTGTTGATCTTACTCTTGAATATCCCCAGCAAATTTGTTTGAAATCAAATGATTTTTTTTTACAATGGGCCAATATTCATTAGAAAATGAACAGATAACCATTTTATGGAAATGCTTATAACTAACAATGGTTTTGGGCACATTCTCTGAAGAGGACAATAAAGGATTTAAGGAAGCAGACCAAAGTTATTGAAATACTTATAGAATAGCAACAAGATGTAACAAAACTGGAAAGAGAGCATAAAATATTTGTGACAATGTTACCAAGTGCCAAGTGACGCAAGAATGGTGAATCTGTGGAATTCATTGCCATAGGTGGCTGTGAGGGTCAGGTCATTGGGTATATTTAATCGGAGGTTGATAGGTTCTTGATTAGTAAGGGTGTCTGAAGTTACAAAGAGAAGACAAGAGAATGGGGTTGAGAGCAATAATTAATCTACCATGATGGAATGGCAGAACAGACATGATGGGCCAAATGGCTTAATTCTGCTTCCATGTCTTATGATCTTATAACATAGGTTATATGAAGAGGTTAGATAGGCTCACTTTATTCCTGAGAACATAGGAAACCGAAGGATGATCTTGCAGAGGTGGATAAAACCCTGAAGGGCATAAAGTAAATGTACATAGTCTTTTTCCCAAGGGTTGTTGTGGAATTCAGAACTAAACATTATAGTTTTAAGGAGAGAGTGGACATACTTAATTGGAATCTCAGGGACACATACATTGGACCATCTGCCAACATAAGTGGTTGAGGTAGGTCTAATATAAAAAAATTAAGGACATTCGGACAAGTACATGCATAAAAAAGAATTAGAGATCTGTATATAGGTCAAATGTAAGTAAGTGGACTTGGCTAAGACGGAAATTTTGGTCAGCATGGAGTAACTGGCTGAAGGGCATGTTTTGATGTCGTGCAAGTCAATGGATGACTCTATGACTCTCTAAGAATGAACGAAGACAATTTCGCTTGAGCTGTGAATATATAATGATGTCAATGAGTGACATGAAATATCAATATTCAGGCTGGTGAAGATTAATAAAGCTTCCTAAAATACGATGGTCATTGATAGGATGAAGGACAAAGTCAGACAGCATGGCATTAGATTGGGAGAACCTGCCTTATCATACTTTGAGGAAGTGACAATCTAAGTTGACTGTGGTAAATGAAACAATGTTCCATCGGTAAGTTTAAAAAAATATCTTTTTCTACATGCAGTATGAATAATTACTAATTAACTTCAAAGCTAATATGAATCAAGTCAAAAACTGGATATAAAATAGAAACAGATGATATTTAAAAATAAATCCTCAGCAAGCACTACACATGTGAATGTCACGATGGAATAATATTCCGTGCTCAGATGACTGATATTTCTAAATGATGTCATGATATAGATTCTGAAAGTTAACAAAAATTCATTAAGTTTGCAAATGATTAAAACTTATTGGAGTGTGAAAATGAAAGACACAGTCCAGATTCCACAGAATGAGATTTATGAATTGTACATCAGGGGTCAATGATAGAATAAATTTATTACAAACATACTGCAACTAAGAGGGGGTTGGATGCATAATTTCATGAATGGGACCACCACAGTTGGAGAAGAGACTGAAATACCATAAGGATTTGACTCCACACTCACATTCCAAGTGAAGCAATGATTTGTTTGAAAGTCTCATTTGGAAGTTCTTTGCGCAGGATGGGATCTCTTGGTCAGAAGGGAAACAAACACCAGCCTCTGTTTGATTTGGAAGCACGCCTCTACATTTCCACGCAAACACGAGGAAATCTGCAGATGCTGGAATTTCAAGCAACACACATGAAAGTTGCTGGTGAACGCAGCAGGCCAGGCAGCATCTCCAGGAAGAGGTACAGTCAATGTTTCAGGCTGAGACCCTTCGTCAGGACTAACTGAAAGAAGAGCCAGTAAGAGATTTAGAGATTTAGAGATGGTTTTATTGATTCTCCATTCCACTCTCTGCAGACTGCATCTTTCATTGTTCCAATGAAGTCCAACACAAAGTAAAGAAAAAATATTTATCTTCCATTTGAAAAAAGAGACATCATCCTGAAATATTAACTCTTTTTTTCTCTCTCTGTAAAGATGCTACATAATTTGTCGAGGACTGCATTTTCTATTTGTTTAATTTTCTGACTCGACACATTACACTCCACTAGTCTCAACACAGTTCAAAATATTCAGGTAACCAGCATTTACGGCCTTTGTATCCTACAGTTGCAACTTTGTTTTCCATGTTTTCTGAATTTGACTTATCTTCTCTTATATTTACCTCTCCCGACATAAGTTTTGTTACATGGTAACTTTTGCCACCTCTCTCAGTTGGTTCCACTAGCACTTAATCTCCCCTGCCCTTCATCCTGTCACAGACTTTCCTTTGCACCCTCCAGCTATCTCTGCTCCAGGAAAAATAGAGGGCTATGGGTAACCCTAGATAATTTCTAAGGTAAGGACATAGTCGTCACAGCTTTGTGGGCCGAAGGACCTGTATTATGCTGTAGGTTTTCTATGTTTCTCTGTTTTCCCTCTTCCAGCTGAAACCTCACTCTCTCCAATATAGCACCTCTATTTCCCTCTCCGGAGATGCTGCCTGGTCTGCTGACTACTTCCAGCATCATCTTTTTTTATACAAGGAGTGTTCCTGTGCTTGGCAAGAGGCTTAATTAAGGAAATCTATCTTGCCACTGATGCTCATATTTTTGTCAAAGTGCCGAGATGCTATACTGTTGGTGTAAAATCTAATTTCTAGCGTCACTACCTAAAAACTTTCGTAGAAATATTAACTACTGAGCTTACGGGTTTCTGCTTGGAATGCAAATATTGGACTGCTTTGAATCACATTCATACTGGACATGAAAGATGTGCTTATTTATTGAAAAAAATGGAACACCAGGGAGTTGTGGAACTGTATATGAGGCAAAGTGCAGTCAATGAGCTGCTTTACACTCTCCAGCCCTGAAATGAGTACTGCTAAAGCAATCTAGGTAGGCTGTCATCAAAAAGCTATCAAACCTTTAATTTAAGAGGGAGTTAGATATGGCCCTTGTGGCTATGGGGGTCAGGGGGTATGAAGGGAAGGCTGGTGCAGAGTTCTGAGTTGGAGGATCAGCCATGATCATAATAAATGGCGGTGCAGGCTCAAAGGGCCGAATGGCCTACTCCTGCACCTATTTTCTATGTTTCTATGTCCTGCCAATACAGTGCAGCAATCAACTAAGCTAAGGAAATTTTGAAGGAGATCACTAAAACGGTACAAAACAAAATGGGTGTAATGGTATAATTTTCTGCTGAAACCACACATGAAGTATGCTGTCCAGTGTAAGGTACCAAGGAATTCAATGTTCAAGTGTTGGAACCATGCCAAGAAACTTCACAGGGTTGATCGTATGTTAAGGACATCAGTCATGAGAAAAAATTGTAGTGACTCCGATGTTTCACTTTGAAATGGTGCATCTGGGAGATGATCTTACAGTGATAAATGAAATACTTAAGGGAGTATAGCCGCAGGACAACTTGTACAAACTCTATGAGAAGGTAATAATAGGAGTTCAGTCTTGAAGAGGATACTCATGCTTGCGATGAGTAGTGTTTATGGATGTAACAACTGTGAAATTATTATTTGTGGTATGGCATGCCACATGCATTAAGTGAAAGAAGTTAGGAAAAAGAATATGGAGAGAGACTTTGGTTAGAAAATAATATAATTTTGGCTCTGGAAGAGTGCAGTGCATTCATAAAACATAAAAATATGTGAGCCTGTGAAGCACAAAAGGTTATGAATTACATAATGAGAGAAGGGACTAAGTAACACTGAGCTGACGGCGCAGTAACATTGAACTGATTAGCCTTCTGCTTTATCTTCAATTTCAATAATTTAAGAATAATGGAAGAAATCAGATAGATCTTAATTAACACATATCAAAGAAGCCTAAAAATCAGTGGATTCTACCTAACCAGAATGTTTCTTTCATTAACAAGTGGAATATTACGTGCAATTTTGCTCACTTACCTACAGGAAATAAGGTTCAATGAGTACAGAGAAAATTTATGAGAAAAGATTAAATAGGTTAGGACTTTACTCCTTGGAACATAGAAGATTGAGGGGAGATTTGATAGAGGTATACACAATTATAAGGGGGATAGATAGGGTAAATGCAAGCAGACTTTTTCCACTGAGTTTGGGTGGGCCTACAACTAGAGATCATGGGTTAAGGGTGAAAGGTGGACATTTAAGGGGAACACGAGAGGGAACTTCTTCACTCAAATGACCATGAGACTGTGGAATGAGCTGCCAGTACATTTCAACATTTTAAGAGAAGTTTGGACAGGTACATGGATGGTAATGGTGTGGAGGGCTATGGTCCTGATGCAGGTTGATGGGAGTAGGCTGTTCAAATGGTTCAGCACAAACTAGATGGGCTTAAAGGCCTGTTTCTGTGCTGTCCTTTTCAATGTCTCTATGACTACAATAGTAGATACCTCGAGCAGATTCCAACAGCAGCAACAACAAAAAAAAATCATTATGCTGTTTAACTCCAAAGAAGAGTTGATTTTGCATAGTTGGAAAAAGGGGTCAAAAGTTAATTCTAAGATAGGCTAGATCAAGTTATCCATGAGAAAAATGCTGCTGGGTAGATAATGGCATGTGAACATAGCAACAGGCACACATTGTCAAAGTAATGATGAAGCTCTGTGTGATCTGTATGAAAGGAGAGCTGTAACTTTATATAAATACACGTTCTTCTTTCTCATCAGTCATGGCCAGCAGCCAACCAAGGCTGAACAATGGAAAGAAAATGAAAAAAAAGCATGTCTGAAATAGAATCAAAATATGCAGGAAATGCGCAGTAGGTTAGTTGGTATCTGTAAAGGAAAATAAAGCAGATGAAAATTTCAGGTGTAAGATTTAATCTAACGCAAAAAAGCAAACAAATGAGGTATCTCTCAATAATAATTACATTTAAAACAACAGTATTTTAATATTTAACAACAGTGAAGTATTTTAAGAATTTCACATTTACAGAATACAGTATATACATTTGAAATATGCTTCAATATTGTTACAATGTTGAATTGTTTTACATAATAATTATTCACAATTCTCAAAACATTTATGCATTTTTAAAGAGTTGTACTTGTTCGGCACAATGATGAACCTATTTATCTTTATTGGTGCACAAAATTACACACAATAGGTCACTTTGAATAGGTTACCTTGACGACACGTGACCATTGTAAAGACAGATTCTTCCATGCCCATCTTGATAATGAAAGGAATATGCATCAGCAATGGAGGCATCAATGAACTATTTTGATCACGATTCAAGAGAAATTACAATGGATTTGAATCACAATTGTGGTGAGAGTTACAAGGATCAGCAGTTACATTTACAGTGGTAAAATCCATTGTAATTTCTGGGATACGCACAAATAAAATGCAGAGATCTAGATGCTGCTGTCAGTTACTCCCTGCTCCTCTACACAATCACCATTTGCACTCATGTCTGGTGTAATCAGTAGCATCAGTGAACTGATAAGCACTTTAACTATTTACAATCTATTTCCCAAATTAAAGCCACTAGAATAACTGAGGTAGAATGGATTATTAAACAAGTTTATTGTTTCACAACTTTGCTGGCATAAAAATTTAGATTATTATTCCCCTGTATAATTATCGTGAAATAATAACTATTTAGTATAACACAAACACAAGGAAATCTGCAGATGCTGGAAATTCAAAGAAACACACATAAAAAAAGCTAGTAAACGCAGCAGGCCAGGCAGCATCTCTAGGAAGAGGTACAGTCGACGTTTCGGGCTGAGACCCTTTGTCAGGACTAACTGAAAGAAGAGATAGTAAGAGATTTGAAAGTGGGAGGGGGAGGGGGAGATCCGAAATGATAGGAGAAGACAGGAGGGGGAGGGGGAGCTAAGACCTGGAAAGTTGATTGGCAAAAGGGATATGAGGCTGGAGAAGGGAGTGGATCATGGGACAGGAGGCCGAGGGAGAAAGAAAGGGGAAGGGGAGCCCAGACGATGGGCAAGGAGTTATAGTGAGAGGGACAGAGGGAGAAAAAAAGAGAAAAAAATGATAATTAATAAAGAAAGAAAGAAAGAAAGGATGGGGTACAAAGGGGAGGTGGGGCATTAACAGAAGTTAGGGAAGCTAATGTTCATGCTATGAGGTTGGAGGCTACCCAGACGGATCATAAGGTGTTGTTCCTCCAACCTGAGTGTGGCTTCATCTTCACAGTAGAGGAGGCCGTGGATAGACATATCAGAATGGGAATGGGACGCGGAATTAAAATGTGTGGCCACTGGGAGATCCTGCTTTCTCTGGCGTACAGAGCGTAGGTGTTCAGCAAAACAGTCTTCCAGCCTGCATCGGGTCTCGCCAATATATAGAAGGCTGCATCGGGAGCACCGGACGCAGTATATCACCACAGCCGACTCACAGGCGAAGTGTCGCCTCACTTGGAAGGACTGTCTGGGGCCCTGAATGGTAGTGAGGGAGGAAGTGTAAGGGCATGTGTAGCACTTGTTCCGCTTAAAAAAATAAGTGCCGGGAGGGAGATCTGTGCGAAGGGAATGTTCCAAGCCCATACTGGTATCTGTCCCTCACTTTTCCTTCGCTACCTCGACGACTGTGTTGGCACTGCTTCCTGCACGCATGCTGAGCTCGTTGACTTCATTAACTTTGCTTCCAACTTTCACTCTGCCCTCAAGTTTACTTGGTCCATCTCCAACACCTCCTTCCCCTTTCTTGATCTCTATCTCTGGAGACAGCTTATCTACTGATGTCTACTATAAGCCTACGGACACTCACAGCTACCTGGACTAATCCTCTTCTCACCCTGTCTCTTGCAAAAATGCCAGCCCCTTCTCGCAATTCCTCCGTCTCCACCGCATCTGCTCTCAGGATGAGGCTTTTCATTCCAGGACAAAGCAGATGTCCTCCTTTTTTAAGGAAAGGGGCTTCCCTTCCTCCACAATCAACTCTGCTCTCAAATGCAGCTCTCCCACTTCACGCACATCTGCTATCATCCAATCCTCCCACCACCCCACCAGGAATAGGGTTCCTCTTGTCCTTACCTACCACCCCACCAGTCTCCGGGTCCAACATATAATTCTCCGTAACTTCTGCCACCTCCAACGAATCCCACCACTAAGCACATCTTTCCCTCCCTCCTCTTTCTGCTTTCCGCAGGGATTGCTCCCTACGCGACTCCCTTGTCCATTTGTCACCCCCATCCCTTCCCACCAACCTCCCTCCCGGCACTTATCCTTGTAAGCAGAACAAGTGCTACACATGCCCTTACACCTCCTCCGTCAGCATCACTCAGGGCCCCAGACAGTCCTTCCAAGTGAGGCGATACTTCACCTGTGAGTCAGCTGGGGTGATATACGCATCCGGTACTCTCGATGCGGCCTTCTATATATTGGCGAGACCTGACACAGGCTGGGAGACCATTTCGCTGAACACCTACGCTCTGTCCGCCAGAGAAAGCAGGATCTCCCAGTGCCACATTTTTTAATTCCACGTCCCATTCCCATTCTGATATATCTATCCACTGCCTCCTCTACTGTCAAGATGAAGCCACACTCAGGTTGGAGGAACAACACCTTATATCCCGTTTGGGTAGCCTCCAACCTCATAGAATGAACACTGACTTCTCTAACTTCTGTTAATGCCCCACCTCCCCTTTGTACCCCATCCCTTATTTATTTATTATTATTGTTATTTTTTTCTCTCTTTTTTTCTCCCTCTGTCCCTCTCACTATAACTCCTTGCCCATCCTCTGGGCTCCCCTCCCCCTTTCTTTCTCCCTAGGCCTCCCGTCCCATGATCCTCTCCCTTCTCCAGCCTTGTATCCCTTTTGCCAATCAACTTTCCAGCTCTTAGCTCCATCCCTCCTCTCCTGTCTTCTCCTATCATTTCATATCTCCTCCTCCCCCTCCCACTTTCAAATCTCTTTCGATCTCTTCTTTCAGTTAGTCCTGACGAAGGGTCTCGGCCCGAAACATTGACTGTACCTCTTCCTATAGATGCTGCCTGACTACTTAGTATAATATTGTTTTTGTTTGTTTATAATATTTGCTCATCTATCATTAAATCAAATGCACATCTTCATCTTTGCTTGGCTTCTTCTAATAATGTTTGTCATCTACAGAAATCTTCAATATTATTGGCTGCAAAACATGATTGGTGACTTCTATTTACATATACTTTTTGAAGCAATTTGCAGTCACTAGGAGTTTGAAGTAGCGCAACATCATCTGCAAGAAAGAAGCATGGTATTAGGAGAAAGAGATTAAAAAAAAACATTTTGTTTATCTCCAATACAGACAAATCTCAAAAAACTGCAAGGCAAAGATTTCAGTACCATGGGTGCATCCATTGTTACATGTGAATAACTTTGGTAGCATAACTTTACACCCTCTATGTTTCAATGCCTTTCTTCTCAATGAATTATGGTCGTAGGGTTATTGGAAGAGGCAATACCCAACAATCAGTTCTTGATATTATGTTCCAGTGAAGACTTGAAATTCCCTTGAGTTGTTCTCATCAATAATGTACACTAATGCCACATCAAATTGGTCCCATGGTTCTTTTTCTTTCACGCTATTAAACTTTCTGTTGATCCTATCTCAAGCTTGTTGCAAACTAGTAACACCCAATTACAACTGGCAATGATATTGTTGAGTATGTCAAACATCAAAGCCATTCAAATGAAAGCAGGGTGAACTGGCGATTTTTTTCTGATTTGTAAAATTTTCTTTTCACAGTATATGTCAATGATTTGGATGACTGAATTGATGGTTTTGTGGCAACATTTGCAGACAATACAAACATAGGTGGAGGAGCAGGTAGTGCTGAGGAAGCAGGGAGTCTGCAGGAGGACTAATGACATCATGCAAAGAAATGGCAGATGGAATATCATGTATGGAAGTGTATGGTCTTGCACTTCAACAGAAGGAATAAAGGTATAGACTATTTTCTAAATAGAAAGAAATTTCAAAAATCAGAGCTGACCTGGGAGTCCTTGTGTAGGATTCCCTAAAAGGTAACTTGCAGATTGAGATGGTAGTAAGGAGGGCAAATACAATGTTAGCATTCATAAGACCATTAAGTATAGGAGCATAATTCAGCCATTTGGCCTTTCGAGTCTGCTCTGCATTTCACCATGGCTGGTCCAATTTTCCTCTCAGCTCCAGTCACCTGCCTTCTCCCTGTATCCCTTCATGTCCTGACCAATCAAGAAACTATCAATCTCTGCCTTAAATATACATAAAGACTTGGTCTCCACAGCTGCCTATGGCAAAAAATTCCACAGATTCACACTCTCTGGTTAAGGAAATTCCTCCTCATCTCTATTCTGATGCTGTGTCTTCAGGTCTTAGACTCTCCCACAATAGGAAACATCCTCTCCACATCCACTCTTTCAAGGCCTTTCACCATTCAACAGGTTTCAATGAGATCACTCCTCATTCTTCTGAATTCTAGTGACTACAGGCCCAGAGCCATCAAACGCTCTTCATATTACAAGCCATTCAAACCTCCTTTGAAACCTCTCCAGTTTCAGAACAACCTTTCTGAGATAAGGGGCCCAGACTTGATCACAATACTCCAAGTGAGGCCTCACCAGTGCTTTATAAAGCTTCAACATTAACTCTTACTTTTACATTCTAGTCCTCTTGAAATGAATGCTAACATTACATTTTCCTTCCTCACCGCAGAGTCAACCTGCAACTTAACCTTTCGGGACTCCTGCACAAGGACTCCCAAGACCCTTTGCACCTCAGTTATTTGTATTTTCTCTCCATTTAGAGAATAGTCAACCCTTTCATTTCTTCTACCAAAGTGCATGACTATACACTCCCTGACGCTGTATTCCACCTGCCATTCCTTTGCCCATTCTCCTAATCTAAAAGGGGGCCTGTTTCTGGTTTGCTGTCAGTGACTAATGGTGTCCTTCTGGGGTCAGTATTGGGACTGATACTTTTCACATTGTTTGTCAATAATTTGGATAATGGAGTTGATGGCTTTGTGGCAAAGTTTGCAGACGATATGAAGATAGGTGGAGGGGTAGGTAGTGCTGAGGAGGCAATGCAATTACAGCAGGACCTAGACAAATTAGAAGAATGGGCAAAAACTGGCAGATGAAATATAGTGTTGGGAAATGTATGATACTGTAATGCATTTTGGTAAAAACAATAACAGTGTGGTCTATTATCTAAAAAGGGAGAAGGTTCAAACATCAGAGGTGCAGAGGGACTTAGGAGTCCTTGTGTAAGACTCCCAGAAGGTTAGCTTACAGGTTGAGTCTTTGGTAAAGAAGGCAGATGCAATGTTGGCATTTATTTGAAGGGGAATAGAATTTAAAAGCAAGGAGATAATGCTGAGTTTTTATAAGGCACTAGTCAGACTAATCTTGGAGTATTATCAACAGTTTTGGGACCCATATCTCAGAAAACATGTGGTGTTATTGAAAACAGTCCAGAGGAGGTTCAAAAGGATGATTCCAGGAATGAATGGGTTAACATATAAGGAACATTTGGTAGCTTTGGGCCTGTACTGATGAGGCTGAGTACAGGGCTATGGTAGGAAACTTTGTCACATAGTGTGAGCAGAATTCTCTGCAGCTTAATGTGAAAAAGACTAAGGAGCTGGTGGTAGACCTGAGGAGGGCTAAAGCACTGGTGACCCCTGATTCCATCCAGGGGGTCAGTGTGGACATGGTAGAGGATTACAAATACCTGGGAATACGAATTGACAATAGACTGGACTGGTCAAAGAACACTGAAGCTGTCTACAAGAAGGGTCAGAGCCAACTCTATTTCCTGAGGAGACTGAGGTCCTTTAACATCTGTTGGACAATGCTGAGGATGTTCTACGTGTCTGCGGTGGCCAGTGCGATCATGTTTGCTGTTGTGTGCTGGGGCAGCAGGCTGAGGGTAGCAGACACCAACAGAATCAACAAACTCATTCGTAAGGCCAGTGATGTTGTGGGGATGGAACTGGACTCTCTGACAGTGGTGTCTGAAAAGAGGATGCTGTCCAAGTTGCATGCCATCTTGGCCATTCACTACATAATGTACTGGTTGGGCACAGGAGTACATTCAGCCAGAGACTCATTCCACCGAGATGCAACACTGAGCGTCATAGGAAGTCATTCCTGCCTGTGGCCATCAAACTTTACAATTCCTCCCTTGGAGGGCCAGACACCCTGAGCCAATAGGCTGGTCCTGGACTTATTTCCTGGCATAATTTACATATTACTATTTAATTATTTATGGTTTTATTACTATTTAATTATTTATGGTGCAACTGTAACAAAAACCAATTTCCCTCGAGATCAATAAAGTATGACTATGACTATGTACTCACTAGAATTTAAAGAATGCGGGGGGATCTCATTGAATCCTACCGAATGCTGAGAGAACTAGGTCGGGTAGATGTGGAAAGGATGTTTCTTATGGTGTGGGTAGCCAGAACTAGAGGGCACAGCCTCATAACTGAGGGATTACCTTTTAGAACAGAGGCAAGGAGGATTTTTTTTAGCCAGAGAGTGGTGACTCTGTGGAATGCTCTGCCACAGACTGCAATGGAAGCCAAGTTTGTGGGTATATTTAAGGCGGAAGTTGATAGTTTCCTGATCAGTCAGGACATCAAAGGATATGGGGAGAAGGTAGGTGTATGGGATTGAGTGGGATCCAGGATCAGGAATGGTGGAATAGACTTGATGGAAGGAATGGCCAAAATTTGCTCCTATGTCTTGTGGTCTTATGGTCTTATGGACCCTATGTCTCCTCTTTCCAATGATTTGATTTCATTTTTTACCATCAGAGTGTAATGCCCTGGTGCACAGTTTTACTGCTATGCTGTAGGTATTTCATACTAGCAGTTCTGTAAAAGCAGTCTGTTCTGATTTCATTCTGTTTGAGTTATTGTTGATGATAAGGGATGTGTGTCATCGAATTAGGATGGTGGAACTGGGAGGTTTTGTGAGGGACACTAAGGTTGGTCTTGGGTTTTTTTTGATTGGCGGGAGAGGAAGAGCGAAGACGCTGGAGAGAAACCGTCATGGAATTCGGCCCAGTGGGGTAACCGTGAGTCGATGGAGCAACATACTGGTGTCTACTGAGGATCGGTGAATATGACTTTTGGAAGAGTTGAGCTCCAACTTGTGCACATTTGACTGTTTAATTATAACGGGCCCTTTTTGTTTTTTTTCTTTCTTTTCTTTACTAACCCTTCAGTTAAGTTAAGACTCATAAATATAATTCCTTTAATTATATGCAGTGTGCTGTCTGTTATATCTTGGCAGTGAGTTGTAATAGGGTAGTAAATTACACAGCATCTAGACAATCCGGGGTTTGGGGTGGAAGAGCTGTCTCAATCTCACGGGTTTGGTGGGACTGGAGTGTGTATTCCCTGTACTTACACAGCCAAGGAAACCAGTGGGGTTTCAAGAGCAACGCCACACCCTCTGCCTTCCTGCCTGTCCTTTTGATACAAAGTGTATCCTTGGACATTAAGCTCCCACCCATAATCTTTCAGCCGCGATTCTGTGATGTCTACAACATCATAGCTGCCAATCTGCAACTGTACTGCAAGTTCATCTACTTTGTACTGCAAATTCATCTACTTTATACTGCGTGCATTCAGCTACAACACCTTCAGTCCTTTTTGATTTTGTTGCACCATGCTCAACCTTTTGATTCCTAACTTTGTCTGAGTCCAACATCTGTCTCCACAGCCTCCCCACTAACTGTTCTGGTACTCTGGTTCCCATCCCCCCGCAACAGGGGTACTCTGCATTGGCTCGCTAACACCTTTCCCCATCCTGACTGTTACCCAGTTTCCTGTGTCCTGCACTTAATGTGGAACTAATTCTCTATATGTCCTATCTATCACCCCTTCAGCCAGAGTTCATCCTGTTCCAGTTCCAACTTCTCAACGTGATTTCATTTTAAGAGGACTAGAATATAAGAGCAAGGATGTGTGGCTGAGGCTTTATAAGGCATTGGCCAGACTGCACTTGGACTATTGTGAGCAGTTTGGGGCCGTTATCTAAGAAATTACATTCTGACGCTGGATAAGATCCAGAGAAGGTTCAGAAGAATGATTCAGGGAGCAAAAGGGTTAATTAGTCAGGGCATGAAGGGATACGGGGAGAAGGAAGGATACCGGTGCTGAGAGGGATAATAAATCAGCCATGATGCAATGGTAGAGCAGACTCACTGGGCTAATGGGCTATTCTGCTCCTGCGTCTTGTGGTCTAATGTATCAGGAGAAGTAAAGGAACAGAAGCAACCTGGAGTTCACGCCTCCAGATTCCTGAAGGAGAAGCAGAACAAGTAGATAAAGTTGCTCAGTAACTGTGATGTCTTTCTTCCCCAGCACAAAGAACATGAGGACAGAAAGTTTACGTTAGATTATTGCTGGGGCTGTGTTTATAGTCACCAAAATCGAGGAAAAAGTGCAATGGCACAAAAGGGAATTCAGGATAGATTTACAAAGAGGTTTTTCTGGAGCTGGATAAATCTCATTTTAAGGACAGGCTAGGAATGCTTCCTATGGAACAGAGAACACCACTAGAACTTCATATAGATTTGGAAGACTTGTTTGGCTTTTTCATGAAGGTATTAACTGAGGGGCACAGACTTAAGTTATTATATAGCATTCAGTGCTCGGGATTTAAAGAGAATTTTATGCTGATATAGCGGCACAGCTCTGAATCTTTGCATCCTGGCAGGGTGGAGCAACCGTAAATCCTCAATGTATTGTTAAGAAACTGCATTTATAATTGTCAGCTGCATTGCAATCTGGCACATCAAAGATGACAGAAATTTATTTGTGTCTTTGCACAAATTCAGGTGGTTTAGGGGAAATTTTCTGTCCTGATCTGTGGAGCCTGGTAGGGAGGCAGGTGAGATGTGGAGAAAAGGACAACCTTTAACAAGAGATGTATGGCATCTTGGACACATTATGAAGTATCAGGCATCATTTTTCCTTGGAGGAATGCTACAAGAGAACAAGTTGCTTTGTGAATTAAACCGAAAGGTCAAAACAAGCTTTTAAAAGTACTTACAACAAACCCAGTGGTCTCACTTAATAAAATATGTTCTATTGCATGTGGAACATGGCATCCAAAAAGCGGAAACATGTGGATGTTGCATTGCTGCAGTTTTTGGAACAGCACATGTCCTTCAATGAGATCTCACAGGAAGTGAGTGTTTTAATGTTTAAATGTGAATAATGATGTTTAATATCAAATAAAAGCAGAAAATTCTGGAAACACTCAGCAATCAGACAGCATCAGTGGAAAGAGAAACAGATGTTGCCTGACTGAGTTGAATGTTTCCAACATGTTCTGGTTTTATTTCAGGTTTCTGGCACCTGCATTTACTTTTTTTAACTTTAATCCTCTATTTAAACAGGTATAAGAAAAATATTAATGTCATCAAATTTTCAATGATGCAAATTTGTTAGTAAGGAACTGCACTTTATTCTGCAAAGATAATTTTAAGATTAGACTTATTGTGGGAGATGGGTTAGTCTTTTTCAACCAAAAGTGAAAGTTCAATGGAATTGATGAGTTCAGGGCATTGCATTTTGAATGTGGAAAATGGCTTTCATTTTTTGTGTTGTAAAGTTGCCACAAAGGAATTGACGGAGATACTGTATATTAGTTAGGCCATTGTTTCTTCATAACCTGATTGTTCAAAAGGAGACTCCATTACTTTTACTATATACAGAGGAAGCACAAGATTAACAGACTACTGCTTGAAATGACTCAAAATAAATTAGCACCCTTACAACAAAAAGGGTGTTTTAAGTATTCTTCTGAATGCAGTTATATAAAAATTTGCTCTTTTAATGGCAAGATGTGAAATATTTTGATTCATCAGTCACTCTAATCTTTACATAAGCTAGTCATAAATTAGTTCATTTGGTTCATATTAGATAAAGATACAATCCTTTTTTGTAACCAGGATATGTGATTGTTGTGTAATCAAATAGATGCTCATAATTTTCAATGTGCCGGATTCTGACTTTTATGATGCAGCAGGAAGTATTAGTTAATTTAATGCCACTTACTAAGACTTGTCACGTTACACCTAATGTGCCCTCCCTATAGCTACAGAACAGAACGATTTTGTTTGCTTTATTACATTAAGTAAATACATTGAAACAATTCATAACTTGTGAGAATGCTCATTTTATTATCTATCTGGTAATAATGATGCTAATCGCTGATTAACTCACTCAGTAGTCAAAGAATGGATTCTGTTCTCAGTTCAAATGAAGTTAGACAGCTTATATAACAGAAAATATTGAAATTATTATTTAGTATTTACATCACTCTTGAAAATTGCAACAAACACATTTTTATTATTTTTCTCAATGAACTTTTATCACAAATGTTCTATAACAGGGAGTGCCCTGGCACTCATTGTGATGTTAAAAATTATATTCCTTAACATCCATAATTTGGCTACTATACTTGTAGGATATTATTCTCTTTCTTTCCTAACTTCAGTGTTTCAGAACAATTCCAGAGATAACACAAATGAAGTGAGATTTGTCATGTGTTCTGAAACAAAACGAATCTATTACTCAGTATAATCATCAGGGACAAGATTAGGAGGATGTGCTGCTTGATAGCATTGTTTATCTATTTTCTACTATTTCACTGCTGATTGAGAGCTGGCTGAAAACTAAAACCATGATTGGTTATGCTTTTCCACTTACACTTGACGTACAAATTATGATGAGCTTCAACAGTTTACCAGACCCAAACCAGAATGGTGCTGTGGCAGGTTACAAGTCTGGACAGTGCTGGAGGTGCAGGTGGTGTCACATTGCCTCCATTGGTCAAAAGGTGCACTGTTATGTTCCTCATGTTAAGTCTAACATTGTATGAGTATGTTCATTAGAGCCTTTGATCTGAAATCAAATCATTTTATTAAACTTGTGTTGATGCACTCTTGAAACATCATAATTTCCTAGGCAGGATAATGAAATAATGGCACATACAATACTTAAGAATATCATCACCTCATTTCAGTAATTCATGTTACTGTAGTTTACGGTCAAATGTTTGCCTGTGTTGTTAAATACTTGTTGTGTGATTGTTTTGCAGCATGACCTTGTGATAGATATTATTCACAGTTCAGGAGGCCTTTTCCTTGTTGTCAACCTAAGATTTCTAAACAGTAGCTTATCTACCTGTGATACCACTTTCAAGGAATTATGGATCCATATTCCCATATCATTCTGATCTACCACACTCCTCAGTGCCCTACTACTCACCATGTAAGAGTAACACTGGATTGCACCCCCGAAGCGCAACATGTAACACTTGTCTGTATTAAATTCTATCTGCCATATTTCAATCCAATTTTCCAGCTGGTTCATAACCTGCTGCAAGCTTTGATAGTCTTGCACACCATCCGCTACACCTCCAATCCTGGTGCCATTAGCAAACTTGCTGATCCTGATTGCCACATTATTATCCAGATCATTGATATAGTTGAAAATCAGCAATAGACCCAGTACCAATCTCTGCAGCACACCACTAGTTACAGGCCTCCAGTCAGAGAGGCAACCATCTACTACCACTCTCTGGCTTCTCCCACAAAGCCAATGTCTAATCCAATTTACAAACTCATCATGAATGCCAAGCGACTGAACCTTCTTGACTAACCTCCCATGTGGGACCATGTGACTTGCTAAAGTTCATGTAGACAACATGCACTTCCTGGTAGACACAACATACCATGCACAAAGCCACGTTGACAATCCCTAATCAGTCTCTCTCTTTCCAAATATTTATATATCTGGTCCATTAGAATTCCTTCCAATAATTTTCCACTTCTGGTATCAGGCTCACCAGCCTATAATTTCTTGGTTTACTCTTAGAGCAATGCTTAAACTACAGAACAACATGAGCAGAATAAACAATTCTGCTCGGTCATTCCTCCTAACAGTGTTGAGGGGAATGGCCATGGGGTAGTCTGCACTAGCTGCCTATCCTCTTTCCCCTCCTTATGGTCACCCAGCTATATTCATCTCATGACCTAAAATATATTTTCATATCTGAACCATTGCAAGGTCAACATCCAAGAATTTTCACATCCGGTAGCATTGTGGACATCGCAACTGCACACGGATTACATTTGCTCATGGCTGTCAGCGCAATTATGTCAAATACTGCTCTTGCCAATAACTTTTCCTTCCCCTCACCCTGTGAAAGAATTAAAAGATTTATTATTTCCATTAGGTTGGATCCCACTTCTGTTTTATTTTCAACTATATCTGACTAATTTTCAAATTTAAATTTTTTGATCTTTCATTCTTGCCATGTGAGCCTTGAGAGAGATCAAGTTTGCAGGTACGAGATGATGAACAGCATTAATTACATTCACTGGTTGCAGTAATGAATATGCAAACCACTGAGTCTATTGCAATGCTAATACAGCTCAAATTTACAAGCTTTATCAATGAATCAGCATACTCCAGCCAGGATTAGTTTTTTTCACAGTCCAGGGTGACTGGAGAATTCAGAGGCTCATATAAAATAGAACTGGCTGGCATGACAGTGCAGCTGCTTGAGCTGCTGCCTCATGATTCCAGTGAACTGGCTCAAAGCTGTCTATAAGGAGCTTGCATGTTCTCCCTGTGACTGCGTTCCAACCCAACATTTCACATGAAAAATATTATCTTCCCTCCCTCGCTCTCTCAATCCCACTCTCTGCCTCTGTCTCCATCTTTCTCTCTTTTTCTTTTTCTCTCTTTCTCTCTGTCTCTTTCCCATTCCAAACTGCATTCCTCTAAAATGTTGTGTATAATGAAATGATGCCCTCTATTGGTAAAAGCAACAGATAGTAATACAACGTAATCAAACATGATGAAGCAATAATCTGTCGTTGGATTGTTTATTCCAGTTTCCTCTTCCCTGTGGTAATCTGGTAAAGTATGATACTATCTGATATTTTGACCAAAAATGGGATTTTTATGTAATAGTTCTTTTAAAGCATTATGCCCAAGATACTGTACTTCAGAAGAGTTATCAAAGTAAATTTGACACTGACATATAATGAGATATCAAGAACTAAATCTAAGTCAAAGAGAAAGTTTGTGAAGAGTTTTCAAAGTATAAGGAAGTGTACTGCGGGTTCAAGAAGGAAGTGCTTGAGTGCTGGGCAGCTGAGCGTACACTAATGATGAAGATAATCTTACCTTAAGATGTCAGAACAGAACTACCCTCAGTACTTCAAAGTCAAAGTAAAACTTATTATCAAAATATGCATATGTTGCCATATGCTACCTTGTGATTCATTTTCTTGCAGGCATTTACAGGAAATTTACGAAAAACTATACATGAAGATGTATATTTGGAGCATATTGTGTACAATTATACAACTATACATTTGGAGCATTGTGTACAGTTCTGGTCACCAAATTATAGGTATTGAGTGTGTATAATAGTTTTCTCTACAGATGCCTGCTGATAAATGTGATAATGAGTCACCATTTGTGGAAAAATGATCATCTGATGTCCCTAATTGTATCAAACTAGTAACATGTACTATAATATCACAGGAACATGCCTTCAATATTTACCCTATGAAAAGAGTTAACAATAGAGTAAGGCACAAATCTGCTATTGATTGTCGTTATTGCTAAGAGACCAGAGAAAGCAAAAATGAGCATAATGATTAAGCTGGTGTTTAATTAAACTTCAGGTGTTCTGCCACAGAAACATTTCATTATCCAAAGAATGCACTTTATGTCTTCAATATGCAGTCATCCACGTGGTCTAGGTTATCCACCAGCTGAGGGAAAACTGATTGTTTTTCAAAAAGCAGGACTACCTCATCAGAGTTGTTGATAACTCTCTTGAGAAACATATGTAGAACAGACAAAGTATTAGGGGCACCGTATCTGGAACATTACTGAACTGGTTGTCCAAAACATAGAGCTAAAGATTTGGACTTGTAACTCAATTCCCATCTTAGCAACTGGAATAATTACAGTCAATTGAATTAAGTGAAGTTCCAATACAAGTTATCATTAAAGGTGACTACGTTTAGTTGATTAAAAAGCAATGGATTTGGAGAAAAGGTTTGATGCCCTACATTATCTTGCCTTTATTCAGCCTAGATTATTCTGGATGACTCTTAGTTTCCTCCTGAACTGGGCAAGGATACTTATTTATTTATTGATTGATTGATGGAGATAGTAGAACAGGCCCTTTGAGCGGCATTGCCAAGCAACCGACAGATTTAACCCTAGCCTCATCAAAAGAAAATTTATGATTAACCTACCAACCAGTGCATCCTTGAACTGTGGGAGAAAACCAGAGCAACCAGAGGAAACCCAGGTGGTCATAGGGAGAACGTACAACCTCCTTTCAGGCAATGGCAGAATTTGTACATGGCTCACCTGTACTGTAAATGCAGATTGTGTAAGAGACATTCACTTTGTATGTACAAATAAAACAAAAGACATCATAGAACTTGCTGAAGTTATCAAACCTGCTTATTCCAGTGAGTGCTGAAAGACTTCTGTAAGTTATAAATAGTAAGTTTCAATGAAGTGTATCTGAATGTCACTACTCATCCCTCAGCCATCTTTTCCAAGCTACTTTACAACAGTGTGAAGCTGTCAGATCTGGCCACAGCAATCTTGATATTCTGCAAGATGTTCAGCACAGTGTTAGAAGACCTCTAGTCATTCTTTTTCACATCGTCAGCTCCTACATGAGGTCCCTATCCTTGACCACACTGTAGAAAATGCCTGAGCTAGTACAATGCCTGCAATTTCTTTTTCTTTGGGTTTTCTACTTTTCATTTGGGTTTCAAATGTAATGCAGGGCTTCTTACTCAAACTCACTATCTTCTAGACTAAGTTATAAAGTAACTGTTAGCCATACTCAATGAATAAAGGTAGGAATAATCCCAATAAAATATATTTCAAGTCAGTGATCTATTTGTGCCTGAAAACTTTCTCCAGAGGTTCTGTTGCAATATATTTAAGAACTACCATCCACAGCAGATGTTTTGACAAGCAATGAAGTACATTAAGAATTAAATGAATGGCCAGGTTAATTCACTTATGGTTGTATTGTTGCTGCTCAGTTCCCCAATCTCACACTCACTGCCTCCAGCTGACCCTTCCATATGGTTGGAACAACATATATAAATTGTTTGATGTTTATAAGCTATAGTGCATCCTTTTCAGACAGGCAACCATCTCAATGATATCTTCATCAAACATACGGAGGAAAGCATGTGATTGTGCAGACAAGATGCAGGTACACAGATACACAGGAGCAGTGTTTGCAGTGTGTGTGCATATCCTGTTCACATCTTGCTTAGAATCAACCATGTCCATGAAGATTTGTGGAACTTTGGTAGCCTTTTTTTTTGGATCATTAATGAGTTCCTTGCTTTGGATGATGTTTTTATTCCATTCCTCAATGACATGGTGAGGTATTGATACTGGTTTATTACGGTCACATGTACCAAGATGTTGTAAGACACTTGTCTTGCATACTGTCTACACATATCAAATCATTATACAGTGCATTGAGTGAAAACAATATAAAATAATAACAATGCAGAATTAATTGTAACACTACCTAAAAAGTGCAGAGCGGGTAAATTTAGATTGTGAGGCCAAGATTTCATCTTATTCAACAAGAAGTCCATTCAAGAGTCTGATAAGAGTGGGATAGAAGATCCCCTCAAGCCTGGTGGTATGTGCTTTCAGGCTTTTGTTTCTTCTGGTTGATGGGAGAAGGGAGAAGAGAATATTCAAGGGTGGGTTGTATCATCTGCAAATGTGTGAATAGAGTTAGAGCATACTCCGGCCGCATAGAAACATAGAAACATAGAAAATAGGTGCAGGAGTAGGCCATTTGGCCCTTCGAGCCTGCACCGCCATTTATTATGATCATGGCTGATCATCCAACTCAGAACCCCGCCCCAGCCTTCCCTCCATACCCCCTGACCCCCGTAGCCACAAGGGCCATATCTAACTCCCTCTTAAATATAGAAACATAGAAACATAGAAAATAGGTGCAGGAGTAGGCCATTCGGCCCTTCGAGCCTGCACCGCCATTTATTATGATCATGGCTGATCATCCAACTCAGAACCCCGCCCCAGCCTTCCCTCCATACCCCCTGACCCCTGTAGCCACAAGGGCCATATCTAACTCCCTCTTAAACATAGCCAATGAACTGGCCTCAACAGTTTCCTGTGGCAGAGAATTCCACAGATTCACCACTCTCTGTGTGAAGAAGTTTTTCCTAATCTCGGTCCTAAAAGGCTTCCCCTCTATCCTCAAACTGTGACCCCTCGTTCTGGACTTCCCCAACATCGGGAACAATCTTCCTGCATCTAGCCTGTCCAATCCCTTTAGGATCTTATAGGTTTCAATCAGATCCCCCCTCAATCTTCTAAATTCCAACGAGTACAAGCCCAATTCATCCAGTCTTTCTTCATATGAAAGTCCTGCCATCCCAGGAATCAATCTGGTGAACCTTCTTTGTACTCCCTCTATGGCAAAGATGTCTTTCCTCAGATTAGGGGACCAAAACTGCACACAATACTCCAGGTGTGGTCTCACCAAGGCCTTGTACAACTGCAGTAGTACCTCCCTGCTCCTGTACTCGAATCCTCTCGCTATAAATGCCAGCATACCACTCGCCTTTTTCACCGCCTGCTGTACCTGCATGCCCACTTTCAATGACTGGTGTATAATGACACCCAGGTCTCGTTGCACCTCCCCTTTTCCTAATCGGCCACCATTCAGATAATAATCTGTTTTCCTATTTTTGCCACCAAAGTGGATAACTTCACATTTATCCACATTAAATTGCATCTGCCATGAGTTTGCCCACTCACCCAACCTATCCAAGTCACCCTGCATCCTCTTAGCATCCTCCTCACTGCTAACACTGCCGCCCAGCTTTGTGTCATCCGCAAACTTGGAGATGCTGCATTTAATTCCCTCATCCAAGTCATTAATATATATTGTAAACAACTGGGGTCCCAGCACTGAGCCTTGCGGTACCCCACTAGTCACCGCCTGCCATTCTGAAAAGGTCCCGTTTATTCCCACTCTTTGCTTCCTGTCTGCTAACCAATTCTCCACCCACACCAATACCTTACCCCCAATACCGTGTGCTTTAAGTTTGCACACTAATCTCCTGTGTGGGACCTTGTCAAAAGCCTTTTGAAAATCCAAATATACCACATCCACTGGTTCTCCCCTATCCATTCTACTAGTTACATCCTCAAAAATTCTATGAGATTCGTCAGACATGATTTTCCTTTCACAAATCCATGCTGACTTTGTCCGATCATTTCTCCGCTTTCCAAATGTGCTGTTATCACATCCTTGATAACTGACTCCAGCAGTTTCCCCACCACCGACGTTAGGCTAACCGGTCTATAATTCCCCGGTTTCTCTCTCCCTCCTTTTTTAAAAATTGGGGTTACATTAGCCACCCTCCAATCCTCAGGAACTAGTCCAGAATCTAACGAGGTTTGAAAAATTATCACTAATGCATCCACTATTTCTTGGGCTACTTCCTTAAGCACTCTAGGATGCAGACCATCTGGCCCTGGGGATTTATCTGCCTTCAATCCCTTCAATTTACCTAACACCACTTCCCTACTAACATGTATTTCACTCAGTTCCTCCATCTCACTGGACCCTCTGTCCCTTACTATTTCTGGAAGATTATTTATGTCCTCCTTAGTGAAGACAGAACCAAAGTAATTATTCAATTGGTCTGCCATGTCCTTGCTCCCCATAATCAATTCACCTGTTTCTGTCTGCAGGGGACCTACATTTGTCTTTACCAGTCTTTTCCTTTTTACATATCTATAAAAGCTTTTACAGTCTGTTTTTATGTTCTCTGCCAGTTTTCTCCCATAATCTTTTTTCCCCTTCCTAATTAAGCCCTTTGTCCTCCTCTGCTGAACTCTGAATTTCTCCCAGTCCTCAGGTGAGCCACTTTCTCTGGCTAATTTGTATGCTACTTCTTTGGAATTGATACTATCCCTAATTTCTCTTGTCAGCCACGGGTGCACTACCTTCCTTGATTTATTCTTTTGCCAAACTGGGATGAACAATTGTTGTAGTTCATCCATGAAACCTATAAATGCTTGCCATTGCATATCCACCGTCAATCCTTTAAGTGTCATTTGCCAGTCTATCTTAGCTAATTCACGTCTCATACCTTCAAAGTTACCCCTCTTTAAGTTCAGAACCTTTGTTTCTGAATTAACTATGTCACTCTCCATATTAATGAAGAATTCCACCATATTATGGTCACTCTTACCCAAGGGGCCTCTCACGACAAGATCGCTAATTAACCCTTCCTCATTGCTCAAAACCCAGTCCAGAATAGCCTGCTCTCTAGTTGGTTCCTCGACATGTTGGTTCAAAAAACCATCCCGCATACATTCCAAGAAATCCTCTTCCTCAGCACCTTTACCAATTTGGTTCACCCAGTCTACATGTAGATTGAAGTCACCCATTATAACTGCTGTTCCTTTATTGCACACATTTCTAATTTCCTGTTTAATACCATCTCCGACCTCACTACTACTGTTAGGTGGCCTGTACCAGCAGCGTCTTCTGCCCCTTAGTGTTACGCAGCTCTACCCATATCGATTCCACATCTTCCCGGCTTATGTCCTTCCTTTCTATTGCGTTAATCTCTTCTTTAACCAGCAACGCCACCCCACCTCCCCTTCCTTCATGTCTATCCCTCCTGAATATTGAATATCCCTGAACGTTGAGCTCCCATCCCTGGTCACCCTGGAGCCATGTCTCTGTGATCCCAACTATATCATAATCATTAATAACAATCTGCACTTTCAATTCATCCACCTTATTACGAATGCTCCTTGCATTGACACATAAAGCCTTCAGGCGCTCTTTTACAACTCTCTTAGCCCTTGTACAATTATGTTGAAAAGTGGCCCTTTTTAATGCTTGCCCTGGATTTGTCGGCCTGCCACTTTTACTTTTCTCCTTTGTACTTTTTGCTTCTACGCTCACTTTACACCCAATATAGCCAAGGAACTGGCCTCAACAGTTTCCTGTGGCAGAGAATTCCACAGATTCACCACTCTCTGTGTGAAGAAGTTTTTCCTAATCTCAGTTCTAAAAGGCTTCCCCTCTATCCTCAAACTGTGACCCCTCGTTCTGGATTTCCCCAACATCGGGAACAATCTACCCGCATCTAGCCTGTCCAATCCCTTTAGGATCTTATAGGTTTCAATCAGATCCCCCCTCAATCTTCTAAATTCCAACGAGTACAAGCCCAATTCATCCAGTCTTTCTTCATATGAAAGTCCTGCCATCCCAGGAATCAATCTGGTGAACCTTCTTTGTACTCCCTCTATGGCAAAGATGTCTTTCCTCAGATTAGGGGACCAAAACTGCACACAATACTCCAGGTGTGGTCTCACCAAGGCCTTGTACAACTGCAGTAGTACCTCCCTGCTCCTGTACTCGAATCCTCTCGCTATAAATGCCAGCATACCACTCGCCTTTTTCACCGCCTGCTGTACCTGCATGCCCACTTTCAATGACTGGTGTATAATGACACCCAGGTCTCGTTGCACCTCCCCTTTTCCTAATCGGCCACCATTCAGATAATAATCTGTTTTCCTATTTTTGCCACCAAAGTGGATAACTTCACATTTATCCACATTAAATTGCATCTGCCATGAGTTTGCCCACTCACCCAACCTATCCAAGTCACCCTGCATCCTCTTAGCATCCTCCTCACTGCTAACACTGCCGCCCAGCTTTGTGTCATCCGCAAACTTGGAGATGCTGCATTTAATTCCCTCATCCAAGTCATTAATATATATTGTAAACAACTGGGGTCCCAGCACTGAGCCTTGCAGTACCCCACTAGTCACCGCCTGCCATTCTGAAAAGGTCCCGTTTATTCCCACTCTTTGCTTCCTGTCTGCTAACCAATTCTCCACCCACACCAATACCTTACTCCCAATACCGTGTGCTTTAAGTTTGCACACTAATCTCCTGTGTGGGACCTTGTCAAAAGCCTTTTGAAAATCCAAATATACCACATCCACTGGTTCTCCCCTATCCACTCTACTAGTTACATCCTCAAAAAATTCTATGAGATTCGTCAGACATGATTTTCCTTTCACAAATCCATGCTGACTTTGTCCGATCATTTCACCTCTTTCCAAATGTGCTGTTATCACATCCTTGATAACTGACTCCAGCAGTTTCCCCACCACCGACGTTAGGCTAACCGGTCTATAATTCCCCGGTTTCTCTCTCCCTCCTTTTTTAAAAAGTGGGGTTACATTAGCCACCCTCCAATCCTCAGGAACTAGTCCAGAATCTAACGAGTTTTGAAAAATTATCACTAATGCATCCACTATTTCTTGGGCTACTTCTTTAAGCACTCTAGGATGCAGACCATCTGGCCCTGGGGATTTATCTGCCTTCAATCCCTTCAATTTACCTAACACCACTTCCCTACTAGCATGTATTTCACTCAGTTCCTCCATCCCACTGGACCCTCTGTCCCTTACTATTTCTGGAAGATTATTTATGTCCTCCTTAGTGAAAACAGAACCAAAGTAATTATTCAATTGGTCTGCCATGTCCTTGCTCCCCATAATCAATTCACCTGTTTCTGTCTGCAGGGGACCTACATTTGTCTTTACCAGTCTTTTCCTTTTTACATATCTATAAAAGCTTTTACAGTCCGTTTTTATGTTCCCTGCCAGTTTTCTCTCATAATCTTTTTTCCCCTTCCTAATTAAGCCTTTTGTCCTCCTCTGCTGAACTCTGAATTTCTCCCAGTCCTCAGGTGAGCCACTTTCTCTGGCTAATTTGTATGCTTCTTCTTTGGAATTGATACTATCCCTAATTTCTCTTGTCAGCCACGGGTGCACTACCTTCCTTGATTTATTCTTTTGCCAAACTGGGATGAACAATTGTTGTAGTTCATCCATGCAACCTTTAAATGCTTGCCATTGCATATCCACCGTCAATCCTTTAAGTGTCATTTGCCAGTCTATCTTAGCTAATTCACGTCTCATACCTTCAAAGTTACCCCTCTTTAAGTTCAGAACCTTTGTTTTTGAATTGACTATGTCACTCTCATAGTCATGAGTGTACAGTGAGCAGTGTAGGAGGCAAAGGGCATAACCTTGTGGAGCACCAGTGTTTAGAGTAATTGTGGTGGAGGTGTTGCAGTATAGATAGGCAGTAACACCTCCTGTTTTTTCTGGAAATCAAGGGTCCCGTTGCTGAGAGAGGCATTGGCTCCCAAGAGCCCAAATTTGGTGATGAATTTGCTTGGAATACTAGTACCGAAGGAAGAATTGTAGTCAATAAATAACTGTCTGATAGAGATGTCTTTACTGTCCAGATGCTCCAGCTGAGTGTACGGCCAGGGAGTTGGTGTCACCGTAGACTTAATTCAGCAATAGGCAAATTGCAGTGGGTTGATGTTGTCTATAAAGCTGAAGATTGCGTGTCATGAAGCACTTCATGATGATGGATGTCAGAGCCACTTGGCAGAAGTCGTTGAGGCACATTATCTTGTTTATCTTGTGTACTGAGATAAGTAGTAGTCTTCTTAAAGCAGGAAGGAACCACAGCCTGAAGCATGGAGAGGTTAAAAGTGTCTGGAAATATCCCTGCCAGCTGATCCAGAGAGAGCACCATCAGGAAAGTAAGCAGCAATTTGTATTGTAAGGGAGATCTTGTGGGTGGATTGAGTTTCTGAAGATTGATATAATCCCCTCTGTATGCAGTACTGTCTGGATGTGAGTAAAGATGATAATCAACATCAACAAGAGTGATTGTTAGGGCCATCTTTAAGCTTTCTGTGAATACCCACATATCTAACGAGTTTGCTGAGCGCAAGAATATTTTACTTTGCAACAGAGTATGTGGCACTGAAAATGTAGATATTCCTGAACCAGCTTGTGAGTTGTCACATTAAGTAATCCAAGTTTTGGTTTTAGTCATCAAACTTTATATATGGTCACAAGAAGTCGAGCAACTGTTGAGTGTCACTGCTAGTTATATTGGTATGTAATTGTTGTGAAAGTTCTTTCAATAGAAGATGATAAAGGGATGTGTGGATCTGATAAGAAACCATGGCATCCCAATGCCAGGGGAACAGACTAATTACATTATTACACATCACCTGTAAGGTTCTGAACTAACCTATTCTTTAAAGGACTGGCCACATTACCAATGATTTTCTCCATGAGGAGCACATAGGTTTAGGGTTTCCAATGAACCTGAAGTCATCACATTAGTGATAAATCTCAGGTAGGATTCTACAGGACAAGGACCACATTCATAGGCCTATTGTCTAAGACAGTCAGGAAACATGGCTCATGACAAGTTCTTCAAGCCGTTGGCATTTGCAAAATTCCTTCACCTTCTGGTGAACATTTGGCATCTGTGAAATGAACTTTCACCTGTGGAAAAGGACCAGCCAGTCTTGAGCATTCAATAACGGCCTACTTCAAGGGGTTATTCTCATTCTTAAACCGTTTAATATGCAAGTGATTTGCCTGCCATAACTTTGAGAAAATCTTCCAATGGTGATGATGTGGCATTCATAACACAAGAGCTTTGAGGACACTCTGCTGGAACAACCTCTAATGGTTGAAAACTTCCAGAAGTGGAGATTATGACCAAACTCAGCAAAATCTGTGATCTCTGAATTCCATCGCGCAAACTGCCTGGCAACCACAACACTCAAGACTGCTATTGTGTATGGACTGATCTGGACTGATCCCAGTTTATATAGCATACAATATGCAACCCTTATTTATGAAGGAATTTTGTCAATGATTGCCCTGTCTTATTGAGGTGGTTCAGATAAAACAACTCAATGCAAAATATGTTTTGTTTTTCCCCGGCAAGGGTACTATTCTCCCTGAATGAGATTTGTCCCACCTATTCCATTGCCTTCCTAGATAACTGGGAATTTCAATGATGCAGAGCACTTGTGAATACTGCTATATATGGGAAAGACTCAACCCAGGAGAAGCATTGTGATACATAGTAATATATAGTTATTAATAGTAAATTTGCAAAATTCTTCTGTGGTATGACTCAGTTAATAATGCGTTGCTTGATTCAGATATTTGTGAGTTAGTTCAGTTAAGAGTTAGTCTTTTCATTACCTTGGTTCTGGCTTCTAAAACTAAACTGACATTTATATCGTATTTATAGCGGGAACCAGTATATCAATTTCACACTGATGGACTGGCAGAAACAGTCTTGATATATTGGATTTGTTCATTATTTTTATGACTGCGTACATCCACAGGAACAGGCAATTAAACTGCTTTTAAAGTCAGGTTAAAATTGCCAACTTTGCTTGGATATCTTTTGAGTGGTCGCGTCACATAGCCTCCAACCTTTGTATCCTTCCCCCTCAACTTGACACCACTAGCTGCCAGATGAATTGGAAAATAAATTCTTTTATTTCTGATTGGAACAGAATAGATTTGGCATCTCCAGTATTTTTAAAACAAGCAAACAAAAATCTAAAATGAAAATTGATTTTATGCTTGTACAATGTCTTTTCCTGAAGTGCTCAACAGGAGATTATTCTTAAACTCTTCGATGCTGGCAAACAATCACAAAAATTTAGACTACCAGCGGGGGCCTAGAAGCTGTTTTAATATAGTTTAGTAGTGCTTAAACAACACTGTATATCATCCTAATGTTTTGACAGTTGCATGAAAATTATGTTATTCATATGCATTGTGGAGTTGATGAGGAGTCATTTACATAAAATCTCGATTCTGTTTCTCATTTCACATATACAGCCTGGACTGCAGAGTATTTTCTGCATTTATATTTTTTTAATATTATACAATGACCCTGTGCAATGTCAACAAGGATATTTTCAGCAAACTGTTATGCATTTGTGTAATTACACTCAGTAGCCACTTAATAGGTACACCCGTATACATGCTTGTGGCAACAACTCAATGTATAAACGTATGCAGACATGGTCAAGAGGTTCAGTTTTTGTTCAGATCAACCATCAGATCGGACAAGAAATGTGATCTAAGGGACGTTGACCATGGAGTGATTGCTGGTGCCATTTGGGTTGGTTTGAATATCTCAGAAACTGCTGATTTCCTGGAATTTTTATGCACAACAGTCTCCAGAATTTACAGGGAATGCTGCAAAATTAAAAATAAATCCAGTGAGTGGCAGCTCTGTGAGTGAAAATGCCTTGTTAATGAGAGAGGTCAGAGAAGAATGGCCAGACTCAATCCAGAATCCAGAATCAGAATCATACCACTGGCATATGTTAATTCATTGTTCAGGCTGAGAGGAAGGCTCAGATAACTATGCATTCAAACAAAAGAGCACCTCTGATCCAACAACATTTTGAACCATGAAGAGGATGGGCTTCAGCAGCAGCAGATCACAAACATACTTTATCTACCTGCACGTTTACCTTCATTCTGGGCCCCAAACAGTCCTTCCACGTGAGGCAATATTTCACCTGTGAATCTTTTGGGGTCGCCTACTGTGTCAGGTGCTTCCAGCCCAGACTCCTCTACAAAGGTGAGACCCAACCTAGATCAGGGCACCGTTTTGTCAAGCACCTCCGCTCCATTGGCCAAAAGCAGAATTTCCCAGAAGCCAGCCATTTTAGATCTTATACCCATTCCAGTTCTGACATGTTGGTCCATGCCCTCCTCTTCTGCCACGACGAGCCACTCTCAGGGTGAAGGAGCAACACCTCATATTCCATTTAGGTAGCCTCCAACCTGATGATATGAACATTGATCGGCGATATCACCTTCTGGTCTTTTTTTCCCTCTTTTTTTCTAACCTCCCTTCTTCAACTCTAGTCTTTTGTTTCTTCTCCTCACCTGCCTATCACCTTCCCCTGATACCCCTCCTTCTTCCCTTTCTCACATGGTCTGCTCTCCTCTCCTATCAGATTCCTTCTTCTCCAGTCATTTACCTTTCCCACCCATCTGAATTCACCCTATCATCTTCTAGCTTACCCTTCTTCCCCTCCACCCATATTTTTATTCTGGCATCTTCCCCCTTTCCTTCCGGTCCTGATGAAGGGTCTCAGTCCGAATCATTGACTGCTTATTCATTTTCATAAATGCTGTCTGACCTGCTGAATTCCTCCAGTATTTTGAGCATGAATAAATTACTTAATAAATGGTGCAAAAGAGGAATAACAAGGTAGTGTTTTACAGTTCGTGGACTATTCAGAAGCATGATGGCAGAGTGGAAGAAGTTGTTCCTAAAACATAGCATGTGGTTCTTGAAGCTCCTGTACCTTCTCCCCGATGATAGTAATGAGAAGAGTTCATGTCCCTAGGAAATCTTCAATAGCTCAGCACTTTCTCTTGGAGTTTTGCAAAAGAAATTATAAGGCAAGTAAAGGCAATTAAGTCCTCCAAATCCATTCTTCTTGTTTACATCGGTCTCAGGTATATTGCTTATTTTACATAATTTTTCTTAATCCTTTCTCTTTGTTTCTTCCTCTCAACTTTTCTCCTTTCAACACTATTATTTTCAGATAAGATCCTGCTGGATCTGATTCCTGATGTCAAATTTTAATGTATAATCCTTGTTATTTTCATTCATTGATTTAGAGATGACATCAGTCTCTTTTAAAAACACCATGTTCAATTTGTCAATTTCTTTAAAACCTTCAAAACCTTCAGGAAAATTGCTCATAAGCTTGCCCATTTCCAAAGAATGCCAACTTTTATTAAGTCATTTAATATAATACAGTACAAAAAAATCTGAAAATTATGTAGCATTATTTGTACAGGGATGCTTTCAATGTTGACTCTTCCACAATTACTAATATCTAGCCAACATAAATTCTTCACCCTTAACTGCGCATAGCTATGGGAAGCCCCAGTGTTAGGAAGAGTAACCAATCTCCCAACCACTGGCCCTTCACCACTGGCTAATGGGAGAATGTTACCAAGTCCCTCACTAACTCTTCACCATCATCTTTCTTCATTGCACTTCAGAATGTAATAGTAAGGAGGACATTGCAAAAACATTTGAACATAAAAACATATATATTTCTTGAAAATTCAGGGCTCTTGATTGTTCTGGATCAACTATTGCACCACCCACTAATGTTACCTCCACCATTTGCACCAGAATGATCTTGTCTGATTGTAACCTTCTGTGACTTAGTGTATCAGTTCCTGCCATCCATCATTCTATTAAGGGCTATGAGAGCATAAGTGCAATAAATATCCATTTCCTGCCCATCCTCATTTGGCAAAGGCTTTGTTAATGCTGAGTTAGAGACATAAGGCTAAAGACAAATTGCCAATTAAGAACTGTATTCCATGCATCAGGGTTCTGGTTTTATGACTAAAACATGGCAAAATTCAAGTGGTAGGTATAGTCATTTATTTTTTGCTTAGTTGTTCAATCTTTCAGAATTCATACATTGTTGGCATGGCCAACATTTGTTGCCCAACCTAAAATGCCCTTGAGGAGATGGTGGTGAGCCATCCCTTGGTGAGGTAACTCCCACTTTGCTGCTCAGGAGCGAAAATTGGGCTTTAAATCTTGTAACAATGATGAAACACTAAATAATATCCAATTCAACTGAAGATATTAGTGACATTTAACTACAGCCCATCCTGAGACCAGCACCAATTATTTATTTAAGCAATCCAAAACAGATGGCTTATTTAACTTAATCTTATCATTTATACAACCCTGTCAATGATCAAAATAGTAATTTAAACAGTGCCATTTTCAGTTAAGGGTATAACAATTGGTTCTAATTGTAATGATTCATCATAAGTGAAGAAAATATGTACAAGGATATTGAGAGCAAAATTTCAAAGCTGCAGATGACACAAAAGTAGGGGGAATGAAAGTAGAACTGGGATCTGATTCAGACAGAACCTTTACTATATTTAGAGGACTGTACTGGTTTATGTTATTTTGATAATCCTGAAGATTTAAACCAGGTTAATCAGAACAAGGAAAGCATGCCTCATATATTGAATATCCTAAATGTTTAGGCTGTAAGATCTGCAAAGCCTTAAATTGATGACAATGGATTTTACTCAGATTTAAAACAAATTCTAATAAATGACAATCAACAGAATTACTCCATTGTCTGTAATTGAATAATACCAACTGATTTGTCATAGAAAATATGGCATATGATTTTTTTTACAAGTTTTAGTGTGCAGTCCTACAGTCTGCTCATAGGAATATTATTTTTATCACTCAATTGAACCCTATCCAGCTCAGTTGATGACCATTTAGCATCTTACGCGAATGTCAATGGTGGTCAGCAATGGAAAGCTATGTTTTGTCAAAAAAAATCTTTTCCTATTCCTGTTTTATAGCTGGCCTCCTCAGTGACTGCTATCAAAGCTAGATATCTATCTCACCTCTGCCAGATTTTCTGAGATTTTCACTGTCAGAGGTCCATGACAGTATGTAATCCTTTACCAGAAGTGAGTTGTTTAATTGGCTTCTGAGAACAGATGAAATTATGTTGCAACACGCAAGATTAAGTCTATTAATCATGCAGACAATAAACGCCAATGTTAGAACTGATGTGTAGCAGCCCCCAGATATCAATAAAATTATTTTGAATGTTGTGTATTTCATGATGTTCACATTTCCCTCATGATTAAACAAGTAAGACATGTTCATCCAGTCCATAACATTTTTAATAATTTCAAGAAAGGACTGGGTTTCAAGGAAATTCGTGCCAGATTTACAATGGAACACTGGGCCAGAACTTTTCCTTCATTTTCATCAACAGTGCTATAAGAAACCCCTGCTTTGGGCACCCATGCACCCTTCAATCTTCACAAGTACACACTTCATTTCTCCCTTAATCTTCCTGTCTGGGAGATTCAATGGCTGCCCTGTTATCAACATTCAGGAACAGCAACACTCCTTCCTGATGTTGTCCCTCTTGTACAACATTTCTTGCATTTAGTGCTTGTTCAGGTAAAGCAGTGATTCATCTGCACTTCTTCCATTGCCTTTGGTGTTTACTGTTGTGTCTGTACACAACTACATATATATTAAATAAAAGCATGCACATGGCAACGAGAGAGAGAAAGAGAGAAAAATAATGCATGTGCATTGACAACAGTACATGTACAGACAACAGATCAATACACAGTGCTAAAGGCAGGGGAATCATTGCACTAAAGGAAATAGATCCATACATTATACTTCCTCCCCCTTTAGATTAATGCACCATAAAACTGTATATGTACAAAACATTAAAATTTCCCTTTCATAAACCCATATTCCAAATAACATGCTTTTACATTAACTGTCCATAACAACTTCACATTTCTAAAAGTTCAGTCCTTTGGGTGACTCTCTGTTTCTTTCAGTCTAGTGCCTCTGGGCCTATGAAGTGGCATCAGGTTTGGGTGGTGTCTTGTCAACAATAATGTTCTTATCCTACCTCTGGAACTATGGAGTGACATGCAGTTTGGTAGGTGTCTTGTCTAAGACAACATTTTCGGATCCTGGTGTCACATTGCTGTCAGTGACCTGATCATCACTGAGAGTTAAGTCCGATGACTGTAATGTGTCCGTCTGGTTGGATGCAGTCAACTCAGGTGTGTTGTTTGGTTGAGCATCCAGTATCTAATCCATGTGACATCTCCATGTCTGATCTCCACATCAGTGGTCCAGTTCTTATTGCTATCCTACTGGGTGTCCACTTGTTTTCTTGGTAATCACGCACTAGAAATTCCTGTCCAATCACAAAGCTCCTTGCTGCTTCACTTGGCAACTGGCTGAACTCTTTATTTTGTACTTCCCTCCATAGATCTGGTTTCATAAGGTCAATGTGAGATCTCGGATACCGGTTCATGAACAACATTGCAGGTGTTTGAGTTGTCATTGTATGAACAGTTCTGTTGCACAAAAAAGGAAGTTGTCTACCTTGTGCTGTTGAGGAATGTCCTCCTTGTCCATTGCTTTAATGGACTTCTTGAATGTTTGGATAAACCTTTCATCTAAGCCATTCATTACTGGGTGGTGAGGAGCTGACTTGAAACATCCGATGCTATTTTTCTTCATGAACAGTTGAAATTCTTCTGATGTGTATTGTGGTCACCCACAATTTCTTCTGGTAAGCCATTTCTGGCAAAGATAGTCTTCAGGGCACAGACAGTTTTTGCCAAGGTGGTTGTCTTCATCAGTATAACCTCTAGCCACTTCGAATGAGCATCCACAGCAATCAGAAACATGGAGTCCATGAATGGCCCAGTCAAAGCCTTTGCCATATGAAGACAGGCACTCCCATCAGTGTAACAGTGCCTGTGGGAGTACATTTGGTACTTTTTGGCATCCCGGACAGCTGTTGGCCAAGTCTTCATTCTGTTCATCTATTCCTGGTCACCACATGTAGCTCCAGGCAATGCTCTTCATCTTGACTGTATCCAGGTGTTCTTCATGCAGATTTTCTAGCACTCTGGTGCACAGTTTAGAGGGAACCACAACACTAGATCCACACATCAGCATTCTTTGACATATCAACAGTTGGTCTCACCTCACTGAGAACTCTGGAAATATAATGTTACCATGAGCTGGCCATCCTTGCATGGTGATGTCATAGACTTTTGACAATGTCAGGTCATTCCTTGTTTCTCTTTGTATTTCGGAATTTGATACCGGTAACATGTGCCTCTGCTGGGGCACAGTATGAAAACTTCTTCTTCAGTTGTCAATACTGGAAGACATGACAGACCATCAGCGTTGCTGTTGTTGTTTGATACCCTTGAACTCTATGTCATAAGAATGGGCTTCCAGGAATAGTGCCGACCATTTCATCCAGAAGTCATCACTGGAAATCCCTTCCTGGGATTGAAAATGAACACAAAGGGTTAGTGATCTGTCACTAGCTTTTGTCTGTAGAGGTAGTAGTGGAACTTCTTTATTCCCCATACTAGACTAAGGAACCCTCAGTTGATCTGTGTGTAGTTGCATTCTGTGCTCACTGGTGATCTTGAAGCAAACACAATTGGCCATTCAGATCCATCTTTCATAATGTGTGACAATTCAGCCCCAATGTCATAAGGGGATGCATTGCACATCAGTCTGACGCGTAGGGATGGGTCATAATGCGTGAGCAGTTCATCTGATGTTGTTAGCTTCTTTGTTTCCTTAAATGATTTTTCACATCTTTCTGACCATTCCTACTTTGCTCCTGTCTGTAACAGTGCATTCAATGGCTGCAGCACTGTAGCAATGTTTGGGAATAACCGGTGGTAGTAGTTTACAAGGTCCAACTATGACCTGAGTTGTGACACATTTTCCGGTTTGGGTGCCTGTAGCACTGCTTCAACCTTCCCTTGTGACTTATATAATCCATGCTTGTCTGCAATATGAGATTCCATTCTTGAAAAACTCACATTTCTCTCTCTTAGCACACAGACCATACTCAGCCTGGCAAGCACTTTACCAAGGTTTTGGAGCTGCTTTTCATCATTTATACCAGGCACAATGATGTCATCGAGGTAACATTGTTTTTCTGTGATACTTTGGAGCACTTGGTCCATTGCTCGTTGCCAAATTTCTGGAGCTGATGCAACACCAAAGAGGAGACAATTATATTGGAACAGTCCCTTATGAGTGTTGATAGTAAGGAACTTCCTGTTTGACTCCTCAATCTCCATTTGCAGACAGACTTGTGACATGCTTTGAAAACCTCTCCCTTCCTGCCAAAGATACAAAAATATCTTCTATTCATGGCAGAGAATACGGCACAGTATGCAACACATGGTTGAGGCTCACCTTGAGATCCCTACATATGCGAATGGCTCTGGCTTTCCCTTTCTTGATCACCGGGACAATGCTCGTGGCCCAATCGCTCCACTCAACATTGGACACCTCCAAGCCCTGCAGTTCAGCATCCACTTTAGGATGTAATGCATAAGCCACTGGACGTGCTTTATGAAATCTTACTGTTGCTGTTTCATCCAGTTCAACTCTGATCTTCATGCCTTTGAGCTTAAAAATCCTCTTCTCAAACACCTTTGCATTATTATTAACCCGCTGTGCTAGTATCTGGTTAGTGCTACCATTGCCTGTCGATGTCACACTGAGTGCTTTGATTGAGTACCAGTCTAGTTGGATTTTTCTCATGCATTCACATTTGAAAATTGCTGGCCCTCCACTTTTCAATACATAAAGCTCTAACTGTTGTGTTTGGCCACCATATGTCACATTTCCTTGCAGTTTGCCTTTGGGAGACACTTTTTCTCCTGTGTAAGTCTTTAACATCACTGAGGTCTTCTATAAATGGTATCTTACAAAGCAATCTGTTGTAGTCAGCCTCTGGAATTATGGATAAAGCTGACTCTGTATCCAGCTCCATTTTCAGTTTTACACTGGACACATCTCATCTGATCCATATTATATTGTGATCTGCTTCAGTAGTACTATGCAGTTCTAGGCATGACAGCTCACCGTTGTCAGACTCTATGTTGTCTGATTCTGTTTTACATTCGGTAACTTCATGTTTTTGCTTAGTGTTGTGTTTGAGACTTTTCACTCAGTTGTGCCTTGCATACTTTCTCTAAATGACCTTGGATGTGACTCTTTCTGCAGACTTTTTCTTTGAATTAACAGTCACTTGTATCATGGGAGGATTTGCCACATCAGTAGCATTTTTGGCTTTTTGTACCATTCAGGGATGTTTTGAGAATTTCACATTCTAACCTCTTTTTTCTGTAGTTCTGCTGCATCCTTTGCTGCAATCTCTAACGATATTGCAATGGTCAATGCCTATTGTAAGGTTAGGTCTCTTTCTGCCAGCTTTGACTATGCATGCCACATACAAGCCTGTCCCTTAACACATCAGAATGTCCATCTCTAAAGTCATAGTACTAGGAAACTATGCACAGTTCTGCAATGTATTCAGAAAGGCTTTCATCTTTTCACTGGTTCCTTTTATAAAATCTAAATCTCTCAGCCATTGCCAGTAGTTTGGGGCTCAAGTGATTTTGTAAAGTTTCATCAATGTCTTGCTTGCTGGGTTTGCAGGGGTTTCTAAGTTGCATAAAAGACTATCCGTCTTTGCACCCATTAAGCTAAGAAGCATATTGGCTGTCATTTTCTCCTCCAAATTATATGTGCTGAGACTTGCAGGTTTCTCCCAACACATCTCCAGGTTGTGTTGGTTGTTAGCGCAAAAACTGCATTTCACTGTATTTTTCTATGTACATGTGATAAATAAATCTGACTTTGAAAAGATATAGAAACCTGAAGTCCTACTACACAGCTACTTCTCTTCAACCATTTGTTTCTTGAACCAACCTGCAGAATTCAAATGACTACCTCAATACAGCAACGCTATGACCACTTTGCACTGCAATGCACTCTGTTCTTTTTTTTTTGTTTTAACTGTGTTCTTTATTGTATAATATTGTACCATTTATGTTTAATTTATGTTTTTCATGTGAATGTTGGGTAAATGATGCTACATGCCCGTGATGCTGCCACAAGTAACTATTTCATTGCACCTGTCCATTCATGCAAGACATACAAGTCATAGGAGCAGAATTGGGCCATAAGGCTCATTGAGTCTGCTCTGGAATTTCATCATGGCAGATCCATTTCACTCTCAGCCCCAGTCTCCTGCCTTCCCCCCGCATCCCTTTATACCCTGCCTAATCATGAATCTATCAGCCTCTGCCTTAGATAAACCCAATGATTTAGCCTCCACAGCTGCCTTTGGCAATGAATTCCTCAGAATCACCACTCTCTGGCTAAAGAAATTCTTCTTTATCCCCATTCTAAATGGACATCCTTTTATTCTGAGGCTATGTCCTCTGGTCCAAGGCACCCCCACCATGGGAAGTATTCTCTCTACATCCTCTCTAACAAGGCGTTTCAACATTTGATAGGTTTCAATGAGATTCCGCCCCCCGCCTTCTTCTGAATTCTGGTGTGCACAGGTCCAAAGCCATCAAACACTCTTTATATGATGAGTCTTTCAAACCCAGGATCATTTTTGTGAACCTCCTTTGAACCCTCTCAAATATGGATGCATTTGGCAATCAACTTGATTTTTGATCCTGAGCGTCATCTTGCCTGCCACTTCCATTTTCATTCAGCCTAACCCCCAGCAAACCACCCCACTGTCATAGTGAGACTCAACAATTCATCTTCTGTCTAGACATTCTACATCCTTCTAGAGTGAACATTGAATTTTTGAGTAAACTGCTTTCTTATCAGCTTCCATTATGATGCTCATGCCCTTTTCTTTAAAATGCCTCATTAAGGGTCAATGCACAGATTGATCTGTGTCAATCTACATGTGGCCTTTTGTCTTGTCCCTCACACCCCTTCCCAGCTCTGCTTTGAAAACTCTAAACTCTGTATACTTTGCCCAATTATGAGGAAAGTTCCCTGACCCAAAATGTTACTTGACTTCTCTTTCCACAGATGCTGCTTGACTGGCTGAATTCTTTCAGCACTTCTGTTCCTGTATCAGATTTCAGCCTTTGCAGGTTTATTTGGTTTTCACATCATTTTCAGATGTGTTATTTTGCAGCTCTCAGAACTCAATAATGAATTTATCAATTTCATGTAATCAGCCATTGGATATCTAATCTTTGGAACATGGGAGGAAATCAGAGCACCCAGAGGAAACCATGAACACACATTTGCGAGGAGAATGGAAAAACTAAGACTGTGAAGGAATTGAACGCGGATCACTGACACTGTAATGGCATTACGCTTACCCTAGATACAAACAAATCAAACCAATGTGAATGAAATTGAAAGAGGAATTAGAATAGCGAACAAAGGACATGAAAAAGTACTGATAAGTAAAATAAAAAAGATGTTTTCTAAATGCATAGAGAGCTAAGAAAATAAAAGCTCTTTCAGGAACACATGGATAACCAGTGTGTGAAAGTGGAAGAACTGTATGTCAAACAAAATTACAAATCAAATAATTTAATCACCACGGCTCTCAGAATCTGGACTTACATACTTTTATAAACCCCATGAAAACAGATTTGTATATTAATTATGCAAACAACAGGAATTCTGCAAATGCTGGAAATTCAAGCAACACACATCAAAGTTGCTGGTGAACGCAGCAGGCCAGGCAGCATCTCTAGGAAGAGGTACAGTCGACGTTTCGGGCCGAGACGCTTCGTCAGGACTAACTGAAGGAAGAGCTAGTAAGAGATTTGAAGGTGGGAGGGGGAGGGGGAGATCCAAAATGATAGGAGAAGATGGGAGGGGGAGGGATGGAGCCAAGAGCTGGACAGGTGATTGGCAAAAGGGATATGAGAGGATCATGGGACAGGATACCCAGGGAGAAGGAAAAGGGGGAGGGGGGGAAAACCCAGAGGATGGGCAAGGGGTATAGTCAGAGGGACAGAGGGAGAAAAAGGAGAGAGAGAGAGAGAAAGAATGTGTGTATATAAATAAATAACGGATGGGGTATGAGGGGAATGTGGGGCATTAGCAGAAGTTAGAGAAGTCGATGTTCATGCCATCAGGTTGGAGGCTACCCAGACGGAATATAAGGAGTTGTTCCTCTAACCTGAGTGTGGCTTCATCTTTACAGTAGAGGAGGCCGTGGGTAGACATATCAGAATGGGAATGGGATGTGGAATTAAAATGTGTGGCCACTGGGAGATCCTGCTTTCTCTGGCAGACAGAGCATAGGTGTGCAGCAAAACGATCTCCCAGTCTGTGTCGGGTCTCGCCAATATATAGAAGGCTACATCGGGAGCACCGGACGCAGTGAAGTGTTGCCTCACCTGGAAGGACTGTCTGGGGCCCTGAATGGTGGTAAGGGAGGAAGTGTAAGGGCATGTGTAGCACTTGTTCCGCTTACAAGGATAAGTGCCAGGAGGGAGATCAGTGGGGAGGGATGGGGGGGACGAATGGACAAGGGAGTCGCACAGGGAGTGATCCCTGCGGAAAGCGGGGGCGGGGGAGGGAAATATGTGCTTAGTGGTGGGATCCCATTGGAGGTGGCGGAAGTTACGGAGAATAATATGTTGGACCTGGAGGCTGGTGGGGTGGTAGGTGAGGACCAGGGGAACCCTATTCCTGGTGAGGTGACGGGAGGATGGAGTGAGAGCAGATGTGCGTGAAATGGGAGAGATGCGTTTGAGAGCAGAGTTGATGGTGGAGGAAGGGAAGCCCCTTTCTTTAAAAAAGGAGGACATCTCCCTCGTCCTGGAATGAAAAGCCTCATCCTGGAGCAGATGCGGCGGAGATGGAGGAATTTCGAGAAGGGGATGCCATTTTTGCAAGAGACAGGGTGAGAAGAGGAATAGTCCAGATAGCTATGAGAGTCAGTAGGCTTATAGTAGACATCAGTAGATAAGCTGTCTCCAGAGACTGAGACAGTAAGATCTAGAGAGGGGAGGGAGGTGTCAAAAATGGACCAGGTAAACTTTAGGGCAGGGTGAAAGTTGGAGGCAAATTTATTGAAGTCAACGAGCTCAGCATGCATGCAGGAAGCAGCGCCAATGCAGTCATTGATGTAGCGAAGGAAAAGTGGGGGACGGATACCAGAATAGGTTTGGAACATAGATTGGAACTTATTACTCACCTCTTAATCACCCTTTCAAACTTAATGTAAAGTCTAGAGCCAAGAATAGGCCAGACCAGTATAGGAAAGCATATTTGTTTCTTTGAGATATTAATGAAGCAAATGGATACTTATAGCATTCCATCAATTTCATCTTGACTGTAGGATTCAAGATTTGAGATTCAACATACAAGATTGTTTGGTACCATTCCCTGAACACAAGTGTCAGAGAACAAATTAATTGTGTCTCCAGATTAAATGCAGCACAAACAAGACACAAAAGATAAAGAACATGATATTAACATAAGAGAAAAACACACAATAAGTACAAGTACATTAGATAGCTTATACACATAGATTGTGTATGTCCATAAAGTGACCCTAGGTCGTACATCAGGGGACTGATGGAAAATAACAAAATAGTGGTGGAGTTAAAGGGCAAAGCTGCCGATCAGTTTGGGGAAAGTAATTGCTCTTGAGACTGGTGGTCCTGGTGTGTATGCTACATTAATCCTCCCTGATGGGAGTGGAACATTCAGTTCATCAGCTGGGTGTGTGGGACCCTTCATGAAGTTTCTGAAAGCTTTCTTACTTAGAGCGAGACCTGTGTTTTTGTTAACGTTCTTTTTCTCTAGTATTTTTTCAATGGCTTCCTTCACCAGGTGGTCCCAAAAGCCATTAGTGCAGCATAGCAGTTTTGTGCCATCAAAGTCAATCCTATGGCTATTGTGAATTCAAGGTTCTGCCACTGCCAATTTCCCCACTAACCCAAACAGCTCCTTGATGTGGATTTCCACTGTTCATCCTATCTAGCTGATATATGCTGCTCTGCATTCACAGGGAATCCTGTAAACGGCAGTTGTCCTGAGTCCCAGGTCGTCTTTGACCCAAATAAGCTGTGATTTGAGCGTCCTTACAAGCTTGTATTAATCCATATTTCTTCAGGATCCTGGCGATCCTTCCAGAGACAGTAGAAATATAGGGGGGACAGGTGGTAGTGATGGGTTCTTCCTTCCTGGATTTTCCATCAGCTCTTTTACTTCTCCTTGTAGCCTTTCTATAGGAACATTGTGCATAATTGTCTTATTTTCTAGTGGAGACTCACCAGGTCCTAAAAAGAAGCTTAACAACCTCCACAGCTGCCTTTGGCAATGAATTCCTCAGAATCACCACTCTCTGGCTAAAGAAATTCTTCTTTATCCCCATTCTAAATGGACATCCTTTTATTCTGAGGCTATGTCCTCTGGTCCAAGGCACCCCCACCATGGGAAGTATTCTCTCTACATCCTCTCTAACAAGGCGTTTCAACATTTGATAGGTTTCAATGAGATTCCGCCCCCCGCCTTCTTCTGAATTCTGGTGTGCACAGGTCCAAAGCCATCAAACACTCTTTATATGATGAGTCTTTCAAACCCAGGATCATTTTTGTGAACCTCCTTTGAACCCTCTCAAATATGGATGCATTTGGCAATCAACTTGATTTTTGATCCTGAGCGTCATCTTGCCTGCCACTTCCATTTTCATTCAGCCTAACCCCCAGCAAACCACCCCACTGTCATAGTGAGACTCAACAATTCATCTTCTGTCTAGACATTCTACATCCTTCTAGAGTGAACATTGAATTTTTGAGTAAACTGCTTTCTTATCAGCTTCCATTATGATGCTCATGCCCTTTTCTTTAAAATGCCTCATTAAGGGTCAATGCACAGATTGATCTGTGTCAATCTACATGTGGCCTTTTGTCTTGTCCCTCACACCCCTTCCCAGCTCTGCTTTGAAAACTCTAAACTCTGTATACTTTGCCCAATTATGAGGAAAGTTCCCTGACCCAAAATGTTACTTGACTTCTCTTTCCACAGATGCTGCTTGACTGGCTGAATTCTTTCAGCACTTCTGTTCCTGTATCAGATTTCAGCCTTTGCAGGTTTATTTGGTTTTCACATCATTTTCAGATGTGTTATTTTGCAGCTCTCAGAACTCAATAATGAATTTATCAATTTCATGTAATCAGCCATTGGATATCTAATCTTTGGAACATGGGAGGAAATCAGAGCACCCAGAGGAAACCATGAACACACATTTGCGAGGAGAATGGAAAAACTAAGACTGTGAAGGAATTGAACGCGGATCACTGACACTGTAATGGCATTACGCTTACCCTAGATACAAACAAATCAAACCAATGTGAATGAAATTGAAAGAGGAATTAGAATAGCGAACAAAGGACATGAAAAAGTACTGATAAGTAAAATAAAAAAGATGTTTTCTAAATGCATAGAGAGCTAAGAAAATAAAAGCTCTTTCAGGAACACATGGATAACCAGTGTGTGAAAGTGGAAGAACTGTATGTCAAACAAAATTACAAATCAAATAATTTAATCACCACGGCTCTCAGAATCTGGACTTACATACTTTTATAAACCCCATGAAAACAGATTTGTATATTAATTATGCAAACAACAGGAATTCTGCAAATGCTGGAAATTCAAGCAACACACATCAAAGTTGCTGGTGAACGCAGCAGGCCAGGCAGCATCTCTAGGAAGAGGTACAGTCGACGTTTCGGGCCGAGACGCTTCGTCAGGACTAACTGAAGGAAGAGCTAGTAAGAGATTTGAAGGTGGGAGGGGGAGGGGGAGATCCAAAATGATAGGAGAAGATGGGAGGGGGAGGGATGGAGCCAAGAGCTGGACAGGTGATTGGCAAAAGGGATATGAGAGGATCATGGGACAGGATACCCAGGGAGAAGGAAAAGGGGGAGGGGGGGAAAACCCAGAGGATGGGCAAGGGGTATAGTCAGAGGGACAGAGGGAGAAAAAGGAGAGAGAGAGAGAGAAAGAATGTGTGTATATAAATAAATAACGGATGGGGTATGAGGGGAATGTGGGGCATTAGCAGAAGTTAGAGAAGTCGATGTTCATGCCATCAGGTTGGAGGCTACCCAGACGGAATATAAGGAGTTGTTCCTCTAACCTGAGTGTGGCTTCATCTTTACAGTAGAGGAGGCCGTGGGTAGACATATCAGAATGGGAATGGGATGTGGAATTAAAATGTGTGGCCACTGGGAGATCCTGCTTTCTCTGGCAGACAGAGCATAGGTGTGCAGCAAAACGATCTCCCAGTCTGTGTCGGGTCTCGCCAATATATAGAAGGCTACATCGGGAGCACCGGACGCAGTGAAGTGTTGCCTCACCTGGAAGGACTGTCTGGGGCCCTGAATGGTGGTAAGGGAGGAAGTGTAAGGGCATGTGTAGCACTTGTTCCGCTTACAAGGATAAGTGCCAGGAGGGAGATCAGTGGGGAGGGATGGGGGGGACGAATGGACAAGGGAGTCGCACAGGGAGTGATCCCTGCGGAAAGCGGGGGCGGGGGAGGGAAATATGTGCTTAGTGGTGGGATCCCATTGGAGGTGGCGGAAGTTACGGAGAATAATATGTTGGACCTGGAGGCTGGTGGGGTGGTAGGTGAGGACCAGGGGAACCCTATTCCTGGTGAGGTGACGGGAGGATGGAGTGAGAGCAGATGTGCGTGAAATGGGAGAGATGCGTTTGAGAGCAGAGTTGATGGTGGAGGAAGGGAAGCCCCTTTCTTTAAAAAAGGAGGACATCTCCCTCGTCCTGGAATGAAAAGCCTCATCCTGGAGCAGATGCGGCGGAGATGGAGGAATTTCGAGAAGGGGATGCCATTTTTGCAAGAGACAGGGTGAGAAGAGGAATAGTCCAGATAGCTATGAGAGTCAGTAGGCTTATAGTAGACATCAGTAGATAAGCTGTCTCCAGAGACTGAGACAGTAAGATCTAGAGAGGGGAGGGAGGTGTCAAAAATGGACCAGGTAAACTTTAGGGCAGGGTGAAAGTTGGAGGCAAATTTATTGAAGTCAACGAGCTCAGCATGCATGCAGGAAGCAGCGCCAATGCAGTCATTGATGTAGCGAAGGAAAAGTGGGGGACGGATACCAGAATAGGTTTGGAACATAGATTGGAACTTATTACTCACCTCTTAATCACCCTTTCAAACTTAATGTAAAGTCTAGAGCCAAGAATAGGCCAGACCAGTATAGGAAAGCATATTTGTTTCTTTGAGATATTAATGAAGCAAATGGATACTTATAGCATTCCATCAATTTCATCTTGACTGTAGGATTCAAGATTTGAGATTCAACATACAAGATTGTTTGGTACCATTCCCTGAACACAAGTGTCAGAGAACAAATTAATTGTGTCTCCAGATTAAATGCAGCACAAACAAGACACAAAAGATAAAGAACATGATATTAACATAAGAGAAAAACACACAATAAGTACAAGTACATTAGATAGCTTATACACATAGATTGTGTATGTCCATAAAGTGACCCTAGGTCGTACATCAGGGGACTGATGGAAAATAACAAAATAGTGGTGGAGTTAAAGGGCAAAGCTGCCGATCAGTTTGGGGAAAGTAATTGCTCTTGAGACTGGTGGTCCTGGTGTGTATGCTACATTAATCCTCCCTGATGGGAGTGGAACATTCAGTTCATCAGCTGGGTGTGTGGGACCCTTCATGAAGTTTCTGAAAGCTTTCTTACTTAGAGCGAGACCTGTGTTTTTGTTAACGTTCTTTTTCTCTAGTATTTTTTCAATGGCTTCCTTCACCAGGTGGTCCCAAAAGCCATTAGTGCAGCATAGCAGTTTTGTGCCATCAAAGTCAATCCTATGGCTATTGTGAATTCAAGGTTCTGCCACTGCCAATTTCCCCACTAACCCAAACAGCTCCTTGATGTGGATTTCCACTGTTCATCCTATCTAGCTGATATATGCTGCTCTGCATTCACAGGGAATCCTGTAAACGGCAGTTGTCCTGAGTCCCAGGTCGTCTTTGACCCAAATAAGCTGTGATTTGAGCGTCCTTACAAGCTTGTATTAATCCATATTTCTTCAGGATCCTGGCGATCCTTCCAGAGACAGTAGAAATATAGGGGGGACAGGTGGTAGTGATGGGTTCTTCCTTCCTGGATTTTCCATCAGCTCTTTTACTTCTCCTTGTAGCCTTTCTATAGGAACATTGTGCATAATTGTCTTATTTTCTAGTGGAGACTCACCAGGTCCTAAAAAGAAGCTTAACAAAGATGAAGGTCTTGCTCTAAGTAAGAACTGGAAATCAATTTTAAGCAAGGTGGGACAGCAGAAACCTGATTGGATGAGGATTAACTAATCAGAAGGGATGGATGACGGGTGTTTATATATCATTGGCCTACACATGTTCAAGCATCATCCCTGATGAAGATGGCAGAGATTGTCATTGAAACATCGGTTAAAATTTATACTTGTACCCATCTGAAAGCCCAAGAAGAGTTTATTTGACTCAAAAGCCTATTTCACTTTCATCCCCATTGAGTTTGTTCCTATTGTTCTCCCTGCACTTTCTTTTTTTGTCTGATGTTGTAAACTCCTTGATATACAGCTTTCTAATGGTCAAGCAATTTGAAATGCGAGGTCCCATTATTTTTCCTTGTGAAAACGTATTTGCTCGGAAACCACACTAATTTCCCATTAATACTATACTATGCGCTAAAATCATCCGGCGGCTATTTTCTGCTCACCATCATTAAATCACAGCTCAGCGGAGTAAAATTGACATTGATTCAACTGAGAATTCACAGAACACTGCTAGTCGTTTTCTATCCTTTTCCCATAGCTGTGCCAAATCCAAGTAAATAATGATCACAACCATATGCTCTCTCACTGAATCTCCTACCTGAGGCACAGCTTCATGCTCCAGGTCAAGATCTAGAAATGTTCCCTCTCTTATTGCATTTGGTGTGTACTGGATGAAAAGTTTTTCCTTGATGTTTCAAAAAAAATGTGGCACTCAAAATCTTTACATCCATCCCAGTCAATATTAGTGTCTGAAATCCCTTATGATCATCATATTGTTGTTACATTATCCCTGTGTCTCTATAAAACTGCAAACAACATCTCTTCTTTCAGTTAGTCCTGATGAAGGGTCTCGGCCCGAAATGTCGACTGTACTTCTTCCTATAGATGCTGCCTGACCTGCTGTGTTCACCAGCAATTTTTATGTGTGTTGCCTGTGTCTCTATGGTTTACTTTGAATGTCTTTAGTGCAAGTTTCATAGTGCGATTACCCCTCTTAAGTTTATCTGTATTGACAAACAGTCTGCTGTAGGAACACAATGAGTTAAACAACATCTGCGGGAGTCAAAACCACGCATCTAGATTTACAGGAATTGGAACAAAGGATTTTAACCATAATCTTGAGGCAGTGTTTCAACCCAAAATATGGACAATTCCTTTCTTCCAACAGATGCTGCTTGGCCCATCATGTTCCATCAGATTGTTCGTTGCTCCAGGAACCAGCATCTGTACTCTCATTCTGCATAGACTCATTTGATAGTGATTTAGTTGTTGTGTGCAAGGAAATTATGTTCAAACTAAATAAAACATCAGTGAGGTCACAGCTGAAAGGCTGCAAACAAATCTGTTCATCAAGAATGTGATGACATTTGAAGAGAGCTGAGGATTTGTCCACAGATGTTGACAGAAGGACAGAATTTTGGCCATGAAGAAAGATCGAGGTGTTTCCTTTGCATCAGCAAATGCTGAAGGATTATTTAATTAAGATGTATAAAATTTATGAGATCCAGATAGAGTAATTGGATACTAGATAGGCCCAAATTAGGAATCATAGGGGTAAGGTCATTTGTGGAAGGATCAGAAAGGAGATGAGAAGAAATTATTACACCTAAAGTGTATTGGGGATCTGAAATTCACTGTCAGAAAGAATGGCAGAAGGGGAAACCCACACTGACTTAAATGTGCTGTAACCTCCATTTCCCATGGAGCTGGAAAGTGACATCACTTTTGAAGTTCTTTGAATACAATGGCCTGAATGGACTCCTTCATGTCATTAATTTCTTTGATGTTGCATTATATGAATGTGAAAGTACTGACTTATGTTTTGGTTTGGAGATATTTTTGAAGTATATACTCATCCAATTCAGCAATATTACTATATATTTCAGAAAAACCATGTCATCTAGCTGAACTTACCAATGAAATCTGGCTTTCTAACATTTTCAATTGTTCAGATCGATTTTGTTAGGACAAGACTTGAAACAAGCACAATTGGCCACAAACATGATTTACAGATATTTTTTCCTGCAAATGTCAGTTCCCACCTGTGTCTCAATTCATTTAATTTATCACGTACCCCACAGTGTGTCTTATCCTACAGAAACTGTTAGCTTGGGGACCAAGTCAGTCATCTCACTTGACAACTTTCCAATAAATCCAGGGCTACTTTGCAAGTGATTTCAGATAAGAGCCCATTTAAGATTAAAGAGGATATTTCAGCAATGCCTAAGGGTCTGTTCCTTGTTTGAAGTATATTTCTTCACTTATGTTTTCAAGAGACTCACCTTCCTTCATGAAGTCAATAGAGATTTTAAGAGCTCACATGGGCCATGTTGGGCACAAGAAATAGCGGTTCTGTTGTCATCATCATAGCTTGTCACACCAGCCAGCCAGCCACCCTAGTGTTGTTTGGTTGATGTTGAGCAGGCCAGTGACAGCTAAGTCAGGTGAGAGTGGGCAGTTGCGCAGAACGTGTTCAATGTTCTGCACCCTTTCACCACACTCACAGGATTCGCTGGTCTTTAAAATCCACCTCACCATATTGTCTCTCGTCCTACAAACTCCTGCTCTCACTCTGTTACTTAGTTGTGCCAAAATTGAGATAATCCAATATGTTCCTTTATTTTATTTTTGCTGTGCCTATGCCTAAAAGGTAAACCTGTTTGTCATCAAAGAACTCACTGTATTGCTGACACAGATTCCAATCTTACTCTTCCTTTGGGATTTTTATTTGCTGTCTTGATTACTTCAGTCCAGCCATCAACAGCTACAAATGTTAATGGAACATTAGTATACTACTGATTCAGCACCTTGACTCAATAAGATATGGACAGGGTTCCAAGGGAAGTTGTGGATCCCTGCTTACACTGTGTAATTATGACAATAGAGGTTTCTTTGATAAGACTGTTAATAAGTGGTTAGTATAGCCAGTACAATCATTTTGTACAAGAGTCAGGGATAAAATTTGTGTGATGGCATGTAATAACATGCTACCTTCTAATTTAAAAGGGTTAACACATTTGATCCAATATAACAGGACACTACAAGTTGAGTGGGGCATGTCACTGGAAACTCATTTTCTCCACATTCTACAGGGAAGCAGTCTGACAGACAGGTACATGATGGAAAAGTATCTGCCTGGCCCATGCAAATGAAGTAGCCTTCAACAGAAACTGTAATTGCCGGAGAGGTCAGTGTGGGTGGGGACCATGAGACGTGATCTCATGTTGCCATCTGAATTGTGTTGACATCGCAAGCCAAGGAATTCTGAGCCCATAAAAAGTTCCCCTGCTATTTGAGAAATCACCAGCCCTGAAACTTAAAGTTCACACTTACGTTATACAAGGAAATGCCTTAATGTTTCCACAAAGGACATTGACCCTGCCAATGTCTCTCATCATCTTATTATCTTAACAATCCTCTGAATAGCCAGCAGATCAGTGTAGATCCAACAATGATGCACTTGGGTGGAAACAACACAGAAAGGAAATAAAGCTCTGTGCCATCACAAAACAACATTTCCAAGACAAGAATGAAATGAGTAGAAATGAGTTGCAAGGAATAAATTCCATATGATATAGTACACAAAATCTCTGCAATGTTGGACCACCCAGAGGTGAATAAAATTGAGGAATTTAGCCTGTGAACAATTTTGTCCCTTCCAGACAGTAATGGACAGCAGAAATATTTGTTTCAGCTGCTGTAAGTTAAAGGAAATCTTACAACATGTCCTGATATCCTCTTCTGTAGCACAACACTGGGAGAGTGAAGAGAAAGGAATTTGCATAATATTTTTAAAAAAGTGCCACTTGTTCACATAATCAGGCTTTTTCTTAGCAACAAAATTGTATAGGTTGCCTCAGCAACCAACTGACCAAATAAGTTACTCCGCAATCTAAAAGGATAGGCCAAATAAATCCCAATTTAAACCATAATACTTACTAAAGCAACAGGAAAATCTATAAATATTATATTGTCTGATGTCGCATTTCTTGGTTTTTTCATATTGACATGAATCTGCAGCTCTGGAACTCAATACCCATAATCTGTCTTCAGTTTCACAGAGGTATCTTTGGTAACCGTCTGTGGCTATTAAAGCTAAAATAATTTTGAAAAAACTGAAAAGGAATGTAAAATCACATAATTATTTGCCCAAGCAACACACACAAAATGCTGGAGAAACTCATCAGGCCAAGCAGCATCAATGGAAAAGAGTACAGTTGACATTTTGGCCCAAGACCCTTCAGCAGGAGTTCTGAATTATTTTCCCGTTATTTTCCCAATCAACATTAATAGGTCAGTTATTTTAAATAGATGTCATCCTAAAACGCTTTTTTTTGCTCCAAGGTATTTGTGATGTGTAGTTGAAATCAAAAATTGATACACACAACTTCAGCAGTGTCATCAACAGTCTCAGATTGTAATATGGGGATTTCAGAGTTTCTGATATTGAAACAAGAGCAGCTCATCATTCATTACATAGTCAATGTAGATTACTTCTGAAAATTACGAGGTTGCAGGCAATCCCACCCTCCTGAACGCAACCTGCAAGTTAAGCATGAAGTTGGGCTCAATGTCCAAGTGGCTGGAAAAAGAAAGCCTAATCTTGGATTTGCTATGTTGGGCACATAGGAAATGTAGTTGGCTCTTGGAAAAATGTTTGCCTGGGGCTTTGAAAGAGGCCGTTATTAGAATTTTTTTTTTTACAATCTGCATGATTATAAGTATGTGTGATCCAGGTAATTAAAGTACAAGCTTCTGTGTTGACATCCCCTGACATCCCAACAGAAAGCAGTGTATAACTGAACATCTGATATATTTCCTCTTGGTTATATTTATAAATGTATTTCATTTCTTTGCCAGAGTGTCATGCATTTAGGCACATCGCATTTTGATAGTGATTCTTTTTGAAGTAAATGTAAAAACAGAAAGCTTTCTCTGCTGTTATAATACTAATTTTAAATTTAATAAAATTATAATAATGCATTGAGTCTGTTCCATTACATGTCATTTTACTAAAATAACAAGTTTCAAGGATTTTCTTTGGTAGTGATAAAGCACTCATGTGAAGAGGTTATATAAATAATGACACATATGAATATTTCATCTAACTCAATGATTCTCATTTAATTGAATGTGAGGTTAGATAAATACACAAAGAGAAAGCAAAGTAAAATAGATTACTTTAGAAATACAGTTAAATCTGTTAAATAAATGCAATTTGTCATTGTCAGCTGTGTAAAAGGTTTGCATTTATATAATGCCTTAAATACATTTCACTCAAATGACTGAAAGCATTTCACATAAAATGAATGCTGAAATGCCAGTGACCATTGGAACATGGAAAACTGTTAGCAATTTTCAGATAATTAGATTATGTCCAGCTTTCCCATTGATGGTTATATTTGTAGAGTGAGCACCCTGGCCAGAAAATGTGGAGAACAGCTCTTACTTAAATAATCCCCTGGGCTTCAGGCTGATATTCTAACTGAGGGGCATTGCTTTCAATAATTAAGAGCTTCGAACTTCTTACACTTGTCTATATGTTCAAACCTTGTAATGGGAATAAAATACAGATTGCGTTTTTCCAATGAATTTGCTTAGGTAGTCCATAAGTGAAAGCTACTATCTCCTTGTGTACATTATGATTTGTAACTCCTGCACACACTGTCACAAGCCATAATCAGATTTAAAATTTGGTACCAAGGGAAAGCAGATATTCTGAGGAGTGAATACAGTACCAATCCAAAAGGGGACTTACTTGAAGGAAAAAAGAAGATTAAGAACCTCTTTCAAACCTGCTCTTCGTGCTCACTCTGACTTATCCTTGGCTATGACAGTTCGAACACGTGAAACATGAACTTTAGGCTTTGCATCAATTGGTCCTCAGATTACATCCATGCACCAAGTATAAGAAGTCTCGAATTCAGGTCTCTCCCAGACCTACAAGGGATGACGCTGGTTTTTAGACATTTTTTCTTCATGTTAGTTGTATATCTCTGGTTCAGTTTCATAACAAAAGCAACATTTGGAAATTATGTACTCTCCCTGTGCATTTTATACCTTTGAGCGTAAATGAATTAAGTTTGTACATACACAGAAATGTGCGAAAGGTAGGGTGGCCCAGGCATGTTCTGTGATCAGTTTTATCACTTAAACCCACTCTACCTGCATGAGGTACATGAGGGGTTGACAAAAAAGGTTTTTAAATCTAAATACTTGGATATTGTATCGAGGAATTTATTAGTCAAACTGATGCTTCATACGTTCAAGCAACACACACAAAATTCTGGAAGAACTCAGCAGGTCAGGCAGCATTTGTGGAAAAGAGTACAGTCGACTTTTCGGGCCAAGACCATTCAGGGCTTCATCTGTTCAGCCATTTCTACTCAAGTCAAAAATATGCTCAGTAACCACTTTATTAGGTACACTTGTTCATTAATGCCACATGATTGGCAGCAACTCCATACATAAAATCATGCAAACATCGTCAAGAGGTTCAGTTGCTGTTCAGACCAATCAGCAGAATGACAAAGAAATATGACCTGAGTAACTTTGTCTGTGAAATGATTAGTGGTGCCAGACAGGGTAGTTTGAGTATCTCAGAAAATGTTGATCTCCTGGAGTTTTCATGCACAACATAGAAACCATAGAAACTACAGCACAGAAACAGGCCTTTTGGCCCTTCTTGGCTGTGCCGAACCATTTTCTGCCTAGTCCCACTGACCTGCACACGGACCATATCCCTCCATACACCTCCCATCCATGTATCTGTCCAATTTATTCTTAAATGTTACAAAAGAACCCGCATTTACCACCTCGTCTGGCAGCTCATTCCATACTCCCACCACTCTCTGTGTGAAGAAGCCCCCCCTAATGTTTCCTTTAAACTTTTCCCCCCTCACCCTTAACCCATGTCCTCTGGTTTTTTTCTCCCCTTGCCTCAGTGGAAAAGGCCTGCTTGCATTCACTCTATCTATACCCATCATAATTTTATATACCTCTATCAAATCTCCCCTCATTCTTCTATGCTCCAGGGAATAAAGTCCTAACCTATCCAACCTTTCTCTGTAACTGAGTTTCTCAAGTCCTGGCAACATCGTTGTAAACCTTCTCTGCACTCTTTCAACCTTAATTATATCCTTCCTGTAATTTGGTGACCAAAACTGAACACAATACTCCAGATTCGGCCTCACCAATGCCTTATACAACCTCATCATAACATTCCAGCTCTTATATTCAATACTTTGATTAATAAAGGCCAATGTACCAAAAGCTCTCTTTACGACCCTATCTACCTGTGACGCCACTTTTAGGGAATTTTGTATCTGTATTCCCAGATCCCTCTGTTCCCCTGCACTCCTCAGTGCCTTACTATTAACCCTGTATGTTCTACCTTGGTTTGTCCTTGCAATGTGCAATACCTCACACTTGTCATTACTAAACTCCATCTGCCATTTTTCAGCCCATTTTTCCAGCTGGTCCAAGTCCCTCTGCAGACTCTGAAAACCTTCCTCACTGTCTACTACACCTCCAATCTTTGTATCATCAGCAAACTTGCTGATCCAATTTACCACGTTATCATCCAGAACATTGATATAGATGACAAATAACAATGGACCCAGCACTGATCCCTGTGGCTCACCACTAGTCACAGGCCTCCACTTAGAGAAGCAATTCTCTACCACCACTCTCTGGCTTCTTCCATCGAGCCAATGTCTAATCCAATTTACCACCTCTCCATGTATACCTAGCGACTGAATTTTCCTAACTAACCTCCCATGCGGGACCTTGTCAAAGGCCTTACTGAAGTCCATGTAGTCAATATCCACTGCCTTCCCTTCATCCACTTTCCTGGTAACCTCCTCGAAAAACTCCAATAGATTGGTCAAACATGACCTACCATGCACAAAGCCATGTTGACTCTTCCTAATAAGTCCCTGTCTATCCAAATGCTTGTAGATTCTGTCTCTTAGTACTCCCTCCAATAACTTACCTACTGCCGATGTTAAACTTATAATTGCCTATAATTTCCCGGATTACTTTTCGATCCTTTTTTAAACAACGGAACAACATGAGCCACTCTCCAATCCTTCGGCACTTCACCTGTAGACAGTGACATTTTAAATATTTCAGCCAGGGCCCCTGCAATTTCAACACTAGTCTCCTTCAAGGTCCGAGGGAACACCCTGTCAGGTCCCGGGGATTTATCCACTTTAATTTTCCTCAAGACAGCAAGGACCTCCTCCTTTTCAATCTGTACAGTTTCCATGATCTCACTACTTGTTTCCCTTAATTCCATAGACTTCATGCCAGTTTCCTTAGTAAATACAGATGCAAAAAACCTATTTAAGATCTCCCCCATTTCCTTTGGTTCCGCACATAGTTGACCACTCTGATCTTCAAGAGGACCAATTTTATCCCTTACAATCCTTTTGCTTTTAATATACCTGTAAAAGCTCTTTGGATTATCCTTCACTTTGACTGCCAAGGCAACCTCATGTCTTCTTTTAGCGCTCCTGATTTCTTTCTTAAGTATTTTCTTGCACTTCTTATACTCCTCAAGCACCTTATTTACTCGCTGCTTCCTATACACGTCATACAACTCCCTCTTCTTCTTTATCAGAGTTGCAATATCCCTTGAGAACCAAGGTTCCTTACTCCTATTCACCTTGCCTTTAATCCTGACAGGAACATACGAACAGTCTCTCGAGTTTACAGAGACCGGTGCGAGAAATAGAAGAGCATTCAGTGAGCAGTTGTTCAGTTGATGAAAATGGCTTGTTGATGACAGAGGTCAGAGGAGAATGGTCAGACTGGTTCTAGCAGCTAGAATCTAGCTAATAGGAAGGCGACAGAACTCAGATATTCACAACAATGGTGTACAGAAGAGCATCTCTGAATGCATAACACATCAAACCTTGAAGTGGAGTGATGGATGGACTACATCCACAGAAGACCATGAAAACACACTCAGTGGTCACTTTATTAGGTACAGGAGATACTTAATTGGCCACTGAGTATATAAGATTGTGTAAGATTTTTTGTGTGTAGCCTAATCACCTAAATAATTAATTGTTGGATGATTCAAGTGGTTACATGCTTGGCTCTCAGTGAATCAGGAACCCATTACAATGTCATCCTAATCCTGGGCATTATTTGCCTTGTAGGATTATTGAATACACCAGTGTGACCATTCTCAGATAAGACACTGGACAGAGCTTCATCACGTACTGTTGCTACGTCATAAGTATTGGGAAGTACCAGTGCCCAGGTCATCTCACTTCAACTATGTCTCCTCTGAAAAGAGTCAGGTGGCAAATGCATCCAGAGTGCATCTGTGAATTGTAATGTTGGTGCCAAGCCAAGCCACAGTTCATCAAAGCTGAAGTCACACTGTAAATGCACCCCTAGAGTATAATTGATAACAGGTGACTGCTGTGCACCACATGAAAAAGAATATGACCCTCACATCGTTGCATGTGCATTAGCCACATCACAAAAGGGCAAATATGTCAAACTAGAAGCCAAGAATGCTCAATCAGTTCAAAGTAAAACATTTTGATTGTTGTTGATGTAATCAAAAACATTAATTACTGCATCAGATTGTATAAAAAATTTGAAAAGGATGCATTATTAAAGCAACATGGACAGCCTTGAAATGAATGCATAATGTAAGATTTTTCAACAGCCTTGAATTCCTACATTTAATGAAGAAACCTTACAGTTATAAACTATGACAATTCACTTTCAGTTCTTTCAAGTCAAATGAGTTGAACTATAAAATGCAAGTTAATAAAGGCCTTGACTTACAGTTCTTTATTTGACATGTCATTCCTATAATTTTTAAATACAGAGAAGACAGCACACAGCTGAAAAGTGTGGCAGAAGAGGTTTTCATTTTACAATCACCTCTACTTGCATTCTAATTGGAGGAAAAAAGATAATGGTATGAGGTTGGGGATGGACAGTGGATATTTTAGCCTTATCTATCCTGGACAAAGCTGATGGAGTCATATCAGTTCCCCATTTTCCACCAACCATGTTATTCTATTAGACTGACTCCAATATGAGGATTGCCTAGAGCTTTACATTAGGATAGACATTGTTGACTTTTTTTAAAAACTTATAGTACCATGCTTTCTGAGTAAGAAAATAATTGAATGCTGAAGAATGCAATTCTGAACACTGCTGTAATGCATCTCATTTTTATCATTACATGTAACTCTACACTCAAACAAGCCTCTGAAAGCCTTTCAATACCAGTGCTATTAATAGAAATTGCAGTATCAATTGTCAGAGTACCTCATTTTGCATTTGAAGTAGAGAATCATGGGTATTCCTGGCATCCCTTGACAATCTGACTGCAGACTAGTTTAGTTCTCCTCATTTTATACCCATGTCAGCAGCAAAATGGTCAACAAATCCATCCAATTACAAACGTAAGTTAAAGTAGCTGATGATCTAAATTATGGTTAGCTATGACAGTTTTGTTCCTGTTTGCATCCCTATCAGAATGATGGAGAATTAATGAGGTTTTGGATGGTTGCTTATGCTGCAAATTTGCTGCAGTTGTTTTGAGAAATCAAAAACAAAAGAGGGGAAAGCTTGACAAAAGCAATGCCAATGCCATTTCTCTTGCAATAGAATGCAATTTATAAGTTAAAGTGTCAAAATCTATTTGTGTCAAGCAATTCTGTTAATCGAAATGTGGGAAACATTGAATATGAATTGGCCCAGCTGAGTATTTGCTTCGGCAGATTTGGATTAGATTATGAAGCAACATAGTCTTCTTTTATTGTCATTTAGTAATGCATGTATTAAGAAATGATACAGTATTTCCTCCGGTGTAATATCACAAAACACAGGACAGACCAAGACTGAAAGAACTAACAAAACCACATAATTATAACATATAGTTACAACTGTGCAACAATACCATAACTTGATGAAGAACAGTCCATGAGCACAGTAAAAAGTTCAAAGTCTCTCAAATGTCCCACATCTCACACAGACGGGAGAAGGAAGAAAACTCTCCCTGCCATGCCCGACCACAGTCCGACTCTGAGTCCTCAGAAAACTTCGAGCCTCCGATCAGCCCTCTGACGAGTACCGAGCGCCATCTCTATTCGAACGATTTGACCTCAATCTCGGTCGCCAGCAGCAGGCAAAGCCAGGGATTTTGAGGCCTTCCCTCTGGAAGATTCCGGATCGTGCGGTAATAATGGCAGCGAACTGGCATTTCAGAAATTTCTCCAGATGTTCCTCTGTGCTTTCACATCTGTCTCCATCAAATCAGAATTGTCCACGGCCCTTATTTAATGGAAATGATATCATTTTCATCGGAGGGCTGTGCGCGCGTGCGGCACGCCACTCTCCCGTCCTCCTGCCTTTTGTCGGAATTCTCATTGTTTTAAAACAATGTTGATAATCCTTTAGAGCAGGGGTTCCCATCCTTTTTTATGACATGGACGGATACCATTACGCAAGGGGTCCATGGACCCAGGTTCAGAACCCTGCTTTAGAGTTAAGTCTCTCTGCATAAAAATGATTTCTGTAAGTGTACATACTTTCAAGCATGTCATAATACAGATTAAAATTCACAATTTATCTCTTTGCAAAAATGTCTTTGGAATTAGAACAAGGTATATTATCATAAACACAAGGGATTCTGCAGATGCTGGAAATCCAGAGCAATGCACAAAGAAAGGAAATTAGCAGGTCAGGCACCATCTCTGAAAGTGAATAAACAGTCAACGTTTCAGGTTGAGACCCTTCATCAGGACTGGAAAGGAAAGGGGAGGTGCCAGACTAAGCTGGAGGTGGAACGGAAGGAGTACAAGCTAGAAAGTGGTAGGTGAAGCCGGGTGGATGGGGAAGAAAGGGATGAAGTAAGAAGCTGGGAGGTGATAGGTAGAAAAGGTAAAGGGCTGGAGAAGAAGGAATCTGATTGGACCATGAGAGAAAGGGAAGGAAGAGGGGTACAAAGGGGAGGTGATTGGCAGGTGAGAAGAGTAAGATGCCACAGAGGAATTATAACCTGGAAGGACTGTTTGGGGCCCTGAATGGAGGTAAGGGAGATGGTGAATGGGAAAGAGGAGGTGGGGGGGTGGGGGGAAATTACCTTAAGTTGGAGAAATCAACACTCAAAACATGCTGAAGGAACTCAGCAGGTCAGGCAGCATCCGTGGAAAAGATGAATCAACGTTTCGGGCCGGAACCCTTCGTTCAGGACTGTAGAGGGAAGGGGCAGAGGCCCTATAAAGAAGGTGGGGCGAGGGTAGGAAGGAGAAGGCTGGTAGGTTCCAGGTGAAAAACCAGTAAGGGGAAAGGTAAAGGGGAGGGGGAGGGGAAGCAAGGAGGTGATAGGCAGGAAAGGTGAAGAAGGAATAAGGGAAAACACCGTGCCATCAGTTTGTAAGTTACGCAGGCTGAATATGAGGTGTTGCTCCTCCAACCTAAGAGTGGCCTCATCATGGCAGAATATAAGGCCATGGACTGACATATTAGAATGAGAATGGGATTGAAATTAAAATGGTTGGACACTGGGAAATCCTGCTTTTTGCAGATGCAGTGAAGGTGCTCGACAAAGTGCTGCCCCCAATCTACACTGGGTCTCATAAATGTTGAGGAGGGCAAATTGGGATCACTGGATACAGTGGACAACTCCAACAGATTCACAGACGAAGTGTTTCCTTACCTGGAAGGATTGTTTGAGGCCCTGAATGGAGGTGAGGGAGGTGGTGAATGGGCAGATGTAGCAATTCTTGTGTTTGCAGGGATAAGTGCCAGTAAGGAGCTGAGTGGGGAGGATCAAATGGACAAAGGATACATGGAGGGAGAAATCCCTGCAGAAAGTGGGGACTGTGGGAGAGGTAAAGGTTTGTGAAATTTGTTGTTTTGTGGCAGCAGAGCAATGCAAGACATTTTTTTAAAAATTACCATGTTACAAATAAATGGATAGAACATACAAAATGCTGGAGGAACTCAACAGGTCGGGCAGCATCTGTGGAAGGGAATAAACAGTCAAGGTTTTGGGCCAACACCCTTCATCAGAGGATGAAGCAAGAATAAGAAGGTGTGGAGAAGAGAAGGAGTACAAGCTAGAGTGAAGCCAGGTGAGGGGGAAGATAGGTGAGAGGTGGAAGGGGAATGAAATGTGGAGCTGGGAGGTGATGGGTGGAAAAGGTAATGGTATGAAGAAAAAGGAATCCGATAGGTGAGGAAAGTGAACCTTGTGAGAAAGGGAAGGAGGTGGGACACCAGAGAAATGATAGGTAGGTGAGAAGGGGTGAGAAGGGGTTAGAAGGGAGCCTGAATGGTGAATGGAGAAAAAAAAAGGAATGGGGGAGAAGTTATAGTCAAGACAGTTGTGAGAGCCAGTAGGTTTATAAAATCTATCAGTAGACTGTTTGTCTCCAGAGATAACTATCTTGACTTTACATATCCCCAACCTGTCACCTGTAAAAATGCCATTCCCTTTTTTTTTTGCCTCCACCACATCTGTTCCTAGGATGAAGCTTTCCCTTCCAGAACATCAAAGATGCCTTCCTTCTTCAAAGAATAGGGTTCCTGTTCCCTCACTACGCTTCTGTCTTTGAATCAATACATTAGTCATTAGATAACCTAACATTGTAAAGCACTGCAAAATAGCAAAAGAAAAGTTGCAATTTACTCATTTATTGGTCTGATATAGATGTTTAAGATGCCAGTATAACTGGCGTTGTTCAGACATTTATTTCTTGTTAGACTGCATTAATCGTCTTGATTGGTTGGGCTTCTCAGACCTTTGTGGAGCAGATCAAGGTGTTATCAGTGTCCAAATACTTTTGCCAAAGCTCCTGATGTGCTTGTCAACCTTTCCTAGCAGTGAACAGAAACTGACAGATAGATAGAAATAACTTCTCGATTGAGGAATTGCAGGGTATAGTTTTAAACCTAGAAATAAACCTTTCAGAATTAAAATGAAGAAATGCATCTATTTGAAATTACTGACAGAAGTTTTGAATTTTTTTTCAGTAGGTGCAACTAAAATTTGGTTAAATAGTAAATGAAATGTTTTTCTGTAATTCAAACATATTTATAGATATGGGGCAATCTATGTTAGATTATGCTACAAGGGGTGATTGATCAGTTTGCGGCCTAAGATAGAAGGAGTGAATTTTAGAAAACCTAGCACATATATTTTTCAACATACTCCCCGCCTACATGTACACACTTAGTCCAGTAGTTGTGCAGCATACGGATCCCTTCTTTGTAGAAGTGATCCACAGCAGGGGTGATTGATAAGTTTGTGGCCTTTGCTAGAAGGAGGTGAGTTATACAACTCTTGTTACCTGAACGTGTAGTTAAACACTTTGACTGAAAATGCAGAAAGTTTGAAGTTAATAACTCATCTCCTTCTACCTTAGGCCATGAACATCAATTACCCCTGCTGTGGACCACTTTCCGGAGGTCCAGGACACCAACTTCTACAAAGAAGGGATCTGTATGCTCCATGACCACTGGACTAAGTGTGTAAATGTAGGAACAATAAATGTTCTAAAATTGACTCCTTCTACCTTAGGCCACGAACTTATCTATCACCCCTTGTAGATTGTGTATTTGCCAGAATGATTAAAGGACTTAAATGTACTGATCTATTTCCCACATTGCTGTTTTTTTCTAAAAAGCAGTGAACTGGGCTTCCATACAAATAAAGTACGCTGTCTGCAGAGACTCCATCTTTAGAGCTAACATGAGGGAAAGAATGGCATTCATGCTGTGCCAAAAGCCATGATGTAAATTAGATCTGGGATCTTCCGTGCTCTGAATTCTCTGGCAGGTTATTTGTTGTGTCTCTTGGTGTTTAGAAGATTGGGCTCTTAAAGTCTGAGTTGAGTCCAATACCACACGGCTCTTATCCTCAGATTTTGGTCAATTAGATACTTGAAATTAACACAAACTAACTGGCTTTCCTAAGGATCAGGAAATCTCAGCATCCATATGTTGCACACTTGCCCTCTCCATAACCTCACTTGGACCTACTTCCTCAAAATTGTCAGTCTGAGACACTCTCTGCCAAGCCGCGGTCTCCCTAATGATCCATTGCTGCTGCCTTGTATCACAGATTTCCCACACAGCTTCTCTAACTGGCCAAAAGTTCAGTGGAAAATGGAGTGAAATAATGATAATGAGGTCCTGCTGTTAAACAGGACCCCTGCATTCACTGTATTTTCACTTTCCCTTACCCACCTATCAAACATCACTTGCTTTCCTCCATTCATCATAAATGTCTGAACTTAAAATTTGTTTCTCTTTCTCTTGAGCATATTCACACCCAAGTTTGGTACTTGTGCCTCCCAATAGTTTTTACTTTCTGTAATATGAATAGCATAGCACCTTTCTACGTGCAAGGTAGGTCTCTGTGGTTAAAATGAAGCCAGTCAGAATGCAGAGACATTATTTACTTCAGCTTCTTGATGATTTGGAAGCAACAGTCTATCTGCATGTCAATCAAAGCAAACAGGTAAAAGTGTTTATCATCAATAATCCATAAGACACGAAAATAAAATCAACAGAAGAGTATTGCATAATTGTTCACAATTAATATGAGGCGTGTGCTAGAGTAAGAGTGAGGTATATAAAATACGCAGTCTGTATACTCGCTTGCTGTTTCTCTGTACAGCTGCATATATGTTCTCACTGTGTATAGTGTGCCAGACTGGTGTCTCTGATACAACACACCTGTTGTTGAATGTATGACTCACTCAGTGTTACAGAGAAATTATTTACATTTATCAAAATCTACATCTGCGAACTTTGGAGAACCACCCTAAATTTGACATCTTGCTGGCAATTCTTGACATATTCTGCTTTCCTGAGGACAGATGTTTAGATAGGATGGAAATTCAAATTCTCAGAACTGCCATATTACAATAAAACCTGATCTTTTGTTTGAATAACAACATTTATGTAATGGCACATTTTAATGACAAGTGTAGTGCTGCAATGTCCAGTCCGTAGGATCATATATTTAAGAGGAAAATCACACCCCACAGAAGATTTGTATTGGTACAAGGTCAAAACTACATCACATCGCACAACTTTATTTGACACATCTTTGGAGTGCAAAGGCACAGTCTGAGGTGAAGTGGAGTGAGGTGTCCTTCTCCAGAAGTCTCACCTGAATCCATTCCACTGTTATCAGTCATGCTTTATACGAAACCTACGTTTTGGTTGAAAGTTGCATTGTAAAGATTCCAGAAGAAAATGTAGCTTCATTTGCCAGTATTTGACCCATAACCCCCTAAGCCTTTCCAATCCAGGTACCTGTCCAAATGCCTTGTACAAATTTTATGGTACCTGCCTCAACCACTTCATTGGGCAGCTCATTCCACACACAGTAGATAAATTGCCCTTCAAGTTTCTATTAAATATTTTCCCTCCCACCATAAACTTATGCCCTCTAGCTCTTGATACTCCAACCCTAGGAAAAAAACAGCTGAGTGCATTCATTCTATTGCTGACCCTCATTCACCACTATAAGGTTATCTCAAAGTCTCCTATGTCCTAAGAATAAAGTAAAAGGAAACCAAAAATGAACACATTGCTGCCCCACCTATGTCCTGTACAACTGCTACCCGACCTCCCAACTTTTATACTCAATGCCATGTCATAGGGGTTGGAAGCTTGCATACCTCAATGACCCAGAGGGCTATGTTGGCTGGATTCAGGGCTTTATGCTTGGCTTGTGGTAGGGTCACCCATGACAAACAGGTCAAAGGGTAGAGGCCAGACCAAGAGCGGCCCTCCGGTCCTCCAGGTTCGGGGGTACAGTTCAGGGCCAGCAACTCTGACTGGGAAAACAAAATTGTTACAGAAATAGCAATGAAGAATCCTTCTGCATCTGAGTGTGGTGCTGTTTCTGAGCCCTCACCCAGCACTTGAATGACTGACAACAGTGAAAACCGAGAGGAAGCTGCTGACGTGATGAAGGAAGCCCTGAAGACCACCAGAGATGGAGGACCTTCATTGCTGCCCCAACCATCAGTGGCGTAATGGGTGGTAAGTTAGTAAGCCCTGACTTGTGAAAGCTAGTGTGCCATAAGCCCTGCTCACTACCCTGTCCATCAGAGCACTGTCACAACATGTTGTTGGGTGAGAGCCTGTAACTCTTCAAGAGTGTGTCCATATGGCTGCATAAAAAGAGATCAATGGCAATTGTAATTGTTTGAGGTGATCTCACCTGGGATTCCCAAGTACGAGCTCCTTGACCTTGGCAATGTGATCACTGCCAGAGCAGCTGATTTGCAGCCTGATCTACTGTTAAATTGATAAGCCTTACATCGACTTCTTCAAGCAAAAAATAGCTGCCATCCATATTGATTTCTAGTTCCATGTATGCTAACAGATTGAGAACTGAGCCTTCAAAAATTTAACCTTGCTCATCCAACTGCTCAATGCATCTAGTGTAAAGGTCCAGATTTTATAGGAAATGCCAAATAATTAAAACTGCTTTCGCAAAACTATTGCAAATACAGAAATACAAAAAGCAGCATGTGACTTTTCACAAAGTGCATGAAACTCAATTCCTCCCAAATCTTCATTGCTTACACTGTTTTCATGCACTAACTCCTTTAAAAAAAGCCATCTAGGAAACTCTCACTTAGTGAATGTGCCACTTCTGCTCCTTCAGTGTAGTCAGCAGGAGATTCTTTGATCTTTTTTAAAATTTGACAATCTGCCTACCCAAACTCAACCAGATTCCTCCCACAGGAACACCATAATCTGTTGATGCTATGTCTGGGAATTCCTGCCTTAACGCTGCCACTGGTCTCTTGGAAAATTAAGATTCATTGAAAAACTGGAACAACAGTTTCTCTCAGTCAACTGTTTCAGGTGGAAGTGAGCCATTTCAACAGACTAGGGAAATAAAATTAACTTTGTTTACTAAGTTCTGGCTTTGTAAATGTTTTTTTAAACCTTTTCTTTTACAGGTTTTTCTCATGGAGGTTTACCCTTGATCACACCACCCATCCTCTCCTGCCGCCTCTCTCTGTGCTTTAGCTTCAGCTCATCCCTGTATTTTCCAAAGCATCTGGATGGTTTTATTTTGCATCTGGATTTGCCAGAGTATTCCCTATGGCTTGCATTTTCATGACATTTAAGGAGAAAGAGAAGGAATAGCATGGTACTAAGCGAGCAAAGCAGTTGTCAGAAGATATCCAGAGTGTTCAACTCCTTCCTAGCAAGCAGTTTGGCACTTCTTAAAATTCAAAGTTAGACTGGCTTCTTAAAAATGACTCCCTGGTTGGCTTGGTTATCAGCATTTTCTAAAATAAATAAACAGAAATGAACAAATACATAAGTGGATACAAATTTAGAGAATCATAAGCCTAATTATTTATGATAAAAATTACTAATTTGTACTTCACCCAAAGTAGGGACATAACCCACACATCAGTTTATATATAGGTTAGTGATTATTTATGACAGTAATTACTTTTCATCAAGCTTGAATATGAGACTTTCCAAAAGCTGTTTCAATTCAGAGTCACCGAGTCAGAGACATTTAGTACTGAAAAAGGTCCTTCAACACATTAGCTTCATGCCAGCCATCGCCTATTTACACGAACCATGCATCTTTTGTTATTAACCTGCCTCAGATACTACTAGTCACCTATACACTAGGGAAAACTTACAGCGGCCAATTTACCAATCAATCAGCATACCTTTGGGATACGGCAAAAAAACAGAACATCCAGCAGTCACAAAGAGGAATACAGCATGGTCTTTACTGCCTTTACTTTCTTTACTGTGAACATATGCATAAGAAATAGAAAAAAGTTTGTTCATTCCTTCAAGAGTTCTTGCCTGTTTAATAAGGTCATGACTGTCTCTGGCAGTTAAGTCAAAGTTCCTGTCTGAAACCCACCTTTTGTTAGATTGAATAACCTTGAATATGTTTCACAACTAAAAAGTTTTGCATAAACTTTTATGAATGAAAAAAAGAGGGTCAATGTTGTACTGGAGGAGGGTTTCATACAGTAGCTCCACATCTAATAATGTCAGTGGGAGGTCCAGACTAATTTGTGATGGAGCTTATTTTAACATCATTCCCAACACAATGCACCAGCAGTTCACCCTAGAATATGAAAATAAGGGGGCATCTGCATGATTCAGAAATAATTACTCCATTGACAGAGATAAAGGTGGCAAAATTCAAGGCTCTCAGTTTGCCAATAGTGTAACATACCAAAAACAGAGAAGTTTTCTTCCTCTTTTGCGGATATTAGGTGCCCAGAATCTCTACAGCAGCAGTCAGTGTTCACAATTGTGTTCAGAGTTTCTGAAACTTTTTTCACTAGGAACTTAGTTGAAGATGCCTGGGGACTTGGCGGGAGCTTTGTGATGGAGGCTTGTGAGTAGTTTCTGCCCCCACACAAAGTTCTGCTTCCCCACCAAGAGGTCTCAGTGGGAGCCCAGTGTAGGTGTTGGAACTTGCAGTGCTTGTGACAAAGAAAATGAGAACCAAACACAGATGTAACAATCAGGAAAGCCAGACTGAAACAATTGATGCACTGACACATTTTGCATTGTTTACACACTGAGAGAATCAGTATCAGAGAATCCATCTGCCATGAATTTAACCTACATAAGGAAAAAATACACAGCAGAAAGGCAGAGAAACCAGTACTCCATGTAATCAGCAACAATTAATGTATTCCAGTAAACTGAGTCACATTTCCACAGAACAAATTAGTTTGTTTTATATGTATGTTCAATTTGTAATCTCTTTCACCAAGCATTTTTAACTAAAACTTTTACTTCTAAATAGGGTCTTGATTATTAAAAATAACCATGAAAGAAGAGTTCACAAGGAATGCTGTAGGGTTATTATAAACATCTTCTATCAGCAGGACCACCAGCTGGTGAGAAGTTTTTATAGCTGGCCTGAAGAGTCTTCAGTTGAGTGCACCCTGTTTCCACTGGAAGGCAGACACAAGAACCTCTCAGTCATGTTACATGTTGAATGTGTATTTTTCTGCAAGCTTCCTCTCTATGAGTTCCTTAATTAAATGGCAATTAAATCACTGCTGGAGTGCTCAGCATAGAGACAGATGTCCCAGTGCACGAACATCAATACATAAAAGTCAATGCAAGAATCTTTTTGTTTGAGGAATGAGTATTAAGTAGACATAACAATTATCTTCGCCCACCATATTGGGAAAGGTGCCCAAGCCTAAAATAAACGCTTCTTTGATTAGTTGCCTCTACTACTTCTTTAAGGCACTTACTTCTAGATTGATAGATTCATTCAGAGGCTGTAGGATCACTGAAAAAGGCTGGCATTTTTCTCTATCCATTATTGCATTCTTAACAAAGTAGCTTACCCAACAAAAGTCAATAATGTAGGCCAGTCTTCAGTCACGTGTAAACTAAACAGGGCAGAGACAATGTATTTCACCTCCTAAAGGATATTAGTGATCCAGATGTTTGTTATTGCAACAATTTGGTTGTTTCATAGCCATAATTTCTGATGTTATCTAACTTCTTATTCCATATTTATTAACTGAGACTTAAACCGTGTAAGTGGAAATTTGAACGTATTTTTCTAGATCAATAGTTAAAGGCCAATGTCCTACCCAATGGAGAGCTACATAATGTACAGGAGTCTTGTTGTTCCACAAACTTCAGTGTTAGGTTGGTTGCTTTATGTGATATATAAATAATTCAGATTTATGTACAGAGTCACGAGTCTTCCCAGCATCGAAGGCATCTTCAAAATGTGATGGCTCAAAATGTGATGGCTCCATCATTAAAGACCCATCACCCTGGACATGCAGGATACATGGAGATACAGAAGGCCGAAGACACACACTTCATCTGTTAGGAACAGCGTTTTACCCTCCGCAATCATATTTTTGAATGTACAATGAACAAACCGATGAATACTAATTCACTATTTTTGCTCAATTTTGCACTATATTAATTAATTTTTAGTATATATTTTGTATTGTAATTTATAGCAATTTATGTCTTGCACTGTACTGCTGCCATAAAACAACAAATTTCACACCATATGTCAATGATATTAAATCTGATTCCGATTCTGATTCATGGTTAAGAAACAATGCAAGCACTGTTTTCTTTGTGAGGAAGTAAACTATGTAATTAAATATGATTTTGACAAATCTAACAGACTGAATAAACATCCACAGTTGGCTAAAGATAGTAGGACAGGTAGGCAAAGTGATTAAGAAGGCATATGGGATGCTTACCTATTATAAGCTGAAGCACTGAGATGAGAGCAGATTCCTTGCTGGAACCCACACAAAACACATGTTGGGCCACATCCAGATTATAGCATATACTTCATGCTACAGAAAGGATGTGACTGTATTTGAGAAGATACAGAACTACAGTGAAGGTACTGCATAAACAAAACAGTAACACTGAAGGCCGAGGGGAGATTTAACTCAGTGGTTTAAAATTGTGAGATACCTGGGCATGGAATGCCGTACATGTCAATTAAATAGGGGCATATTTTTAACATCTTGTTAGGATTATTAGAGGGTTACTGAGACAAAGATGATTTTACTCAGGTGAAGATGTTAGCCACCATCTGAAAGGGTATTGAAGGCATAAAACCTTTGGATGAACTTTACAGATTGAACCCGGGGCTAGGGAACAAAGTGGAATTTAGTCTAAATAGCCTTTGGGTTGACTGGCATGGATGTAATGGCCTAAATTTTTTTCTACTGTGTTGGACATATCTATGTTTTTTTTCTTATTGCAGTCTAAGGTTTATGTAATGTCAGTAGTTGATCAGTTGGCATGATGTTCACAGCAGTATCTTTATCATCACTATCATATTGCTGTTTCTCCTGTCTGTCCTGACTAGAGTTCTTGGGTAACTTAAAGGAAGAAAGGATAACAGTGTAGTGCCTGTAGGCTCCTCAAAGTTACTGCATACGAGAACATACACCAGATATATAGCTATCAGCAGAGCATCCTTTATTGAAAAATAAACTCAGAATTAACAGCAGTGCAACTTATAGAAATGTATCAATGGTCATGCAAGCTGCTTTTTCAGTTCTTAAGATATACCCATGCTTGACCCCTTTTCAACATAATGAACTTTATAACTACTTAAGCACAAAGTTATGCAATCAATTTACATCATAGTTATTTAAATCAAAAGATGCTTGTACATTCAATTAACAAAAATTTCATCAAAAAACCCAAATACAAAACTGAAGATGCAGAAAATGCTGGAAATAGAATACTACACCTGTGGAAGGAGAAATAGTTAATATTTCAGGTCAATAACCTTGAATCAGAATGAGGAGAAGTTAGAAATAAATCAAGTATGTTTTAATGGGAAGGGTGGAGAGAGAAAAGGAAATGTCTGGTATAGGATGGAGACCAATGGAGACTAAACACTTCAAATGATAATGCAGACAACTAAGAGAGGGTGATGAAGGCTTGCTAATCAAGACTGATCTTTCTGGATGAGATACAAGTAGAGAGAGATGGACGAGGACAGAGGAGAAAGAAAGCGAGAGATGAATAGTGATATACAGAACACTCTGCTTGCTGGGTAATAAAAAGGATTGATGGAAATATCTAGCAGATCAGGTAGTATCTTTGAAGAGAGTTACATTGCAGGTTGATTACCTTTCATTAGAAAAAAAATAATTCTGAGAAAGAAATGGAAAAGTTTGGTTATCTAACATTTTTAATTAAACGTCGAGCCTTAAAGGCAGCAACTTTGCTAGTTAGAAGATAAGGCACTATTCCTTGAGTTCGTTCTTAGTTGGAACAGAATTGGAGGCCAATGACAGAGGACAGAGTGGGAGTGAGAAGTAAGAAAAGGAGTTAACAGATTGGGCTAATGATCTTTCATTACAACTGGCAAAAGTTAGAAAAGAAACAGGATTTAAATTTCATGAAAATTAAATAAAAGTTCTCCGATAGGACAGAGTGAGAAGATAATGATGGGTGGGGGAAGGGTAGCAAATCAGAGGGGTTATTAAAGGTTAGTGAATAACATTGATTAGTGAATACACAGGAAGAGGTGAATGAAATCTGATATAGCAGGAGCAAGGTGAAATACTAAATGCTGAAATATGAGATATAAAACTGCAAGGGCTGATTATCTGACACTGTAGCATTCAAAACTGAACACTGAATTCAAAAATGTGCCAGATCAGAAGATGAAGTGTTGTTTCTTGAGCTTGCATCAAGTTTAAAAGAACCCAGGCAAGGCAGGGAGTAAGCTGGAGAATTAAAGTGACAGGCAATCAGAAACTTGGGTTTAATGGAGCTCTCCCACAGAGGTATAATCTAATATGTGTTTGTTTTCTCCAGTGTGACGAAGATCACATCATGTGCACTCGTTGAAGATCACTAAGAGCAGCATGAGAGTTTGCTGAGGGTGCACTTTCAATAGGCTTCAACAGGTACATTTAATGTCAGAGAAATGCATTCAATATACATCCTGAAACTCTTCTTCTTCGCAAACATCTGCATTAACAGAGGAGTGCACCAAAGAATGAATAACAGTTAACTGTTAGAACCTCAAAGCCCCGCCCCCAGCTCCCCCCTCCCAGGCACAAGCAGCAGCAAGACAAAGACCCCCTCCCCTACCAGCAAAAAAAGCACCGGTGCCCTCCACCGAGCACTCAAGCGTGCAGCAAATCATTAACAAAAACACCGGTTTGTAGTACCCCAAAGACTACTCATGCACCCGATAATTTAACATACCATGGGCTCTCTCTCCCTAATAAGGGAAACAGAGGCATCCCTGTTTCACAGCGAGAGTATGTGAGAATACACTTGGAGTATGGTGTATCGTTTTGGTCATCCTGTTATAGGAAAGACCTCATTAAGCTTGAAAGGTTCAAAAAGAAAGATTTACATGAATCTTCCTTGGAATCAAGGGCCAGAGAGACACTAGGGAGGACAGAACTTCATTCACTAGGAAGTTGGAGAATGAGTGATCTTATCGAGGTGTATAAATTCCTAAGGGACATAGATAGCATGAATGCAAATGGTCTTTTTCCCAGAGAAAGAGAAGCAAAAACCGAGGGCATAGGTTTAAGGTGAGAGGTGAAAGATTCAAAAGGGACCTGTGTGTAAAGAACTATCAAATAATACAATGGCATATAGATTAACTACAAATCTGGGCAGGGAAATGATAGATGGAGTTTACTCCAGGTAAGTATGAGGCCTCGTACTTTGGGAGGTCAAATGAAGGGAGAAATTTAATGATAAGTGTCTTAATAGCATTAAAGTACAGAGGGACCTTGGAGTTCAAGTCCATATTTCACTGAAAGTGGTTCTGCACGCAAGTAAAGTGATAGAGAAGGCATAGACATGCTTGTTGTCATCGGTTGGGTTGAGTGTAGAGTAACAAAACCATGGTGCAATGGTGATAAATTTTATTCAGACCACACCCTGGAGAATTATATGAAGTTCTGGTCACCACATTATAGGAAGGATGTGTTGCGTATTTAACATTACAGTAATATTTGAGTAGTATTTTAAATATACTGTTTGATTAAGCAGTCGTTTTTGCTTACAAAATTCATTTTGGGTTATACGTAAAAGTACGCGAATGGCATATGTCATTACACCACCACGTCATATGTGCACACCTCACTAAAGTAAGAACGAAGTATCCTGGTTCCCGTGTTTTTCTTTTGATTAGTTTAGGATTTACAAAACATATCAGTGGTGATGAATAAGTTATAGAACAAGCCTGAAATGATTACCTACCAGATGAAGGGCAATTAGATGTTTGAGGTTAAAAAAAAAAGCACAGCATTTCCTTTGGAAGGGAAGAAAGAGATGTTCAAGTTTAAATAAAAAATGTGCATCATGTTTTTATCTTTGTATGGAGGAAAGAAAGATAGTCTAGTAAGAAAAGGCAGAAATGGATAAAGTTCATGGGCTCATAAACAATGAGTACCAGGTGATAATAATAACAAATGTGAAAAAAGCAGAAATAGCTAGCTACATCGGAAAGATAGATGTGTTCGACTGCACAAAAGATAATTGGCTGTTGTATTCTGCATGAATTTTGATGCAAAATACTGCCTACCTTCTTACTCTGACTTCTCGTCTCTTTTTCCAGTCCTGATGAAGGGTCTTGGCCTAACACATTAACTCTTTACTCCTTTCCATAGATGCCGCCTGGCCTGCTGACTTCCTCCAGCATTTTGTGTGTGTTGCTTGGATTTGCAGCATCTGCAGATTTTCTCTTGTTTGTGATTCTACTACTACGCTGCAAGTGTCTTCTAGGGATGCCTACTCTGAAGAAATTTAAATCTTCCCTTCAATGGGAGTTCAGTGAAACCCTCTATTACTGCACCCTCTCTGTGAACTCTACTGCCCTCCAACTCAACCATGTGCTCACCCAGACCTCTCACCACAGTCATGTAGCCTTTCTGGAAACATGTTTTCACTGCCATTTTGTGCCACATGTCTTCCAGAACTTCTATCAGGCTTCTCCCACTTCTCTCTCCCTTTATCTTTTTCACCAATCAGCTTTCCAGCTCTTTACTTCACCTTTCACCCCCTCCCGGTTTCACCTATCACCTTCCTTCTCTTCTGCCACTATGTTACTCTGACCTCAGTCTTTTACTCCCCCAAGAGGCCTGATGAAGGGCCTCAGCCTGAAACGTCGACAGTTTACCCTTTTCAATAGATGCTGCCTTGCCTGCTGAGTTCCTCCGGCATCTTGTGTGTGTTGCTCAGATTTCAAGATTCTGCAGATATTCCTGTGTTTGTGGTTCCACTTCTGCACTCACCTCTGGTCGTGGTGCCCTTCCTTTCCAGTCTATCTGGGCTGACTTAAATGTCATCCTAACTCTGGGATGTGTCCCGCTGAGACCTGGTGCAGGGTCTAGACCTCATCGCCCAGACCAAAGCTGTTAACGCCCTCTCCAGATTGTCCCACTGCTTAGAGTAATCCAACCTCACACCCAGTTTAGTTGGACAGGCACCAGAACTTCTCCGCCTCGATTCCTCTATGAATTGCTCACTCCAACTCCGAAAACAGCCTCAAACAGGATGCGCCCTGCATTTGCAATGCACCAGCTCGGCTCATTCCTCGAGTCAGCTTCACCTGAACTCGTCTCTTCATTGTTTGTGTCGATAGTTTATCACAATTTACCTCATAAAAAGTGCTATCAATGATGATTTTAGTCGTATTTTTTGCCTTTTGACTACCTGTAAGCTGTCACCCAACTTCAGTAGCGCCATCTTAAACCAGTTGCCATAGATACCAAGAGCAGCACCCCTTCCTCCTAGGGTTGGCATTCATTGACTTAGCAGAGGATTAATGTGGATTTTGCTGTACCATTCATGGGCATGAATTTCTTGGCAGTTACGCATGCAGCTGTGAAGTGGCCAGAATGTTCCCAATAGCCTCCAATACAGCCTTGCACTCTACTGATGTGTTGAGAAGCATTGTCTCAAGGACTGGTGTTCCAAAACACTTAGTGAGTGACAATGAATCCAGTTTGTTAGGGAACAGTTTCAGTCTTTGCTGAAAATGAATAGAATAAGACATATTACATCTGCACTGTACCACCCAGCTACAAATGGTTTTGCAGAAATGTTTGTCCACAGTATAAAGAACCGTGCTGTGAGCGATGTCAGCAGAACACATTACATTGAATCAGAAGGTCACAAATTTCTTCCTTGCATATTACAATGCAGCACACTCCACAATCGACAACTCACCAGCTCTGCTGTTCCTGGGTCGTCCAATCTCAGAAGGAGTGTGCAGGTCAAACAGCTGAGACAAATTGAAGGCTCCTCAAACAAGGAGGTGCAATACTTCACTCCTGTACGAGCAGTCCTGGCGAGGGACGACAGAGATAATCAAAATTCGGCTCTTGGAAAGATTAATGACAGGACTGGACCACTCTACTACGCACTGGAGATTACGTCTGATGTCATCTGGAGACAACACATTGATCAGTTGAGGAAAACAGAGTCAATTGTTAGAAAATAAATGGTCCAGAGCTGTCAAAACCACTTCCCACATTCCCATTCAACTCCTACAGCCACCTTGAAGGTCACCCCAGAGCCCAAGATTGTTTCACAGTCAGAAGTCTCTTTACCAAGCAGATTGATCCCTCTTGTCAGGAAATGTGTAAGATTATGAGAACACTCAGTCCTCTTTTATTGTCATTTAGAAATGCTTTACATGCATTAAGAAATGAAACAATGTTTCTCCAGAGTGATATCACAGAAAACAAGATAGACCAAAGACTAACACTGACAGAACCACATAATTATAACATATAGTTATGAGGCCCCAGCGGCCTCAATGACTACAGACCGGTGGCATTGACCTCCCACGTCATGAAGACCCTGGAGAGACTTGTTCTGGAGCTGCTCCGGCCTATGGTCAGACCACACTTAGATCCCCTCCAGTTCGCCTACCAGCCCCGACTAGGAGTTGAGGATGCCATCGTCTACCTGCTGAACCGTGTCTACACCCACCTGGACAAGCCAGCAAGCACTGTGAGGGTCATGTTTTTTGACTTCTCCAGTGCGTTCAACACCATCCGCCCTGCTCTGCTGGTGGAGAAGCTGACAGCGATGCAGGTCGATGCTTCCCTGGTATCATGGATTCTTGATTACCTGACTGGCAGACCACAGTACGTGTGCTTGCAACACTGTGTGTCCGACAGAGTGATCAGCAGCACTGGGGCTCCACAGGGGACTGTCTTGTCTCCCTTTCTCTTCACCATTTACACCTCGGACTTCAACTACTGCACAGAGTCTTGTCATCTTCAGAAGTTTTCGGATGACTCTGCCATAGTTGGATGCATCAGCAAGGGAGATGAGGTTGAGTACAGGACTACGGTAGGAAACTTTGTCACATGGTGTGAGCAAAATTATCTGCAGCTTAACATGAAAAAGACTAAGGAGCTGGTGGTAGACCTGAGGAGAGCTAAGGTACCAGTGACCCCTGTTTCCATCCAGGGGGTCAGTGTGGACATGGTGGAGGATTACAAATACCTGGGGATACAAATTGACAATAAACTGGACTGGACTAAGAACACTGAGGCTGTCTACAAGAAGGGTCAGAGCCGTCTCTATTTCCTGAGGAGACTGAGGTCCTTTAACATCTGCCGGACGATGCTGAGGATGTTCGACGAGTCTGTGGTGGCCAGTGCTATCAGGTTTGCTGTTGTGTGCTGGGGCAGCAGGCTGAGGGTAGCAGACACCAACAGAATCAACAAACTCATTCGTAAGGCCAGTGACGTTGTGGGGATGGAACTGGACTCTCTGACGGTGCTGTCTGAAAAGAGGATGCTGTCCAAGTTGCATGCCATCTTGGTCAATGTCTCCCATCCACTACACAATGTACTGGTTGGGCACAGGAGTACATTCAACCAGAGACTCATTCCTCCGAGATGCAACACAGAGCGTCATAGGAAGTCATTCCTGCCTGTGGCCATCAAACTTTACAATTCCTCCCTTGAAGGGTCAGACATCCTGAGCCGATAGGCTGGTCCTGGACTTATTTCATAATTTATTGGCATAATTTACATATTACTATTTAACCATTTATTACTATTTTTCTATTACTATTCTATTACTAGTTATTATTTCTATGACTATTACTATTTACTATTAGTAGTATTACTATCACTATTTCTATTACTATTTATTATTTATGGTGCAACTGTAATGAAAACCAATCTCCCCCCAGATCAATAAAGTATGACTATGACTTGTTATAGCAGTGCAAAGCAATATCATAATTTGATAAAGAACAGACCATAGGCACAGTAAAATAAAAAGTCTCAACGTCCCGAGTCAATCGACTCCCAAGTACCCGATAGCAGGCGGCAAAAGGGAGAAACTCCCTGCCATAAACCCCCTGCCATAAACCTCCAGGCACCGTCAACTTGCCAATGCCTTGGAAGCAGCCAACCCCAGCCAACCCTGACTCCATCCATCCAAAAACTCCAAGCTTCCAAGCAACCTCTCCGATACAATCTCCCGAGCGCCATCCTCTGCCAAGCGCCTTCGACCTCTCCCCGGCTGCTGAAACACGCAAAGCCGAGGATTTCAGAGTCTTCAGCTCTGGAGATTCCGGTTACCACACAGTAGCAGCGGCAGCAAAACAGGCATTTCAGAAGTTTTCCAGATGTTCCGCTCTGCTCTCACGTCTGTCTCCATCAAATCAGGATTGTGCGCGGTCAGCTACTTGACAGATAACAGATATTCATCACCGAAGAGGCTGCGCGCGCTGTCGTCGCGCCGCCATCTTCTCCCCCCTCGCACAAGAGAAAGAAATCCTTCACAGCAATTAAAATTTTTCGCTTGAATAGGACAATTTAAACTTTACTATGCTGTGAATGTTTATATGCATTCTATATTGAGTTAGAATTTAGAGCTAAGCAGGGCGGAGATGGCCAATGTTATATTCTGTAACTCCAATACCAATCAAAAGACAAACACGGAAGCCATGACATGCCTGTGAACTTTGTTTTTATGAGGCGCGCACATATGACATAGTGGCATAATGACATATGCCAATAATGTACTTTACACAAACCTGGTATGAATTATGTAAACAACAAATAATGCTTAATCAAACAATATATTTACAATATTACTCAACTATTTCCGAAATATTAAATGTACTACAGGATGTGGAGAGTGAAAAGGTGCAGAAGAGTTTTACATGCATGCTGCCTGGATTAGGGCTATAAGAAAAGGTTGACAAACTTTGGTTGTTCTCCCTGGAGAACCAATGGCTGAGGAGAGACCTGATGGAGGCTTATGAAGTTATGAGAAGCATAGATAGGGTAGACAAACAGAACCTTTTCCCCAGGATAGGAATGTCAAACACCAGAGGACATTCTTTTAATGTTAGAGAGGGGGTGGGGGGTTAAGGGCAATGTGAGGAGCATTTTCTTTTATTTTTGTGATGTAAAGAGTGGTAGGTGTCCTGAATTAGCCTGAACTAGTAGTAGAGGAAGCAGGCATTTTTTTTGGAGTTAAAGAGGCTTTTAGATAAACACATGAATATGAAGGAAATAGAGGGATTTGGATGATACACTGAACATTTAGTAAAAATTGTCATCAATATAATCACAACATTTGGGCCAAATAGCCTGTTCAGTGCTGTACGACTCTATGTTCAATGACAACATTTAAAAGACATTTGGACTTGTGTATGGATGGGAAAGGCTTAGAATAGTAAGGGACAAGCATAAATGGCTGGCATGGATGAATTGGGCCAAAGGGCCTGTTTTTGCACTGTGTTAGCCAAAGAATCAAATCAAGTTCAAGTTTAATTGTCATTTATCCATACACAGGTATACGGCTTAATGAAACAGAGTCCCTCCAGGGCCAAGCTGCAAAACACAGTACACACAGTCCACATAGTACATGTAGTTACGATAGCACATATAGTCACAAGTAAATAATAATAGTCACAAGTCCCTGGCTGACATAGCCTGAAGATCACTGATGCATGGATTGTTGTCCTGGAGCCATGTTTCTGCAAGAAAAGTATGCAGCAGCTCTTCAACTCACACCGATTCAGCAGATGAGGACAAATCAGCTTGTCTCATGTTTATCTGCAACAGGCAATCTAGCTCGTCTTCCAGGGAGCGAACACTGGAGAGCAGCACCGATGGGAGGGGCCAGCACCCTACTCAGTGTGGATTCAAGCATGCCCTCCATGCCTCTGTTCTGTCCCACACTGCCTCTGGCAACAACTCCTCCCCTAAGTGGCTTGAACAGGTAACATCATGACATGGGGGCCTGGTCCGTGTAACAACCAAAGCTACACAGCTCCCCCGCCATCGGTCTCATCAATGATCCCGACTTGCAGTATTTTATATTACTGATGTCCAACAAGTCTTTCAATCACAAGAAAAGCATTTAATTCACACATTTGCACCATTTGTTGGACTGGAGTGGCTGTTGTGACCAAGTGTGCCACCACTTTACTAGAAGTAAATCACTGATCTGTCTGAAAGGAATGTTTGAGTCTTTGGATGATTGAAAGGAGAGAGGTAAAAGAGTAACTATTGTGTCTAGTCTTTGGATGTTGCACAGGAAGGTAGTATGTTGGCCAAGGCTGAATATTTGGCAGTGTGTTCAAGCTACAAGATATGGATGTGAGGACTGCAGCCAAGCTACTTGTGGGGTATGGTGACTGAAATAAGTGAATATTTGTGATGTGATAGAAATACATGCTGAATGCTGGGACAAGTTATGAGGATTGTTCATTAAGTTTTACCACCCATTTGAGATCATTAGAATTTTATCCCCATTATATACAAATCTTTGGGCCTAAACTTCTGATAATTATCGGCCTTCATTATGGTTTAAAGTTGACTGCACAGATTGATTGGGTGGCAAAGGTGGCACATGGCATGGTTGATTTATTAGTTGAGGCATTGAGTTCAAGAGATGGAAAGTTATGTTACAAATTTATAAAAGCTTAGTTAGGCTGCATCTGGTGTATTGTATTCAATCTTGGACACCCTATTACAGGAAGAATGTCGAGTTTGTAGAGAGGTGCAGAAGTGATTTACCAAGATGTTGCCTGGACTAGAGAGCATGTGCTATGAGGAGAGGTTGGGCAGGGTTGAGTAATTTCAGCTGGAGTGGCGGAGATTGGGGGTTGACCTAACTGACATTTATCAGATTATGAGAGCCATAGGTGGCCAGCATCTTTTCTCCCAGGGCCAAAATATTTTATACCAGAGGTCATGCATGTAAGGAGGCAAGTTCTAATGAAATGTGTAGGGAAAGCTTTTGACACAGAGAATAGTGGGTTTTTAGAATGCATTTCCAGGTGTGGGGGCAAATATGATAGAGATCATAGAAGCAAAACCAAAAACCAATTGCCACAAGCCTGCGACAACTATGGAGTTGTTACACTTGCATGACATGCCCTCAGATCCAATGAAATGATTGTCCTAAAGAGTCAAATCCTTCATTAGCAATTAGCAAATGCACAACCCAGATACAAAGCAGATAGAGAACAGATAAATGGCAGGACAGGACAACAGCAACTGATGAAAACTCTTCACAATCTTTGACCACCTGTTAAATTGTGCATTCAAGGAACAGTATGGCTGCTTGTAGCAATTATTATAATTAGCCAACAGCACATCCGTGCATCACTAAACAGGCATGACTTAATCATGGATATTAACATCTGGACCCATTTTCAGAGGCTGTATCATAGCCTCTAATTAGCTCACTGAAAACTGAGGCATTAACCTATTTTGAATCCATTAAATATTAATTGAACAGCATTTCCCTGAACATTTGACTTCTGTAAATCCATCTATCCATCCTGGACCACATTTTAACCTAGTCTAATTATGTTTGTTTGTTTTGGTTTTGAAGGTGACATCTCATACAACCACTGTTTATCATGACTTAGAACTGTTAAAAGCCTGAACTATTCTAATCTATCCCACTGAAGAATGAAGACAGCAACTTCCTCAGGGATTAACTTTGCTTGTGGAAACTAGCCATACACTGAGAGTGTATTGGAACAGTCTCAAAGTGTAACACATGGATGGAGTGTCCATTGGGACTTATCTCCATTCTTTTGATTTTTATTCATCGCTACTTTTTCACCAATGTTCATTGAGGCACGCTTGCCAGACAAGGTGCATTTAACATTAGATGTTCTGTTGCACCTGTGAGGTTAAAATGTCAAGATCCTTCATCACTGACAACCACCTCACCATCCTTGACATGACAGCAACAATTTTTCATCAAGAGAAACAAGGAATGAGCCACTTTTTATTTACATTATACAAATAAATGATGGTCAGGGGATGAATTACAGATGTGCATGAAGTCCTGTATTGGCTCAGCTGAAAATCACTCAGGATCTCGTAAACATCTGTAATTCACCACAGACCATCTGTTATTCTTTATACATTAAATACAGGCTATTTGATGATAAACCTCTTCAAAACTGAAATGCCTGCAGGGCTTGGCAAGACACTCAGAACAGTTATCTTTAAGTTTCAGCAGTATTCAATAAACTGATAATTACCTGGACACAGAACACAAAAAATCAAATTGCATTGAAGAATTGCATGTTCAAAAAATGTTGTAGAAATGTAAACATTGTATATCTAATACATACTAACATTAAATGATGTGGAAGGATGTTAAAATAACCGATACATTGTCTTTAGGAACGCCAAATGGTAAATATGAAGTGCCCCTTTCACAGGTATAAGATAGAAATCCATGCTCTCTCCTTTGCACTGAAAACCCACTCACGTTTCCTGTTTCCAGAGTTGTAGAGTGTTGCATTGCTTCTGCTAGTTTGGCTAAAAGATTCTTGATATGAGCACTTACTACATGAGTAATGGCAGTCTGACTAGTCAGCTGCCTCTCGCAGCTGAGCTCAATTTGGTTCACACATGCACATTTCAGTATGATCAGAAAGTTAAACAGAATAGCCACATAAATACAATGCTAGAGGCTGGATATCTTGCAGCGAATTAATCACATAACTCTTCCATTCTTTTCCACTATCAACGAGTCTAGAGTTAGGAATGTAATAGTAAAAACTCCATTCGACATCAACAGCATTCACAAAACATGACGCACAACAGAATATGTTTCACTGGTACCCAATTTACCACTCACATATTCACTCCCTGGACCCTTGGAGTAATGTGAATAGGTTAAGTACCACTCACAAAATGCATTCAGCGACTGCTTAATTAGGCACTTCCTGTCCCTAATAAAGTGGCCACTGGGTGTATGTTCATGGTCTTCAGCTACTGAAGGCTATGCACTTTAAGATTCGACATGCTGTACATTCAGAGATAATCATCTGCACACCACTGTTGTAACACATGGCTATATGTGTTTCTATTACCTTCCTGTCAGCTTGAACCAGTCTAGTCACTATCAGCTGACCTCACTCATTAATAATGCATTTCCAACCACAAAACTGCCACTCAGTGGATGTTCTGTGTTCTTTGCACCATTCCCTGTAAACTGTACAGAGTGTTGTGAGTGAAAATCTCAGGAAATCAGCAGTTTTAGAGATACTCAAACCACCCTATCTGGCACCAACAATAATTCCACTGTCAAGGTCACTTAGATCACATTACTTCCCCATTCTGATGTTTGGTCTGAACAACACTGAACCACCTGACCATGGCTGCCTGTTTTTATGTATTGAGTTGCTGGCGATGACATAACTATTGTTGGCAGAATTTCAGATGGTGTCAAAAAAGTGAGATAGATCACCTGGTTGAATGGTGTTGCAACAACAACCTTGGACCCAATGTCAGTAAGACCAAGGAATTGATTGTGGACTGCAGGAAGGAGAAGTTGAGAGAACACACACCAGTCCTCATCTGGGGGTTTGGCAGTGGAAAGCATGCGCAGTTTCTAACTCCTGGGTATTAATATTTCTGGAGATCTATCCTGGGCCCAATATATTGACGCAATTACAAAAAAGGCACAAAGCAGTTTTTCCATGATTTTGATCCAGTGACAATGAAGGAACGGCGTTATGTTTCCAAGTCAGGATGGTGAGTGACTTAGAGGATGATTTCCAAGTGGTGGTGTTCTCAGGTATCTGCTGTTCTCAACCTTCTGGATGGTAGTGGTCGTGGGCCTGGAAGGCACTGCATTAGAAATTTTGGTGTGTTGTTGCAGTGCATCTTGTAGATAGTACACACTGCTACAAATGTTTGTCGATGCTGGAGCGTTTGGATGCTTGTGGAAGGGGTACCAATCAAGTGGGCTGCCTTGTACTGGATGGTGTCAAGCTTCCTTAAGTGCTGATGGAGCTGCATTCATTCAGGAGAGTGGCGAGTATTCCATTACACTCCTGACCTGAGCCTTGTAGATGGTGGACAGGCTTTGGGGAGTCAGGAGGTGAGTTAAACACTGCAGGATTCCTAGCCTTTGACCTGCTCTGATAGCTACGTTGTATATATGGCTAGACAAGTTCAATTTCCTGTCGATGGTCTTGTCAGCTACAATTCATTAAGAGTTTGAGATGACAGCATGTCACCAAAAGCTCCAGCGAATTTCTACAGATATATGGTGGACTGAATTCTAACTGGTTGCATCACTGTCTGGTATGGGGCAGCCACCGCACGGGATCGGAAAAAAATGCAGAAAGTTGTAAACTCAGTCAGCTCGATCATGGGCACAAGCCTCCCCAGCACTGAGCATATCTTCAAAAGACAATGCCTCAATAAGGCAGCATCCATCATTAAGGACCACCATCACAAGGACATCTCATGGATTTCATCAAGGAGGTGGTACAGGAGCCTGAAGACACACACTCAGTGTTTCAGGTACAGCTTTTTCCCCTCTGCCATCAGATTTCTGAATGGACAATGAACTTATATACACTACTTCACTTTGTTTTCCCTTTTTTGCTCTCTCTTTTTGCACTATTTATTTTTATTGCAATACATTGTAATTTATACTTTTTAATTACTATGTATTACTGCCACAAAACAGAAAGTTTCATGACATATGCCAGTGATGTTAAACCTGATTCTGACATGATTGGCTCAATCATTAATGAACTGAGGTACAGGTGTAAAAACATTCAAAAGGGTTCAAAGGTTCATTTATAATCAAAACAGAACTCGTATACAACTCTGAAATTAGTCTTCTCCAGATAGCAATGAAACAAAGAAAGAACATTAAAGTAATTTTGAGAGAAACATCAAACCCACAGTCCCTTGCACAAAAGAGATCAGCATCTCAATAATCAACCCCCAAAACCACCTCCCTTTGCACAAAACAGAACAAGAACATTGACCCCTAAACAACCCCTCCCCTTACAAAAAACTAAGAGAACACAACAGAACTTCAATACCCCAAACCCCTCCACTCGCGAAACAAAATGGAAAAGGAACAAGCGATTAAAAGCACAGTATATAAAAACCCATTCGTCTGAAAAAGTCCATGTCCATAAACACAATACTCCAATCGATAAACACAGAAGCATGATACCATCCTCCAAAATCATTGATATTTATCGAAAGGAAGGGACACTACACGAGGCAGAGAGGTCTACCGGCCTGCCAAAGTGAACCACACAGTAATAAGCCATTCACAAACTCCTTCTCGGCAGTAATCAAAAGGAAGGCAGTCAGCACTGAACTCTTGCTCACTTTCTGCTTTTGCCTCAATGTCTCAATCTTCTGTGACACTTTAATCAAACTTTACTGCAGCTTGTCAAGGCTTCAGTGAGAACACTTCATAAACAAGTGGCCTCTGCCATCCAGAAGGACAATAGTAGAAGAGATGTTGGAAATCCACCAAATGCTAGTTCTTTTTAAAGTCACTTAGTACCATGCCATTACTTCAGTGATACCATGTTAAAATCTGAACTTCTCCACCTAACACCAAGTTGAGTTGAAGTATCTTCATTCAGTGCCCTGTCATGATGCATTCAACCATCAGGTCCATGCCAGATCCCAAGAGAGCAATTCCACCAGTTCCATTTCCCTTTAACATACACAAAAGGCAGGAGGAGCTCAGCATCTATGGAAAAGTGTGTTATCAACATTTCAGGCCAAGCCCCTCCATCAGGACCAGAGGGAGAAAAAGAGATAAGAAGTAGGAGTTAGAGGTGGGTGGGGGGAGGGAAGTAAGAAACACAAGGTGATAGGTGAAACCGGGAGGTGGGGTGTGGGGTGAAGTAAAGAGCTGAGAAGTTGATTGGTGAAGGAGATACAAGGCTGGAGAAGGAAGAATCTGACAGGAGAGGGCAGAAGGCCATGGAAGAAAGGAAAGGGGGAAGCACCAGAGGAATGTGATGGGCAAGTAGGGAGATAAGATGAGAGAGGGAAAAGGGAATGGGGAATGGTGGAGGGGTGGTGGCAATTACCAGAACCTCTAGAAATCGATGTTCATGCCATCAGGTTGGAGGCTACCCAGACAGAATATAAGGTGTTGCTCCTCCAACCTGAGAGTGGCCTCATCGTGACAGTAGAGGAGGCAATGGACAGATATATCGGAATGCGGATGGGAAGTGGAATTAAAATGGGTGGCCACTGAGAGATCCCGCTTTTTCTGGTAGATGGAGCGTGGGTGCTCAGCGAGGTGGTCTCCCAACCTACATCAGGTCTCACTAATATACAGGAGAACACACTGAGAGCACCAGATACAGAAGATGACTGCAACAGACTCACAAGTGAAGTGTCACCTCACCTGGAAAGACTGTTTGGGGCCCTGAATGATAGTGAGGAAGGAGGTGTAGGGACAGGTGTAGCACTTGTTCTGTTTACAAGGATAAGTGCCAGAAGGGAGATCAGTGGGGAGGGACAATTAGACGAGTGAGTTGTGTAGGGAGCAATCCCTGAGGAAAGCAGAAAGTGGGGGAGGAAAAGATGTGCTTGTTGGTGGGATCTGGTTAGAGATGGTGGGAAGACTCCACATCTAACGCTGACTCCTCATCCTTTTTTCTCCAGTCCTGATGAAGTGTCTCGGCTGAAACATTGACTGCACTCTTTTCCATAGATGCTGCATGGGCTGTTGAGTTCCTTCAGCATTTTGTGTGTGATGCTTGGACTTCCAGCATCTGCAGATTTTCTCTTGTTCCCCTCTTCCTTTAACTTCTTGTGTTTCACATGCCTATCAAAGATCTATTGATTCATTTGCTTCTTGCCTACAGCAGGCAACCTACCAGCACAGCTTTGGAATATGGGAGGAAACAACACTAACAGGGAGAACACTCGGAGTGAGGACTGAACTCAGACTCTTTGACTTGTGTCTCAGTTGCACTAACTGCTGCACCACTATGACAGTACAAAGGGCAAAGAGACAGAGCAGCTACACTTGTGATTCATAAGGTAGAGCAAGTGAATTTTGACAAATTATACCCAGCTTAAGGAAATCCATTGCTGTTTTTCTATTAACCAGCGGAGTAATTATGAAGCATTAGGAATATCCAGGGTGGAGTAGATCTTGAGAAGAACAGCTAGTTTAAACACTTTTAATTTGCTCTTGTACTGCCTACCTCCCTCAATCCTGATTTCTCAGTCTTTTTATCTTACTATTGATTTGAAGAACTTTATGGTTTCATAGTCTTAATGTCTTTTCATCCTTTCCCAGTTGATTGCATTATTTTCTTTATTTCCTTTCCTTGTTTATATTTCACTCATCTGTTGCAGTTCTTTTGTGCTCAGGAATGTAGCAACAGGAGTACACTTGAGCTAGCATAAAAAGTTTCAAATTTTGTAAAGTAGAAGTTAAACAATCAAATCTAGTCAACCATCAGGTTCAAATGACAGAGAATGCGTGGGCTATCTTCAGCTCTATTCCTCTAATTTTCTTTTTACTTATAACTGTGTTTGGTTTTACATTTGTTTTTCAAATCCTTTTTACATTTTTATATTTTCAACCAAGTTTGATAATGGCATCTTTTTTTCATTTCTGTTCTTTTGTCTCATCTACTGAATTGCTAGTTTTCATCTGTTTTACATTGTTTTCAGCTAACTTTTTCTATTCCCCTTTTGGCAGATGAAAATAAAAAGAATAGTTTCAAATAGTATCTGCCACAAGGAATGTGTATGAACACAGAGCCCGTAAAGGGACACAACCTTCTCCAGAACTGTGGATGATGCGAAAGATACTTGTGAACAGCAACAGCATCGAAGCAGGCCGTCAGAGCTGTGATTGCATCTGCTTTGTGCTTCTTCATTGTTTAAACAATAAAACCACAGTGGAGCTTTGCAGCTGCCGATCCAGTTATTAAGGAACTAGATTAAGCAAAGTTCTTTCATAGAGGCTAATTCATAATAGACTGCATTGGCAAAGCTATAACTATACTGGCACTAGGCCTATCTTTAACATTGTTTAGATCGGTTCGCATTGCAGGAAGCCTACCTTTCTAGTTCTACTGATTGAAAAAAGCTGGCTATTCTGTCAGCTCTACTTGATCAGTAGAGAATACCATAGCAGGAGGGCAGTATTCTACACTCCATGCATATATTTAAACATGCATATCCGGGTTATAACTGTCCTGCATAATCGTACATTCCTTGCCCTCACAGCCACATAAACTATGCCAATATTGCATGGCACTGCCAAAGTATTGAATTGTGCACTGAGATATACCAAGACTTCCAACTATTGAAAATATTTAAATGGATGTATGTACTATTCAATAAGTCTTACTTGTCTACAGTAGGTAGCTGTATATTGAGAATGGAATTGAGAGGAATTTGAAATTCATGTGTCATCTCTAGTGTTGTGTATTTGAACCTAGTTACGTAAACATATCAAAAGACAAAGTAACATCATATGCAATGCAGGTTCTTGCTTTTAGAGTTAGAATAATTATCCTTTAGCTTTAGAATAAAGCTCCCCAGAAAATGATATACAAGTGGGTCTAAAGCATTACTGCTCCCTAAGAGCAGGTGTACAAGTTTGTTAGTGTGGGCGTTGACCAGTCAGCAGGGTCTTCATCAAAGGGAAATGGTGCTGGGTTGCTTGAGAAGAGTGATCTTTCTTAAAGCCACACCTAGTGATTTAGAAATTAAAGTAAGGAAAACAGGGCATGCAGTCACATAGTGGAACAAGCTGACAGTAAAACTGCAAGCACACAGGACACCTGAATGCCGTGACTCCATTTTAGATCAAATAGAAAGTATTAGCAAGATTCATAAGCAATATAGAGATGTTTAACAAGACAAATTAATCATTCACATAATATATGGAGAGGACAGAGAAGTTTCACATAGCCAATAAAATTCCTGAGGTGGAAGACAATGCTGAAAATGTGCAGGTGTTGAATAATATATTACGTGACTGTACTGTAAGCTATATTCCTTGAGGAAATCAGCTTTGACGTGTATCACACACTCACTAAATTAGTAGTTCTGCAGAAGGCTACAGGTACCTCCTTTGCTTAAGAGGTTGGAGGGATATTTCAACCTGCAGATGTTTGAGATAATGGAGAACTATAAATTTAGCAGCTGCACTCAAAAGCTGAGAGAAACCTTAGGTGGCTATGTTATTTCAATCAAAGATCTATGAAAATATTCTGATCCTGCCCTCAGACAAATTTATGTGTGACAAAATTGACATTTAAAACAGTGAAATGCAAAAAGTTGTATCTTTAATTGTAGTATTGTGATGTCCATAGAGATGGAGGCCAGGAGCACAGGGAATTCTAACCATTGAGAGCCACCAATATAATGGAATCCAAGGAACAAAAGGCAACCTCTGAAATTTCAGTTTGAAAGTGAGGATAATGTTACTTGAAGACCATTGCCACAAGTTACCATGGTAGCTAGTTCAGTAGTCATTGCCTATTCCTTAAAAGAGTCTAAGTGCTGCTCTGGTCCTTGGTTTGAGATTCTAAACTGGAAAAAGGACAAATTTGAAGAAATGAGAAAGGATCTAAAAAGCGTGGATTGGGATAGGTTGTTCTCTGGCAAGGATGTGATTGGTAAGTGTGAGGACTTCAAAGAAAAAAATTTGAGAGTGCAGAGTTTGTATGTTCCTGTCAGGATTAAAGGCAAAGTGAATAAGAATAAGGAACCTTGGTTCTCAAGGGATATTGGAACTCTGATAAAGAAGAAGAGAGAGATGTATGACATGTATAGGAAACAGGGAGCAAATAAGGTGCCTGAGGAGTATAAAAAGTGCAAAAAATACTTAAGAAAGAAATCATCAGGGCTAAAAGATGGCATGAGGTTGCTTTGGCAGTCAAGGTGAACGATAATCCAAAGAGCTTCTACAGGTATATTAAGAGCAAAAGGATAGTAAGGGATAAAATTGGTCCTCTTGAACATCAGAGTGGTCGGCTATGTACGGAAACAAAAGAAATAGGGAAGATCTTAAATGGGTTTTTTGCATCTGTGTTTACTAAGGAAACTGGCATGGAGTCTTTGGAAATAAGGCAAACAAGTAGTGAGGTCATGGAGCCTATACAGATTGAAGAGGAGGAGGTGCTTGCTATCTTGAGGCAAATCAGAGTAGATAAATCCCCAGGACCTGACAGGGTATTCCCTCAGACCTTGAAGGAGACTAGTGTTGAAATTGCAGGGGCCCTGGCAGGTATATTTAAAATGTTGGTATCTACAGGTGTGGTGCCGGAGGATTGGAGGATAGCTCATGTTGTTCCATTGTTTAAAAAAGGCTCTATAAGTAATCCAGGAAATTATAAACCGGTAAATTTGACATCGGTAGTAGGTAAATTATTGAAAGGAGTACTAAGAGATTGGATCTACAAGTATTTGGATAGACAGGGACTTATTAGGGAGAGTCAACATGTCTTTGTGCGGGGTAGGTCATGTTTGACCAATCTATTGGAGTTTTTCGAGGAGGTTACCAGGAAAGTGGATGAAGGGAAGGCAGTGGATGTTGTCTGCATGGACTTCAGTAAGGCCTTTGACAAGGTCCCTCATGGGAGGTTAGTTAGGAATATTCATTCGCTAGGTATACATGGAGAGGTAGTCAATTGGATTAGACATTGGTTCAATGGAAGAAGCCAGAGAGTGGTAGTGGAGGATTGCTTCTCTGAGTGGAGGCCTGTGACTAGTGGTGTGCCACAGGGATCAGTGCTGGGTCCATTGTTATTTGTCATCTATATCATTGATCTGGATGATAATGTGGTAAATTGGATCAGCAAGTTTGCTGATGATACAAAGATTGGAGGTGTAGTAGACAGCGAGGAAGGTTTTCAGAGCCTGCAGAGGGACTTGGACCAGCTGGAAAAATGGGCTGAAAAATGGCAGATGGAGTTTAATACTGACAAGTGTGAGGTATTGCACGTTGGAAGGACAAACCAACGTAGAACATACAGGGTTAATGGTAAGGCACTGAGGAGTGCAGTGGAACAGAGGGATCTGGGAATACAGATACAAAATTCACTAAAAGTGATGTCATAGGTAGATAGGGTCGTAAAGAGAGCTTTTGGTACATTGGCCTTTATTAATCAAAGTATTGAGTATAAGAGTTGGAATGTTATGATGTGGTTGTACAAGGCATTGGTGTAGCCACATTTGGAGTATTGTGTGCAGTTTTGGTCACCAAATTACAGGAAGGATATTAATAAGGTTGAAAGAGTGCAGAGAAGGTTTACAAGGATGTTGCTGGGACTTGAGAAACTGAGTTACAGAGAAAGGTTGAATAGGTTAGGACTTTATTCCCTGGAGCGTAGAAGAATGAGGAGAGATTTGATAGAGGTATATAAAATTATGATGGGTATAGATAGAGTGAATGCAAGCAGGCTTTTTCCACTGAGGCAAGGGGAGAAAAAAACCAGAGGACATGGGTTAAGGGTGAGGGGGGAAAAGTTTAAAGGGAACATTGGGGGGGGGGGCTTCTTCACACAGAGAGTGGTGGGAGTATGGAATGAGCTGCCAGATGAAGTGGTAAATGTGGGCTCACTTTTAACATTTAAGAAGAACTTGGACAGGTACATGGATGGGAGTTGTATGGAGGGATATGGTCCAGGTGCAGGTCAGTGGGACTAGGCAGAAAACTGGTTCAGCACAGCCAGGAAGGGCCAAAAGGCCTGTTTCTGTGCTGTAATGTTCTATGGTCCTATGGTTCCATGTCATAAAAAAAGGACATATCAAAAGCTTGTGAAATAAAAATCTGGATTATTTAGTACAAACACACAAAGCTTCACAGCCATTCTATACTTGGAAGTCTGGCTTATCGACCCGCCAAACGTGTTTAAAATGGAGATATTGAGTCATTATTCCAAGTGTTCTAAGGAAAAGGATTACACGCAAGCTACATGCCAAGCACATTGGAGCTGCCAATAAGAAAATGACTGCCAAAGGTTTTGTGCATTGGCTGAACATTGATGACTAGCTGAAGGAAGCTTTGTCTATGTGTACAGTTTACCAGCATTGCAGAGGAATACCACCCAAGGAAACATTATGATTATGCAAATTGCTGATAAAACTATTCTACTCAGTCCACAATTGCTTTTGTTTAAAGAAGACTTTTGTTCTTCTGTTAAGCAATCAATTCATTGCCATGCACTCAAAACGGATGGGCTCAGACTAGAGGGAACGTGAAGGAACATACCTCTAAATAGAAATGATGATTAATCCATTCCTGATGTCAATGCAGAGTTAACTGTTCTTTAACATCACAGAACAGTAATGACTCAAGTCAAGGGACTGAAAGTTCCTTGCTAAAATGCTAAGTATAATGGCAGAGACAAATTCACAATTGAGAATGACAAATCAGAGGAGATTAAAGTCCAGAGTATACTTATTATCAAAGTATGTATATATTATACAAACTTGAGATTTGTCGCTTTACAGTTTGCCACAAAACAAAAAACCCAGAAGAACCCACTAAAAAGAACACCCCAATGTGCAGCGAGAGAGAAAAAAAACAAATCGTGCAAACAATACAAGTCAGTAAATAGCATTTAGAACGAAAGTGAGTCCACAACCACGAAGCCCTGAGCAGCCGAAGCAGGCCCACAGCCTCAGCCTCAGTTCATCACATAACAGAGTAAATGTTGTGGAGCCTGCAGCTGCCTCAGTGTAGTAAAGAGTGGAGTAAACAGCGCAGAGCAGTGAGCAGAACCAGCCGGACTGTTGCCTCTTGTCCTGACACCCTGATCTTTTCAATCTATCTGACCTGGTGTTTAAATCATCAAAACATCAGGTCCTTCCACGAACTAGGGCCCAGACCCTGTCACATCGAAATCCTCCAGGCCTGGACCCCACTACCACGTTTCGGCCTGAATCCGACCTTTTATAATAACCCCGGCACTTAGATAGATCCGATCTCACTCTCAGTTTAGATGGAAAGGCTCCGAATCTATCTCTCCTCCCTTTTTCTGACTTTTTTCCATTCAGCACAGTCCAACTCCATCTTGAAAATGCCTTGACCTCACCAACCCCCCTCCGACTCCATCTTCCACCCACACACTTGGACCCTCAACTCAGCCTCTCCTTCACTTGCCATTTCCTTGTTTGCAGTGATCATTTACCGTAATTGTTTTTAATGTTTTTTTTTACAGAGGAAGTGTTATTGATAAAGTATTTATTGTATATCTTGCTTTGGGAACCGCCAGTAAGTTGCAACCTGCCTTCTGTGGTGCCATCTTAAACAACAGACTACATCTGTTGTATAATTTTAAAATGCATGCAGACTCATTTTCTTCAAAAGATAATGCATTTGGATGTACTTATCTCAATGAGTGAAGTACAAATGTAATGTAAACACAATATACAGTGTGAAATGTGTGCCCCATGCCTTTGGACTTTGACTAAACATCATTTAAGGCGCCCTGCAGACATTACAGTGGGTAGAGCTTACCAGAATGTCAACTGTATTTAGGATTCTTTAAATTAAAGTTGTAATTCTGGTGGTAAGTCTAAGTAACAGTATTGTCTTTCATTAAAGAAAGAGTTTTCTGCCAGTTTGTACATCAAAACCAGTCATGTCTCTTACCTAACTCTTAGGTATTGCCATAACACAGCCTATTAGCCACACATAAAATACAATAACCCGTCCATAAGCAGCAGAAGTTCACTCCAACTTATCAGTCTCCTGCAAGAATCAGCAGGATTGGAAGGGTGATTGCAACACACACAAAGTGCTGGATGAACTCAGCAAGCCGGGCAGTATCTATGGAAAAGAGTAAACAGGCCGAGACCCTTCATCAGGACTGGAGAAAAAAAGAGTCAGAGTGAGAAGGTGGGGGGAGGGGAGGAAGAAAACAAGGTAGAAGTTGATAGGTGAAACTGAGAGAGGGAGAGGGATGAAGTAAAGAGCTAGGAAATTGATTGCTGAAAGAGATAAAGGGCTGGAGAAGGGGAGAGTCCGATAGGAGAGCACAAAAGGCCGTAGAAGAAAGGGAAGGGGCAGGAGTACCAGAGGGAGGTGATGGGCAGAAAACCAGATAAAGTGAGAAAGGGAAATGGGAATGGGGAATGGTGAAGTGGTGGGGGGCGGGGATCAGGCATTACTGGAAGTTTGATATATCGATCTTCATGCCATCAGATTGGAGGCTACCCAGATGGAATATAAGGTGTTTCTCCTCCAAACTGAGTATGGCCTCATTGGGGCAGTAGAGGTAGAGGAGGCCATGGACTGATTCTCCCACCCCACCCCCCCACCTTCTTACTCTGACTTCTCATCCTTTATCTCCAGTCCTAATGAAGGGTCTCGGCCTGAAACATTAATTGTTTGCTCTTTTCCATACCAGTATCTGCAGATTTTCTCTTGTTTGCGATCGGAAAGATCATTGTTATTAGCACAATGAAGTAACCCCCCCCCCCAACAAACTGCTCACCATTGCCCATAATAGGTTCCACAGTGACAACTTGTTTCATCATTGTCTATTAATGGACAAGGGGACTATATTCTAAACTTATGTGGAATAATGTTGCCCATGATGTGAAAGCAGCATTCAAGCAAACCTAGAGCTAAGGAGACCTGGTAAAATTAAACTCAGATGGGCACAGAGGGAGACATAAATTGTACAAAAGAAAATAGAAACATAGAAAACTTACAGCACAATACAGGCCCTTCAGCCCAGAAAGCTGTGCTGAGCATGTTCTTACCTTAGAACTACCTAGGTTTACCCATAACCCTCTATATTTCTAAGCTCCATGCACCCATCCAGGAGCCTCTTAAAAGACCCTATCGTTTCTGCCTCCACCACTGTCGCTGGCAGCCCATTCCATGCACTCACCACTCTCTGTGTAAAAAACTTATCCCTGACATCTCCTCTGTACCTACTTCCAAGCACCTTAAAACTGTGTCCTCTCATGCTAGCCACTTCAGCCCTGGGAAAAAGCCTCTGACTATCCACACGATCAATGCCTCTCATAATCTTGTACACCTCTATCAGATCACCACTCATCCTCCATCGCTCCAAGGAGAAAAGACCGAGTTCACTCAACCTATTCTCATAAGGCATGCTCCCCAATCCAGGCAACGTCCTTGTAAATCTCCTCTGCACCCTTTCTATGGTTTCCACGTCCTTCCTGTAGTGAGGCAACCAGAATTGAGTACATTACTCCAAGTGGGGTCTGACCAGGGTCCTATATAGCTGCAACATTACCTCTTGGCTCTTAAGCTCAATCCCACGATGCTGGTGATAGTTGGATGCTATCACTTGAGGTCTCCAGGTCAATGTTGTCACCATCTACTGCTATCATTCATCTTCTTCCACTTTAGATTCAAAGGTAGGGATGTTTTCTGATATCAGCATAGTGTTCAGTTCCAAATTCCCAAATAATTGGCTAGAATATGCTGACAGATTGCTGAAAAATCTGTCAGGCATTCCAGAATTCCATATCGTTGCACTACAATGTGGAAATTGGGAGCATGATGAAGGTCAGACATGTGTGCTCCTGTCCATTCACTCTTCCTGGGCTCATTATTATGACCAGATTCGTTCTGTAAGCCGCTGAACAGTGGTTGACTATACTTAATATCCCAGCCTGCTACTTTACTCCAACAACAGCTGGTGTATCTAGCATAACCTCAGGGGTCACTGACCTTCACATAAAAGGTAAGCTTAGGCAAGTTTTTTGTTTATTTTAATTTTTATTGCAATGCATATTCATGTTTATTATTATTAGCTGCTTAATGGGTTTAAAGTAAATTAACTGCATGTCTTCTTAAAATTTTTATTTCAATTGTTTCAGAATGTCTCTGAACAGTTATACAGCCTTATGACTATACAGCATTGGATTCTGGTGCCTGTGGCCTGGTTACAGTTCATTTCAACTCACTGAAGCTCCATTGATGAGCTATACAGGAATGTTAGCAGTGCTTTGGGAGATGTGTGCCTGAGGAAATGGAATGTGGCTGGCCACTAGCTTTGGCAGCAGTTGCAGGGCATGTGCCAATATCAGATTGGTTTGGATTAACAAAGGAGCTCAGGCATTGTATTTCTATTTGAGCGAGTCTCTCCCTCATAAACTAACTGCTGTGGATTCATCATTACAACAGGAAGTCACTTTCAAAGGACTCAATTGGCTTTTCACTGGAAGGCTCTCCTTCTTCTTGTTGATATGGATCTCACCTCTTCATAGGTGACCTGATTCTGGTCCTATACTTACATTTGGTTTCTTAAGGTTGTCATAATTCAAGGGTGGCAATGAGGAAAGCTCCCACTATCTATTCAATGCACCTCAAATAGCTCCTGGTCTTCATGTGAGGCTTAGCTACTAAGCCTAGTAGAACTGCTTCTACTGGCAGGAGATGGGGCAAGAGTGGGTTATTGGTGCCTTAAAACTAGTCACTTTGTGCAGATGGGGCTCATCAGCCGTAGTTGGCAGCTTATCTAGAAGGAAAACTCTGATCTCAAACCTCGGCTGCCTTGCAGCTAAACCCACTCACGTGGAAGGATTTGGGAGTAAACCCAGAGGGAAAAATCTGGAGCTGGATTCCTGAAGGTAGTCCTACATTGAGTTCAACGTTGAACTGGCTAGATCACATTATCCGTAGTCAACTCTGACCAGCGGAGGCCAAGAAGAAGAAGAAGAGAGAATTTGCATTTGGACTAAGTTGCTATGTGTCTCTACTTGCCAATTACATCAAAAGGATGCTAGAAAAGCCTCAAAGTCATAATGTACAAGATCATGATAATAAATACTTTGTGGCTGAAGATTTCTATTTTGTTTCATGTTTGCCAAAATATTCAGCCTCCTATATTTTCCAGATTAAAATTTATAAATGAGTTGATGTCCAAATGTTTGAAACTACTGTACAGTAATATTTTGCTTGAAACCAGCTCTAGGTTTAAAAATAGGCTAAAATATTATAGGGCTGATAGAGTTATATTCTTCTGTCTTGTGCCAATGGAAGCCTTGATTGTTCATTTTATTTAAAAATCTGGGGCCAAAAATTAACTTTTTGACAGCCTTCCCCACAGGTGGCAAGCTTTCGAGCCAGAGGTTGGATTATCTTTATCAATATTACATGTCTTCATTTCAAATAGTGTGTACCAAAATGATGGCCTTGTCTGGTTTGAGACATGTGAGTTTATTTTAGCAACAATGTTTTCACGTTGTCTTTTTTTAAATTGGAAAAGAACATGCCCTGAAAGGCAAGGAACTCTGCACGTACTCCTTGTTATTTTTGCTTTGTCCCGGGTCGATTACATTAAATGTATTCACTGGGGCTCCTCAGTTTGTGAGTGTGTGAGTGTGAGTGTGTGAGTGTGTGTGTGTGTGTGTGTGTGTTTGCCTGTATGTGTGTCAATGTAAGTAATGCAGTGTCTGTGTGTTTATGCATTTTAATGTATGCAATACACGCTTCAGGAAAAGATGGTTTTTTAAACAAAATAATCAACATCAGTACAGGATACATAGGTTCAGCAATGACTTCATAAAGTACTTAAATTAATCCATGGTGTACTTATTTGATCTCCTCAAATTAATCACTTGGGGAAATCATTGGTCTATTCAGAATAAAAATAGTTTCAAATTGCCTCAGTGGCTTAGATATTCATGAGCACAAATCCTTTAACAAAATCAAATCATTTTGTCCTTTGACCAATGATGTTTCTGAGCAGCTAATGCCATTTTAACCCCAGGGACATCAAAACATGCTAACTAGCTTGTTACATGCCATTAAATCTGTGCTATCTTACAATGAGAAGAAAGTGTGCCTGATTAACACCATCAAACTTTCATCCTGGTCTGAAAATTAAAATAAAAATCCTTGGAACTCCAATCTTTCTTTTGCTTAACATCATTCCAATTTTGAATCACATAGGCTTCACTGTGAGTTTGAGTGCCTAAACCATTTACAAGCAAAACTAATCAAACCCAGAACCAGGTAAAGTGAAACAATCAGACACTCAGGTAAATCCAATGCAGAGGCTCTCCTGCAGAGGAGAAGAAAATCTAATTTTCCAGACTGCTTTTCCTCCCTGAATTTTCACTGGGTACTTGACAGTAATGTCATGTAATTTTTCAAGTGTCAGCATTTATGTAAACACCATATTGAGAATATTTTGCAATGCCCAATTTTCCCCTATCCAATTGCAGTACATCAGCTGCTTTAGCTGCCTCCATTATAACTGCCAGAATCATACTCCCACAGTTTGGTGTTTCATTGCGACAGATCTCATTGCTGAGACTTACAGTTTGCTATCTTGATTTCCAGCAAGGGTTTGAGATTTTCTTGGTTGGTATGTGTCATTAGCATGAGTTTTGATCCTGACTATTCTAATTAGATTACTGAAGAACTGTTTGTTTATAATTACACGCTGTCCTTTGGATCCTCACTTACAAACATCTTTCAAGAATCTACCTCTCTATAATGGAGTCATAAGAGATTGTAGATTTTTCAAACTTAAGGTAATGAGCCCACCTCCTTCACCATTCCCCATCTTCTTTTCCCTCTCTCACCTCATCTCCTTGCCTGTCCATCGCCTCCTTCTGGTGCTCCTCCCCCATTTTCTCTCTTCCATGGCTTTCTGTTCTCTCCTATTAGATTCCCCCTTCTCCAGCCCTGTATCTCTTTCACCAATCAACTTCCCAGATCTTTACTTCATCCTTCCGCCTCCCAGTTTCACCTACCACCTTGTGTTTCTCTCTCCCCTCCCCCACTTTTTAAATCTACTCATCTTTTTTTCTCCAGTCCTGCTAAAGGGCTTTGGCCCGAAATATTGACTGTACTTTTACCCATAGATACTGCCTGGTCTGTTGAATTCCTCCAGCATTTTGTGTCTGTTGCTTGGATTTCCAGCATCTGCAGATTTTCTCTTGTTACATGTTGGAATCTGGAGCAACAATTAAATTACGGGAGGAACTCAGTGGGATCAATAGGTTCTGGCATTATACCAGATTACTGGAAAATTGCAATTGTTACTCTGCTATTTAAGAAGGGTGGGAGACAGCAGAGAGGAAACTATAGACCTGTTAGCCTGACATCAGTGGTTTGGAAGTTGTTGGAATCAATTAATAGGGATGAGATTACGGAGTACCTGGAGGCACAAGACAAGGTTGGTCAAGGCGAGCATGGTTTTCTGAAAGGAAAATTCTGCCTAACTAACCTCCTGCAATTTTTTGAGGAAATTACGAGCAGTGTAGACAAAGGAGATGCAGTAGATGTGGTCTGCTTGGATTTTCAGAAGGCTTTTGACAAGGTGCCACACATGAGGCTGCTTAGCAAGATAAGAGCCCATGGAATTACAGGGAAGTTACTAACATGGGTGGAGCATTGGCTGATTGGCAGAAAACAGAGTGGGAATAAAGGGATCCTATTCTGGCTGGCTGCCAGTTACCAGTGAAGTTCCACAAGGGACAGTGTAGGGACCGCTGCTTTTTACAATGTATGTTAATGATTTGGACTATGGGATTAATGGATTTGTGGCTAAATTTGTCAATGATACAAAAATAGCTGGAGGAGCGGGTAGTGTTGAGGAAACAGAGAGCCTGCAGAGAGACTTAGATAGTTTAGAGGAATGGGCAAAGAAATGACAAATGAAATACAATGTTGGAAAGTGTATGGTCTGGCACTGTGGTGGAAGAGATAGACTGGCAGACTATTATTTAGATGGGGAGAGAGTTCAAAATGCAGAGATGCAAAGGGACTTGTGCAGGATACCCTAAAGGTTAACCTCCAGGTTGAGTCAGTGGTGCAGAAGGGGAATGCAATGTTGGCATTCGTTTCCAGAGGTATAGAATATAAGAGCAGGGATATGATGTTTAGGCTCTATAAGGCACTCGTGAGATCACGCTTGGCATATTGTGCGCAGTTTTGGGCTTCTTATTTTAAAAAGGATAAACTGACATTGGAGAGAGCTCAGAGAAGATTCACTACAATGATTCCAGGAATGAATATGAGGAACGTCTGGCAGCTCTTGAGTTCAGGAGAACTGTGGGGGGGCGGGGGAACCTCATAGAAACATTTTGAATGTTAGTAGGTCTGAGCAGATTAGATGTGGCAAATTTATTTCCCATGGTAGGGAAGTCTAGGGCAAGAGGGCATGACTTCAGGACTGAAGGAGGTCCATTTAGAACAGAGGTGCGGAGAAATTACTTTAGTCAGAGGGTGTTAAATCTGTGGAATTTGTGACCACGCGCAGCTGCGGAGGCCAAGTCATTTAAGGCAGAGATAGATAGGTTCTTGATTAGCCAGGGCATCAAAGGGTACGGGGAAAAGACAGGGGTGTGAAGATGACTGGAAGAATTGGACCAGCCCATGATTGAATGGTGGGTCAGGCTCGATGGGCCGAATGGCCTACTTCTGCTCCTATATCTTATGATCTTATGGATGAGCAGCATTCCAGTGGGGAAAGGAATTGTTGCTGTTTCAGATTGAAATCTTGCATCAGTCCTAATGAAGGGTTTCGACACCAAATGTTGACATTTCTTTTCAACTCTTAGATGCTGCTCCACCTGCTTAGTTCCTCCAGCAGTTTTTTTTTCCTTCCAAAAACTGCTGCATTTGGAAATTTGGCTCCTGGGCATCAGTTTGTCTGTGATTTTCATCCCCCTTGAAGTGTTTTATATGATTGGAAAGCCTCCTACAAACGTATATATCTTTGCTTTTCGACCATAGATTTTACGTCTCAGCTGCTTACATGAGAGGCAAGTCTGGGCAGTAAGGTGTGGAAAGGAAGGTGTTGCCTAAGTAGCAGGCTCCCCATCTCCATGCAGCTGATGAATCCAAAGGAATGGCAGAGACCGATAGAGTTTGGTGCCAGCGGCATCATGGGAGTTGCTGGAGGAACTCAGCAAGTCAGCCAGCACTTATAGAGGGGGATATATACAGTAAATTCAGCCCAAGTCTCTTCATCTGGACAGGAAAGGAAGTGGCAGAAGCCAGAATAAGGTGGGGGAGGGCAAGGAGTACATCAGGTAAGATAAGTGAGGGGGAACGTGTGTGGTTGTGGAAGAGGGATGAAATTAGAAGCTGGGAGGAGATAGGTAGAAGAAGTAAAGGGCTGAAGAAGATGGAATCCTATAGGAAAAGACAGTGAACCATGAAATGAAAGGAAGGAGGAGGAAAAGCAGATGGAAGTGATAGTCAGGTGAGAAGAAAAGATGGCATGAAATGATAACATGGATGGTAAAAGAGAGAGGGAGGGGAGAAGTGACCAGAAGTCAGAGAAATCAATGTTCGTGCAATCAGGCTGGAGCTACCAAGTGGAATATAAGATGTTGCTCCTCCAACCTGAATTTGGCTTCATCGTGGCAGAAGAGGAGGCCATGGTCAGACATGCCAGAATGTGAAGTCAAAATCCTTCTTCTTCGTTCCTTTATCTCTTCTGCCTACCCCTTCCCAACTTCTTACTTCACCCCCTCCCCTTCACTCACTTATCTCCTCACCTGGTTTCAGCCCAAAGTGTCAACTGTTTATTCCCCCCCCCCCAATAGGAGCTGAGTTCCTCCAGCATTTTGGGTGTGTTTTTCAACATTTCCAGCATCTCCAGAATTGCTTGTGTTTACTTTTGCCTCAATTCACTTTTCTAAGTCCAGGCAATGCTGAAACATTCTCCCAACCCACAACTACATCCAGCAGTTGTGATGCGATTGAATGAAGTTTTTGCAAAGAAACATCAGATCTTCATCCACTGTGGTGCTGTCCACCCAGATTTAAAGGAAATTAATCAGAGCACATCATAACTATTTACCCTGCTTCTTTTGGCTGGTTGCCACAATAATGATCCTTCTCTTCTTGCATATATATTCTCCAGTTCAACGTTTTGCTTATTGTCCTGTCACCATACATACTTATTCTGCATTATTGTTTACTTTTTAATATCACCTACCTTTCACCCACCATCTCTTTCATTCATTTGTGTCCTTTCATTCCCTGTCTCCACACCTGGATAAAAATTTGGCACCATATCTAATTTACTGTGCACCTGAAGTCAAAAAGTCAAACACTGTCCAAAATAATGTTTGTTTTCTCTTTTGATTTCCTGCATCATCCCTGTTTTTGTTGAGAGTTGGCACTGATCCCCTTTTGGAATATCTAATTGTAATATATGTGAAATCCAAAAGGTCAGACTGGTGGTATGAGAAAACTAGGTATTATTTCAGATCAACACACACAAAATGCTGGAGGAACTTAGCAAGCCAGGTAGAATCTATGGAAAAAAAGTACAGTTGACACTTCGGGCCATCGACTGTACTTTTTTCCATAGATGCTTCCTGACCTGTTGAGTTCCTCCAGCATTTTGTGTGTGTTGCTTGGATTTCCAGCATCTGCAGATTTTCTTTTGTTTGTAATATTTCAGGCCAATTATTTTTTATTGGAACCAGTTCTTATGAAAGGTTACTGATTTGAAATATTAACTATTTCTTTCACCGCACATTCGGCTCTGTTGCCGAGTATTTCCAGTGTTTTCTATTTTATTTCCAAATTCTTGTTTCTACAATATTTTCATTTTGGTCCATAATTTTGACCAAATGGAGACAAAACCTGAGAAACTTCAGGTCAACAGGGCTATTAAAAATATTGTAATTACCCCCCCCCCGACAAACACACACATTTTATGAACAGTAGACCGACACCCAACAAAATCAAGCATGGTAATTACCTTATATCGTATCTTCAGATCAGTTTCCCATATTTCTCATTCGTGAAATGTAATACCTCAGTCACTGATCATATTATTCAGGCTCGGAGTTCCAACTATACCTGCAATGGTGGGTGGGTGTATGTGTGAATATTTTCACAAATACAAATCAATTTAAGTCTCCCTCTCTCCAGTAAGTGCTCATAGCTGGTGTAGATTGTAGAGATTTTTCTGCAGCTTAGATATTTTTAAATTTATTTGGTGGAAATTCATATATTTTCCAAAGCTTGAATTATATTCTTCCCAAATATTCTAATTTCAGAAAAAAAATTGAATATGATCAGTTCAGTTCAGGTTTGAAAGTTGGAACTTTTATTACAGATGGAAGTGATCTCATTGCACAGATAGCTTTGTCTGCAGAAACTCTGGGTAGGAATGAAATGTTTCTCTGGAGGTAATAACTGGTGAAGATTTGTTTGTCCAGCTACATCTGTAGTGTTGAATTGTCCTTTGACTAACCTTTGAGTATCATTTATGTAGACTTGTTCCTTGGATGAATACATGGAATTCGTGATAAAGTTCATGGCTGAGAAGTCTGTGTTTCTCTGTGGAAGGAGTGGAAAGACCTGATGGATCAAATGCTATTTTCTCATTTCATTTATCGTTATCTCTTAGTGAACACTTACGAAAATGGCTGTTCCCTAACAATCCTCCTACGTGTTCACGTATAGCAGTAAAAATAACCACAACAGAGATATTTTTGGGTCTGTGACAGAATAAACATATTTGCTTTGGATCATTTTTCCATTATTTATTTTGGAATGTTTCCACATTCTGTGCCTACATGATAGTAATTTCCTATAAGGTTGACAGCAGCATGGTTTTTGGATAATTTCCATATCACCTTAACCGATCTCAGGAGAATGGGAGTGATGCCATAAGGAACTGGAATGTTGGAATGTTAAAAGTAAAAGAGCATCAGGGTGCAATAGACTGAAGCCACAACATTTACAGTTCTCCAGTTTTGAAATCTAAAGCCTATAAAGTGTTTCTCAGCTAACAAACATTTCATTTGTTCAAAAGGCATTGTTTTACTTGAAAAGCAGCATCAATCCTTGTAGTCACCCATAAAGCATAGCAAATGTATATCATGATAAAGAACTGTGAGAATCTCTAAACATGAGAAAATCGGCAAATGTTGGAACTCAAAGCAACACAGACAGAATGCTGGAGAAACTCAGCAGACCAGACACGCACAAAATGCTGGGAGAACTCAGCAGGGTATGCCCCTTTATCTCTTTCACCAATTAACTTCCCAGCTCTTTACTTTACACCCCCTTCACCTATCACCTACTACCTTGTACTTCTTCCTCCCCTCCGGCCACCTTCTTATACTGTCTTTTTCATCTTTCTTTGCTAGTCCTGATGAAGGGTCTTGGGCTGAAATGTTGTCTGTTTACTTTTTTTCCCCATAGACATTGCCTGACCTGCTGACTTCCTTTGAAAAATTCCCTTCATTCCTCTTGCCAAATATTGAATATAATATAGGATGTCTGCAAAGGGAGGCATTACTCCTTCAGCACCAGCACCATGTATGCGATTCCCTAGCCAAACACAGCACTTCACTTTCAGTTCCTATTCAAGTCAATAGGACTGAACAGGCAAACATCAGAATTTGTCACTACCTCCAGTTGAACTCTTGTCTTTTTGTGTGTTTCCTCCTCGCTGTCAGTCCGTGATTTTGTATTACGACATGCTCCTGTATTACTGAGTACTCCATCTCTCATCTATTTCTCATTATTACCTGTACTGCTGCCATCTGTGTCTCATTGTGCTCCACCTATCATCTGCCTCTCTGTATATTGCTCAGTGTATTTCAGTCCTGTGTTTTCACCTGTTTGTTGCTAGATTATGCCAGTGAATTTTCCTGAGCCTTTCCAGCATTTGTATCTGTATTCTGTCTGTCTGAATATCAACTCGGCCTGTTTCCTGATTCTGGTTTTTGGATTCTCTGAATATTTTGACCTCTGCCTGAAATTTGATGCTGACTTTGTTTGCACCATAGAACATAAGAAATAGGAGCAGGAGTAGGCCATCTGGCCCATTGAGCCTGCCCCGCCATTCAATAAGATCATAGCTGATCTGTCTGTAAACTCAGCTCCATTGACCTGTCTTTTCCCCATAACCCTTAATTCCCTTACTATGTAAAAACCTATCTAACCATTTCTTAAATATTTGGTGAAAAAGCCTCAAGTGCTTCCCTGGGCAGAGAATTCCACAGATTCACCACTCCCTGGGAAAAACAGTTTCTCATCTCCATCCTAAATCTTCTCCCCTGAATCTTGAGGCAATGTCCCCTAGTTCTAGTCTCACCTACCAATGGAAACAACTTTCCTACTTCTATCTTATCTATCCCTTTCAAAATTATGTATGTTTCTATAAGATCCCCTCTCATTCTTCTGAACTCCAGAGAGTATCCATAAGACCATAAGACAAAGGAGCAGAAGTAGGCCATTCGGCCCATCGAGTCTGCTCCGCCATTTTATCATGAGCTGATCCATTTTCTCCTATTTAGTCCCACTCACCTGCCTTCTCACCATAACCTTTGATGCCCTGGCTATTCAGATACCTATCAATCTCTGCCTTAAATACACCCAATGACTTGGCCTCCACTGCTGCCCGTGGCAACAAATTCCATAGATTCACCACCCTCTGACTAAAAAAATTTCTTCACATTTCTGTTCTGAAAGGGCGCCCTTCAATTCTGAAGTCATGCCCTCTCTCGTACTAGACTCCCCCATCATGGGAAACAACTTTGCCACATCCACTCTGTCCATGCCTTTTAACATTCGAAATGTTTCTATGAGGTCTCCCCTCATTCTTCTAAACTCCAAGGAATACAGTCCAAGAGCGGACAAACATTCCTCGTATGTTAACCCTCTCATTCCCGGAATCATTCTCATGAATCTTCTCTGTACCCTCTCCAACGTCAGCACATCCTTTCTTAAATAAGGAGACCAAAACTGCCCACAGTACTCCAAGTGAGGTCTCACCAGCGCCTTATAGAACCTCAACATCACATCCCTGCTTCTATACTCTATTCCTCTAGAAATGAAAGCCAACTTTGCATTCACCTTCTTCACTACTGACTCAACCTGGAGGTTAACTTTAAGGGTATCCTGTACGAGGACTCCCAAGTCCTGTTGCATCTCAGAACTTTGAATTCTTTCCCCATTTAAATAATAGTCTGCCCGTTTATTTTTTCTGCTAAAGTGCATAACCATACACTTTCCAACGTTGTACTTCATTTGCCACTTCTCTGCCCATTCTTCCAATCTATCCAAGTCTCTCTGCAGACTACAGGAATTCTGCAGATGCTGGAAATTCAAGCAACACACATAAAAGCTGCTGGTGAACGCAGCAGGCCAGGCAGCATCTCTAGGAAGAGGTGCAGTCGATATTTCAGGCCGAGACCGTTCGTCAGGACTAACTGAAGGAAGAGTGAGTAAGGGATTTGAAAGTGGGAGGGGGAGGGGGAGATCCAAAATGATAGGAGAAGACAGGAGGGGGAGGGATGGAGCCAAGAGCTGGACAGGTGATTGGCAAAAGGTATACGAGAGGATCATGGGACAGGAGGTCCGGGAAGAACGACAAGGGGGGGTGGGGGGACCCAGAGGATGGGCAAGGGGTATATTCAGAGGGACAGAGGGAGAAAAAGGAGAGTGAGAGAAAGAATGTGTGTATATAAATAACGGATGGGGTACGAGGGGGAGGTGGGGCATTAGCGGAAGTTAGAGAATTCAATGTTCATGCCATCAGGTTGGAGGCTACCCAGAAGGAATATAAGGTGTTGTTCCTCCAACCTGAGTGTGGCTTCATCTTTACAGTAGAGGAGGCCGTGGATAGACATGTCAGAATGGGAATGGGATGTGGAATTAAAATGTGTGGCCACTGGGAGATCCTGCTTTCACCTACGCTCTGTCCGCCAGGCTGAACACCTACGCTCTGTCCACCAGAGCTGAACACCTTTCGGCTTCTCTTTTTCTAATTTCACAGTGAACTCAATCATGTTACGATCACTGCCTCCTAAGGGTTCCTTCACCTCAATCTCTCCAATCACCTCCGGTTCATTACACAATACCCAATCCAGTACAGCCGATCCCCTAGTGGGCTCAACAACAAGCTGTTCTAAAAAGCCATCTCGCAGACATTCTACAAATTCTCTCTCTTGAGATCCAGTGCTGACCTGATTTTCCCAATCTACTCGCATGTTAAAATCCCCCACAGTTATCATAACACATCCCTGCAGCTGTTTGGAGGCCTATAAATAACTGCCATCAGGGTCCTTTTACCCCTGCTATTTCTTAGCTCAACCCATAAAGATTCTGCACCTTCCAATCCTATATCACCTCTTTCTAATGATTTAATATCATTTCTTACCAATAAAGCCACGCCTCCCCCTCTGCCTACCTTCCTATCCTTCCTTCCACCATGTATCCTCGGACGTTCAGATCCCAGAGACATGCATCCTTTATCCAGGTCTCAGTGATGGCCACAATATCATACCTGCCAATCTGTAGCTGTACAACAAGATCATCCACCTTATTCCTTATGCTGCATGCGTTTAAGTACAACACCTTAAGACCAGTATTTGATACTTTTTGCTTTGATTTCACTGCAACTTTATTGCACTGTAACTCATCCCAATGGCGACAAATTTGCCAAATTACCTGCCTGTCTTTCCTGACATATTTACTGCTCACTATCTTAGATTTATTTTCCCCTTCCTCCGCTCTGTCATTCCGGTTCCCATCCCCCTGCCAATTAGTTTAAACCCTCCCTAACAGCTCTATTAAACTTTCCCTCCAGGATATTGGTCCCCTTCGGGTTCAGGTGTAACCTGTCCTTTTTGAACAGGTCATACTTCCCCCAGAAGATATCCCAATTATCCAAGAATCTGAAGCCCTGCCCCCTGCACCAGTCTCTCAGCCACGCATTCATCTGCCTGATCCTACTATTCATGCCCTCGCTAGCACGTGTCACAGGTAGCAATCTCGAGATTACTACCCTGGAGGTCCTGCTTCTCAGCTTCCTTCCTAACTCCTGGAAATCTCTCTTCAGGACCTCCTCCTTTGTCCTATCTATGTCATTGGTACCAACATGTACCAAGACAACTGGCTGCTCACCCTCCCCCTTTAGAATATTCAGGACCCGATTTGAGACATCCCGTACCCTGGCACCTGGGAGGCAACGCACCATGCGGGTATCATCCCAGGCGACTCAATCTCTCCTCTCCCTTCATCCCTAGAATCAACCTGGTGAACCTCCTCTGCACTGCCTCCAAAGCCAGTATATCCTTCCTCAAGTATGGAGATCAGAACTGCACACGGTACTCCAGGTGCGGCCTCACCAGTACCCTGTATAGTTGCAGCATGACCTCCCTGCTCTTGAATTCAATCCCCCGAGCAATGAAGGCCAACATTCCGTTTGCCTTCTTAATAACCTTTTGTACCTGCAAGCCAACATTTTGCGATCCATGCACAAGCACTCCCAAATCCCTCTTCACAACAACATGCTGCAATCTTTCACCATTTAAATAATAATCTATTCTTCTATTATTCCTTCCAAAGTGGATGATTTTGCATTTACCAACATTGTATTCCATCTGCCAGACCTTGGTCCACTCAATTAATCTATCTATATCCCTCTGCAGACTCTCCACATCCTCTGTACGATTTGCTTTTCCACTCAATTTAGTGTCATCAGCAAATTTTGCTACACTACACTCAGTCCCCTCTCCCAAATCATCAATATAAATGGTGAACAGCTGCGGGCCTAGCACTGACCCCTGCGGCACCCCACTCACCACTGACTGTCAACCGGAGAAACACCCATTTATATCAACTCTCTGCCTTCTATTGGTTAACCAATCCACTATCTATACTGTGACGAAAATCCTAGTTATCAGAAGATTGATGCTGATGAGAGAGATAAGAGAGACAAATGGAGAAGCGTTCAAAATGTTAATGAGAGACGAGAGAGATTAACGAAAAGAGACACAGTTCCAAGTATTGACAGACCGGTTGCTTTGAACCTGAACTGTTTGAAGTTTGATGGACAGGCGATATCCCAGCAGGGGGACAAAAGGAACAGGTTTGCTAAGGCAAGACAGACACCACGAGATCACGAGATAACGAGACCCTGGAAGTGCGGTGTGCCCCCACAAGTTGGTGAGAGTTTGGAGGTCTGGTCGCGGGACTGACCATAGATGCACAGGGTGAAAAGGTATGATCAGAGGGAACCTAGTTTGTGTGTCCGTCCTTGCCTGGGTGCCGGGTTCACCACGGAAGAACGATCGTATCCGGAACGGAGGGGTCACAGTCAGTGACCTCAGAAGACAGTAAAAGGTCTCACCCGAAAGCTAACTGCTAGGAACATCAAAGGTCTATTTGAATCAGACATTTGCATATTCGCTCTCTCTCTCCCCAACAGCACAACAGCGATTGCTGCAAACTGTACTCAGCTGAACTGAACTCTGCGTCACTTAAGACTGATCATTTTACCCCTAGACTGCGATAGAGCTTGATTGAATCCTATTATCCTAGTTCTGTGTGCATGTGTTTTATCATTGCTAACCTGTTGCATTTATATCCTTACGATTAGAGTACTGTGTTACTTATTTCTTTAATAAAACTTTCTTAGTTCCAGTAACCCAGACTCCAACTAAGTGGTCCATTTCTGCTGGTTTGGCAACCCAGTTACGGGGTATGTAACAATACCAATACACTTCCTCCAACTGCATGCATCCGTATCTTATTTATAAGTCTCTTGTGCGGCACGCTATCGAACGCCTTCTCGAAATCCAATTATACAACATGCACCTGTCCCCTTCTATCCACTGCACTCATTATGTCCTCAAAGAACTCCAGTAAGTTTGTCAAACAGGACCTGCCCTTTCTGAATCCATGCTGTGTCTGTCTAATGGAACCACTCCTTTTGAAATGTTTTGCTATTTCTTCCTTAATGACAGCTTTAAGCATTTTCCCAAACACAGATGTTAAGCTAAATGGCCTATAGTTGTCCATCTTTTGCCTACATCCTTTTTTAAAAAGTGGTGTGACACTTGCAGTCTTCCAATCTACGGGGACCTGCCCAGAGTCTAGAGAGTTTTGATAAATGATTACCAACGCATCTACTATAACCTCCGCCAATTCCTTCAGCACCCTGGGATGCATCCTATCAGGACCAGGGGACTTATCTACCTTCAGGTCCTCTAGTTTTCTTATCACTATCTTTTTAGTGACATTGATTTTATCGAGGTCCTCAACTCCCATTTCATCCATAACCTCCTTCTTTGGCATATTAAACGTGTCCTCCTTGGGATTTATTACTCATTTAATATCACTGTGTGCATAGTACTGGGTTTGCGATTGGATCCCTGCTCCAGCATCCTGATAGGACAATCTAGCCAGAATGGATTCAGCAGACCCCGATCGTCTGAGAGCTGCCCTGGAACAATAGGAAGTGATGCTGTGGAGACACCAAAACCAGCTGGATTTCATGTTCAGGGCAGTGGAGTCGATTTCTGCCAATGTAGCTGATCTTGTGGCCCAGACTCAGTCACTCCAGCTTTCCCAGTGCACCCTCATTTTTGAATTGCAACCAACAACATTTCTGACTGATCGAGCCAACGTAGCCTACGTCATCACCCAACTGGTCCGGTCAGGCGAAAGAATGGGGAACAGCCGTCTGGGAGGTAGGCTCCCCTTTCTGCAGTAGTTTTCAGTTATTTTCTGAGGAGATGAGAAAAGTGTTTGACCGTTCCAAACATGGGAGAGAGACTGCCCATGAAACGCTGCACATGCACCAGGGGCGCAGATCTGTGTCAGATTACGCCATACAGTTCCGGACCCTAGCCACATTCAGCGGCTGGAAATCGGAGGCACAGCACGACACCTTCCTGAATGGCCTCTCCGAAGACATCAAAGATGAGCTGGTCACCCAGTCCTGCCACCTTTGAAGCCCTAGTGGATTTGGCCATCCGTATTGATGTTCGCCTTCAGCAACGCTGCAGAGGGAGGGGTTCCAGAGGGTCCCTGGGGGCACTGGGTGAGTTCCAAGCTCCTCGTCAGTCTACATTACCTTGCCATTTGCCTCCATCTACAATTCCCATTCCAGAGCCCGAAGCTATGCATGTTGACCATACCCGCCTGATGCCGACAGAAAGACAAAGGAGAATCAACACCTGTTCCTGTCTGTCCTGTGGCCAAAAAGGCCATTTCCTTTCTACCTGTCCAATAAAAGCCAAGCACTCACCAATCGGATGAGGAGTACTGGTGAGCATGACTCCTATCCGGCCTTCTCTGATGGCACTCACCCTCATACATGGTTCTCTTGAATGGGGTGTCCAACGGCGAGCAGCCTCTGTCTTGGTTGATTCTGGTGTGGAGGGGTGTTTTATCAATTCAGTCTTGGCTGCCCAGTGGGGACTACCCATGTTTGCTCTCCAGTCACCATTAATGGCCAATGCCTTGAACGGTCAGAGAACATTACCCACGTCACGGCCCTTAAGAGTCTTAGTTTATCTGGCAACCATCATGAACAGTTAACCCTTTATCTTATTGACTCTCCTCAAGCTCCCATTATCCAGGGCCATCCCTGATTAGTCAGACACAACCCCCACACTGACTGGCTAAGTCACAAGATTGTAGGCTGGAGCCCATTCTGTCACTCCCACTGCCACCACCATGCTCAGATCCCCTTGTCTCCAAGCCCAGATCCCCCTGAGGAATTTCTGGACCTTAGTGCCATCCTTCCTGAATACATGGACCTCAAGGCTGTGTTCAGTAAGTCCCGGGCCATTTCCCTGCTGGCTCATCATCCATATGATTGTGCCATTGACCTCCTGCCTGGCACATCTCCCCCAGGGGGCCACCTGTATTCCCTGCCCATACCTGAAACAGAAGCCATGAATAAGTAGATTCAAGAGTCCCTGGCTGCAGGCATCATCCAGCCGTCTTCCTCCCCTGCTGGTGCCAGTTTTCTCTTTGTTGAAAAGCAGGATGGCTCCTTATGTCCGTGCATTGATTACCGGGGACTGAAGGAAATCACTGTTAAGAATTGTTACCCTCTTCCGTTCATGACCTCCGCATTTGAACTACTACAAGGAGCCTCAGTTTTCACCAAGTTTGATTTCCATAACGCCTACCATCTTGTCTGCATCCATGAAGGGGACGAGTGGAAGACAGCCTTCAACAGCACCTCAGGCCATTACGAGTATCTGGTCATGCCATTCAGACTCACCAATGCCCCTGCCGTCTTCCAAGCCCTGATAAATGACGTTCTCGGGGACATGCTGTACCAATTAGATCTTATGTATCTCGACGACATTTTGATTTTCTCTAAATCCTTTGCTGAACGCACAGGTCATGTCCTCAGAGTTCTCCTGCACCCTCTGGAGAACCAGGTCTTTGTGAAGGCTGAGAAATGTGAGTTTAATCGCAATACAGTCTCCTTCCTGGGGTATGTAATTTCAGGTGGTTCCATTCAGAAGGTCAAGGCGATGGTCAAATGGCCCCAACCCTCGACTTGTCGGGCATTGCAATGCTTCTCGGACTTTGCTAACTTCTATCACCGCTTCATCAGAAATTACAGTACACTGACTGCACCCCTCACTGCTCTTACCTCATTGGCTGTCAGATTCTCCTGGTCCCCTGCTGCTGAAAAAGCATTCTCTGTCCTGAAGGAATGTTTCACCTCTGCCCCCATCCTGATTCAACCTAACACAAACCAGCAGTTCACTGTGGAGGTGGATGCATCTGACATTGGTGTAGGAGCTGTTCTCTCTCAGCACTCGGCCAAGGGTGAAAAGGTACACCCCTGCGCCTTCTTCTCTCACTGCCTCATTCCCACAAAGCGGAATTACGATGTCAGAAACCGGGAGCTGACTTGCTGTGAAGGTAGTGGCTGGAAGGAACAAAGGTGCCATTCTTAGTCTGGACTGATCACAAGAATCTGGAATATATCCATACAGCCAAGCATCTCAACTCCCACCAAGCTCGTTGGTCCCTGTTTTTCTCAAGATTCAATTTTACTCTGTCCTTCAGCCCTGGTTCCAAGAATGGAAAACCTGACGTCCTCTCCCAAAGGTTTCCTTCCTCTGAGACCCCTGAGTTACCCGGTCACCCTCCCTGCTCACTGTCTTGTGGGTGCAGCACAATGGGACATTGAACCTATGGTGCAAGCTGCTCAACAGAACGAGGCAGCCCCTAGTCAATGCCCCACTAACCATGTTTATGTTCCCAGCTCGGTCCACTCACAGGTATTACAATGGGGTCATCCTTCCCGGTTATCCTGTCACTCTGGAACCAAGCGTACCCAGGCCTTCATCAGTCAGCGGTTCGGGTGGCCCTCCATGGGAGACGACATCTGCAACTTTGTCTCAGCCAGCTCGGTCTGTGCTCAAGGCAAGAACTCTAAGTGATCACCTGCTGGTCTGTTACAACCCCTGTCTATCCCCAAGAGACCCTGGTCCCACATTGCCCTTGTCACCGATTTTGTCACCAGTCTTCCTCCATCAGATGGTAACACCACCATTCTCACAGTAGTTGATCATTTCTCCTAGTCTGTACAATTCATTCCTTTACCTAAACTCCCCTTGGCCAAAGAAATAGCCAAATTACTCGTGGTTTTAAATTACATGGTTTACCTGTAGATGTTGTGTCAGACAGGGGCTCTCAATTCACATCCAACTTCTGGAGGGTATTCTGTAATCTTCTGGGTGCCTCCATGAGTCTGTCTTCAGGATTTCACCCGCAGACCAACAGCCAGACCGAGTGGGCTGACGAAACAGCTAGAGACTGAATTGGGGTGTCTGGTCTCCCAGAACCCCTCTGCGTGGAGTCAGCAGCTACCCTGGGCCGAGAACGTCATAAACGCTCATCTGTCCTCATCCACCGATCTGTCCCCTTTCGAGTACTGCCTTGGCCACCAACCTCCACTGTTTCCTGCCCAGGAGGAGGAGGCTGGCGTTTCATCCACCGTTGTCAGCGGACATGGAGGTGCTATCGCTCCACCCGCCTCCGTGCCTCTGCTAGGATCAAGCGTCAAGCTGACCGCCATCGCTCCGAGGCCCCACATTACCGCCAGGGACAGTGTGTGTGGCTTTCAACCCGAGACCTGCCCCTCAAGGTGGATTCCTGCAAGCTCGCCCCTCGCTTCATCGGCCCCTTTCCCATTGCTAAAGTCATCCATCTCAAGCTCCCCTCCACTCTCCGCCGCATTCATCCCACCTTCCATGTGTCCTGCATCAAGCCTTTCATGAGCCACCCTGTGTCCTGTCCCAAAACTGCGTCCCCCCCTCACAGGTCATCGATTGGTCAGATGCCTTCACGTTGCATCGACTGCTGGACGTTCATCACCGGGGCCATGGCATCCAGTACCTCATGGACTGGGAGGGCTATGGTCCTGAGGAGAGGTGCTGGGTTGCCGCCCATAACATCCTGGACCCCCTCTCATCAGGGACTTTCATCGCCAGCACCCACCTCTACCTGCCGTGACGCCAGGAGATGTCCGTGGGGTGGGAGTACTGTCAGTCCCTTCAGTTGAACTATCTTTTTGTGTGTTTTCCCCCTAGCTGTCAGTCTGTGGTTTTGTATTGCCATGTGCTCCTGTCCCCAGTCCTGTTCTACTCCGAACCCTGTATCACTAATTACTCCGTCTCTCATCTATTTCTCATTATTACCTGTATTGTTGCCACCTGTGTCTCATTGTGCTCCACCTATCATCTGCCTCTCTGTGTATTGCAAAGTGTATTTCAGTCCTGTGTTTTCACCTGTTTGTTGCCAGATTGTGCCAGGCATTTTCCTGAGTCTTTCCAGCATTTGTATCTGTACTCTGTCTCTCTGAATATCGACTCTGCCTGTTTCCCAATTCTATTTTCTTGGATTTCTCTGAATGTTTTGATCTCTGCCGGAACTTTGATGCCAACCTTGTTCGCACCTTGGGATTTGTTACTTAATTAATATCACTGTCTGCACAGTACTGGGTCTGTGATTGGATCCCTGCTCCAGCGTCCTGACAGAATTACTGGTTGACACCCTGGCACAGGTTTACTCTGGGTAACCATAATTGGGTTTCTGCCCTTCCCTTTTTCATTAGTTCTGGTATTAGAAGATTGTGACCCAGGTTTAGGAAGTGAAGTGAATGGGTGGTATTCAGTCTGCTCATTTGCTCATTAACCAATGTAGACAATCAAACACACTCCTTGAGCTTTGTAACTAAATAGGCATTCATTGAAGTATAAAGTATGCTTTTTTGCTTTTAAGCTATAGTCAGAACTGCTGTCAGTTCAGCAGCAAATTTTCAATGCCAAAAGACTGCCTATCAGTAGGTATACATTTGAATTTATTTATACATTCATATATGTAGAAGTACTTCTTTTGGCCAGAGCTATGGTAAACTCCCTGTTACTTGACCCATATTGTTGATATTAAGTGAAGAGGAAATGTAGACCAAGATTTATACAAGTTTTAATGAAAAGCAGGAGAGTATGTTTTCAACAGACTTTCAGGAAGAATTCTTAAAAGAACAAATATGAAATGAAACAACAAATATATATATATATATATATATGTCTAAATCCTCCATGTAAACCATACACTAATCCTATTTGCCCCCATTAGGTCTTTATCCTTCTGGATTTCCTATCAAAGAAGTGAGATGTAGATATGAGCAGGTATCTTGCAGGTTTATTGCATTTTACATAGAAGATGTATGTTCTGCTGCATGTTTCCAATAGTTTCTGTTTTTACTTCAGATTCCCAATGTTCACAATATTTTACTTTCTATCAATGAATCCTATTGCCACCTTTTTAAAAACTTTCTCCAGCATTGTGGTAAAGGCATCAAACATTAAAATTCTCAAATTTCTCATGCAGGATTGTAATTTTATTTACCTTATTTCAGTGCATAAATCTTTGCTTAGGCACGTTTGGGGCTGTTTGGAGTTAGTTAAATCATTGTCTGGTTCCACTTTATAGAATTAATAAGGTCAAGAATAAATTCAGATGAATACCTATGATCGACAATCCTTTATCATTGAAACGTTTGCTGCTATTCTGCCAGTTTATATATCATGTCTCCAGCTGACTATCACCAATACCATTAAGACAAATGACTACAATCTAAAACTAATTAATTGCCTGTGAGGCAATTTAGATTGATCTGATGAAGTGAAGAGTCCAGTGCAAGAACAAAGCCTTTTCTTTCGTTATCGGTCATGCAGTGAAAAATAATTTATTAACTCTTGAATACATTCCATTCCCATTCCCTACTAAAGACTACCTAAAGTTGTTAAATTTAATTGATCATCTTTAAATATTAATATTGGTGGCACGATCGAACAACACCATGAGTCAAATCATTCTCAACCTAAGGACTTTGTAATGAGCGGTAAACAGGAGTCTGCATTAAATAATCATAGCAAGTGGAAGGGATTAATGAGAGGTGCTTGAGAAACCTAGGAGCTCAAAGTTCTATGATGCACCATAGAGGATCACAGGGTTCATATCAGTACCTCCCTCTCTAAGGCTGGCACTTGATGGCTCAGGGAGCCCTGGGGAACTTGAGACAGGGTTGGAACACCTTGAGCAGACCTGATGCTCTCATCATAGGGCTGGAAAACCCGGAACACAGCATAAAGCTGAGAAACATCATGCATATGACTCAGGAGTAATGCATATATAAATCAAAAGCATTGCATTCCCTAAAAGATCTAACGAGCCTCGTCAACCCAGAGAACCTCGGAAAGAAGCCTGGAATACATTTAGAATGTAGAGTCAAGATATGAACTGAGTAAAGATGGCATCCTTTCCTCCAGCCAACCAATGTCCACGCCGCAGTTGTACCTGCACAGGGTCCATTGATCGCACAGTATTTCTGTCACAGTAAGCACTGGCAACAACTGATCTCAGGTGCGGGGCAATGGCAGACTCCCATGTGGAGACTGAAGCAACAAGTTATACATAGGAATTCTAAAAGGACATCGGTGGCAGGACCAGCTGACACCATGAGACAGATCATTCTCAAAAAAAGGATTCGATGGTGAGATCTAAATGGGAGTCCACATTAAATAATTATAGAAGGCAGAAAACCCGTGCCAGTCACAATTAATGTGCCAAGATTATACAGAAAGCACAAGGGCATAACGATTCTAGTTATGACACCAACTAGTAAATACAGGTGCTCAAGAAACCTAGAAACCCAAAGACCTATGGCACACCACAGAGGACAGCAGGGCTCATGACAATTTTAGAATCTACCTTGCATGCATAACCAAAAATTTGTTCTACCCCTTTTTGTAACTTGGCTTTGTCTCATCATGGCTGTGTGAAGAACTTTAGGATGTTATCTACACTAATGTTTTGTTTTGATATTGTAGGCTTGAATTATTGATTTTTCCAATGTTGTTCCTACATAAACCCCAAATTGCCAAAATTTTCCACCAGGATTTATTTTTCCCCACAGTAACTTCAGTTTACTTATATTTGACTTTTTATTCACTTGTTTCAGTGATATATTCTCCAAAGCACTGATGATCAAATTAAATAGGTATAATTGCTGGGGGGTGGGATCTGAACTGAAGAGACGGAGAAAGAGGCTGTTGGCTTACAAATGGAGAAAGCTTGGAGACAGTGCAAGAGGGAGGATAGGCAGTTGATAGAGAAGGGATACGCTCAGACCAATGGTTTGAAATGTGTCTATTTTAATACAAGAAGTATCATTAACAAAGCAGATGAGCCTGGATCAGTACTTGGAGCTATGATGTTGTGACCAGTACAGAGACTTGGATGGTTCCGGGGCAGGAATGTTTACTTAAAGTGCCAAGCTTTAGATGTTTTAGAAAGGACAGTGAGGGAGGCAAAAGAGGTAGGGGCATGGCAATGCTGATGAGAGATAGTGTCACGGCTGCAGAAAAGGAGGAATCATGGAAGGATTTTCTACTGAATCTCTGTGGGTGGAAGTTAGAAACAGGAAGGGGTCAATAACTCTACTAGGTGTTTTTTATCGACCTCCCAATAGTAATAGGGACATCGAGGAGCAGATAAGAGACAGTTTCTTGAAAGGTATCATAATAACAGGGTTGTCGTTGTGGGAGATTTTAATTTCCCAAATGTTGACTTGCATCTCCCAAGAGCAAGGGGTTTAGATGGGATGCAGTTTGTTAGGTGTATTCAGGAAGATTTCCTGACACAATATGTAGATATGTAGCCTACAAGAGGAGAGTCTGTATTTGACCTGGTATTGGGAAATGAACCTGGTCAGTTGTCAGGTCTCTCAGTGGGAGAGCATTTTGGAGATAGTGATCACAATTCTATCTCCTTTACCATAGCATTGAAGAGGGATAGGAACAGACAAGTTAGGAAAGCGTTTAATTGGAGTAAGGGGAAATATGAAGCTATCAGGCAGGAACTTGGAAGCATACATTGCGGACAGATATTCTCAGGGAAATGTACGGCAGAAATGTGGCAAGTATTCAGGGGATACTTGCATGGCATTCTGTATAGGTACGTTCCTATGAGACAGTGAAAGGATGGTAGGGTACAGGAACCATGGTGGCCAAAGGCTGTTGAAAATCTGGTCAAGAAGAAAAGAAAAGCTTACAAAGGTTCAAAAAACTAAGTAATGATAGAGATCTGGAAGATTATAAGGCTAGCAAAAAGGAGTTTAAGAATGAAATTAGGAGAGCCAGAAGGAACCATGAGAAGTCATTGGCAAGTCGAATTAAAGAAAACCCCAAGGCATTCTACAAGTATTTGAAGAGCAAGAGAATAAGACATGAGAGAATAGGACCAATCAAGTGTGAAAGTGGAAAAGTGTGTATGGAGCCGGAGGAGATAGCAGAGGTACTTAATAAATACTTTGCTTTAGTATTTATAACAGAAGAGTATCTAGGCGATTGTAGGGATGATTTACAGTGGATTGAAAAGCTTGAGCATATAGACATTAAGAAAGAGGATGTACTGGAGCTTTTGGAAAGCATCAAGTTGGATAAGTCTCTGGGACTGGATGAGATGTACCCCAAGCTACGGTGGGAGGTGAGGGAGGAGATTGCTGAGCCTCTGGCAATGATCTTTGCATTATCAATGGGGACAGGAGAGGCTCTGGAGGATTGCAGATGTTGTTCCCTTATTCAAGAAAGGGAGTAGAGATAGCCCAGGAAATTATAGTCCAGTGAGCCTTACTTTAGTGGTTGGTAAATTGATGGAAAAGATCTTGAGAAGCAGGGTTTACGAACATTTGGAGAGACATAATATGCTTAGGTATAGCCAGCATGGCTTTGTCAAAGGCAGGTCATGCCTTACAAACCTGATTGAATTTTCTGAGGATGTGACTAAACATGTTGATGAAGGTAGAGCAGTAGATGTAGTGTATATGGATTTCAGCAAGGCATTTAATAAGGTACCCCATGCATGACTTATTGAGAAAGTAAGGAGGCATGGGATCAAAGGGGACATTGCTTTGTGGATCCAGTATTGGCTTGCCCACAGGAGTGGTTGTAGACGGGTCATATTCTGCATGGAGGTCAGTGACCAGTGGTGTGCCTCAGGGATCTGTTCTGGGAGCCCTTCTCTTTGTGTTTTTTATAAATGGAAGTGGAGGGGTGGGTTAGTAAATTTGCTGATGACACAAAGGTTGGAGGTGTTGTGGATAGTGTGGAGGGCTGTCAGAGGTTACAGCGGGACATTGATAGGATGCAAAACTGGGCTGAGAAGTGGCAGATGGAGTTCAACCCAGATAAGTGTGAGGTAGTTCATTTTGATGGGTCAAATATGATGGCAGAATATAGTATTAATGGTAAGATTCTTGGCAGTGTGGTGGATCAGAAGGACCTTGGGGTCCAAGTCCATAGGACACTCAAAGCTGCTGCGCAGGTTGACTCTGTAGTTAAGAAGGCATATGGTGCATTGGCCTTCATCAACCATGGGACTGAGTCTAAGAGATGAGAGGTAATGTTACAGCTATACAGGACCCTGGTCAAACCCCACTTGGTGCTCAGTTCTGGTCACCTAACTACAGAAGGATGTGCAAACTATAGAAAGGGTGCAGAGGAGATTTACAAGGATATTGCCTGGATTGGGGAGCATGCCTTATGAGAATAGGTTGAGTGAAATTGGCCTTTTCTCCTTGGAGCGACGGAGGATGTGAGGTGACCTGATAGAGGTGTACAAGATGAGAGTCATTGATCATGTGGATAGTCAGAGGCTTTTTCCCAGGGCTGAAACAGCTAACACAAGAGGGCACAGTTTTATGGTGCTTGGAAGTAGGGACATGTCAGGGGTAAGTTTTTCACGCAGAGAGTGGTAAATGCGTGGAATGGGCTGCCAGTGATGGTGGTGGAAGCAGACATGATAGGGTCTTTTAAGATACTCCTGGATAGTTACATGGAGCTTAGAAAAATAGAGGGATATGGCTAACTCTTAGTAATTTCTAAAGTAAATCCATGTTCGACACAGCATTGTGGGCCAAAGGGCCTGTATTGTGCTGTAGGCTTTCCATGTTTCTATGTTTCTATAATTAAGGCACATTAAACAATATGCAGTTCCTTAAGGTTGTTATAGCTGGGGATGGTAGTGGAGATAATGTTCCCACTAGCGTGCGTCTCAAATAAACTCTGACAATGAAGTCCAGCTCCTGGCCTTCACGTATGACTTAGCTACTGCAGTGAGCCTGGCAGAACTGTTTCTACTGACAGGAGAAGGGGCAAAAGCAGGTTACTGGTGCCTTAAAATCAGTTACTTCGGGCAGATGGGGCTCATCAGTCATGGTAGGCAGTTCATCTAGGAGAAGGAAAACTCTGATCTCAAACCTCTGCTGGCTTGCAACTATACCCATTCATGGGGAAGGCTTCGAGAGTAATTCCTGAGGAAAAATTCAGTGCCGAAGTCCTTAAGGCAGTCTTACACTGAGTTCAATGCTGACTGGCAACTCCTGCGACACTGTTGGTGCCAAACTGTATCGGTCTCTGCATTTCCTTTGAATTTATCGGCTGTGTGGAAAGGGGGAGGCTTGACCAACAGAGGGCCTCAAGAAACAACATGCAAATCAGTGAGTTTGACATTTGAGTATGGTAAAGTGCTTGGACATGCAGCAACCTTCTTCAATCTTTATTCCTTCCATTTTTTTGCTCTGCTATTAGTGTGGAGCTTTCTCTGCAATTGCCCACAGTTATTGGAGCTCCTGAAAATTTCCAGCTCGGCACTTCTATGCCATACTGGACAGACCACTTAAAACTTTCAACCAGAGTTTTACTTGTTCTTCACTTTTCCTCTACATTTCAATATCTGTTCCTAACATTGCATGAATCACTTTCAAACTTTAATCCATATCAGGGGTTTTCAAGCTATGGAGTACTTACAATGAGGGTGTGCAAACTATCTGAGGGTGGGACTCAGGAGAAGTTGTACCATAACCAAAATGTAGTGTCATGGGTGTTGACTGCAATGGAGGTTTTGATGAGGTAAGAAAGAAGCTCGTGCAGAGATTTAAGGAAGATGGTCTGCTGAAAGATCACTAAGGTTTGTCAGACAACTGATCTGTCACAGATGTAGATGAGTCTACCATTCATAAAGTTACACTATTGTTATGAATTATAGGAAGAAATATTTTAAAGATTAACTAATAATCTCAAATAGAGTAATATTTATAATTGACATTTAAAATGTTAAAGCATAAAACTGATTTGAAAGCTATGCAGGCTGTTGATAATTCTGCAAGGGGATGCATACCAACGGCATATTATAAGTGTAATTTATTCCTGAAAGAGATATTATCCACAACATGAAGAACTTTAATCCCTGTACAATTATTACAGTTAGAGGACAGTGTAGGATTTAAAGCTTTTGTGGAGGTGAGGAAATGTTGTGCATCTCTCATTCCACCCAATTTTCCATGGAAATCACAATTGGTGTCATTGACTATAAACACATCAAAAAACAGCAACCTTAATGAACTCTGCAGAGGTGAATAAGGAAAGGCACCAGGTTTGAGTTAGTGGAAGGATAATATAATAAGTCAATGGAGACTGTAATGGCACTGCTTAATGCACATCAGAGTGTATCCAGAGAACTGTGACAGTCCTTGGATATAATTGTGGAAATCACAGGTCTTTGAAGGACTTCTGAAAATGGTTTCTGCTGTCATGACTAAAGAATGATTAATATTTTCTTTCTGAGAAAAGAATACACTTTGATTTGGTGTAGTTGAAAACTTAATGAATATAAAGGACACTTAAGATAATGATCAGATTTGCATCGTAACTGCTCTCTTCAGTTACCTGGTGAAGTAACTGTAGCCTTTGGCTGGGAGCAGATGTTTTCAGGTAGTGCCCAAGCTTCATAGAGTGTTTGGGCCCTTAACCACTACACTCTCCAGCTGGGGGGGGGGGGGCGCAGTAGTGGTGGCCAAGTCACATTTTACTACAATGGAAATGTCAAATAGCAAATTTTAATAGAAATAGGGAACTGAGACTGAAAAAGGGCTTCAAGGGTAACATTAAATTTTTAGTTTTACAGCAAACCAAAATGATGTGAACTTAAGATAGTGACAAGGGAGAAGGCAGTTTTGCCATTCTATTGGCTGAGAAATAGCATGCAAAACTGAGGCTACAATACAAAATAACACCCTTATTCATGCATTTTCTCTATATCACAAGCAAACCCAAACATTCTTAGATGTAAATGTGGTTGAATATATTATTAGTAATAACTTCATTTTATTTTGCATACTACAAGTTAAAAGCAGAAATCCATTAAATTATGCTTTACAGAATTCGGGAGTTTTAGAATTTTCCACTGTTTGGGAATTCTGCTCACTCTTCTATCCTGTTTCTGCCCATGTACAAGCAGAAACTTAAACAAGAGGCATCCATAGATAAAACCGTCCACGGTCGGTCAGACCAATCAGTCTCCATGCTACAGGACTGCTTTGATGATGTTAACTGGAATATCTTTCGTGATGAGGATGTCTCCAAATTCACAGAAGGGGTCACAAACTTCATCCAGAAGTGCATCGAGGACATTATCCCCCCAAAATCGGTCAGGGTCTATCCAAACCAGACACTCTGGATCAACAGTTCTGTGCAAACTGCACTCATCACGCAAGACAGAGGTTTCACCACCAGTGACTACCAGGAACTCAAGAAATGCAGCTACAATCTATGCAAAGTCATCAAGGCTGCAAAATGACAATCTAGGGATATGATCCAGGCACAACTCTCCACCAACAATACACACAGCTTATGGCAAGGTCTGCACACAATAAGCAGACTTCAAAGCTAAACGCGGTGGTGCTGTCAACATTCCTGCCTCTCTCCCAGATGAGCCAAATCTCTTTTACGCTCGGTTCAATGTCGCCAACACTGAGCCCCTGAGGAGAGCCGTCGGTGTGAGCTGCACCTTGGTCATCTCTGAGGCTGAAGTACACAGGTGTTTCCAAGGAGTGGAGAGCCACAAGGGGGCAGGACTGGACGGCATCGCCGGGCGAGTACTCAGAGCGTGTGCGGCACAACTGGCAGGTGTGTTTGCCAACATTTTTAATCTCTCCCTCTCCTTCTGCTTCAAAACATCCACCATTGTCCCTGTACCTAAAAACACCAAGGTAACACGTCTGAATGACTGGCGTTCTGTTGCACTCACCTCAACAATGAACAAATGCTTTGAGAGACTGGTCAAGGACCACACCTGCAGCATGCTACTACCCACGCTGGCCCCGCTACAATTCACCTACTGACATAACCAATTGACAGATGACACAATAGCCACAGCTCTACACACCATCCTTACACACCTGGAGAGGAGGGATACTTATGTGAAAATGCCGTTCTTGGACTACAATTCAGCATTCAACACCATAATTCCTTCCAGGCTTGACGAGAAGCTCAGAGACCTTGGCCTTCACCCTGCCTTGTGCATCTGGATCCTGGACTTCCTGTCAGATCGCCGGTAGGTGATAAGAGTGAGCTCCCTCACCACTGCCTCTTTGGCCCTCAACACAGGTGCCCCCAAGGCTGTGTCCTAAGCCCCCTCATTTGTTCTCTGTACACCCATAATTGTGTTGCCACCTACAGTTCCAATCTGCTAATTAAATTTGCTGGTGACACAACATTGATTGGCCTAATCTCAAATAATAACGAGGCAGCCTACAGAGATGAAGTCATCACCCTGACACAGTGTTGTCAAGAAAACAACCTCTCCCTCAATGTTGCAAAACAAAGAAGCTGGTTGTGGATTACAGGAGGAATGGAGACAGATTAACCCCTATTGACATCAATGGATCTGGGGTTGAGATGGTGAACGGCTTCAGGTTCCTCTGTATACACATCAGCAAGGATCTCATGTGGTCTTTACATACCGGCTGTGTGGTGAAATAGGCACAACAGCACCTCTTTCATCTCACGTGGTTGAAGAAGTTTGGCATGAGTCCCCAAATCCTAAAGCCTTTATACAGGGGCACAAATAAGAGCATCGTGAATGGTTGCATCACTGCCTGGTATGGAAATTGTACTCCCCTCAGCCGCAGGACTTTGGAGAGAGTGGTGCGGGCAGCCCAGTGCATCTGTGGATGTGAACTTCCCACTATTCAGGACAGTTGCAGCGACGGGTGCAAAAAGAGGGCCTGAAGGATCGATGGGGACCTGAGTCACCCCAATCACAAACTGTTCCAGCTGCTACCATCCGGGAAACAGTACCACAGCATAAAAGCCAGGACCAACAGGGTCTAGGACAGTTTCTTCTGCCAGGCCATCAGATTGATTACTTTATGCTAACACAATTGTATTTTTACAAGCTATATTGACTGTTCTGTTGTATATCTTACTATGCATACTCTTTATTACAAATTACTGTAATCTATACATTGCATTCAGATGGAGATGTAGTGTAAAGATTTTTACACATGTATGTGAAGGATGTAAGAAGTAAAGCCAATTCAATTCAATTCAAGTTCAATTCATTTGTTATTCTTTTTAGACATCGGTAAAGCTTTATTTTCTGTGCTTTTTCTAAAATTGCTCAATAAAATCTCCCTTTAATCATGAACTGTTTTACTTCATGTAGATAAGTCTGCCTTTATTCCCTCTCGGACAATTAAGCATGTATAAAGTATTAGCATGTTCAGGCCTTGAGATGAATTATTTTTGACATATTCCTGGATGTTCTAAAGAGTTGGGTGATTGATTAAAACCATTAATATGTAAAATGTTACCTGCAGTCACAAATTTTGCTTCAATGAAAATTTTATCTTCCTTTCTGGACCTTTTGAAGATTTCTGCAATTATGTGATTGTTATTGTGCCATTTTATGTTCTTTAGATATGATAATTTAGAACTTCATGGTGTTAACTTTAATTAAGCAGCAGAGGTTTCCTGTATCCTATGAAATGTGCCATGGAAACTGAAAAATTTGACTGGATATTTAAACTTGCCATTGTTTCAAGCAAATTAAAAGGCTATGAATTGCAGCTGTTGCCTCAATTCCTCTGACAAAGGATGCATCATGCAGAACTTAGCTCTCTTCAACCTTGGAGGCTTTCAGGAATGTTTAAGTCAACAGGAGACATGATGAGTTTGTCAATACATCACCATCCAGATCAGAAATAAAGAACAATGAGAAATGAAAAAAATTGCACTCACGAAGGTCTGACGTCGCAAGAGGTACAACTAACATTACAGGATGTTCTGACAACAGCTTGGTTTCCTTGACCAATTGGAAACATAATGCTTTAATATGCCAGTTGCATTTTCCAATAAGATCAGTAAGTAGGTGGACCTTAGAGCCATATACTACCAGTGTCAAAGTCTTTGACCCCTGAATCCTTTCACAATACCATTAGAGGAATATTCACAATCTTCCAACTGACTGCAGGGTAATGTATAAGCTGTTGGATTCTTTTCAAAGGTCAACAATTACGTAAATTTTCTCTGGGATGCCAATGAATGGACTGAGCAGGCACCCAGAGATGCTTTTCCGATTGAATTCTCACATGTACAGTTTGAAATTGACAACACTTCCGTAGCAACCTCAGGGCATCCAGGAATTATTATAACCATCAGAAATATTCTTCCATCAATATCAGCTGGAGGGGACTCACTAGAAATTCTTCGTGCAGCTGTGTGCCAATTTGCTCAGATAGTCGAGATGAACTCTTACTGTGGCACTTCAACATTCCAGCCGTACTCAATCAAGAAAGCAGATTCAAGAACTAGTTCATGCGACACAAAAGACATCCAACCTTTCAAACTTGACTCATGATAAGAGGAACATGTCCCAATTGGACTCAGGGGCACTAATATGAAGCATACTTTACCTTCAGCTGCTTCACTGCAAAAGCTGTTTGAGTATCAGAGTGAACATAGGGTATGAAGAGAGAGCTTTGCCTTATCATTTATGAATTATAAGTTACATAATATATTTTATATTTGCAACAATCTGTTCTGAATTCTATATCATATAATGCACATCCAAGTGTGCCTAAGCCTCCCTACATACACAGGTAGAGCATGATCCCATTGAATGATAGAATCACAATTATCAATAGCATCCAATTTAATCATGGTGTGCAGTGACCAGAATAACATTGCCTAGTGCCATGGAAGGAAAAGGACATCAAACCTTCTGTCAAACAAGAGGTGCAGAAAGAAGAGCCCATCACTACTAACATTGCTCCTGAGATATCAATGATGTTCTAGTTTCCTAAACTTTCACTCAGGAAATGATGCTCTATTGTCCATTCCCGTTACCTGTCCCCTGCCCTTAAGCATATATCTATTGACCCCAATGTATAATGGCTTTCAATGTGAAAGAGGTGAGTTGGAATATGGGAATAATGCAGATCTGGTATTAATTAACATATTTTATATGACATCAAAGAAAACAAAATTTAACATTTTTGAATTGTTTTAAACACCTATGAGAATATCCTTAGAGAATTACAATATTTTGCATACCTTTTTCCAACCATTTTCCTGTGCTGTATCCTGTGAGGCAGAGCCAGGCTGTTGGACTCCCTTTGCTAAATGCCATTGCTTCTGGCTTCTGTGATCCCAACAAAAATTGTCTCTCATGCCTTGTACAAGGCCATTGGGAGTCGAGATTTTTCAGGAAGTATAATTATAATATTTTGGAATACTCAGAATGTTGTAAGTATATTTTCCACTTCCATGTCTCCCATTAATCAACAAACATAACCTGAGATAGTAATACAACACTCCTACATCTGTGGATCAGTCGTGAGCTATAGGGCCTTGGAGAAAGTTTGTTATTCTATTAACGGCAGCAGACAAGTTTGCATCCAGATTCTGCAATGCTGTGGTTAGGGCCTGTGCAATCATTTTGAGAATCATTCTTCAAACAAAACTGTTGGCCGTTCTAAATTCATCAGCCTTTATATATCCATACAGCTTCAGTTACATCAACAATCCTCTTTCATGGCATATCCAATTTGTTCCAACAAGGAAAAAAACACTTTTAACCACAACTCTTTAAACCATTGTGCAAACAGTAGGATTTTGCAGTTGATGTGCAACAAGACTTTTCCTGTATGTGCAGGCAAGCATAGTCCCTCTTGGACCTGCATTATGTCAGTCAGGAATCATGGAGATCAGCACTGATTGTTGGCAATGTAAAATACATCACTTTGTTTATAATTCACAAAACATTAGGCAAAAAGATTCAGCTAAGCTGGAAAAAAAAACTATCAATGGAGACTATGCAGTCTACCATATAACTTACACCTGTTTACTATTATTACTTTCAATTGATTTTTTCCAGTTATGCACTGTAATAAATCACGATTCAGACCATCAAACATAATATTCATCTCATTATATCTTCCGTTGCTATTTCCTCTTAAGCAGTTCCAACATTTTAAAGAATGAAGTATTATTTTTGTGATACTTCGACATTTTATTTTATAATAAGGAAGCATAAATCAATAGAACAATGTCCTTGCTTTGCTTCTCAAAAAATGAAAGGTGAAGGCGCGAAACTAAAATCTGTCATCTACATACTTAGGGCTGTGAATGTTTGGAAATGAGCTCTAAAGTATCCTTATATTTCTGACAGAGAGCAGACAGTTGCCTTCTTCATAAAAGGAGCATGTGGCATCACATGCTGGATGTACTTACTTACTTACTCCCTGTTACACAGCTGGTGTATAGGACAGCATCTCTGTCCATCCATGCCATCGCACACAGATAAAGAAGGATTCTTCATTGCTGTTTCCATAGAAATTTTGGTTTGACCAGACAGGATTGTTAGCAAACCTGGAGGACTAATGGACCATTCTTAGTCTGGACCTGTTCGGTGTGGGTGACCCTACCGAGAGCCAAAGCACAAGGCCCTGAATCTAGCCTACATAGCTGTCCAGGTCATTGAGGCATGCAAGTCCCCAAACCCTACAATAAGGTTGTGGTCCTGTTGGAGGACAACTGGATATACAGCAGGACTATTATTTCAATCCAAGTCCTGTTCTGTCATTTTCAAAAACCAATTACAGTGTATGTAACAGCTTATCCTAATGCAAGTGAATATTGCATAAAGAAGCATAAAAGATCCCCACACCTGAAGAAGGTAAAGGGACTTGGCACAGTATACAAATCAAGTGTTGGATCATTCCTTTTAGCATAATTAGTACACCATTTTAGAGGTTACCAATGTTGGTCTTAAGTTTGAATACTCTGGTTCAGCTAGTGCTGAAGTTCTTTCTTATAAAATATTAAAGCTTTATTTAACCAAGCTGCTTCCAGACCTTAATGACCAGCTGGGGTCCACTTGACGTGGTGATTGTGATTAGGGGAATGAAAAGAGGCCACACAGAGGGAAACAAGCTGTTTGGAGAGAGATGAGGAGGAGAGGGAAAACGGCACTCAGCCATAACTCATATCTGTTCAGGTCTTTAGGGAGCAATTCCTAACTTCAGTAATTGGCAATGAATGACATCTCTCCACTTCACTAAAGAGATAGTCCCTGAACTCTCTTGACTGCTGCAGCCACAACTTCAATCTTAAAGCAGGACATAGGCAATATTACCTGTAGCTGTTATGGTGGCCTTCAGTCTTTTCATCATTTGGTTGCCTGCAAAGCAAAGACGTACAGGTGGAGGAGATCTTATTCACCTGCTACCTTTGCCCGTCTAGGCAGAAGATGTAAAAGTGATAGACTGAGTTGAAAGAGCTTTCAATTGGTGCTGTAGTGTTCTTTATTGATAATACACAATGAAGGCTACACATGATGGAGACAGTTGGTGTTTATAAGAGTGTATGAGGTGCAAATAAAGTTAAGCTTTTTTGTATGACACTGAATTTCTTTTGTACTTTCCCATGCAAATAGAGAGTGTTTCATCACACTCCTAATCTATACAATAAATGGTTGAAAGGCTTTGGGCATTAAGGAGGTGAGTCACTCATCACAGGGTATCTGACCTCTGACCTTGCATTCGTAGTACATTATTTACGTAGCAGATCCAGTATAGTTTCTGGTTAGTGATGACCCCCAGGCTGTTGATGCTGGGGAACTCGGCATTGGTAATGCTGTTCAATGTCCAGGGGAGGTGGTTGTACTTGCTTTTGTTGGAGATGGTTTTGGCACTGTCAAAATCTATCCCCTGGATTATATTTCCACTTGGATAGCAATGAGCAATTTTGAACCAAATTATGTAGAAGTGTTTTTTTCTTGTTACCAGTCGAAAACAAAGCTACACACCCATCATGAGGCTTATCAGATCCCCTGCTTTCCATTTTTGTTCCCTGTGGTTCCATTTTGTGCTCTTACTCTCATGCACTTGCAGCTTACAACTTCAGTCTGACAGCTTTTCAGCAGATCTGCAACGTCTGAAAAAACAAATTCAGCCATCAATTGAATTCACAGCTTGGTAGTAAGTGCAAATTAACTCAATCACCGTCATCGTGTTACAATGCATCATGAACTGCTGTTGGGCTGAATATCATTACGGTATTATTTCGTACAAAATTCAAACATTGCTTTTCATTTTAAATATGATCGAAATGACTGGGGACCGCCAAAATAAATACCAGACTTTCCTCTGCATTACTTAGACTGGGGTGTATTTTGAGCCAATTCCTTATTTCATACATAAGTTATTTGAAATTATGACAGATACAATCATACAAACAGACAGGGGCAGCTCACTCATGACTCATTTCAGGCTTCACTAAAAATAGTATATTACATATGGCAACATGTGTTATTTGTTTTCAAGATCATGCTAAGATCCTTTGTTTAAAACTACTTTCCTAGCAGAACTCTTGCTTCCTTGAGGTTGCTTTCATCCTAACAGAAGAATAATTTCTGTAAGTAGAAAGCATTAGTTTATTTTTCATTTAGGTAATTAGTTTTGCACTAATTAAAAGTACAATGTAGTTCTGAAACTGGAAATTATTGTCACATGACTTTACTTTGACTATTTGTTCCACAGTGACAATATTGTAACCATTTATGAGAAGATAACAAGGCATTAGCCTTGTCAAATTCTTGCATGGGAGATTGGTCAATATGATTTGGGCCCGTGGGATCCAGGAAAAGTTTGTAAGCAGGAGTCAACAGGAGAGACGGTGATGGTGGAGGGTTGTTTTTGTAATTGAGTGGTGTGTTCCACAGGCATCAGTGCTGGCTCCTTGCTGTTAGTAATATCTGTGAATGATTTGGATGTGGATATATATGACATGGTCAGTAAGCTTGCAAATGATAAAAAGATTAGTGGAATAGACAGAATAGGAGTCTTAGGCTATAGGGTGATTTTAATGCGTTGGTGAATGAACTGTGCTATGGAATATTGAGTTTAATCCTGATAAATGTGAGGTGATGTGTCTTTGGGAATACTTTGAAATCTTGAAAGGCAAGGTGCTGGGGTATATTGAGAAACAAAAGTACCTTGGTGTGCAAGTTCAAAGCACTTTGAAGGTGGCAGCGCAGGTTGATAACGTGGTAAGGAAGGTGTTTGGGATAATGGCTTTCATTAGTTCAGGCACTAAATACAAGACCAAGGAGAGTATGTTTTAGTTTTATAAACATTGGTCAGACCACTGCTGGAGTACTGCGTGCAGTTCTAGTAACAGCACCACAGAAAAAATGTGATATCACTGCAGAAGGTGCATACAAGATTTGCCAAGGTGTTGTCTGGGATGTGGCATTTTAGTTATGAGAAGTGGCTGGAGAGATGAGGTCTGTTTTTCCTAGAGCAGAGGAGGTTAAGAGGGGACAACATTGTGGAAACTTATCCTTTTATCAGCGGTGAGTAAAGCTGGAGGACATAAATTTAGCTTGAGAGTTAAAAGATTTAGAGGGGATTAGATATCATTCTTTTCTCACCCAGAGACTGGTGAGTGCTTGCAATTCACCGCTGGAAGCAGAATCACTTGACACCATTTCAGACGTGTCTAGATGAACATTTGAATTGCCTTGGCATAGAAGGATGCCAACCAAGTGGTGAAGATTGAATCAGTATAGATGGCTGGTCGCTGGTCATTATGAATGTAGAGGACTGCATGGATTGTTTCCTTCTGTATGGTTCTATGTTTGATTGACATTTATGAATGCCAGGGACCACACCTGCACTTTGTATCAGTCTGCTTAGGGCTGAGTAATAGCTGTCGGTGTCTGCTTAAGAACTGACAAGATTCTGTGTGGAAGTTTCAAGTGGAAAAAGGCGTTGACTATGAATACATAGTTTCCAGTTGAACTCCTGAAAGAGAAGAAGAGAATGAGTGTCATCAGCCCAGTATACTCAACCGATCAAGGCAACCACTCTGTTTTGTTTCTGGGAATGCAATGGCAGCAATTCTTTTGTAGCTGTGTGATTCAGTAGTTGCTGCCACTGGGACGATGCAAGAATGCCCAGTGTTCACTCTGCCCAATCCCACACTCTCGCTATCAAATCAACCCTTCAAAGTACAGTCCCATAATGGTCACTGTCAATTCACATCTCAGCATTCATTAACATATACCTCAGAAAAGACCTAGAAAATTATTATTTGTTCTTTTTTTTTGATTTGGAGGAGTGATTATCAAGGGAAATGGGCCTAGGCCTGCTTAGGAAACAAATATGAACAGAATTTTAATTCAGCCAACAAGAGCGTGAAGCATGAGAAAATGATACAAAGTAATGACTTTTTGGTGTAACTGTATAGAGAGATGAGAATACAACATTTGCCAAAATATGTGCACCACCACAGAATGAGAAAGCACTACTCTATTTTCCACCCATTCCTGTACTGCAGCTTAGGCTGAAGTAAGAGGAGGTACCTGGTCTGATGGCTGAGATACTTTTTGATGACGTCTCTGTAGCCAGTGAGCATCCCTGGCATGGCTGCACCTTCTGCCACAGGGAGAGCAGCCTCAGTCTCTGGGATACTGGACAGTATCTGTCACACGTGCTGCTGATACAGATAGCAATGAGCGACAAAAGGCAAGGTCTTGTCTAAAGTTCTCATTTTCAAACTCTCATTTTGCACGCTGCACGACCGTTTCAACACAGAACAAAATGGTATAGACCAGAAAAATGTGCTTCATGTGGCAGCCTAAAACTGCTTAGTCATGGTCTTGCATGGAGTAGTTTCATTTCTACAACAGATATTCCCTGGAACTGGTTAATCTATCGATGGAACCTAACTTCATTCAAAGTTATAGCACCAACCAGTTCTGTATGAGTTGGACTTCCTCTGTTTCCTTGCAGTCATGAACAGTATGTAATGGACACACATTAACAAATTGCAGTTATTTTGCAACTTCTTAATTAGCAGAGTCAGGGAATGAGGATGAATGTGTAACTGGATGGAGACATAGAATGATCGTCTCAATATGGAAAAGGGCTCCTTTGCCCATCATGTCCATGCTGACCGTATTTTCCAGCTACACTGTTCTCATTTGCTCACATTTGTTCTGGATCCTCCTATACTTTGCTTATGCCTACCTTCATGCTTCTCAAATGTAGTCTTCAGACATACCCATCACCTCCCCAGAGATTCTTCTGCTCATATACACGTTAGGAGCACTTTATACTGACCAATTAACCTTTTGATCCACACTCCTCTTGGAGAAAGGAAGAAACAAGAGTATCTTGGGAAACCCACTTGGTAATAGCACCTGAGGTAAGAATTGAAGGTAGGTCACTGGAGCTGTGAGACAGCAGTCCTACTAGCCATGCCACTGCACTGCCCACACTGCAAACACACTCATTTTTTTTCCTAACTTTGTTCCACGACATTGATCGACCTTAATTCTAGCAGTAACGAGACAGCCTACGGAGGAGAGGTTAAATCCCTGACACAGTGGTGCCAAGATAACAACCTCTCACCCAATGTCCAAAAATCAAAAGAGCTGATCGTGATTTATAGGAGGAATAGAGACAGGCTCGCCCTGATCAACATCAATGGGTCTTCAGTTGAGAGGGTGAGTAGTTTCAGGTTACTTGGTATACACATCACCGAACATCTCACCTGGACTGTACACACCGGCTGTGCAGTAAAAAAAGCACAACAGTGTCTCTTCTACCTCAGGCAACTGAAGAAGTGTGCTATGAGCCCCCCAAATCCTCAAGACCTTCCACAGGGATACTATTGAGAGCATTCTGACTGACTGTATCACCCACCACCTGGTATGGGAACTGCACCAACCTTGATCACTGGATATTGCAGAGAGTGGTATGGACAGCCCAACACATCTGTGGATGTGAACTTCCCTCCGTTTAGGACAGTTACATCAACAGGTGCATAAAGACACCTTGGAAGATCATCAGAGACAAAAGTCACCCCAACCATAAACTGTTTCAGCTGCTTCCATATGGCAAACAGTACTGTGGCATTAAAGCCAGGACCAACAGGCTACGGGACAGCTTCTTTCTACAAGCTATTAGACTTATAAATTCACATCTGTACACTGCAACGGAGTCATAATGCAAAGATTTTTACTCCTCACATTGTGGGACGGATGTAAGATTTAAATAAATTCAATAAATTTAGTCATTTCCACAGTGAAACCTGCACCATTCTCCAATATAACTGCTATTGGTTTCCACGTCTACCTCCAGCCTAGTTTCTTCCTCCCATTAGTGTAGGTGGTTGTCTTAGGTTACAATGGAACATTGTAAGATGAAGAGCTGGGCTGAGAAGTGCCAGATTGAGTTCAATCCTGAAATGTGTGAATTTATACTTTGGAAGGTCGAACTTGAACACAGAATTCAGGATTAATGGCAGGTTTCTCAACAGCATGGTAGAACAGTGAAATCTTGTGGTCCACATCCATAGATCCTTTAAAGTTGCCACACAAGTTGATAGGGTGGTTACGATGGTGTGTGGTGTATTGGCCTTCATTAGTCAGGAGTTAAGTTCTAGAGCAACAAAATAATGTTACAGCTCTATAAAACTCTGGTTAGTCCACACTTGGAGTATTGTATTCACTTCTAGTGACTTCATTATAGAAAGGATGTTAATGCTTCAGAGAAAGTGCAGAGGAGGTTTATCAAGACATTGCCTGCTTGTTCTAGAGAAAGAATCGTATGAGGAAAATTTGATCAAAATAGAGCTTTTCTGTTTGGACCAAAGGAGGATGATAGGTGACTTGATAGAGGTGTAAAAGATAATAACAGGCACAGAGAGAGTAGACAGGGTGGAAGTGGCTTATACGAGAGGACACGGTTTTAAGGCAACTGGAGGAAAGTACAGGGGGATGTCAGAGGTAGGGTTTTTTTTATATAGCGAGTGGTAAGTGCATGGGAGGCATTGTCAGAGGTGATAGTGGAGGGAGATACATTAGGGACATTTAAGATAACCACATGGATGAAAAAAAATAGAGGGCTATGTGGGAGAGAAGCATTAGGTTGATCTTGGAGGAGGTTAAAGGGTTGGGCCATACAGTAGTGTCCTACGTTCTGTGGTCTATTAGTGGGAAAAATATCCCTCTGTACCTTCCTACTGCACACAGCAGGACATTGGATGATAATTCTTTAAACTGAGACTCACGTCTTTGTTCATCCTCCAGACTTCTTTAAATTCTTTCTTTAGAGTCACCCTTGAACAATAAAGTTTGATTGCAGGATGTAGTCCCACACCAGGTGGAGTGCTGCATACATGAATCCAAAACCAGAGACAACAGAGAAATGAGATATCTGTGTTAAAATGGCGCAGACCAATGAGGCACAGAATCTTGTGAAATTCCCACCCAATCTAACTACATCTTTGAGCTCTTCACAGGTCTGTGTTTTTTGTAATTCTATCATCCAGTACCAGCCTAAATTTCATCTTACCTCGAACAAGATGGTTTCTCTAGTGGAACCATGGAACCATAGAACACTACAGCAATGAAAACAGGCCATTCAGCCCTTCTAGTCTGTGCCGAAACTTTATTCCACTAGTCCCATTGACCTGCACCCAGTCCATAACCCTCCAGACCTCTCGCATCCATGTATCTATCCAATTTATTCTTAAAACTTAAGAGTGAGCCCACATTTATCGCATCAGATGGCAGCTCGTTCCACACTCCCACCACTCTCTGAGTGAAGAAGTTCCCCCTAATGTTCCCCCTAAACCTTTCCCCTTTCACCCTAAAGCCTTGTCCTCTCATATTTATCTCTCCTAATCTAAGTGGAAAGAGCCTACTCACATTTATTCAGTCTATACCCCTCATAATTTTGTAAACCACTATCAAATCTCCCCTCATTTTTCTACGCTCCTAGGAATAAAGTCCTAACCTATTCAATCTTTCCCTGTAACTCAACTCCTGAGACCTGGCAACATCCTAGTAAATGATAGCCTCCCTATAGTTAGGTGACCAGAACTGCACACAATACTGTAAATTTGGCCTCACCAATGTCTTATACAACCTCACCATAACATCCCATCTCCTATACTCAATAATTTGATTTATGAATGCCAGGATGCCAAAAGCCTTCTTTACAACCCTGTTTACCTGTGACACCACTTTCAGGGAATTATGTATCTGAACTCCCAGATCCCTTTGTTCCTCTGCACTCCTCAGTGCCCTACCATTTACTGTCCTTCCAAAATGCAACACCTCACACTTGTCTGCATTAAATTCCATCTACCATTTTCTGGCCCATTTTTCCAGTTGGTCCAGGTCCCTCTGCAAGCTTTGAAAGCCTTCCTCGCTGTCCACAACACCTCCAATCTTGGTGTCATCAGCAAACTTGCTGATCCAATATACCACATTATCACCTAGATCATTGGTATAGACAACAAACAATGGTCCCAGCACAGATCCCTGAGGCATATCACTAGTCACAGGCCTCCAGTCTGAGAAGTAATCATCCACTACCACTCTCCGTCTTCTCCCACACAGCCAATTTCAAATCCAGTTTACAACCTCTCCATGGATACCTAGTGTCTGAACCTTCTGAACCAACTTCCTATGTAGGACCTTGTCAAAGGCCTTACTAAAGTCCATGTAGACCACATCCACAGCCTTTCCTTCATCTACTTTCTTGGTAACCTCCTCGAAAAACACTACAAGATTCGTGAAACACAACTACCACGCAATAAGCCCTGCTGACTATCCTTAATCAGCCCTTGGCTATCCAAATACTTGTATATCCGATCTCTCAGAACACATTCCAATAATTTACCTACTACTGATGTCAGGCTCACCAGCCTGTAATTACCTGGTTTACTTTTGGAGCCTTTTTGAAACAACAGAACAACATGAGCTACCCTCCAATCCTCCGGCACCGCACCCATGGCTAAGGACATTATAAATATTTCTGTCAGGTCCCCTGCAGTTTCCACACTAGTCTCTCTCAAGGTCCGACGAGATATCATGTCAGGCCCAGGGGATTTATCTACCTTTATTCGCTGTAAGGCAGCAAGTACCTTCTCCTCTTTAACCTCTATATGTTCCACGACACTACTGTTTGTTTCCCTTCCTTCCATATATGCTATGCCAGTTTCCTGAGTAAATACTGATGCAAAAAAAATTGTTTAAGATCTCCCCCATCGTGTGAGACTCCACACATAGACGACCACTCTGATCTTCCAGGGGACCAATTTTGTCCCTTACTATCCTTTTTAGTAGAAGTTTGTATGCATGTCATTTGTCCAACTAAGTGATATTATGCACATTGCAATCATTTTCTATTTCTGTACCAGTCTTAAAAACATTACAAACTCACAAGAAAATTTTGGACTTTTGTTTATTATGTTTGATTGACTTAAATGTGTCCACGGTGGATCACCTCATATGTTCTTTCTCCAACATCTTCATTCTGCAATGTACTTTTACAATTGATACTAATCTTTTTTGCAGGTTCTTTCTTTGGCTGCCCTAGTTTTCAATGCCTTAACCTTATATCTTACCTTCTCAAATTTTCCACATCTTATACGTACGTTAATCATCAATTTGAATTTCCACAGCTATTTGCTGTTACCTTTTACGTTGTAAAGTCTCTCTGTCTTTCTCTCTTACTAATTTTCATCCTCACTTTTGACTACTTCTGATGTGTTATCCAGTGTTCTTTTTGGACATTGATGATATTTTAACTCACATACAATTTATTTTTCTATAGTTGCTCCAATGATTAAAGTTAAACAGCTCAATTGAAATTCATTTCTTTTAGTAGGCTCCCTGTTAGCGGTGGTTACATGAGGAAAATCTAAATTCATTTTCTTGACTTGAACTTTAGAGGATGGAAGAAACACAGAATTCATCAAAACATTCCAAGCTGGCACATTTACCCAAAAACCTAATGTGTGTGTCATCAATTTAGTGCAAGCATTCCTGTTTATTTTCTCCACTTCATTAGATGTTTTGATGCTGTCAAGGATTTACATTAGTCCTGGTTCTGCTTTTAACAAATCAAATCAATTTTAGTGGCCTGGTGAGGCACTCAACTTTCATATCATCTGAGATATCACTGAGGATATGCTTAATTGATTCTGATGCTAGTTCAGGAAAAGATTCCCTGAAACAAAGTCAAATTTCAAAACATACTGATGACTCAAGGTAAATATAGTGAGAAACTAAGATATTAAACAGCAACATATAGTCCAGGTGCAAACGATTATAAATCTATAAACTTACTTATGCATTTTATTATTATTCTCGTGCACAGCATGTACTTTGTATTTTCAGCTGGGCTGGCTGAATTCCCATCCCTCATTCCGCACCTGCTATAAAAAGCACATCTACTGAAGTAATTCTGAGTTTGTATTTAGATTATTTTTGGAACAAAATTATCTCACAGTAGGCCTGCCTATAAAGAGAACCTTTGCTAGTTGTACTTTTGGTTTAAAGTGATGGCCCTGCAGGTACCTGATTTATACATGAATGGTGTTTTAACAAGGCAACGTCTGTGGAAGCATGAAAAATAGTTGCCCTACCACTTAACTATTACAGTGTGTGGAATTGAAAAGAAACTGGGTGAAAGTTTGCCCTGAAATGGAACTGTCAAAATAGCAGTCAGTGCACTATTTGATCATCTCTAGTTTTTTTAAAATTTCTAAACCATTGCCCTACTTTAGTGAAATAAATATTCGTTTGTTTTGTGCTCACATCACTGAAAATAGAACACTTACATAATTGTAAGTCTTAGTGTAAAAATTTTACTCGCAGATGTCTTGAGGAAGAAAGGGCAAGCAGAGTTAAGGTTCAATTCTCTTCTTCACTGTGATCCTTAAGCATATAGTGCAGGAAGTTGCTAATTCTGGACACTAGTCACCTCAAATGTGATAAGCTCCTTTAGCAATGAATCAACACATTTGGCCTCAGAAAAAATATGTCATACTTCTCATGGCTCATCTTTAAGCACTGAGTCAGTGAAAACTGTGCAGATGTGGTCATCAACTGTGACGATCCTTGACCTTCTGTGATGTCCCATATCAAACAGCTTACTTAGGAATTAGTCACTGTTTAAATTGATTATCACTGTCCTCTAATTCATGAAATTCAATATAATTTGAGCTAATGTCTTTATTAGAGAATCACATATTAAATAAATTGTCTTACAGTTCATATTAAGTATATTTGTTGGTTTGTGAACTGTAAAGTACTACACCACCTGGAGATGGGTTTAACTTGTTCTGTGTATTAAGGAAGAGTAATACAGGGGTTAGGAAAGCTGGTCTACAGATATGCATTGAGCCTGAAATAATCCTGCTTTGGTAATTAACGGAAGAATTTCCTCACACCCACTGTGTAAAAGAAAAAAAAGAGGAACGGAGAAAACTTAAACCACCTTTTAGGCTGATATTGGTCGTTTGTCTGCTGGACCGGCACTTAAATTGTCTAAACAGCACATCATACTTCGCACTGGAACCCAGCCACAGCAAAAGTCTTTGAGCCTAGACTACACCGCCCAACCACTTACTCCAGGCCCTGATTTCGTCATCCAGCCCAAAGCCACTCTCAAGCTTTTCAAATTAGCTCAGCGACCAGAGTGATCCAACCTCGCTTCCAGGCCAGTTGTACAGGCACTGAAGCTCCTCCGCCTGGGCCCTGTCTTCTCCTTTCAGTGCCCAAAGCAATCCAACCTCACTTCCAGGCCAACTGTACAGGCATTGGAACTTGACCTGCAATGTTTCTGCAGCACACCACCTTGGATCATCCCCCGAATTTGCCTCATCACTGGTCGCCACTTCACTCTTTTTAGCGATAATTTAACACAATTTACCTCAGAAATGTATTTTTAGTGATGTTTTAAGTCATATTTCTTAGCTTTTTGACTAGCAGAGAGCAGTCACACACGTTCTGTAGTGCCGTCTTAACCAAAATCCTGTTAAAGTGTGAACTTTACACAATGTGCAATTTACAAACAAGACTGTTTAACCGATATATCTATATGCATTTAATCTACAACTAGCATGTCTGGATTTCATTAAATATAACCTTTAAAGATATTAAACATATCCAACACCTGCTAACTGAGGGATCAACAGTGGAATGGTGCACAGTTTTAAGTTCCTGGGTGTCAACGTCTCTGAATATCTATCCTGGGCCCAACATATTGATGCAATTACAAAGAAGGCACAACCGCAGCTACATTTCATTAGGAGTTTGAGCAGACTTGGTATGTCACCAAAGCCCCTTGCAAACTTCTACATATTTACTGTGGAAAGCATTCTAACCGGTTGCATCACCATGGAGATCACCACAGGATCAGAAAAAGCTACAGAAATTTGCAAACACATCCAGTTCCACCATGGTCACTAGGAGCAAGGATATCTTCAAATGATGATGCCTCAAAAAGTCAGCATCCATCATTAAGGGTCCCTATCACCCACACAATACATCTCCTCTTCTAATTGCTACCATCAAAGAAGAGGTACAGGAGCCTGAAGATACATACTCAGAAGCAGTTTCTTCTCCGCCGCCATCAGATTTCTGAATGGACAATGAATCTATGTACGCTGCTTCACTACTTTTGTTTTCTTTGTTTCCTCTCTTTTTGCATTACTTACTTAATTCCTTTTTATATATATTTCTTAATGTAATTTATAGTTTTTTTTATTATTGTATATTGCAATTTACTGCTGCCATAAAACAATAAATTTCATGACGTATGCCAGTGATATTAAGCTTGATTATGATTCAGGTGTAAGTCATTACTTTGATATATCACACTACCTTTTCCTAAACTTCAATCTGGAAATATGCTCAAGTACTGTCAATTCACCAGTCAAAGTAGTCACAAATTTACATCTTCATGAATGTGCACCCATATCTTCCAACAATTCTACATGATAAACATCGTCTAATGGTGACAGAAATAAAAAGTGACAGATGCCTGTGAAGCATAATGGGTTCATTGGCACTTGAAAAGAAGATAATAAACCTACAAAATTTGTTTGCCTAGCACTGATTGCTTGGGAATTGCATTGCCTACTTGTTTCCAATTTTGTATCTGATGTGCACACACATTTTTTTCTATCAGCTATGCTAGTTCTCATGTTGGGAAGGGAACTTGCATATGTGATTCTATCACCTGCCAGAAATGTGCAGAGCATAACATTAACCGCAGCTCAACTGTGAATTAACACTAATGCTGCCAAATGAGACCTATGTGATGTAGCTAATACCATGTGTTCAACATATACAGAGAATTGAGCAAGCCCCATTATGAGCACATCTTCTTAGGAATTCATTCTATTATGTTCTATTTTTTTCGAGTTGCTTGGAGACATACTGTGTATTTTTTACTTGATTTCCTAGGTATGATGAGGTAACTTTCTTTTCTCCAATAACCCATATCCTGTTGATATGTTTTAATGTGATTTCATCTTTGTTCAAATAAAAAATGTGACATAAAAGAATGCATTTGCATCATTTGCATGTGCATTTTAAGTTGATAATAAGCCATTGATAAAGGAAGGCAAGGAATGTTCCTGCAAGTAATTAATTTAACATAAGCTTTTATTGTCAATAAGTAAAACCAGAATGGCTAGCATTACGGATATGAGCTAATGCAGAATCTTCTGGGTATATCCAATTTCCCACACTTTTAAATAGGCCAATCAAAACATAAGGCACCAGAGGCATGCATGCTACACTGTAGTGTGAACTAACATCTGCAGTCTGGAATTTATTGATTGATTGGCTGTGCAGTTGTCCATAGCTGTAACACATATGACCTTCATGAAAGTGCACTAACTTGTATTTTTCTGTCAGCTTGAATTAAAATAAGCAGAGAAGGAACAATTGATTGTTACCTAGTACCCAATCAATAATCTAACCATAAATTAAATTAAATAACTGATTTTTGATCTATAACTGAATATGAATCAGAAATTATTAATTTTCAGCCACTGGCAATCTTCAGCAAGACTTATGGCAGAAACGCTAGAGACACCTATTGTGTGATCCTTTGTAAGCAATAGCTCATGAAAACAACTAATCAGCCTATTATTTGTTAAAAAGGATGTCTTATTGCAAAGTACTTAAAAATAAATTCACTTCATTTGAAATGCCACAACATTCAGAACTGCCACTTTGGGGATACCATTAAGAAACAAAAAAAAATGTTTAAAATGATTGGCAGCTGAAAATGTCAGATGACATTTATGACTTAAACAGGTTGTCAAATTTATGTAGGAGAACACAAATTAACTTGCAAATAAACCTTCCCCATACAACTTAACTTTAAAACATCAAACATATACCATTTCAGTTATCTAAAGAATTCATGAGTTAGATTATTCACTTGACGTAGATATAAAATAGATTTTTGGTATGGATTATTGAGAATAATTAGTTTAATTTTTTTGGATTAAAAATATCAAGAGTGTTGACCTATGCCCATATTTTGTCAATATCTTAGCTAAAAATAGAATATTATAAGAATGACCTAATCAGTTGCTAGCACTTTATCCTTTCTCAGTGGTTGAATCAGTGGAATTTTTTTTTCTTTCCTTTTTATCTTACTCTTTGCCTTGTTTTCATAGTGACATTCATCTCTCAGACACATTCAGTCTTTAGCTTCTTTCCATTATGTTCACACCCCATAATCCCCATAATCTTGATCACAGCATAGTGCTGAGATCTTCTTGCATCATCTTTGCTTCCTTGATCATTTTGAACAAGGATCTTCCCAACATAATAGACTTTCTCCAAACTTCAGTATTACTGTCTTAGTGGACACCCGACCTTGGTTTCTTGCCTCCTCGAAATGTTTTCATTGGAAATGGCAATGATGTGACTCTGAGAGGTCTCAACTCTTCTGTCCTCCTCACCTGCTCTAACCTGCTTTAAATTACAATGTCCCATTCTCTACTGATCAATGAGAACACTGCTGCTACTTTGCAGAGTCTATGTCAATTCTCAGATACTTCCTCATAATTCCCTCTGTGCAATGACCCCACTACTGACCATCAAGTCATCATCACACAAATGATTGTTCTTCTCATTTACGCAAGAGACCCCTCCATTGTCCCCATTCTAGTAAGTCTCCAGTGCGGCGCAGTTGCATTCCGACACTTCAAAACCTTAAGGCAGGACATCCTAGTAGGAATGAACGTCAGAAACCACTTGTCAGCCATGCTTGAATCTCTGTTTGGACTGCTTCATTTGCTGAGTAGTTGTGAGCAGAAATGAGCATTATAAAGTCATCCATGAACATCTTCAATTCTGATCCTATGGTGGAAGGAAGATCATTGACGAAGCAGCCAAAGATACAAAGGTCTAAGGAAATATCCTGAAAATTTTCTTTGGCAATATCCTGGAGCTTGGAGAGATTTCCTTAAATGCAGTTTAACTTAATTTTAAAGGAGTATTTTGATACCATACTCAATCAAATGTTTCTTTGATGTCAAGGGCAGTTAATCTCTGGAATTCAACTCCTGATTCTATAAGTGGACTAAGGTTATAAGATCTGGAGGTGAGTCACACTGGTGAGTGGTGATGGATCACTGCTGCTTGATGGCATCTTTTAACATTTCACTAATACATTGACTGGGCAATATTGGCCTCATTTGATTTGACCTGCTTTTTGTGAACAGAAGGTATCCAGGCAATTTTCCACATTTTTATGTAGATGGCAGTGTTGTAAGTGTACTGGAACAGCTTGGATGGAGCCCTGACTGGTGTTGGATTATAGATTGTCAGTAGGACTGACAGGATGTTTTATGGCCCACATGGTGGGGATGGGAGTTAAGAGCCTAAGTGGATCATCTGGCTGAACAACATTGTGAATGCTTCAGCCTTGACTCAAGCACTCACATCTGGTCCCCATCAATGCCGATGTTGAGAATGTTCTTGGAGCCTTTACTGTTTAGTTCTCCACTAGTATTCCTGACTAGATGTGGCAAAATTGGGGAATTTTGATCTGATATTTCAGCTGAGAGTTCTTATTTCTGTCTGTTGGATGTTGCTATTACTATTTAACATGCATGTAATCTTGCATTACAGTTTCACCGCTGTTTTAAGCATGCTTGGTATCATTTATTTCTCAGTTTTACATTAAGCGTCTCTTACCCAGGAATCATACACAAATTTAATCTGGAAGGACAAGTGTATGAATCCTTTATGCTATTGAACAAATGTATGACCATGAATCTGCAACCTCACAATTTGTGTCTAAATAATTATGGAGGGAATGATATGCCCCTTTTAGCCTGCACTTGTGCACACACCAAATTGTAGTTACTTGTGATGTGTGCCCACGCAACAGAAGTCTGCAAAGACAAGATAAACAGCCATTACCAAGACTGCAATTAATAGAAAATGGAAACGTTGTAGAAGGAAGAGAACTAATACAGTGTCAAGAAAAGCAAAGCATATTATTCAGTGAGGCCTTCCTGAATCAAGAAGTTTCTGGTTCAAGTCCAGATGCCCCCTCCAAAAAAGGAAGTGAATCTTTATCTATGACAATCACAGAATTCTAAGAAGCAATCAGGGGCAGTTGGAACATTCTGCTTGCCACAATTCCCAAAGAGACATTGGGTCATGCATAATTAGGCATTTTGCAAGGGCCAATAAAAAGATGGTTTAAGCACAGTGGCCATTGTGGGAGTGGACCAATGTTAGAGTGGGGAGCTCAAGTTTTGCCAAGAAAAGATGAAGCTTCTTTCAGAGCTTGTTAAAGGATTGGAGCTGGAACTGGATGAACTCTGGATCATTTGGGAGGCTGAGGGGTTGATATTCAGGACGTATAGGAAGATAGTTATACCCAAGGTGCAGGATATGGGTGATCATCAGGAGGGAGAAAGAGGATAGATAGCTAGTGCAGAGTACCCATGTGACTATTCCCTCAGCAACAGATTGACCGCTTTAGATATTCCTGGGGGTGGGGGGAGGGTGGAGTGATGTCCTAGCAGAGGAAAGCCACAGAGTCTGGCTCTGTGGCTCAGAAGAGAAGAGGAGTGTAATATTGATAGGGGATTCCATAATTAGAGGAGTTAATTCTGTGGACATGAAAGAAACATCCAGCTGGCCTGACTTCAGTGGATTAGAAGATATTGGAGGTTTCAGGTTTCATGGAAGGTACACTGATAAAATAGGCTAAAGTCAGCATGATTTTCTTGAGGGAAAATCTTGCCTGATACATTAGTGATAATTTTTGGATGCATTAGTGATAATTTTTCAAAACTCGTTAGATTCTGGACTAGTTCCTGAGGATTGGAGGGTGGCTAATGTAACCCCACTTTTTAAAAAAGGAGGGAGAGAGAAACCGGGGAATTATAGACCGGTTAGCCTAACGTCGGTGGTGGGGAAACTACTGGAGTCAGTTATCAAAGATGTGATAACAGCACATTTGGAAAGAGGTGAAATCATCGGACAAAGTCAGCATGGATTTGTGAAAGGAAAATCATGCCTGACGAATCGCATAGAATTTTTTGAGGATGTAACTAGTAGAGTGGATAGGGGAGAACCAGTGGATGTGGTATATTTGGATTTTCAAAAGGCTTTTGACAAGGTCCCACACAGGAGATTAGTGTGCAAACTTAAAGCACACGGTATTGGGGGTAAGGTATTGATGTGGATGGAGAATTGGTTAGCAGACAGGAAGCGAAGAGTGGGAATAAACGGGACATTTTCAGAATGGCAGGCGGTGACTAGTGGGGTACCGCAAGGCTCAGTGCTGGGACCCCAGTTGTTTACAATATATATTAATGACTTGGATGAGGGAATTAAATGCAGCATCTCCAAGTTTGCGGATGACACGAAGCTGGGTGGCAGTGTTAGCTGTGAGAAGGATGCTAAGAGGATGCAGAGTGATTTGGATAGGTTGGGTGAGTGGGCAAATTCATGGCAGATGCAATTTAATGTGGATAAATGTGAAGTTATCCACTTTGGTGGCAAAAATAGGAAAACAGATTATTATCTGAATGGTGGCCGATTAGGAAAAGGGGAGGTGCAACGAGACCTGGGTGTCATCATACACCAGTCATTGAAAGTGGGCATGCAGGTACAGCAGGCGGTGAAAAAGGCGAATGGTATGCTGGCATTTATAGCGAGAGGATTCGAGTACAGGAGCAGGGAGGTACTACTGCAGTTGTACAAGGCCTTGGTGAGACCACACCTGGAGTATTGTGTGCAGTTTTGGTCCCCTAATCTGAGGAAAGACATCCTTGCCATAGAGAGAGTACAAAGAAGGTTCACCAGATTGATTCCTGGGATGGCAGGACTTTCATATGAAGAAAGACTGGATGAACTGGGCTTGTACTCGTTGGAATTTAGAAGATTGAGGGGGAATCTGATTAAAACGTATAAAATCCTAAAGGGATTGCACAGGCTAGATGCAGGAAGATTGTTCCCGATGTTGGGGAAGTCCAGAACAAGGGGTCACAGTTTGAGGATAAAGGGGAAGCCTTTTAGGACCGAGATTAGGAAAAACTTCTTCACACAGAGAGTGGTGAATCTGTGGAATTCTCTGCCACAGGAAACAGTTGAGGCCAGTTCATTGGCTATATTTAAGAGGGAGTTAGATATGGCCCTTGTGGCTATGGGGATCAGGGGGTATGGAGGGAAGGCTGGGGCGGGGTTCTGAGTTGGATGATCAGCCATGATCATAATAAATGGCGGTGCAGGCTCGAAGAGCCGAATGGCCTATTCCTGCACCTATTTTCTATGTTTCTATGTAAACCTGTTGGAACTCTTTGAGGAAATAACAAGCACAATAGACAAAGGAGAGTCAGTGGATGTTGTATACTTGGATTTTCAGAAGGCATTTGATAAGGTGCCACACATGAGACCGCTTCAAATAATAGCTCAATGTATTACAGAACATATACTAGCATGGGTAGAAGATTGGCTGACTGGCTGGAGACTGAGTAGGAATAAAGGGGGCCTCTTCTGGTTAGCTTTCAGTCCCTAGTGGTGTTCTGCAGGAGTCAGTGTTGTGTCTGGTACTTTTCATGTTATTAGTTAATTATCTGGATGATGGAATTGATGACTTTGTTGCTGAGTTTGTAGATGATAGCAAGGTGGTTGTAGGAGTAGGTAGTGTTAATGACACAAGGAGTCTGCCTAGAGACTTGGACAGTTTAGGAGTATGGTCAAAAAAATAGCAGATAGAATACAGTGTAGGGAGGTGTATGGTCATGCACATAGGTAGAAAGAATAAAGGCTTTAACTATTTTTTAAATAGAGAGAAAATTCAAAAATCAGAGGTGCAAAGAGACTTGGGAGTCCTTGGGCAGGATTCCCTAAAGGTTAATTTGCAGGTTGAGTTGGTGGTGAGGAAAGCAAGTGCAATGTTAGCATTCATTTCAAGACAGTGGATGTAATGTTAAATTTTTATAAGACATTGGTTAGACCACACTTGGAGTATTGTGAGTAGTTTTGGGCTCCTTATCTAAGAAAAGATGTACTGGCATTGAAATGGATCCAAAGGATATTGACAAGAATGGTTCCAGCAATGAACGGGTTAATGCATGAGAAGTGTTTGATTACTCTGGGGCTGTACCCACTGGAGTTTAGAAGAATGACGGGGTTCTCATTGAAACCTATCAAATATTGAAGGCCTAGACAGAGTGGATGTAGACAGGGCGTTTCCTGCAGTGTGTGAGTCTAGGACCAGAGGGTACTGCCTCAGAATAGAGGGACATCTATTTAGAACAGAGATCAGGGGAATTTCTTTAGCCACAGGATAATGATAATTCCACAGAATCTGTGGAATTCAATCCCATGGGTGGCTGTGGAGGCTAAGATATTGCCTACATTTAAAGTAGAGGTTGTGAGTTTCTTGATTAATATGGGCATCAAAGATTATAGGGAGAAGGCAGAAGAGTAGCGTTGAAAGGGATATTAAATCAGCCATGATGCAATGGCAGAGCAGACTTGGTGGGCTTAACGGCCTAATTGTGGTCCTACCTTTCATGGTCTTAATATATCGCTAACTGTCTGGCAATACTCCATATCTCCCAATGGATTAATTTGACTCCAGAATTCAGTAGTTTGTGTGGGGTACACAGCACTCAAGTTCTTGCGAGACTGCTTTGAAGATTTGAGTAAGATATGAAACAGAAGTAGAGTAGAAATGTTCAGAGACACTTATTTACCCTCATCTAGTTTGGGAAAGCATATTGCTTAGGAAGGAAAGAATTGTTTGCATTTTGTACATAGAGCACATCTACAATTAATATGTTCCCTATTTCACTGAATGTCTATGGACTGTAGACTTTGAAGAATAAGAGAGTGATTTTGATGAGGCAAGAGCACAAATGTTGCATTATATATTGAAAATTCAATCAACTTGCAACACTTTTAACTTAAGGTAGGCCTGGTGGTTAATACATTATGTTTTTAGGGAACTTGTGGAAACAATCACCACATCTGCAATAGGTATATGTAGTTCAAGGAAGTCAGATTTAGAGTTAATGAACTACAGTCTGATATTCAAATATTGGAATACCTCAGGGACAGGCAAATTACCTGGACACTTGTTTCTTGAAGGCTGTGACCAACCTTGCAGTAAGTAAGGTTTAGAAAGCTAAGGTCAGAATAGTCCCTCGTGGAATATAAAACACAAATGAGGCCATTGAATGTTTTCGTGGGTAGGATCAAAAAAGTTCAAGTAAAATTTATCAGAGTACATACATATCACCAATATACCCCGAGATTCTTTTTCTGTGGGCATACTTAGCAAATCTATAGAACAGTAAATGTAAACTGCAAACAAACTGTGGAATTGCAATATAAATAATTAGCAATAAATAATGGTATCAGGGTAAATCCCAAGGCATTTTGTACTTACATTAAGAAAAAGAGAATAACGCAGGAGAGGGTAATTTCGCTCAAGGATAAAAGAAGGGAATTTGTGCTTGGAGTCAGAGCAAAGGGCTGAGGTATTTTGAGGCATTGAGTCTACTGATAGTTTCCAAGGAGGAAGATTTGGAGAATAGTGAAGGTAGATTTGGACATGGTAATGTGCTGCAACATATTGAGATTGAGGAGAAAATGCCAGATCTTTTGAAAAGCATTAAGGTGGATAAATTCACAGAGCAGTGAAGAGATTGTTGGGGCTTTGACAAAGATCTTTGTGTTCTCACGAACAACATGAGAGCATTTGGATAGACAGGGACTTATTAGGGAGAGTCAACATGGGTTTGTGCGCGGTAGGTCATGTTTGACCAATCTATTGGAGTTTTTCGAGGAGGTTACCAGGAAAGTGGATGAAGGGAAGGCAGTGGATATTGTCTACATGGACTTCAGTAAGGCCTTTGACAAGGTCCCGCAAGGGAGGTTAGTTAGGAAAATTCAGTCGCTAGGTATACATGGAGAGATGGTAAATTGGATTAGACATTGGCTCAATGGAAGAAGCCAAAGAGTGGTAGTAGAGAATTGTTTCTCCGAGTGGAGGCCTGTGACTAGTGGTGTGCCACAGGGATCAGTGCTGGGTCCATTGTTATTTGTCATCTATATCAATGATCTGGATGATAATGTGGTAAATTGGATCAGCAAATTTGCTGATAATACAAAGATTGGAGGTGTAGTAGACAGTGAGGAAGGTTTTCAGAGCCTGCAGAGGGACTTGGACCAGCTGGAAAAATGGGCTGAAAAATGGCAGATGGAGTTTAATACAGACAAGTGTGAGGTATTGCATGTTGGAAGGACAAATCAAGGTAGAACATACAGGGTCAATAGTAAGGCACTGAGGAGTGCAGGGGAACAGAGGGATCTGGGAATACAGATACAAAATTCCCTAAAAGTGGCGTCACAGGTAGATAGGGTCGTAAAGAGAGCTTTTGGTACATTGGCCTTTATTAATCAAAGTATTGAGTATAAGAGCTGGAAGGTTATGATGAGGTTGTATAAGGCATTGGTGAGGCCGAATCTGGAGTATTGTGTTCAGTTTTGGTCACCAAATTACAGGAAGGATATAAATAAGGTTGAAAGAGTGCAGAGAAGGTTTACAAGGATGTTGCCGGGTATTGAGAAACTCAGTTACAGAGAAAGGTTGAATAGTTTAGGACTTTATTCCCTGGAGCGTAGAAGAATGAGGGGAGATTTGATAGAGGTATATAACATTATGATGGATATATATAGAGTGAATGCAAGCAGGCTTTTTCCACTGAGGCAAGGGGAGAAAAAAACCAGAGGACATGGGTTAAGGGTGAGGGGGGAAGAGTTTAAAGGGAACATTAGGGGGGGCTTCTTCACACAGAGAGTGGTGGGAGTATGGAATGAACTGCCAGACGAGGTGGTAAATGCGGGTTCTTTTTTAACATTTAAGTATAAATAGGACAGATACACGGATGGGAGGTGTATGGAGGGATATGGTCCGTATGCAGGTCAGTGGGACTAGGCAGAAAATGGTTCGGCACAGCCAAGAAGGGCCAAAAGGCCTGTTTCTGTGCTGTAGTTTCTATGGTTCTAGGTCCCAGAGAACCAGAAAAGAGCAAATATTGTGTCTTTGTATATAGGGTATGTAGGGATAATCCAGGTGATTATAGGCTAGTAAGCCTCATATCAGTGGTCGGGAAGCTACTGGAGAGGATACTGAGGGTATTTGGAAAAACATGGCCTGTTTGTGACAGCACTATGGCTTTGTGCAGAGTAGATCATGCCTTACAAATTTGATTGAGTTTTTTTTTGAGGAGTTGAGAAAATGGGCTTCTACCATCATTTTTCCCCCAGGGTGGACATTATGAGACCATGAGGTATACAGGAGCAGAATAGGCCATTTGGCCCATCGAGCCTTCTCTGCCATTTCATCATGGCTGATCCAGTTTCCCTCTCAGCCCCAATATCCTTCCTTCTCCCCGGATCCCTTCATGCCATGACCAATTAGGAATCTATCAACATCTGCCTTAAATATACCTAAAGACTTGGCCTCCACAGCCGCCTGTGGCAACAAATCCCACAGATTCACCACACTCTGGCTAAAGAAATTCACCCTCATCTCTGTTCTAAAAGGACACACCTTTATTCTGAGACTGTGTCTTCTGGTATTAGACTCTCCCATCATAACAGACATCCTCTTGATCAAGGCCTTTCGTCATTCGAAAGATTTCAATGTCACCCTCATTCTTCTGAATTCTTGTGAATATAGGCCCAGAGCCATCAAACACTCCTGATATGACAAGCATTCAATCCTGCAATCATTTTTGTGAACCTCCTTTGAACCCTCTCCAGTTTCAGCACATCCTTTCTAACATAAGGGGCTCAAAACAGTTCAGAATACTCCAAGTATATCTCCTTAACTGCTTTATAAAGTCTCAGCATTTCATCCTTACTTTTATATTCTATTCCTCTTGAAATGAATGCTAACGTCACATTTGCCTTCCTCACTACAGAGTCAACCTGCAAATTAACCTTTATGGAATCCTGAATAAGAACTTATGAGTCCCTTTGTGCTTCAGTGTTTTAGATTTTCCCTCTATTTAGAAAATAGTCAACCGTTTAATTTCTTCAACCAAAGTGCACGACTATACACTTTCCAACACGGTGTTTCATCTGTCACTTCTTTGCCCATTCTCCTAATCAGTCTATGTTCTTCTGTAGCCTCTCTACTTCCTCAAAACTGCCTGCCCCTTCTCTTATCTTCATATCATCTGCAAACTGTGTAACAAAGCCATCAATTCCATCACCCAAATCATTGACATCATTGCCTTAGAGATTGGGGAGCCATGAACTTCATCTCCAGTTACAGCCTTTGACATCTGCAGCTCTCTCAGAGTGTCTATTGGCATCACAGTAGCCTCTATTACAAGTGACATTCTTCTCCTGCAATCTACATAGACCTTAGTAAGGGATTTGATGAGGTCCCTCATGAGCTTGATTCAGAAGATAAAGCTTCATGGGATCCAGGGGCAATTGCAAGTTTTGATTCAGAACTGACCTGAACAGAGCAGGCAGAGTACTACTGAAAGGATGATAAACTGGCTTAATGTCTATGACTGGAGGTCCATTCCACAATGAATGTTGCTGAGACCTCTGTTTTTTTTTGTGATCTACAGTATAGCAATGATTTGGATGAAAGTATACAATGCCTTGAAAAAGTATTCAGCCCCTACAATTATTTTCACATTTTACTGGCTCTTTTTCTAAATTTAAGGTATATGTAAGTAGGATTTTTGAGCTAACCTACAAAACACTGTGCATCATGTCAAATCAAATGAAAAATTCCAAAACCTGTCAACAATTTACTAAATTTACAATTTAATCCAGATAAGTGTGAGATGTTGCACTTTGGGAGGTTAAATGAAGGTGGAAGATTGAAGTATAAAGGTACTTTGGAATCCGAGTCCATAGTTCACTGAAAGCGGTTTTGTAAAATGGATAGGCAGTAACCTGTACTTTGTCATTGGTAGGAGTGTTGAGTGTAAGAGTATGGAACTCAGGATTTATAGGCATCCGTTAGCCTCAAGAGACCATGGATTTGTGCCTTGGAAGGTTTCCAGGGTGCAGGCCTGGGCAGGGTGGTATGGAAGACCAGCAGTTGCCCATGCTGCAAGTCTCCCCTCTCCACGCCACTGATGTTATCCAAGGGAAGGGCATAAGGACCCATACAGCTTGGCACTGGTGTCGTCGCAGAGCAATGTGTGGTTAAGTGCCTTACTCCAGGACACACACGCTGCCTCAGCCAAAGCTCGAACTAGCGACATTCAAATCACTAGACGAACGCCTTAACCACTTGGCCACGCACCAACATTCAGGATATAGCTTTATAAACCTGCAGTCATACCAATGTAAAAGTATTGAGTGTGGACACGAGAAATTGTGCAGATGCTGGAAATTCAAGCAACACATATCAAAGTTGCTGGTGAACGTGGCAGGCCAGGCAGCATCTCTAGGAAGAGGTACAGTCGACGTTTCGGGCTGAGAACCTTCGTCAGGACTAACTGAAAGAAGAGCTAGTAAGAGATTTGAAAGTGGCAGGGGGAGGGCGAGATCCAAAATGATAGGAGAAGACAGGAGGGGGAGGGATAGAGCCAAGAGCTGGGCTGGTGATTGGCAAAAGGGATATGAGAGGATCATGGGACAGGAGACCCAGGGAGAAAGAAAAGGGGGAGGGGGTAAGCCCAGAGGATGGGCAAGGGGAAAAAGGAGAGAGAGAGAGAAACAATGTGCGTATATAAATAAATAACGGATGGGGTACGAGAGGGAGGTGGGGCAATAGCGGAAGTTTGTGAAGTCGATGTTCATGCCATCAGGTTGGAGGCTACCCAGACGGAATATAAGGTGTTGTTCCTCCAACCTGAGTGTGGCTTCATCTTTACAGTAGAGGAGGCTGTGGATAGACATATCAGAATGAGATTGAGACGTGGAATTAAAATGTGTGGCCATTGGGTTAGACAAGGGAGTCACGTAGGGAGCGATCCCTGTGGAAAGCAGAGGGAGGGGGGAGGGAAAGATGTGCCTAGTGGTGGGATCCCGTTGGAGGTGGCGGATGTTACGGAGAATAATATGTTGGACCCGGAGGCTGGTGGGGTGGTAGGTGAGGACAAGGGGAACCCTATTCCTAGTGGGGTGGTGGGAGGATGGAGTGAGAGCAGATGTGCGTGACATAGACATCTGTCCCCCCCCATCCCTCCCCACTGATCTCCCTCCTGGCATTTATCCTTGTAAGTGGAACAAGTGCTACACATGCCCTTACACTTCCTCCCTCACCACCATTCAGGGCCCTAGACAGTCCTTCCAGGTGAGGCGACACTTCACCTGTGAGTCGGCTGGGGTGATATACTGCATCCGGTGCTCCTGATGTGGCCTTCTATATATTGGCGAGACCCAACGCAGACTGGGAGATTGTTTCGCTGAACACCTATGCTCTGTCCACCAGAGAAATCAGGATCTCCCAGTGGCCGCACATTTTAATTCCACGTCCCATTCCCATTCTGATATGTCTATCCACGGCCTACCCTACTGTAAAGATGAAGCCACACTCAGGTTGGAGGAACAATACCTTATATTCCGTCTGGTTATCTTCCAACTTGATGGCATGAACATTAACTTCTCAAACTTCCGCTAATGCCCCACCTCCCCCTCATATCCCATCCGTTATTTATTTATATACACACATTCTTTCTCTCTCCTTTTTCTCCCTCTGTCCCTCTGACTATACCCCTTGCCCATCCTCTGGGTTTTCCCCCCTCCCCCTTTTCCTTCTCCCTGGGCCTCCTGTCCCATGATCCTCTCATATCCCTTTTGCCTATCACCTGTCCAGCTCTTGGCTCCATCCCTCCCCCTCCTGTCTTCTCCTATCATTTCGGATCTCCCCCTCCCCCTCGCGCTTTCAAATCTCTTACTTGCTCTACTTTAGTTAGTCCTGACGAAGGGTCTCGGCCCGAAACGTCGACTGTACCTCTTCCTAGAGATGCTGCTTGGCCTGCTGCATTCACCAGCAACTTTGATGTGTTTTGAGTGTGGTTCTATTTGTTCCATTACAGAAAGGATATGGAGATTGTGGAGAGGGTGCAGGAGACACTTACCATGATGCTACCTGGATTAGTGGACATCAGATGCTGAGGGGAGACCTAACAGAGAGTTTTTTTTGAAGTTATGAGAGGCATGGATAGTGTAGACGGTCAGAATCTGTTCCCCAGGGTAGAAATGTCAAACACCAGAGGACATTATTTTAAGGTTAGGTAGCAGCGAAGGGATTCGTTTTCTCTGCAGAGAGTGGTGGGTGCCTGGAATAGTCTACCAGGGATATTAGAGGGATCAGGAAATTTGGTGGAGTTTAAGAGGCCTTTAGATAGATGCATAAATATGGAATGGAGGATTATGGATGATAACCTGCAGAAGAGCATTTAGTATAAATTGCCGTTAGGATCAGTACAATATAATGCGCTAAATGGCCTTTGGAAATCTGTACTGTTCTACGTTCTATTAGGTAGTGTAGAACTGATCAGTTAAAAAAGAAAGTGGGTATGACCACAAGGGAATTTGGTAAGGGCATAAAGAAGGTGGCACTGAAGGGTTCGTAATTTTTGCTATTTTGTATGAAATCAGAGACCACAGCTAGATGAACAAATTAACCAAGGGGCTATCCAGGCTGGACTCATAGAGTCATAAAGAATCATAGAAAAGTACCGGACAGACAAAGGCTCTTTGGCCCATCTAGTCCGTGCAGAACCATTTAAATTGCCCGGTCCCATCGACTTGCACCCAGATCATCACCCTCCATACCCCTATCATCCATGTACCTGTCCAAACTCCTCTTAAACATTGAAATCGAGCTCACGTGTATTGACAGCACAGTGCACATTCTTACAGCCCTCTGAATGAAGAAGTTTCCCCTCAAGTTTCCCTTAAACTTCTGACCTTTCCCCCTTAGCCATGACGTCAAATTGTAATCCCATGCAGCCTCAGTGGAGGAGTGAAAGCCAGGGCAACATTCCTAGCAGGTGACTTAATGGCACAACTAAATGTAAATGTGCTAAAAGGCCATCTCGGAGCCACAATGCAAATCAGAAAATTAGACATCTATTTAACAAGAGCAAATGAGACTTTTTCCCAGGGCTGAAATGGCTAGCACGAGAGGGCACAGTTTTAAGGTGTTTGAAAGTAGGTACAGAGGAGATGTCAGGATAAGTTTTTTTACACGGAGAGTGGTGAGTGCATGGAATGGGCTGTCGATGGCGGTGGTAGAGGTGGAAATGATAGGGTCTTTTAAGAGTCTCCTGGATGGATACATGGAGATTAAAAAAATAAAGGGCTATAGGTAAGACTAGGTAGTTCTAAAGTAAGGACATGTTCGGCACAGCTTTGTGGGCTGAAGGGCCTGTATTGTGCTGTAAGTTTTCTATGTTTCAATGAAATAATGATGGCAGCCTTTAATCTACATATAGACAGGACATACTAAATGAGCAGTAATGGAATGAAGGAAAATTTCATGAAATGTTGGAGAGAATTTATGGTTAAATGAGGGGTCAGGTTATTTTGGAACTGGTGCTGTGCAGTGAGAAAGGATTAATTTATAATCTTGTAGTTAAGATGCCGTTAAGTAAGAATGATCAAAATATATTAAGATTGAAATAATTTGTTTAAAGCCAGGGTCTTGCAACTAAACAAGCTGAACTATTAAGCCAAACACGAGGAAATCTGCAGATACTGGATATTCAAGCAACACACACAAAATGCTGGTGGAATGCAGCAGGCCAGGCAGCATCTATAGGAAGAGGTACAGTCGACGTTTCGGGCCAAGACCCTTCGTCAGGACTAACTGAAAGAAGAGATAGTAAGAGATTTGGAAGTGGGAAGGGGAGGGGAGATCCGAAATAATAGGAGAAGACAGGATGGGGAGGGATGGAGCTAAGAACTGGAAAGTTGATTGGCAAAAGGGATATCAGGCTGGAGATGGGAGAGGATCATGAGATGGGAGGCCTAGGGAGAAAGAAAGGGGGAGGGGAGCATCAGAGGAAGATATAGTGAGAGGGACAGAGGGAGAAAAAGAGAGGGGGGGGAAAGAGAAAATATAAATAAATAAATAAATAAATAAATAAGGGATGGGGTAAGAAGGGTAGGAGGGGCATTAACAGAAATTAGAGAAGTCACTATTCATGCCATCATGTTGGAGGCTACCCAGACGGAATATAAGGTGTTGTTCCTCCAACCTGAGTGTGGCTTCATCTTTACAGTAGAGGAGGCCGTGGATAGACATATCAGAATGGGAATGGGACGTGGAATTAAAATGTGTGGCCACTGGGAGATCCTGCTTTCTCTGGCGGACAGAGCATAGGTGCTCAGGGAAACGGTCTCCCAGTCTGCGTCGGGTCTCGCCAATATATAGAAGGCCACACTGGGAGCACCGGACGCAGTATATCACACCAGCCGACTCACAGGTGAAGTGTCGCCTCACCTGGAACAATTGTCTGGGGCTCTGAATGGTGGTAAGGGAGGAAGTGTAAGGGCATGTGTAGCACTTGTTCTGCTTACAAGGATAAGTGCCAGAAGGGTGATCGGTGGGAATGGATGGGGGGGGGGGAACGAATGGACAAGGGAGTTGCATAGGGAGTGATCCCTGTGGAAAGCAGAAAGCGGGGGGGAGGGAAAGATGTGCTTGGTGGTGGGATCCCGTTGGAGGTGGCGGAAGTTACGGAGAATAATATGTTGGACCCGGAGGCTGGTGGGGTAGTAGGTGAGGACAAGGCGAACCCTATCCCTAGTGGGGTGGCGGGAGGATGGAGTGAGAGCAGATGTGCATGAAATGGGGGAGATGCATTTGAGAACAGCGTTGATGATGGAGGAAGGGAAGCCCCTTTCTTTAAAAAAGGAGGACATCTCCCTCATCCTGGAATGAAAAGCCTCATCTTGAGAGCAGATGCGGCAGAGACGGACGAATTGCGAGAAGGGGATGGCATTATTTCAAGAGATAGGGTGGGAAAAGGAATAGTCCAGGTAGCTGTGAGAGTTCGTAGGCTTATAGTAGACATCAGTAGATAAGCTGTGTCCAGAGTTAGAGACAGAAAAAATCAAGAAAGTAGAGGGAGGTGTCGGAAATGGACCTGGTAAATTTGAGGGCAGGTTGAAAGTTGGAGGCAAAGTTAATGAAGTCAACGAGCTCAGCATGCGTGCAGGAAGCAGCGCCAATGCAGTCGTCGATGTAGCGAAGGAAAAGTGGGGGACAGATACCAGAATAGGTTTGGAACATGGATTGTTCCACAAAGCCAACAAAAAGGCAGACATAGCTAGGACTCATACGGGTGCCCATAGCTACACCATTAGTTTGAAAGAAGTAGGAGGAGCCAAAGAAGAAATTATTAAGGACTAATTCCACTAGATAGAGCAGAGTGGTGGTAGAGGGGAACTGGTTAGGTCTAGAATCCAAAAAGAAGCGGAGAGCTTTGAGACCTTCCTGGTGGGGAATGGAGGTATATAGGGACTGGACATCTAGGGTAAAAGTAAAGCGGTGGGGGCCAGGGAACTTAAAATCATTGAAAAAATTCAGAGCGTGAGAAGTGTCACGAACATAGGTGGGAAGGGATTAAACAAGGGGGGATAAAACAGTGTTGAGGTATGCAGAAACCAGTTTGGTGGGGCAGGAGCAAGCTGAAACAATGGGTCTACTTGGACAGGCAGGTTTGTAGATCTTGGGTAGGAGGTAGAAACAGGAAATGTGGGGTGTGGGAACTATAAGGTTGGTGGCAGTGGATGGGAGATCCCCAGAGCTGATAAAGTTGGTGATGGTGTGGGAGACAATGGCCTGGTGCTCCTTAGTGGGGTCATGATCAAGGGGTAAATAAGAGGAGGAATCAGCGAGTTGTTGCTGTGTTTCGGCAAGGTAGAGGTCAGTATGCCAGTCTACAACAGCACCCCCTTTATCGGTGGGTTTTATAGTAAGATTGGGATTCGTGCTGAGGGAGTGGAGAGCAGAGTATTCGGAAGGAGTGAGGTTGGAATTGGAACAAGGTGTGGTGAAGTTGAGACGGTTGATGTCTCATTGGCAGTTACCAATAAAGAGATCCAGAGCAGGCAGAAGACCTGAGCGGGTTGTCCATGAAGAGGAGGAGGGTTGAAGACGGGAGAAGGGGTTATTGGTGGGGGGTGGGAGAGTCCTTGCCGAAGAAGTGGGCTCGAAGACGGAGTCGGCAGAAGAAGAGTTCAGCGTCATGGCGCACGCGAAACTCGCTGAGGTGTGGGCGAAGGGGGACAAAGGTAAGGCCCTTACTGAGGACAGAGCGCTCTGCTTCAGAGAGTTGAATGTCGGAGGGGATGGTGAAGATCCTGAACAGATGAGAGCTGGGATCAGAGGGGGGAGGGGGAGGGAGGCTGGTGAAGTCAGTGGAGAGGGGAGGGTTGGGGTGAGAGGAAGATGGAGCCTCTGAGGGCCCAGGAGCTAACGGTGGGATCTGAGGGAGATGGGGTTGCAAAGTGGCGGTGGGGGAAGGGGAGACGGGAGTCACAATAGCAGCATGTGAAGACCCAGCCTGGAGTTCAAGACTGAAGTCTTGAGAGCTAGGATCAGAGGGGGGAGGAAGGTGTCAGTAGAGAGGGGATGGTTGGGGTGAGAGGAAGATGGAGCCTCTGAGGGCCCAGGAGCTGACAGTGGGATCTGAGGGAGGCGGGGTTGTAGAGTGGTGGTGGGGGAAGGGGAGACAGGAGTCACAATAGCAGCACGTGAAGGGATGCGTTGGTTGTGACACATTGATATATGTTAGTGATTAAGAAATGGTTAACACTTAAACTATTAATACACAGTTTAAATCAAATTCATATCCCTTAAAACCAGCAAAATATTAATAGGACCATGCATCCAGCTGCTGTTCTCAATGGAATTTAAAGATAGCAATAAATGAAAAGTAATGCCAAAGGCAGTAAAATCTGACAATGGGAATAATTTTAGAATTCCGAAGAACTAAGGTATTGATCAGGAAATTGATAAAAGAACATCTCATCAGACTGGAAAGAAACCCAACAGACTGTTGAAAACTTAGTAATTGTTATGAAATTAATGTGGGCTCTTTATAAACTGATAGGAGGAAGTGAAATTGGAGAATAAGGAAATGGCAGGAAAATAAATGAATATTAATATCCATATTCATGTGAGAAGAAGCAGATGATTTTGTGGAAATAATGGAGGCCTACAGGTGAACGAGGAGCTCAACAAAATTGGCATGAGTACACAACTAACATTAGTTCAAGTTTAATTATCATTTAACCAGACATGAATATAGCCAAATGAAACAATGTTCCTCTAGGCCAAGTTGCCAAAGATATTACCAACAGCACACTGCACATAGCACATATGGTTACGATTTCAGAAAAACATAGTCACAAAGAAAAACATATATAGCCCAAGCTCCTGAGTGGTGTGACTGTATATTGATGGTAAATTCTTCTGGTTTAGCTTGTTCTTCCACCAAGTGAACAGTGGAGAGCAGAAGCAAGCGAACACCAGAGGGCAGCACTGAGTGAACACTAGAGAGCCTGCCACCAACCCAGTATGGATTTCAGTGCACCCACAAAGGCCTCCTTTCTCTACAATATTTCTTCTTATGGCGCCTCGCCTGGGAGACTGCAACAGACGACCTCATTGCGAGGGCATAGTCCCTGCTACACCGGAGGGCCGCAGCTGACCCACCATCAGTCTCGCCAATGAACCGGATTTTCAGTGTTCAACATTATCAATGGCCAACAGGGTCTTGCAATCACAATATACACATCCAAAACAATCGCTCACACCGCGCATAACAACGATATGCAACAAGTCCAACTCCATTACTATCGAGCAACTCGTTAATGGGATAGTCCTGCAGTACTTGATATTCTTAGTATCCAACAGTGACTTATGATTGTAAAAATGATGTAAAAGAAGAACAAATATTCCTTTGATTGGACTTAGAGTGGTTGGTGCATCTGAGCATGTCACCATCTTACAGGAAGGTCATTAGGGAAATCCATACCAATAATTCCCCAAGACTGATGATAAGCACGAAAGGGTTTTGAAGGAGCAAGCTAAGGAGCAATTTAACCGGCTTGTTGTATTAAGACCAGAAGACAAAGGAATGAAAGTCGGCCATTCGGCCCATTGAGTCTGCTCCGCCATTTTATCATGAACTGATCCATTCTCCCATTTAGTCCCACACCCCTGCCTTCTCACCATAACCTTTGATGCCCTGGCTACTCAGATACCTATCAATCTCTGCCTTAAATACACCCAATGACTTGACCTCCACTGCCACCCGTGGCAACAAATTCCATAGATTCACCACCCTCTGACTAAAAAAATTTCTTCACATCTCTGTTCTGAATGGGCACCCTTCAATCCTTAAGTGCCCTCTCGTACTAGACACCCCCACCATGGGAAACAACTTTGTCACATCCACGCTGTCCATGCCTTTCAACATTCAAAATGTTTCTATGAGGCCCCCCCCCATTCTTCTAAACTCCAAGGAGTACAGTCCAAGAGCGGTCAAACGTTCCTCATATGTTAACCCTCTCATTCCCGGAATCATTCTAGTGAATCTTCTCTGAACCCTCTCCAATGTCAGCACGTCCTTTCTTAAATAAGGAGCCCAAAACTGCCCACAGTACGCCAAATGAGGTCTTACCAGTGCCTTATAGAGCCTCAACATCATATCCCTGCTCCTATACTCTATTCCTCTAGAAATGAATGCCAAATCTACATTTGCCTTCTTCACCACCGACTCAACCTGGAGGTTAACCTTAAGGGTATCCTGTATGAGGACTCCCAAATCCCGTTGCATCTCAGAACTTTGAATTCTCTCCCCATTTAAATAATAGTCTGCCCATTTATTTCTTCTACCAAGGTGCATAACCATACACTTTCCAACATTATATTTCATTTGCCACTTCTTTGCCCATTTTCCCAATCTATCCAAGTCTCTCTGCAGACTCTCTGTTTCCTCAGCACTACGGGTCCCTCCACCTATCTTTGTATCATCAGCAAACTTAGCCACAAAGCCATCTATTCCATAAACCAAATCATTGATGTACAACATAAAAAGAAGTGGCCCCAACACGGACCCCTGTGAAACACTACTGGTAGCCGGCAGCCAACCAGAATAGGATCCCTTTATTCCCACTCTCTGTTGCCTGCCAATCAGCCAACGCTCTATCCACGTATGTAACTTTCCCATAATTCCAAGGGGTCTTATCTTGTTTAGCAACCTCATGTGCAGCACCTTGTCAAAGGCCTTCTGAAAATCCAAATACACAACATCCACTGCATCTCCCTCATCTAGCCTACTGGTAATTTCCTCAAAAAATTGTAATAGGTTTGTCAGGCAGGATTTTCCTTTAAGGAATCCATGCTGAGTTCTGCCCATCTTGTCATATGCCTTCAGGTATTCCGCAACCTCATCCTTAACAATCAACTCCAACAACTTCCCAACCACCGATGTCAATCTAACAGGTCTATAATTTCCTTTTTTCTTCCTTGCTCCTTCTTAAATAGCAGAGTGACATTTGCAATCTTCCAGTCCTCCGGAACCATGTCAGAATCTATTGACTTTTGAAAGATCATTGCTAATGCCTCTGCAATCTCCACAGCTACTTCCTTCAGAACACGAGGGTGCAGTCCATCTGGTCCAGGAGATTTATCTACCCTTAGACTATTCAGCTTCCTGAGTACTTTCTCTGTCGTAATTGTGACTGTGCACACTTCTCTTCCCTGCCACCCTTGAGTGTCCAATATACTGCTGATGTCTCCCTCAGTGAAGACTGATGCAAAATACTCATTCAGTTCCTCCACCACCTCCTTATCTCCCATTACAATTTCTCCAGCATCATCTTCTATCGGTCCTATATCTACTCTCACCTGTCTTTTACTCTTTATATACTTGAAAAAGCTTTTAGCATCCTCTTTGATATTATTTGCTAGCTTCCTTTCATAGTTGTTGTATTCTTGCATGGTTTCCATGCATTGAGAAGTAACAAATGTAGGCCAAATAATTATGTAGTCAGAGAAACAGGGAAGTATTGACTACAATCAAGAAAACTGCAGATGCTGGATATCTAAAGATAAATCAGTAAATATTATAGCAGAAGCATTCAGAAATCAGGCAGCATCTGTAGTTACCTTAAGCATTAGTTCGGTTTGATATTCTTCAGGTTTACAGACTAATTGGCTTGACATAGGCACCATGGAAAAAGCTGGAATTGAATATAACGGAAAAGTCAACAGACAAGAAAGTAACAATAGAATTGGTCAGAATCAATGTGAGTTTATGAAAGGGAAAACATGTTTTAAAGATCTATTTATTGACACAAACAAATTAGATAACAAGTTGTTGAGTGTATTAGGACTTTGAGAAATGCCTTTGCTTGAGTACCACACAAAATGAAAACTCATGGCCCCAGAGGTAAGATACAGCTGCACATTCAGGATTGGTGAATTGACAGAAAATAATTAGGAATAAACGGATCATTTTTAGTTTGGTAGGCAATAACTAGTGAGATGCTCAAGGGAATAGAACAAGGACCTGCATCTGCAGTCTCTTTTCAAAGTTCAAAGTTCAAATAAATGCATTATCAAAGTACATATATGTCCCTGTATACAGACCTGAGATTCATTTTCCTGTTGGCACTCATAGGAAGTACCAAGAAATACAATGGAATCAATGAAAGATCATACACAACAGGATAGATAAATAACCAATATGTAAAAGACAACAATCTGTGCAAATAAGAAAGAGAAAACTAAGAATAATAATAAATAAACAAGCAATAAAAATTGCGAATTTGAGATGAAGAGTCATAGAGCCATAGTGTCAAAGAAAAGTACAGCACAGAAACAAGCCCTTCAGCCCATCCAGTCCATGCTGAAACATTTAAACTGCCTAGTGACTAGTCTCATTGACCTGCAGGCCGACCACTGTCCTCCATACCCCTGATATCCATGTACCTATCCAAACTTCTCATAAACTTTGAAATAGTGCTTGCATGCATCACTTGCGCTGGCAGCTCATTCTACACTCTCATGACCCTCTGAGTGAAAGAATTTCCCTTCGTATTCTCCTTAAACTTTTCACCCTTCACCCTTAAACTATGACCTCTAGTTGTAGTCCCACCAACCCCAGTGGAAAATACATCAAAGTTGCTGGTGAACGCAGCAGGCCAGGCAGCATCTCTAGGAAGAGGTACAGTCGACGTTTCAGGCCGAGACCCTTCGTCAGGACTAACTGCAGGAAGAGTTAGTAAGAGATTTGAAAGTGGGAGCGGGAGGGGGAGATCCAAAATGATAGGAGAAGGCAGGAGGGGGAGGGACGGAGCCAAGAGCTGGACAGGTGATTGGCAAAGGGGATATGAGAGGATCATGGGACAGGAGGCCCAGGGAGAAAGACAAAAGGGGGGGGGATCCCAGAGGATGGGCAAGGGGTATAGTCAGAGGGACAGAGGGAGAACAAGGAGAGTGAGAGAAAGAATGTGTGCATAAAAATAAATAACGGATGGGGTACGAGGGGGAGGTGGGGCATTAGCGGAAGTTAGAGAAGTCGATGTTCATGCCATCAGGTTGGAGGCTACCCAGACAGAATATAAGGTGTTGTTCCTCCAACCTGAGTGTGGCTTCATCTTTACAGTAAAGGAGGCCGTGGATAGACATGTCAGAATGGGAATGGGATGTGGAATTAAAATGTGTGGCCACTGGGAGATCCTGCTTTCTCTGGCGGACAGAGCGTAGGTGTTCAGCAAAGCGGTCTCCCAGACTGCGCGGGTCTCGCCAATATATAGAAGGCCACATCGAGAGCACCGGACACAGTATATCACCCCGGCCGACTCACAGGTGAAGTGTTGCCTCACCTGGAAGGACTGTCTGGGGCCCTGAATGGTGGTAAGGGAGGAAGTGTAAGGGCATGTGTAGCACTTGCTCCGTTTACAAGGATAAGTGCCAGGAGGGAGATCAGTGGGGAGAGATGGGGGGGACGAATAGACAAGGGAGTTGCGTAGGGAGCGATCCCTGCGGAAAGCAGAGAGAGGTGGGGAGGGAAAGATGTGCTTAGTGGTGGGATCCCATTGGAGGTGGCGGAAGTTACAGAGAATAATATGTTGGACCCGAAGGCTGGTGGGGTGGTAGGTGAGGACCAGGGGAACCTTATTCCTAGTGGGGTGGCGGGAGGATGGATTGAGAGCAGATGTACGTGAAATGGGGGAGATGCGTTTGAGAGCAGAGTTGATAGTGGAGGAAGGGAAGCCCCTTTCTTTAAAAAAGGAAGACATCTCCCTCGTCCTAGAATGAAAAGCCTCATCCTGAGAGCGGATGTGGCGGAGACAGAGGAATTGCGAGAAGGGGATGGCATTTTTGCAAGAAACAGGGTGAGAAGAGGAATAGTCCAGATGACTGTGAGAGTCAGTAGGCTTTATAGTAGACATCAGTGGATAAGCTGTCTCCAGAGACAGAGACAGAAAGATCTAGAAAGGGGAGGGAGGTGTCGGAAATGGATCAGGTAAACTTGAGGGCAGGGTGAAAGTTGGAGGCAAAGTTAATAAAGTCAACGAGCTCAGCATGCGTGCAGGAAGCAGCGCCAATGCAGTCATCGATGTAGTGAAAGAAAAGTGGGGGACAGATACCAGAATAGGCACGGAACATAGATTGTTCCACAAAGCCAACAAAAAGGCAGGCATAGCTAGGACCCATATGGGTGGCCATAGCTACACCTTTAGTTTGGAGGAAGTGGGAGGAGCCAAAGGAGAAATTATTAAGAGTAAGGACTAATTCCGCTAGACGGAGCAGAGTGGTGGTAGAGGGGAACTGATTAGGTCTGGAATCCAAAAAGAAGCGGAGAGCTTTGAGACCTTCCTGATGGGGGATGGAAGTATATAGGGACTGGACATCCATGGTGAAAATAAAGCGGTGGGGGCCAGGGAACTTAAAATCATCGAAAAGTTTAAGAGCGTGAGAATTGTCACGAACATAGGTAGGACGGGATTAAACAAGGGGGGATAAAACCGTGTCAAGGTATGCAGAAACGAGTTCGGTGGGGCAGGAGCAAGCTGAGACAATAGGTCTGCCAGGACAGGCAGGTTTGTGGATCTAGGGTAGGAGGTAGAAACGGGAAGTGTGAGGTCTCCTCTACTGTAAAGATGAAGCCACACTCAGGTTGGAGGAACAACACCTTATCTTCTGTCTGGGTAGCCTCCAACCTGATGGCATGAACATCGACTTCTCTAACTTCCGCTAATGCCCCACCTCCCCGCCGTACCCCATCCGTTATTTATTTTTATACACACATTCTTTCTCTCACTCTCCTTTTTCTCTCTCTGTCCCTCTGACTATACCCCTTGCCCGCCCTCTGGGTTCCCCCCGCCTTTTGTCTTTCTCCCTGGGCCTCCTGTCCCATGATCCTCTCATATCCCCTTTGCCAATCACCTGTCCAGCTCTTGGCTCCATCCCTCCCCCTCCTGTCTTCTCCTATCATTTTGGATCTCCCCCTCCCCCTCCCACTTTCAAATCTCTTACTAACTCTTCCTGCAGTTAGTCCTGACGAAGGGTCTCGGCCCGAAATGTTGACTGTTCCTCTTCCTAGAGATGCTGCCTGGCCTGCTGCGTTCACCAGCAACTTTGATGTGTGTTGCTTGAATTTCCAGCATCTGCAGAATTCCTGTTGCTCCCAGTGGAAAATGCCTGCTTGAATTTACCCTGTCTATACCTCTCATAATTTTGTATACCTCTATTAAATCTCCCCTCAGTCTTCAATGTTCCAAGGAATAAAGTCCTAACTAATTCAGTTTTTTCTTATAAGTCAGGTCCTTCAGAAGCAACAACGTCCTTGTAAATCTTCTCTCTACTTTTTTATACTTATTTACATTTTGCTAGTCAGTAAGTGACCAAAACTGGATACAATACTCTAAATTAGGCCTCAGCAATGTCTTGTACAACTTCATCATAACATCCCATCCCCTGTACTCAATACTTTGATTTGTGGAGGCTAATGTAGTAAAAGCTTCCTTTATGACCCTATCTACCTCTGATGTCACTTTCATTGAATTATGGAATTGTATTCCCAGATCTCTTTGTTCTACTGCACTCCTCGGTGCCCTACAGTTTGTTATGTGAGACCTACCTTAGTTGGTCCTACCAAAGTGCAACATCTTGCACTTCTCTGCATTAAATTCTGTCTGCCATTTTTCCTGCTGGTCTAGATCCCACTGCAAACTCTGATAATCTTCATGGTGTCCACTACACTCCCCATCTTGGTGTCATTTGCAAATTTGATGATCCAGTTAACCACATTATCATCCAGATCATTGATATAAATGACAAACAGCAAGGAACTGGCACAGATCGCTGTGGCACATTACTAGTAATAGGTGTCCAGTCAGAGAAGCAATGATATACTACCACTCCCTAGCTTCTTCCATGAAGCCAGTGTCTAATCCAATTTACTACCTTATCTTAAATGCCAAGCAACTGAAACTTCTTGACCAACCTATTATGTGGGACTTTATCAAAATCCTTGCTAAAGTCCATGTAGACAACATCCACTGCCTTTCCTTCATAAGTTTTCTGAAAATTTCCTCAAAAAATTCTATAAGTTTGGTTAGTTAAACATGACCTACCACGCACGGAGCCACATTGACTATCCCTAATCACTCACTATCTATACAAATATTTATATATCTAGTCCCTTAGAATACCTTCCAATAGCTTACCCATTATGGATGTCAGGCTCACTGGCCTATAATTTCCTGCCTTATTCTTAGAGCTGTTCTTAAACAACAGAACAAGAGCTATCCTCTGATCTCCTAGCACCTCACCTGTGGAGCTAAGGATGTAAAGCTAAGGAACTGCAAGGGTAAAAAGACACTGACGGGATTTATATACAGACCCTCCAAATAGTAGTGAAGATGGTGCCTACATATTACCAAAGGAGATAGAAAATGCATGTCCAAAGGGCAACAGTTAAAATGGTCATGGGGATTTCAATATGCAGTTAGATTGTAAAAAACAGGTTGGTGCTGGATCCCAAGAGGGGGGATTTTCTAGAATGCTAACAAGATGGCTTTTTAGAGCAGCTCATAACCGAGCTCACAGGGGGATCAGCTATTCTGGTTTGATTGTTGTGCAATGAACTGGAATTGATTAGGGAGCTTAAGGTAAAGGAACCCATAGGGTCTAATAATGATAAAAAGATAGACTTCACAATGCAATTTGAGAAGGAGAATCTAAAGTCTGATGTATCAGTATTACAGTGGAGTAAGGGGATTACAGAGGCATGAGAGAGGAGCTGCCCAAAATTGATTGGAAGGAAGGAGTGATAACAGAGCAGCAATGGGTGGAATTTCTGACAGGAATTCGGAAAGCACGTAATGTAAATATCCCGAAGAAGAAAAAGTACTCTTATGGCAGGATGATGCAACTATGGCTGACAAGAGAAGTCAAAAACAGCATAACAGCAAAAGAGAGGGTATTTAATAAATCGAAAATTAGAGGCAAGTTTGAGGATTGGAAAGCTTTTAAAAACAAACACAAGGTAACAAAAAATTCATTAAGAAGAAAAAGGTGGAATATGAAGGTAAACTAAACAGTGATATTAAAGAGGATACCAAAAGTTTTTTGGATACATGAAGTGTAAAGGAGCGGTGAGAGTAAGTATCGGACCACTGAAAAATGATGCTGGAGAGATAGTAATGGTGGACAAGGAAAAGGCGGATGAAACGAATAAGTAATTTGTGTCATTTTTCACTGTGGAAGATACTAGCCAACCCCAATATTGCCAATAGTTCGAGTGAGTCGGGGGGGCAGAAGTCTATGTAGTCAGCTTGGGTTCCTTGAGGGAAAATCTTGCCCGACAGATCTCTTGGAATTCGCTGAAGAAGGATAGACAAAGGAAAATCAGTGAATGTTGTGTATCTGGATTTTATGAAGACATTTGATAAGGTGCCAAATATGAGGCTACTTAACAGGCCATGCTATTACAAGAAAGATACTAGCATGCATAGGGCATTGGCTGATTGGAAGGATGCAAAGAGTCGGAATAAAGGGAGCTTTTTTTGATTGGCTGTCAGTGACTAGTGGTGTTCCACAGGGATCTGTGTTGGGACTTCTTTTTACATTTAATATCAATGACATGGATGACACAATTGATGGCTTTGTGGCCAAGTTTGTGGACAATACAAATATATATGGAAGGACAGGTAGTTTTGAGTAAGTAGAGAGGCTAAAGAAGGATTAGATAAATTAGGAGAATGGCCAAAAGCTTGGCAGATGGAATACAGAGTCAGGAAATGTTTGGTCTTGCACTTTGATAGAAGAAATAAAAGCACAGACTATTTTCTAAATGGAGAGAAAATTCAAAAATCTGAGGTGCAAAGGAACTTAGGAGTCCTTGGGCAGGATTCACTAATTTGCAGGTTGAGCCTGCAGTGAGGAAAGCAAATGCAATGTTAGTTTTCATTTTGAGAGGGCTAGGATATAAAAGCAAAGATGTAATGATAAGGCCTTATAAAGCAATGGTGAGGACTCACTTGAAGTTTTGGGCCTCTTATCAAAGAAAGGATGTGCTGATTTTGGAGAGTGTTCAAAGGAAGTTCACAGGATTGAAAGGCTTGTCATATGTAAAGCATCTGATGGTTCTGGGTCTCTACCCACTGGAATTTAGAAGAATGAGGGAAGACCTCATTGAAACTGATAGAATGTCGAATTGCTTAGATAAAGTGCATCTAGAGAGGATGTTTCCAATGTTCAAAGTTCACGGTTCAAAGTACATTTATTATCACAGTCTCGAAGGGCCGAATGGCCTACTCCTGCACCTATTTTCTGTGTTTCTATGTTTCTATGTATACATCATACAACCTCGAGATCTGTCTCCTAACATGCAACCACAAAACAAAGAAAACCAAAAACAACCCCAATATATATGAAAAAAGACTGTCTAACGCCCAGTGTGCAGAGAATAAAAAAAATACATCATGTCCACAAGAAAATAAAAGAATAAAATAACCCATAAAAAAGTGTTGAACACCCAATGTGCAATGGAAAAAAAAACATCATGCCAACAGTAATTGCAATAACAGTAATTAGCGTTTCTGAACTGAAGTCCAGAAGAGAGTCTCATAGTTCAGCACTGAGCTGAGTATATTTCCTGGAGCAGCAATCTTAATCAGCCCGTACTATACCTCGGGCCCCAACACCTTGACCTTTCTGACACCTTGTCCTTTTCAATCTGGGTCAGCGCCTAACTCTTCATCCGAATATTTGGGTTCTGCTGCTTCGAGCAGCGATCTGAATCAGCCCGTACCTCGCCTCAGGCCTCGACATCCTGACCTTTTCAATCTGGCCCAGCACTTAAAATCTCACTTAAATCAGGATCTGCCACTTGGAAATGCCAAACTTCACCACTTTGATTTGGCTTGTAAATCCCTGCCCGCATATCGTGCTCAGTCAGACCTGGTGCCTGGACCCAGCTGCTTCGATTCGACCTGCGCCCGATCTTTCACGCCATTTCATGCTCTTGGCAATGGGCCTACCACCTCGCCATGCCTTGGTTCTGCCACATTGAATTGTCTCCAAGTCCAAAAGGTAGCTGGTAGGGAATTCTAAGCCAAGAGGACGCTGCCTCAGAATATAGGGAGATCCATTTAGAATGGAAATGTGGAGGAATTTCTTTGGCTAGAGAGTGGTGAATCTGTGGAATTCATTGCCGTGAAGGCCAAGTCATTGGGTATTTTTAAGGCAGAGGTTGAAAGATTTTTGATAAGTCAGGGTATGAGAGATATGGAGAGAAGACATGAGATTGCATCTGAGAGGGAAAATGGATCAGCCATGATGAAATGGTGGAGCAGACTTGATGGGCCAAATGCTTATTTCTGCTCCTATATCTTATGGTCTTATGGTCTAAGTATCTCTGCTAGGGCCTCTGCAATTTCTGCACTAGCCTCCCGCAGGGTCAGAAGGAACATCTTGTCTGGCCTTGTCAATTTGTCCACCCTAATTTGGCTCAAGACAGCAAACACCTCGCCCTCTGAAATCTGTACCTGGTCCATGACCTCTCTGCTGCTTTGCCTCACTTCTATAGAGTCTGAGTCTGTCTCCCGAGGAAACACAGATGGCAAAAAAATCTATTTAAAACCTCCCCCATCTCTTTTAGGTACGTGATAGAATGTGGAAAAAATGAAAGATTATCTGTTTCAGTTGAAAAATTAAAAACAGTGAGAGGCTTGAAGATGTGGTGTTCACTGGGACTCTGAACACCAAGATAACTCACTGAATGCAGACTCAGCAGGCGAGATTATGTCAGCCTTTATTTCAAGAGGATTTGAGTAAGAGGCATCTTGCACATCAAATGTAAGGACTTGATGGAATATTATGTACGGCTTTGGTTACCTTATACAAAGTAGAACGAAACAAAGGTTTGATATGGGAAATGGGAGCAGTGGTGTTAGCGACTCATTCACGAATATCATAAATACAAGTAAATTCACGGTAGCTTGGGGCAAGGTTTTGTGAATATGACATTACCTCTGCCATTCCCATTCCATCTCATCTATTATACCAGGATGGTGGGAGAATTTGAATTTCATCTCTGCTTTATAAGAATAGAATTATAAAAGCAAAGTACAAAAGTCATTTATGAAAATATAACGAACTGACAGAAATACTCAAGAAATCAGACACCATCAGTGGAAGATGCAGTACATTCTCCATTTCTTCAACAAACAATTTATTCTTGCTGATGCAAGTGCGGCCATAATTGGCATTGGGAAGTCAAGCGAAAGTCTGATGCTACAATGTTATCTCTAAAGTGGTCATACATTCTTGACAGTTGGTTGCTAAACCCAAGTTAACAGTAATAGATCACATTGCTGCAGCCCTATCAAACCATTACATTTAAGTAAGTGGCAACAGTATGAAAATTACAGGAAAATCACAATTACAATAAATCTTAACAGAAGTAAGCCAGTGATAATTGCTTTCTAAGTGAGGGCAGTGGTGAAAAAAGACTGTGTTCCTGGAAGATGTAGTCTGGCATAAATAACTTAAGTTAGATGTACACAACATCTTTGCCTTTTAAATATATCTAAGATGTAGGGTGAATGCAATTGTGGTTATAAAATAATGCTGATTAAATCATTTGGAGGTATCTATGTGCAATAACTGAAGAAAACATAGGTAAGAATGCATAGGGCCCACACTGTATCTATCAGAAGTATTATTTAAACATAAAATCTGGAGCATCAAAGCACTTTCTAAACATATTTCTATAACTAATGGAATTCTAATAATTATATTATAATATCCTAATTTTTGGACTTTGCTGCTCAATGTTAGAAGAATTATTTCAGAATTTGGTTCAAATTTGTTCAAATGCGATTGAATTGGTATTTGAGAAACTTGACTGAATATCTACATTCTGACAAGAATTGGTTTTGGTTATTTTAATGTGGAGCTATTCCCACCATTTTTGAAAGCCATGCTAACCTAGAGAAAGCTGTGTGGGAAATCCTGCAGAGTTTACTCCATTTGCAGCTGCTGCACTTCAGTATCAGATGACTCCACAGCGTGAACCTATATGAAATTTGTGAAACTATTTATTTTTGTGTGAACTCTAATATTTTGCAGATATGCAGAATTTGGAAAACATGGCATTAATTAACAAATGCAGTTTATTAATAATTACCTCTTTTATTGATCCATCTGACCAAAGAATTTTGTTCAGATTTAATAATTATACCTTGAAAATTCAACATGAAACAGCAGAATTTTTTATTTAAAAAAAAATTAGATCTTATCTACCCAGCTTTTTTGTCTCTTATGAAGTTATTATGATCGCCTGATGGAGATCAGCATTTTCTACAAAGAACTGTCAGGATGAAAATGTTATTTATTTCTGTGGATTACATTGACTTAGTTATCAATTGCTCATAGTAATAAAGATAAAGCAGTTCACAGTTTTAATGCTTGTAAAATGATTTTAATTAGTGTTTTTAAAGATACCTAACAATTCCAACTGACCTGATTGCCATAGGAAGTACTTGTGAAGACCCTTTCGCACTTCTTGCAGTGGTGCTTCCTGCTCCCTTGGCCCTATCCCAACAAACTATTGGCCACTTAACTCCTCTTGGCCTCCATGGTAGTTGGTAAAATTACAAATTACTACAAATTGCACATTGCACACTTTGATGCAATGTAACATAAAGATTTTTACTCCTCATGTATAAGAAGGATGTAAGTAATCAAGTCAATTCAATTCAAATCTTAATCTTCAGGTCCTGCCCCTACCTTCCTGTGCACCCTTCACCCACATCCACCACATTCTCCTCAAAGAGAAATAAGCCTTAACCACACTACTCATAAAAATAAACATGTCATCTTTAGCCTTATGGTCCTTCAATGAGGTTGGTTCTCTCACATTCCTCAGTTCCTTGTTTGAATCCCTCAGGTCAGATTTCTGACCCTGCTACAGAACCAAAGCAGTTGTTTTCAGAATCATTAATGGCACCTTCTGTGATTGAAACAGATCTTACCTATCTATCCTTGTTCTTTTGATCATTATGAAGTCTTTTGTATGGTCAACCACACCATTCTCCCCCAAAGCTCCCTGATGGATAAGACACCAACAATTTTCCTTAATTTTACCTAGTCAGTTGTTGCCAGGCTTACTTACTGTCTATTATGCTGGTGCTTAGGGTAGCAATGCAGGTCTTCCATCACTGTCCATGTTTGGCCGTTTTCTCTGTTGTATACCAGGTGTGGTTTAGGATCCTCATTTCTGCCTCTATGGTATAGCACCAAGTTGTCTTTGGTCTCCCGTATTTCTTCAACCCCTCAGAGCTCCAGTGAAGTGTTGGCTTGATGATGGAGTTGGCCTCTGTTCTCATCATGTGTCCAATCATGTGTGGCGATTGGCCAAGTGGTTAAGGCATCGGTCTAGGGATCTGAAGGTCTCTAGTTCGAGCCTCAACTGAGGCAGCGTGTTGTGTCCTTGAGCAAGGCACTTAACCACACATTGCTCTGCGATGACACCGGTGCCAAGCTGTATGTGTCTTAGTGCCCTTCCCTTGGACAACATTGGTGGCATGGAGAGGGGAGACTTGCAGCATGGGCAGCTGCCAGTCTTCCATACAACCTTGCCCAGGCCTCAGTCAACATCGAAAATCGATGGACAGCCGAAGAAGATGTACCCAATCCATCTCCAACGCGTCCATATGATGATTGTGGCCATGTTCTCTTGATCACTTTGAAGGAGCAAGGCATTGTTGGAAATCTTTCTTGGCCAGAAGATACAGAAGATCTTCGTGATGTGAAACATTGACAGCTTGGCAAAGTTGCTCTACTGTTGCCTGAGAAACGCTGGTAATGGTTTCACAAACTAAATGCACCCCACGGTGTCCCACAAGTATTAATGTTAGCCCTCAGTAAAATGACATTAATGGCATGCCCCACCGTGACTGTTCAACATCCTGTATTGGATGAAGAACAAGTTCCTTTAACTATTGCAAAGACCACAGCCTTTATCTCTGGTCTTCAACAAAACTAGATTTCTAGCAAATGATTCTACCCCTCTCCATGGTGTTTGAACTAGACTGTTTGTAACCTTGGTTCCATATGCGATAGGCTTTTCATTAAGCAGCTGGCCCATCATTAAAATGGGCAACTTCCGCCTCTGTGATGCTGCCCACTCCATCCCAGCTCACTTCCTCTGCTGCTAAAATCTTCATCCAACCTACTGTACTGGCCTTCCTTATTCCACACTCTGTAAAATGATGGTCATCAAAAAACTTTCCTACTCTCCTTGTTCTGCTGGTAATTATTTAGTTTGTTCATATGTTCACATTTATTTAAGTTTGATTACTGTCATTTGCAGATGTGACCTTTTCTGTTCATTGTTGATTGCTCATGGCTGTTTGCTCTATTGTCTTTTAAATTGTTGGTTGCTAGGATGTTGTCTGTTATAGTATTGTCCTGTGATTTACATTTGGCACTGAACCATAATCAGTTCTGGAATGTTTCTCATACTGATACTAAAGTGATTCTGATTCTGATTGTTTCCTAACAAAAAGTAAGATTGCTTATTGTTTATAAATAGATAACACTGATTTGAATTTAAATGTAAGGGACACGATAAGCAAGTTTGCAGATTTTACAAAAACTGGCAGTGTCGTATTGAGAAGAAAGGCTTAAGACCACAAAAAATATCGCTGGTTGGTTAGTTTGGCAGTAAAATAGAAAATGTATTTTAAAGTATTGAATTTTGGGAGGTGAAGCAAAGCAAGAAAAACACAATAAATGGGAGAACACCCAGACAACACAAACACCTACATCAGGATGCTGTTCATCGACTATAGCTCAGCATTTAATACCATAATTCCCTCAATCCTGATTGAGAAGTTGCAGGACCTGGGCCTCTGTACCTCCCTCTGCAACTGGATCCATGACTTCCTATCCGGAAGACCACGGTCTGTGTGGATTTGTGATAACATCTCCTCCTCACTGATGATCAACACTGTGGTGCATCTCAAGGGTGTGTGCTTAGCCCACTACTCTACTCTCTATATACACATGATTGTGTGGCTAGGCACAGCTCAAATACCATCTATAAATTTGCTGACGATACATCCATTGTTGTTAGAATCTCAGGTGGTGACGAGAGGGTGTACAGGAGTGAGATACGCCAACTAGTGGAGTGGTGCTGCAGTAACAACCTGGCACTCAATATCAGTCAGGCAAAAGAGCTGATTGTGGACTTCAGCAGGGGTAAGCAGAAGGAACACATACCAATCCTCACAGAGGGATCAGAAGTGGAGAGAGTGAGCAGCTTCAAGTTCGTGGGTGTCAAGATCTCTGAGGATCTAACCTGGTCCCAACATATCGATGTAGTTATAAAGAAGGCAAGATAGTGGCTATACTTTATTAGGAGTTTCAAGATATTTGGCATGTCAACAAATACAGTCAAAAACTTCTATAGATGTACCGTGGAGAGCATTCTGACAGGCTGCATCACTGTCTGGTATGGAGGGGCTACTGCACAGGACTGGAAGAACCTGCAGAGGGTTGTAAATCGAGTCAGCTCCATCTTGGGCACTAGCCTACAAAGTACCCAGGACATCTTTAGGGAGCGGTGTCTCAGAAAAGCAGCATCCATTATTAAGGACCTCCAGCACCCTGGGCATGCCCTTTTCTCACTGTTACCGTTAGGTAGGAGATACAGAAGCCTGAAGGCACACACTCAGCGATTCAGGAACAGCTTCTTCCCCTCTGCCATCCGATTCCTAAATGGACATTGAATCTTTGGGCACCACCTCATTATTTTTAATATACAGTATTTCAGTTTTTGCACATTTTTAAAGATCTATTCAATATATGTAATTGATTTACTTGTTTATTTATTATTTTTTATTTCACTTATTATTATTATTATCTTTTCTCTGCTAGATTATGTATTGCATTGAACTGCTGCTGCTGTTAACAAATTTCACTACACATGCTGGTGATAATAAACCTGATTCTGATTCTGATTCTGATTCTGAAGTATTGAGGTGAGTGGGGAAGCTGAGGAATGTTTTACTATATGTCCACAGGTTATTAAAAATAGCAAGACAGATCAATATGCTTGTAAAAGAAACATAGGACATACCTTTCTTCCTTATCTGAGACACCATGTTGGAATTGCATGTTAACATGAGACCACAGCTTGACTGGTAGGCACTATGCCAGTTACCATGGAAAATGTGGCTGCACTGGAGGAATATTTTCTGCACAGAGGAATATTTTAAGATGTTGCCAGGGCTATAAAATAACAGCTACGGGGAAAGATTGTCTGAATTTAAAATTATGAGGAACTTTAAGGCATCTGTTAGTCTTGCGAGATCATGGATCTGTGCCTGGAAAGTCTTCACTTTCCAGGGCGCAGGCCTGGGCAAGGTTGTATGGAAGACCAGCAGTTGCCCATGCTGCAAATCTCCCCTCTCCACAACACCAGTGTTGTCCAAGGGAAGGGCATAGGACTCATACAGCTTGGCACTAGTGTCGTTGCAGAGCAACATGTGATTAAGTGCCTTGCTCAAGGACACAACACATTCCCTCGGCTGGGGCTCGAACTCACATCCTTCAGGTAGCTAGTCCAATGCCTTAACCACTTGGTCACATGCCCACATGAGGAACAAAGATATATTAAATAAGAATCTTCCTCTCTTTTCTGAGGAGTCAGAAACAAAGTAATCAGTAGAAAGTTTAGACAGGAGATGGGGAAAGGATTTTCACTCAGAGTCACAAAGGAATAATATAAAAGTACACTCGAAGAGCAGGTGAAATTCAACCTGCCAGCACTTCTTCAACCCACAAGGATGGGAAGAACTGAATCAGTTGCTCCTATATCATACATTTCCAATATTTCAACATAAGCTTGAGGATTTTCACTGGACCCCAGTTAAGCAAACCCTTTGATGAGATGGTAAAAAGAGGTGGCCATAGAAGAGCCCATTATAGGGCAGTTGCCTTCAATAACATGTATCCTATTGCTACACTATCAAAACCAATTACATTTATTTTCTTGGCTCTTATAGAATCTCAAGCAAATTGTTGACTGCAAGTTCCCATATTACAAGAGTGAATGGAGTTCACAAAGAGTTCATTAGCTCTGAAGATCTCTGAGACAGCCTGAGGTCAAGAAAGGTGTTCCCTACTTGAAAGAGTCAACTGCTTACTTTTTAACAACTCAGCGATATGATCTTTTGATTGATGGTTCTATTTTCAGGGAATTATTTTGCATGGTGTAGAAAATTTAAAATGCACCTGGGATTTCCTTAACAGCAGCCATAACTTCAGCTAAAGTTTACCGGAAGCATGTTTATGCTGGCCAAACAAGTTGTGGAAGCTAATTGGGACAATCCCTGAGGAAATTCCCAGTGATGATTTCTTTGACTAGTCAGTAGCAGTCCGATTAGGGTTAGCACACTTAGACACAAAGAGGAACAAAGGAAGTACTAGTGCAGGCATGATTTGAGTTGTTTTGCTGCTAAAGAAAATTCAGTGCACATCTTAAAAACCGAAACCTCCACAGAATTATACAAAAATGTAATTAGGGAAAGAGTACAGGCTAACATAACAGCCTTTTTGTCATTCCGCTTTAAATGTTTAAATCCAAATTCTCAAGAATTAACATTTACCAGGTTTCCAAAAACAGAAGCCGAACCAAACAGACAGCAGCATGAACTAAAACCTATAATTATCTAATCCATAAAGTGCATTTTTTGTAGCCGACACTTAACAGCAACCAATTTAAACAATCTGAGATTACACTTCATGACTAATTGGCCAATTTAGCAAATTGTTCAAAATTCAATGTCGATAAACCAGTCTAAGTGCTAAATTTGCATTTGAATTAAGAGGGTAGAAATTTTTTCTCATGACTTTCCAGTTAAGGTTTTAAACAATTTATTAGATATTGAAATAACATACGAGTAAGCATTATCATTAGGACTAATTACTACTCCTGAGGTGGTTTTATAACATTTGTAATTGTAAATCCATAGGTTGATTCAGAATTTGGAATTTGAAATCTCAACGTGGACCTTCTGTATAAACCAATACAAAATATCTAGTGGATAAATATGTGACTGAGAAAAAACACACTCTCTTTGAACAAATGTCCTCCTAACCTACATGTGCTGTACCATTGACCTGGCTTTATATCAAACAGCATTTCCATCATGTCCCCTGTAATACAATATCCATGTCTGCAACTTCCATTCTTGGGTGGCCATTCTTGGTGGGATGATATTTATGTATCACAAAAGATCTAAAGCTCTCCCTCAGCAAACATCAAGAATTAGATGCAGAATAAAATATCTGATTATTGTTTCCCCAATAGTTTTCCTCATGATTAAATAGGAAATAAGCTTATAAATCATAGATTCAAATGAGTTTTTAATACAGTGAAAAAATCAACAGCAAAAGGGGCTGAACTGAAAGGCTGCTGGATGCCTACTGCAGCTTGTTTCATCTATAGGCTACTAATGGGAAACATCAATGGAAGTATTCTTGGATAAACACAGTGCAGCAGATATCAATATTTTTAATCCAAACAATGAGCTTGGTCAAAATGTTTGACAGAAAGGTTGTGCCCAAACAGTTAGTGATTTTCAGTTGCCAGGTGCCAGAGCCAATTTATCTGACACTCATAAAAGATCAAACGCTCCACAAGTCTGCAACTTCATCTGGGATCTAAGAAGGCACACTTATAGTCCACTATCTTTCAAACAGGCTTTGCTTAAAGAAAGTGCAGTGTTTATTATAACTAGACAGAAGAAAAGGTCAGGTCACATTTAATGGAACAGCAGGTGGTGTTTCCCTGTTTAAGGTTTACTAAAAGGCCATTTTATTTTTAAATCAGCAAACTTGTAAGGGAACAGATGGTTTAACTTTTGTCTTTATGGTGCCTTTTATCAAAGAATAATTTTTTTCCTTGATATGTTTTTGAAATGTGTATACAGTATATTTTGACCTTAAAGTAAGGGCACTTCCAAAAGTGAGTGTCCATCTTGTCATGTGCATCTTAGTCCACACCAGAATCAAAATTCTTCAACAGAGGAAAAGAGACACGCTATCTTTTCTCATGGCTACATCACATAATTTCATTCCAATTCAGCATGTTGAGCATCTAATACAGCAAAATAAAAGTTGGATTTAGTAGTTCAGAGTGCTGTTTGTCTGGTTGTATGCTACCAATGAGTAACAGAGAATTTAGCTTTACTGTAAGAAATAACTCACTGTTAGTGATGACGGAATGTAAATGTTATTGCATACTCAAAAATGCATTTGTGCTGGATTGAGTTAATTTTTCATTTGTTCTTCGGGCATGGACACAATCCCTAATTGATCTGAGATACAGTAGTCCTTGAGCTGATAGAGGTTAGGCAGGGACTTGAAGGATTTTGTTTTCCAAGCAGACAAAAGGAAACAGTGACAGAGACACAAGTCATTAGTATGCCTCTTGGATGACAACTTGAAGATAGCTTTTTTTTACTCATAAACATCTCCTGCCTCGGAAGTTCTATGGAAACAAGTTTGATGAGTTGCTTGTGTACGTCCTGTAGACAGAAAGTATCTCAGAAGAAGTGTGCCAGCGACAGTGGGAGCAGCAGGGCTGGATTACTGCATCCTTAGCCATTGTTGCAGTTTTGCACATCCATTGGAGGGTGAGAATTCAATTACAATCCCAACATTGAGAGTAAGGACGTTTTAAAATATCAGGAAGTCATAGTGGCTAAGTATAATAAACTACACAGCCTTCTATCAGTTAAGTACAAGAGTTTTGGTCCAATAAGGTTTAAAATTTAATTTGACTTGGCCACTCATGACAAAATTTATAACCTCTGCCAGGATTTCATAGCAAGCTGTGCTATAGTGGTCACTTTAAGCTTTTTTTCATTCTCAGGGCTGGCTCATTCATTCACAGCTAGTTTTTATTAACTTCTATTGCATGCTTAAGTCTTGTTCTTTTCCTTCCTCTTCATCTGTTTTTTCAAGTCCAAGACAGTATGGTTGTCTTCAGAATCGAGCTTGATGTCTCCCATGAGGCGATGTCAATGCAGCCTTGTCCTGTTTCCATGACATTGGTTTGTTGCTCCTGTTTCTGTGTTTTGGTTTGAATGCGTGCTAACACATTTTCTCTGCCACCATGGAGACTCTAAGTCAGGAGAATAACAATTATTTGTGGATAAGTATACAATTCTCTGCCCACCGGAACCAGTGTTGGATGGACTTTGCTTCAATGCTGGTGTTACTGACATCAGAAGGGACTTAGATATTTGTCTCATGTTATTTGGTCTGCACAATTTTCTAGAGGGAGCACTGATGAATGTATTCCATGTTTGTCAGGTAATTTTTTTTCAATGATCCAAGTTTCAAAGCAAAGAGAATGATTGGTTTTATCAGAGCTTTGAGTTATTTGAGTTCCAATGTTGTGGAATTTAGTACCTTTTGATTCAATCTTCTAAAGACAAAATAGGCACCCTAAATCCTATGCTGGACTTCTCGTGAACGCTAGCATTATCTGAGAAGAGTCTGCAAGGATATGGAAAGCGTGCACCATCCTCCAGCTCCAGTGCTTCAGAGAGGATCTTTACCAGTTAAGTTGAGTGAACTGATGGTGAAGATTCATCCTATCAATTCTGCCAAGAATCTCTTTGCCATCTGAGCTGCCATCAAGCCAGACTGTGTGATAGCACTATTTTTGTTCAATCTCACTTTTTATTATCAAATGATCATCTATGATTTATGCCATATAGTATTGGTATTGAGATCAAAAAGCAGGGAACGTCTTTATGTTCTTCCATCTCTGAGCTAGACCAATGCTAGGTCAACCTCAGTTCTGATATTTCAGAGTGCCTTGACTATGCTGTTGTTGCTTGCGATGAGGAAGACACACAACCAGTCCCAATCTGTTTTACTCAAGCAGGCTGGTGATGGAATTGATCCACCCTGCACTACTCTGTCATTAACAGAGGAATGCTAAATGCCAGTCTGCTGTCTGTAACTTGGGAATTACTATGATTGCTATCAGCGGAGATGGAACATCCTTTGGGCTCATAGGCTCCCAGGCTGTCAGAGGAAACATTAGCCTAAAGTTAAGTAGAAACAAAACATTGCAAAGTCTCTCTTGCTAGCCAAATAATTGTCTGTCAGAGCTTCTCCTTGCTCCAAGCTCCAAAGTAGAGCAATTTTTGGCAGTGTGAACTGGTGCAAGCAATGGGTACGCTGCTTCTATTTAATTCTAAATTATATAGTGAATTAAAGGTGAGAGTAAATAGTTTTAAACATTACAAACCAGTCTTCCTCATTAATAGTTATAAACATGAGATCCCGCTGGAAGTGTTGGCCAGCAGAGAAGCCCCACATCCAGGAGGGAGTACCGTCATTACAGTGTGGAAATCAAGTTCCAGTGGTTTCTTCTCTGATTTGCACGTTTCAAAATGTTACTGTTTTATTCTTGTGCCAAACTAACAGTGATGAACAATACAATTGGGGTTAATGTAAAACTTACAGAAGAAAATTTATATCACCTACTGCATTACATGTAATTAATAAATACTTAGAAACACTGAATCTTCAGAATTGGAGGGAGTTAATGAAAATAAAATGCACATTCTTATTGAGCCTGCTTTCCAAAAACGGCTTTAACTTCCAAAGAGATCCAAGAGTAAACTGCAGCACTTTGTATTCAGCAGCAGCAAGAATGTCTCATTTTATTAAGCAGCTTACTTTTATAATGATTTTTGACAAGCTGACAGGAGAGGTTAAATAAACCACAGCCAGGATGACAGAGGTTAACAGACTAAAAGCAATTGAGAGGTTCAATGTCATTCAGTGATCAAAGATTCAGCTAGATTTTAAGGTGGGCAACCTCATCAACTGTCATCACATTAATTTCTCAAAGTTAATTATGCCAACATCTTCATTAACAGGCATGGTCATGAAATGAAGGTAAATTCTGTATCTGAACTTTATTAGGCACAGTGTCTTGTCATCCCACAGGCAGGGCAAGATTTGTAAGGCTGCACGCCCCTCAGTAACTATCAAATTCAGATTCTCACATTGCTCTCATAGAAGAAATCTGATTATATTTAGAAGAGAAATATAATGATTAATTTGTAACAAAGCCTAAGAGAAGCAAGGTGTAATTATCTCTTGTAAGGAATTGAATGGCCATTTGAAGACAGAATTTAATCAAGTCTGAAGAGATAGAGATTTTTTATAACGGCAAATGAAAATCTTTAAGCTGCATTTTATGATAATAGAAAGGAGTGAATAATGCTGGCCACTTTTACCAGCAGCAAAGAGCACTTGGCTGGTTGATTTATCTGAAGAAATTACCTAGAGCAGAGACACAAGAACAAGTTATGGAGAGGAATTAGACTCTAGCACAATTGATTAGATTTGCAATTTGAATACAGCTCTTATTCATCATTAAATAACAATTGGAAGGTGGAATACAGTCTTCTGATATAACAGTGGCAGTACCAATGAGATTTAGATGATCTAAATTGCTCCCCTGTCAAATAAGTCTGTTTTAGTGCAGACACTGAAGAAAGCACAGCAATATTTGCCCTCAAACACCAATTAAATAAACCAAAAAATTATCTCACTCAACAGGCAAATATTGTTTTCTCTTTCAATTGTATGATGTGATGTTTACATCCATCTGAACGGGCAAATAGGATCCCATTTTAAGAACTTCTACACCCGAAAACATTCCTTTATACTGTATCCTTTATCAGACTAGATATACTGAAACTAATTGGAAAATTTATCACATACCTTTTTAAATGACATTAAGAAATGTATCACACATTCTTGCAAGTATGATCTTGCCGTTTTTTCTTGTCCTTAGAGAGAATCCACAAATACTACTAAATGCATGACCATCCCAATAACAGAACAGTAAACAATTCAATAATAATCTAGGGAGCTATATCAGAATTTTCATACAAAATAAGAAATGTTTGGTTACTTATGCTCTCCAGGAAATCTATTGCTACTTTTAACTTCCAGCTTTACCGGGTCATCCAATTTAACTTCCATCACTATAACTTCACAGTAAGGACAGACATTGATTTGCAAAGTAAGTTTTAAAGGAGGTTTATGTATATGTTTGTCGTAGCCAGGCATGGTAATGGGGACAAGCTCCCACTACCCGTTAAATTCTCCAATGGCGTGTGCCTCCAATAGCCTCTGACAACCAAGTCCAGCTCCTGGCCTTCGCGTGTGGCTCACCTTTGGAGGCCTGAGATCTCATGGCTTTGGAGATGGGCAGAACGAAGGTCAGTGTCCCGACAGGAGATCAGTGTGTCGTGGGAGTCAGAAGATCTTTGGCTGTGTGCCCAGAGACCTGAGATCTTTGGGCACAAAGCTCAGAAAAAGCGACACGATGGGTTTTTAACATCATAAACCAGTGAGTTGTTTGTTATGTCTCCCCTCTCATTGTGAAATGGAGACATCTCTTTCTCCCTTATTAAGGAGAGAGAGAGAGAGAGAGAGCCTGTGGTATGTTGAATACCGGGTGAACGAGTAGTGTTTGGGATACTGAAAGTCTATGACTTTGCTGTTGCTTTGCTGCATGCTTGAGAGTTCAATGGTGATTGCCAATGCTTTGTTTTCGCTGGTGGGGGAGGGGGGATTGTTACTTTCTGCCGCTTACGCCTGGGAGGGAGGGGAGCTGTGGGGGACTTCTAACATTTAACTGTCATTCATTCTTTGGGGCACTCCTCTGTTTTCGTGGATGGTTGTGAAGAAAAAGCATTTCAGGATGTATATTGTATACATTTCTCTGACAGTAAATATACCTTTGAAACCTTTGAATTGGACAATTTAAAATTTACTATGCTGTGGACATCTATATTACATATTTGAGCTGAGATGGATTCTGTATTAAGTTGGAGTTTATAGTTAAACAGGGAGGAGTGTTGTCTATTTAATATTGAGTAATGTTGTGTGTGTGTATATATATATTGTCTGGTTAAGCAATCCTTGTTTTGTTTACACAATTCATTATTGGTTATATGAAAAAAAGTACGTCATTACGTCACCACATGATACGTGGGTGCCTCACTAAAAAGAAAACAAAAACTAAGTAGACAAGTATCCCAGCTACTGTGCTTTTCATTCACTTAGTTTCTTTAGTTACAGAACATAACAGTCCCAATTTATATTTACTAGTATAAGCATAAAAGAGACCTCACCCAAAGAATCTAGCAGATGACTGACACTTCTGACAGAAAAACAAGTTGGAAGAACTCAGCAGGTCAAGCAGCATCTGTGAAAGCAAAATACAGTATGCATGTTGAAGTTTTGGATTGAAACCTTGTGTTAGGATTGGGAGGGAAAAGGAAAGATTGCCAGAATATAGCCGTATGATGGAGAGGAGATGAGGGATAGTGCTTATAGTTGTTAGGTGGAATGAAGCTGTTTATAAGTTAAGACCCCATGGTATTACAGGAAATATATTAGCATGGATAGAGCATTGGCTGATTGACAGGAGGTAAAGGGTGGGAATAAAGCAGGATTTTTCTGGTTGGCTGCCAATGACTAGTGGTGTTCCACAGAGGTCTATGTTGGGATGGGTTCTTTTTATGCTATATGTCAATGATTTGGATGATGGAATTGCTGGCTTTGTGGCCAAGTTTGCAGATGGTACTAATATAGTTGAAGGGTCAGGTAGTTTTGAGGAAGTCGAGAGGCTACAGAAGGACTTAGACAGATTAGGAGAATGGGCAAAGAAGCGGCAGATGGAATACTTTGTTGAGAAGTGTAGGGTCATGCACTTTGGTAGAAGAAATAAAAGTTTAGACTATATTATAAACAGAGAGAAATTTCAAAAATCTGAGGTCCAAAGGGTACTGAGTACTTGTACAGAATTCCCTAAAGGCTAATTTTCAGGTTGTGTCAGATGTGAGGATGACAAACTCATTTTAAGAGGACTAGAATAAAAAAAGCAAGGATATAATTTTGAGGGTTTATAAGGCATTTGGTTTATTGTGCATAGTTTTCGGCCCCTTATCTAAGGAAGGATGTGCTAACATTTGAGAGGGTTCAAAAGAGCTCCACCAAAATGATTCTGGGATTTAAAGGCATATCATATAAGGAGCATTTGGTGGCTTTGGGCCTGTACTCAATAGAAATCAGAAGAATGAGGGGGAATCTCACTAAACCCTATTTAATGTTGAAAGTCCTCAATGGGGTGGATGTAAAAAGGATGTTTCCTATGTTAGGTGAGTCTAAGACCAGAGGACACAGTTTTAGAATAGAGGAATGTCCATTTAGAATGGAGATGAGAAGCAATTTCTCTAGCCAGGGAGTGTTGAATCTGTGAAATTCATTACCATTGGCAGTTGTGGAGGCCAAGTCTGTATGTATATTTAAGGCAGAAATTGATGAATTTGTGATTAGTCAGGGCATGAAGGGATACGGGGAGAAGGCAGGAGAATGAGGCTGGGAGTGAAATCAGCCATGATGAAATAGCAGAGCAAACTCGATGGGCCAAACGGCTTAATTCTGCTCCTATATCTAAAAAAAAGATAGGGAATAGGGTTTGTGTTAATAATGGTCAGATAGAGCTAGGTAGAGTAAGGGAGGGGGAGATGGGGGTGGGAGAGATGAACAAAAGAAGAAACCTAGGTAGACTGGTGAATGTGTGTGGGAGAAGCCTTGGGATGTGGATTACCTGAAATTGGAAAATTCAGCATTTATAGCTTTGAGCTGTAGATTACGCTGTTGGAATATGAAATGTCGTTCTTCCAATTTTCTTTTGTCAACTTTAACTAATTTACTAGATTTTGAATTTGACTCTGCTGGTGCCTTAGATGGACAGAGACAGGATTTTGAGCACAGGGTTTTGGTATAGAATCAGAATTAGAATCAGGTTTAGTATCTCTGGTATATGTTGTGAAATTTGTTACCTTCATAGTGTTTAGTGTAATGCTATTTCAGCGGTTCAATGCCACTGCTGTCCATAAGGAGTTTGTATGTTCTCCCTGTGTGAGTTTTCTTTGGGAACTCTGGTTTCCTGCCACATCCTAAATACATACAGGTTTCTAGGTTAATTGGTCACATGGGTGCAATTAGACAGCACGAACTCGTTAGGCTGGAAAGACCTGTTATCTTACAAAATCTCCAAAGAAATAAAATGAATTAATCCAATAAGCTTTTGTTGCAAGAATATCCTTCCTTAAGGAGGGGTCAAAATCTGAATAAATGTTCCTAGTGCTGTCTCAACAAAACTGGATATATTTATAATAAGACATTATTTCTTCATCCCAGATGCTCTTGTCATGAATGCCATCATACTATTGCTTTCCAACTGCTTTGTGTATCTGCATATTAACTTGCAGTGATTTAAGCAAAAGCGTACCCTGCTCAGTCACCAATGATTTGAAAAGAAATATTGTACTCTTATTAAAGCTTCTCTGCATCTTCTTGCCACTCACACGGCGGTATATCTGACCACCTGGCTGTGCTGCTTCCCCCTGCATACAAACAGAAACTGAACTCTGAGAATCCAGGACAGAAAGTCACACAGGGCTGGTCTGAGGAAATAGCTAAGGTACGTGACTCCTTTGAGTCAGTAGGCTGGTCCCTGTACAAAGACACAGATGGAAACCACTGTCATGGACTTCATCATCAATGTGTGTAGAGGACTGGGTTTTCCCAAACTGCAAACCATGAAATATAGAAACATAGAAACATAGAAAATAGGTGCAGGAGTAGGCCATTCGGCCCTTCGAGCCTGCACCGCCATTTATTATGATCATGGCTGATCATCCAACTCAGAACCCAGCCTTCCCTCCATACCCCGTGACCCCTGTAGCCACAAGGGCCATATCTAACTTCCTTTTAAACATAGCTAATGAACTGGCCTCAACAGTTTGCTGTGGCAGAGAATTCCACAGATTCACCACTCTCTGTGTGAAGAAGTTTTTCCTAACGTCGGTCCTAAAAGGCTTCCCCTCTATCCTCAAACTGTGACCCCTCGTTCTAGACCTCCCCAACATCGGGAACAATCTTCCCGCATCTAGCCTGTCCAATCCCTTTAGGATCTTATACGTTTCAATCAGATCCCCCCAACGAGTACAAGCCCAGTTCATCCAGTCTTTCTTCATATGAAAGACCTGCCATCCCAGGAATCAATCTGGTGAACCTTCTTTGTACTCCCTCTATGGCAAGGATGTCTTTCCTCAGATTAGGGGACCAAAACTGCACACAATACTCCAGGTGTGGTCTCACCAAGGCCTTGTACAACTGCAGTAGTACCTCCCTGCTCCTGTACTCGAATCCTCTCGCTATAAATGCCAGCATACCGTTCGCCTTTTTCACCGCCTGCTGTACCTGCATGCCCACTTTCAATGACTGGTGTATAATGACACCCAGGTCTCGTTGCACCTCCCCTTTTCCTAATCGGCCACCATTCAGATAATAATCTGTTTTCCTATTTTTGCCACCAAAGTGGATAACTTCACATTTATCCACATTAAATTGCATCTGCCATGAGTTTGCCCACTCACCCAACCTATCCAAGTCACCCTGCATCCTCTTAGCATCCTCCTCACTGCTAACACTGCCACCCAGCTTCGTGTCATCCGCAAACTTGGAGATGCTGCATTTAATTCCCTCATCCAAGTCATTAATATATATTGTAAACAACTGGGGTCCCAGCACTGAGCCTTGCGGTACCCCACTAGTCACCGCCTGCCATTCTGAAAAGGTCCCGTTTATTCCCACTCTTTGCTTCCTGTCTGCTAACCAATTCTCCACCCACACCAATACCTTACCCCCAATACCATGTGCTTTAAGTTTGCACACTAATCTCCTGTGTGGGACCTTGTCAAAAGCCTTTTGAAAATCCAAATATACCACATCCACTGGTTCTCCCCTATCCACTCTACTAGTTACATCCTCAAAAAATTCTATGAGATTCGTCAGACATGATTTTCCTTTCACAAATCCATGCTGACTTTGTCCGATCATTTCACCGCTTTCCAAATGTGCTGTTATCACATCCTTGATAACTGACTCCAGCAGTTTCCCCACCACCGACGTTAGGCTAACCGGCCTATAATTCCCCGGTTTCTCTCTCCCTCCTTTTTTAAAAAGTGGGGTTACATTAGCCACCCTCCAATCCTCAGGAACTAGTCCAGAATCTGGATGAACCTGGAGATCCACTACCAACTGAAGTCCAGGAATATGGTGTTCAGTCCTTAACCTATACGGGAAATCGAGATACATAAAACTATCAAGAGATGACAAGAGACAATACCAGTCCAAAATAGAGTCCGAGACCAGTCACCAGTTTTGGCAGGATTTACTTGTTATAGCAAGCTATAAAATAGATTTGGGAACATCACCACAACAGTTCATCCCTTCCCATTAAATTTAACACATTCTATATAGTTTTGATCAGAAGGGAATGAAACGTCACCATGTAGCCCACAGACTGCAGTGCAATGGAACTCACAGTCACCGTTGCAACCATCAGATCAATCTTCCAGGGAGTGAACCCACTGAAAGAATGTGGCCTGATGCTATCCTTGGCCATGTCCTTTGATGCTGCGCAGATCCACTGGCGGGGTGTCTACAAACATTTTTAACCTCTTTCTGCTTCAATGTGAGATTTGCACCTGCTTTAAGAAGAGTACCTAAGAAAAAACCTAAGATAATGTGCCTTAATGACTATTTCCCAGTAGTTCTGATATCTACTGAGTGCTTCAAGATGCTGGTCATGGCACGCATTTACTCAACCTTGACTCACTCAAATTTATCTACTGTTGAAGCAGGTCTGCAGCAGATACCATACCCTGGTTTACACTCATCTCTGGAGCATCTGCATGTTCAAGCCACCTATGGTAGACTATCAAATGGTCAAATAGTTGTTGTGATGTGTCTAGTGTGGTAGTGTAGTAGGCAGCACTTGTCGCTCTCACTTACAGCTTCCACCACCGGCTAGCAGTCTCACGAAAGGGAAATCTGAATACACAAGTCTCTCCTACCAGTACATAGCCTCTCCAAAAGCAAGCCGCATATAGTGCCTCCTTATTGGCGACACAGGGAAACTGAATATGTTTTGGACTCAGGCCGAACTACAGAGGACAAGGAGGAGGACTGGCCCCTGTACACGTAGTAGGCAGGCCCACCGGCGTGTGGACACATCCTGGTGCTCATGAACTAGATCCCCAGCTATGGGTAAATAGTCTCACTGCCTTGTGGGTAGCTTTGGGAGAGTTGAAGGCTAAGGAAGTAAACCCAGACTGAAAATCCGGAGCAGAGCCCCTATGGCAGCTGCACATCACTGAACATCCTTCTGGCAGCTCCTGCAGCCAAGCTGGTGCCAAACATATTGTTTCACTTTCCTTTGGACTACACTGGTGAGGCTGAAAGGGGGATCTTGACGACTGGGCACACCAGGATCTCCATACCTTCTGCCCAGGCTTGTTCCTTGGAGAGCTCACTGCAGTGTCAAAAGGCTCCACTGTACTTTGAGACGGGTGTTTACCATCATCATCAGCCCCCTACTCCACTCCCTTTACATTCACAATTGTGTGGCCAGATTCTGCTCTAAGTCTATCTACAAGTTTGCAGATGACATCACTGTAATGGGCCATATCTCAAATAATATTGAGTTGGAGTCCAGGAAGGAGACAGAGAGCCTAGTTCCATGGTGTCAGGGCAATATTCTTTCTCTAAAACACAAACACAAGAAAGCCTGCATGAGCTGGAAATCGGAAGCAACACATGCAAAATGCTGGAGAAACTCAGCAGGTCAGGCAGCATCTATGGAAAAAAAAATCAGTTGATGTTTCAGACTGAGATCCTTTTTTAAGGATTGGATCTGTCCAGTCCAGTGCTGAAGAAGGGTCTCAGCCCAAAATGTCAACTGTTATGCTTGTCCACAAATGCTGTCTGACCTGCTGGGTTTCTCCAGCACTTTGTTTGAGTTGCTTTTCTTTCCCTAAATGTCAGCAAGACAAGAGAGCTGGTCATCGGCTTTAACAGTACTACACATGGAACTAACTCGGTGCTGAAATCGAGAGGGTTGAACATCTTAAGTTTCGAGGAAAGAACATCACTAACAGCACGTCCAACTACACTGGCATTACAACCAAGAAAATGCACATGTGCCTTTACTTGCTCAGGAGGCTAAAGAACTTTAACATGTCCCAGTCAACCCTTGTCATTTGTTATTGATGCAACATGTATCCTACTTGGGTACATCAAAACAAAGTTTTTTCCTCAAACAATTTACCAATTTACATTCATTCAGTCCTAATTCTTCACGTTCATTCTGCTTCATTTTACTATCCAATTTGAATAAACAATATAATAAAATATTATGTATCACAATCTCCCCAGGAAGACTATCTGTTGCAAAATGTATTTGAGTTCTTCTGTAGTGAGTTCATCGATGGCACGTGACTATAAATGCTTTCCAGTTTGTGTCCTTGCACCAAAACTGCCCATTCACAGTAGTTTATGTGGACATGTCAGAATGATTTCATGAACATTTTGCATACTTGTAGTAGTACTCCTGGCAGCTGTGATCAGCAGTTCTGGCATCTTGCGTGTTTACTAGCTAGTTCTTACAGGTCTCTATCTATACCAAACTCATTGCATATTACCAATCCCCAAACACTCCGAGAGAAGTTCTTCCATTATTCTGTTTCCTGCTTCTTTGTGTAAAACTGTTCTGTGGCCTCATTCGACACAGCTGTGATTTGTAGGCAACTCACAACACTTCTGATGGAAAGGTTTTAGCTCATCAATTCCATATGTCTATTCCAGTACAGCAACTGCAAGTATATTTCTGTACTTAGTTCAACTTCACCACCTGCACCACTGCCACAGGAATATCAACATAGACCACTTAAATAATGTGTATTGTGTTTCATAGGTTTGACTCAGATTTTCATTAGACCACACTGATAATACACCTGTTGTGGAATCCACAATCATGAATAAGCTTATCTTATTATGAGTTTATTCGTCATATATGCTGGAAAAGCACTAGCTCCTTTTTCATCTACAATCATATTGCACAATGTTGAGGATTATGAACTTGTATCCATGAATGGCCAACAAATAGTTGTGGGTGATGATGAGTTTGAATAGGTAGGATGCATAACGAGAACTGGTCAGATCTGGTGATCCCAAATATGATTCTCAAAGCCTCCTTCTCTATCAGAGCATAGTTCTCCCCATTTGACAATGCGTATGTTGTAAAAACAATGATCCTTTGACCCCTCATTCCTATCTTGGACTTTATCCGATCCAATACCATAAATAATGATTATAAGCTAACTTTAGCATGCTAATGGAGCTCTGGGTACCAAGAGGGGTTGATTATGAATTCCACTGGAGTCTTGTCTAAAAAGAAGTCAACTTGGGAAAGATCAAGCATTCCTGACAAACCTGGTAAAAACCTTGTTCAGCTTAATGTTCAAGACACAGTGGTGCAGCATGCCGAGTCACTGCCTCACAGTTCTAGTGATCTCCTACCAATCTTAACTTCTGTCTGTGCTATCTGTGTAAATGTGAAACGTTCTCCCTGTGACCACATCCCGAACTTCTGTGCATTGCTACTTTAATTGGCAGCTGTAAGCTTTCCCCACTGTGTGAGTGAATGGTGGAACGCAGAGAAGGAAGAATAAATTGAAATTAGTGTAGGATTGGTGCAAATTGATGCTTGATAATCAGTTCAGACTGATGGTCCAAAGGGCCTGTATCTATGATTCTGTCAGGAAATGCAATGGACTCTTGACACAAAAGCAGAGCAGTGGAGATGATTTAGCAGAAAATCATATTTTAATTATAGATGGCAAAACAACAAGTGTCCACAAAACAAGAGAGAACAGAAACTAAAGGCAACATAAGACCACAAGAACGTAAGACATAGGAGTAGAATTAAGCCATTGAGCCTCTCGAGACTGCTCTGCCTTTCAATCATAACTAATCCTTTATTCTCCTCCTCAACCCCATTCCCTGACTTGATGCCATGTCCAGTCAAAATCCTGTCAAGCTCAATAACCTGGCCTCCATAGCTGCCTGCGGCAATGAATTCCACAAATTCACTACCATCTGGCTAAAGAAATTTCTCTGCATTTCTGTTTCAAATGGATGCTCCTCTGTGCCCTCTTATCCTAGACTATCCTACCATGGGAAACATCCATTCCTCATCTACTCTGCCGAGGCCTTTCAACATTTAGAAGGCTTTAATGAGCTACCCCAACATCCTTCTTAATTCCAGTGAGTACAGACCCAGAGCCATCAGATGTTCTTCATATGATAACCCTTTCATTCCTGTAATCATCCTTATGACGCTCCGCTGGACCCTCTCCAATGCCAGCACATCTTTTCTTATATGAGGAGCCCAAAACTGTTCACAATACTCAAGGTGAGACCTCACCAGTGTCTTATAAAGCCTCAGCATCACATCCCTGCTCTTGTATTCTGACCTCTTGAAATGAATGCTAACAGAATGGACACGACAAGTCCCTTCCCCAGAAGTGCTATCACTCCCTGGACACCCCATTTATTTATTGATTGATTGATTGATATACAGTGTGGAATAGGACCTTCTGGCCCTTTGAGCCACACTGCCAAGTGATCCCCTGATTTCATCCTCGTCTAATCATGGGACAATTTGCAATGGCCTATTAACCCTCTAACAGTCGGTCGGTGGAAACCAGAGCATCTAGTGACAGGAAAAATGTACAAACTCCTTTCAGGCAATGGTGGGAATTAAACTGTAAAGTGTTGTGACAACTAATATGCTACCATGCCATATATATATATGTTGAGTTGGAGTTTATTGTTAAGCAGGAGTGCCGTGCAATATTTCAGTAATATTTGAGTAATGTTGTAAATATATTGTTTGATTAAGCATTCTTTGTTGTTTACCTAATGCATTGGGGGTTATATGTAAAAGTATATGAATGGCATATGTCATCAAGCCACCAGGTCATATGCACACACCTTGCTTAAAGTAAAAAAAGTGAAACTAACTTACACACATTCCAGACTCCCTTGTTTTTCTTTCAATTAGATTGATGTTTTAGAGTTACAAAACACAACAGTCAAAATTTCTATCAGGTCTGAAGACTATAAAATAACCTTATTCCAAACTTCCAGCTGAGTGACTCTTTGTTCATCCCCATTGATTTTTCTTCTGCCATGGTCCTAAACATGTTTAAAAGCAGCAACAAGATGGAGAATTTCAAAATGATCGCCACGGAATTTTGAAGGTCAAACTGCTGGTGCTGACTGGTGATGAATTTCTAGGTTATGATCTCTAAAACAATCTCTGCTTTTGTTAAATCTATCAAGGATATCTCAAAGCCTCTCAAAGTTTTATTTTAGCTCTTAGGTGTTCTTGACTGAATAAATAGTTTTGGATTCAGAAAATCAAATATATAAAAGTTCAGGGTTAACAGATTTCATGCAGACAACAGCAAACAGTTTGGATAGAAATTTAGTCACGCAACCATTGTTTTTCTCAGTGCAAAGTAATTTTCTTATGTTAAACGTAACAAATAGAATCAACAACTCCGTGGGCAATTTGTTCAAGGTGAGAAATTATAACATGATTGGTTGTGTTATAATGCAATTTTGTGCTTGTGAAGGAATATATTTGCCCAATTAATTGTGAAGGCATGAGGTGCAGAAAGATTCTTCCATCATGCTGTGTGCCAGCAGCACTTGCACTCTAAAAAAATGGCTTATATGACAAAATCACATGATCACGTTGCTTTTGCACATCATTAAGAATTGAGCTGTGATATCGATAGGTGTGCAAAATAAAATTGCTATTGATGTCAGCTATTCTTGTTTGAGTATGAATTTTGACTGGGTCTTACACAAGGGAGAAAATCTTTATCATAAAGATTAAAGCCTTAAGTTAGGGCCTCATCCCTGTCTGGCCTTTGACAAGGAGCCACACTAATTAACAAGTTAAATGCCCATGGCATTACAGGAAAGATAGTAGCATGGATAGAGCAGTGGCTGATTGGTAGGAGGCAAAGAATGGGAATAAACGGAGCCAATTTCTGGTTGACTGTCGGTGACTAGTGGTGTTCCATAGGGGTTTTTGTTGGGCCCACTTTCTTTTACGTAATATGTCAATGATTTGGATAAACAGAATTGATGGCTTTGTGGCCAAGTTTGCAGACAATACAAAGATAGGTGGAGGGATGGGTAGTGTTGAAAAAGCCGACAGACTATAGTAGGAGTTAGATAAGTTAGGAGAACATACAAAAAAGTGGCAGATGAAATACAGTGTCAGGAAGTGTATAGTCATCCACTTTGGTCTAAGAAATAAAAGGGCAGACTACTTTCAAAATGGAGAGCAAATTCAAAAATCTGAGTTGCAAAGGGACTAGGGAGTCCTCGTGCAGGATTTCCAAAGTTTAATTTACAGGTCGAGTCGGTGGTGAGGAAGGCAAATACAATGTTAGTATTCATATCGAGAAGAATGAGGGGAGATCTCATTAAATCCTATAGAATGTTGAAAGGCTTTGATAGAATGGATGCGAAAGGATACTTCCAATGTTGGGGGCCGAGGACCAGAGGACACAGCCTCCGAATAGAAGGATGTTCTTTTAGAATGGAGGTAAGGAGAAATTGCTTCAGACAGGAGATGGTGAATCTGTAGAATACATTGCCAGAGGCGGCTGTGGAGGCCAAGTCATGGTAGAAGTTGATAGATTCTTGATTAGTCAGTGCATGACGGTATATGTGCAGAAAGCAGGAGACAAGGGCTGAGAGGGAAATGGTTCGGCAGAACAGACACGATGGTCCAAGTAGCCTAATTCTGCTCTTATATCTCAAAGTCTTATACCTTATGATCTGCTTTCCAGAATTGTTCCAGTGATACAATACCTGGCATATTCAAAAAAGCTTTGCCATCTAAATAATTTTTCTCCCTTGGAGCCAAGTGATGAGAAAAGCAATTTCCACCCCTGGTCACGACCTTTCATAGTAAAATATTCTAGAAATCATCAGGAAAAACCCTATGGGAATCTCCGTTCAGCTCCACTCTGCCATCTTTAGATATTGCAGAACAAGTTTACACTTTGTGCAACTTTGGAACTAATGTGCAATTTCTGCATGGTACGCCAATAGAGTCAAAGAGTCACAGAGTCACAGAGAGGTAGATCTAGTCCATGCTGAAACCATTTAAACTGCCTACTCCCATTGGTCTGCACAGGGAACATCACCTTCTATATCCTTACTATCCATGCAACTACCCAAACTTTTCTTAAACTTTGAAATTGAGTTCGCATGCACCACTTGTGCTGGCAGTGCATCCCACACTCTCTCGACCCTATAATGAAGAAGTTTCCCCTCATGTTCCCCTTAAACTTTTCACCTTTCACCCTTAACCCATGACCTCTAGTTAAAGTCCCACCAACATCAGAGAAAAAAAGTCTGCTTGTATTTATCTTGTCTTACCCCTCATAATTTTGTCTACCCCTATCGAAACTCCTCTCAATCTGCTACGTTCTAAGGAACACAGTCTTAACCTATTCCATCTTTCCTCATAACCCAGGTCCTCCAAACCTGGCGACATCCTTGTAAATAGATGGAATTTGAGGCAGAGCATGAGAAGTAAATTTCCACACATTCCAAACGGTGGTAGAGAAGCAAGTTGGTAAATATTTTAGTTAAATTTTAATTTAACTTTAATTTAATTAAATAAAGTAATCCACACGGAGAAGTAAGCGACTCCATCCAACATTTTTGGAGTACTAAGCAATGTACATTTCCTTCTCCTAATCCAAAAGCCAATTAACAAAAGAATCACAAGGCTTAATTTCTTTCTACTTTTTTAAAAACATACTATGTGACAGCTTCCATCTTTTGTGATTGAAAGGAGTGTAAGTTAGTGAGTGAACAACCTGTCCTCAAAGCTCCACCTAAGCTGCTCTAAAATTTATTGCTGGGAGGAAAAATATCTGAATGTTACTTGAGAGGGGTAAGATTGTGAACTTAAAATTGAATGTTCAATGTAACTAAACACTGATTTTCCAATACACCCCATCACCATTCATCTCATATTTAACAGAAGTGCCAATTATTCCAACAAGCGACATTAACTGTTGGCACAAAACCTTACATTTTGTATCCAAATAAATGCAACCCTATTAAATCTCTCTGCCTATCTAGCAGCAAAACTTAGTAAATAAATGAAGGATATTAACAAAATTACCTGTAATGAACTTCAGTACAATTATCTTATAACTGAAGAAATATTTGGCAGATCAGGGCTTTGGCTAATCTTTCCCATCTGGAACCCATTTATTGGCATTCTAGTAACAAAACAGTTAGAAGGTTCAGGCCTGTTATAACATTTTTCACCCAAACATAACACTGCTAATTATTTTTATTTCAGAGAACACCGCTTAAGCAAGAGTGTTCTGTGATCCTGCGATTTTTATTGTACCTATAACATTGCAAACATCATTATAATATTAATTAAAAACAAATTTTGCTGTGTGTTGTAAAGCTGAAAAGTAGGTGCTCTTTACTACAGGCAGAAAAAAGCAGGAGATGACTTTTGCCCCTGTTCCACAAAGAAACATTAACACTTCCATTGCTCTGATGTGAGGCTCCATTACTACGTTGTTATATGATGGAGTTATTATCACCACAGGCCACGATCATATGTCAGTGAAAACAAGTTTCATTGACTTTTCTTGATTCAGACATAGTATGTAGACTTGAAGATAAAACTTGTTATCAAGTACATATATTTTAGCATATACTACCTTGATATTCATCTTTTTACAGGAACTTACAGGGAAACTAAAGAAATGCAATAGAATCTATGAAAAGCTATACATAAATAAAGGCAACAAACAACCAATGTGCAAAAGAAGATAAATGGCACAAATAAAAAAAAATTGCCGAGAACGTGAGTTGCAACGATAAACAGAAATCCCTTCATTTATTCATTTATTGTCTCATTTACCGCTGAAGTGAGGAGGCAGACCAGAGGGTCAGATAAGGATGGCAAATTTCCTTCATTGTGTTTTTATACATAAATATATATAATAGCTTTAACTTAACTTCTTGAACATCATGGTGGGATCTGAACTTGCTGAACTTGTGTGCTGGATTATTGGTCCTGACCTCTGCTATCCTGTAACTTTGCAGTATGGTGCTCTACCATTATTACTATATTAAGAGTCAGGAACAAGAAAATATAACTGAAGAGGCTCTGAGGCAATACATACACTTCATAAATGTGATTCAGCAATCTCCCAAGTCGGGTGTTAACAGAAGGTGGTGGGTAAGGTGATTCTGTAGTTAACAGGATAAGATAACCTCTCTGCTATCATCAGTGAGCAGCCTGGGCTGTATAGCCCCTAACATTAAAGAAGCAGCTACAGGAAAGGGGGGATTTCCAGCTTTTCCTTTCCTCGTTAGGACAAGGTTGGAATCGAGAGTAATGCTGAGGGACAATAAGAAATTCAGAGCCAAATTGAGAAGCAGAACTGAGGGTGGATTCTCTGGATATGTGGCCTAGGCATAGCGGCAGGCAAGTGAGCAGAAATACCACACAAAGCTGAAGTATTGGAAAAATGTGTTCCTTTTCAGAAGACATTCGGACCAGTACAGTGCTGGGACAGAAAACAGTTGGGTTCCACCCATAGTGAAAGTAAAACAATGTTTTTACAGCAAGGATAAATAAGACAATGCTATGTCTTTAAACTAATCATGTGAGATGGAATATGCAAGAAAACAAACATGAGGATAAATTAAATGAAAAAGATAGAATAGATCAGTTTAACTGTCCAAAAATAGAGTAAAATGAATTTGTGTTATTAATTGAGTTTGGCTATTAGTAGCAATACACAGTTTCCTTCATAAATTAGGGATAATAGAGGTAAAATATTTTGCATGCAGTTAAACATGATAGAAATTACTGTGCTGTGACTTGAATAAAAATGAGGACTCAGACTTACACATACTGCACTGTGACATGTTTAGAAGAGAAAGAGGAAATGGGAAAGTGGAATTTGGATGAATCTCTTTACAAAGATACCAAAGGATGAATCAAACTGCAAGAGGTTATCTGCAGACTGACGGACAAAAATACAAAAATAGTGCAAATTGCTAGAAATCAAAGAATGTTAATCATGATGGATTTCAGCTACTCCAAATCTATTTGACTGGACGCAAAGGGAAAGAAGACAAATGAGAATATATAATGAAGCAGAGCAGATAAAAGTGACAAAATTAAGGAAATATTTTGATAGTAAGAACCATAATGTCTTTATTCATTAAGATAATAACTTGGTACATAATTGCTGCAAAGACCAGAGTAAAGGTGTGTTTTCGAGGGACTAAGAATAAATTATATGAAAATAAAAAGAAAAACAATATTAACAAACAATATGTAGAAGAGCAGTATTAAAAAAAGCATGTGCAGTAATGCTAGGAAGAATGGATTACATTCAAAATTAAGAACAAATAGTAAGTCAATGGGACAATAAGAAAGAGTAAATACATTTGAAAAATTAAGGAAGGATGTAACAGGAGAAGGTAATTTCAGAAAGAATATTTAGAGATGAAAAAAGGAAAGAAATAGCTTTTAAAAGAGAATCAATTTTTGAATGCTTTGAGATTCATTGATGACCACTCTGACAGATAAAGCAAGAGACTTATGGAGCCACTTATGCAATCGTCATCTATGCTTGGGTCAGTGTCTTTCGAAGAGAAGGGGGAAAATACTAGCAGAAAAATATCTTCCACTGTCACAATGCGACATTTTCCATTTCCACACCAGATGGAGGTTTATAGCACTTCAGAACATTCTTTCCTTAAGCAGTGTTTTCTGAAAAAAAAATTACCAGTGTTACGGTCAAGTGAAAAATACTGCAACAGACCAAATTGCGAACATTTTTGTGATCTTTGTCAGCAAGATTGTTAATGTTAATGTCTATTAGTTCTCGGATTTTCTTTCTGTCGGCCTTTGTGTTTCTATCCCTAAAACTAATTTGATTGAAGCATTTGTATGGGGCGAAGAAATGTTCTTTTTCTAAGGCTGTAAGTGGAAGTTGATTGGGAAATAATTGAAGGAATGTCTATTAGTATAAAATTATTGATTTATGCTAGATGTGCCATTAGTGAATGTAGTAACTATAAACCTCCTTAGTCACACTCAAGTCAACTCAAGGACTTTACAGAAGTGGGGTTTAGGTATCTGGGTGGGCCATGTCTAATCTGTTGCCACTATCCTTAGGGATGCTTCTTCCCCTACCTTTACTTTTCTGAGTGATATTAAGATGAAATCATGAAAATAACAATTTGTGCAAAGGATAATGATGTACTTAAGTTCACCTTCATGATGTAAGATTACAAAATTGAAGATAGGAATTAGCGTCCAGATTTGCTCATAACTTCCGCCACCTCCAACGGGATCCCACCATCAAGCACATCTTTCCCTCCCCTCCACTTCTGCTTTCCACAGGGATCACTCCCTACGTGACTCCCTTGTCCATTCGTTCTCCCCATCCCCTCCCACCGATCTCCCTCCCAGCACTTACCCTTTTAAGCAGAACAAGTGCTACACATGCCCTTAGACTTCCTCCCTCACCACCATTCAGGGCCCCAGACAGTCCTTCCAGGTGAGGCGACACTTCACCTGTGAGTCGGCTGGTGTGATATACTGCATCCGGTGCTCCCGGTGTGGCCTTCTATATATTGGCGAGACCCGATGCAGACTAGGAGACCGTTTCGCTGAACACCTACGCTCTGTCCACCAGAGAAAGCAGGATCTCCCAGTGGCCACACATTTTAATTCCACGTCCCATTCCCATTCTGATATATCTATCCACGGCCTCCTCTACTGTCAAGATGAAGCCACACTCAGGTTGGAGGAACAACACCTTCTTTTCTGTCTGGGTAGCCTCCAACCTGTTGGCATGAACACTGACTTCTCTAACTTCCATTAATGCATCTCTTCCCCTTCTTACCCCATCCCTTATTTATTTATTTATTTATTTATTATTTCCCACCCTCTTTCTTTCTCTCTTTTTTCTCCTTTCTCCCCCCTCACTCTATCTTCCCCTGATGCTCCCCTCCCCCTTTCTTTCTCCCTAGGCCTCCCGTGCCATGATCCTCTCCCTTCTCCAGCCTTGTATCTTCTTGCCAATCAATTTTCCAGCTCTTAGCTCCACCCCTCCCCCTCCTGTCTTCTCCTATCATTTTGTATCTTCCCCTCCCCCTCCCACTTTCAAATCTTTTATTAACTCTTCTTTCAGTTAGACCTGACGAAGGGTCTTGGCCCAAAACATCGACTGTACCTCTTCCTATAGATGCTGCCTGGCCTGCTGCGTTCCACCAGCATTTTGTGTGTGTTGCTTGAATTTCCAGCATCTGCAGATTTCCTCATGTTTGCGTTGAAACATCTTTCAGGTCTTTAGTAATTTAGAACTTCTTCAAGATGGTGGCGGGCCGAGTCGCAGCAGCCATCCAGCTCCAATTAATGGCGTAATTGTCTGTCCTTTATGTCTTCCTTATGATCGCAATACACTACTGGATATTAAGCACACCAAATACTGCAAGATTACCTCACTAGCAAGTTGCTGGATAGCAGGGGAACTGCTCAGCATAGGCTTATTGTGCACCATGCCGTCACCTGCTACAGCCACCCAAGGAGGAAGGCGATGGAAACGATGTGCAAAGATACAAAAGCATAGAAAGGCAGCTGGTATTCATGTGAGACCAAAAGGGAAACCCTGCAGGCCACCTCTCCCATCGATTCTGCTTTCAAACATTCGATCACTAGAAATGAAGCTGACTTACCTGCATCGGTACTGAATCAGAATGAGATAAAGGGCACTGTGCGCCCATTTTGACAGAAACATGGCTCCAGGCCATCATCCCTGAAGTGGCCATCCAGCTAGAGGGTTTTATCTCTTTATGGGTGGATAAAAATTCCACCACCTCTGGTAAGACCCACCTAGGAGGGCTGTGTATCTATGTTAATAAGAACAGGTGTGTGACCACTTCGGTTGTGACGACCTACTGTTCACCTCTGGTAGAGTTTTCAGCAATGAAGTGCAGACCCTTCTACTTAAAGAGGGAGTTCACCACCATTATGATTGTGACTGTATACATCTCCTCTCCCCCCCACTACCCGGCTAATTTTGCAGAAGTGCTGTGCGAGCTCAAAAGCGCCATCAATGACATCCAAGTCACATACCCCGACATTTTCTTTATTGTTGCTGGTGACTTCAACCATGCTAATATAGAAACAGCCCTGCCTAAATTCTATCAGCATTTGCCTTTCCAACCAGAAGTGAAAACACATTAGGCCTGGTTTATGCCAACATGTGGGGTTTTATGACTGGCTATATAGAGGATGGCACCATTATTAAACACATCTATGTGAGGGCAAATCAGAAGCCATGGTTGACAGCAGAGGTCTGGGCACTGCTGAGATGCTGGGATGCTGCGTTCAGTTTGTGGAATAAGGTGACTCTAAAGTAAACAAAAGCAGTGCTTTCCCATGCCATCAGAAAGGCAAAGCAGGATCCTTCACAGAGAATTTATAGCCATTTCTGTGACAGGAGGTACATATGCTAGGGCATTCGGACCACAACAGACAGCAAGTCTACCCTGTGCATTAACAACAGTGATGCCTTTTTTTCTAACAGGCCAAATGCCTTTCACACATGCTTTCATGCAAGGAATGTTGTGCCAGCGAGGAAGGCTTCCCTTCCCCGAAGAACAGGCATTCCGCCTGGCCGCATCTGAAGTGAGGAAGGCCTGAGCCAGGGTTAACCCACGTAAAGCTGCAGGGCCTGATAACATACAGTCAGATACTGAGGGACTGTGCAGCCCCGTTCAAAGGGGTTCTGACAGATGTCTTCAACATCTCTCTGGAACAGTTCACTTTTCAGCAGGCTTCAAGGTAGACATGATCATCTCAGTGCCCAAGAGGGCAACAGAACCGGCCTTAATGACTACCATCGAGTGGCACTGACCTCAACAGGAATGACGTGCTTTGAGCATCTGGTTAAGGACCACATTAAATCCCATCTTTCTGCTACTGTATGTTGGACCCTTTCCAGCTTGCTTATTGCTCAAATCGTCCATAGCCCCTGCCCTCCACTCCAACTTGTCCAAGCTAGTTATCAAATTGAGCTTGGCACTTAATATGATCATCCCTCAAAAGCTAGTGGATAAACTGTCCTCGTTGGGGTCTCAAAACCTCTCTCCGTAACTGAGTCTTGACAGAAAGGCCACGTCAGTCTATGATAGCAGCAACATTTCTAGCTACATCACGCGGAGAACCAACACCCTCCAGGTCTGTGTGCTCAGCCCGCTACTGTTCACTCACAGCTGAAGCATGACTGTACTGTTAGATTCAGCTCAAACCAACTCATAAGGTCGTAATGACACAACAGTGGTTGGCCTCCTCAACAACGATGCCATGACAGTATACAGAGTGGAGGTAGAAAGACTTGTAGAGTGCTGCCAGCACAACAACCTGAGTCACAACGTGGACAAGACTAAAGAGATGATAATGGACTTTAGGAAGGTACAGGCTGACCAGTCCTCACTGCATATAAATGGCTCCTCATCAGAGAGAATGAGGAGCACAGAATATCTGGGAGTGCACATAATGGAAGATATCACCTGGTCCCTCAACACAACCTCTTAGGTCAAGAAAGTACAGCAGCATCTCTACTTCCTGGGGAGATTGAGGTGTGCACGTCCGCCCCAACCCCCAATCTAACCAATTTTTACAGGAGCACCACTGGGAGTGCCCTGAGCAGCTGCATTACTGTCTTTTATGGGAATTGCAAGGCATCTGAATGCAAGACCCTACAAAGAATCATGAGGATTGCAGAAAGGAATATTGGGGTCTCTGTTTCACCTATCGGAGATATTTATCCAGAGCACTGCATACATAGAGCCCTTAGCATTGTCAAGGATTCCTCACAACCATCCCACAGTCTCTTTGACCTCCTACCACCAGCCAAGAGGTACCATAGTATTAGGACAAGGACTGTTACACTGGGAGTCAGCTTCTTCACCTTTGCTGTGAGATTACTGAAAACACTGCCATCACCCAGATCTCATTACTTGTGAATCACCTGTTTACTTTTTAACTTGTATCATAAATACACCCTCTGCTAAATGTCAATTTTCCAGAATATATTTTATTACTTGTTTTTTTATTTGTGGTAATATTCCAGAATCAGAATCAGGCTTATTATCACCGGTATGTGTCATGAATTTTGTTAACTTAGCGACAGCAGTTCAATGCAATACATAATATAGAAGGAAAAGTAAATAAATAAATCAATTACAGTATATGTATATTGAAAAGATTAAAAACCATGCAAAAACAGAAATAATATATATTAAAAAAGTGAGGTAGTGTTCATGGGTTCAATGTCCATTTGGAAATCGGATGGCAAAGGGGAAGAAACTGTTCCTGAATCGCTGAGTGTGTGCCTTCAGGCTTCCGTACCTCCTACCTGATGGTAACAGTGAGGGCATGCCCTGGATGCTGGGGGACATTAATAATGGACGCTGGCTTTCTGAGACACCGCTCCTTGAAGATGTCCTGGGTGCTTTGTAGGCTGGTACCCAAGATGAAGCCGACTAAATTTACAGCCCTCTGCAGCTTCTTTCGGTCATGCACAGTAGACCCCACCACCACCTCGATAGCAGACGGTGATGCAGCCTGTCAGAATGCTCTCCACAGTACAACTATAAAAGTTTTTGAGTGTTTTTATTGACATACCAACTATCTTCGAACTCCTAATGAAGTATAGTTGCTGGCTTGCCTTCTTTATAGTTGCATCGATATGTTGGGATCAGGTTAGGTCCTCAGAGATCTTGACACACAGGAACTTGAAACTGCTCACTCTCTCCACTTCTGATCCCTCCACGAGGACTGGTATGTGGTCCTTCATCTTACCCTTCCTGATGTCCACAATCAACTCTTTTGTCTTACTGACGTTGAGTGCAAGGTTGTTGCTGTGACACCACTCCACTAGCTGGTATATCTCGCTCCTGTACGCCCTCTCATCTCCATCTGAGATTCTACCAACAAAGGTTGTATCATCGTAAACACGAGGAATTCTGCAGATGCTGGAAATTCAAGCAACACACATCAAAGTTGCTGGTGAACGCAGCAGGCCAGGCAGCATCTCTAGGAAGAGGTAGTCGATGTTTCAGGCCGAGACCCTTCGTCAGGACTAACTGAAAGAAGAGCTAGTAAGAGATTTGAAAGTGGGAGGGGGAGGGGGAAATCCAAAATGATAGGAGAAGACAGGAGGGGGAGGGATGGAGCCAAGAGCTGGACAGGTGATTTGCAAAAGGAATATGAGAGGATCATGGGACAGGAGGCCCAGGGAGAAAGAAAAGGGGGAGGAGGGAAGCCCAGAGGATGGGCAAGGGGTATAGTCAGAGGGACAGAGGGAGAAAAAGGAGAGAGAGAGAAAGAATGTGTGTATATAAATAAACAACGGATGGGGTACGAGGGGGAGGTGGGGCATTAGCGGAAGTTAGAGAAGTCAATGTTCATGCCATCAGGTTGGAGGCTACTCAGACAGAATATAAGGTGTTGTTCCTCCAACCTGAGTGTGGCTTTATTTTTACCATAGAGGAGGCTGTGGATAGACATATCAGAATGGGAATGAGATATGGAAGTAAAATGTGTGGCCACTGGAAGATCAATTCCACATCACATTCCCATTCTGATATGTCTATTGAGCTATGCCTAGCCACACAGTCATGGGTATATAGAGAGAGTAGAGCAATGGGCTAAGCACACACTCCTGAGGTTTACTAGTGTTGATCATCAGCAAGGAGGATATATTATCACCAATCTGCACAGATTTTGGTCTTCCACATTACTTTACATGTTGTACTTTATGGACTATCTTTTGCACTTTGGTCCTGAACAACATTGGTTCATTTGGCAGTTACCATGTCTGCACTTGAATAACAATAAACTTGAACTTGAACTTGAGAAAAGAGTGACAAAGGTGAGCTTGTCTCTAAGTGATGCAGCATCAGGAAAGTAAAGATCGAAAGGAGATATAAGAGATAGCATTAGTAACATTCTTAATTCAGACTGTCAACTCAGAAAGCCAGCAGAAATTTAACACTTCAGGTTTGTTTTTCTTCAAAGAGTAATAAATAAGATGACCACATAGATGATTAAATCTACTACTACTGGGTACAATTAGTAAGAACTCCTGCACCAAAGAGGATATTCTAATACCTAAACACATGAGATTCTGCAAATACAAGAAATCCAGAATGACATACACAAAATGCTGGAGGAACTCAGTAGGTCAGGCAGCATCTATGAAGAGGAATGAAGAGCCAACGTTTCAGGCTGAGACACTTGATCAGGACTAATAGCAGATTTTACTCCTTATATACACTGTGGTAAAAATGTTGGCGATAGGATTACTTGAGCTCTGGACCTCAGAAACAGTAAATTGGAAACATCCAATATATGAAGTAAAGAGAATTCTGGAGGAAGAACTTAGTAGGGTAGTGATTGTTCTGAAAGAAGGGGAACTAGCAGCAAAAAGGAGGGATTTGTGGTGGGTACATTGGTTCAAAGTTCAAAATTCAAAGTACATTCACTATATAAGTATATATTCAGTTTGCAACTCTGAGATTCTTCTCTAAGAAGCTACTCTACAAGGATAAGATACTTCTGAAAAGCAAGTAAGCCATTGCTCTGTTAATATATAGAAGTGAAAATTCATTTGAACCTGGGAAAAGCAGGTTGGGAAAGAATAAGGCTTGAAGGGTTAAGAAAATAAGATTGGAATGAGTGAGATTAACAGACAAATAAGAAAAGCAAATAAATTGGAGAGCAGTTAGAAACGAAAACAGTAGAGGAGGGTGTGCTCAGGAATTCCTGGAATTTTCAGAAATTAGATGGTGAAGCTGTTTTTGGTGTGGGTCTTCAATGTCCTATACCTACTCCTCAATGGTAATACATAGAAGAGTACAGATCCCAGATAGTGAGGGTCCTTAAAGACAGATGACATCTTCTTGAGCCATCATCTCTTGAAGATGTATTTGAGGATGAATCTCCATTAAACGGAATTCAAAGCCCTTGTCTCCATTATCAGGTTCTTCCTTGGTCTCCATAATTTTCTCTAATGATGCTCCTGGACCTGTACCTTGTGTTCCTGGTCCCTGAATTCAGCTCATCCCTTACTTTCTGCAGCCCTCTGCTAAAGATTCACATGCCAGTTAGACAATAGACAATAGATGCAGGAGTAGGCCATTTGGCCCTTCGAGCCAGCACCGCCATTCACTGTGATCATGGCTGATCATCCAGTATCCAGTTCCTGCCTTATCCCCATCACCTTTGATTCCGCTATCTTTAAGAGCTCTATCCATCTCTTTTTTGAAAGCATCCAGAGACCTGGCCTCCACAGCCTTCTGGGACAGAGCATTCCATATATCTACCACTCTCTGGGTGAAAAAAGTTTTTCCTCAACTCCGTTCTAAATGGCCTACCACTAACTCTTAAACTGTGGCCTCTGGTTCTGGACTCACCCATCAGCAGGAACATGCTTCCTGCCTGCAGCATGTCCAATCCCTTAATAATCTTATATGTTTCAATAAGATCCTCTCTCAGCCTTCTAAATTCCAGAGTATACAAGCCCAGTCGCTCCAATCTTTCGATATATGGTAGTCCCGCCATCCTGGGAATTAACCTTGTGAACCTACGCTGCACTCCCTCAATAGCAAGAATGCCCTTCCTCAAATTTGGAGAACAAAACTGCACACAGTACTCCAGGTGTGGTCTCACCAGGGCCCTGTACAGCTGCAGAAGGACCTCTTTGCTTTTATACTCAATTCCCCTTGTTATGAAGGCCAGCATGCCATTAGCTTTGTTCACTGCCTGCTGTACTTGCATGCTTGCTTTCAGTGACTTTCAGTGACCACCTAGATCTCGTTGTGATTCCCTCTTTCCTAACTTGACTCCATTTTGATAATAATCTGCCTTCCTGTTCTTACCACCAAAGTGGATAACCTCACATTTATCCACATTAAACTGCATCTGCCATGCATCTGCCCACTCACACAGCCTGTCCAAGTCACCCTGCATTCTCATAACATCCTCCTCACATTTCACACTGCCACCCAGCTTTGTGTCATCGGCAAATTTGCTAATGTTACTTTTAATTCCCTCATCTAAATCATTAATATATATTGTAAACAGCTGCGGTCCCAGCACTGAACCCTGTGCTACCCCACTGGTTACCGCCTGTCATTCCGAAAGGGACCCGTTAATCGCTACTCTTTGTTTTCCATCAGCCAGCCAATTTTCAATCCACGTCAGTACTCTGCCCCCAATACCATGTGCCCTAATTTTGCCCACTAATCTCCTATGTGGGACTTTATCAAAGGCTTTCTGAAAGTCCAGGTACACTACATCCACTGGCTCTCCCTTGTCCATTTTCATAGCTACATCCTCAAAAAATTCCAGAAGATTAGTCAAGCACGATTTCCCCTTCGTAAATCCATGCTGACTCGGACCAATCCTGTTACTACTATCCAGATGTGTCGTAATTTCATCTTTTATAATTGACTCCAGCATCTTTCCCACCACCGACGTCAGGCTAACCGGTCTATAATTCCCTGTTTTCTCTCTTCCTCCTTTCTTGAAGAGAGGGACAACATTAACCACTCTCCAACCCACAGGAACTGATCCTGAATCTACAGAACATTGGAAAATGATTACCAATGCGTCCACAATTTCTGAAGACACCTCCTTAAGTACCCTGGGATACAGACCATCAGGTCCCAGGGACTTATCAGCCTTCAGACCCAACATCCTGTCCAACACCCTGTCCAACACCATTTCCTGCCTAATATAAATTTCCTTCAATTCATCCATTACCCTAGGTCTTTTGGCCACTATTACATTTGAGGGATTGTTTGTGTCTTCCCTAGTGAAGACAGATCCAAAGTACCTGTTCAACTCTTTTGCCTTTTCCTTCTTCCCCATAATAAATTCACCCGCTTCTGTCTTCAAGGGCCCAATTTTGGTCTTAACTATTTTTTCCTTTTCACATACCTAAAGAAGCTTTTACTATCCTCCTTTATATTCTTGGCTAGTTTACCTTCATACCTCATTTTTTCTCTGCGTATTGCCTTTTTAGTTACCTTCTGTTGCTCTTTAAAAGTTTACCAATCCTCCGGCTTCCCACTCGTCTTTGCTATGTTATAGTTCTTCTCTTTTATTTTTATACTGTCCATTACTTCCCTTGTCAGCCACGTCCTCCCCTTACTCCCCTTAGGATCTTTCTTCCTCTTTGGAACGAACTGATCCTGCACCTTACGCATTATTCACAGAAACACTTGCCATTGCTGCTCCACTGTCATCCCTGCTAGGGTATTGTTCCATTGAACTTTGGCCAGCTCCTCCCTCATAGCGCCATAGTTCCCTTTGTTCAACTGTAATTCTGACACTTCCGAGTTTCCCTTCGCCCTCTCAAATTGTAGATTAAAACTTATCATATTATGGTCACTACCTCCTAATGTCTCCTTTACCTTGAGGTCCCTGATCAAATCCGGTTCATTGCACAACACTAAATCTAGAATTGCGATCTCTCTGGTAGGCTCTAGTACAAGCTGTTCTAAGAATCCATCTCGGAGGGACTCCACAAACTCCCTTTCTTGGGGTCCAGCACCAACCTGATTCCTCCAGTCTACCTGCATGTTGAAGTCCCCCATAACAACTGTACCATTACCTTTGCGACATGCCAATTTTAACTCTTGATTCAACTTACACCCTACATCCAGACTACTGTTTGGGGGCCTGTAGATAACTCCCATTAGGGTCTTCCTGCCCTTAGAATTTCTCAGTTCTATCCATACTGACTCTACGTCTCCTGATTCTATGTCCCCCCTCACAAGGGACTGAATATCATTTCTCACCAACACAGCCACCCCACCCCCTCTGCCCACCAGTCTGTCCTTTCGATAGGACGTATACCCTTGAATATTCATTTCCCAGGCCCTGTCCACTTGAAGCCATGTCTCTGTTATTCCCACAACTTCATACATACCAATTTCCAACTGTGCCACAAGCTCATCCACTTTATTTCTTATACTCCGTGCATTCACATACAATACTTTTAATTCATTACTCCCCTCACCTCCCATATCAATTCCTGTTTCACTTGGCCATACTGTACGACCCTTTCTTGAGCTTTCTGCTCTGTTGATTCTGCTGTCTTTCTTAACTTTTCTTATTCTCACTTTCCCTTTATCTCCATCCTTATGTTTCCAGTTCGTCCCCTCCCCCCCACTACTTAGTTTAAACACACCCGTGTTGCAGAGGCAAACCTGCCTGACAGAATGCTGGTGCCCCGCTTATTAAGGTGCAACCCGTCCCTTTTGTACAATTCATTCTTACCCTGAAACATACCCCAGTGGTCCAGGAATGTAAATCCTTGCTTCTTGCACCAGTTCCTCAGCCACACATTCAGATCCATTATCTCCCTGTTCTTGACCACTCCAGCACGAGGAACCGGAAGCAAACCGGAGATAACCACCCTGGAAGTTCTGCTTTTCAGCCTTCTTCCGAGTTCTCTGAAGTTGCGCTGTAGAATGTCTTTCCTCTTCTTCCCCACGTCATTTGTGCCGACATGCACCACCACTTCCGGATGTTCACCTTCACTCTTGAGGATTCCCTGCACCCGGGCCATGAAGTCCTGGATCCTGGCACCAGGGAGGCAACAGACCATCCTTAAATCTCGCCTGTTGCCACAGAAGCCCCTTTCTGTACCTCTCACTATGGAGTCCCCTACTATCACGGCTCTGCCTGACGTCTGTCTCCTCGGCTTTGCCTCAGCACCAATTGTTGACTCACAGACCCGTCCACCTCTCAGACTGGCACTGTCTTCTGTCCCGACAGCTTCCAAGAGGGAGAACCTGTTTACAAGAGGCACATCTCCCGGGGTCTCCTGTACTTCAAGCATCCTTTCCTTGCTCATCGTTGTCCTCCTACTCTCTTCCTGCATCCTGACTGTAGGTCCTGTCCAGAAAACTCTCGTTCTCCAGGATTAACCTAACGTCATTCAGTTGCCTCTCCAGTGCTGCAATACGGTCCCTCAGAAGCTGAAACTGGACACATTTTCCACAGGTGTAGGACCCAGAGGCACCATCAGTGTCCCTGACCTCCCACATCATGCACGCAGCACACTGAATCAGCCTAGTGGTCATCTCTTCTCCACTTCTCACCCTCTCCAACTGTGGTGTAGTCTCTTCCCTCAGCCTCCTCGCCGAAGACTCCTGAGCCAAAGACTCGCACTTTTCTCACAAGGCACTTCCCTCGACAAGGCCACTCCCATACAGCGAGCCTTGCTTATATTAGCTGATAATCTGAGTGATTAGCTTCACCTGCCTCGCCTCCTCTGACCTCAAAGGTCTGGTTAGCTCGCTGCTTACAACCGGCTTTTTAAATCAGCCGCTCCTTCTCAGCCAATCTCAGTAATGACAGTTACTTTGTCATTGGCCTATGGAATTCTTCCCCATATGATTTGATAAGGAATGTCTCCTTATTTCTGTAAAAATATTGAAGAGAAATCTCTGACTGTACTCTGTCATATCTAAGTCCTCAAAACAGTACCTTAAGACATTTTTTTCCATCCAAGGGAAGTATACAAACACCAGCATTTGTTGTTACCCTTTCTTCCATTGTTAAATTGCTTTAGCTCACTTAGTCTCCTTGTAATCTCACAACCATTTGATAGCACAGGAACAGTAATTTTAATCCTGCACCTATTAGTTAAGTGTGTCAAATCCTGATACAAATACACTAATTAAAGCAAACAGCAAAGAGTAAAAAGACTCTGCTTTTATTAGATGTAGTCCATCTTTCAAAAAATACTTATCTATTCATCAAACAACAAAGCAAAAAGTAAAGAAATTACAATGCATGTGTTGTGAATAAATCATTCGATTGCAAATAGTTATAATAGGATAGAAGAACAGGATTGAGTCATTCAATCCTTCAAATCTGTTACAACTGGAATTAGGACCATCTGTATTAAAATGCCATCTAAAATCAAATAAAAAGTTTTCATTTTCATATTTGCTTCCACTAGACACTGAGGTAATTGGAGGAACATTGGCTAGATTTTAAATAATGAATATCTACATACAATTATTTATATCTGCGACTTCGTAGGAAGAGAACTTCAAAGACAAAGCAATAAAAAATTAGAGAAAAACAGAAAAGGACTGGCAACGCTCAGCAGGTCTAATGGCATCTATGGCGGGAAACAGACTTCAGATATCAAGCATCTGCTTTTCGATACAAGCTGTTAGTTTTTATACTGTACTTGAAAGATGGAAACTATCAAGACTGAGATACAAAAATAGTGCAGTCGAGAGACAAAATTTTTACAGATTTGAAAATTGAAGCTTTTATGACACTTCGAGATGGAAAGCAGTTCAAGACCTAATTGCATAAACGCTCGGAACAGGGCACTGACAACATTACTAAATTTGGCACTAAGGTCTATCTCAGATAGATTAGATCAGAAAAGACAAAAAGAAACTGAATATATTTTTTTCATCAACATCAGTATCCTCTCCACATTTTATCTCATAAAATATGCAGTCTGAACAAGTGCATTTCATCATAATAAAGAAAAGCTGCAAATTTAATTAATGATTTACTGTAACCGTATATAGAAAGCAGCTGCTTCAGTTCTGTGAAGAATGTATTCAATTGTGTATCAATCTGAGGATCAGTGTATGATATAGGTTCCTACTGAAAGTAAAGCAGTCGGCATAATTGCCCTTCATGAATTGAATGACAGCTGTTTGGCAGTATCCTTTCTACAAAGTCTGATGCTTTCTGCAAAAAAATGAACACTCCCCTTTCCTTTTGGTTACAATGTGTAGTCTTTTACTTGTGAATTTGACATGCAAAGACAAGACAGTTCTGTCTAGCCATTAATATGGAAAATATAGAGAGGTAATCATAAATAATAATACTGCTACTCTGAATGTGATGCAAGAGGTAGCTATTAACAGATATCAAAATAAATGAGTATTAGCCTGGTGGCAAGTTTTACAGATCTTGGAGAAAGAGAAGAACTGATCTGACTTTTGCTCCAATGTTGCTAGTGCAATTTTTAAATGGAGAATTAACCAATTACTACTGGTAGGTTTTATCCCCCTGAAAAGTCTTTTTGACTCTTTGATATTATCAAACTGGGAAAATTAAAATGTCTGAGAATAATGCAGATCCGTCATTACTAAAGTTAGCTGCTGAGCGTGGATGTCAAGAGACAGATTTTAAAGGTGAATAAGACAAAGACTTCCTCACAACTTCCTCACCATCTGAACACACAAAGATATTGAGTATGTAGGCCAGGACGGTTGCAAATTCCAGGTGCCACAGTCAATCCTAGTCTATCTGTTCTTGGCAAGGTTCTCAATGTGTTCAGCATTTGGCATCAATGCTTCTCGATTACAGAGGACTAAATCAATCAATGTTTTCACTGTTAACAACTATTCAAAGATACTGTTTGCAGGTGGGCTTTCAGGAAAGAAAACATTCATTTCCAAAGTACTCGGATGAATCATGCCCTCACATTTGACACTCACAACAGAATTGGACATGAATTTGGAGATGTCAAGGGTAAGTCTTTTTATTGAGAGAGTGGTGAGTACGTGGAATGGGCTGCCGGCAATGGTGGTGGAGGCTGATACAATAGGGTCTTTAAAGAGACTCCTGGATAGGTACATGGAGCTTAGAAAAATAGAGGGCTATGGGTAACCCTAGGTAATTTCTAAAGTAAGTACATGCTTGGCACAGCATTGTGGGCCAAAGGGCTTGTATTGTGCAGTAGATTTTCTATATTTTCTATGAAAATACAAAGTCATTTTATATTTCTTCAGATGCTGGAAATCAGAAGTGAAAGCAAAAACAAAAATGCTGGAAACAATCAGCAAATTAGGCCGCATCTGTGGAAAGTGAAACAGAGCCCTCAGCTTTGACATACAATTACAACTTTCTTTCTCTAACCACTGAACATTTCAACATTTTCTGTTTTAACTTAAGAAATTGCAAGATCTTGACACCACACCATGGTGACATCTTGACATCAGCAAGGTACCAACATAGCCATATAATTTTAGCCCCTAAATTGGGAAAGTAGTACATGTTCCAGTGTTAGTTTGAGCTGGGAGTCATTAATCTGCTGCTAATTGATTACATAAAGTTCAATGATTCTATGTTGTAGAATAGTAAATCTTGTCTATGAGACTGGGGTTCAGCAATGCCTGGTTGCGGGGAGTGCCAGTGAGCTACTGTGAGATAGCAGGCTACACTTCTACACAGTTCTCATTTGGGAATTCAGCAACAGATTAAACACTTGGGATAATTGAGCAATACTAAAGAAAGTCCGAGAAACCACAAGAGACCTTCCCTCCTTGATTAATGAACGGAAAAAAGCCATGAAAGCCTCAGGTTAAGGATTTGGTCATTGAGAAAGAATTTTAGATAGGCTATTGCTTTAATAGTACTTTCCTAAATCTTTCTGAGAATTTTCTAAAAAAAAACTTTAATGGGTTGTTAATTTAGAATTATTAAAAGCTATTTAAAAGTGGTTTAGATTTCATCAAGTTCTTGAGTTTAGTTTTTTTTATTAAACTTATTTAAGGTTGTAAAAGTTTATGCAGTTACTGAATGCTTCTGATAAACAAAAATGTTCAGACAATTTTAAAGATTTTAAGGTTTTGACAATATTGGCTAAGGTAAGATACATAACTTAGCCCACTGTCAAATGTTGTCTGACTTTGTGGGAGCTTTTTGGCTTCCTATATAATAACCTGCAGCAACAAATCAACCCACATCTTCAGGAGAGGGAATAACATTGATAGAAATGAAAGAAATATGTAGAAGCGGAAACATTTTTCAAGTTGCATAGAATGAGCATCATCTCCTCATAATGGAGTTAAAAGTGTAGTTCTATTCCTCACCTATGAAGTTGTATTACATGTCCAACATTTGTGTTGCATTTGAGTTTGACCCCATGTGCGTCTGTGCGGCATTTAATCTCAGTAGTGACCTATCATAAAACTTATCGATATTGTCTCTCCAGGTGGAAAAAAAAATAAGTGCTTAGATGTTAGGAAGTCTGGAAGGGAATTACTTATCCCAAGACTACCTTTCTCTGACTACTCTACAGACAGCTGCATTTCTGTAACTGGTCTAGTTTCAGATTTTGATAAATTTTGACACCAAAGAGCTGACTATAGGTTAATCATATCAAATACTGCAACTTGGATCTTGTTTTGAAACCTTTGTTGTGACAAAATCATTTACACCCCAATTTCTGGGCATATTTGCTTGATGATATTGCTGAACGTAACTGATTAAGGCATTAATGTAACTGATTAGGGTTAACATTTCTGTAGATAACAAGTACTGACTTATTGGGCTTTGCTTTCTGCCACATTACATTATTCTTCTTGGAAATTAGTCAAATTTTCTTACAATGTTTTGTTGAAAGCATTACTATAATACTGCAACCAGAGAATAGCAGCGTTTAGCAGCCCAGGATAAATTTAAAAAAATTAGGAAAAAAATGCTAATGGAGAAATAGAAGCCAAAAATGCCTTTTTTATGATCATTGTAGATCAGCCAATTTCTTTGTTTTGATTAAATACATTTCTTTAAGTTATGTCTCAAATTAAACAATGAAACTGTCAGCTAATTTAGAAACTATGATATTTTTACACTGTTATGAAAATACTCGATCAGTTAAATTTGCAAATATTATTGGATATGACCAAACATGATACTGACCATAGACTTAATATGTCCTAATTAAATTTTACTACTATCCATTTCAAAATGTTGCATTTATATTTTTCATCAGATTGTAATAGTTTACGAATACTTGAGCCATAACTGTTTACAAAAAGATATCATTTCTACTTCACGAATTTTGTGGCTCATTCTAATAATACAGCCTCATGAATTCACTGCATTGTATTTTTGTCTACATCATATTTTTATTATCCAGCTTTCCATTTAGTAAATAATCATACTGCATGCTCTAACAACCTCTATCAATAAACTTTTCTTAAACTTTTCTCTCACTTTTTGGCAATAATTTTGAACTTGTCTTCTTAATATCAAAATGCTCAATAATCTAGAAGTTTCCAATGGTTTCTTATTTATTCCAGATTCAGATTCAGCTTCATTTATTTATCACATGTACATCGAAACATACAGTGAAATACATCTTTAGCATTTACAACCATCACAACCTTTGGGTGTGCTGGGGGCCGCCGCAAGTGCTACCACACATTCTGGCGTCAACGCAGCATGCCCACAATGTTCAGCAGAACAACACAAGCAACAGCACAGAACAAAAAAGCGAAACAAGCTCCTTCCACCATCCCACCCCCAGCCAACCTATTCACCCACTCACACACGCAGACAGTCCTCCAGACAAACCTACAAGACAAACTGCTTCGGGACCTCCAGCCTCCGATGGACTCATAGACTTGCAGGCGATGGATCTCAGACTTCCCTAGTGAACTTGCAGACTCGCAGGTCAGGGCTTCACCGTCGGGCCGAGACTTCTAGACCTTTAGCATCAACGTTTGTGCTTCAGTCTTTGGTATTGGCCCAAGGACTTGCTGATGATGGGAACCCGAAATCCAGGCCTTGAACTCCATACTTGCTGACTCGCCAACTCACCAACCTAACAGGTCATCACCTCTCATGTGCCCTGCCTGCATGGAGCTCCAATTTGGAACCGACTGACCTGAAGGGACTTGCCGATCTGGGATGCCACCAGCCCTCATCCTCGTCCAACCAACATCCATCCATGTATATTGTCCAGAGTAGATTGTGCCCATCTCTCAAATCTCTCTTCAAAATGTCGATTGCTAGAGTCATAAAAAAGTACAGCACAGAAATGGCCCTTATGGCCCATCTAGTTCATGTCAAACCATTTAAACTGCCTAATCCTATCGACCTGCACCCAAACCATAACCTGCTATACCTCTACTATTTTTGTACCTATCCAAACTTCTCTTAAGCATTGAAATTAAGCTTGCATGCACCACTTGTGCTGGCAGCTTATTCCACACTCCCCCTCTAAGAGAAGAAGTTTCCCCTCCTGTTCCACTTAAACATTTCATCTTTCACCCTTAACCCATGGCCTCTAGTTGTAGTCCCACACAACCTCAGTGGAAAACGCCTGCTTACATTTACCCTACCTATATCCCCCATAGTTTTGTATACCTCTGTCAAATCTCCCCTCAATTTTCAGCATTCCAAGGAATAAAGTCCTAACCTATTCAATCTTTCTTTACAAATTAGGTGATCCAGATCCGGCAACATCCTTGTAAATATTGTCTGTACTCTAGGTAGGTGACCTGCTTTTAGACGCATCCTGATTCATCTTTGTGGGCCATTTCTATGGCTTTAGTTTGTTTCTTAGAACAGAATACACAAACCTGTTTCCAATCTTTAACTGTATCCTGTTTAGAGTTTTATTATTTCTTTAGTCGCTGTTCTCACTTTCACTCATAAAACTCAAAACTCACTGACATTTTGTGACTATATCAGCACATTTATATGTTTGGAGAATTACTTGTTGTACCTTAGGTCTTTTTTAAAATATCTGTGTCTTTCAGTCTGTTTCATTTCAGTACATGTCTTGTTTACTTCTCTCACGATAAATTACGTTTATAGTTCATGTCCACATTAAATGGTATCAGCCAGTTATCTACCAAATTCACTCACCTATCTTAATTTTCATGATCTTCTATGATTGTCTTCAACAGGCCTTCTTCAGTGCAATGTTTAGGGAAAACACTTAAGAGGCTGGATTGAATAATGAAGTGGATTGTAATAAAATGAGGGTCCAGATTACATGACATTCAATCCAGTCTGTGAAAGTAGATTATCAATCATTTGTTTGTTTCCTATATCCTAGGAAGAAGATTAAATGAATATTGGAAATACATAACGATGGTACATCTGTATATATCTCAAGATATACAATACCTTCCTAATGAAATCCTTCATACAGAATATTGAATTGTCATTTTTCAAAATTACTCTTCTGGCAATATCCAAGGCAATCCCACTGAAAACAACTAAATAATTAAATATTGCTCTGTCATTGCATCCTGGCAATTATTTCTAAAGCTAACACTAGCTCTGCCAGATAACTATTTACCCATAATTTTTATTCCCATCTACCTCACACACTAATCAAAATTATTAATGCTCTCAATATATTCCTGAACATTTAGGCTATCTGGAAACCCTTAAATGAATTAAACTGTATATTACAGTACTAAGGTTATAGCCTTGTTAAATTCAGGAACCAACTCCCTAACTATATTGCAATGTTAAGCATGATTTGATAGCTCTCAGATGTAATCAGTTTTACCATTATGGCTGGATTTTGGGTACTGCATTAATCAGAGAGCTTCTTATTGAACAAACATTGTAACATTAGGGTAGATATATTCATTGCGATCTACATTAGATAACTAGAAATGAAAGCAGGGATTGCAATGTACAATTAACTTTAAAATGGAACACAGGCAGCATTTCAGCCTTATGCTACTTAACTATTTCAATGTTTGCAGTGTTCTGTAAGCACTATTAATTAATTAGGACAGCATTAATATCATGATTGGTTAGAGCTGTTCCGTTCTGCTTCAAACTTCAATGCACGTTCAGCATATGCAACTTGTACTAACCATAGAAAACACAAACATTTGTAGAATTTAAGTTACGGTGAAAATAAATCAACTTGAGACAACTAATACTGAAATAAAATTTAATTAGTGCTTATTGGATTTATGCTAAAGAGAGGATAGTTGTTGGACTACTGAGCTCTAATTGCCAATGTTGATATCAGTTGTCTTCTGCAAAAGACAGGTGATACTGATTATTATTTCCTATTCAAGATATTTCCAATTGGGGTTTATCTGAGGAACACCAGAAATAGTTTTGGAACTAATATCACTCATTGCTATGTTTTCCTTACTGCTTTCCATATAGCGTCTTGGGTTCTTTGCCTAGGAAAAGACACCCAAGGTTTACTAAAGAACAGCCCCTTGGCAGATTAAGGTTTAGGAAGAACACCATAGCAAACTTTGCCCATTTTCTGGACAAGTAACAGCAGGCAATGTGTTCCAAATGGATAATAGCTGCAATTGCCATCAATGTCACCATTGCACCGACTTATTATCTTTCTTCCCTCCACGTTTCTGCTATGTCACTTGTTTTTTTTTGTCGCAAGTGCAAACAAATAATTGGAGCGTGAGGTTTTCTGAACAATTCTATTGAAGGCATGTCCAAATGGATTATGGGTCTATTAAAGAATTCTGGCTTTCAATTCTTACTTCCCCAGTTAATGCTACATTTTCATTTTCTGTAAATCACTACATCCAATTTCTATGAATTAAATTGAATTCTGGTAAATGAATTATAGAAAAGGTTAACCCACAGAAGGCCATTTTATAGATGTCAGAATCGAACATTTTGCCACCGAGACAAAAAGTATCTGCCACTGAGGTTACCATCATAAGTACCTTGAACTTGCCTTAAATAAACAAATAGTCCAAGATAATACAATCCCTGTCTTCTTTCCTTGCATCCTTCCTCTTCAAGCTTAGTTTCTTCTTTTTCATAACTACTAAAGGAATAAAGAAACACTAAGAGCTTAGAATATCAGAGTTTAGAACATCATAAAGGATAATACACAGTTAAGTGCATTGTAAATGGCTTGCTATTGTAATCTAAGAAAGTGACAATTACCATGGATTGTAAAGAAAACAATGCTTAAGTAGATAATAGAAGCTTGTCAAAGACAATAAGGAAATAAAAGATATTGGTGCTGTTTGGACACTGGTGCACCACATATTGATACAAGATGCTGTACACCAACTAATCATGTGGGATAGGACATGTGATTAGTATAGACCATGTTAGATATCTGAAATAGATATTACTCTGAGTCTTGTAAAGAGAAGAGATATATAGTAGACAAGGGAAAGAGTTCAAAAATGGGCACAAAGCCTCCTTGAAAGAATTGCATTATTATACTGACTGACTGAGGACTTTTTGGTTAATGATGACTCAACGTTGACAAGGAACATACTGAATTTTCTTGGGAACACTGAAACCTTGCAAAGGAAGGGCACAGAAATGCTGTGTAAACAGCAGCAGGAATGCACCACATCACAAAGTATCTATCCACCAGCCTATCAGACAACAAACATCAAAGTTGCTGGTGAACGCAGTAGGCCAGGCAGCATCTGTAGGAAGAGGTGCAGTCGATGTTTCAGGCCGAGACTCACTTCCTTCAGTTAGTCCTGACGAAGGGTCTCGGCCTGAAACGTCGACTGCACCTCTTCCTACAGATGCTGCCTGGCCTGCTGCGTTCACCAGCAACTTTGATGTGTGTTGCTTGAATTTCCAGCATCTGCAGAATTCCTGTTGTTAGCCTATCAGACACTTTGTCTCCATCTTTGGAAAGTCTCTTGATCTCCCATTTGCCTCATTAATCACCCAAGTATTCACAAAATGACAATGGGAGCACACCACCCCCATCCTTCAATTTTTAGAAGTTACACCTTTACTATCAGTTGTAAGAAAACCATAACCAGAATGTACAATCACGGTTTAATCATGATGAATTGGTTTGAATTTCCTGGCATACTCCTCCAGTTGTTCTGTGAACTGGAAAACATTAAAGGTGGAAAGCACATATTCTTATACAAATGCTGTCATTCCTACACACATTGCTGTCATATACAAAATAATACAAAAATATCTTACCATCTACTTACTGTTAATTTACTGCTTAGTTCTGGTCGCCTCACTACAGGAAGGACGTGGAAACCATAGAAAGGGTGCAGAGGAGATTCACAAGAATGTTGCCTGGATTGGGGACTATGCCTTATGAGAATAGGTTGAATGAACTTGGCCTTTTCTCCTTGGAGCGACGGAGGATGAGAGGTGACCTGAGAGAGGTGTGTAAGATGATGAGAGGCATTAATCGAGTGGATAGTCAAAGGCTTTTTTCCCAGGACTGAAATGGCTAGCACAAGAGGGCACAGGTTTAAGGTGCTCGGAAGTAGGTACAGAAGAGATGTCAGAGGTAAGTTTTTCACGCAGAGAGTGGTGAGTATGTGGAATGGGCTGCCTTTGACAGTGGTGGAGCCGGATATGATAGGGTCTTTTCAGAAACTCCTGGATAGGTACATGGAGCTTAGAAAAATAGACGACTATCGGTAAGCCAAGGTAATTTCTAAGGTAGGGACATGTTCAGCACAGCTTTGTGGGCCAAAAGGCCTGTATTGTGCCGTAGGTTTCCTATGTTTCTAAGTTTAAACACTCTAAAATTTATTACTTTAATTACATTATTGCACTTTAAAATTTAAAATCAGTGAACTTGGTTTAAGCAATTAATTATGCCATTGTCAGTTGAGTGGGTATTTATCTAAAAAGTAATTAAACTTTTACCAAGAGCTCAAACTGGACCTGCCTCAAACACTTCCTCTAGCAGCTCATTCCATATAACCTTTATGCGAAAAAGTTTTCTGTCAGATTCCTATTAAACATTTCTCTTCTCAGCATAATTTTTGATTCCTCGACCGTGGGAAAAAAAATTGTGTACTTGTTTTTCTGTGTAAGTTCCCATGATTTTATCCGCCTCTATAAGATCATCCCTCATTTTCCTGTGTTCTAGGGAATAAAGTTCCAACCTGCCCATCCTCTCTCTGTAAACCAGACCCTTGAACATCCTCAAAAATCTCTGAACTTTTTCCACCCAAACGACATTTTCCTATAGCAAGGTAATTGAAAATAAACATAATACTCCAGGAGTGACCTTACCAACATCTTGTACAACTGTACCATAGCACCCCATCTGCTGTACCCAGTGCCTGACTGGTTAAGTTCAGCAGGGTAAAAGCTTACTTCACCATCCTGTCTAACTGATAGAATCATCTGTTGCTGAGCAGATATCATCAGATTCTCCAAAAGACCTCCCTAAACATGACCCTACAGACTGAGGTCTTGAATGAAGGAACTGTCACATCCTCACTCAACAAATGCCCCAACCATTTACAATATGAAGAGGGCAAAGGCAAGCCTTTTTCAAAATAGAAGAATATCACAATCATAATATATGCCAAAATGGAAGCCTCACATGATGTTGGATAAGAGTTGGCAAGATATTGTAAACATATTGACCAATCATGAAAAATGAGATATATTTCCAAGCAAGTAGACAAAATGCAGAACCATCCATTTTTTTTTCTTAGCATTTCCATTCCCTTGAAATACTGCAGGCCTTTCTGAGACCAGGATTTGTCTTCACTTGTGTCTGATTTGCCTTTTCCATCATACCAAATAATCTTTAACAAATCAATTTTTCCACAATTCAGATGCAGTTTTGAGAGTTATTGGTCTATTTAAATATAGGGGAAGAGGAAATGTAGATAGACTAATCATTTTCAACATATTTTTGAGCACAAGAACAAGTATAAACAACAACAAAATGAGACTTTGTAATCACACTGCTGTTTTTTTGATTGCAATGTATTATTATTTAGTTACTGCCTGGTGAGACTCCAGCTACCCAACCCAATATATTTTAATAAGGGTCATTGAGCATATCTCACTAGGTTCCTCATTTCTGTTATTACAAGTATTTTCAGGGTGAAAGAAATCTCTGGCAGTACCAGTACGCAGTTAGTTGCTATGAGAATGAGATGCTGCTGTTTAATGATCTTCCCAAGAACCACTTCATACATATTTATGAAATTAAATGTAGTATATTCAATATTGCTGTGATATTTCAGTAATATAGTAGATATATTATTTGATTAAGCATTCTTTGTTCGCTTACGTAATTTATTATGGGTTATACAGTATATAAAAAGTGTGTGAACAGCATACATCATTATGCCACCATGTCATATGTGAGCACCTCACTAAAGAAAGGGAAAGAAAAACTAAATAGACAAATATTCCGGGCTCCTGTATTTTTCTTTCGATTAGTTTCTGGAGTTTAAAAACTTAACACTAAAGTCATCGAGAATTTAACAAGAACAGAGACAAATTATTTGAAGGTAAAATTCTGATTCATTAAGAGAATTCTGGTGGTTGCATGAAGGAGGAAAATTAATCCCAATTCCCATATCTGAACAAATGATGTAAATGTACAGGTATATCTTTGATTATGTCGGAAAATATAAGCAACAATATTTCTCTCACATATCATGGTATACATTACTTTTAAAAACTGGTTCCTAGCTATCTCCAAAATCCCACTACATAAGCTTACAAATAGTGTTTTTTAAATGCTATCTGGCAATAACTCTATATATTACTTCTTTGATAATTCCATCAATTGTACATTTGACAGGAGAAAAAGTAAATAATATCATTGTGTAGTTGGAGCAAATGCTACTTTGAACTATGAAGGAATATATATTATTGTTCCTGAACTGAACTGGCACATTTACAAAGCAAACAGTCGGCTTATATAAATATATTCAATTTCATGCCTTGCAAAAACAGCCAAACAAAGCCAAATGATATCAATTACATCTAATTCAGTGAAAATTAACTTGTCACATTGAAAAAAATGGTGTCCTGCCCAGAATTATTTTTTTTGTTGAATGTTTGGTTTGGTCTCCGCACTTCAATTCCTCACTGTACACACTGATACTACACAATGTTCCCGCAGATTATACTATCTCAGAGCTATCCAACAGTTTCCATTTTGCTGACAATGAGTTTTCTATTTTAATGATGCATGACATCTTTCAAAAACAAAAGCAGAGATCTTCTTGTCACAAAGAGTTGGCTCTCTGGCCTGCAGCTTGAGCTGAAGGAGATGGATAAACTAAATGGTTAAATACTTCAAATCATATCACTGCTTTCCAGTAATCCAAACTCACAGTTTGTAGCTCTATATTCATTAATCTAAATCGTATCTGATTGATTACTCAGGGTTTCAGAAAGCACTCATAACTTCTCTGAATGCATGGTCTGACTCCTGACTTCTTTCCACTACCTTTGCTTTTCCCAGAGCTGAAAATGTACACTAGCATGTCCTTTTCCGAAGGAGGATTATTTTCGCCCGTTCACTCCGACTAGAGGAAGAAACACACCTGGCCTTGAGACATTAAAAAATCTCTGTTCATTTATCCCTGTGGTTAATCTAACTGATCTACTGCTTCCATTAATCTCAGAAAATTATTTAAAAATATTCCTGATCATTACAGTTTATAGGGATTTTGTCATAATGCATCTGTGAAACACTTACAGTCACAGATACAGTACTAACAGGCCACTTGGTCCAGCTGATTCATGGGCCATTTCAGCACTACACCTTTATTACACAACACTATCAACATAATCTTTTATTCCTTTCTCTCACACAGGCTTCTGCATTAACTGTATTTGTATTTTTCACCTCTGTGATGGGGACTCAATATTCTAAATGGTGTTTGAATGAGTAGGCCTCTGCTGAATTCTCCATTTGTGATATTTATGATCCTAGTTCGAATCTTGCATCAAAATGGAAACATCATCAAACTTCATAAAATAATTTTAGAAACTTAAATGCCTCTATCAGGTCACACTTAAGTCTTTTCCTAGAAAATACTCATGCCTTACCATTCAAACTGCAATGTGTTGAAAGGCTGGAATTCAGCTTGGCATCTGGGGTAGGAGCCAGCTGTGTGTAAACGACGGAAATTGACTGTTTACAATGAAGTGCTCTAATTTCTAGTTACAATGGGACTCACGGGTACAACACGTTCAAGTCAACTAGTAAATATGAGAAGTTTAAATATTCTGCTGTTCCTTTGCTGGTTCATCAGAACTGCACCACTGGAGATCTACAGTATGTTTGAAAGGATTTTAAAGTGAAATATGTCAAAGATGCTGTGCTAATAGATTCTTCAAGTTTTGGCTCAATTTTTTTTTTCTTGGAGGAGGCCTGCTTGGCATGTCCAATGATTGTGTGTGAGGGCCGGACAGGGAAGAAAGAAGGTCACTTAATTATTTAAAGATACAGTGTGGAGTAGGCCTTTCTGGCCCTTCGAGCCATGTTGCCCCAGCAACCCCACAAATCCGATTAAACAGTCTTAGGACTGTGGGCGGAGTCCAGAGCACCCGGGGAAAACCCACGCATTGTACAAACGTTGTATGAGGAGGATATACAGAGACTCCTTACAGAATGGCGCCGGAATTAAACTCCGAACTCCCAAAAGCCCCGAGCTGTAATAGCATCGTGCAAACCACTACTCTACCATGGAACCTATTCATTCAAGTTGTAATGGTGCTCTGTGAGTAACAACAGAAAGTTACAAACTGTTACACCCCAGCCTGCAACATCTCTATTTAATGTTAGTGACATCTCCATTTTGGCCTTGCGAACAAACCTGGAAGTTTCATAATTACAAGAAATGATAGATATTTTGCTTGGCAATTCCACCAGAAGGTTCAATTTGTTTTCTTAAGAGTTTGGCATCAGCAGGATGAGGAATTGTTTAATAGATGAGCTCTGGGGGTAGAAATGATCTGCATGAAAGGAACTATTTTAGCAACTACACCTAAATAAAAATGACATTATTCAGATAAAGGAACTGTATATACTAGTTTACAAATTGATACAATTGTATATATTATTTTAACATTATAAATCACCTATTTTTTACATGTGAAAGATGTTATTTGTTATTCTTTTAGACTGATAATTTGTTGAAAATATGTTTGAGAATTTTAACTTCATTTCCAGGAAGTTTCATTACAAGCTTACATTTTATTTCAAATGTTGATCAGATTTATTCAGAAATAGTGTAAATACTTCATATCTTGTTTGCTTTCAGAAATATCTAATCTTTCCCTATTTCTCTAAACATTTCTGACAAACAGACCAACAGACCAAAAGTTGTTCTCCTGATGTCTAACTTTAGTTGTAAAGTACATGAGGAAAACATAACATTTCAATTCAGGACTCTGAACATTTACTCAGTACTGTTTGAGGCATAATGAAGCAACCCTAAATCAGCCATCAAGACCCTTGATTTGGTAATCAGAGGCAATTTCAGATGTTTTCTTTTTCATCTGCTGTTTTCAGCAGGATCCGTGTTGTGCATTTGTCACTCAAAATGTCTGCACAGCTGTCTTTAAGAGGCTATTTGCAGTCGCTGAAAAACAGTTAAGATTTGTGCTCAACTTGCTTTAAAATGGAGCTGGGTGGAGAAGGAATACTCCCATACTTCACAGTAAAGTTTCAGTAGTTATACTCACCTGTGCTTATGTAATGAACCTTGCCTTCAATCCACTCTCTTAACCCAAACTTAGCTATAGGCTACTGTAGTTAAAGGCTTTATTGAACAAACTGCATTAGGGCACTTGAAAGGCATCACACTCTTTTAAAACCAACAACGCGCCTCCAACTTTTGAAGATGCCCTCGATGCTGGGGAGATGTGTGCTCATGATGGAGCTTGGTGAGTCGAGAATCTTCTGCAGCTTCTTTCTGCCTTGTGAACTGGAGTCCTCATACCAGGCAATGATACAACCAGTCAGAATGCTTTCCATGGTACAGCTGTAGAAAATTGCAAGAGTCTTCTCAAATTTCCTCAAACTCTTAATTAAATATTGCCATTGGTGTGCCTTCTTCATGATTGCATCAATATGTTGGGCCTGCAATAAATCCTCTGAAATGTTAACATCCAGGAACTTAAATCTGCTAACCCTTTCCATTAGTAACCCTTCAAAGAGGACTGGTATGTGATCTCCCTTTCTGAAATCCACAGTTAATTCTTTGGTTTTGCTGGCTTTGAGTGGAAGGTGGTTGTTGTGACACTCCATGGCCATCTGATCTATCTCACTCCTATATGCTTCCTTGTTGTCATCTGAGGTTCTGGCAACAGTGGTGTCATTGACAAATTTATAATTGGTATTTGAGCTGGGCCAGGCAACACATTTATGAGTGTAGCAAGGGTAGAGCAGTGGGCTAAGCATGCTTCTTTTAGGTGAACATGTTTCAATTGTCAGCAAGGAGGAGATGTTATTACTGAAACACTGATTGTGGACTCTCGATGAGGAAGTCAAGGATCCAGTTGCAAAGGGAAGTACAGAGGCCCAGGGTTTTAAGCTTTTAGATTGGCAGTGAGGGGATGATGGTGCTTAATGCTGAGCTCTAATCAATAAACAGCAACCTGAAGTGGGTATTGCTGTTATTCAGGTGATCCAAGACCAAGTGGAGAGCTAATGAGATTGCATATGCTTACAGCTGTTGTAGCAGAAGGTGAATTGCTATTGGTCCAGGTTGTTCCTTAGGCAGTAGTTACTCTAGCCATGACCAACCTCTCAAAGCACTTCATCACAGTAGATGTGAGTGCTACTGGGTGGTAGTTGTTGAGGCAATTCACCCTGCTCTTCTTGGGCACCAGTACGATTGATGCCATTTTGAAGTAGATGGGGACCTTTGACTGCAGCAGAGAGAGGTTGAAGATGTTTTTTGGACACCTCAGTCAATTAGTTATCACAGGTTTCAGTACCCTACCAGGTTTACCATTGCGGACTGATGCCTTGTGAGGGGGTCACCCTCCTGAAGGATGTTAAAACATCAGCCTCAGAAACAGGGATCACAGAGTCACTAGATGCTGAGGGGATTCACACACCTGTAGTTTTATTCTCCCTTTCAACGTGCACAGAAAAGGCACGAAGTTCATCATAGGTACATAACCCAGAATTTTCCCTCTATTAGAACTTAATGATAGGAAGATAATTACTGGCACATTATTTATTCTTTACTTACAGATGGCTGGAAAAATTCAAATGAGAGAAACTACTCAATATGTTTAATAAAGCTCAAAAAGAGTGACTTTCAAAAGAATAAAAATGAAATAGATTTTAACATTGTTTTAAAAGTTCCTATTCTGTTTTTGTGTGTGGTAGAACTTTTCCCTTTGGCATGAACAACTCACTACGGAGTTGGATAGAGAGGTGACCTCCTTTACATACTCGTGATTCATCTGCTTAAATGTAGAGAGAGCTTCTTGTACTTCCTCTATCCTTATGTTTAAAGACCTAACCAAGTCTTCACATCTGCCTTCAGAAGCCCAACAAATATAGCATGGAACAAATAAGACGTCAAGTTGTGTGGTAAGATCAGTGACTCTGACTCACTGCAGCAGGTATCAAAGAACAAGCAATCGTCCAATAAATTGTCCATTCCATACAAATCCAGCCAGTGGCATGGCATCACAGAAAACTTTCAGTCTATGAACAAGGAAAGAAATATTTGGCAAATTAAGCTCATCTATTTCTCAGGCCATCTGTAATCTCTCCTTACATGGTCTCTTCTTGCCTTGTTAATCTCCGGAGAAAAGTTTCTGCCCTAAATACTCCATAACTAATCAAGAGGAATGCTAGAATATCTATTTATCTTCATTTCTAAACTATTCAGCATTGCTGGTTATTTTCCATCTACAAAATCTCCCTGTAGTTAACTTGCACTCCATATAAAAGACAAGCAGCCAGATACAATCAGTGCTGGACAGAGGGTTGGCAAATGTCATGTTGTATTCAGCACTGGAAAGATCAGCTTTTTGGCAGGCAATGGCAAAAGCCCAGGACTTGCTTTTAAACTTGAAATACAGTGAGCTTCAGAAGACCAATTTTCCAAAGTACTCCCCCAAAACAAAGGGTCATCTGGAAGCACACCTCAGGAGATTATAATCATAATTTTTTTAATGCATGCTGCTGAGAGTCAACCTCTATGTTAGAGTTGTGAATTTAGAAAATAGCCCATCAGATATTATTCTTGTAAGTCTAAGACTTAACAAGACTTATAATATTACCTGGAAATTCATCCTATGTAAAATAATGGCTCTGAATTCCACTCAATGGAAACAAATTTCAGAAGCAGCCACTTGACTGGCCACAGATAACTTATTAAGCCATACCTATCACCACACTATTTAATTTAAGGCTCAATGATTTTATTTTATCTTGACCCATATGAGAGTGATGATTGCACCTTGGCTGACAGGCAAAATATTTGTGCATATTGAATTAACTAAGCAGCTGACTACAAAGCTTTAAAGTTCCTGGCTATTTCTGAATAAAAAAAGGTAACTTTATATTCCTCTTGCCTGAAAAATAAGTTGTTTGCAGCATTATTCTTGATTTTTAGAGGGTAGTATCGTTACACAATACCTTACCATTTCAGACCCAATTATGTTTAACCTTCTATTTGTTTAGGAGCAAAGAACCACAGATGCCAAAAATGAAACAATGAAGGGCATTTGATGTGAAATTTTGACTCAGTTTAACTTTCCATCAATACTTCTTGACCTATTGAGTGTTTCTTGTATACGTCTCTGTTCCACATATTTACTTCATTAGCCAATGGCACATGTTACACTAATTCAGTCCATCCATCAGAATTTCTTGTTCGATCTCCTATTCATCCTTACCAGTTATTCTGCTTCTAAAAGTCAGGTACACACCAACCCGAACTTCCAATACTTTCTATAGGGATTAATTTTATCGCTCACTATAACTTTAAGGAGAAAGCAACAAAGTTTAGAAAAGTATGTAAGTAGTCATTTACCTCTATTTTTGGGATTCTTACTGATCAAAAATCATGGAAATTCTACTCAAAAGTTGTCAAAAGTTATTTAAAGGTCATATTTCCCAATCAGTTGGATAGATAAACAGAAACTAATTTCAACTTAAAACCACAGCACAAAATGCTGTATCTTCATAAAAGAACATGCACCTCTTCTCAAATTGTTTCCTCACTATACTGAATGATGTGTAACCTCTGAAGACTCAGCTTACACGCGACTGCACGGCCAAAAACCTAAGCAATCACATTATCAAGTTCACGGATGGTATGACAGTGGTGGGGCTCATCACGAACAATGATTAGATGGCCTACAGAGATGAAGTGAAAGAACTCCAGGCCTGGTGCCAGGCAAATAACCTCTTCCTCAATGTCAACAAGACAAATGAGAAGGTTATTGACTTCAGGAGAACTTGTACCTCCCTTTTAATTTGACAGCACAGCAGTGGAAACTACAAGCAGTTTCAAGCCTCCTATCACACATAAACTTTCATGGTCCCAGAACACATCCTACACAGTCAACGCCTCTACTTTCTGAGGAGGTTGAAAAGAGATGGACTTTGCACCTCCGTACTCTCGTCATTCTTCAGATTTTAACAAGCTGCATCACTGCTTGGTACAAAAGCTGCAGTGGACAGGAAGGCTCTACAACAGGTACTCAAAACTGCCCAACGCATCATTGGTACCAGCCATCAAGGACACATACATAAAGGTGCCAGAAAAGGGCCAGAAACATCAAGAAGTATCCTACAAACCCTGCTCTGGCTTTGTCCCACACTCATCACAGAAGAGGCACACAGCATCCATGTCAGGACCACCAGACTCAAAAACAGTTACTTTCCCCAAACAGTAAGACTGTTCAACACCTCCACCCACTAATTCCACCACTACTTTATTATTTTCTGTCAGTCACCTTATGTACAGCCCAGTGTCACTTTATAGAAATACAATCAACCTAAGCGTATATCTTATGTACTTATATTTATTATGTAATTTTATTACTATTATTATGTTCTCTTTTTTTGCTTTTTTTTGTTATACATCAGATCCAGAGTAACAATTACTTTGTTCTCCTTACACTCATGCGCAGGAAATGATATTAAACAATCTTGTATCTTGAAAGCAGGTCCAAAAGCAGCACTGATGGTAAGAATTTTTCTGACCATTGTCAGCAGTTTTTTATCTACAGTTGCTTGGAGTTAGCAAACAGATTTTTTTTCCCCTATAAGGTTCATCAATGAGGGACAGCAGAGCTGGATCGGGAATCATTTTTATTGCATTTTGCTTTTCCAAAGGTGACAGAAGTCAATGAACTAGTTGTAGAAATTCTGCCATGTGTTCCATTGCTCCAAGTTTTATCATCTCTTTCATTTGAACCTCCAACCATTTCTGCCACTGGGATTAAAAGACCTATTTGTCAACAATGTTGATGCCACAAGTTTTTCTCAGGCTACTTTGTGTGACCTCTGTTAATGCATTCAATAAACAACATGCCACTGCATAGAACACTTTCCAGGGCTCATAACCTTCACTAAAGACAGGAGCGAGTGCTGCACATTTTTAGAATAGCAGAGCTCCCTGAATTTCAGCATTTTAATAGCCCATTTGGGCTTCTTGCCACAGGCATTGGTAAAATGGAAATTCAAATCTGAAGGTTATATTATATCTTATTTGGTGCATATTCCCAATTGACCTTAAGAAGATTGTGGTCAACTACTTTCTTAGACTAGTGCACTCCTTCTGGTGAAAGTACTCTTAAAGTATTGTTGAAAAGGAAATTCCAGGATTTAAATGCAGGATTGATAGAGGATTGACTATATACACTCTGTAGATAGATACACTCAATGCCCCCTTTATTAAGTACACCTGTACACCAATGCAAGTATCTAATCAGCCAGTCATGTGGCAGCAACTCAAATGCATTAAAGCATGCAGACATGGTCAAGAGGTTCAGTTGTTGTTCATACTTAACATCAGAACGAGGGAAGAAATGTGATCTAGGTGACTTTGACTGTGGGATAATGTTGGTGCAAGACAGGGTAGTTTGAGTTTCTCAGTAACTGCTTATCTTCTAAGATTTTCACGCACAACACTTTCTTGAGTTTACAGATTACAAACTTACTGCTCATTACACTGTAGAGGGCAGCAGTGAAGTTCCTCTATCTCTCTCTGTCCTTCGCCATCTTCTCTATTGTACCCCAGGTATGGTTCAGGGTCCTCAGTTGCACACAGATATAGAAGGATTCTTCATTGCTGTATTCATAACAATTTGCTTTTGACCCGTCAGGGTTGTTAGCCCTGAGCTGAACCTCTGAACCTGAAGGTCCAGTGAACCACTCTTAGTCTGTCCTTTATCCTTTGACCTGTTTGGCATGAGTTATCCTACCAACAGCCAAAGCACAGGGCCCTGACTCCAGCCAACATAGATCTCTGAGTCACTGATGTAAGCAAGCCTCCAAATCATGACAAGGTTGTGGCCCACTTGGAGGAGTTTTACAGATAATGGTGCAAAAAAAAAGAATCCAGTGAACCCCAGTTCGTTGGGTGAAAACACCTTGTTAATGAGAGAGGTCAGAAGAGAAAGGCCAGACTGGTTCAAGCTGACAGGAAGGTGACACGTGTTAAAAAAGTGGTGTGCAGAAGAACATCTCTGAAGGCACAACATGTCAAACCTAGAAGTGGATGGGCTACAGCAGCAGAAGACCACAAACGTACACTCAGTGGCCATTTTATTAAGTATGGGTAGTACCTAGTAAGGTGGCCACTGAATGTTTCTCCATGTCAGAAACGTAATGTGATTTGGAGTGGATGTTGTAAGTGGCAGTGTTCCTATATAGATGACATTCATACAGCCTTATTGAGATGATGACAGAAGAAGCGAATATTTAGGGTGGTAGATGGGATGCGGATCATGTGATCTACCTTATCCTAATCGATATTTAGCCTCTTAGGAGTTAGAGACACTGCATTTCTCCAAGTAAGTGGGGTATATTTCATCTGAAATGAGCCTGATAAGTGCAGGAAAGGTTTAGAGCTTCCCATCAAAAACACTCAGCCTCTGACCCGCTCTGACCCACTACCAAGGTCTGCATACTGTACATACATGCAGGAACTGTTTTGATTTCTAAAAAAGTGGGAATGGAATTAAATATTGTAAAATCATTGTGCAAAACATCGCTACTTCTAACTAGAGATGGAAAGAAGGTTGTTGATGAAGCAGCTGAAGACATTTGAGCCCAGCAACAACCTTGCAGTGCTGTGTCCAGGGATTGGGATGAATGACATCCAATAAACACAGCAATTTTTATTTGTGTAAGGTAACTTTCCAAGCATTTAAGCATTCTCCCCCAATGTCCATTGACTTCAGTTTTACCTTGAAGTAATGGTTGACTAAATATTGTCTTGATGTCAGGGGTGTTAAACTCACCCCACACCTCAAATTCAGCTGCCTGTTCCTTGTTTGAACCAGGGTTATGATGATGTCCAAAATCAAGTGATCTTTTAAAACACAACATATTGGAGAATAAGTGCCTCCTGTTCACACCATTGACATCAATTTCTGCCATTTTAGGGGTGGCATGATAGCATTCAAAGTTCAAAAGTTCAAAGTAAAAAATTATTATCAGAGTACATACATGTCACCACATACAACCCTGAGATTCTTCTTTTCTGTGGGCATAGTTAGCAACTCTATAGAACAGTAACTGTAAACAGGATCAATGGAAAACAAACTGACCAGATGCAGATATAAATAAATAGCGGTAAATAACAAGCATGAAATAACAAGATAAAGTTGTCCTCAAAGTGAGACTATCAGTTGTGGGAACACCAGAAATAGAATGAGTGTAGTTATCCTCTTTTGTTCAAGAACCTGATGGTTGAGGGGTAGTGACTCTTCTTGAATCAGGTGATGTGAGTCCTGAGGCACCTGTACCTTCCACCTGATGGCAGCAGTAAGAAAAGAGCATGGCCTGGGTGGTGAGGATCTTTGATGATGAACGCTGCTTTCCACTCAAAGGCATTGGTGTTCCCATACCAGGCCGTAATGCAGCCAGTCAATACATTTTCACCATACAACTATAGAAGTTTGACAAGGTTTTTGATGACATGCTGAATGTTTGTATGCTAGCGTAATGCTATGATGACAACAGCGACCCGGATTCAATCCCGCCACTCTCTGTAAAGAGATTACACATTCTTGCCATGACTCTAGGTGCTCTGGTTTCCTACCACATTCCAAACACATAAGGGTTAATAGGTTAATCAGTTATATGGGTGTAATTGGGTGGGACTTGCTCACTGGGCCAGAAGGCCTATTAATATGCTGTATCTCCAAATAAATGAATCAATAAAGATTTTCGCAGTGACTCAGAGTTAACAGACTTGGCAGTAATTTATTGCATTGGGCTTGCTCTGCTTTCTGTAGACCAGATAAAAGTATTCTGTTATGAATATGTGCTTGAAAATATACTTTCCACATTTTGCATTTGGGCATCATAAGGACACAAAAGGCCCAATGATGTTATAAATTTGTACACAAGGTTCTTTGAGCCTTCACAATCTTACTATATCTCATGAAAGATGTCGCACAAACATTATACCGGGATAGCATCTGAAGCACAGAGTTGCTATGCTGAGTTTTGATGACTCCCATTATCAAATGTTTCCCCCAAATTGTTTACAGGCTTATTTACTGTACACATAGAACTGGTTTTGGTACTTTCCTTTTTAAGCTTGGGTCAGGAGCCAGTTACTGTGTTGTATCCACAGTAGCTTTCTGAATTTTTATAGCTATTGGAGGAAGAAGGAATTGATCCGTGAAAATGTTGGAAATACTCACCAAGGGCCATGTGGACAAAGCACACACAGTTACTTGATCTCAGAGTTGGTGTGCCTTTGTTGCTTGTGCATTGCCAAGAAATTTGCTCCAGGTACTTGTTCAAAGTTCAAAGTTCAAAGTAAATTTATTATCTAGTACGTATATATCACCATATACAACCATGAGATTCATTTTCCTGCAGCATTCACAGTAGAACAGAGAAACACAATAGAATCAGTGAAAAACTACACACAAAGAATGACAAAGAACCAATATGCTAATGAAGACAAACTATGTAAGCTAAATAAATAAACAAATAAATATAACTGATAAAATGAATTATAAAGTCCCTGAAACAAGTCCATAGGTTGTGGAATCTTTTCAGAATTGAGGTGAGTGAAGTTACTGTATCCGTGCTGAAGCCTGATGGTTGAAAGCTGATAACTGTTCCTAAACCTGGTGGTGTGAGACTTAAGGCTTCTGCACCTCCTTTGCAATGGCAGCAGTGAGAAGAGAGTGTGGCCTGGATAGTGGGGGTCCTTGTTGATAGATGCTATGTTCTTGCGACAGTGCTCCTTGTAGATATGATCAATAGCAGGGAGAGGTTTGTCTGTGTTGGAGTGGGCTGTATCCATTACTTTTTGTAGGCCTTTCGGTTCATTGGTATTGGTGTTCCCATACCAATGATGCAACCAGTTAATATAATCTCCGCTCTGCACCTATATAAGTCTGTAAAGTTTTTAGATGATATTTAAATCCGTGCAAGACAGTAGAGGCATTGTTGAGCTTTCTTTGTGTTTACTCACCCTCTCTCCAATGTCTCACGCTACAATATGAGTTTACCAGGCAGAACAGCTCCAGAATTTTACATAAATACGAAAAATATCAAGAGGAAAAGGCTTTCCTGCAAATAAATCAAGATACTATTGGTCACAGTACAGGAAGAAAATGCTGGAAAATCTCAACAGATCCAGTAATATCTGTGGAAAGTGAAACAGAATTAACATTTTGGGTCAAAGATTTTTTGCCTGATCTGAAACATTAATTTTGTTTCTCTTTCTGGATATGTGTTCTGACCTATTGATCTTTCAAGAATTTCCTTTTTTTTAAATTTCAGACGCTCAGCATCAGCAGATCTTATTTATTTTCATACCATCTCCTTGAAAGAATAGAAACATAGAAAAACTACAGCACAATACAGGCCCTTCAGCCCACAAAACTGTGCCGAACGTGTACTTACTTTAGAAATTACTTAGGGTTACCCATAGCCCTTGTTGTGACATTGTGAACAGATTTGATCTCCATTCTATTAACAGGTGATATAATCATCGATGTTAGACAACAAAGGTAGATGTTATGTATGTCAGAAGCTGCCACAATGTATATATTATATACAGTCACACAAAGCTGCTCTGCTTTGCATGAATGGATCCTGATTTACTGTAATTGACACAAGTGCAATGTAATGACAACTTTAAGTGGATTGTAGACCTTCTCTAGATAGGAGATACTTGACGATATACGAATCAGAATTAGAGTTAAAATCAGGTTTAATATCACTGGCATATGTTGTGAAATTTGTTGTTTTGCAGCTGTAGTACATTGCATACATAAGAGAAGGGAAAAAAGTGAGATAGTGTTCATGGTTTCATTGTCCATTTAGAAGTTTGATGGCTGAGGGGAAGAAGCTGTTCCTGAAACATAGAATGTCTGTCTTCAGGCTCATGTACCTCCTCATTGATGGTAACAATGAGAAGAGGGAAGGTCTTATGTGGTGATGTCCCTAGTGATGGCTGCCACCTTTTCGAGGCATTGCCTCTTAACAGTGTCCTGGATGCTGGGGAGGCTAGTGGCCATGATGAAGCAGGCAGAGATTACAACTTCCTGCTGCTTTTTCAGATCCTATGCAGCGGCCTCTCCAAACAGAACAGTGATGCAACCAGTTAGAATACTCTCCAAGGTTTATCTGCAGAAAGCTGTGATTGTGAGATACCCAGTGTCCTTAAACTCCTAAAGAAATATAGCCACTGAAATGCCTTCTTATAATTTCATCAATAAGTTGGGCCCAGCTTAGAGATGTTGACAGTCATGTTGAATTAGAGACGTTGAACTAGAAACTACTTACCTTTTCCAGGTTTTGGAGTATGTTGATCAGAACTGAGGGTATGATTGTGTTGAACACTGAGTTGTAGTCAATAAACTGCAGCTTGATATAGATATTGCTATTGTTCAGGTAACCCAATGCCACGTGGAGAGACAATGAGACTGCATCCACTGTAGATCTACTATGGCAATAGACAAATTCCAACAAGTTCCTGACATGGAAACAGTTGAGGCCAGTTCATTGGCTATATTTAAGAGGGAGTTAGATATGGCCCTTATGGCTAAAGGGATCAGGGGGTATGGGGGGAAGGCTGGTAGAGGGTTCTGAGTTGGATGATCAGCCATGATCATACTGAATGGCGGTGCAGGCTTGAAGGGCCAAATGGCCTACTCCTGCACCTATTTTCTATGTTTCTATGTTTCTATGCTTAGCATACAAAGCAACTGCCATCATATTAGCACATTATCTTGTCTTGACAATTCAACCATTAGATATTATTGAAATCACAAGAGGTCGTGCAGATGCTGGAAATCCAGAGTAACACACATAAAATGCTGGAGGAATAGCTGGTCAGGTAGCATCTATGGAGAGGAATAAACAGTTGATGTTTCAGGCTGAGTCCCTTCATCGGGTCCCTTTCGGTTTGAGATAAATGGTCTTGGTCTGAAACGCTGGCTGTTTATTTCTCTCCATAGTTGGTGCCTGACCTGCTGAGTTCCTCCAGCATTTTGTGTGTGCTACTTAGGTTTAATTAGCAGTGTTGATGTGAAACTGAATTTGTGGATCTCATGTGACAACATTTTTGTGTGTCCCCTCTCGCCACGCATTGAAATACCTATTTGAATCAATTTTTTTTTAAGTCTCAAAGACCATATCGTAGTACATAACAAAATATCAAATTAGCAATAGAGTGTATTACCTAATAATTGTATATGTTAAATTCTGATGTATAATGCAGATAAAGACACGATTGACATGTGGTCAAACCCTCTGTTACAGAAGAGATAGGAGATGTCTAAGGTCAAATCCTCACTCATGAGTCACACAGACAAAAAACACATGGTTACTTTCTTCCTTACATACAGAAAATAAGTTGGATGCTTCAACTTGAAAACAAGTTGGATATAGCCTATTATTGTATCACAAATTATGTGTTCTCTGAATGGAGTAGACATAATGAGTAAAATGGATAAAGGGAGAATTGTATTTCTGAAAACCCAGCTGGACTCAGCTAGTCTCCAAGCATCTATGAAAAGAAAAGAAGACTAATAATTAAGGTGTAAGTCATTGTTTAGCTATCATAACAGATATAAAGTTTGCATCATAAAAATTTCCATTGTTTTGACCTTTCTTTTTCCATTTTTCTCCAGAATCTAATTAAAATATTGAAAGAAATCCATAATCAGAATAAAGTAAAACTAAATATGTTCAAGTTTAAAGAAAACTAATTCCTACGTGACTTGTGAGGACACAATTCTACAATTAATTAAGATAAGATTAAGAGAAAATACATTCATGGAAATACTTAAATATTTGAGAAGTCAAGAAAAACATATATATCAACATGGTTCAATATTCCACATTCCACCTCTGCCATAAAACAATGAGCAGAGCCTTTTACAGACTTGCATTTCTTTTAGAATGGATTTTGTTTTTAAGGATCTGGCCGCTGAAAAACTATTCACTGACTGACATTTTAAAACTTAATTTTTGCAAATCTTTAAAACGTGCTAACTTAAGATTTCAATACTAATACAAATAACAAAATGAAAAATAAATGTGGCACCATGGTTCAGCTGTAAAGCTTCTTATAAAATAACCATCAGTGTTTTGAGAACAGGTTATTCTTTCTGTGTAAATAGAGATGAAAATGATTTATTTCTGAAATATTCATTGAGTATATCAATCTTCTATATCAAGTTTATATCTGTAATAAAGTACTGTTTCAATCAGATTTTACAAATCAAACCAAAAGACTAGTATGCCTCAGAGAGAGTTGTATTTCCAAGTATGGTATCACTGAGAAATGTTTCAAATATAGAATACCTTTTCCTTAGAAGAAAGTAAGCAAATAAAACTGATAAGCATGCTGTATCAGTGAATTATTTCAGAACTAGAAGTTATGCTGCATAATTTGGTAAAAATGTTAGCATTAAAACTTTATATCATCTATGTGCATGGTAAGGTTATTTTCCTGCAGAGGTATTAATTCTTTGTTAAATATTTGTATTTTATCTTGCAATTTTTTGCATGGCATGATAGAATATTATCATTCATCATTTTATTCATAATATTATAATAGAATAGCTTTATGAATTAATTTCATTAGGTTCTACTTCTGTTAAATTATAACAAACTCTCAAGTCTTTTGTCAGAAACATATTAAGTTAAAATTTGTTTTCTCTTTTGGAAAAACTTCCAAGGAACTTTACAGTTTAAGGTGTCAGTTTTTCACCATTTAGGCCTTTATATCCATTCCAATTGTAACTTAATATGCCTTTAGCATATTTTGGATGCGAGGAAAAATATAATTGCATGACATTATTCCCTAAAGCTTTTGCAAACGTAATTCCAAGGTATTTGTAAAAACAAATTTTACAACATCTTCGTACCGATGTAATGAAATCATATTTATTTCTGGCAAATTGCAACATAAATAAAGAACTTCTCAATAAAAGAAAATGTCAATAGAACCAACAGCAGCACGAAGCTTAATATTGGGTTCAAACTATTTCACTGGTGTTCTCTCACTTCTGCTGTACAAAATATTACAAATCAATGGATAGTTCTGAACTAAACCACAACTTACTTTGCCATTAAAGAAGGAACAAATCACTCATGCTGTTAGCTGTTTGAACACGAAGCACAGAAACTTTTAGTTTATACTTGGATTCTAGAGCCAAATATCCAAATTACTGTGTGAGCAATAATTGATAGGCTTATTAAGGCAAGCAAATATCAAATTACAAACTCCCAGCTTGCGATTTTGTGTCTATTAAAATTAACAGATGAAAATTTGCAGGCTGGATTGAGTAACTGCTCTCAGTGCTTGTCTGCAACAGTATAGTAGAACAGTTACTCTAATATTGAAACAAGCAAATTATACCCCGGTTTAATGAGACTTGAAAAACAGTGCAGAACTTTCTTTGGACCAAAACTCAGTTGGCTACCTAATACGTCTGGCTTGTAAAAAATCCAAATTTTTCAAGTGTGATAATGGACTGGCCAAGGGATACTGAACTAAACGAACATGAATGCTAACATGAATACCACAGTTATTCAAATAGCATCACAATGAATTTCATAAATTGGACAGAGTTCCTCTGACTCACCCTGAACCTCTATCAGAGCAAATGCATAGCCAATTGGAAGTAGAATTTAATGCCAGGGATCTGGACTCATTTAGCCTTATGATTGAAAGAAGATTATTGTTTATTGAATTGTGGGTGAACAGGAGGTGATTTTACAGGCAGCATTCATACATACCTTTTGCATAGAGTCATAGAGACATAGAGAAGTACAGCACAGGAACAGGCCCTTCAGCCCATCTAGTCTATGCCAAAGCCATTTAAGCTGTCTACTCCCATTGATCTGCAACGGGACCATAAACCTCCATTTCCCTACTATCAATGTATCTATCCAAACTTCTCTTAAATGTTGAAATTGAGCTCACAAGCAACACTTTAGCTAGCAGCTCAATCCAAACTCTCACGACCCTCTGAGTGTAGAAGTTTCCCCTCATATTCCCCTTCAACTTCTCACCTTTCACCCGTAACCCATGACCTCTGGCGTAGTCCCACCCAATATCAGTGGAAAACGCCTGTTGGCATTTACTCTATCTATAGCACCTCATCATTTTGCATAACTCCATCAAATCTCCTCTCAATCATCTACACGCTAAAAAAAAATACAGTCCTAACCTATTCAATCTCTCCATAAGACCTGAAGACCACAAGATATAGGCACAAAATTAGGCCATTTGGCCCATTGAGTCTGGTTCACCATTTCATCATGGCTGATCCAATTTTACTCTCAGCACCAATCTCCTGCCTTCTCCCCGTATCCCTTCATGCCCCGACTAATCAAGAATCTATTACCTTCTGCCTTAAATATATAGGAAGACTTGGGCTCCACAGCTGCCTGTGGCAAAGAATTCCGCAGATTCACCACTCTCTGGTTAAAGAAATTCCTCCTCATTTTCATTCTAAAAGACACTCCTCTGTCCTGAGGCTGTGTCCTCTGGCCTTAGACACTTGTACCATAGGAAATACTCTCTGCACATCCACTCTATCAAGGCCTTTCACCATTCAATGGGTTCCAATGAGGTCACCCTCGTTCTTCTGAATTCCAGTGGATACAGGCCCAGAACCATCAAACACTCAACCTTTTGTAAAATAAGGGGCACAAAACTGCTCACCATAATCCATGAAAGGCCTCACCAGTGCTTTATAAGGTCTTTACATTACATCATTGCTTTTATATTCTAGTCCTCTTGAAATGAATTCTAACATTCATCTGCATTTCTCTCTACAGACTCAAACTGAAAATTAACCTTTAGGGAATCCTGCACAAGGACTCCCAAGTCCCTTTATGCCTCCATTTTTGAATTTTCTCTCCATATAGAAAATAATCAACCCTTTCATTTCTTCTACCAAAGTACATGACCAAACACTTCCCAACCCTGTATTCCATCTGCCATTTCTTTGCCTATTCTCCTAATCTGTCTAAATCCTTCTGTAGCCTGTCTGCTTCCTCAAAACTACCCGTCCCTCCACCTATCTTCATCTTGTCTGCAAAATTTGCAACAAAGCCATCAATTCTATTACCCAAATCATTGATAAATAAAATAAAAAATTGGTCCCAAACCAGACCCCTGTGGAACACCAATACTCATCAGCAGCCAACCATAAAAGGCTCCATTTATTTCCACTCTTTGCCTCCTACCAATCAGCCACTGCTTTATTCATGCTAGAATCTTTCCTGTAATACCATGGGCTCATATCTTGTTAAGCAGCCTCGTGTGCGGCATCTTGTCAAAGGCCTTCTGAAAGTCTAAGTACTTTGTCTATCCTGCTTGTTATTTCTTCAAAGAATTCCAGCAGATTTGTCAGGTAAGATTTTCCCTTGATGACCCATGCTGACTACAGTGTATTTTATCATGTGCATCCAAATACACTGAGACCTCATCCTCAATAATCAATTCCAACATCTTCCCAACCACTGAGGTCAAACTACCTGGCCTATAGTTTCCTTTCTTCTGCCTGTCTCCCTTCTTGAAGAGTGGGGTGACATTTGCAATTTTCTAGTCTTCTAGAACCATTCCAGAATCTAGTGATTCTTGAAAGATCATTACTAATGCCTCCACAATCTCTGCAGTCACCTCTTTCAGAACCCTGGGGCGTACACCAATAGTCCAGGTGACTTATCTATCTTCAGAGCTTTCAGTTTCCCAAGAACCTTCTCCCTAGTAATGGCAACTTCACACACTTCATGACCTTGACACCTGGAAGTTCTACCTTAGTGCTAGTCTCTTCCACAGTGAAGACTGAGGCAAAATATTTATTCAGTCTGTCTTCCATTTCCGTAACTTCCATTACTACCTCTCCAGCATCATTTTCCAGTGGTCCAATATCCACTTTTGCCTCTCTTTTACACTTTATGGATCTGAAGAACATTTGGTATCCTTTTTAATATTATTGGCAAGCTTACTTTTGTATTTCATCTTTACCATTTAATGACTTTTTAGTTGCCTTCTGTTGGTTTTTAAAAGTTTCCCAATCGTCTAACTTCCCACTATTTTTTGCTCTATTATATGCCCTCTCTTTGGCTATTATGTTGGCTTTGACTCTCTTGCTAGCCATGGTTGTGTCATCTTACCTTTAGAATACTTCTTCATTTTTGGGCTGTATATATTATGCACTTTCCGAATTGCTTCCAGAAATTCTACCCGTTGCTGCTCTGCAATCATCCCTGCCAGTGTTCTTTTCCAATCAATTCTGGCCAACTCCTCCCTTCTACCTTTGTAATTTCCTTTATTCCACTGATAAATCTGACTTTAGCTTCTCGTTCTCAAATTGCAGGTTGAATTTGATCATATTATGATCACTTACTCTGAGGGGTTCTTTTACATTAAGCTCTTTAATCAATTATAATCAATTATCTAAATGAATATTTTGCATCAATCTTCACTATGCAAGACACTAGCAGTGTGCCAGGTATTGAAGGATGTGAGGTAAGAGAAGTGAGTGCAGTTAATATTACAAGGGAGAAGGTGCTCAAAAAGCTGAAAGACCTAAAGGTACATATGTCACCCAGCTCAAATGAACTGCACCCTAGTGTTCAGAAAGAGGTATCAGTAGAGAGTGTGAAGGCATTAGTAATGATCTTTCAAGAATCATTGGAATCTGGCATGGTTGCAGAGGACTGGGAAATTGTAAATGTCACTCCATTCTTCAAGAAAGCGGGGCTGCAGCAGAAAGATATTGGAGTCTAGTGTTACATAGAAAAACATAGAAAACATAGAAAATAGGTGCAGGAGTAGGCCATTCGGCCCTTCGAACCTGCACCGCCATTTATTATGATCATGGCTGATCATCCGACTCAGAACCCTGCACCAGCCTTCCCTCCATACCCTCTGATCCCCCCAGCCACAAGGGCCATATCTAACTCCCTCTTAAATATAGCCAATGAACTGGCCTCAACAGATGAGGTTATGGAGTACTTGGTGACACAGGACAAGATAGGAAAGTCATCATGGCTTCCTTAAGACTGAATGCTGAACAAACGAACCTTCTTGACCAACGTCCCATGCGGGACCTTGTCAAGTGCCTTACTAAAGTCCATGTAGACAACATCCACTGCCTTGCCTTCATCCATTTTCCTGGAAACTTCCTCGTAAAAATCTGTAAGATTAGTTAGACCTGACAACCCACATGCAAATCAGTGCTGACTATCCTTAATCAGTCTATGTCTATCCAAATACTTATATATCCCTTAGAATACCTTCCAATAGCTTTCCCACAACAGATGTCAGACTCACCAGGCTATAACTTCCTGGTTTCTGTTTTGAGCCTTTTTAAAAACAGCAGAATAACATTTGCTATCCTCCTATCGTCTGCTACCTCTCCTGTCATTAAGGATGTTTTAAATATCTCTGCTAGGGCCCTGGCAATTTCTGCACTTGCCTCCTGCAGGGTCCAAGGGAAGACCTTGTCAGGCCCTGGGGATTTATCCACTCTGATTTGCTTCAGGGTAGCAAACACCTCCTTCTCTGTAATCTGTCCAAGGTCTATGGAGTTGGTGCCACTTTGTCTTTCTCCTATAGACTCTATATCCATCTCCTGGGGAAATACAAATGCAAATAATTTATTTAAGATCTCCCCCATCTGTTCTGGCTCCACACATAGATTACCATTCTGGACCAATTTTGTCCTTTGCAATTCTTTTGCTTCTAGCACATCTGTAGAATCCCTTAGGATTTTCCTTCTGCTTTTTACCTAGAGCAATTTCATGCCTTCTTTTAGCCTTTCTGATTTCTTTCTTTAGTGTTCTCTTACATTTCTTGTACTCAATAGGCACCTTATTTCTTCCCACTTGTCTCTACCTGCTATGCAGCTCCTTTTTTCTCTTAACCAGGGCCTCAATATCTCTTGAACACCAAGGGTCCCCTACACTTGTTATCTTTTGTTTTAATTCTGACAGGCACAGACAAACTTTGTGCTCTCAAATTTTCATTTTGAAGGCCTCCCACTTTCCAACTACACCTCTCCTAATCCACACTTGCCAGATCATTTCTGACACCATCAAAATTGGACTTTCTCCAATTTAGAATCTCAACCAGTTCTATGTTTTTGCATATTTACTTTGAAATCAATAGCATTATGATCACTAGTTCCAAAGTGTTGCCCTACACAAGCTTCTGTCACTTGCTCTTTCTCATTCCCTAACAGCAGATCCAGAATCGCATGCTCACTATTTGGGACTTCTACATGCTGATGCAGGAAACTTTACTGAACACATCTGACAGACCCTATTCCATCTCATCATTTTACAGTAGTGGATTCCCAGTCAATATGTGGAAAGATCAAATCCCCTATTATAACAACCTTATGTTTCTTGCAACAGCCTGCGATCTCTACAAGTTTGTTCCTCTAAATCCCTTGGACTGTTGTGTGTTCTGTAATATAGCCCCATTAATATGGTCACACCTTTCTTATTTCTCAGTTTTACCCATAATACCTCACTGGCCAAGTTCTCCAGTCTGTTCTGACAGCGCAATGCTGTGACATTTTCACTGACTAGTAATGCCACTTCTCCTTCTTTAATCCCTTCCGCTCTCTCACGCCTAAAACAGTGAAAGCCCAAAATATTGAGCTGGGAGTCCTGTACCTCCTGCTACCAAGTCTCATTAATGGCTACATCAATATAAGTTTGTAGTCTGCATATTTCTGCCTTTTACTTTCTCTTTTAATTTCCAAGAAAATACTTACTTGATGTCATGGTAACTGCAAAAATATTAGAATTTGCATCTGAACCCTTTGGCCAATGCTGGTATAAGAATCTATTTAAATTGGAGTTGATGAATTTGAAGGAAGATATAATTTCTTGAGGGAATGAAATTTAATGAGGACATTTTGAGGTGTTGCACTTTGGCAGGACCATCCAAGGTAGGTCTTACATTGTTCGCGGTAGAGCACTGAGGAATGCAGTAGTGTGAGGGGATCCAGGAGTGCCCCTATTAACTGTGCTTTTGAAGAGAGAGAGAGAGAGAGTTATTTACCACCGATATGTTGCTTTTGAAGAGAGCGAGAGAGAGAGAGAGAGAGAGAGAGAGAGACGAAGATAAACGGTTGGACTGTCACTTTAAGGCATTGGAAGTAACTTTGGATTTCTACTGAGTTGGGTTTGGAGACAGCACCGAGCAGCTCGAAAGTTGCTATGGTGACCAAAGGCAGGTTGTTGATATTACTTTCAAGGACTTGATGCCTGCTTGCATTTCTTTGCAGACAAAGGAAGTAGGGACTCTTTGAATGACAGGTGATGCTCAACCTGGTGAAATAAATAGGAGGTCAGATGATACAGACCTCAGACACATGATCTGGACACTGAATGAGCATTGTTGTGCCCGCAGGAAAAGTGGGTTTTGGAGGATTGATCAGGCGGATCGATCCAATCGCTCTTATAGTGGAAGGAAGAAAAGGGGTTGACTGGTGGGGAGTTGTCTATGTGTCCACCCTTGCGGGGTGATAGCTCCACTACAGGAAAACCGGTCCCCCTGGTTAAAGTCACAGTCGGTGACTTGTGAAGGATTTCGGAGGACGACTAGAAGATCGACGGCATCAGCTCACCTGAAGACTCAACTCACTCTCTCTCTCCATTACTACTCAACTACATACCACGAACTGAACTGAACTGAACTTTACTCAACATCATAAGACAGTATCTTTTTACCCCTAGACTTAAAGAAGCTTGGTTTTCATACATACATTTCCCCACTTACTGATTTACTTACTTATATATATAATCATTGCTAACCTGTGTGATTTATCTTCATTTATATTACTGTATTGCACAGTTAATAATAAATATTAGTAGTTTATAGCAATACTGGACTCCAAAGTGGTTTCTATTTCTGCTGGTTTCTTTATCCCCGTCACGGGGTATGTGACAGCAGAATAGAGGGATCTGGGAACACAGATCCTTAATTCATTGAATATGGTGTCACAGGTAGATAGGATCATAACGGAAGTGTTTGGCCCATGGTCTTCATAAATTGGGATGTTATGTAAAAATTGTATAAGATGATGGTGAGGCCTAATTTGGAGTACTGTGTCCAGATTTGGTAACCTACCAACAGGTAAGATGTAAGTAAGATTGAAAAAGTACAGAGAAAATTTACAAGGGCATTCTTGTAACTTGAGAGTTTGAGCTCTAGATAAAGGTTGAATAGGTTTGGACTTTATTTCCTAGAATGTAGAAGATTGATTGGAGATTTGATAGAGGTATAAAAAATTATGAGGGTTATAGATAGGGTAAATGCAAGCAGGCTGGGGCTGGGTGAGTCTAAAGCTGGAGGTCATGAGTTAAGGGTAAAAGGTGAAATGTTTAAGGGGAACATGAGAGGAACCTCTTCACTCAGAGAGTGTTGTGAGTGTGGAATGAGCTGCCAATGCAATTGGTGGACGCGGGGTTGATTTCAACATTTAAGAGAACTTTGGATAGCAATATAGATGGGAGAGGTATGGAGGACTATGGTCCAGGTGCATGTCAATGGGACTAGGCAGATTAATGGCTTGCCACATACTAGATGGGCAGAATGGCCTGTTTCTGTGCTGTAGTGTTCTATGACTCTATGACTAGCACTGCTGTGGTTCAACTCCATTTCCAACAATGATCAGGGGATAACATTTATAAGACAGTACCTGGGATCATCAGAGAAAGCCTAGTATTCCTGGCTCCAAATCATTGTATTAGCATCATTGAAACAATTTAATTTAGCATAACTCAGTTCATGGACAACTTCAATATGATTGTTCCCGTGCCTGCAATATTCAGAGTGGCATTCAGCTTCCAGCAATACAATGCATCTGGGGATTGGCAGATCGAATCTGATATCAGAAGTCTGGATGGTAATTCTATAGCAAAATATAACCGGAATGTTTGCCAGGAAAGTACATTCATCACTTGCCTTGGAAAATGAGGCCACAGCTGGAAGAATACAGATTTTTTATTAGCTGTAAAGTTTCCCATCAGTAATAGATGGAACCCATATGGCCATTATGTATCATCTCCTTAACACATGTGCATTGCTGCTTTCATTGTGTAATAGATGTCTTCAGGGTGACCAGGAAAGATATAGCTGCTTATAAGCTTCCTGCTGTGCTAATGGAATCATTCCTCCCAGATCACCAGCCAAATTTTGCTGCAGTTTGTCCTACATAGAGATTGGGGCAAAGTCAAGACTTTTAAGATTGAGGTAGAAGTTCTAGGGTTGTACCTTACTTGGGGAAAACACTCCAAGATTTATTGTACATTTGCAACATAGAGCTACAGTATTAACCAGCTCCTTTTTTTTTAGCTAGCTAGCAAGTTCAGAGATCCCTATGATTTTCAGCTCAGCATAAGATGTTGTATTGAATCAAATAGACTCAAAATATATAGACAAAAAGTGGTAGAATGGCAAAAAAAAAGTAAATGCAAACATGGTAACTTTCCAGCAAACAAAAATAATGACTCTTGAAAAAGAAGGCAATATGTTGACTTGGAAACTGGCTGATAGCATGAGTCAGAAAGCAAGGTTTATGGCAGAATAGCTAGATGTGACTCACTGAGTAATGCAAAGAAGAGATTTGGAGCCACAACTCTTCATTGTGTTTATAATTGGGATAGAAAGCTACAGGTCCTGGTTTGTCAAAAACCTAGCTGGATAAATAAAATTAATGGAAGCCGTAAATTAACATAAAGTAACCAACTGAGAAAATTAGCAAATTTAAACAAATAGACTTCAGTTTCGAAAATAAAGATGAAGAGAATGCTCTAATTTCTAAATCATGAAAAGTTTGAAAGCAGCGGAGTCCAGAGAACTGGCTGCTCCATATGCAAGTATTATTCTGAAAGACTTGGACAGATACAGGAATTAATCAAAAAGAATGATAAAGAAAGATCAGTAGACGCATTAGAAGTAATACCAATGTCAAACAGATCCCTGGCTAATTGATATCTAGAGCATTTTTTTTGTTTTTTCTAACCTAGCTGGAAGTGCAGTATCAAATTAACATTAACACAATGATATAGGAAACTACAAGGAGTTATTACATGTGGTAAAAATGAAATTTGATTGAAGTTTTAAGAAGAAATGAAGAGTGAAGTATTTCTTCTGGTTGGGGATTCTATTGCTAGGTTTAGCTAAGATTGTTATAAGAAGAGGTTACCAGGTGGTCGATTACCAGGAGATATTTGTATCTGGGTTACTAAGTATCTTGATACTCACTATTGTTATGCTTTTGAAAGTAGAAATTCTTGCGATAATATGAAACTCAGGATTAAATATGGAGACAAATACATTCTTTATTTATAAACTTACCTTGAACTTTGAATTTTATAGAACTCATCCAAATACTTTCAAAAATGATTCTGAATAACTGCCAGATTTCTAAAACCCAGAGAAGCAAAACATTTCCGCTCAACTCCCCATCATTTCTTAAAACATGAAAAGACAACATTGCTCGAAAGGCTGAAAAATTCAAGATAATCAGATAGAGCTGACATGGTCTTGTGAAAAACTGAATATGTTTGTGAAAAACTGAATATATTGTAGTTCTATGAAGAAGTTAGAAGTGCTGCTGATAAAGGATACGACACACTGTACATATGTATAATATTAAGATTTCCAATAGACATAGAACATAGAACATAAAACATTGAAATCTACAGCACATTACAGGCCGTTTGGCCCACAATGTTGTGCCAACCATGTAACCTACTCTAGAAACTATCCAGAATTTCCCTACCACATAGCCCTCTATTTTACTAATCTCCATGTATCTATCAAAGAGTCTCTCAAAAGACTTTATTGTATCTGCCTCTACCACCTTCACTGGCAGTGCATTCCATGCATCCACCATTCCCTGTGTGAAAAACATACCTCTGACAGGTCCCTTGAACCTACTTCCAAGCATCTTAAACCTATGCCCCCTCGCATTAGCCATTTCAACCCTGGGAAAAAGCCTCTGGCTATCCGCATGGTCAATGTCTCTCATCATCATGCCATTTGATATCATTGTTAAATAATCTGCAATAAACAGTTTGTACATATAGATCACCATAGAGCAGTTTGCAACAACTCCTAAAAGTTGCTCAGAACTTTAAAACATGAATGGCACTATAAAATCCAGAAGAGAATTCCTGAAGTTGCAATAAATAATTTGATTGGGAAAATATCCCTTTCTCAAGAAATATAGTCCATTTCAATCATACATGCAGCAATGAAGCTAAGTAATAGCATGTATTAATATACACACACAAAATGCTGGTGGAACGCAGCAGGCCAGGCAGCATCTATAGGAAGAGGTACAGTCGACATTCCAGGCCGAGACTCTTCGTCAGTCCTGACGAAAGGTCTCAGCCCGAAATGTTGACTGTACCTCTTCCTATAGCTGCTGCCTGGCCTGCTGCATTCCACCAGGATTTTGTGTGTGTTGCTTGAATTTCCAGCATCTGTAGATTTCCTCTTGTTTGCATGTATTAACATAGTGGATTTCAGTTAATTGGGCTAGAGTTTAATCGGGGCAGCCGATTATCTGGGCCATTTCTTAAAGAACAAAAACAAATTGATAAAATAGGCAGGATTCCCTCTGCTTATTTGGGACACTATGCCAGTTAATTGGGTCAGGAAACTGCTGCTGTACAGTTTCTAACTAGTGTCAGTCACATGCATTTGCATGGCCATCAGACACCAAGTGCATAGAGCGAAAAGTTTTTAAATAGTGTCAGTTAAACGTGTTTGTGCTCAGAAAGGAGTGATCTTTATTGCTGATTGTTGGTGAGAAATAAGCAGTAAAACAATTCAGAACTCTTTTGCTCAGTACATTTTTTAGGCATTCAGGCGTGGAGCTGCCAGAAACGGCTACGAGTAAAAATGAAATGACTTCTCTATTTCAACAAGTTAGGACTATGACAAGTTTGAAGCTATTGACAATCATCTTGAATATTACAATGAAAGTAAAGATTTGGAGGATGCAATCATCGACGGTATTGTATGAAGGCAGTCCGTTATCCATACTAGAGGTCTGTGTTAATTTTGTTCATCTATAGTCAATCAAAAGAACATTGCAGTGGACACTGGATTAATCAGAATGAGGTTTAACATCACTGGCACATGTTGTGAAATTTGTTGTTCTGTGACAGCAGTGCATTGCAATATATAATAATAAAAACAGAATTACAGTAAGTACAGTATATATACTTAAAAACTTAAATAAGCAGTACAAAAAGAGAAAAAAAAAAGTAGTGAGGTAGTGTTCATGGGTTCATTTAGAAATCTGATCACAGAGAGGAAGAAGCTATTCCTGAATCATTAAGTGTGTGAGTTCAGGCTCCTGTACCTCCCCTGTGATGGTATCAATGGGAAAAGGGCATGTCCTGGGTGACGGGGTCCTTTACGATGGATGCCACCTTTTTGAGGCATTGTTCCTTGAAGAAGTCTTAGATGCTGGGGAGGCTAATGCCCACAATGGAGATGACTGAGTTCACAATCATTTTATTTCAATCCTGTGCACTAACCCCGCCCCCTACACCCTCTCCCATACCAGATAGCGATGCAGCCATTTGGAATCATCTCCACATTACATCTGTAGAAATTTGCACGTCTTTGGTGATGTACCGAATGTTCTGAAACTCCTAATGAAATGAAGCTGCTGTCTTCTTTGCCTTCTTTGTAACTGCATCGATATGTTGGGCTCAGGATAGATCCTCAGAGGCATTGACACCTAGGAACTTGAAATTGCTTGGACTGTTCAATTCTAATCTCTTAATGAGGACTGGTGTGTGTTCCTTTGTCTTACCCTTTCTGAAATCCGCAATCAATTCTTTGGTCTTACTGTTGTTGAGTGAAAGGATATTGGACACCACTCAACCAGTTGATCTATCTCACTCCTGTATGCCTTCTCGTCACCGTCTGAAATTCTGGCAACAATAGTGTCATTAGCAAATTTATAGACACACAGTCATTGGTGTAGAGAGAGTAGAACAATGGGCTGAGCACACATCTTTGAAATGCGCCAGTGTTGATTGTTAGAGATGTGGAGACGTTAGTTCTGATCCGCATGGACCGTGGTCTTCCGATGAGGAAATCAAGGATCCAGTGGAAGGGGGAGGTACAGAAGACCAGGATTTGGAGGGCTTTGATCAAAACTGCAGAAATGATGAACTAAATAGAGCCGTAGTCAATAAACAGCAGCATATTAGTATTGACCAAATGATCTGGGACTGCATGAAGAGCCAATGAAATCATATCTGCTATAGACCTATTATGGGGATAGACAGATTGCAGTGGTTCCAGGTCCTTGCTGAGACAGGAGTTGATTCTAGCCATAACCAACATCTCAAAGCACTGCATCACTGTAGATGTGAGGGCTGCTGAATGATAATCATTAAAGCCAGCTCACCTGCTCTTCTAGGGCACTGGTATGATTGTTGCCCTTTTGAAACAGTTGGGAATTTCTGACTGCAGCAATGAGAAACTGAAAATGTCTTCGAACACACCCACCAGTGGGTTGGCACAGGTTTTCAAAGTCGTGTCAGGTAGCCCATTGGGGCCTGTTGCCTTGCGAGTGTTCACCCTCTTGAAAGACATTCTGACATCAGCCTCCAAGAGAGAGATCACAGGGTTATTGGATGCTGCAGGGATCCTCATAGCTGTAGTTTTATTCTCCTTATCAAAGTATGCATAAAAGGTGTTGAGCTCATCTGGGAGCAAGGCATCACAGCTATTCGTGATGTTAAGTTTCACTTTGTAGGAAGTAAAACCCTGACAGAGTTGACATGCATTTGATTCTGCCTCAAACCTCAATCAGAATTGTTCTTCTGCTCTTGAGATAGCCTTCCCTAAGTTGTATCAGACCTTCTTGTATAGTCCTGGATCACTATACTTGAATGCCACAGGTCTAGTCCCCAGCAGACTACCAACCTCCTGGTTCATCCATGCTTTTGATTCGGGTATGTACAGTATGCTCTCGTCGGCACACACTCATCCACGCAGGCTTTCATAAAGTCAGTGACAACTGTGGTGTTCTCATTCAGAGTTGAAGTTGAGTCCCTGAATCCGTGAATACTGTCCAGTCCACCGGATTAAAGCAGTCCTGTAAGTGCTCCTCCGCATCCATTGTCCATAACTTTTTGGTCGTCTCTACTAGTGCTGTGGTCTGCAGTCTCTGCCTATACTCAGGGAGTAGAAGTACAGCCAGGTGATGAAACTTTCCAAAATGTGGGAGTGGGATGGCACAGTGAGTGTTTTTGATGGTAGTGTAACAGTGGTGCAGTGTGTTGGCTCCTCTGATCCCACAAGCAATATGCTGGTGATAAATATTTGGAGATATTTTCAAGCTGGCCTGGTCTTAAAAAAAACAAAATGATGGGAAGTATTGATAGTGGCGTAATTTGTTCTGTTTTTGTTTAAATGCATAATTTGTTACTGAGTTAAATAGCAATTTGTTTTTTTTTATACCTTTTAAACTATTTCCATGAAACTTCAGCTAATTGGGGCAGCTGCTTAATTGGGCCAAAATGTATCAGTCCTGATGAGTCCCAGTTAGCAAGAATCCACAGCACTTACACTAAAGTTAGAACAGGCATTTAAAATGAGAGCTAAGGTAGCTCACTTGTATGGACAGGTTAACTGACATTCATGCCCTCACTAAGAAAAGCCTTGCTTCTAGTTATGTCATCTTAGACCATCCTGATTAGACAGAAAACATGCCATAATATCTCAGAACCTACGCATGTCATTTTCCTTAATTTCAAACAACAAATTGTCAGAATCAGAATTGTCGTGAAATTTGTTAACTTAGCCTCAGCAGTTCAATGCAATACATAATATAGAAAAAAAATAATAAAATAATAATAATTAATATATAAGTAAATCGATTACAGTATACATACATTGAATAGATTAAAATTGTGCAAAAAACAGAAATAATAAGTGAGGTAGTGATTGTGGGTTCAATGTTCATTTAGGAATCAGATGGCAGAGGGGAAGAAGCTGTTTCTGAATCACTGAGTGTGTGCCTTCAAGCTTCTGTACCTCCTACCTGATGGTAACATGTCCTGAGTGCTGGAGGTCCTTAATAATGGACACTGTCTTTCTGAGACACCACTCCTTGAAGATGTCCTGGGTACCTTGTAGGCTACTACCCAAGATGGAGCCAACTAAATTTACAGCCCTTTGCAGCTTCTTTTAGTCCTGTGCAGTAGTGCCCCCCCCCATACCAGACAGTGATGCAGCCTGTCAGAATGCTCTTCGCAGTACATCTATAGAAGTTTTTGAGTGTATTTGTTGACACACCTAATCTCTTCAAACTCCTAATGAAGTATAGTCAATGTCTCGCCTTCTGTATAACTGCACCAATACGTTGGGACCAGGTTAGGTCCTCAGGGATCTTCACATACGGGTACTTAAAACTGCTCACTCTCTCCAATTCTGATCCCTCTATGAGGATTGGTATGTGTTCCTTCATCTTACCCTTCCTGAAGTCCACAATCAGCTCTTTCGTCTTACTGACGTTGAGTGCCAGGTTGTTGCTGTGACACCACTCCACTAGTTGGCATTTCTTGCTCCTGTACGCCCTCTTGTCACCATCTGAGATTCTACCAACAAGGGTTGTATCATCAGCAGATTTATAGATGGTATTTGAGCTATGCCTAGCCACACAGTCATGGGTATACAGAGAGTAGAGTAGTGGGCTAAGCACATACCCGAGGTGCACCAGTGTTGATCATCAGCGAGGGGCAGATGTTATCACCAATCTGCACAGACTGTGATCTTCCAGTTAGGAAGTCGAAGATCCAATTGCAGAGCAAGGTACAGAGGCCCAGGTTCTGCAAGTTCTCAATCAAGATTGTGGGAATGATGGTATTAAATGCTGAGCTATAGTCAATGAACTGCATCCTGACATATTTGTATTTGTTAATAATTAACAAAATTAATGAAGGACAAGGCCTGTTTGACAAACTTATTGAAGTTCTTTGATGATATAATGAGTGATGTGGAGCGTGGGGAACAGGTGGATATTCTGCCATCTGGCAGAAAACTCTGATGCAAAAAGACAAGAATGGTCAGGATGGAAAATAGCTTCTTCCTCAGGCCATTAATCTTCTGAACTCCCTGTCACATCGCATTTGAAGTGTCACCAGATGATTTGTACTGTACCCTACAATATTTAATTTATACATTCATTTGTAGATTTAACTCTTCCTTTTCTAAGTTATTCTGTATTATATGTGTGTTATGTGTACTACTGTGTTTTACACCCCGGTCTGAAGAAACTTCGTCTTATTTGTCAGTGTACAATTATGTGAATGGGGCTGGCACTAGGAGCACAATGTTAGTAAATACAAGATCATCCATCTTGGAAGGAAAAGTAGAAGATCAGAAAATTGTTTAAATAGTGAAAGACTGCAATTTGCTGTTCTGCGGAGGGACTTGGAAGTACTGGTGCATAAACTGAAAAAAGTTGGTTTGCAGATGCAACTGGTTATCAAGAAAGCAAATTAAATCCTGGCCTTCATTACCAGAAGGACTGAATATAAGAGCAGCAAGGTTATGTTGCAATTTTACAGGGTATTGGTGTGTAGTTCTGGTTTCCTTATTCGAGGAATAATATAGTGGCATATACACACATAAGGCTGTGTGTTTTGCTTGCTGCTCTATTTGATTTACACTTATAACTGTGAGGCTAAGCACAGCTCCAATTCCATATTTAAGTTTGCTGATGACACCACTGTTGTTGGCTGAATCAAAGGTTGTGATCAATAAACATATTGAAAATATGGCTAAGTGGTGCCACAACAACAACCTTTCACTCAATGTCATCAAAACTAAGAAGCTGATTATTGACTTCAGGAGGAGGAAACCATTAGACAGTCCTGATTGGGGGAATCAGTGGAGAGGGTCAGCAACTTAAATTCCTCAGTGTTATAATTTCAGAGGACCTGTCCTGGACCCAGCACATAAGTGCAATGACAAAGAAAGCACAGCAGTGCCTCTACTTCCTTAGAAGTTTTTGAAGATTCAGCATGCCATCTAAACCTTTATAAAAGCATGGTGGAGATTATACTCACTGGCTGTATCATGGCTTGGTATGGAAACACCAATGCTCTTGAATGGAAATTCCTACAAAAAGTAATGGATACTGCTCAGTCCATCACAGGTAAAGCCCTCCTCACCACTGAACACACTTACATGGAGCATTTTCGCAGGAAAGCAGCGACCGTCATCAAGGACCCCACCGCCCTGGCCATGCTCTCTTCTCACTGCTGCAATCAGAAGGAAGGTACAGGAGCATCAAGACCCACATCACCAGGTTCAGAAACAGTTGTTAATTCCCAACAGTCACAGAAGATAACTTCACTCGCTCCATCGCTGAACTATTCCCACAACCTGTGGCCTCACTTTCTAGGACTCCTCGTCTTAAGTTCTCGATATTTATTGTGTATTTATTTAGTATTTTTTCTCTCTTTTGCATTTGCACAGTTTCTTGTCTTTTGCACATCGATTGCTTGTCTATCCTGTTTGCTGTGATGTTTCATTAATTCTGTGGTGTTTCTTGGATTTACTATGTATGCCCACAAGAAAATGGATGTCAGGGTTATATATGGTGACATATACTGTATGTACTTTGATCTGTGGCTTTGGAGGAGATTCACCAGGTTGATTCAGGGTATGAGAGATTTAACTTATGAGGAAAGATTGAGCTGTCCAGAATTATACTAAATGACATTCAGGAAAATGAGAGGGGATCTTATAGAAACATAGAGGCAGGAAAGTTGTTTTTACCAGTGAGTCCACTCTGCTGATGAGTTCAAATTGCCGAGGCCAAGAGCAGAAAACAAACGGGTCTCTCCCTGTGTTTGAACCGTCTCCCTCTCTTCTCACTACTACCGTTGGGTGGGAGGTGCAGGAATCTTGGGTTGCACCAGGTTCAAGAGTAGTTGCTGCCCTGCGGCCATTGTGATCTTAGGCCATCTTCACTCACTTTGACGTGAACTGGCTCTGCAGCTGTGACTTGCTTTCAGACACCCTGCAGCTCATCTTCTGTGTGTTATTTGTTTACTATTTTTAACTATTTGTGTGAATTGTCCTCTTTTGAACTTTGGATGTTGGTGGTCCTTGTTGTGTGTGCTTACACGTGGATTCTTTTACATTTCTTTGTTTTCTGAGTGCCTAAAAGAAGATGAATCACAAGGCTGCATTTAGTATGCATACGTTGATAATAAATTTGAACTTTGAAATTTGAATATGGCTAGAACGAAGGGATAGAGCCTCAAGACTTAAGGGAATAGAATTAGGTCAGAGATGGTGAGAAACTGTGGAGGCTACCCTATTAAATGCTTTTAAGACACAAGTAGATAGACCTTTGCTTAGCAGGGGAAATTAGGGTACTGGGAAAAAAACAGGTATGTCCACATCCAGATCTGCCATGTCCTTATTGAATGGCAAAGCAGGCTCGAAGGGCCAGGTGGCTGACTCCTGCTCCTACTTCCTATGTTCGTATGTTCTTAAATAACTTAAGCACATTCATTGGAACCATCTGAGGAATATAGAGGAATCTATATACTGCACACGCTTCCATATTACAGCATTCTTTCACGTATTTTTCCAATACCCGGCCCACAGGTAAAAAGCATGGGCTATCAGAATTTTAAGTGTGCAGTGCTTGCATATTTCCTGCATGCAAGGCCATATAACAGGCCAGGGGTCTATGAAAATTCAACCCTTAGCAAGCTTTCTTTTCACTCAAACTGCTTTTCCTCACTGTGCTTTTGATTGAATGTGTTATGATAAGGTTTACATACCCAAGTGAAGGAGTAAAGTTCTGTGTATATTTGTAAGATTCTACCTTTTCCTCTGCTTATTCTCTTGGGCCATGCTTGATTTTCTTCCATTTTTCAAGCATGACCAATCAACCACGTTTTAATTTCTCAGACTGAGATTTTATTCATCATTCCATGGCAATTATTTATATCTACTCACAGCAGATTTCTGGATGAAATCCTTCATTTTAATTAACACATTAGTCTTTTTGCATGCTATCACAAATAATGCTACCCACAGAAACTGCAACTCCTGTCACACTCCTTTTAAACGTAAAAGTCATTGTATACCAAAAGTTACATACACTAGGCCTCATCTCTTTCTCAGTACCAGTGATTAAAATATTGAATACCAAAAAAAGAAAAAAATATATAGTTTCAATTTGGTGTGGAACATTTCCCCCTTTGTTAAACAGTATAACACTTGCAATAATGGTACCAACAGACAATGCTCTCTCGCTTGTTGTGTTCACACTTTTATCCATTAGCAGCTGGAATGAAGTGAGTTTCCTGAACCCCACTGTGCCTTTGGTCTACCACTCAAAGACAGACAAGCAGTTTACATTTTGCTATTGCCATTCAGTTTGCAAAGGACATGCTATGTACAACATATCCAATATCTAGCATTCGGTCTTGAATTGACAACACAAATTGTGGAAGCCAAATTCTCTTGGTGCGCCCAAGTCGTATTGTAGAATGGAGACATAAGGGACTGCAGATGCTGGAACCTGGAATAAAAATCAGACTGCTAGAGGGCAAAGCAGCATTTGCAGAGGCAAAGGGATAGCTAAGGTTTCAGGTTAAGACTCTGCATTAGGTCTGAGAGTGCAGAGGGGAGACAGCCTGTATAAAGAGGAGAGAGGGATGGCCTGGCAGCCAATAATGAGAACCAAGTCAGGATAGATAGAGGCAGATGGGGAAGGGGGAGAGGTGGAGTCAGGAGACTGGTGGATGCCTTCTATATTACAGATGTTGAACGTCGACGTAGAATAACCTCAGCACTAAAGCAGACAGCAGCAGGAGTCAGGAAGCAATACTTGGAAGAGCTGAAAATCTCAATTCATTTGCGCTGAAGGATGAAACCAGTTAAAGGCATTGTTACCTACAGTAGACTTTCGAAAGTCAGACTTTTAAGAGGATATTTTGTGATATCTATTTGGAGGTGGATAAAGGAAATTCATTTTGTTGATAGGCAGAAGACAGGCAAAGGATTTAATGGGATATATATTAATTACAGGTATGGGCAAAGAAATGACAGAAGGAGATTAACCCAGCCAAATGTGAAGTGTTCCAATTTGGGAGATCAAATGTAAAGTGACAGTACATTGTTAATGGCAACTTTCCAACAGTGCTGATGTGCAGAGGGATCATAAAGTCCAAGGCCATATCTCCCTGAAAGTGACTAAACAGGAATATAGGGCAGTGAAGATGTGGCATACTTGCCTTTATTGGTCAAGGAACTAAGTTTAAGGGTAGGGAGGTATGTAGCAGCTTCATAAAACTCCAACTAGAATGCCTCTGGATTATTGCATTCAGTTCAACTCATAGAAAAGATGGCGAAGCAGAAAAAAATTTATTAGGATGCTGCCTGGATTAGAGGGTATGTGCCAACACAGGCTGAGGGGAGACCTAATAGAGGATTATTAGGTTATGAGAGGCACCGATAGAATAGATAGCGAGTAATTTTTTTACTAGAGGTAAAATATCTAATAACAAAGGGTATGTATTTAAGATGAGAGGAGGTAAGTTGAAAGGAAATATGCAAGGCAAGTTATTATTTTACAGAGAGAGTGGTGGGTGCCTGGAATGTTCTTCCTGGGATGGTGCTAGAGGCAGATATAATAGGGGTGTTCAAGAGGCACTCTGATGAATATGCAGCAAATAGAAGGGTATAGACGTTGTGTATGTAAAGGGATTAGTTAGGTTGGGTTTTTGATCAATAATTTAATTAGTTCCTGAAGGCCCTGTTTCTCTGATGTACTGTTCTATGCTCTGTGTTCTATTAATTGTGGCTCAAAGAAATGTATTTTGCTAGTAGAATGAGTTTGGGTGAAAAATTGAAAGAAATTTTGGAGTTAAGGTTTCTGCAAAGAAGTGAATATAAAGCGAACACAGATGACAATTGATCTTAATGGAGTAAAGCAAAAATCTATCTTAATCAAAATTGGAAAAGAATGGAAGAGAAAGCAAGAAGTTACGTATGATAGACACCACAACCAGAGCATTTTGTAAAGAATGACAGCTTTTAATTTATTCCATTTTTGAAAAATGTTTGATCTTTGGGAACCTTCTAGTCCTATCAGCAGACATAGAAGCAGCTCATGACATTCTCTTTATTCAAGGCCTCTCCTCCATCATCCACCAGTGCACGACTGTGCAAGCCTGATCCTTTCTTACTTATCAAGTCATAGATAGACATCTAACTGTAAAGCCTTCTTTCCCTGCTGCTTTTGGAATGGTGAAAGGATCTCTCCTTTGCCTGTTTCTATTTCAGCATCCTCAATAACAGTATGCAAAAACACAGCATCTTGCCCCATGGGTATACTGGCACCATTTAACTCTTTTTACCACCACCACATAGTTTGACCTCACAGATGGATTTAACTTGTCAGACTACTTTTTGTGTTGAAAGTTTTTCTTTCAAGTAAAACTAAGAGTCTGAAGGCAAAATAAATCACTGAGCCAGTGGTGATAGGTAGCTTTGGTTCAGGGCAAATTAAGATAAAGTAGCTGCAAGTTCTGAGACCAGCATGTCTGTAGAACATTGGAATGATTATATCTAGAAGTAGCAAAGTTCTGATACCTACCACAAACTCCAAACACGGGCCAAAACTATTCCTGTTTCAGAATTATATGAGTCATAGAGCAATACAGGTTGGATGCAGCTGCTTTGGCCCAAAGTGTCAATGCCTACATCGGTGTGATCCCAGCTAGTTCCAATTTCCTGCATTCACCCATGGGGAGCGGCTTGCTTCTCGATAGAAAAGATACTAACATGGATAGAGCATTGGCTGATTGGCAAGAGGCAAAGAGTGGAAGTAAAGGGATCCTTTTTGGACTGGCCAGTGGTGACGAGTGGTATTCTAGAGGGGTTTATGTTGGCACCACTTCTTTTCACATTGTATATCAATGATTTGGATGATGAAATTAATGGCTTTGTGGCCAAGGCTGCGGATGATATGAACATAAGTGGAAGGGCAGGTAGTGTTGAGGAAGCAGAGAGGCTGCATAGAACTTAGAACATTACAAGAATGGGCAAAGAGGTGGCAGGTGGAATGCAGTGTCAGAATGTGTATCGTCATGTACTTTTGTAGAAGAATAAAAGCAAAGACAATTTTCTAAACAGGGAGAAAATTCAAAAATCCAAGATGCAAAAGGATTTGGGAGTCCTTGTGTGAATTCTCAAAAGATTAATTTGCAGGTTGAATTGGTGGTGAGGACCAGAGGAGAGCAGAGCCTCAAAGTACTATGACATCCATTTGGAACAGAGATGAGGAGGAATTTCTTTAGCCAAAGGGTGGTGAATCTGTGGAATTCATTGCCACAGGCAGCTGTGGAGACCAGGTCACTACGTGCATTTGAGGTGGAGGTAGATAAGTTCTTGATTAGTCTGAGCATGATAGATTATGAGGAAAAGGCAGGAGAATAGAATTAAGAGGGAAATTGATCAGCCATGATGAAAGGGCAGAGCAGACTTGATGGCTGAATGGCCTAATTCTGCTCCCATGTCTTATGGTCTCGTATCATACTGTCCTAGGTTACGTATTATGCAGACCACTAGGATGCAACATCCATATTCAACCTCGACCAACTGAGGGCCTCAATTGGAAACTAATCTTCATCAGTTTGTTTGAGAGCCCATTACTCCCTTTCAAGTTTTACTCTGGCCCTGTTCTGCATTCAGTGAGCCTTTAAGAAGCATATTTTTATAACCAGTCAGGGCTCTTTCAGATTGCCTCATGTTGTTGCTTGCTCTCCTACGCAGTGACCGAGAACAGCTGGATGTTCTGCTTCAGCTCCCTTGCAGAGTGTTGGGTCAAGAATTCCTCCATCTCAATGGGGTGGTTCACAATATGTGAACAACTGTCACTGAAACTATTTTATTTAGCGGGGTACATTAAAGCATTGTACAATCTTAACGCCCACAGATCTTATTTTACTGTTTTGAATCCTTTGTATCTTGGAAAGTTCAATGGAAAAGTCAAGCATAGAAAATAATCCTTCCTTCAGCTATATCTGACCCTTGTGTTGTGCTGCTTCCAAAGATTGCCTGACAAAACAGTATCAAGGAGTTTACAACATTGTCTGGCTTTTATAACTGCGGTCCATATCATCCAATTTAACCATAATTGAAGCTTAAAATAACAGTGACTAGTAAGTATCATTGCAAAATTTAGCAAGCGATGGATCTGATTTTTGTCTGTAGAGTAATGAGGCACACAAAGAAAAGATTGTGGTTCCTAAGGTTAAGGTTAAACAAACAACTGAATTTTAAGGTGTATGAACTGCTGAAAGCCCTGTGTTCTCTTGTATGTTCAGGTGTTAAATCTGCATCCCATCATGTAACTTCTAAACAAAGCACTAATTCATAAAATCACTTTGATTAATTTGAATATTAACCCATTATACAGTAAATACTTTCTTTTAGTTCAACACAGTATAGATGGATATTAATTTCAAGTTGGTTATAAAAATTAATAGAGTTATTTTTTTAAGCGATCCTTTTCCTCTCCTCAAGTCATGGTGGCCAAATTACACCCTGAGGCCAAACAGAAACTGTTCAAATGGGTCACTGAATTTGAAGCATCAGTTTTCCTACTCTTATCCCTTTGTCCTTCCATCAGATGTAGTTTTGGAATACTAATGTTAATAGAATTTGAGACCTGTAAGAAGGCAACAAGCTTCTGTAAGATCAAGAGCCAAATAGCCAAATGTAATTTTTATTTGTGGCCTAAACTGGATGGATCTAATACATAACAGAATAGTACAGCACAGGAACAGGCCCTTTAGTCCACAATGTTGGGGCTGATGACAATACCAATATAAACTAATCCCATATGCCCACACATGGTCTATATCCCTCCATTCCCTGCTTATTCATGTGCCTGTCTAAATGCCACTTAAATGTTGCTGTCGTTTCTGTTTCCAACACCTGGCAATATATCCAGGGATTTATTAAATTTTGTGTAAAAAAAAACTTGCCTTGTAATTTTTTTTAAACTTTTACCCCTCTCACCTGAATGATATGCCATCTAGTATTTGATATTTCCACCCTGGGAGAAGGAATCTGAATACCTACCCTCATCGAGTCATAGAGTCACAGAAAAGTACAGCAGACAAACAGTCCCATCTAATCTCTGCTGAGCCATTTAAACTGCCTAATCCTATTGACCTCCATATCCCCACTATCCATGTGTCTATCCAAACTTCTCTTAAACATTGAAGTCAAGCTTGCATGAACCAATTGTGCCGGCAGCTCGTTCTACACTCTCAGGACCCTCTGAGTGGAGATTCCCCTCATGTTTCCCTTAAACATTTCATCTTTCACGTTAACCCATGTCCTCTAGTTGTAATCTCACCCACCCTCAGTGAAAAACTCTGCTTGCATTTATCCTATATATACTTATAATTTTGTATACCTCTATCAAATCTCCTCTTAATCGTCTACATTCCAAGGAACAAAATCCTAACCTATTTGATCTTCCCATATAACTCAGTCCTCTAGACTGGCAACATCCTTGTAAATTTTCTCTGTATTCTTTCAGCATTACTTAAATCTTTCCTGTCATCTGGTGACAAAAATTGCACACAATACTCCTAATTAGGCCTCACCAATTTCTTATACAACTTCAACATAACATACCATCTCTTGTACACAATTCTTTGATTTATGAAGGCAATGTGCCAAAGGTTTTCTTTATGACTCTATCAACCTGTGATGCACTTTCAATGAATTATGCACCTGTATTCCCAAATCCCTTTGTTCTACCACACTCCTCAATGCCCTGCATTCACTGTGTAAGATCCTACTGAAGTGCAACATCTCACACTCACCTGCATTAAATTCCACCTGCCACATTGAAGCCCATTTTTCCAACTGGTCCAGATCCTGCTGCAAGCTAAGACAGTTATTGTCACTGTCTGCTACACCCACAATCTTGGTGCCATCTGCAAATTTGCTGATCCAGTTATAGATGACAAACAATATTTAGATAAAATCCTGTTTAATAATGAGCTAGTTTAACTACTTAATAAGTTGTACCATTGGGTAAAACCAAATCCATCTAAACGCCTGAAGTGTAATCTGAAGATGTTTTTCTTGTGCCTGCTTAGGATCTGTCTGGTGCAAAGTTTGTGATTTTATTTGTGCTCCAAAATGTTATGAGCCAAAGTTGAAAAGTGTAGTTTAAGGCTCTCAGCAGCTATTCTTGCATTTTTCTTTATGACACCACTAATCTTGACCATGTTGCAATGACAGGATGAGGACTGCTGTTTTGGAAGAGAACATTCATTCCCACAGTTCACTTCTGAGTCACACTGAACAATGGTGGAAATGTTTGTGGTTCAAGGAACAAGGAACTGTGGCAAAAATGTAAAGGCTGTTGTAATGCTTTGGGTTTTAAGAAATTCTGTTGATTATAAAGAAACTTATTGCCTTCTTTTTTAACCACACTTAAACAAATATTAAAGAAATGAACGAACACACTGATCACTGAAAACAAGCACCAACCTAAGAGAGAAAAGTAACAAATGATGATGTAAAACTTGTTCTAAGAAGTGATTTTATTAGTTTATTATTGTCATATGTACCAAGACACAGTGAAAAACTTCTCTTGCATAATGTCCATATGAATTAAATCATTACTCAATGCATTGAGATAAAACAAGATATAAACAGTAAAAATGCAGATATATTGTAAAAGCCATACAGAAAGTGCAGTGCAGGTAAATAATAAAGTGCAAGATTATTAAAAAAATAGACTGTGAGGCCAAGAGCCCAACTTACTATAAAACAGGTTCGTTCAAGAGTCAATAACAGCGGGATAGAAACTGTCCTTGAGTCTGGTGGTACATGATTTCAGGTCCTTGTATCTCCTGCCCAATGGGAGAGAAGAGCGAATGCCCAGGGTGGATGTGGTCTTTGAATATGCTGGCTGCTTTACTGATGCAGCAAAAAGTATAGACAGAGTCCATAGAGGAGTTGATTTTAAGAACAATTTTAATGAAAAACAAATGTCAAAATTTTAATGAGAAACAAAAGAAATCAGCTAAACTGACCAAAGGGCATTAGATTTGGAATGCCTGTGAGAATCACAGTGGCAGAGATGTATGGGAATTTAACTTAGCATTAGTTTTGAAAACTTCACCCATGTCCCTAATCCTGATTATTCCATGCCCTGGCTGACTCGCTCTGTTTTCCCCCCTCTTTATTATTTTCCAAGCTCTTTCTTCCCATTGTCCCTTTCCCAACGTGCTCACTCACTGGTCCACATTGGCTCCCACTTGAACGTGGTCCAATTTAATTCAGAGCACTTCATCAGTATGTATTTCCACAGTTCCATATCTTCCTCCAATACTGCACTCTCTAAGAGCTCTGCTCATAATTATGCCTTCTTCAGCATCTCTGCTTTAATAGGGAGGAGAAGATGGCAGCGCGACGCAGCACGCGCGGCCGTTCCAAATTGATATTGTATCTGTTAACTAGGGGGCCGTGCACAATCCTGATTTGATAGAGACAGACGTGAAGAAGCACGGAGGAACATCTGGATAGACTTCTGAAATGCCTGCTTTGCTGCCGCTGCTACTGTGCAATCGAGAAACTCCGGAGGGAAGGCCTCAAATCCTCAGCCTTGCCTGTTGCCTGTTGCTGGGGCCGGGGTCGAAGCACTCAGCGGAGATGGTGCTCGGTGCATCGATGTCGGGGAGCTGGTCGGAGGCTCAGAGTTTTTGGACGGATTTGGAGTCGGACTGTGGTCATATGCTTCCAGGATGCTGCATCGGCAAGTTTGCGGCGCTGGAGGTTTACCGTCTGCGTAAGATGATGGGACTTTCGAGAGACTTTGAGACTGTACCATTCCCATAGTCTGTTCTTATCAAATTACAGTATTGTTTTGCACTGTTGTAACTATATGTTATAATTATGTGGTTTTTGTCAGTTTTTCAGTCTTGGTTTGTCATGTGTTTCCATGATATCATTCTGGAAAAACATTGTATCATTTCTTAATGCATGCATTACTAAATGACAATAAAAAAGGACGGCATGTCCTCATAATCTAATCTAATCTTTCTATTGGGGTCTTCAGCTATCCAGGATCTTAACTCTATCTCCAGATCTTCCTGATTCTTTACCACTTTCATCTTTAAGGTGTTCTTAAAGCCTATTTCTTTGACTAGACTTTTCCAGGAGTTATATTTTTTTCAACCTCTTGATGATCAGCAGACACTGTGCTATGGTAATTATAAAACAGAAATAACAGTATTAACTCAAATCAGAATCAAATCAAGTTTAATTATTATTCAAATTATACATGGATAGAGTTGAACGAGACTGCGTTTCTCTGGGGCCAAGGTGCATAACGTACATTCAAAATAGCGGGAATTAGAACACACACATCGTTACACAAGAAAACACACGTATAGTCCAAGAACCCGAGGAACATGCAAACTGATGGTACATCTCCTGGCAATCCATCAGTCCACTGGTCGACAACTGGAGGGCAGCATCAACAGGAGAGGACAGTCTCCAACCAAACATGGACACCTCCTCACCTGGACTGCACCAGCAGGCAAGCCCACAGCTTGAGGTCTAGTCCTTGCTACATCCGAGGCCACACTGCTGTCTTGCCTGCAGCATCTTACATTATCAATGTCCAACAGGATTTTGTGATCACAAGAGAAACTGGAAAGACTGGAGAAAGTGAAAAGCAGTACACATCCATAAGGACAGGAGCAATGGCTGAGCTAGACACAGGTTTTAGAACAAGAAGTTTCAAAGAGCTGAAGTTCACAGAAGGTGATGATAGGAAGACCAGCACAAAGAGCATGAATATAATTGATGTTGAGGCAAGAAAACAACGAGCAAGAATCTGGTTGCAATCGCGATGCAATAGAGAGAATAAAGAAAGAGAAGGGAGGAAAAAGAGAGATGGACATCCTGCCAGAATCTACAGGAAGCCAAAGTTACAAATAAATTAGCTTGACATAAAAATAGTCTGATGGGTCAAGGCAATTGTTGGTAAGACAGTTCTATTTTTCATCAGTGTTCATACAGAATTTGACTCAGTAACTAGCTGCTGTTGCACAAGGTAGCACATGCAAGAATTCACTGCCTAAGTTAAGTTCTTAGGAAATCTCGCAGCCGATGGAAATATAAACAAAGTCTTCATGCAAGAACCGTTAAACTGTCTCCACGCATGAAAGCATGGTGGAATTGCAGTAGCAAACATGTTACAGACTGCTTATTATCATTGTTCAACTGTTCATCAGGTATTGAACTTAATATTAAAAGCAAGTAGATTGCATCAGCTTCATTACTGTTGACAGTGATGGACTATCAAGAGGATTTTGTTCAGTATGATATTGTGAGCCAAAGGGCCTGTTCCTGTGCTGTACCATGCTATGTACTATATTCTATGTCTGAGTACTTTCTACTGAAGAGAGGAAGACATGTTGTTTAACTGCTATGTTCCTTCTGAGCTTCCCAGGAAACGGACAGGCATTGAAAGTTCAGACACATTCAGCAGTGGAATGAATCCAAGTTGCAGAATTTAAAAACATTTCTAAAGAAAAATTCCACTGAAAAAAAAGTGGGGGAGGCATCCCTTTCGGGAAATGATGAGAAGCAATCCTTTTCTCAGAGGGTCATTAGTATTTGGAAATTTCTTCCTTAAAGGGTGGTGGAAACCAATGGTTTGAGTATTTTTAAAGCAGAGGTAGATAAATTCTTGCTAAGCAAGAGGATAAAAGGTTCTCAGGGAGTTGAGAATGTGAAATAAAGGTTTCACTCAGATCAGTCAGGACAGGCTCAAGGAACCATGTGGCCTAATTCTGCTCATATGTTGTGTTTAAAAACGCACCTAAAACTTTACACAACGCACCCAAAACTTTGTGAAAATTTCATAATTGAAACATTACCCAAAAAGTAATGTACAGTAAAATTGAACTTCCACATTGATTACAAAATACAAAAAGCTTGAAAAACATTATTAAAATTCAAATACCACCTCCAAGGTACAGATCCCTGATGAAGGTAATTAGAGGTTTTTATCCCATGAAACTGACTGATATTATAAAAGTAGTCTGTAAAATGGGGAGCTTAAATTCTTACCAAGTACCAATTCAACCTTTAAAATCTGCAAATAATATAAGGGAAGTGCATTGTGAAATAATTCATCATTTATCTTCACAATAATGGATGACAAGGTAGTCAACCATAAAAGCCTTATCTCAACTGTGTTGCATTTCAACTATTCCTAGTAGTGAGAGCTTTATATACCTACCTACTGAAGTAGACAGCAAACAAGAAAGTGTATAATAATATTTGCCACTTTGATGACAATAGAGAAGAAAATGGAAGAATTAGAATCTAATCTGGAACAGAAAGAAATAGACGTACAAAATACTAGATTAAAAGAATAAATGTGACACTCTGAAGAGTGTAAATAATTACTGGGGTCACCCATCTTGCAAAGACACTGCCCAGAAGAAGGTAATGGCAAACCACTTCTGTAGAAAAAAAATTCTAATGGTCATGAAAAGAAAACAAGAGAAAATCTGTAGATGCTGGAAATCCAAACAACACACACAAAATGCTGGAGGAACTCAGCAGGCCAGGCAGCATCTATGAAAAAGAGTACAGTCTACATCTCAGGTCGAGACTCTTCAGCAAGTCTTGTTGAATGGACTCGGGCTGAAACATTGACTGTATTCTTTTTCCATAGAAGCTGCCTGGCCTGCTGAGATCCTCCAGCATTTTGTGTGCGTTGCGTGGTCATGATAAGACCATGATTGCTCACATCATATGACACGGCACATAATGAATGAATGGACAATGTGCTATAGATCTCATAACGCCTTGAATTTAGGTATTGACTTGTACATTGATATTTTTCAGTAAGATCTATCCCATAATTTAGCAAGTGATACAGAGAAATTGCTCACCTAGTTTACTCACCAGATGTATCAATTCAAAACTCTTTATTATGTTCTAAATTACAGTGCCTCCTTCATAAATTCCTACGGGAATTAACAGCAGGAAAGTGCTAAAAGAGCTGGGCACTTTGTATTTCTTTTTAAGTTATGAAGTTGAATAAGAAAATACACCAGCATAAATATCAGGGCACAGGAGTGGGCTTAATGTCATTCAGGAGAGGACCACCAATCCCATCTACCAGGAGCTTTCTCTTCTGTCAACCATCACAAAATACAGTTGCAGTATGATGGAAACCTTAGATGTGTCATTTTATTCCAGTGAACAGTGGAAAAAACCTCCACCCTTGTCACAGAGAAGGAAAAGAACAGTATTCGCTGGATATTTTAACACTTGCGCAGTGGACTATAACTAACATAGAATCATTGAAAGGTAGTGCATGGAAAAAGCCACTGAAATTCTGCAATATTTAGGAAATTGTAATCCTCCGGAACCATTTCCCCGCTTTTATTGGACTTCTCTGATATCTGCCTATGTGTCTTTTACTTTAATTTCTGCTAATTGTTGGGTGATCTGTAATACATACACAGCAAAGTGATGATAGCCCTTTTGCCTCTAATCTCTACCCGTGGGGTCTTGTTTGAGGAGTATTTGACATGACTTTGACCACATTCTTACCAAGACTCGCTACTATGGCCATGTATCCTTCTGCAGAATGTGCCTTTGCTGCCATCTTGTCTCATGTGGCTTCCAATTCCCCACTTCTCCTCAGAGTTTTCCCTCCATGTGCTATGCTGCATCATCTCCACCATGCTTTGATAACTTTTGGCCCTTTCTTTCTATCTTCAACAGCTCCAGACCCGGCTTTCCTAAATGTGCTTCAGTCTATAATTCTTCTTTGCCCTCTGCTGGATCCAGTGGCTTTCTTGTGTTCCTGACCTCCATGAAGAATCAGAGACTTGCCCACCTCCAGGCAGCTAAAGATCCATCTGGACTTCCTCCTTCTTCCAAAGCTCTGTCAGTACCACTTTCTTTCAAGCTCTCAGATTTTCCTCTTCCTTCCCCAACCGTTGTTCTCTCCAAAACCTCTTATCTTGTAACCTTGTATCCCACCCACAGCCCCCACTTCCTTCCTCTCTCATTCCCCTGAGTTCCCCCTTCCCCCCATCTCATCCCTCCCATGATATCCCTCAAGTACCCTCATTTTGGATGAGATCTTTGTTCCAACTTTAACTGCTGCCAGCATATCAGCATCACCCCTGACTTCCCCCTCTCTGATGCTGAGTGGTCTATCCTCATCAAAGACCTCACTTTTGTACCTTTGCACCCACAACTTGATGAGTTCTGGGCCCGCCATGATGTGCAGCTCTTCTTCCACCATCACCACCTCAATGCCCATTTCTTTAACATTCCTGTCTTTTGTTATGAAAGAAACCACTCCTCTGTACAGACTTGATAAGGCTTCTCCTATACTTACAACAAACAATTTTGGCTTGAAACTTCTTATTTCCACTTACTCATCTGGGTATATCTGAAAATTAATAAGCAGTATTGACTCAGAATATCAGGAAAAATATTCAATGTCTACAGCAGGGCTGGTGGAAGCTTTCCAACAAATATAACATTACTTACTTGTAATCTTGATAGTTGCAAGGGTACAATATTGTGGTGGATATATTCTTGAAATAATACTCCAGGAGCAAGATTACAAAATTACCCTGGCAGGGAATTATGGTTGTTCCTGGAAATAGATTATTAGGCAGCATTATCCAATGCACCATCCAGAAAATAGCAGGGCTTAGGCCATTTTCCAGGATTTCGGTGGCATTCCAGTCAAGGTTGTAGCAATTGAGCGGAAGAATTCCAGCAGAAACACACTTGCTGCTGATTTCCCCAAAATTTACTGAGCTGCGCCATTGCTTGGAGCCTGGTTCAGTCAGATCTGGTTTAAGTCATCATGATATTAAACTATTATACTCTCGGCTCATAGTACCATTACAAAAGCAAAATACTCAGGTGCTCAAAATCTGAAATAAAAGAAAAATCTGGAAAGTACTCAGCAGGTCAATCAGTACCTATTAGAGGCAGAAACAAAGCTATCATTTCTGATAGGAGATACAAGAAACACTACAGAAGCTGGAAATCAGGAGAAACACACAAAAAAAGTTTGCGGGAAGAACTGAAGAGATCAGGCAACATCTATGGAAGGAAAAGTTGATGCTTTGGCTGAGACCCTTCATCAGGAGTGAAAAAAGAGGGCAGAAGCCAGAATAGAAAGGTGAAGGGAGGGGTAGGAATACAAACTGGCAGCTGATATGTGAATCCATGCAAGGGGGATATTTGGTAGGTGGGGGAGGGAAGGGGGGAATAGCGGCAGTGTGAAAAGCTCAGAAATGATAGGTGGAGGAGGCAAAGGGCTGAAAAAGGCAGAATCTGTTAGGAAAGGACTGTGGACCGTGGAATAATGGGAAAGGTTATATACAGGCAGGTGTGTGTGTGATGGGCAGACTGTGAGGGCAGGGGAGGTGAAAGAGAAGGGGTGATGGGATCAGATAATGAAAGGCAAAGTGAGTGGTGAGTAAGCTAGAAAAATTGATGTTAAATCCCGTCAGATTGGAGACTAGAAGACGGTATATGAGGTGTTGCTCCTCTAAACTACATCCAGCTCAACTTGGTAATAGAAGAGGCTTTGAGCTAATATGTCAATGTGGGAATGGGAAGTGGAATTAAAATGGAGATCCTGGTGGTTATGATAAATGGAGTGAAACATAGAAAACCGACAGGATAATACAGGCCCTTTGGCCCACAAAGTTGCGCTGAACATGTCCTTACGTTAGAACTACCTAGACTTACCCAGAGCCCTCTACTTTTCTAAGCTCCATGTACCTATCCAGCGGTCTCTTAAAAGACCCGACCATTTCCACCTCAACCACCGTTGCCGGCAGCCCATTCCACGCACTCACCACTCTCTACATGAAAAACTTACCCCTGACATCTCCTCTGTACCTACTTCCAAGCACCTTAAGACTATGCCCTCTCGTACTAGCCATTTCAGCCCTGGGGAAAAGCCTCTGACTATCCACATGATCAATGCCTCTCGTTATCTTGTACATCTCTATCAGGTCACCTCTCATCCTCCATCGCTCCAAGGAGAAAAGGCCAAGTTCACTCAACCTATTCTCATAAGGCATGCTCCCCAATCCAGGCAACATCCTCGTAAATCTCTTCTGCACCCTTTCTATGGCTTCCACAAGGTGATTGATGAAGCTATCCCCCCCCCCACTTGTGTTGAGACTCATCAATGAAGAGACAGCCATATAAGGAACATTGGATGCATTACTTGACACCAATGGATTCACATGTGAAATGCTGCTTTACTTGGAAAGACTATTTAGGGCCCTGAATGGTGGTGAGAAAGGAGGTATAGGGACAGCTGTAACATTTGGGACACCTGCAGGGAATAAGTTGCTGGAAGGGGATCAGTGCGGAAATCGAGCAGATAAGAAACTCACTAACTTTCCCTCATCCAGAAGGCCTCAGAGGTTTCCACTTCTTTCTTAACAACAGACTCAACCAGTTCCCCTTTGTCCCACCCCTTGTCCATCTGGCAGTACTGGTACTCACCCTTAATAATTTCTCTTTCAACTTCTCCCATTTTCTCTAGACCAAAGCTGTATACATAGGCACCAGCATAGGCTCCAGTTGTGCCTGTTTGTTTGTTCTTTATGTGGAACAGTCATGTTCCAAGCCCACAGTGATAATGCTCCCAAAATGTTTCTTCACTACATTGGTGCTGTTTCTTGCATCCATGCAGAACACAGCAATTTCATCAACTTCGCGACCTGCTCTCAAATTCACTTAGTCCATCTCCAACATCTCCCTTCACTTGTTTGATCTCTGTTTCCATCTCTAGAGACAGAATATCTACCATTGTTTTCTATAAGACTACTGACTTCCACAATTACTTTGACTACGCTTCTTCTCAATACATCACTTACAAGGGTATTATTTACTTCTTTCAGTTCATCAGTCTTGATGAGGCTTTCAATTCCAAGGTAGCTAAAGTATCATCTTTTTTCAGTAAACAATGTTTCCTCTCCATTGATATTAATGAAGCCCTCATCCACATCTCCTTCATTTTCCACACATCTGCCCTCACCCCATTACCCATCCACCTCCCCCACAATATGAACAAGGATAGGGTTCCCCTTGTCCTCTTCTGCCACTCCACGAGTATCTGCATGCAGCACATTATTCTCTGCAATATCTGCCATCTCTAACAGGATCCCACCACCAGGCACCCCTTCCCCCTCCACTCCCCCACCCCCATTTCTTCTGTGCAGGGTCTCTATCTGTAATATTGATGACCGTACATTGCAATGTTCTTTTGCCAGTTAACTTCCACAGACAGAGGAAATAAGCACCGAGGCTTTATTGTAAATAACAGATGTTTGGAAAGATGATGATCAACAAGATTTACCAGGTGACTGGCTATCTGACCCAAACTCCTTCAACCACTTCATGAATGAGTTACTGTATAACCCAGCCTCACAACCTGTGGTGTTTGATGACAATTTTGGTATCCAGTTCCATTGACAACATCTCAGCAAATAAAAGAACCCATACTAGAATACGATTAAGGATTGAGGTCTAGTCTGGAGCTGACGAGTGGAAGGAAAACAAATTTCTAAATAAGTGCAAATGAAAATTATGTTAAACAAGAGAATCACAGTTCAAGTCAAGTCACTTTTATCGTCACTTCAATCATAACTGCTGGTACAGTACACAGTAAAAATGAAACAACCATCCTCCAGGAACATGGTGCTACATGAAACTACACAAAACTACACTAGACTTCAGGCCTACACGGTACTACATAAAGTGCACAAAGCAGTGCAAGACAGTAGGCACTATAAAGGACAAATTACAATATAATAAATAATGTAAATGTAAACAATGTTTTTGCAGGAATTGAGAAAGAAATGAGCAAAAATTGTAAAGGGAGTGGGGTGGAGTGGTGTTCAGTTGAGTGTGTGTGTGTGTAGGTTGGTGTGTCAGACTAGTCTCTGGGAATTGAGTTGAGGAGTCTAATGACTTGGGGGAAGAAGTCTGGTCGTGAGAGCTTGAATGCTTCGGTACCTTTTGCCAGATGGCAGGAGGGAGAAGAGTTTGCATGAAGGGTGCGTGGGGTCCTTCACAATGCTGTTAGCTTTGCGGATGCAGTGTGGTGTAAGTGTCTGTAATGGCGGGAAGAGAGACCCCAATGATCCCTTCAGCTTCCATTTTGAGGCATTGTCATCATCTGCACTGTCACAACAGAATCCACAAATACCAGTAGATTGAGCAGTTATATTAACGTAATCCTGCAATGAAGTAACTATTTGGAGTGTCTTACAAAATAACTTATTGACAAAAGTTATAGAGCCCTATAGAACACTATGACCTTCAAGTACAGGTACCCATCTATACCAAACCTATTTACCAGCACATGGTTCATGGTCTGATCTTCCTTGGTGCTTCAGGTCTTTGTCCTGACGCTTCTCTTAAAATACTTTCCCACCATCTACAAGGCCCAAGTCATCAACATAATGAAAGAAATGCCACTCACACTCTGCTGATGTTGAAGAAACTCATCACTATTCAACACGGACAAGAATCTTACGAATGGACTGAATTTCTCACATCACCACAATACATAATGGTGTCCCGGAGAGTGAGGTGGAACAGAGAGACTTAAAGATAGAAGAACACAAAATGGTGACACAATGAGACAAGGTGGCAAAGGAAATATTTAACACACTTCGTACGATCGGTCAGGCATTAAATACAAAGACTGGGATGTCAGTTTATAGCTGTACAAGCCATTGGTGAGACTACACTTCCTGTACTGTGTGCATATAGGAAGAATTTCAATAATTGGAAAAGGTTCGTGAAAGATTCACAAGATCAGAAGGCTTGAGTTAAGAGGAGGGACTGGATAGGCTGTTTTGTTTTACCCATGCAGTTTAGGAGGCTGAGAGATGACCTTATAGAGCTACAGTAAATCATGGGTGGCGTAGATAAGATGAGTGGTCACAGTCTATTTCAGAATAGAGGACTTTAAAACTAGAAGGCATAGATTTAAAGTCAGACAGAACAATTTAAAGGAAACCAGAAGGGCAACTTTTTCACCCAGTGAGGTGGAATGGTATGCCAGAGGACATGGTAGATGTGGGTACAATCACACATTTAATAGACATTTTGACAGGTAGATGGGTAGGAAAGATTTAGCGATAAGAGCCAAATGCAGGCATACGGACAAGCTCAGGTAGGCAACTTGATCAGTATGGATGAGCTTCTGTGCTGTATGACTCAATGACTCTGTTACTCATTCCCATGGTTTTAGTTTATTTCCAATAAAGAAGAACATCTCTGAACCTGCAGTAACTCACTGTGAAAAATGCAACAATGTTTTTGTGAATTTAGGAAACAATACTTTGGGAATAATATATTCATAATTATCAGTCTTAGAGATATTGCATTCCTTTGTCATTGAGGTCTAACATTTTGTAAATCTCCAGCGATCATCTTTATGAAAGCATAAAAGATATAAGTAGCCAGTTGGTGGCGTAGTGGCATCAGCGTCGGACTTTGGAGCAAAGGCTTCCGAGTTCGAATCCAGCCGGCTCCTTTGCACGCTTTCCATCCGTGCTGGGCTGAGCGGCGAGCTAGCAACTCGGCCTCGTAAAAATAAGAAAGCCTGCTAAAAAAAAACTGTCATGACGGCATCCCGATGAATCCACTTTCTTCTTCTTCAAAAGACGCAAGTACTGGCATAAGTACTGCAGTAGTTCATGCACAGAGCCCAGCTTTTCTCAGAAATAGACTAACTAATAAAAGCAGCCTTTACGCTGTTGATTACATCCCAAGAAACAATAATTAAAAATAAATTCATGCTGCTCATATTTCTAACAGGACATCAAACTTATGGAATAGATGTAAGAAAAAAAACTAATTCAAGAAATGTTCAGACAATGTCAGACTGAATAATGCCAATGCCTGCCTAATACTTCTGTAACAACTATGATGTTTTCATTTTGCAGCATCTGGCAGTATCACTACAATTTGAAATGCAGGGTGAGTGCTAATAAATGACTTCACATTTCTGCTTCCCTGGCTGCAATATTTGAAGTCACATCCCTCATTGTAAACAACAAGCAAAAAGACATCACGTCTCTTGCATCCTCATGGATTCAGTGAAGACCACAAATTTTGAGCTTTTAGCATCCTCAATCACAGGATTGATTATCATGAAAAAGATAATGGCAAGCCCCAAAAGCGTAAGAGGAGAGCTGCAAGACAGCATGTGGTTTTCCAAAAACATGAGAGATTCTGCAGCTGCTGGAAATCCAGAGCAACACACACAACATGGAGGAACTCAGCAGGTCAGGCACATCTATGCAAAGCCCCAGATGCTCAGCAGCAAAGTGGTAAGACTAAAAATGTCTGGCAATTATTTTGCATGAAAAAAGCATCACCAAATTATCCAAGCAATTATCCTACTTCTCTACTGTACACCCATGTTCATTCATTAAATCTATTTCCCTGATACGTTCCTCTGAAAATATTAGTGAAAGGGTGTGTTATCTATTCCTCTCTCATTTCTCTCAAATGTCTGTTTATTGGAATGATAACTGGTGATTTGGTCACTCGATATTGGAGTGAAATCTCATTCAAAACAATTATATTTGTACCTTGAAATTTTAACCATTTCCCATGTACTTTATGAGGAACAAAAACCGCCTAACTGGTATCTTGTGACATACTTGCAATAATAGCCTGTTATCAGACCATCTATGTTGGAAGGAAACAATTACAATCAGATCATGGAATTTCACAGCTGATGATTCATAACTTGCTCCATTTTTGTTTACATAATAATTCCCATTTTTAAATCTTTAGTTACAAAATTATGCTTTGCAAAATGTTATCACATAGATAGTAATTGAAATTCTTTTATCCATTTAAAAAGTCTGTAGTGTTTAAGGGAAATGTTTTACACTAACTCACACTCTTATTAGCATAGCACAATTTCACCACTCATCATTTTTATTGTGACATAATTAACCTTCTAGATCTCGATGGACACTGATATCCTAATAGTTCTTGGCTGTATAGATGAAAAGTTTCACCTGGAGTATGATTCTTTTTTGCTGAAAGTGGAGCTGATGCAAAAATTTAAGCACCTCATTGGCTTGTAATTTTGATAAGGCTAAAACCACAGAATTATTTCGAACAGTTTGGGTTGTTTTTTCCCCGAATTCTAAAGGATTAAATTTTGGATGATGTATTATTATGGTGAAAGCAAGTTCAGTTCTTAATTCAATGGTCAGATCTGTAAACTGATATTTACTCAATCATAATCTCAACACAAATAAATATCTGCAAAGGAGTTCCATCTGCCGAATGTGTGTAAAAGATTTTAAAAATATTACAATAATTTTTGTGAAGTTCCAACAGTGATTTCAAAGGAAGTTATATTTTGCTCTGTGAATTAAATTTTGTGGAAAATAAAACAGCTGTTTGTGCAGGGAATCCTGTTTTACATAAAATTGCATGAAACTGGCAATTTTAAATAATGATGTAAATTTTCACCAAGATTTGTATTCTCAATGGAGGTTGTTTACAATGTTGATTGATGTATGCATAAAAGCCCAATTGAAATGAATGGAGAAAGTCTAAGGCTCTAACTTGTGTTTTCTTGATTGATACTTGTGATACATTGTCATTTCTCTGTGTTATTCTATTAAAGAATCAATAGACGTATTTGAGATCACCTTCGGGTAGGGAGGCAGATCAGTCACTTGTCATAATTCCATTTGGCGCTTCTGAAAATTAGCAGATCCTAAAACAAGGTGAAAGGCACAAAACTAGCAATTTACCTTCTTGTCCCATGTCACAGAGGAAATAGCCCCTGAGATATAGACGTAGATGTAAACACAGTCATAAAGCAAGTTAGCACATCATAACTAGCAAAAAACATTGTGAGTATGAAATACCTCACAATTGTTTTTTTTGCATAAATAATTAACACTTCTGGAAAGGAAGTCATTCTATTCTGAAGATCGAAAAATGTATACTTTATCATATACAGCAACTGTTCATGAATTTTGAAAACACTGCCAGAATATTTTTACCTAATCAAACATATCCCTGAAAGAACTGGACCAATGCCCATTTTACATATAACATGACCTTAAGCTTCATCATCTTCTTGATAGAAAGTATAGCTTTTAATATCAAGCAATTATTTGGAGAAAAAAATTTAGAACCAGTTTAATTTTACTAATTCATACTTTTGGATGTCATAGTAAAAGTTTTTTTCGACATTAAATTATTTACAATTTCTTTGCACTGGTTCTTGCACTACTATATTGCAGCAATAGTACCGATTAAGATCTGTACTGCTCCGAACACATCTGTGTTTCAGTTGTGGTGCTATTCATTATTTTTCATAAATTAGTCATTTAAAGATAGCTAACTCTCCTTCAGACACAATGGCTTTTGTGCAGAATCTTCCGATAGTGAGAAAGGTTATGTTTGAAATCTGCGAAGTTTCTTTGAGCTGAAGAAAGATATTTACTGCCATCTAGAGTACTAATATAGAAAAGTAACATTTTAACACTCCCTAATATTGTACATTTGCAAACATACAGGGATTTGGGTTTGAATTTACATTTAGAACAGATAATCTATACACTTGACAAAATTTGCCCCTCTTTTATTTATGAAAATCAACTCAATTCTCTCTGCAAGAGAGGTAATGACTACACTAAAACAACAGATAAAGGAATTTTGAATGCTTGCAATATCTTATACTTAAACATAGTGACTCTAAAGGAGGACATTGGACCAACAAGTCTACATTGGGACACAGGGAAGCAACCGCATTAACTGCATTCCCCTTCCCCTTGCTTCGCTATACCTCTGCAACTTAACTTCTTTCACTTCTGCCAATCAATTCTCCTTTGCTCCTATAAAGGGGTAATTTACTGCAGCAAATTAAACTATCAAACCACCTTATAAGTTAAAAAAAGTTTTAATCTTACTACTTTGGAAATGGCAACAAATATAAAGTTGAGAAAATAGGAGAATGTCTTGTACTTACGACGTGCTGACAAAATCCGTAATGATTAATTTTAGTTGGTATTAAGCTCATAGAATAGTATTAATGACTGGCTGAGTTCATCTTTGGCCACTTTAACTTTATAAAGCAAGTGAATGTAAACATGCATTACCTCAGTATCACTAAGGAAGTCAGCAACTAATATTCAAAGTTCAAAGTACATTTACTATCAAAGTACAAGCTGTATATTTCACCACACACTACACTGAGATTCAGTTTTTGTATGCATTCATAGAACTATAAAGAACCACAACAGACTCAATGAAAAATCCACACAACAAAGATGGACTGAAGAGCAAAAGACAACAAACTGCAATACAAAAAGAGTAAAAGAAACAAAGTAATAGCAATGATAATAAATATATAAGCAATAGACATTGAGAAGTCGAGTAATAGAGTCCTTGAAAGTGAGTCCATAAGTTGGGAAAACATTTCAGTGTTGGGGTGAGTGAAGTTGAGTGAAACTTCAAGACTTCCTTCCTGATGACAGCAGCAAGAAGAGAGGATGGGCTGGCTGGTGGGGGTCCTTGATGGTTGATGTTGCATTCCTGCAACAGAGCTCCTTGTAGATGTAGCGGTGAAGGCTATTCCCATGATGAACTGGGCTGTGTCCACTACTTTTTGTGGGGTTTTTCATTCAACAGAATTGATGATCCTATACCAGGCCATAGTGCAACCAGTCAGTATACTCCTCACCATGAATCTGTAGAAGTTTGTCAAAATTTTAGGTGACATGCTAAATCTTCACAAACTTCAAAGAAAGTTGAGGTGTTGCCATGCCTTCTTTGTAACGCAGAAACATGCTCAACCCAGGACAGACCTCAAGTAACAGAAAATAAACTCCTCAGCTTTTTAAAAAATTATGCATTGAAAGGTATTGATTACATTGAAAAACATTATATGAGAAACTAAATGTCTAGAGTAGAAAAGACTTCCTTTATCAAGTCTCTAATAATCAATAAAGGAAGTCAATAATTAAAAAATATAGAACTATTTAAATATTCCATGTGAACAAAATAATGATTCTTTTAAAATTGAGAATTTTCAGAATTCTGCAAATTTTCTGTGCAGCTTTGGCACTAGAGCCAACAGAAATATATGAAAGAGCCATTTGCAGTGTTTACCCTATTTTTTTGCGTTTGTACAGTGCTTCTGTCTAAGTTCAGTGGAAAAGAGGGAGAACCTGTACAGAAATGCATCCTCTAGCGTCATAGGGAAGTACAGCACAGAAACAAGCCCATTAGACCATCTAGTCTATGCCAAAACCATTTAAACTGCCTACTCCCATTGACCTGCTCTGAAACCATAGTGTTCCATATCCCTACTATCCATGTATCTATTCAAAATTCTCTTAAACATTGAAATTGAGCTCACATGCACCACTTGTGCTGGCAACTCATTCACTCTCTCATGACTCTCTGAATGAAGAAGTTTCCCCTCATGCTCTGCTTCAACATTTCACCTTTCACCCTTAGCCCATGATCTCAGCTTATAGTCCAACCCAACCTCAGTGGAAAAAGCCTGGTGGAATTTACCCTATCTATACCTCTCAATTTTATATACCTCTATCAAATCTCCTCTCAATCTTCTACATTCTAAAAATATAGTCCTAACCTAACCACCAGCAACTTTGATGTGAGTTGCTTGAATTTCCAGCATCTGCAGAATTCCTCGTGTTTGCATCCTAACCTATTCATTCTTTCCTTATAACACAGGTCCTCCAGACTCACCAAATTTCTTGTAAGTTTCCTCTGCCCTCTCTCAACCTTGTTTACATCTTTCCTCTAGGTAGGTGACCAAAACTGCACACAATGCCTCAAATTAGGCCTCCCCATTGTCTCAAACAATTTCAATATAACATCCAACTCCTGTACTCAGTACATTGACAATGTGCCAAAAGCTTTCTGTACAATCCTACCTACCTGTGATGCTACTTTCAAAGAATTATGGACCTGTATTCCCAGGCCCCTTTGTTCTACCCTACTCCTCAGTGTCCTGTGTAAGACCTATCATAGTTAGGGGTCTTACCAAAGGACAAAACCACACACTTGGCTGCATTAAATTTCATCTGCATTTTTCAGCCCATTTTTCCAGCAGATGCTGAACTTTCTGCAACCATGATAGCCTTCCTTACTGTCCACTACACCCTCAATTTTGGTGTCATCCACAAATTTGCTGATCCAGTTAACCACATTATCATCCAGATCATTGATATGGACGACAAAACAGTAAAGGACCCAACACTGATCCCTGCAGCACACCACTGGTCTCAGGCCTACTACTCTTCAGCTTCTTCCTCCAAACCACTGACTAATCCAAATTACTACCTCATTCTGAATGCTGACTGAAGCTTCCTGGCCAGCCTCCCATGTGGGATCTTGTCAAATACCTTGTTGAAGTCCATGTAGACAACAACCATCGACTATAGAGAACCACAGTTCCTGTCAGCACATATGCAAAATGTTACAGCCTTTGGAATCAAAGGAAAAGTGTGAGGTTGAATAAAAGAAATGAATATTTCAAATTTCTCAAAGGTTTCTCGATGAGTTTTACCACTTTGCACCAACTGAATAAGACAGAAGACACATACTACCCTGATTATAAAAGTGAATAGTGAACACCTGGAAAACATAGATCACTTTCCATATCACAGGAGCAACCTTATAATGAAGGAAAACACCCATGACAAAAAAAACTGCCCTCAGAGAGACTTCATACCCATCCAAAAGGTCATGGTTTGGCAGTCGGCAGCAATCACTTCCCTCCTGTACCCTTCTGAGATATGGACTACATGCAGCAGGCATCTGAATGCACTGCGGAAGAACCATCGTGCTGTCTCTAAGAAAATGGGCCCAATCCACCTACAGGATTAGCAAAACAATATCAATGTCCTCTGTCAGATCAATATCGATAGCACTGATGTTTGAATGACACTCAGTCATCTCCATGGGTAAGCTACGTTGTTTGCATGCCCAATCCCAGCCTCCTGAACTAATCGATATCCTCAGTGCTGACATGCTAGCCGCCTACCAGGAGGACAGAAGAAGCAAATCAAGGATGTTCTAGCAACCTTATAGGCTCATGAGAAATGCATCGCCTAATGTGAAGAAACCAATTAGAAAATGAATTTTCCATGAGTTCACGAAAGCCAGTGAAAACATTGGAAGGAGCACATGACCTCCCATTGGTATTTGTTACCCAACACTGTCAAGCTTTTCCTCCCTACTTGCAATACACTGGCTTCATTGGCTACTGACTATTGGAAAACCCACACAGCAAGCACTGCTCTATCCCAAGAAGCTGCCTAAGGAGGATATGAGCCCCCTCAAAAAGGGAAATGGATAGGTTCCAGAGAAGGTTCATGAAAATGATCCTGGGAAGGAGAGGGTTAGTATACAGGTAGCTTTTGATGGCTCTGAGCCTGTAGTCGATGCACTTTAGAAAAATGAGTGGGGATTTCATTAAAACATATTGAAAATTGAAAGGACTGGATAGAGTGGACATGGAGAAGATGTTTCCTATAGTGAGTTAGTCTAGGACCAGAGAGCACAGCCTCAGAATAGAGGGACTTTCATTTAGAACCAAGATGAGGAGGAATTTCTTTAGCCAGATCGTAGTGAATCTGTGAAATTCATTGCCACAGATGGCAGTGCAGGCCACGTCATTGGATATAGTTAAACCAGAGGTGGGTAAGTTCTTTGATTAGTGAATGTGCCAAAGGTTATGTGGTGAAAACAGGAGAATGGGGTTGAAAGAGATAATATATCAGCCATGATGGAATGGCGAAGCAGACAATGGGCTGGGTGGCCTATTTCTGCCCCTATGTCTCATGGTCTCATGCTTCTTAAGTAAATGTGTCAAAAGAAGGAAAGAGTTGCATTTATATAATACATTACATTCTAAGGTATTTCAATATATTGAACTGTTACCACAAAACAACACATTTCAGGACATGTATCAGTGATAATAAACCTGGTTTTGATTCTGTTTTGTTATGTCAACAAATATGGCAGCTAATTTGTGCTCTGGAAGGTATAATTCATCTCACAAATCAATCTGCTTTAATTATATTGATCAGCTAATTTGTCAAGATTTGAAGGATAACTGCAGTTCAGGACACCTCATCAATTACTGTATTTAACACTTTGCAACCATTTGAGCCCAAAAGGGCAGATTTAATTGTTTAATTATCTTAGCCTGATTGTAGAAGCTCAGTGGAGCACTTGCACAGCAAGCGCTGAAGTACCAGCCTAGAAAGCATGCATAAATTGTGAAAAGGAGCTAGACGTTCTGACTCAGAAGGTAAAAATGTTCCCACTCAGCCAAGATAAATTTTTAAAGAAAAAAACAAGAAAGTAGACATAAACTTTCCGCCTTCAAAGACTTGTAACGCAAGTTTTCGCAGTCATGTTCCTAATTCAACACATTTTCTCTGAGAGGGTCTCAGGGGAGCAGCAACTCAGGGGGAAAGCAGAACCCCAACCAGCAGCATGATTTTAAGGAGTGAGCAAAATTTCGGGATTATAGGCTGGAAGCAGAATCTTGGAAGGAGGTGGAGTCAGGGGGGAACAGGACCTTTGCGGAGGAGGATTTTGAGAGGAGAACTGGATCTCGGGGTAACAGTATCTTGGTGGATGGTCCCTCTGAGGAGGAAAAGAAGATCTTGGAGGTAAAGGTTCTCAGAAGGGAGCAGAATCTTTGTGGAGGAGGATCCTAGGGAACAGAATCGCTGGGGCTAGCATGGGAAGGGAAATGATAAAATTTCACAAACTGCACTTCCTAATTTTCTGCAAATTCTTCTCTGTGTGTATTGCATTCCAGATGTTGTGGTAGATTGCTAGATTAACACTTTTTAAAGATTTATTGTATGTTTCAAATATTTAGCAGCAAAACACTTTGTCACTTCCCATGAGTCATTTGCTGCGAAGCTATTATTTTCCCCGTTAGTCAGGAGAAATCTCAGAATTGTACATCATGAACTAAGCCCTTGAGCTCACCAAGTCCATGGTGACTCTGGCACCTATTTATACTAATCCAACATTCATAGTATTTTTTTCCTCTTTACAATTGTATCCACTACCTCCAAATTATACCATTCACCTGTGCACTAAGGGCTAATTAACCTATTAACCTGTTCATCTTTGGGATGTGGAAAGCAACAGGAGATCCTGGATAAATTCCACATGTTCATGGGAGAAGATGAAAACTCCACACATAGTCCGTGATCCAGGACCCCAAATTTGGGCCACCGGTACCACCTGGGGGTAATAATTCTTATAGTGATTTTTGGCAAGTATACACCCTTAGTGCTAGAAAGTATGTGATAGCATTGCAGCATTGGTAGCTTTCCGTGTGTAATCACTCGATTTATAACCCCATGCCAAAACACACTTTTCAAAACTATACATAGCACAGAATAAAGCATTCTACTTCAAACTGATGGTTCACTCTTATTGTTGATGCTTTGTCTTTGAAAATTGGTGGGAATATAGCTCAGACTATATGTTTTTCAGAAAAGTTGTTAAATTTAGCATCTCTATAAATGTCAACTATTACCGGCAGTGACAACACAATGACTATTCATTACATAAGATGTACTGTTTTCATATTCTGTTTCACGTTTATATCTTGTACATCACCATTTATACATACATTTATATCACCTTTGCAGCAGGTGCTTTTTTTCCACCAGCAATGTTAACGTGATTTTTTTCTGTTTCAGGTACTGTGGTGGTGGGATAGTCCTGCACAATAGAGGAGCGAGAAGAGTAGAGTAGATTTAGATCTGGAGTAGCTGAATCACTTTGCTTCAGAATGGAGAGCCATAAGCACAAAGAATCTATTAAGAAGCAATGTATCATACACCGTAAGACATCAAAAGAAGATGATGACCATTTAGTTAGTCCTCAAGACTATGAATCCTGGAAAACATTACTTGAAGCAGCCAGAGTGAGAAACTATGCCCCTATTTTAGACGTTGCTGAAGAACTTGGAGAAAAAGAAGTCCCAAGAATCTACTATCACCGAAAATGATGAAGCCTCTTCACCATGAAGAGAGACATAGAGACACTGAAAAGGAAAGCCAAGGAAAGCATTACTGATGAAGCTGGTGAGAATACCTGTACATCAAAAAGGCCAAGTAGGAGATCTTCATCAGAAGCAAGGGTGTATGATCAAATCTGCATTTTTTGTAATAAGGTGAAATATCTGAAGGGCTCCAAGTCACGTGAAAAGTGTACACAAGCTGTACAACTCAGAGCTGACCAAACACTACGAAAATGTGCAACCCAAAAGGAAGATGAAAAGATTCTAGCAGTAACAAGCAGAGACATAGTTGCTGCAGAGGCTCACTATCATGTTTCATGCTATAAGGATTACACCAGAATCAAAAAAAAGGAAATTGAGTACAAAGAGAATGATGATGAAACAGATGGTGATGAACTGTATAAAAGGACTGAAAGGGAAACCTATAAAGACCTTTTCAAGTATATCAGAACTGATATCATACTCAACAAGATGACTGTACAAGTCACTTCTTTGGTCACGAAACGTGAATCTTTCATGCTATCTGGTGGAGTTACAGTCCTGCAAGAATCTACAAGGAAGCACATTCACCTGAAACTGGAATCTGAGCTGAGCAATTTAGTAGATATATTTTTCTTCTCCGTGGATTGTCACCTTGTCGTGGTGGAGAAGCTTGTGTGGTCCTGAGATCCCGAGAGCGATGCCATCTGGAGCTATGCTCCTGGTAGGGTCACCCATGATGGTAAGGTCAAGGGTGAGGTCCCTGACAAAGAACAATCCAACCAAGACCTCAACAGTGGAACAGGCGGATGAAGTTACTTCGAACTCAAAGGCTGTGAAGGCGGATGAAGACTGCAACAAATCCATCAGCTCCAATCGTCATGGTTTCCATGTCATTGGAATCAGTTGGTTGATTTGTGAAGTATTGTGTGCTTCTTGGAATGCAGCATCAAGTACACGTTAAACAAATGCACGCACAGGCATCTTCGCTCTGTGGGCCACTTGATCAACAGAACAAAGACCATCATCCTCAACCTCGAGGGATAGCCACGACGACGAGATATATTTCCAGATAACAAAGGAAAATCGCTTATGGTTCCTGAAAGTGTATCATTAAGGGACGTTGTCTTGGAAAATCAAACTCTACAGAGGGAACTCAAAGTCTGGAGGGCCAAAGCAACCAATTTTGAGCAGAAGAAGAGGAACAGCCAAGAAACTCTGCTACAGTGGTTGGTGGAATGAACTTGGTCCAAAGAGTGAAAGGTGATCAAGTTACTATCAGCGATGTTGCCACAACAATTCTGGGTATGGCTCTGAGGGAAGGCCGTCAGAGTAGCAGAATAGATGTTGTGTTCGACACATATAAGGAGAATTCTATCAAAAATAGTGAAAGATCTCTACGGGGTGAAGAGACTGGTCATGGGTTGCAAGGTGTCACAGGCACACAGATGGTGAGGCAGTGGAGGAGCTTCCTGACCAAAGTCAGTAACAAAAATAGTCTCATTAGCTTCATAGTCCATGAATGGAGGAAGGCGGAGTACAGTGCAAAGCTACAGGAGAATATTCTGTGTGCAACTGTGAATGACAAATGTTAGAGAATCACATCTCAAGACAGTGAGGAGGTGTCAGCCCTTCAGCGTCAACAAGAAGCAGATGGCCACCTACTTCTCCACACTGCCCATGCCACTGTCATGGCCCGGTTCGGGGTCCCTTTAAATTTAGCTTGTTTATGTTACGATCCGGACCATTGATTCCCTGTTTTCCCACGTCCCTCAACTTTGGTGATTAGAGGCAATTAACGCTCAGCTGAACTGGTAGTTTATAGTCTCCGGCTTTCAGCCATTCGGCACGGGAGCGTCTGCAAAGTCACGGTGTGTCGATGTCATCTGGCCGGAGCAAGCCTAGTCTCTACCGAAGCGAGTGCCAGTAATTCGCCTCTCCTCACCGGAGCAACCCTGTCCAGTTACCTCACCGAAGTGAGCCTGCAAAGTTTCCTCATCAAGGTGGGTCCATCAGTTAACCCGCCGGAGGGAATCAAGAACCACTGTCTTCTGTTCCTGGGCCGAGTCGAGAGCTCGCCACTACCCGGAGGTTCCAAGTCAAGTCCTGGCTCTGGACGGCATTCAAGTACTATGTCAAGTCCTGGCCCTGGCGGCTTCCCAGTTCTGAGTCAAGTCCTGGCCCTGGCGGTCTGTGATTCTTGTCCTACCCCCTTGTCTGAAACCCTTCTCTGCCCCTCTCGCCTCTAGCCCTCGTCTGCAGCCCCCGCCTGCACTTCAGTCTAGTTCCATCACTGGAGCTAGATAGGTACTGTCTGGTGTCCATTCGTGTTGATCTTGTCTTGTCCTCCCCTCCGTGGGGTAAGTCAGGCCATCTTGCCGTTGCCCCGTGGGGAGTCGTGTCTTGTCCTCGGAGGGTCATGAGTCCCGGCCCTATGTCCTGTACCCAAGGAGGGGTCCCAGCTGTCTGTTCTGTGTGTGAGTCCCAGCCCTATGTCCTGTACCCAAGGAGGGGTCCCGGCTCCTTGTTCTGTACGCGAGTCCCAGCCCTATGTCCTGTACCCAAGAAGGGGTCCCGGCTCTCTGTTCTGTGTATGTGTCCAAGCTTCCATGTACCTGCTTTCCCGAGACTGAGGCTCTGTTTTCCATGTTCCTCCTTTCCCTAGCCTATGTCATGTCTATGCCTGGTTCTGGGGTCCGAGCCCGAGGCAAGACCCAGGTACTGGGTCCTTGCTCAGTCTCGGGCTCGGAGTCCATACCCTAGCCTCTTCATGTCTCCTCTAGTTCTGGGAGCCGATTCTGCATCCGAGCCCAGACCCTTGTTCCCAGCCTAGTCCTGAGTCCTTATCCTGTTCGCTATTCCTGCTTCTGTCTTGCTCTCCTGGTATCATACAATAAACTAAACCTAAGCAACCTCACAAGACGCATCTTGCATTTGGGTCCACCTTTGCTCCCAATGCCGCCACTGTGACAGCCACAAGAGAGGGATACCTATCTGTAGTGATCTGCTCAGAAGACACAGATGTCTTTATCATGTCTTTAGCATTTTGTGAGAAGATTGAGGCCCCATTGTTCCAGAAGTATGGCACTAGAACCCGTACAAGGCTTATAGACATCAGGAAGGTTGCTACCACTGTTGTCATAGAGATTTGTAGGGCTCTCATCGGGTTGCACGCATATACAGGATGTGACACTGTAAGCGCTTTTGCAGGCAAAGGGAAGACAAGTGCCCTAAAACTTCTGACCAGCAACAGGGAAACTCAGGACACATTCTTAGAGTTGGGTCAGGAATGGAACCTCTCCCCAGAACTGATGGACAAACTGGAGGCATTTACATGTCTCCTGTATGCCCCAAAAGCATCGACCACCAAGGTCAATGAGCTCAGGTGTCATATTTTCTGTGCCAAAAAAGGTGAAATCAAAAGTCATCAACTCCCACCAGACAAGGACTGCTTAACAAAACATGCACAGCAAGCCAACTACCAGGCTGGTATATGGAGATGTTTGGAGAAGGACCCACAAGTGCCAAGCCCTGTTGGCAGAGGATGGAATATGGAAAGAGAAGAGGAAGCTGAACAGTTGGTGGTGCACTGGATGGAAGGCCAGCCAGCACCCGATGCCGTCCTGGATCTACTGGCCTGTAACTGTCCAAAAAAATGTTCACTCTCAAGATGTATGTGTGTTGCAAATGGCCCAAGGTGTACTGCCTTGTGTAGACTGGCAGACTGTGAGAACTAGGCATCCACCTCAGAGAGTGTGGAAAGTTCAGATGAAGATGTGGAAGACATGGAAGACTTGGAAAATTATTATGATTATTAATAGGTTATGAAAGTATGGGAAAAAAAGTATGGAAAGCAGTCTTTGATTAAATATATTCATTTTACAACCAAATGGGGCCTAGGTTATGGCCGTGTGGAACCCCACATTTGAATTATTGTAATGTAATTCTATATGCTATGATGAAAGCCTAAGATTGTTTTGATTTGATACAACAATATGGAAAATATCATGACATTGATAAAACTCCAGAAATCTCTCCAAATGAGGATTTTTTACCTTTTGGGGGGTGGGGTAACATTTTCTGCTGTGCTGATGTTAATATGGAATATATACAAAAAGTGATTACTTATTTGAATTCCTGCATAATTTGTCTAAAAATCCATGTAATTATATATGTCCTAGGGTTTTTATTGACCTTTTCCAAAATAAACAGACAAATATTTTTCTAAAAATGAAATGATTCACTCTACTGAAACTGGGCACTGTGCTGCGAGTGCCACCAATGACATAGTTTTCAATGTAGAGTTTTATAACAACATTTGATGAAAAGTGCTTGAACTCAGCTATCATTGTGACAAATTTCAATGTTGAGGAATCACTGATGACAAAATACCACTTGGTTGAATATATATGTTGTACTTTATATTGGCCACTTTTCAGAACTGCTTATTTTAGGGTAGTGTTACAAAATGCATGATAGCACACATAAAGCTACCACTGGTGCAATGCTATCACATATTTTCTAACTCTTGAGATGTATACCTTGCCAAAAATCACTATGAGCATTATTCCCCTCAGATGGTACCGACCAACTCTACTGGCTCACGGACTAACATACAGCAAATGAAGTCAGCAGTGAACTCAAGTCACTGGAGCAGTGAAGTAGCAGTTTTGTCAGCTGCATCAGTGTGCCATCCGAATTCTGGACATCAAATAGGTCTTCAACAACATTATAAAACAAGAAAAAATGAATCTTAAGTCCACTTGCTACATTCAGGAACAGAAAAAATATGCAGACTCTGAAAAAGATTGCCAACTTGCTGTCATTACTGTCAACAATAATTTCATTTCCCTTGTGGAATTTTACTTATATTCCATTAAAATGGAAAATCTGATGTTAAGAGGAGACTTTGCCGTTTAAGGACACATAGCAAGTCCAGCGCTTACCTGCTGGTCTTTTCCTCACTAGAACAACTGGTGAAGGTTTATGAGTGGATCTATGCCTGTGAAAGCTGTGCTTCATAAAGGAAGACATCAGAGAGTGAGTTGCATATTGGAACCCAGCCTAAGAAAATCCCCACCAGAGGTATCAGAGTCAGTGGCTGTTAAGCTTATAACTGTGCTAAAATGTTTTGGAACTTTGCCCAGAAATTCATTCATTCTCTGATCAGTAGTGAAAGTTGTATGATGTATTTGCATCAATGCATTGTACAGTATTTGGCTTCCAGGAGGTATTTCCGTTAAAGTTAATTCAAAAAGTATCAAATATAGAGTTCAATGTCCAAACATAACTATTATATTCACAAACAAGAGAAAATCAGCAGATAATGGAAATCCAAGCAACACACACTAAATGCTGGAGAAACTCAGCTGGCCAGGCAATATCTATGGAAAAGAGCACAGTATTATATTATCCATTATACATTGTCCATGACTGTACTGTGATCTGAAGATAATGTTCTCCTAGGAACATCAGTAGCTGTACAATTATATGCAAATATAGAAAACAACTTATGGTTATTTTGTTACTGCAAAATCAACTTCCTTTCCAAAGATGCTGATTTATATTTCACATTTCTATTTTATATTTAACACAGAGATACTAATTTTGAGGATATTTCACTTTTACAATGTAGTGAGGGTCTCAAAAGTTCAGAAATTGGTCACCTGTACCTATGTTTCACCTGATATTTCCCCATGGTATGTGATCTGGTAGTGCTCCCAAATATTTTTTATCAGCCTACTTGACCAGCACCTGGAAATATCAGCTTGAGTCCAGCTTCTAGGCGCATAAGTGCTTCCCCCTTCAGGCACAATTCAAGAACTATATCCCTTGATGTGAAATAAACAATGATAAAGTCATTCCCTAAAATGTCAAGACAATTCAACAAGCCAATAAGCCAGAATTTCTTGACAGTGGCATGCTCTCATGATAACCAATGATCTATTAAATTGTCTGAACTTACCTCTCGCAAATCTCCCTGTATCAACCCGGTGGGAAGTGGCAGTGGAACTGTACACATTACTTGCAGACTCTGGCCCACGAACATGTTATAACAGTGCTCCCCTATTAATCAAAGAGAATCTTACAAATTCATACAACTAAATCAATATCCACACTCCAATGTTTCCAGCAGAGGGCGCAGTGCTTATGGCAGGAAATTAATATTCCAGATCTATGATTGTCACAAAACTTGAGCTACAGGTCAGCCCATTTTAGTTGAACATTAACTTAATGCCTGAAATTGAATCCAAACAACCTCATAAAAGAAGCAGGTACTAGAATTTTAGAGTGGCCATTATGAAAATGGGCCAGTGTAGGACTGGAATTTATGAACCTTTGGCTCAAGAGGTTTTAGTAAGGAGACACAGATGAGGAGTGGGCAGACAGCTCCCCTGTGGCCATTTCCCTCAGTAATAAGTGGACTCCTTTGGATACTGTTGGGGGAATAGCTGGGTCAATGGCACTGTGCCCAGCTCTGAGGCAAGGAATGGTGCCATGGTAGTTCAGTTGTGAGTGCGAGTTGTTACAGCTCAGAGCACTCCAGAGTTCAAGGTTCCATTCCGGTGGGGCTGGTTTCCTCTCACCATTCAAAGACCTACTGGGAAGATTAATTGATCAATGTAAATTGTCCCTTGATTAGGTTAGGATTAAGTTGGGTTTGTCAGGGGTTGTTGGGGCAGTGTGGCTCAAAGGGCTGGAAGGGCCTACTGCACACTGCATCACTAAATAAGTAAGGCAAGGGTGAAGCCAGGCAGGACAATAATGAGAGGGGATCCCATCGTAACGGGTGCAGATAGGCACTCTGTGGACATACAAAACAACTCCAGGATGATTGTTTCCTTCCTGGCATCAGATCAAGTGTGTCTCACACCAAGCAGATGTTCCGAGAGGGAAGGGTGAGCAGCAAGAGGCTGTCCATTTCATACCAATAACATAGGAAGTAGCAGAAAGGAGGTCTTGCAAAGTGATTTTAGGGAACAACATTTTATAAGACCATAGGACACAGGAGCAGAGTTAGACCATTCAGCCCATCAAATCTGCTCCACCTTTCCACCATGACTGATCCTGGACCTCATTCCGCCCCATGCATCTCCTTTCTTGCCATATCCTTTGATGCCCTGAACGATCAGGAAACAATTAACTTCTGCCTCAAATATAATCACAGACTTGGCCTCCAACACAGTCTGTGGCAGAGCATTCCACAGATTTACTACTCTCTGGCTAAAGAAATTCCTCTTTTCCTCTGTTCTAAAAGGTGGCCCCTCAATTTCGAGGCTGTGCCCTCTAGTTCTGGATACCCCCACCATAGGAAACATCCTCTCCACATCCACCCTATCTAGTCCTTCCAATATCCGGTAGTTTTCAATGAGATCAACACACATTCTTCTAAATTCCATTGAGTACATGTCCAAAGCTCCTCATAAACTAACCCTTTCATTCCCAGAATCATCCTTGTGAACCTCCTCTGGGCCCTCTCTAATGACAGCACATTCGTTCTGAGACATGAAGCCTAAAACTGCTGACAATATTCCAAGTGCAGCCTGACTAGTGTCTTATAAAGGTTCATCATTATCTCCTTGTGCTTATATTCAATTCCCCTTGAAATAAATGACAACATTGCATTTGCCTTCTTTACCACAAACTCAACCTGTAAATTAACCTTCAGGGAGTCTTGTACGAGGACTCCTAAGTCCCTCTGTACCTCTGATATTTGAAACTTTTCCCCATTTAGATTATAGTCCACATTATTGTTCCTTTTACTGACCCCTGAGGAACACTGCTGGTCACTGGCCGCCAACCAGAAAAGAGCCCTTTTATTCCCACTCACTGCCTCCTGCCTGTCAGACATTCCTCTATCTATGCCAGTATCTTTTCTGTAAAGCCATAGAATTTTATCTTGTTAAGCAGCCTCATGTGTGGCACCTTATCAAATGCCTTCTGAAAATACAAGTAAATGACATCTACTACCTCTCCTTTGTCCATTCTGCTTGTTTCTTCCTCGAAGAGTTTAAACAGATTTGTCAGGCAAGATTTCGCTCTTCAGAAACTATGCAGACTTTGACTTACTTTATCATTTGTCTCCAAGTACCCCAAAACCTCATCCTTAATAATAGACCAATACTTCCCAACCACTGAGGTTAGGCTTTGATTTCTTTGGCCTTCCTTCCTTCTTAAGGAGTGGAGTGACATTTACAATCTTCCAGTCCTCCAGGACCATGCCAGAATCAAGTGATTCTTGAACAATCATGACCAATGCATCCATTATCTCTTCAACAACTTCTCTCAAGACTCTAGGATGTGGTCCATCTGGTCCAGGTGACTTATTCACCTTCAGACCTTCGAGTTTTCCTAGCAATTTTTCCTTTGTAATAGCAATGGCACTCATTCCTACTCCCTGACACTCACAGACCTCTGGCATACTGCTAGTGTCTTCCAGAGTGATGATGGAAGCAAAGTACTCATTAAGTTCATTTGCCATTTCTTTGTCCCCCCATTACAACCTCACCAGCATCATTCATTTACCAGTGGTCCAATATCAACTTTTGCCTCCTTTTTACTCCTTTAATAACTAAAAAATCTTTTGGTATCCTATTTATTCCTAGAACTATTCCAAGAAACTTCAACTACCTGTTGTCCCATCATCCCCACCAGTATCTTCCTCCAATCCACCTGAGCAAGCTCCTCTCTCATTCCTCTGTAATTCCCTTTATTCCATTGTGTTACTGATAAATGTGAGTTATGCTTCTCCCTCTCAAATTGCAGGATAAATTCAAACACATTATGATGACTTCCTCCTAAGGATTAGGGTAAAAATTTAAATTCTGGGTGGAGGACTTCAACATAATTGGGTGGATTATCAAGGTGGCATGTGACCTCAAGATTGGTGGCAGTGTGGATAGTATAAAGGACTATCAAATATTACAGATCAGTTACAGATATAGCCAGAGAAGTGGCAGATGCAGTTTAATCTGGGCAAGCATGAGCTGTTGTTCTTTGGGAAGTTAAATGAAAGAATGAACTGGACCTTTAACTATAGCATTGAAATTCAGAGAGACTTTGGGGTTCAAATCCATAGTTCATTGAAATTAACTATGCAAGTGGATAAGGTGATAAAGAGGGCACTTAGCATGCGTACCCTAGTGGTAGGAGTGTTGAGTACAAGAAGAAGGAAGTAATTCTTCAGCTATATAAAACTTTATTCAGACAACACATAGTACTTTGTGCAGTTCCAGTCGCCCCATTACAGGACGTGGAATCTGTGGAAAGGGTGCAGAAGTCTACCAGGATAGAGCCTGGATTAGAGGAGTATGAACGAAAAGGGAAGGTTGGACAAACTTGAATTGTTCCCCCTACAGCATCGGAGGCTGAGGAGACACCTGACAGAGATTTTTAGATAGAGGCAAAGATAGAGTAGACAGTCAGTGTCAAGTCAAACTGCAGTTTCTAGGAAGTATTGGGACCTAGAGGCAAAAGAAAATAAAATTTTAAAGTAATAGCAAGAATCCACTGATAGACTGGATGGAACTCACTGTCTGATGTGCTGCTTCTGCCCGGAACACTGGGGGGACCCGGCAGCATCACAGCGGCAGTCCGGGAGCAGCTTTGGAATCTGCGGTAAGATGCTGAACTTTAAATAACTTGAGAGACTGTTTCATGGAAAAGAGTACTGCTGTCACTACGTTTTGGGTTAGCGCTAGATTCACATCATGGGGATCATTACACGCAGGCACTTCTGGGAAATGGCGCGAGGTTTAAAAAGAGCTCGGGAACCTTCAGGAAGGTGAGCCCAGTTTGAAAACATAATGGTCTATGAGGGAGCAGAGAGGTGCAGGTCGGAATCCGTCCACGAAGTCCGGAGAGGTAACCAGTTTTTTCACCTTATGACTTATGACTAGTGACTAATGACTAGTGTCTAATGTCTAATGTCCAATGTCTAATGGTTGATGGAACAAATGGAACTATCAAACTGCTGCACTTGTGAAAAGTAAAAGGAGGAAAAAGGAAAAGTTGTTTGGTCATTGAGTGGAATCTAGTTAACAAACCTTCCGGTAGACGCATTCAATCTCTTTCAAGTGGGGAAGCTGAACATGTTCAAAGAAGAAATCCAACTTGACAGTCAGAATCTACTAGGGGAGTAGTGGAATTAAGCAGATTGGTGGAGTTTAAGGCTTTTAGATTAACACGTGAATGTGAAGGGAATGAAGGGGTATGTATGAAATACAGATATCAATTAGTATAAATTGGCATTAAAATCAGTACAATATCTGGCCCAAATGGCCTGTCCAGTGCTGTACTGTTTTTTGTACTAAGAATGGATATTCCACTACAAGTGCAACTTATTCATTGTATATCCAGCAGAACTTAGGAGTGGGCTGAAATATAAGATTGACTTCAACTTGGCTAAATCATGGACTCAAGAGCGACTTGAGGTATACTAAATGATGAGAAGCTAGGAAAATTAGAGCAATGAAATTGGATGACCCAAGATGGTGCTGGTGATAATATGGCAAAGTCTTCTGCGCAGCTAACAAAACTACTAACTATTCAACTAAATATACTTTATTTATAATAGTATAATAGTGTCTAAGAACATAAGGTCATAAGAAATGGGAGCAGGAGTAAGCTATCTGATCCTTCAAGATTGATCTACCATTCAGAAAGATCAAGGCTTCCCTACCTCTGCCATTTTCTAGATCTATCTGCATATCCCTTGATTCCCTTAACATCCAAACTATTTTGAATGAACTCATCACAGACCTCCAAGGCAGAGAATTCCAGAGATTCATTATGCTTTAAGTTTTTTTAAAAATCTGTCTCTCGATCCTAAAAGGCATTAGATTAGATTCAACTTTATTGTCATTATGCCGAGTACAGATACAAAGCCAATGAAATGCATTTAGCATCTGACCAGAAATGCAAAGAATAGTGTTATTTACAAAATAACTGCGAATAAAAAAGTGCTACAGCACACAAATATAAAAGTACTAAGACAGTACAATACTGATGCAATACTGCTTAGCGCTATGATGAGAGGTTCAGCAGTGTCACAGCCTCAGGGAAGAAGCTCTTCTTGTGCCTGCTGGAGCGGGAGTGGAGGCTCCTGTAGCGCCTACTGGATGGGAGGACAGTAAAAAGTCCACAGTTAGGGTGAGATGCATACCTCTTTTCTGAAATTATGTCACCACTACCCAGACTGCAGGCCATCATCAGCCTGAGAAAACATCATCACTCATTTAGCCAGTCAACAATTTTAAAAGTTTTAATAAGATCTCCACCTATTCTTCTAACTTCAAGAGAACACAGTCCCTGTCTCAGGCTTCCGTCCTGATATGGCAAACCTCCTGAACCACTGAACCAGGAACAAGAGTACCAAGTCCCTCTATAGAGTATACATTCTTTCTCAGCTAAGACCACACCTTTACAGAATACTCCAGGTGCTCTGTGTGTGCATGTGAGATATATATAAAAATAAGAGAGAAAGAGAGAGAGAGAGAGATGTATGTATATGTAGTTGCACCTTTGAAATGTTAGCCTTCAGCTCTTGAAAATGAGATCGCAGAGGGTTAAAGTTATTTATATAATATATACAGTATACTTCACAGCCACATTTTCCACATTTTAATTTCAGACTGATTTTCTGTTTGTTTATATAATGTTTAAAGTTGCTGGAGCTTCCAGTTCATTGGCACTCTATTAGTAATGTTGAGTTCACCTTTCTGCAATGTATGAGTCAAGTGAGGGAGGACACTGGAAGCAATCCAAAGGTTGTGAAAGTTATGCTTCCAAAAACTTACCCACCCCTTCTGATCTCTTACATGTTAGGCTTGGCTTAATGAGCAACTATATTGGCTCTCACCAAACTCTAATCACAAGTGCAGAACAAGTACGGCTTGGGGGCGTTGTTAAATCCATTCTTATCTGTCATCTAAATTGAAAATTTTAATGTTAATGTACAAGGCATTGTTAGTAAGGGTAGAAATTTCTCAAGCAGAACTTCTGGGAGTGTGTAAAACAAAGGGACCTAGGAGGACAGGAAGGATCTTGAGCACTGGCTTCATCAGTTATTAGTCAGAGTAGGGCAGGTGAGTTCAAAGTTCAAAGTAAATTTACCAAAGTACTTGTATGTCGCCATATTCAGCTCTGCAATTCATTTCCTTGAGGGCATACTCAAAAAATCCATTAGAATAATAACAATAACTGCAAGAAGTGTGTCCAGCTGCAGCTTCTAACAATTTGTATTGAGGAGTTGGAGCAGGAACTGGATGAACTCCAGATGATTCAGGAGGCAGAAGGAGTGATCAATAGGACACATTAGAGGTAGTTACACCCAAGGAAAATGGATGACAGCCAGGCAGGGGAAAGGGGTTAAACAACCAGAGCTGAGTACACCTGTGGCCATCCCCTTCAACAACAGGATACTGGTGAGTAGATGACTTGGAGGAAAATCACAGTGGTCAGGTCTAAGGCACAGTGTCTGGTTCTGTGACTCAGAAGGGAAGGTGGGAGAAAAAGTGAGCTGTGGTGGTAGGGGATTTGGATTCATTAGGGGAACAGAAAGGAGGTTCTGTGGGCAAGAATCTCAGATGGTATGTTGTCTCCCAGGTGCCAGGGCCCAGAACACCTCGCATTGAGTCCTCAGCTTTCTGTGGGAGGGTGGCCAGCCAGAGGCTGTGGTCCATATAGATACCAATCACATGGGTAGGAAAAGTGACGAGTTTCTACAAAGGGAGTTAAGGGAGTTAGGTGCTAAATTAAAGGGCAGGACCTCCAGGATTGTGATCTCAGGATTGCTACCTGTGTCATATGTTAGTGGAGCCAGGAAAAGGAAGATTTTGCAGCTTAACACATGGCTAAGGAGTGCAGAAGGGAGGGAGTCCGATTTTTTATCATTGGGTACTCTTCCTGGGAAGGTGGGAGCTGTACAGAAAAGACAGATTACACCCTGAACTGGAAGGTGACTAAAATCCTAGCAGGAAGGTTTGCTAATGCTGCATGGTGGGGTTTAAACTAGAATTGCAGGGGGATGGGAGCCAAAGTGCCAGAACAGTTAGTGGAAAGGTTGAGGAGACAGATGTTGGTAAGACCTCACACCAAGTCAGGAATCAAAAGGTTGAGCATGGTGTGAATAATGCCCTGAGCTGCACATATTTCATAGAATAGTACAGCACATTGTTGTGCTGACCCTCAAACCCTGCCTCCCATATAACTCCAGCCTACACCTTAACTTCCTCCATATACCTGCCTAGTAGTCTCTTAAATTTCACTAGTGTATCTGCCTCCACCACTGACTCACGCAGTGCATTCCATGCACCAACCACTCTCTGAGTAAAAAACCTTCCTCTAATATCCCCCTTGAACTTCCCACCCCTTACCTTAAAGCCATGTCCTCTTGTATTGAGCAGTGGTGCCCTGGGGAAGAGGCGCTGGCTATCCACTCTATCTATTCCTCTTAATATCTTGTACACCTCTATCATGTCTCCTCTCATCCTCCTTCTCTCCAAAGAGTAAAGCCCTCCTCCCTTAATCTCTCATCATAATCTATACTCTCTAAACCAGGCAGAATCCTAGCGAATCTCCTCTGTACCCTTCCCAATGCTTCCACATCCTTCCTACAGTGAGGTGGCCAGAACTGGGCACAGTACTCCAAGTGTGGCCTAACCAAAGTTTTATAGAACTGCATCATTACCTCACGACTCAAACTCTACCCCTCGACTTATGAAAGCTAACACCCCATAAGCTTTCTTAACTACCCTATCTACCTGTGAGACAACTTTCAGGGATCTGTGGACATGTACACCCAGATCCCTCTGCTCCTCCACACTACCAAGTATCCTACCATTTACTTTGTACTCTGCCTTGGAGTTTGTCCTTCCAAAGTGTACCACCTCACACTTCTCCAGGTTGAACTCCATCTGTCACTTTTCAGCCCACTTCTGCAACCTATCAATGTCTCTCTGCAATCTTCAATAATCCTCTACACTATCTACAACACCACCAACCTTTGTGTCGTCTGCAAACCTGCCAACACCCCCTTCTACCCCCACATCCAGGTCGTTAATAAAAATCACGAAAAGCAGAGGTCCCAGAACAGATCCTTGTGGGACCCCACTAGTCACAACCCTCCAATCCGAATGTACTCCCTCCACCACAACCCTCTGCTTTCTGCAGGCAGGCCAATTCTGAATCCACCTGGCCAAACTTCCCTGGATCCCATGCCTTCTGACTTTCTGAATAAGTCTACTGTGTGGAACCTTGTCAAATGCCTTACTAAAATCCATATAGATGACATCCACTACACTACCCTCATCTATATGCCTGGTCACCTCCTCAAAGAACTCTATCAGGCTTGTTAGACACGATCTGACCTTCACAAAGCCATGCTGACTGTCCCTGATCAGACCATGATTCTCTAAATGCCCATAGATCCTATCTCCAAGAATCTTTTCCAACAGCTTTCCCACCATAGATGTAAGGCTCTCTGGTCTATAATTACCCGGACTATCCCTACTACCCTTTTTGAACAAGGGGACAACATTCGCCTCCCTCCAATCCTCCGGTACCATTCCCGTGGACAGCGAGGACATAAAGATCCTAGCCAGAGGCTCAGCAATATCTTCCCTTACCTCGTGGAGCAGCCTGGGGAATATTCCGTCAGGCCCCGGGGACTTATCCGTCTTAATGTATTTTAACAATTCAAACACCTCCTCTCCCTGATTATCAACATGCTCCAGAACATCAATCTCACTCATATTGTCCTCACCGTCATCAAGTTCCCTCTCATCGGTGAATACCAAAGAGAAGTATTCATTGAGGACCTTGCTCACTTCCACAGCCTCTAGGTACATCTTCCCACCTTTATCTCTAATGGGTCCTACCTTCACTCCTGTCATCCGTTTGTTCTTCACATAATTGAAGAATGCCTTAGGGTTTTCCTGTACCCTACTCACCAAGACATTCTCATGCCCCCTTCTTGCTCTTCTCAGCCCCTTCTTCAGCTCCCTCCTTGTTTCCCTATATTCCTCAATAGACCCATCTGATCCTTGATTCCGAAACCTGCTGATGCTGCCTTCTTCCACCTGACTAGATTTTCCACCTTACTTGTCACCCATGGTTCCTTCACCCTACCATTCTTTATCTTCCTGACTGGGACAAATTTATCCCTAACATCCCGCAAGAGATCTCTAAACATCGACTACATGTCCATAGTACATTTCCCTGTAAAAACATCACCCCAATTCACACCCGCAAGTTCTAGCCTTATAGCCTCATAATTTCCCCTTCCCCAATTAAAAATTTCCTGTTCTCTCTGATTCTATGCTTTTCCATGATAATGCTGAAGGCCAGGGAGTGGTGGTCACTGTCCCCCAGATGCTCAACAACAGATCTTTGACCTGACACAGTTCATTACCTAATACTAGATCTAGTTTGGCATTCTCCTGAGTCACAAGATTACAAGATCACAAGACAAAGGAGCAGAAGTAGGCCATTCAGCCCATTGAGTCTGCTCCACAGCTCCCCCATGAGCTATTCACCCATCTAGTTCCAATTTCCGGCTTTTTCCCCCATATCCCTTGATACCCTGACTAATTAGATACCTGTCAATCTCCTCCTTAAACACCCTCAATGATCGAGCCTCCACAACAGTATGTGGCAACAAATTCCACAAATCCACGACCCTCTGGCTAAAAAAATTTCTCCTCATCTCTGTTTTAACTGGGTACCCTCTAATTCTAAGACTATGGCCTCTTGTCCTGGACTCACCCACCAAGGGAAACAACCTTTCCACATCCACTCTGTCCAACCCTTTCAACATTTGAAATGTTTCTATGAGATCCCCTCTCATTCTTCTATACTCTAATGAATACAATCCAAGAGCCGACAAACGCTTCTCATATGTTAGCCTCTGCATTCCAGGAATCATCTTCATAAATCTTCTCTGTACTCTCTCCAACATCAGTACATCCTTTCTAAGATAGGCGGCCCAAAACTGCACACAGTATTCCAAATGAGGTCTCACTAATGCCCCACAGAGCCTCATCAACACCTCCTTACTCTTATACACTATTCCTCTTGAAATGAATGCCAACATAGCATTTGCTTTCCTTACCGCCAATCCAACTTGGTGGTTAACCTTTAGGGTATCCTGCATGAGGACCCCCAAGTCCCTTTGCGCTTCCGATCTTTGAATTTTCTCCCCCATCTAAATAATAATCTGCCCGATTATTTCTTCTTCCGAAAGGTACAACCGTACATTTGACAACGTTGTACCTCATCTGCCATTTCTTTGCCCACTCTCCTAAACTGACTAAGTCTCTCTGCAACCTTTCCGTTTCTTCAACATTTCCTGCTCCTCCACCTATCTTGGTGTCATCCGCAAACTTAGCCACAAAACCATTTAATCCATAATCCAAATCATCGATATACATCGTAAAAAGAAGCAGCCCCAGCACTGACCCCTGTGGAACACCACTAGTAACCGGCAACCAATCAGAATAGGATCTCTTTATTCTCACCCTTTGCTTTCTGCCTATCAGCCAATGCTCCACCCATTTCAATAACTTTCCTATAATTCCATGGGCTCTCATCTTATTAAGCAGCCTCATATGCGGCACCTTATCGAAGGCCTTTTGAAAATCCAAATACACAACATCCACAGCCTCTCCCTTGTCAATCTTATTCGAGATTACCTCAAAAAATTCCAATAGGTTGGTGAGGCAGGATCTTCCCTTCATGAAAGCATGCTGGCTTTGGCCTATCTTGTCATGCACCTCGAGGTATTTCATAATCTTGTCCTTGAGGATTGACTCCAATATCTTTCCAACTACCGATGTCAGACTAATAGGTCTGTAATTTTCTTTTTGCTGCCTCCTCTCTTTCTTAAATAACAGAACTACATTTGTGACCTTCCAGTCCTCCGGAACCATGCCAGAGTCTATTGATTCCTGGAAGATCATTTTCAATGCTTCCATAATCTCCAAAGCCACCTCCTTCAGAACCCTTGGGTGCACCTGATCTGGACCGGGAGACTTATCTATTCTTAGTCCACTTAGCTTCCCAAGCACTTTCTCTCTAGTAATCTGGACTGTACCTAATTCTATTCCCTGATACCTCTGGCTATCGGGTATATTGCTCATGTCTTCCACTGTGAAGACTGATGCAAAATACTCATTCAGTTCCTCCACCATCTCTTTGTTATCCATTATAATTTCTCCAGCATCATTTTCAATCGGTCCCGTATCTACCCTTGTCACTCTTTTACTCTTCATATATTTAAAAAAACTCTTAGTATCCTTTTTTATGTTAATCACCAACTTCCTTTCATAATTCATCTTTTCTTTCCTAATGACTTTCTTAGTTTTCCTCTGTAAGTTTTTAAAAGTCTTCCAGTCCTCATTTTTCCCACTAATTTTTGCTTCCTTGTACGCCGTTTCTTTTGCTTTAACCTCTCTCGTTAGCCATATTTGTGCCATTTTTCCATTCATGATTTTCTTTTTTCTTGGAATATATTTTTCCTGCATTTTCCTTATTTCTTGTAGGAATTTCATCCAATTCTGCTCTGCCGTCCCTCCATTTAGCTTACTTTTCCAATCGACTTAGGCCAGTTCCTCTCTCATACCACTGTAATTTCCCCTGTTCCACTCAAATATCGATACACCTGATAACAGCTTCTCTTTTTCAAATTTGAAACTGAACTCAATCATATTATGATCAGTACTTTCAAGGGGTTCCTTTACCTCCAGCTCCCTAATTGCCTCAGGTTCGTTACGCAGCACTCAATCCAAAACAGCCGGTCCCCTGGTGGGCTTCTGGACAAGCTGCTCCAAAAAGCCATCCTGTAGGCATTCTACAAACTCCCTCTCCTGAGATGCATTACCTTCCTGACTTTCCTAATCCACTTTCGGCCTGTTAACATACTGTGACAGGAATTCATCCTGGACACACTTAACAAACTCTGCCCTATCCAAACCCTTGGAACTAATCAGGTGCCATTCAATTTTAGGGAAGTTAAAGTCACGCATGATAACCACCCTGTTATTTTTTTGAACCTTTCCAAAATCTGCCTCCCAATCTGCTCCTTGATAACTCTGCTGCTACCAGGGGGCCTATAGAATACTCCCAATAGAGTAACTGCTCCCTTCCTGTTCCTGACTTCCACCCATACTGACTCAAAAGAGAATCCTGCTACATTACCCACCGTTTCTGTAGCTGTAATAGTATCCCTGACCAGTAATGCCACCCCTCCTCCCCTTTTTCCACCCTCTCTATCCCTTTTAAAGCACTGAATTCCAGGAATATTGAGAATCCATTCCTGCCCTCATGCCAGCCAAGTCTCTGTAATGGCCACTACATCATAATTCCATGTATGTATCCAAGCTCTCAGTTCATCACCTTTGTTCCTGATGCTTCTCGCATTGAAGTACACGCACTTTACCCCTTCTGCCTTCCTACCTTTACACCCTTTATTCTGCTTCTCTTTCCTCAAAGCCTCTCTACATGTTAGATCTGGCTTTACTCCATGCACTTCTTTCACTGCTCTGCAGCACTGGATTCCATCCACCTTGCAAATTAGTTTAAACCCTCCCGAACCATGGTAGCAAACCTTCCTGCAAGGATATTGCTCACCCTCGAGTTCAGGTGCAACCTATCCAATCTGTACAGGTCCCACCTTCCCCAGAAGAGATCCCAATGATCCAAAAATCTAAAACCCTGCTCCCCTGCACCAACTCCTCAGCCACGCATTCAACTGCCATCTGCTCCAATCCTTACCATCTCTGTCACATAGCACTGGCAGCAATCCTGAGAATGTCACCCTTGAGGTCCTGTTCTTCAGCCTTCTGCCTAATTCCTCTCACTCACTGGCTGCTTTCCACAGGCCGCGCTGCTTGAGCTAACCCTCTATTTATTTGTTTGAGCTGTTCAAACTGCTTGGTCACCTGACCTCGGTTGCCCAATCAGCTGCTTTCCGCTAAAACTGAGCTGTTCAAATCTTGATTGTCTGAGCAACGGCTTACTGCTGAACTATTCAAATCTTGATTGACTTGATTGCACAACCTAACTGCCAAAACTGTCAGAATCTCTCGAGTCAAAGCCTCAAAGCTCCGCTCCTTCACTGGCCTACTCACTCACTGGCCGCTTTCATATAAGAAGAGGAGCTCAGGGCATATATCAACACTGGAATTATGATTTTGTAGCCATTACTGAGATTTGGTTGCAGAAGGACCAGGACTGGCAGCTCAATATTCTGGGGTTCCATTGTTTTAAAAGTGACAGAGTGGGAGGGATTGGAGGAGGAGGGGTGACATTTCTAGTCAGGGTAAATGTCACAGCAGTCCTCAATGAGAACAGACGGGAGAACTTGTCTAGTGAAGCTTTATGGGTGAAACTGAGAAATAGAAACATATGACCATGTTAAGGGGGCTAGATTACAGACCAATCCAACAGTCCAAGGGACTTAGAGGAACAAATTTGCAGGGAAATCATAGACTGTTGTAAGAAACAAAAGGTTGTTATAGTAGGTGGTTTTAACTTTTCACATATTGACTGGGAATCCCATACTGTAAAAGGACTAGGTGGGATAGAGTTGTCAAATGTGTTCAGGGAAGTTTCCTTAATCAGTACGTAAAACTGCCAATGAGAGAGTATGCAATACTGGATCTGTTACTAGGGAATGAGACAGGGCAGGTGACAGAAGTTTGTGTAGGTGAACACTTTGTATCCAGTGATCACAATGCCATTTGTTTCAAACTAAATATGCAAAAAGATAGGTCTGACCCATGGGTTGAGATTCTAAATTAGAGAAAGGCCAATTTTGATGGCATCAGAAATGATCTGGCAAGTGTGGATTGGGACAGGCTGTTTTCTGGCAATGGTGTACTTGGTAAGTGGAAGGCCTTCAAAAATGACATTTTGAGAGTACAAATTTTGTATATGCTTACCAGACCCAGAATAAAAGGTAACAATAACAAAAATAAGGAACCTTGATTTTCAAGAGATATTGAAGCCGTGGTTAAGAAAACAAAGTAGGTGCATAGCAGCTGTAGGCAGGTAGGAACAAATGGGGTGCTTATGGAATATAAGAAATACAAGAGAACACTTAAGAAAGAAATCAGGAGGGCTAAAAGAAAGCATGAGGTTGCCCTAGCAGAAAAAAGTGAAGGAAAATCCCAAGGGATTCTACAGATATATTAAGAGCAAAAGGATTGAAAGGGACAAAATTGGTCCTCTGGAAGGTCAGAATTGTAATCCATGTGTGGAGCCAAAGGAGATGTGGGAGATCTTAAATGATTCTTTTGCATCTGTATTTAATCAGGAGATAGAAGTGAGGCGAAGTGGCAGTGACTTCATGACCCTATACAGATTACAGAGGAGAAGAAGGTATTTGCTGTTCTGAGGCAAATTGGGGTAGGTAAATCCCCAGGGCCAGGCAAGGTGTTCCTTTGGACCCTGTGGGAGGCAGGTGCAGAAATTGCCAAGGCCCTAGCAGAGATATTTAAATCATGCTTCATGACAGGTGAAGTACCTGAGGATTGGAGGCTAGCCAATGTTGTTCCGCTGTTTAACAAAGGCTCTAAAAATAAACCAGTAAATTATAGGTCAGTGAGTCTGACATCAGTAGTGGGAAAATTATTGGAAAGTATTTTAAGGGACCAGATATATAAGTATTCAGGTAGACGTGGACTGATTACGGATAGTCAGTATGGCTGCCTGCGTGGTAGGTCATGTCTAACCATTCTTATAGAGTTTTTCGAGGAAATTACCAGGAGAGCGGATGAAGGAAAACAGTGGATGTTATTACATAGACTTTAGCAAAGCATTTGTCAAGAACCTGATGAGGTAGTAAATTGGATTAGACATTTGCTTTGTGAAAGAAGCCAGAGAGTGTTAGTAGATGGTTGCCTCTCTGACTGGAGACCTGTAACTAGTGGTGTGCAGCAAGGATCGTTGCTGAGTCCATTGTTGTTTCTCATCTATGTCAATGATCTAGATGGTGATGTTGTTAACTGGATCAACAAATTTGTGGATGAAACTAAGATTGGGGGTATAGTAGACAGTGAGGAAGGCTATCGTGGCTTGCAGTGGGATCTGGACCAGATAGAAAAATGGACTGAAAAATTGCAGATGGAATTTAATGCAGACAAGTACAAAGTTTTGCACCTCAGTAGGACCAACCAGGGTAGGTCTTACACAGTTTATGGTAAGGCACTGAGGAGTGCTGTAGAACAAATGGATCTGGGAATACAGGGCCATGATTCATTGAAATTGATGTTAGAATCATAAAGAAAGCTTTTGGCACATTGGTCTTCATAAATCGAAGTACTAAGTACCAGAGATGAGATGTTATGTTGAAGTTGTACAGCTCGAAAATTGTGGATCATTGTCTGATACCAACTCACGTGGAACTCCATGCCTCGCAAACACAGGTCCCAGGAAGATCACGACCACTTGGCTGGAAATTGATTGCAGTGTTTCAGCCTCTGGGTAATTTGAAAAGTAGCCTGTTACAACAATATGACTCTTCCCATTACAATCAAACAAATCCACTCCAACTTTGAAGTACGGCCTGTTTGGTTGTGGTGTAAGCGGTTCTGGTTTCTGCTTTGGTCTGGCTGTAGGTAAGGCAAATTTCACATGAGGCAACAGTCTGTCTGATGCCTCAGTTCATTCTTGACCAGTACATCACTTCATGAGCTCTTAGTTTACATTTTTTCTTGCCAAGATGCCCTTCAAGTATCTTCTGGAGGAATTCTTTGCTAGAGGAGCTGGAATCAAAAATCTGTTCCCTTTGAAGACAATATCTTCCAGTACTGACAGTTCAACACATGCCCAATAATCCTAAATAGACATTGGACAGTTATTCTTAGTTGATGGTCATTCTTCTATATTGTCTCTTTGAGTATTTTCATTGATTCATCTGTCCCCGATACTGTCCTAATTTTCTTTGTTCCATCGGGAGATACTGGAATGGGGGTGACAATCATGTCATCATAGGCCTGTATATTGGTGTTAATCTCTTGGACACTCTTTTCTTTCTTATCAACTGCTTGAGACAATGCATCAGCAGCAAAAATATATTTTCCCAGTCTACGGATCATCTTCACATCATATTTCTGCAGCCTTATCAACACGTGCTGTATCCTCATGGGATTGTCATTCAGTGGTTTGGACATAATTGAGACCAGTGGTTTATGGTCTGTCTCCACTTCAAAAGCTTGTCCATAGATACAGTGATAGAACCTTTTGCATGTGTATGTGCTGACAAGAAGCTCTTTCTCTATCTGTGCTTGGTTGGCTTCCGCAATTGTTAAAACTCTTAATGCATAGGCCGCAGGTTGACACGTGTCCTCATGCTGCTGCAGTAGCACTGGTCCTAAGCCGTATTGGGATGCATCAGCCGAGATCCTAGTACACCTTTCCAGATCATAAAACTTCAGTATGAACTCTTCAGTTCAGATTCTTTTCAGCCTTTGGAAACAGTTGTCTTCCTCATGAGACCAAATCCACTCATTTCACTGTTCAAAGGGTGACCTACTATAAGTGGTACTGACACAGTAGACAGTTGTTGGGATGAATTTAGGCCAGGTAAGTCACCATCCCCAGCAGGTCATCACCTTTTCCCATGCTGGCGATTTAAAATGCTTTCTCTCTGACGGCTTTATTGAGATCTCTTGGGTTTAGACATATCCACAAATCTCCATTTTTGTTTTTGCACAGTGACCAGGGAGCTCATCCAGTTCAATTTTCTGCATGACATTTATCCATTCCATGACTAGTTCTTATTTCAGTTTATCTCTGAGTGCAGTTGGAACTTTTCTGCATGCATGGACAACAGGAGCCACTGTCTCATCTATATGAATTTTGTGTACACCAGTGAAGCATCTAAACCCCTCAAAGACATCTGCGTTCCCTTCCATGAGTGAAGTGTCTTTGGTCTGTGAAGCCACCACGAAAACTCTTTTCACCAGGTCAAGCTTTTCACATGCACTTAGACCTAATATTAGCTGTATTCTCTTTTCTATAATCAGCAGCTGTGTCTTTAGGTGCTGCCCATTATGCTTGAGGTTCACTACACAGCCCCCTTTTATTGGAGTGTTCCCTCCTGTATAGCCTGTCACTTTTAATTTCACAGGGTAAATCACGCTCTTAACCGAGCGAGTCTCGTAATCATCTAGAGGCAACAGATTAACCTGATCCACTGCCAAGCTTGAATGGAATTACTGTCTCATTCACAATCACTGGACTAATACATCCTGTTTTACCAGCACCTGTCTTACACAAGCAGATGTGTGAGGCATGCACAACCATTGAGCACATCTACATGAAACATTGACGGAGAAAAGTGCATCCATCATCAAAGATCCTCATCACCCAGGCCATGCTCTCTTCTTGCTGCTGCCATCAGGTAGAAGGTACAGGTGTCTCGGGACTCGTACCACCAGGTTCAAGAACAATTACTACATCTCAGCCAACAGTCTCTTGAGCAAATGGGGATAACCACACTCATTTAAGGACTCATATCATGTTATTTCATGCTGTCATTAATTATTGCTATTTATTTATATTTGCATTTGCAGTTTGTTGTCCATTGATCCCATTAACAGATACTGTTCCAGAGATTTGCTAAGTATGCCTGCAGGAAAAAGAATTTCCGGATTGTATGTGGTGACATGTATGTACTCAGATACTAAATTTTACTTTGAACTTTGAACTGAAAAAGCATGGTTGAGAACCTCGTCAATAAACATGAAGGGGAACCCACAGTCACCACATTAGCACATCTCACAGTTCAGCAATGATTACTTCTTCCCTCCACTACCCCCATTTATCTCATTTACATTCTTCCAGACAAATAAGCTATCACCGATCAAAATGTATCTCTTTAGAAAGCCACCTATAGCATCGAAGTCACTTGTTCAATCCTGGTCTCCAATCTATCAAATATATTTTTTTTGTTTTCCCCATCCCTTGTTTGATTAACTCTGAAATTAAAATAGAAAATGCTGGACATACATAATTATTGACTTACTTGGCATTTTCTATTTTAATAAATACATATATGTCATGTAGCATATAGATTCAGTGTAATGCATCATTTGCATTAACAACCAACATGCCCAAGGATATGTTGGTGACAGCCTGCAAGTGTCATCACACGTTCTGATGCCAACATATCACGTCCATCGTGCTTAGCAGAATAACGCAAAACACAAGTGATGAAATAACAAAAGTAAAACAAGCCCCATTCCTCCATCCCACCCTCACTTCTATGCATGTGCACAGTCCTCTAGCCCCAGGACAAGCCATCTTCAGCCTCCAGTGGACTCTGGGTCACAGACACTGGGCCTTCAAGTCCCCCGGCATACCCATAGGAATTCACAGATTCAGCATTCCAGCTATTGGGCCTTGACTTCTGGACTTCTGTGTGACCTTCTGGCTTCAGTCTTCAGTATTGACTCTAAGAGATGCTGATGATGACAAATACGGACGCTGGATAAGGATGCCAAACACCAAATCTCAAACTCTAGATTCGCCAATGATGGGAGGCCAAACACTAGGCCTTAAACTTTGACCTCGCCAACCCGCATACTTAGGGGATGTCTGGTCTTCTTGCCTCTTGCTCACACAGAACTCCAATCCCGAAGCTGCACCCCGCCCCCTCATTGGTCCACTGACTTGGAGGGAGGGATGGTCCAACCAGCCCTCATTCTCACTGGTCTGCCAGCACAACATCCGACTGTGAATGCCTTTTATCTCACATTCACATCACTTTCTTTCTTTCTCTCTCTCTCTGTCTCTCTCTCTCTCTCTCTATGTGTGTGTATATAGATATACACACACATTAAAAAATCTTAAAAAATGCTTCTCTTCTTTTACCTTCACATGCCCCTTGCAGTCTTCCAAAATTTACTATACCATGACCTTTTAGTTTCCTGCCAAACTGATTTATAGTGTCCAGGTGATGCAACCATGGAAATGAAGACCATGGCTATTATCATTTCTGTCAACTAGTTTCCTACCTGTGCTTGAGAATCATGCCCTGAATTAATTTTCAATATCTTTTCCTGGGATATTTTATTCTGTATGCTCCATCAAAACTTGGGTTGATCAAACCTTACTTTGTCAAATAGAATTTTCTCATTCATTAGTGCATAGACCAATCCAGAAAGGTATGAAAGTTGCACATTTTAGCCATTATCTTTAGCCCAACTGCATATTCCCTGAACATTTCCACTGGTTCCCAGTTGCACATGCCAAACTTGGAATTCACAAATATCTCTGAAGGTATTAAGTTGAAATATCCCTGTCAGACCTTACGTTGTCTTCATAGGTGATTGGTGACGCTAGTAAACTTACTACCATTTCAGATATCTCAGGCCATATTCCCAGAGACAATATCACTTTTTTTTCTTTTCACAGATAGCTATATATCTCTGTCCTGCCTTCTCCTTTTGACCTTAGCAATGCAATCTGTTCTCAGAAATATTTTCACTTGTTACAGGCACAGAATAAATGCCTGAGATCGCCCATATTTCTCAATTTCATCTACAAATATGCCCAGTCCATTGCCACTCCAGTTTTCCATCACCCTAAGTTTGATTGCCTGATGCTCCCGCAATACTTAAGCATTGCTGTTCCTCAAGCCAACTAACAAACATAAACCTATCAATAAAAATCTCAGTGAAGAGTATAACAATAAATCAATAGTTAAAACATCTGTACAGATAGTTTTTAATACTGCAGTGACAGTCAAATACATCAGTGATAGCTAGACTATAAAGTGTATCTTATTAGCTTGGAACATCCTGATATTATGTAAGGTATTATATAAATGGGGTGGTATGGTAGCATAGCCGTTAGTACTACACTTTACAGTTATATGACCCAGGTTCAATACCAGCCACTGCGTGTAAGTGCCTTTATTCTTTCTACGTTCTACCTGTAACCACATGGGTCATCTCCTGATGCTCCAGTTTCCTCCCACAGTCCAAGGATGTAATGGTTGGTTGTTTAATTGGTCATTGTGAATTGTCCCATGATTAGGCTCAGGTAAAATTGGGAGTTGTTGGGTGGCGTGGCTTGAAGGGCTGGAAGGGCCGACGCTGTGCAGCATCTCAAAAAAAAACAACAAATGCAACACCTTTACTTACTAATGGGGGGGGGGGCAGAGAAACAAATTCAACTTGGTGAATGCCCAGCAGGGAACTCAAGGTATATTGTTAGAAACAGAGTTTGGGTGAGCTACCCAGATATGAAGATGGGCTAAAAATTGTAGAAACACCTGCTGCTCAAATGCATTATAAGCATTATCTGTGATCGATCCAGCTTTAATTTCCAACAATCACTGGTCTAAACATTGTCTGCAGTATAAGATTTTTAAGTAGGAGCCATGTGGATTCATTTTTACATTAAGATTTGAAGATTAGGATCTCCTTGACAAGGCTTTTAGAAAAAGGTCACACGTTCCATGCATGCACTGTCCACCAACAAATTGCCAAAATAATGTCAGATGTAGACTGATCAACATTAGCCTCACTGCTAAATCAACCAATCCTTTCATAACTAATCTATGTATCGCATCAAGAAAAGCCCTAGGGTATTGTGGAAAGGAGAGCAAATTTGAAAGAGCATAATTACAAGGGTTGCTCAGGATACACATGAATTATCTTACAGAACTCTGACTTAATGTAAGTTCTCCCATAACTTTTTGAAACATTTTTAAGCAAGTGATAATAGTAACAATATGTTTCATGTTATTCATTAGTGACTAGATATTGTATATTAGTTTAATTTTGTTTCGTACTAAGGTGATAATTCAATGAAATGTAATAATTATAACAAGGTATATGGAGTTCAACCCGGAGAAGTGTGAGGTGGTACACTTTGGAAGGACAAACTCCAAGCAGAGTACAAAGTAAATGGCAGGATACTTGGTAGTGTGGAGGAGCAGAGGGATCTGGGGGTACATGTCCACAGATCCCTGAAAGTTGCCTAATAGGTAGATAGGGTAGTTAAGAAAGCTTATGGGGTGTTAGCTTTCATAAGTCGAGGGATAGAGTTTAAGAGTCGTGAGGTAATGATGCAGTTCTATAAAACTCTGGTTAGGCCATACTTGGAGTACTGTGTCCAGTTCTGGTCGCCTCACTGTAGGAAAGATGTGGAAGCATTGGAAAGGGTACAGAGGAGACTTACCAGGATGCTGCCTGATTTAGAGAGTATGGATTACGATCAGAGATTAAGGGAGCTAGGGCTTTACTCTTTGGAGAGAAGGAGGATGAGAGGAGACATGATAGAGGTATACAAGATACTAAGAGGAATAGATAGAGTGGATAGCCAGCATCTCTTCCCCAGGGCACCACTGCTCAATACAAGAGGACATGGCTTTGAGGTAAGGGATGGGAAGTTCAAGAGGGATATTAGAGGACGGTTTTTTTACTCAGAGAGTGGTTGGTGCGTGGAATACACTGCCTGTGTCAGTGGTGGAGGCAGATACACTAGTGAAATTTAAGACACTACTGGACAGGTATATGGAGGAATTTAAGGTGGGGGGTTATATGGGAGGCAGGACTTGAGGGTCGGCACAACAATGTGGGCCAAAGGGCCTGTACTGTGCTGCACTATTCTATGTTCTATGTATGTATGTAGTGCAATATGATATGGGTTACAAGAGAAAAAGGATGTTTCTGGCTTACAGAGAAATCGGCTTATGGAGTATTCTCAGGAATGGAGCCTTCAAATAACCAAAGAATTGCCATACTTGCCAATTTGGTTGACATTCAGGCACAGGAAGAGCTTCTTCCCTGAGGCTGTGACCCTGCTGAACCTCACATCCCAGCGCTAAGCAGTATTGGACCCATATTGTAGTGTCTTAGTACTTTTATATTTGTGTGCTGTATCACTTACCTTTTATTCGTAGTTATTTTGTAAATAACACTTTTTTTGCATTTCTGGTCAGATGCTAACTGCATTTCATTATCTTTGTATCTGTATTCGGCACAATGACAATAAAGTTGAATCTCATCTAATCTAATCTAATCTAATTTTTAACTCAGTGTTTGCTTTAATAATTGCAGGAACTATCAACATGTGTTTTGTCAATAAATCAATAAATGTAGCTCAGTAGAGGATGCTAATGAAAACATTAGACCAGAAGACCAGAATACATAAGAGCAGAAATAGATCATTTGTCCAACTTACTAAAGAACTTCATCCTTATCTCTGTTCTAAATGGATGTCCCATTATTCTGAGCTTGTGCCCTCTTGTCCTGGACTCTCCCACTATTGGAACCATCCTTTCCATATCCATTCTATTTAGGCCTTTCAACATTTGATAGGTTTCAATGAGATCTGCCCTCATTCTTCTAAATTTCAGTGAGTACAGGCCCAGAACCATCAAACGCTTCTCAAAAGATACCTTTCATTCCCGGAATTATTTTTGTGAACCTCTTTTGAACCGTCTGTAATGTCAGCACACCTTTTCTTAGATAAGGGGCTCAAAACTATGCACAATACAAGTGAGGCCTCACCAACGCCTTCTAAGACCTTAGCATCACCCCTTTGTATTAGTATTACGGTCCTCTTCAAATGAATACTAACATTGCATTTTCCTTCCTCACTACAAACTCAAGCTGCAAATTAGCCTTAAGGGAATCCTGCACAAGGACTTCCAAGTCCTTTTGTATCCCGAATTTTTGAGGTTTCTCCTCATTTAGAAAATAGTTTATGCTTTTATTCTGTCTACCAAAGTGCATGGTCATACACTTCCTGACACTGTATTCCATCTGTTCTTTCTTTGCCCATTCTCCTTATCTGTCTGAGCCCTTCAGTAGCTTACCTACTTCCTAAACAATAACTGCCCCTCCACATATTTTCGTATTGTCCAGAAACATGGCTGCAAAGCCATCAATTCTGTCATCCAAGTCACTGACATCCAACTTGAAAAGAAAAGGTCGCGACACCGAACCTTGTGGATACTAGTGGTCACTGGCAGCCAGTCAGAGAAGGCTCCCTTCATTCCCACTGTTTGCCTCCTGCCAGTCAGCCAATGCTCTAACCATACCCATATATTTCCTGTATTATCATGGGCTCTTATCTTGCCAAGCAGCCTCATATGTGGTACCTTGTCAAAGGCCTTCTGAACATCCAAGTACGCAGCATCCACTGATTGATACAATACACACAAAATACTGAGGGAACTCAGCAGGCCAGGAAGCATCTATGGAAAAGAGTACAGTTGCCGTTACAGGCCAAAACCCTTCGGCAGGACTGATTTACCTTTGCCTTTTGTGCTTTTTTTTCCCCAAAGAATTCCAACAGATTTATCAGGCAAGATTTTCCCTTCAGGATACCACGGTGACTTTGGCCTATCTTATCATTTGCCTCCAAGTACTCTGAGAATTCATCTTTAATTGACTCCAACAGCTTCCCAATCATTGAGGTCAGGCTAATTGTCCTGTAATTTCCTTTCCTTTGCCTCCCTCCCTTCTTGAGGAGCATAGTGACATTTGTGATTTTGCAGTCCTCTGGACCACGCCAGAATCTATTGATTATTGAAAAATTATGACTAATGCCTCTACGATCTCTTCAGCTACCTCTTTCAGAAACCTGGGGTGTAGTCCATCTGATCCAGATAACTTATCTACCTCCACACCTTCCAGCTTCCCAATTACCTTCACCCTAGTAATAGCAACTTACTCACTTCTGGCCCCTGACACTTTCAAATCTCTGGCATACTGCTGGTGTTTTCCACAGAGAAGACTAATGCAAAATATTTATTCAGTTCGTCAGTATTTCCACATCACCGATTACTTCCTCTCCAGTGGCATTTTCTGAGGGATCCAACAACCACTCTCATTTCTCTTTTACTCTCTCTATATATCTGAAAAAAGTTTGGTATCCTCTTTACTATATTGGCTGGCTTACCTTTATATTTAATTCTTTCCCTCCTTATGGCTTTTTAATTGCCTTCTGAAGGTCTTTTAAAGCTTTCAAATCTTCTAATTTTTGCTCTATGTCTGCCCTCTCTTCTGCTTTTTTTAAATTGTCTTTAACTTCCTTTATGAGCCACAGTTGCATCATCCTTCCTTTAGAATACTTCTTTTGGATGTATCTATCCTGCTCCTTCTGAATTGCTCCCAGAAACTGCAGACATTGCTGCTCTGCCATCATCCCTGCTAGTGTCCCCTTCCAATCAATAGCATTATAGGACTCAATTGCACTTCAGCTTTCCTGTACTATTGGACTACATATAAGTTCCACCCTTAGGTGTATTATTTGAGTATGAACTTGTCTCAGTACCGTTCATTGTTGGAGGCATAATCTTTCGTTGCTGCTGGATGGCAGGAAGTTCTTTTTGTAGGATTATCCTGAGAGGCCAAAATCTCATCTGTGCCTAACTCTGCCTTGATAAACTTTCTAGTTTTTTTCTTTTACTTTCGGTTCTCTTAATCAATTTTTCCAAAATAGTGAAGGTAAGAAAGAGAAGTTGTTGGAGTCAGCAGCACCTGGTCTGAACTTTAGGCATCTGTCTACAACAAAAAGACAATGTAAGCCTGCTTTGGACCTTTCACTGGCAGCTTTGCACAGCTGCTATAGGAATGCCATACACACAATGGAGTGCTGAAATTCTAAGAAGCAGTCATTTAAAACTGCACAAATAAAGTTAATATACATGTGCAGAGAAATTCATTGTTCAACTTTTCACAGAAATCTGAAAAATCGGGGGCTCCTTTCTTGAGACATCAGAAGATCAGGGATTAATGAAACTTCAGGTTTTTTTTTCTGAATATCATTAGATTTGACAGAATGAATCCTGGGGCAATAATTACATTTGTTAGGCAACCTAAAACTAATGATAATAATATAAAATAGCCATTAATGCCCAATAAAAAAGTCAGACTGTTACAGCTGGAAAGTTGCTAGTATATAAAACCTGTTATTTTTGAGGAGGATTATTACCTGTTTGGCAATGGATTGGAAAAGGGGAGGCAGTCCTACTTGTCCTCATGTACTTGGTTGATCAGCCATGAACATATTGAATGGCAATGCAGGCTCAAAAGGCCAAGTGACCCACTCCTAATTGCAACCATTGATACAGAAAAGAAAACAAATAGAAAATTAGATAGAGGAGAAAGAAACACAACAACAACATGAATCGGCCCGGACAGACAGGAACAGCATGGCTATCACAGTTAACGGTACGAGCTAACAGTTTAAAAAGTTTGTCTGTTTGGCGAGGTAAGTGGGTGAGTAGACTTATTTTTCCTGTTTCATTCCTGTAGAATTAGATAGCATGCCTGCAGGGTTAGTGCTTTGTTCAGGGTGTCAGATGTGGGAATCCTGGGAGACCTCCAGCCTCCCTGATGGCCACATCTGCGCCAGGTGCACTGAGATGCAGCTCCTCAGAGACTGTGTTAGGGATCTGGAGCTGCAGCTTGATGACCTACTGCTTATTAGGGAAAGTGAAGAGGTGATGGACAGGAGCTACAGGGAGGTAGTCATCCCTAGGCTACAGGAGTCAGAAAACTGGGTCACTGTCAAGAGAGGGGAGGGAAATGCCCGGATAGTGGAGAGCACACCTGTGGCTGTCCCCCTCAGCAACAAATATCTTGTTCTGGATGCTGTTGAGGGGGATGACCTGACAGGGGACGCCCACGGTGACCAGGTCTCTGGCACTGAACCTGGCGCTGTTGTGCAGGAGAGAAGGAGGGAGAAGAGAAATACAGTAATTGTAGGGGATTCCATAGCCAGGGGAACAGACAGGAGATTCTGTGAGCCTGACAGAGATACCCGCATGGTGTGTAATCTCGGGACTGCTACCTGTGCCACGTGCTAGCGAGGGCAAGAATAGTCGGATCAGGCAGATGAATGCGTGGGTGAGAGACTGGTGTAGGGGGCAAGGCTTCAGATTCTTGGATAATTGGGATCTCTTCTGGGGGAAGTATGACCTGTTCAAAAAGGACAGGTTACACCTGAACCCGAAAGGGACCAATATCCTGGAGGGAAAGTTTAATAGAGCTGTTAGGGAGGGTTTAAACTAATTTGGCAGGGGGATGGGAACCGGAATGATAGAGCGGAGGAAGGGAAAAACAGAAATAAATCTAAGATAGTGAGCGGTAAAGATGTCAGGAAAGACAGGCAGGTGATGGGGCAAATTTGTAGCCATTGGGATGAGTTGCAATGCAATAAAATTGCAGTGAAATCAAAGCGAAAAGTATCAAATACTGGTCTTAAGGTGTTGTACTTAAATGCACGCAGCATAAGGAATAAGGTGGATGATCTTGTTGTACAGCTACACATTGGCAGGTATGATATTGTGGCCATCACTGAGACCTGGCTAAAGGATGCATGTCTCTGGGAGCTGAACGTCCAAGGATACACATTGTATCGGAAGGATAGGAAGGTAGGCAGAGGGGGAGGCGTGGCATAGAAAGAGGTGATAAAGGATCAGAAGGTGCAGGATCTTTATGGGTTGAGCTAAGAAATAGCAGGGGTAAAAGGACCCTGATGGTAGTTATTTATAGGCCTCCAAACAGCTGCAGGGATGTGGACTACAAATTACAACTGGAAATAGAAAAGGCTTGGCAGAAGGGCAGTGTTATAATAATTGTGGGGGATTTTAACATGTGAGTAGATTGGGAAAATCAGGTCAGCACTGGATCTCAAGAGAGACAATTTGTAGAATGTCTGCAAGATGGCTTTTTAGAGCAGCTTGTTTTTGAGCCCACTAGGGGATTGGCTGTACTGGATTGGGTATTGTGTAATGACCGGGGTGATTAGAAGGATTGAGGTGAAGGAACCCTTAGGAGGCAGTGATCATAACATGATTGAGTTCACTGTGAAATTAGAAAAAGAGAAGCCGAAATCTGATGTGTCGGTATTTCAGTGGAGTAAAGGAAATTATAGTGGCATGAGAGAGGAACTGGCCAAAGTTGACTGGAAAGGGACACTGGCGGGAAAGACAGCAGAGCAGCAGTGGCTGGAGTTTATGTGAAAAATGAGGAAGGTGCAAGACAGGTATATTCCAAAGAAGAAGAAATTTTCTAATGGAAAAAGGATGCAACCGTGGTTGACAAGAGAAGTCAAAGCCAAAGTTAAAGCAAAATAGAGGGCATACAAGGAAGCAAAAAATAGTGGGAAGACAGAGGATTGGGAAGTTTTTAAAACCTTACAAAAGGAAACCAAGAAGGTCATTGAGAGAGAAAAGAATAACTATGAAACGAAGCTAGCAAATAATATCAAAGAGGATACTAAAAGCTTTTTCAAGTACATAAAGAGTAAAAAACAGGTGAGAGTAGATATAGGACCGATAGAAAATGATGCTGGAGAAATTGTAATGGGAGATAAGGAGATGGCAGAGGAACTGAACGAGTATTTTGCATCAGTCTTCACTGAGGAAGACATCAGCAGTACACCGGACACTCAAAGGTGGCAGGGAAGAGAAGTGTGCACAGTCACAATTACGACAGAGAAAGTACTCAGGAAGCTGAATAGTCTAAAGGTAGATAAATCTCCTGGACCAGATGGAATGCACCCTTGTGTTCTGAAGGAAGTAGCTGTGGAGATTGCGGAGGCATTAGCGATGATCTTTCAAAAGTCGATAGATTCTGGCATGGTTCCGGAAGACTGGAAGATTGCAAATGTCACTTCACTATTTAAGAAGGGGGCAAGGAAGCAAAAAGGAAATTATAGACCTGTTAGCTTAACATTGGTGGTTGGGAAGTTGTTGGAGTCGATTGTCAAGGATGAGGTTACAGAGTACCTGGAGGCATATGACAAGATAGGCAGAACTCAGCATGGATTCCTTAAAGGAAAATCCTGCCTGACAAACCTATTACAATTTTTTGAGGAAATTACCAGTAGGCTAGACAAGGGAGATGTAGTGGATGTTGTATATTTGGATTTTCAGAAGGCCTTTGACAAGGTGCCACACATGAGGCTATTTAACAAGATAAGAGCCCATGGAATTACAGGAAAGTTACATACGTGGATAGAGCATTGGCTGATTGGCAGGAAACAGAGAGTGGGAATAAAGGGATCCTATTCTGGTTGGCTGCCGGTTACCAGTGGTGTTCCACAGGGGTCAGTGTTGGGGCCACTTCTTTTAACATTGTACATCAACGATTTGAATTATGGAATAGATGGCTTTGTGGCTAAGTTTGCTGACAATACAAAGATAGGTGGAGGGGCCAGTAGTGCTGAGGAAACGGAGAGTCTGCAGAGAGACTTGGATAGATTGGAAGAATGGGCAAGAGATGTGGCAAATGAAGTACAATGTTGGAAAGTGTATGGTTATGCACTTTGGCAGAAAAAATAAATGGGCAGACTATTATCTAAATGGGGAAAGAATTCAAAGTTCTGAGATTCAACGGGACTTGGGAGTTCTCGTACAGGATACCCTTAAAGTTAACCTCCAGGTTGAGTCAGTAGTGAAGAAGGTAAATGCAATGTTGGCATTCATTTCTAGAGGAATAGAGTATAGGAGCAGGAATGTGATGTTGAGGCTCTATAAGGCACTGGTGAGACCTCACTTGGAGTACTGTGGGCAGTTTTGGTCTCCTTATTTAAGAAAGGATGTGCTGACGTTGGAGAGGGTACAGAGAAGATTCACTAGAATGATTCCCGGAGTGAGAAGGTTAGCATATGAGGAATGTTTGTCTGCTCTTGGACTGTATTCCTTGGAGTTTAGAAGAATGAGGGAAGACCTCATAGAAACATTTCGAATGTTGAAGGGCATGGACAGCGTGGATGTGGCAAAGTTGTTTCCCATGATGGGCGAGTCTAGTACGAGAGGGCATGACTTAAGGATTGAAGGGCGCCCATTCAGAACAGAAATGCGAAGAAATTTTTTTAGTCAGAGGGTGGTGAATCTATAGAATTTGTTGCCACGGGCAGCAGTGGAGGCCAAGTCATTGGGTGTATTTAAGGCAGAGATTGATAGGTATCTGAGTAGCCAGGGCATCAAAGGTTATGGTGAGAAGGCGGGGGAGTGGGACTAAATAGGAGAATGGATCAGATGATAAAATGGCGGAGCAGATTCGATGGGCCGATTGGCCTACTTCTGTGTCTTATGGTCCTGTGGTCTTATGATAGAATCAGATGATATAGGGTGGCAGTTAATACAAACTCTGGCAGAGCTCATGCAGATGAATGACTTGCCTTGGTAAATTCTATATATTTAGATCCTCTTTAACACAGATGGTTGACATACAAGTCTAGTTCCCACTATTGCCACTATCTATGCCTCTCATAATTTTGTATATTTCCATCAAGTCCACCCTCAGACTATTCTGCTCCAAGAAAAATAAACCCTTCTTTACAAGAAAAGCAAATCTCTAAACAGAACCATTCTGTCCCATGCAATTTAATGATCAATCTCCTCTGCATCATCTCCAGTAGAAGATCCACCCTCACTTCTTGCGACAAGCAAAGAGATAAAATTAAATTGAATTGAATTGAATTGACTTTATTTCTTACATCCTTCACATACATGAGGAGTAAAAATCTTCATGTTACGTCTCCATCTCAATGTTCAATATGCAATCCTAGAAATTTATAATAATTTATAATCAATAGAACAGTCGATGTACAGAGAAATACACTCAAATCAGCATGAGTTAATCAGTCTGATGGCCTGGTGGAAGAAGCTGTCCAACAGTCTGTTGGTCCTGGCTTTCAGGCTGTGGTACCGTTTCCCAGATGGTAGCAGCTGAAAATTAACCTTATAAGTAATACTGAGAACATAGAGAACAACTGATATCATAAACTGTATATAAGTGAACAAGAATACGCAGGAAATGGAGATATATTGGGTATTATACTACTCTTGTAATCCAAAAATATAAACTAGTGATGCAGAAACATTTGATTAAATCCTAATGTGGCATTGGGAAATTTAAATGTGTTGATTAAAATCATCTGCGTGTTTTGAAATGTTAAAAACAGTAATGCTGGTGATGAATCTGCCAGATGGTCCAAAAATTCCAATGGTTTATTAACTTCCTTTAGTGAGGGAAACTGCTGCCCTTGGTCCAGACTCAAAACTATCTAACTATGTGTTAGACTCTTAATTGTCTTTCAAAATATCCTAGAAAGTCACACAGATTAGTGAAATAATGATGGATGGACTGTTACAGTGAGACCTACAGGTGAATGAATAGTAAAAAAATCTCCTACATGTGTGTGAAATTTGCCAATCTTTCAATATTCCTATTTGAAATGACAGCAATTATTTCTGCTCTAAGGAATTACAGACTGCAGGTGTTCCAGTTGAATTTAATTGTTCCCCATAAGGAACTGGACTCACCGGCAAGGATACATTTCCTAGATACTGAGATACATTCAGTGGCCACTTCATTAGGTATACCTGTACATCTGCTCGTTAAAGCAAATATCTAATTAGCCAATCATGTGGCAGCAGCTCAATGCATAAAAGCATACAGCAGGTTCAGCTGCTGTTCCAACCAAACGTAAGAACGGGGAAGAAATGTGATCTAAATCAACATTGACATTGGAATGATTGTTGGTGCCAGATGGGGTGGTTTGAGTATCTTAGAAACCACTGATCTTCTGGGACTTTCACACACAAGAATCTCCAGAGTTTACATACAGAGAATGGTGTGAAAAACAAAAAAAATGACATCCATTGAGTGGAAGTTCTGTGGGTGAAAATGCCTTGTTAATGAGACAGGTCAGAGAAGAATGGCCAGCCTGGATCAAACTGGCATGAAGACAACAGTAGCTAAAAGAACCACACATTACAATGGTGTGCAGAAGAGCATCTCTGAACGCACATGCTGAGCCTTGTAGTGGATGGGCTACAACGGCAGAAGACCATGAACATGCACTGAGTGGCCACTTTATTAGGTACAGGAGGTATCTAATAAAGTGTCCACTGGGTGTATTCTTCAATTCTTTAATTCTCAGGTCAAGAGAAAGACTGATCTCTTGTGCAATGTGTCCAGTTATAAGAAAGACAGCTTTTCTTGATGAAAGTTAATAGTTGAAAATGATGTGTAAAACATGAGGGGTTAACTCTGTTAAGATATTTATCTGAATGTATAGCATTTTATGAATAAACCACAGTGTACTTGATGAGAAATAATGCAGTCACATTATGCATTACTATTCTCTTTAATTCAGGTGCATTGTTATACTTTATACTTTATTGTCGCCAAACAATTGATACTGGAATGTACAATCATCATAGCGATACTTGATTCTGCGCTTCCTGCTCCCTGGATTACAAATCGATAGTAAATATTAAAAATTTAAATTATAAATCATAAATAGAAAATAGAAAAATGGAAAGTAAGGTAGTGCAAAAAAACCTAGATGCAGGTCCAGATATTTGGAGGGTACGGCCCAGATCCGGGTCAGGATCCGTTCAGCAGTCTTATCACACTTGGAAAGAAGCTGTTCCCAAATCTGGCCATACAAGTCTTCAAGCTCCTGAGCCTTCTCCCGGAGGGAAGAGGGACAAAAAATATGTTGGCTGGGTGGATCATGTCCTTGATTATCCTGGCAGCGCTGCTCCGACAGCATGCGGTGCAAAGTGAGTCCAAGGACAGAAGATTGGTTTGTGTGATGTGCTGCGCTGTGTTCTCGATCTTCTGCAGCTTCTTCCGGTCTTGGACAGGAGGGGGTATTTGTGCAAATTATACTGTCAGAGAGTGAGGACAAGTGCACAAAGAAGTGAAAGGGAAGTGGTCAGTGTATAACCTTGCCTGCCTTGTTCAAGTTAATGTATTTCTTACAAAAGTAACCTGAAGTGATGGTGTTCCTATGGGCCCGTGGTTATTGTCTATCCTGGCACAGAGGTCTAACATGGGCCATGATGAGTTAATGCACTTTTACTTGTAGATGGTACACATTGCAACCATGGTATGCGGAAATTAAGGCTCATGGTGTTGGACTGAGTATTAGACCTCTTTGACCTAGTTGAAGTTGAGCTTTGTGAATTTTGTTGGGAATTTTCATATCCATCATACGTAGGTAGCCTTTTATCATGATTCAGTATTTTGTCTCAAAGTTGTTTAACATAGAAATGGGTCTATCAGCTAATCTAGTCCATGCTGAATGGCTTAACTGTGCTCCCATGTCTTCTGCTGAGGAGAACTTTATGTTATTTTCTTTTCCCCAGATTCCTATCAATTGCCTAAGATCCTATCACTCACCTACATACTATGGGTAAGTGAGAATGACCAACTTTAAGTTGCCAACTTTCACATCTTTGGGATGTAGGAAGAACCCAGAGCAACTGAGGGACACCTGGGTGATCACAGGGCAAACATGCAAACTCCATACAAACAGCTCCTGAAGTCAGGATTGAACCCAGGTTCCTGCAGCTGTGAGACAGCCTTCAACCAGTTTGATAATAATCCAAATGTTTCATGATCACCAAACCTGTTATGTTTTACTTAATTTAAATGATTCATTGCCATAGTTGGTCTTATACTTCCAGAGCATCAGTCCAGTTCAATGGATACTCTTCCAGTGTTACTGACACTTGGAAGCTTAAGAATATGGACGTTATGACATTGAAGCCATAATTTTAATGTCAGTTACATTATCAAAACTATAAAATTATTGAAATTTATAGTATAGAAAGAGGTCATGCCACACAAAAAGGGCTACCCAGCCTATTTTTTTTAAATGCAGGTGCTGGAAATACTGACCAGGGTAGACAGCATATGTGGAGACAGAAACAGATGTTAACATTTCAGATCATTGACCCTTCATCAGAATGAGCCTGCCTAAACCCATTACACATATTGCAACACTTTAATTCCTCATTGAGGTACTTTTTGTTTAGTGATAACTCCCTTTTCCATCACTGTGAGTTTCAGATCTCCATCACTTCTCAAAAACCTCAACTTCACTCTAACCTTTCCCACCAAGTACAGGTGTCCCCCACTTTTCGAACGTTGGCTTTACGAAACCTCACTGTTACGAAAGACCTACATTAGTTACCTGTTTTCGCTAACAGAAGGTGTTTTCATTGTTACGAAAAAAGCAGCACGCGAAAAAATCAGCGCAAAAAAAAATCAGCGCGTGATAAAAGGCAACGCATGCCCCGAGCAGCCACTCTCCCCCGTATTTGGAACAGCATTCTCGCCGACATTGCTGAAGCACATGCCTGTGAGCAGCTGTTTGCAAGGTGAGTTCTAAGGTATCGGAAAAGCCTAAAAGAGCTCATAAGGGAGTTACACTTAGCATAAAACTAGACATAATTAAGCGTTTTGATCCTGGTGAATGAAATAAGGACAAAGTGAGTTTGGCTTGTGGAAGTTGACGAAGGTGATGTTGAAGAGGTTTTGGCATCACATGACCAAGAACTGATAGATGAAGAGCTGATGCAATCGGAAGAGGAAAGGATAACAATCGAAACCGAATGAGTAATGATAAAGTATGACTTTAATTTCGAAAGGGTATGTCGGTTTAGAGCATATTTGCAAGATGGTTTGAGTCCTTACAAAGAACTGTATGATCTAAAAATGCGCGAGGCTCAGCCCTCAAGCAAGCCTTCCACATCAGCCACAGCAGACGACAAACCTCAACCTTCGACATCGAGGCAGGCAGAGATAGGAGAAGATAAGCTGCCTGCCCTGATCGACGATCAGATGACACTCCAGTGTCTCACCACCCCAACCCCCAGGCTGCAGACAGATACCGATTCGCGGAGAATGCAGCGGTAGCCGGGAGGCACACAGCACATCTTTAAGAAAAAAGCCGAAATAAACATGCTAATTAATTAGGTGCCGCCCAGCACGTAACTGTCGACCCAGATCAGAGGCAACTGGTGATTGCCGATTGCATCGCCTTTGATCTGGGCCGACATTTACGTGCCGGACGGCACCTAATTAATTAGCATGTTTATTTCGGCTTTTTTCTTAAAGATATGCTGAGTGCGTCCCAGCTACTGCTGGACCCCTGCACACTTTGCAGATCGGTATCGGGTCACTGCCTGGAGGGTGGGGGCCATTGCACCACCCAAACTCTGACGACTCAGCCTAACACACCATCATCAGTGTGCTCTGCGCTGTCTCCCCGATTCCCGTAAGTGATACTACACTGTACATACATTATTTCTACTTTATATAGGCTGTGTATTTTTATGTGTTATTTGGTATGATTTGGCAGCTTCATAGCTTAAAGGTTACTGGAGAGCGCTTGCACTGTGTTTTTGCCGAGAGTGCTTGTGTGAGATTTTCGCTATGGAGAACAGTGCCGGCAATGATTGTGGAAAAGTACTTCTACTTTATATAGGCTGTGTATTAATCATATCATTCCTGCTTTTACTATATGTTACTGTTATTTTAGGTTTTATGTGTTATTTGGCATGATTTGGTAGGTTCGGACAGAGATGGCACTCAGTACTCGGTGTCGGAGAGCTGATCAGAGCTCGAAATTTTCGGATGATTCAGAGTCGGATTGTGGTCAGCATGGAAGGGAGAGTTTTTCTTCCTTCTCCCGTCTGCGTGAGATGTGGGACATTTGAGAAACTTTGAACTTTACTGTGCTCATGGACTTCTTCATCGAGTTATGGTATTGTTGCACTGTTGTAACTATATATTATAATTATGTGGTTTTGTCAGTTTTTTCAGTCTTGGTCTGTCCTGTGTTTTGTGATATCACACCGGAGGAAATAATGCATCATTTCTTAATGCATGCAGTACTAAATGACAATAAGGGAGGACTACATGTCTTCATCATCTAATCTAATCTATTTTTGGGTCTGCGAATGCGCACAGAGTTTTCCCATATAAGTAAATGGTAATTGCTTCTTCGCTTTACGACATTCCAGCTTACGAACCATTTCATAGCTCTACCTTCGGATGGTGGGGGAAACCTGTATCTGCAATCTGTACCCCTTAGTTACTGAGCTCTCTGCTCAGTAACTAAGTTAATGTATCCATTTCTTCCTATTTATTGTATCAAGGCATTTTGTAATTCGATATATCTCAATTAAATCTCCTCCACCCTGCCTGTTCAAATGAAAATAACCAAACCATACAAATTCCTCAGCCATTGTAACATGATTATAAATCTTCTCCACACTTCTGGCTATTTTTACATACTGCAGTGGTCAAATATATATTCATTACTTACATTATGACCTATCAGATATTTTATATAGATTTTACATGCTATCTGTTCATGCATTTTATGTTAAAGCCAATGAAGTAAAGTATCTCATATAAGTTGATCACCTTTCTAAAATGATGAGGCGGACACTTGCCAGTTATAGGGAACTTCACAATATGAATGGACATGGGTTTCTTTGGCAACATGTTTACGGTAGTTTTACAACATGGGCATCCATATTCACTGGCAGAGCATTGCCAAGGAGTGGCTAGATTCTGGATTGTCCTAATATTTTTCCTGTAAATAGCATTTCTCTCACAAGCAGCTGTCAGTGGTGTTTAAAACCAGCAGCATAGGAATGGATATACATGCCCTGATATGATCAGATTTCCTGATTATGAGTGAGCTTTTGTCAAACAGTAGTGTCACATGATCGGCAACAATGAATATACGAACGTTTGTATAATTGAGTCAGGTTTTATAAACAAATAAACATTTATTAAACTCTGCTCAATATAAAAAAAATAAACAAACGAAAATCTTAACCGGAAGTAAACTGCTATGCGGCTGTGTAACAAACCGCCACTCAGTACTAGTTCTTAAAGCGATAAATGCGAAAACAGTTCTTAAGGTGGTAAGTTCAAACACAGTTCTTAGAATGGTAAATTCTAAAGTCCAAGAGATTTATACAGTCAATTAGGAGAGACTTTCCTGAAGTAAAGATTTCCTCGAAGACTCAATGTCACTGCCAATCCCAGCCGGATCCTGCCTTGTTGGCAGAATTCACGACGACGGAAATAAAATGGTTTAAAGGCACTGACCTTTCCATCTGGATACTAGATACTGCACAGCCTTTTCTGCTGCTTTTAGCAGAGGCTATCTCATGCAGGTCACTCTTTCTTGAACGAATTCAATAATGGTCGATCCTTTCAACCGTCGAACGACTCCTTCAGGTTCCCGTCTTCACTCTTCAATACTACTGAAAAGGTACATCAACAAATCTGGCAGCTATTGGTAAAACTGCCGTCCCAACAGTTTTGTACCTTACAATAGAATGTAAAACTCCGTTTTAAAACGATACTGCGTCATGAGGTTAATAAGCAGCGTGGCAGAGTATTTGACTGACGAGCTAACTGAAAACTAACTGCGTCACCACGGGTCTACACTTATATACATGGTGAGAACAGGTTATCACGACCTCACATCGGCGGGAAAATTACATCATGTGACCTCCGCAAGACCATTACATCATCCCCATAAGACAATCACAAGATTGGTGGCATCCGTTAGTCTCGCGAGACCATGGATCTGCGCCTGGAAAGTTTTGCTTCAGTCTGTGTTAGAGCAGCGTCTATTGTGGCTGTAGAGGCCCACACGGGAGTGACAGTCTCGGCTGCAGCGACGGCACTTGAGGGCACTGTCCTCCAGTGTTATCTTAGTGTTGTTTTTCCGACGAGTGTGCTTTTCTTCAGCAGCAAGTCTCAGCTTCTCTTCTCCCCTTTTTAGTTCCAGCCTCCAGTGAGAGTGATCGCTTGCGATGTCCTCCCACCTCTCGACGTTCATTTTCAGTGACTTCATGTCTCTCTTTCGAACGTCTTTGAAACGAAGATGGGGCCGCCCTTGTACTCTCTTGCCGGAGGCCGGTTCCCCGTACAGTAAGTCTTTCGGGATCCTCCCATTTTACATGCGGTGTACGTGGCCCAGCCAGCGGAGACGGCATTGTTGGAGCAGGGTGAAGAGGCTGGGTATCTGGGCATGGGCTAGGACCTCATTGTTGATGACTTGTTCAGTCCACGTAATGTCCAGGATGCGTCTCAGGCTGCGAAGGTGGAAGGCGTTGAGACGCCGCTCTTGTCTGGAGTAGAAGCTCCAGGTCTTGCTGCCGTAAAGCAGTGTGCTGAGGACGCAGGCCCTGTAGACTGCAACCTTGGTGTGCATCGTCAGCTTTCTGTTCTCCCAGACTCTCTTTGTCAGCCTGGCGAATGTTGAGGCTGCTCGTCCGATCTGTCTATTGATCTTGGGGTCTAGGGAGAGGCTGTCCGTGATGGTGGAGCCAAGGTATGTAAACTCATAACTACCTCCAGCTCATAGTTGTTGATGGTAATGGCAAGGGGGTGCTCAATGCCTTGGCACAACATGTTGGTTTTCTTCAGGCTGACGGCAAGCTCTTGAGAAGCTATCCATGAGGCACTGCAGTTGCTCTTCAGAGTGTGCTGCCAGTGCCGCATCATCTGCAAACAACATGTCCCTGATGAGTACTTCACAAACCTTGGTTTTTGCCCTCAGCCGGGACAGACTGAACAGCCTCCTGTCCGATCTGGTCTGGAGGTAGACACCATCAGTTGATGTTCCAAAGGCGTGCTTCAGCATGACTGTGAAGAAGATGACAAACATCCATGAAGTATGTAACAGAAGGACGATCTCGGCCCACTCTTCTTCTGCCAGTTCACTCTAAGAAGAGAGCTCAGGTTCAGGCAGGGCAGATGGTGGATTCAGGGCTGGATTAACCTAGTAGCAAAAGTAGCATATGCTATGGGCACTGCCCGCACTAAATGCTTGCAAGCTGCGGTCTGGTGAAATTGGCATCTCACCGTATTCTCACAACTGTTAGAGTGAGTTTTGGGTAGATGATTCATTTACACTTAAATAAATGACTTCAGCCATCAGTCTTCTGTTCTTTGACAAAGTGCTGTGGATTGAGTTCATAACAATGCATTTCCTAAAAGCTGTGAACCCAGTTTCATTTATAACAACACATCTCTGGCATTTCTGAGACAAGAATGCTAAGTTTACAGGTAGTTGTGAAGACACCATATCTATGCTTTTCGAATATGAATCGTCCTCTATGTTAGCACGTAACATACCAAATAATGTATTATAGATGTTAATTTGCATTCCTAAAGGCCATGAATGCCAGCTTAGGCATACTGGCACCAGTGGAATGAATTTAATCAAACGATGTGAAAACTTCAAAGAATTGTCTATACTTGTAACTATGAACTGTCCTTTGTGTTTAGCAAATAAATATCGAGCTTCAATCACAAGTTGGTTTCTGCCTGCTGTAACCTTGTTTTGTTGAATAAAGAAGCTGCCTTGTACCTACTGGTAACGCAATGCTCTGTGATTTCATCCATGCCACAACAACAACAATCTGGCAACACTGTTGTTCTCATGCTGGGGGAGCTGCATGCTGCATGGCACAGCATATGTGTGCAGATGTGTGTTGGCTCCTTGCTGTATCGTGGTATAAATGCTCATGCAAACCAAGGAAGGGGACATAAATCATACCTATCTAAAACAACATGTGAGGAATTCATCAGTCTGATTGGATCCAGCATACTGGATCACATTATCGGTGAAGTGAAGAAATACAAGTATTATTCTGTTTCATTGGATTCTACTCCAGATACATCTAATGTGGACCAGCTGACTTTGACTGTGTGCTATGTTTTGCCGTCTGGACCAGTTGAAAGATTTGTGAAGTTTTTGGATATGGAAGGTCATAGTGCTGAACAGCTCGCTCAAAGTTTACTTGACTTTTTAAAGGAAAATGACATTGATATAAAAGACTGCCGTGGTCAAAGTTATGACAATGCCAGCAACATGAGTGGCAAGTATGGTGGCTTACAACCATGAATTAAAGAGCTGAATGAGTTTGCGGATTACATTCCATGTTTTGCACATCCACTAAATTCGGTTGGAAAATGTGCTGCTGAGTGTTGTCAAGAAGCATTAATTTTCTTTCAATTTGTAGAAAGCCTGTACACATTTTTTTCTGCTTCTACTTATTGGTGGGATCTCCTTTCTGCTGCATTATCTGACGGTTGTGCTCATTTGCCCATTGTGAAAAGAATATCAGATACCAGGTGGTCAGCTCGTGCAGACACAACAAAAGCACTTTTACACAGCTTTTCTGCAATAAACGAAGTCTTGGATGACATTTCAAATAACAATGATCAGAAGGCAGAGTGTCGACAACAGGCTCGTGGACTACTTTCAACCATGATGAAGTTGGAAACAGGAATAATGTTCATATTGTGGGATCAAGTATTACAGTGTTTTCAAATGATCAGTGCTTCTTTGCAATCTTCTGGTCAAGACTTGAACACAGCTTGTGCACTCTATGAACCCTTGCATGGATATATTCAAGCTATGCGGTCTACTTTTTCAGACATTGAGCAAAAAGCCAAGGATCCAACTAAGTGTAAAGATTATCAACAGCAAACTCGAAGAAAACACAAGCAAAATCGCGCGTATGATGATTTCAGTGGTTCCAGCACTCTTGGTCCACTTGATGAATCTCAAACGCCTTCTCAGAAGTTTAAAAGCCGCACATTTCTTGCCATTATTGACATCTTGCTTTCTGCCCTGTCAACGAGGCAGAAAGCTTATCTAAAGGTGAATGGTGTTTTTAGATTCCTTCATCAGTTACAGTCGTTTACACCTGAAGAGATCGTAAAGAGGCCATCAAATCTTATTAAATCATATCTGGAAGATCTGGAAGAAAGTCTTAATGAAGAATTTGTGCAGTTTACTGAACTATTGAAAACTGACCTTGCTTCTCATATTGGCGCCAAACAAGACCTTGTAGAGTTACAGTTGTACCTTTCGATAACTGACAATTCTTTGGAGTCATGTTTTCCAAATGTAGAAAATGCCTTGCGCATCTATTTGTCACTCATGGTTACCAACTGCAGTGGAGAACGCACGTTTTCAAAACTGAAAAGTATTAAAAATGAACTAAGGAGAACCATGGGTCAAAACAGATTGAACAATCTCACTCTAATGAGCATTGAACATGAACTTCTGTGTGAAATAGACATTTCTAGTATCAACAACAAATTTGCTCATGCTAAATCTAGAAAATGTAACTTTTATGTTGTAGTTTTGTTACTTTTGACATTTGAAATTGATACCTACATGTAAGTAATACTATTACTGAAGTGTCAGACATTTGTCATATTATCTGACTGTATAGCAAATGAAAAAATTGAATTACTTTACTATGCAAGTAAATAATTTATGTTTTAATACACATGTGCATTTTTAAAATTTAGGGCCCCTTTATAACATATGCTACAGGTCCAGCACTAGCTTAATCCGGCCCTGGTTAGATTCTGTGGCCATTGCTGCCTCTTCTGTTTCTTCCCACTGCCTCCTCCCATGCTCCTCATTAACCACTCCATTCACCAACCCCCTGCAGCCTCAGTCCTCATTCCTTCCCCACAATCACTTACACAAGAACTCAAATGTTGTATCTTCAACTAAGTTATATCTTCGTAGTTTAGGACTAATCTAAATCAACAAGGACAGAATTTTCTCTACTTCCTTCCTTCAGATCTTTTGCCCACTTTAAAGATTCCCAGGCAAAAAATTATAGTTTCAGCTGCAAATGTCCCAGATTTGTGTAATACATTGCTCCTTCACCTCCCTCAGTTCATCCACTCACCCTGCACTCCTTGAACATTTTGATATATCACACAGACAAATACCACCCTTCCCAGATTGTTGCCAACAATGAGAGATGACTGGAGATGGTTTCTCTAGGGCTCTGTTACCATTGCTGCCATGGATCAAAGTGGCAGCTGGAATGCGTGTGGCATAGGAATGACACAAAATTTTGGTTGAGCAAAGGGTCTGTCTCCATTATAGAGGCCTCTATCTAGGACCAAATATGGATAAGTGATTGTCCAAACGCCATTCAGCTTCTTCACTATAATATCGTCGATCTGTCCTGTATGCAGACTTGCACTTGGCTTGGGGACCATCAGCACATTTTACACCCATTTCATTAATTCTCCCACAAACTTAAGCACAGAAATCAGTGCAAGAATTTGTTCAAACATATTTAGCATTTGCCTTATTCCCCCTTCTTTGCCTTTTGAAGAAAATTACACTCCGATTGAAAAGACATGGAGAAACAACTCATTATAGTTACTGGAAATCTAAAAATTACAGAAAAATCCCATTGCGTTTGTTCCTGTGCTGCTTCCGCCAGCCTGTGTTGAGCGGCCCGCCTCAGACTCAGCATCACAGCTACAGCAACGCCCAGCGCCGACACCCAATGCTTCCTAGTATTTCATTTCACGAACTCGCTGTGTCTTCCTGAGTCGGTGATTCTGGCCTGTATTCTCATATAGCTTTTCTACATTTCCTTTAAAAATGAGCGAAGGGGAAATGCAGGACGGTGCTTTGAATCAAAGCGAAGGGCAGGTTAAAGCTGGTACCGAGAACACAGAGGCCGACTGGAAGGCTGCAGCGGAGAAATTTGAAAGCCTGGCCTCCACAAAGAAGCTCCGGACTGTGAGTACAAAGGGACTGGAAATTGAGTTTTACGTCTGTTTACGCAATTATAGCAAAAGGTGTATGCACTCGAACTTCTTTTTAAGAGTGTAATCGGGTTGCCTTTGTATTTTCTACAGCCAAAGTCTCAGTATGCCATCACTATCGCTGTGTCTTCTCGCTGCCTCTTTAACATGGTAGAGGAAAGAAAAATCTACGAGGAGCACGGGCTGGAGAAATACGTTAAATATCAGCAGGAACATGAAGAGGAACCTTTGCAGAAGGGACCTGCTTTCCCCTTAATCAAGGCATTGAATTTACTCTCTACCAATTTCTTTCCTTCTCCTTTATGCAAGATGTTTGGAACCAAGCCAAACATTAGATACTTGACGCTTGTAATGTATCTCAAAGCTCTTCGGGCTATATACATTGTATTGTGCAACTCTTCTGGAAAAACAACCCTAAGAGGGAGATTCGCTCAAAATTTTTAATGTAATGGGTTATTTCTTCTGTTTCCCCACCCCCCAAGTTTAACTTAATTGAAGCCTGAACGAAGGTTTCTGCGAGAATTTTGTCAGAAGGGCACAACGTGGAACTTCGGAGGTAGAGAAAAGCTGACCAATGTTTGTGGAATTACACTTGCATTAACGTTGAGGCACTCTGATCCTACTGGAGGTGTGTACTGGGAAGGTTTCAGCTGTGCTGCCCAACCCAGTTGTAACAAAACTACCCACAGAGAAGATAGTCTAAGTATAGACTTGATTTTGTTTAATACTAAATGCATTAAGAGGTCATTGTCATTCCAGGCAAAAGCTGAGATAGTTTTGGCAAAGTTAGACTGACAGTGGTTTACAGTGGGTTAAGAGAAATAGTTCATGTTGAATTTTCCAACCCTTTAATAAACTTAGGCAAAAAAGTAAAAGGGTGGGTTATGCCTTGGAAAATGTTGAACTTTTCCAAGAAAAACTTGAAGACAGGAAAGCATTTGAAACTCAGTTTCAGTATTATAGACTTTTACTTCATTCTGTACCTTTCTCAAAGATTTGATAACATCTGCCCACCCTGAGGATTTGCAGACCATTATTTAGTGAGATTATTGAGTAGAGGAAGAAGAGAGAGGACAGACCTAAGTAAGTAGAAATGGATCTTTGAAAATGATAAAATATGAAAGTATGTGGCAATCTATCAACAATCAAACAATATCCTGGAGTTATTCAAGGAAGGACTGTGAACACAACAGTAAAGTATTACTGAATTTATAAGCTCCTAGTCATGCTACAATAGAGCTACTGCATAATACAGTTTCATAATCACTAATTTACACCCTTCTAATTCAAAATTCATAATTCTTAATAACTTGATTGCAACACAGCAGTATTTTAAATGGTTATACAATACCATGCATATGATGAAATTGTATCTGACCTCACTCAAAGCAGTTAAGTTCTGATGTTTAAATGTTGCCTCCCCTGATTGTGGACCTTCATTAATATACTAATAGAATTCAAACCTAATAAAATAATGAAAGATGCCTTGCAGATTCACAAGTTGGTAAATTGCATCGACATTATATTATTTAGAAGAGAAGTGGAAAGATGTTTAAAAGGCAACAAAGTTAAAGGATACTGGAAAGGTCAGTTGCAAGCTTAGTTCAAAATAGTACAGTTGGAATTGGAATGGATTATAATCAGTAGTCTGAAATGCAAAGCAGCATTCAATATCTTAAAGAACAATTGTGTACTTGTGCTTTCAAACAGTGAAACATCCTTTATTGCAATGTAATGAAGTTGTTTATTCCAGGCACTGGAAAGAGTTAATTTACAACTTCGTGACCTGTACCCTGACAGTGATGAAATATTTGATGTAGTTCTGATGACCGACAATCATGCACAAGTAGGAGTACGGCTGATAAACAGTATCAATCACTATTGTAAGTTCACCTAAGCTCTTCTATGTATTTACCAGAATTAATGCTTTTTCTCTTTTCATTTGGATTGTGGTTCTAGCGCAGGTTTGCTCTTCTGATTCCACTTGAAAAGAAAACTGATTCTGTGAAGCATCTGTCCGTTCACTTGGAGCTTATTGCTGCATAATGTGACTGATTGTAGCCTTGCATTCTTCTTAAGCAATGACAGTACTTACCTGCACAATATTCTAGTAAAACCAGCTACTAAGCAACAAAAGATTTTTTAAGATTTTATCATTATATAGATAAGTGGTATGTCATTACATATTTTAACCAATCAACTGATGGATATTTGTGAAGGATTGTAAGAATATAGAGCGTAGGAGCATATTATACCTGAACTATTTTAAGTGTAAGAAATCTAACTAAATTTAGACAGTTAATGCCTACTGTACTTTAGAAATTTTAATATCTACCACACTGATTGTCAATTAACAGTGACATAAGCCACTGGGAAATGTATAATCAATCATGTGAATTTAAAATAACTAAATTTTATTTGCAGGCTATTAATCAACCTATATCCATTTGGAATACTGTAAAATCAACAATAACTGTGGAATACAGAGGAGAGACAAACACTTTATTGGGTCTCAACAATTTTACATGGCCACTCCAATATTGCAAATGGTTCCCCAGTTCCTTGCAATAAGAAAGAACTAAGGAAAGTTAACTAGCTAATGTGGTTGAATTACTTTTGGCCCATTCATTGTGTGGGTGATGGGCTGACTTACCTATATTGCACTTAAGTGAAACACCAGTTTTTGTCCATTGAAGACGTGAATAAATAGTGATTGCGTACTCTTGATAGACTATAGCTGAAGAAAGCAAGCAAAAAAATTAAGTGTTGCAACAAAGAAGTAATGCAACACGTATAATCTGTATAATTCCTTGGGCAGAGATAAATTGAAATCTTATTTAGATATAACTCAGCTATTTGGATTTATTATTGCACTTTCAATAAAAGGGTATTCACTTTGCAGATCAACATGTTTGGTTACTTTCTGCACTTTTTTGCCAGTTCTCTTTATCATATTGTATATGACTTAGTTCATGCACTATACGCACTATTATTAAAATCAATTTTATCTTAAATGGAGCATTAATTTTTGTAGGTTACATGCCATCTTCACAATTGCAGACAGTATTGAATCAAGATAAATAAAATTGCTAGAAGTACCTAGAAGGTCAAGCAGCATCGATAGACAGAGGAACAGTTAAATCTATAAAACCGGCTATGATGTTAGCTAATAGAAAGTTAAACAAATTAGTCTAAGAACGATGTATATGATTTGATATCAATAATGTTGATAAACCCGCTCTATTTGAAAAGCTTTTAATAATGTTGTCTTCACCATGGGTCACAAATGTTTATATACAGTACATCTTCTGCATTTTAATGGCCATATAATATTGAATCACTGTTAAGTATGGAAAGCTTTAAGTAAGAGTATTGAAAATTAATAATTCATTAAAATATTTTAATTTGAAAGCTTTGTGAAATGCTATACATTAAATAACTTTAAACTCAAGCAGAGGTAATGAATAATCGAGAGGTTGAACACTTGCTCAATTTAGTCATATGTGGATTGTGGGCATTGTTAGCAAGGCAGCATGTAATGTCTATCCCTAACCGGTCTTAAGAAAGTACTGATGATCCCTTCTGAATCACTGTTGAGTATGTGTGTGTGGTGAAAATGGAGAGGAAGTGTCATTCCCAATCTGCCCTTGAACTGTTAAGTGGCAGATGTTGCAGGTTTGAAAGACACTGTTACACTGTTGCACAATTCTCAGTGAGTTTGAGCAATGGTGTACTGATTTAATGAGGGAGGAAATATCTGTTGAGGTGGATAGTGACTAAGTGCACTGTTTGACCTGATAGTAGAGATACTTGAGTATTCTTGGTGCTGTACTTGGGTTTAGTTAAAATTGGGGCTTCTGTCTCCCTCACAGTGATCAGTATAACTTACTGAATCATCATAGAAACCATAGAACCATAGAAACTACAGCACAGAAACAGGCCTTTTGGCCCTTCTTGGCTGTGCCAAACCATTTTCTGCCTAGTCCCACTGACCTGCACATGGACCATATCCCTCCATACACCTCCCATCCATGTATCTGTCCAATTTATTCTTAAATGTTAAAAAAGAACCCGCATTTACCACCTCGTCTGGCAGCTCATTCCATACTCCCACCACTCTCTGTGTGAAGAAGCCCCCCCCTAATGTTCCCTTTAAACTTTTCCCTCCTCACCCTTAACCCATGTCCTCTGGTTTTTTTCTCCCCTTGCCTCAGTGGAAAAAGCCTGCTTGCATTCACTCTATCTATACTCATCATAATTTTATATACCTCTATCAAATCTCCCCTCATTCTTCTACGCTCCAGGGAATAAAGTCCTAACCTATTCAACCTTTCTCTGTAACTGAGTTTCTCAAGTCCCGGCAACATCCTTGTAAGCCTTCTCTGCACTCTTTCAACCTTAATTATATCCTTCCTGTAATTTGGTGACCAAAACTGAACACAATACTCCAGATTCGGCCTGACCAATGCCTTATACAACCTCATCATAATATTCCAGCTCTTATACTCAATACTTGGATTAATAAAGGCCAATGTACCAAAAGCTCTCTTTACGACCCTATCTACCTGTGATGACACTTTTAGAGAATTTTGTATCTGTATTCCCAGATCCCTCTGTTCCACTGCACTCCTTAGTGCCTTACCATTAACCCTGTATGTTCTACGTTGGTTTGTCCTTCCAATGTGCAATACCTCACACTTGTCAGTATTAAACTCCATCTGCCATTTTTCAGCCCATTTTTCCAGCTGGTCCAAGTCCCTCAGCAGGCCCTGAAAACCTTCCTCACAGTCTACTACACCTCCAATCTTTGTATCATCAGCAAACTTGTTGATCCAATTTACCACATTATCATCCAGATCATTGATATAGATGACAATTAACAATGGACCCAACACTGATCCCTGTGGCACACCATTAGTCACAGGCCTCCACTCAGAGAAGCAATTCTCTACCACCACTCTCTGGCTTCTTCCATCGAGCCAATGTCTAATCCAATTTACCACCTCTCCATGTATACCTAGCGACTGAATTTTCCTAACTAACCTCCCATGCGGGACCTTGTCAAAGGCTTTACTGAAGTCCATGTAGACAATATCCACCGCCTTCCCTTCATCCACTTTCCTGGTAACCTCCTCGAAAAACTCCAACAGATTGGTCAAACATGACCTACCACGCACAAAGCCATGTTGACTCTCCCTAATAAGCCCCTGTCTATCCAAATGCTTGTAGATTCTGTCTCTTAGTACTTCCTCCAATAACTTACCTACTACTGACGTTAAACTCACCGGCCTATAATTTCCCGGATTACTTTTCGATCCTTTTTTAAACGACGGAACAACATGAGCCACTCTCCAATCCTCCGGCACTTCACCTGTAGACAGCGACATTTTAAATATTTCTGCCAGGGCCCCTGCAATTTCAACACTAGTCTCCTTCAAGGTCCGAGGGAACACTCTGTCAGGTCCTGGTGATTTATCCACTTTAATTTTCCTCAAGACAGCAAGCACCTCCTCCTTTTCAATCTGTACAGTTTCCATGGTCTCACTACTTGATTCCCTCAATTCCATAGATTTCATGCCAGCTTCCTTAGTAAATACAGACGCAAAAAACCTATTTAAGATCTCCCCCATTTCCTTTTGTTCCGCACAAAGCCGACCACTCTAATCTTCAAGGGGACCAATTTTATCCTATCAATCCTTTTGCTCTTAATATACTTGTAAAAGCTCTTTGGATTATCCTTCACTTTGACTGCCAAGGCAACCTCATGTCTTCTTTTAGCCCTCCTGATTTCATTCTTAAGTATTTTCTTGCACTTCTTTTTGTGTTCAATTTGTGTTCTTCTCCCCACCCAGGAACACTAATGGTAAACAAGGAATAAGATTGTTAACTCTGTATTCCATAATATGTCATCTTCTGAAAATGTAACTGAGTGGTCTTGTTATAATATTTCTTCCTAACATTCTGCATGGAGCCCTTGCTATCAATTCACAACATGCATATTTTACAATTCTTGTAGAAATCTTATTTTTTTTTAGAATTCTCAGACATTAAGAAATCTGAGTCTTAACAATTCAGTACACTTGCCTTTACCATAGTCATGGCCCTGTATAAACAATGAAAGGGGCTGCTGAATACATGCATTCATATTCAATGTTTTCAGCTTGTTAAAACTTGTTTGAATGAAAATATTCATGCGGTAAGGGTGTAACTTTAATGGAATCGAATCACACATTTTAATGGGTGTATTTATTGCTTTTTGATTATTTTATAATTCCATACTGAAAATGAATTTCATCGAACTACCTAAAGAGGAACTTGTACTTTAATTTGCACTTAATTTAATTTTTTCTTCAAATAGATCTGGCAATTGAAAGATTCTGTATGACAGGCGGGAAAAGTCCAATTGGGTACCTGAAAGCCTATCTTACCAATCTGTACTTATCAGCAAATCCTGAGAAAGTGGGTGAGGCAATTGAAGCAGGTAAGGACTAAACAAAGTGATCCACAACAGGATATATTAGTTTTACAAGGTTCTAACAACCAAAGGGTCTTTTACTCATCAATGTTTATTTTGCTGAAGGGATCATCTGATCTGTTGAAGGTATATTTCTGAAGGAATTATTTCAAAAGAATATTGAATCAACCTTTACTCCTGTTGAATCTGGAAGTTTATTTGGACTATATAAAAAGGAAAATTCACATTTACTTACCCAAAGAAATACTGGTTCTGTGGTATATTATTAATACGCTAATGAAATCTTCGTACTAAAAAGAAATTGCAGCTCGTTTATTGGACAGAATTTTCTCTGGAGCTGTGCCAGCTGCTTATTGTAACTTTGGTGGATAGGACGGTGTGGAAAATTTTTTTGGAGCTGCACTCTCAATTCTGTGGCTGTCACAGCTGCCCAGTGTTTGCAGAGAGGTGTGGATTGTGTAATTGAAATATAATTTGTTGAAGTAAAGTCACTAGATTTTACAAATCATTAGATTTAGCTAACATTCCTGTCACTGCAGGCAAACAGCCTTTGGGTGTGTCCATTTAGCTTTCAAGGTTTATCAAATCTGGAGTTTTCTTTTTACATTACTGGATGAGTGGTTACCTAGATTGAAATAGATTGAGATTGCATTCTGTTTCAAATAATAAAACTGCTATTTTCACATTATTGATATTGGTAGTATCACAATTGGAATATTGTATTCAGTTCCGGTTGCTCTTTAATATTAGAATAGCTTAAAGGGTGGGCACAACATCATTGACTGAAGGGCCTGTACTGTGTCAGTACGTTCCATGCATTTTGAAGCTTTGATCGTGATACTGTGTGCATGTACATAAGAAAATAAGAAATTGGAGTAGGAGTAGACTATCTGGCCCCCCAAGCCTGCTCCACCATTCAATAAGATCGTGGCTGATCTGGCCATGGACTCATCTCCACTTACCTGCGTTTTCCCCATAACCCTTAATTCCCCTACTACGCAAAAACTTATCCAACCTTGTCTTAAATATATCTACAAATATGATTTTTATTAATGTTGTCTGGTCAGATGACATTGGATTATGTGACTTGTATAATATTGATACATTTAGTTTGAGAGATTCAATGGCCTGTTCACTCTTCTGGATAGGAAGCCCATATAATAATGGTTAAGTGGGGAACTCGGGTGGAAGAAATAAAGGGTATAGGAATGAGGGTTGGCAGGAAAGATGAGGGACATGGAATGTGGGTAAAAAGAAGAGGAATTATTTATTTATTAGTATTTGTTTTGTATTTGCACAGATTGTTGTCTTCTGCACATTGGTTGTTTATCTTTGTGTGTAGTTTTTAATTGATTCTTTTGTAATTCTTTGTTCTGCTATGAATGCCTGTAAGAAAATAAATCTCAGGTTAGTATACTGTGACATATATGTACCTTGATAATACATGTACCTTGAATTTTTAAACTGAGAGCTGAGAAGTGGAGAAGAAACTGCAGGAAGGGAGGAAAAAAATCAAGAGTGGGTAAACATATGGAATCAGAGCTGTGAAGTGGTAAGAGGGAAAATTAGCGGAAGTTTGAGAAGTCAAATGTTCATGCCATCAATGCCCCACCTCCCCCTCGTACCCCATCCGTTATTTATATACACACATTCTTTCTCTCTCGCTCCCTTTTCTCCCTCTGTCCCTCTGACTGTACTCCTTGCCCCTCCTCTGGGCTTTCCCCCCCCTCCCCCTTTTACTTCTCCCTGGACCTCCTGTCCCATGATCCTCTCGTATCCCTTTTGCCAATCACCTTTCCAGCTCTTGGCTCCATCCCTCCCCCTCCTGTCTTCTCCTATCACTTTGGATCTCCCCCTCCCCCTCCCACCTTCAAATCTCTTACTAGCTCTTTCTTCAGTTAGTCCTGACGAAGGGTCTCGGCCTGAAACGTCAACTGTACCTCTTCCTAGAGATGCTGCCTGGCCTGCTGCGTTCACCAGCAACTTTGATGTGTGTTGTTTGCGTAAAAACCAGTCAGCCAGTGTTTGACACCTAGTTCAGTATATTGCCTAAAATCAGCATCATCAATACTTCAAATTATTCCCTGAGCTCAGACTCAATAAAATAAGGCGTGAACATAAATTATGCCACAGGAAACAGTGCCTTTGATGTCTGAATCTGTTGATCTCTGCTGTAACTCCATTGCTGTCCACTCACCACAAATTTGTCTGCATTTTTGTTGTGAAAAATCCCACTGAATTATAAGTTTTAGATGCTACCTCAACTGTTAATTGCAATGGAGTTTTCTATATTTTGGTAGCCCCTGATGATCAAGGATTCTCCTCATCTTTTTCTCTCTTTAGTCCCTTTGCTAAACTTTCTGGTTTCTATTTCTTGGGTCTATATCCAGATACTTTTCTGTTCCCTAATTTGACCAACCACTAGTATATAGCCGCCAGGTCACTTTACTGTAAAGTTCTTATTTCAGTGCTGTCCAAACACGTCATTACTGCTCTTATATGGCCCTATACCAATTTTCCATACCTCAGTTTCCGGCAGATTCCAGTATATGCTCCTTCTTAAAGTTTTGTTCCTTGAGTTATAAATAACATACATGACCATTTCTGGTCATTTCACATCACTGTAGAGATACAACCAGACATTTCCTAGTGCAGCTTGGCCTTGTGACCTCAGCATTACCTTTTTGTCAATGTGCATAGAATAAAGTGTTTCCTCATGGAAGGCTCCTCCTGGATCAGTTGTCTATGCTGAGATAACTGCTGGGCACTCTTTGGAACTATTTGGTCTTCACACTGCAGCAACACACACAACATTCTGGAGGAACTCAGCAGGTCAGGCAACATCTATGGAAGTGATGTCACAGAGTGTATAGCCCTGCAAATTATATCCCTTAATTACCTTTCATCCTTTATCTTCCTACACCACCCTCTCCTGCCCTTGTTCTGGTCAATCTGACACTCAAGCTTCCTTGAATCCTTCCTACCCAGTGATCTCCCAACTTTGTGCTTGATAGACATGTCTGTGTTAAATCTCACTCTGTCACTCACAAAATCACCTGACCCCATCCCAGTTCTTGCTTGCGATCCTCAGTTGACCTTGGCGTAGTCAGAATTATTCGTACCGCAACGAAAATGTGCAATATCTGTTCAACTGAACCCAGGGCCTTCAAGTGTAATTGCTGCTCTCCTGGAATACCGGTTTAGAGCAATTACTGAGATACACTAAAGTAGTTTTGCTTAAAATAAATGTACATGGCCTAGTTATTTTATATATAATTATTCTTAATCTGGCTGTGCATTGAATCTTTAAACAATAAATTAGAAACATAGAAACATAGAAAATAGGTGCAGGAGTAGGCCATTCGGCCCTTCGAGCCTGCACCGCCATTTATTATGATCATGGCTGATCATCCAACTCAGAACCCTGCCCCAGCCTTCCCTCCATACCCCCTGACCCCCGTAGCCACAAGGGCCATATCTAACTCCCTCTTAAATATAGCCAATGAACTGGCCTCAACAGTTTCCTGTGGCAGAGAATTCCACAGATTCACCACTCTCTGTGTGAAGAAGTTTTTCCTAATCTCGGTCCTAAAAGGCTTCCCCTCTATCCTCAAACTGTGACCCCTCGTTCTGGACTTCCCCAACATCGGGAACAATCTTCCTGCATCTAGCCTGTCCAATCCCTTTAGGATCTTATACGTTTCAATCAGATCCCCCCTCAATCTTCTAAATTCCAACGAGTACAAGCCCAATTCATCCAGTCTTTCTTCATATGAAAGTCCCGCCATCCCAGGAATCAATCTGGTGAACCTTCTTTGTACTCCCTCTATGGCAAAGATGTCTTTCCTCAGATTAGGGGACCAAAACTGCACACAATACTCCAGGTGTGGTCTCACCAAGGCCTTGTACAACTGCAGTAGTACCTCCCTGCTCCTGTACTCGAATCCTCTCGCTATAAATGCCAGCATACCATTCGCCTTTTTCACCGCCTGCTGTACCTGCATGCCCACTTTCAATGACTGGTGTATAATGACACCCAGGTCTCGTTGCACCTCCCCTTTTCCTAACCGGCCACCATTCAGATAATAATCTGTTTTCCTATTTTTGCCACCAAAGTGGATAACTTCACATTTATCCACATTAAATTGCATCTGCCATGAATTTGCCCACTCACCCAACCTATCCAAGTCACCCTGCATCCTCTTAGCATCCTCCTCACTGCTAACACTGCCACCCAGCTTCGTGTCATCCGCAAGCTTGGAGATGCTGCATTTAATTCCCTCATCCAAGTCATTAATATATATTGTAAACAACTGGGGTCCCAGCACTGAGCCTTGTGGTACCCCACTAGTCACCGCCTGTCATTCTGAAAAGGTCCCGTTTATTCCCACTCTTTGCTTCCTGTCTGCTAACCAATTCTCCACCCACACCAATACCTTACCCCCAATACCGTGTGCTTTAAGTTTGCACACTAATCTCCTGTGTGGGACCTTGTCAAAAGCCTTTTGAAAATCCAAATATACCACATCCACTGGTTCTCCCCATCCACTCTACTAGTTACATCCTCAAAAAATTCTATGAGATTCGTCAGACATGATTTTCCTTTCACAAATCCATGCTGACTTTGTCCGATCATTTCACCGCTTTCCAAATGTGCTGTTATCACATCCTTGATAACTGACTCCAGCAGTTTCTCCACCACTGACGTTAGGCTAACCGGTCTATAATTCCCCGGTTTCTCTCTCCCTCCTTTTTTAAAAAGTGGGGTTACATTAGCCACCCTCCAGTCCTCAGGAACTAGTCCAGAATCTAACGAGTTTTGAAAAATTATCACTAATGCATCCACTATTTCTTGGGCTACTTCTTTAAGCACTCTAGGATGCAGACCATCTGGCCCTGGGGATTTATCTGCCTTCAATCCCTTCAATTTACCTAACACCACTTCCCTACTAACATGTATTTTGCTCAGTTCCTCCATCCCACTGGACCCTCTGTCCCTTACTATTTCTGGAAGATTATTTATGTCCTCCTTAGTGAAGACAGAACCAAAGTAACTATTCAATTGGTCTGCCATGTCCTTGCTCCCCATAATCAATTCACCTGTTTCTGTCTGCAGGGGACCTACATTTGTCTTTACCAGTCTTTTCCTTTTTACATATCTATAAAAGCTTTTACAGTCCGTTTTTATGTTCCCTGCCAGTTTTCTCTCATAATCTTTTTTCCCCTTCCTAATTAAGCCCTTTGTCCTCCTCTGCTGAACTCTGAATTTCTCCCAGTCCTCAGGTGAGCCATTTTCTCTGGCTAATTTGTATGCTTCTTCTTTGGAATTGATACTATCCCTAATTTCTCTTGTCAGCCATGGGTGCACTACCTTCCTTGATTTATTCTTTTGCCAAACTGGGATGAACAATTGTTGTAGTTCATCCATGCAACCTTTAAATGCTTGCCATTGCATATCCACCGTCAATCCTTTAAGTGTCATTTGCCAGTCTATCTTAGCTAATTCACGTCTCATACCTTCAAAGTTACCCCTCTTTAAGTTCAGAACCTTTGTTTCTGAATTAACTATGTCACTCTCCATCTTAATGAAGAATTCCACCATATTATGGTCACTCTTACCCAAGGGGCCTCTCACGACAAGATCGCTAATTAACCCTTCCTCATTGCTCAAAACCCAGTCCAGAATAGCCTGCTCTCTAGTTGGTTCCTCGACATGTTGGTTCAAAAAACCATCCCGCATACATTCCAAGAAATCCTCTTCCTCAGCACCTTTACCAATTTGGTTCACCCAGTCTACATGTAGATTGAAGTCACCCATTATAACTGCTGTTCCTTTATTGCACACATTTCTAATTTCCTGTTTAATACCATCTCCGACCTCACTACTACTGTTAGGTGGCCTGTACACAACTCCCACCAGCGTCTTCTGCCCCTTGGTGTTACGCAGCTCTACCCATATCGATTCCACATCTTCCCGGCTTATGTCCTTCCTTTCTATTGCGTTAATCTCTTCTTTAACCAGCAACGCCACCCCACCTCCCCTTCCTTCATGTCTATCCCTCCTGAATATTGAATATCCCTGAACGTTGAGCTCCCATCCCTGGTCACCCTGGAGCCATGTCTCTGGCTTGAAAGAAATTTTATCTGGCTTGAAAGAAATTTTAAATAGTCTATATGTTAAGTTCAATAGTTGCAGCCAAAGTCTGTCTTAACCATCCGTGCTGTGTTTTGAATCTGATGAAGCACTGCATCTTATTGAATGCTTTAGTGTATGTTAAATGTACCCTTAAAAATGTAGGAGTGGTAATTTAATCTGTTGTTTAAAATGTTGAGTCTTGACATTTTTGCAGTCTGATATTTGACATTGCAGATCTTCATTGTACCAGTAGTAACTTGCATTACACAAATTGAAACCTGTATTTTGTGAAACTCCGATTGTTGGAAGCAGATGGAATTCCAGATGTGGAATACACACTTGTGAAGCATGTTATGCATGGTGTCTTAAAAATGACTTGAATCATTGTATGTGCAGTGAATGCAATCTACACAGACCATGCAGATCCTGATAATAGTTACACAAAATGATGGAGGAAATTAGCAGGCCAGGCTGCACCTACGGAAAAGAACACAGTCGACGTTTCAGACCGAAACCCTTTGGCGGGACTGGAAAGAAAAAAAAAGCTGAGGAGTAAATTTAAAAGTTGGGGGCAGGGGACAGAGAAACCCCCCCCCTCACCATTTTCCATCCCCTTTTCCCTCTCTCACCTTATCTCCTTGCCTGCCCATCACTTCCCTCTAGTGCTCCTCCCCTTTTTTCCTTCTTCCATGGCCTTCTGTCTCTTTCACCAATCAACTTCCCAGCTCTTTACTTCATCCCTCCTCCTTCAGGTTTAACTTATCACGTTGTGTTTCTCTCTCCCATTCCCCCAACCTTAAAATCTACTCCTCAGCTTTTTTTTTCTCCAGCATTCTGTGTGTGTGTTGTTTGGATTTCCAGCATCTGCAGGTTTTCTCTTGTTCCTGATAATAGTTGGGTGTTTTCCATGGAAGTCTTAATCCAATTGCTATAAATAGAAATTTCAGGCAATCCTTCTGGATTTTGACGTTTGGGCTATCGTTATCATTAACCTTGATGTCAAGTTATTGGGCCCTATGCCTTGCCATATTTCTGTGCTATCTTCTTCAGATACATATTGCATCACTATTTAAGTTGCTGGCAGTGAGTGTGCAACTGCCCACTCTCACCTGATTTAGCTGACACTGACCTGCTCAGCATTAACCAAACAACACTAGAGTGGCTGTCTGTCTGGTGGTGTGACAAGCTATGATGATGATGAGTGATTGCAAAGATGAGTGAGTGGTGCATCTTTGTTGTTTCTGCTGTTACGAGAATACACATAAAATTAAGATGTTTGCTGGCCTGGGTTAGCATCAGTGACATCAGCCGTTGGTCTGCCACCTGCCCTCAGGGGAAGGAGAAATAAGGAACAATGGAGCAGCGTCTGGAGATGTGTAATGAAGGGACGTGGGAGAGAGAGAGCTGTCTGGGTTCCCCCTTTGAACCCTGAACTGTTTGAAGTGATGGACAGGCGATACCCCAGCAGGGGGATAAAAAGGGACAGGTTCGCTAAGACAGAGACACACGCCACCCGAGGTAACGAGACCCTGGAAGCGGTGCGCCTCTCAAGAGTGGGTGAGAAGTACCAGACAACGACCAGGGTGGAAAGGTACGATCAGCGGGAACCCGGTGTGTGTCTGCCCTTGCCTGGGTGCCGGGTTCACTGCAGAGGATCGACCGCATCTGGAGGAGGGGTCACAGTCGGTGACCTCAGGTGACATCACCAAGGACCCGCCCAAAAGGTTGCTTGTGAGCAATCTCGCCGGTCTGTGAGTGAAGCAGTGTTCTGAATGATCAGTTGTTCCTGTTCTATCTCTCTCTTCCCCCACGTTGTCCATCGCCATGGCAACGATTACTGCGAACTGAACTGGACTGAATTTTGAGTCATTGTGAAATTTGGTCATTTACCCCTAGACAACGATAGAGCTTGATTGATGCTGCTATCTTAATTCTGTGCACGTGTGTTTATCATCGCTGAACTGTTGCATTTATTATCCTTTCGATTACTGTGTTGCTTGTTTCTTTAATAAAACTTTCTTAGTTCTAGTACTCCAGACTCCAACTGAGTGATCCATTTCTGCTGGTTTGGCAACCCAGTTACGGGGTACGTAACACTGTTTATCCTCTGGAAAGTGGCAGAGATAAAATTACTGGGAAGGTGAAAAGGAATTTTTGCCACTTACAGCTGCAATAAATCAGAAGCTAGGATCTGAGAGTAGAATGATTTAGGTGGGAGGAGTCTCTAATCTTTTGTTTCAGTGCTATCTTGGCAATAACCACTGTGAGGACTATCCCAGAAATGGTCAACACAGTCTCCTCTTTGTATTGGGCCATACAGCCACACCTGCTTCATCCCAGTAAGCTTCTGGAACCCTGACTGTGTGTAATCCTGTCCTGTATAAATAAAGAGAAGTGCAAGTCCAGTTTTTCAGAGAATACAGGATGTGAGGTATGGGTGTGTGAATGTGATAAGTGTTAGGTGTGCCAAATAAGTAAGTTAAGCGTGAACATGTGGATGTTGGTTTGAGTCCTTCACTAAGACAGTTGGTAGGTGAATGGAAAAAAGATTAAGCTGTTTGTGAGTCCTTCAGGCAGTTAACAGTATGTGACTTTTTATGCATTAATTGATCTTGACTAGTTGCGTAAGATTTTTGAGACAGCAGTGCATGCTGGTCCGCAAGGCATGGATGAATGCACATGTTAAAGCTTTCTTAGCTTCTTCCACACGCAAGTCATATCTTTTACTATGAAGCTTCACTACAAATGTTGGAGCCTATTTTCCATTTATATTAGAACAATGAGTGTGGGGCGGAGAAGATGCATCTATCAAAGGAGGTTTAAAGTGCTTCTTCACTCCGCTAGCCTGTGGGTCGCCCTTGGGTAAGGTATAGCGCCTGCTTAGTCCCCTGATCAGAGTCTCGTGAAGCTATGGGAGCAAGGGGTGGTTGGTCATATGAGCAGTTGGTGCATATCACAAATCCTGGTTGTGCGTCCACTGATGCCAGACGGACAATCTCTGAAGAGCGTTGATAATGGTTGGGGTCACGTCTTGTAAAGACAATGGCCAGAAGAAGGCAGTATCAAAACACTTCCGCAGAAAAATCTGCCAAGAACAATCATAGTCAAAAGCCATGATAGCCTCCGTCATACTACATGGCACATAATGATAATGATTAGAAAAAGGAACAGTACAGCACAGTCCAGACCGTTTGGCCTATAGTGTTGTGCCAATATTTTAACCTAATGATCAAATCACCTTTCATCCTCCTTCGCTCCAAAGAGAAAATCCATAGTTTACTCAACCTTTCCCTCACAAGACATGCTCTCTAATCTAGGTAGTATTGTGATAAATCTCCTCGGTACCCTCTCTAACGCTTCTACATCCTTTCAATAATGAGGGGACCTGAACTGAACATTTTCTATTGTGGCCAGAACCATTTTTCTTGACTGCCAATACTTGTTGCAGTCAAAAGGTGCAGTTAATAAATGTGGGGTTTCTTTAACCATTTATGGTTGCTTCAGGATTAGAAATTAGCTTTATTTGTCCCATGTACATTGAAACATAGTGAACTGCATTATAGACCTCATTGACTCATACGGACAGTCATTGGTGAGGCTATATTAGCTGGACTACAGAGTTATTCACCTTGCCGATAAATCGGTTAAGCAGCAGGAAACAGAGCTTAAGGATAACATCAACTCTAATTGTCGGGACATGAACTATAATGCTGCTAAAAATGATGGGGGCTGTGAATATTCAGTGTATTCATTGATGGCTTAGAAACTGGACAGAAAGTCACATACAGATGTTTGCTGATCCCCTGAAGAAAGGCAAAACTTTTATGCAAGAGAGCATTGAATAACAAGGATGTAATTAACAGATTAATTAAATGAGCAAAATTGTGATAGATTGATTTCAATGGGTGTAAATGTGGATCAGAGAAGAATGAAACAGTACCTCTAAAGCAGCAACGTAAAATTAGAACTAGTTTGAAGAGAATGACTGTGTCTATAAATATAGATCTTTATAATGTAATGGACAAATACAGGAAACAATCAAAGAAAAATGGAATGTGAACCTTTGCATCTAGAGGTCCAGAATATGGTGGAAGCTGGAGAGGTTGTGCTGTTACTCTCCACAACAAACATTTTATGGCTGCTTTCTCTGAGGGAAAGATATTTTGCCTGTGGTGGGAATTCAGCATAGATTTACCAGAATAAAACTTAATGAAACTATGAATCAAGGCTTAAGTTCCAATGAGCAATGGGGTTTGGAAGTTAAAAGGGTAAGTTGTGATTTAAACATAATTTTCAAAAGATTGAAGAAAACTTTCAGGAGAAATGACAACTACTGCTGTTTGGGATTGTAGAGCAAGTCCTACAGGTCCAAAGTTAAGAAACAATTCCATTTGAAAAGCTGGAGGAAATTTTAAGCTGTCTTCTACAAATGGATATTGTGGTTAAATCACTTGTTATTTTGAATGTGGAAGTATATGGACTTTTGTTAACCAAATGTTTTTGGAGCAAAGGCAATTCAAATGAACTTGATCACAAATTAACCACAAAATCTGTGAATGAAAGGGAAGGATGGCCTGATGTTGCTGCTAAAATAATTGTTATAACTGAATTGTTAAAATAGTTCAGTGTAGTGCTGACATTGTAATCATCAGGTGAAAGTTGGTTATACATTGTAATCCCCATGTCCAATTTAAAAGATTGTCGAAGTAAGAATGAGCAACATTTTTAATAAGTGAATATGTTGCTGTGAAGATGTATAGAATTTCAGCTGGGCCAACAATAGAAAAGGGCGAGCTTGGTTTGATACTTTCGAAGCTAGAAGGAGAAGTGTGATTAAAACACCACTTCCTTTTATCATTCTTCTCTAGAAGTCACTGCAGAACTGGGAAAAAAACTGAACAGTTGTCAAAGGTCATGAGAAAATGCTTGTTTTGCAATAAGTCAGTCAGTCAACTAATGTGACCAGTGTGAGATGTTGAGAAAACTGCAGGCCATTAAGTGCAAACATCATCTCTAAGTGTGATAGTAAATAGTAAGAAGCCATTATATTTAGCCGAAATGATCATGTTGTTTTACTCTGAATGTGTTGCATCTGCATGTTGAATTGGTACTGTGGCACAACATATTTGATTACAAAGGTGTACATTACAAATGAGGACATTTTTCTGTTAGATATAGAAGTGATGCTATGAAATATTCTGGCAACCTCCCTGTGTGATCAGAGACCATCTGATATAGGAGAAGAATTAGGCTATTTGGCCCATATAGTCTGTTTTGACATTTCTTCATGGCTGATCTATTTTCCTCTCAGCCCCCATCTTCTGCCTTCTCCCCTATCCCTTCATGCCCTGACTAATCAAGAATCTATCGGACCTCACCCTTAAATATACCAAGAGACTTGGCCTCCACAACCGCCTGTAGCAACAAATTCCGCAGATTCACCACTGGCTCAAGAAATTACTCCTCATCTCCATTCTAGATGGATGTCCCTCTATTCTGAGGTTGTCCCCTCTGGTTTTAGACTTACTTACCTTAAAAAACATCTGCTCCACATCTCTATTGAAGCCTTTCAACATTCGACCGGTTTCAATGAGATCCCCCCCCCCCCCCCCGTTCTTTAGAATTCCAGTGAGTACAAGCCCATAGCCATCAAACACTCCTCATATGACAAGTCTTTCAAACCCGGATCATTTTCATGAACCTCCTTTGAACCCTCTTCAATATAAGCACATCCTGCCCCTCCACCTATCTACGTATCATCCGCAAACTTGGCCACAAAGCCATCAATTCCGCCATCCAAATCACTGATATATAATGTAAAAAGTAGCAGTCTCAACACAGACCCCTGTTGAACATCACCATTACGGGCAGCCAGCCAGAAAAGGCCCCCTAAATCACACTCTTTAGTCACACTGCCTATCTGCAAATGCTCTTGCCATGCTAGTATCTTTCCTGTAATACCATCAGCTCTTGTTAAGCAGCCTCGTGTGGCACCCTATCAGAGGCCTTCCGAAAATCCAAATTCACAATGTCCACCAATTCTCAGTTTTTGTCTATTCTGCCTGTTATTTCTTCAAAAAATTTAAACAAGTATGGCAGGCAAGATTTTTCCCTTGAGAAAACCATGCCAGCTTCAGCCTATTTTATCATGTGCCTCTAAGTATCTCGAATCTATATCCTTCACAATTGACTCCAACAATTTCCCAACCACTGAGGTTAGACTAATTGGGCTATATTTTCCTTTCTTCTGCCTTCTCTCCCTTCTTGAAGAGTGGAGTGATAGTTGCAATTTTCCAGTCCTTCTGAATATTTCCAGATTCTGCTGATTCTTGAAAGATTATTACTAATGCTTCCACAATCTCTTCAGCCACATCTTTCAGAACCCTGGGATGTACACCATCTGGTCCAGGTAACTTACCTACCTTCAGAACTTTCAGTTTCCCATGCACCTTCTCCCTAGTAATATCAACTTCACACACTTCTGCCCACTGTCACTCAAATTTCCGGCATACTGCAAGTGTCTTCCTCAGTGAATAATGGTGTAAAATGTCTCTCATTGCTACCTCTCTAGCAATTGAGGAGTCTGATGGCTTGGGGGAAGAAACTGTTACATAGTCTGGTAGTGAGAGCCCGAATGCTTTGGTGCCTTTTGCCAGATGATAGGAAGGAGAAGAGTTTGTTTGAGGGGTGCGTGGAGTCCTTCATGTTTGCTTTGCGGATGCAGTGTGTGGTGTAAATGTCTGAGATGGCGGGAAGAGAGACCCCGATGATCTTCTCAGCTGACCTCACTATCTGCTGCAGGGTCTTGTGATCCGAGATGGTGCAATTTCCGAACCAGGCAGTGATGCAGCTGCTCAGGATGCTCTCAATACAACCTCTGTGGAATGTGGTGAGGATGGTGGTGGGGGGGGGGGGGTGGGACAGCTGCTCTAAAAGAAAAAAAAAATCTTGTAGGCATTCTACAAATTTCCACTCTTGGGATCCAAAACCAAATTGATTTTCCCAATCTGCCTGCCTATTGAAATTCCCCATGACTATTGTAATATTTCCCTTTTAAAATACGTTTTCTCTCTCCCATTGTAATTTGTAGATCAGATCTTTGCTGTTGTTTGGAGGTGTGTATATAACTTCCATCGTGGACTTTTTACCCTTGTAGTTTCTTAGTTCTACCCACAACGATTCTACATTTTCCAATCCTATGTCACTTTCTAATGATCTGATTTAATTTTTTTACCAACAGACACTCCATCCACTCTGCCTACCTGTCTGTCCTTCCGATACAATTTTTTTTTTGCTATTGCTACATTTCACTAATGTTATGTGTAAATTTTGTCCAATGTACATTTACTTTATCACGTTTTGGGTAAATGCTGTCAGTGTAACTTGGTTCACTACTTTGAAAGCAAACTCACCAAAGGAATGCAGTTATGTATACAAAATATTTAGTACTTGAACACACAGGGCTCGATGAACATTCACATTGGTGTCAACATCAATGTCATTCAAATGTTCAAAGGTTGATTTATTATCAAAGCCTGTAATCATAGACTACTCTGAAATTTGTATTTTTCCATATAGCTATGAAACAAAGAACTTGAAGGTCATTCAGATAAACTTCAATGCGCCCCCCTCCGTACAAAAAAGAATGACATCTCGATCATCAACTCCCAATAACTAGGCACACGACACTTAAAAATATAATGTTCATACTTCTAATTGAATTGACTTTATTTCTTATATCCTTCACATACACGAGGAGTAAAAATCTTTACGTTACGTCTCCGTCTCAATGTGGTACATGGGCCAGTTGGACGAGAATCGGAACTTCTCTGCCCAGGCCCTGATTTCTTTCAGCGCCCAGAACTAAACGATTCTGCAACACATCATCTTGGCTCATCATCTGAGCTCACCTCTTCACTGTTAGCAGCAATAATTGAACATAACTTACCACAGGAAAGGAATTTTTAGTGTTGTTGTTGTTGGATTTCTAATCTTTTTGACTACCAGAAGCTGTTGCACACATTCGGTAGGACCATCCTAACTGGATACTTGCTATCTTAACCAGTTGACTGTGGATGTTGTATCTCAGCTTTCTATGTGATATGTAAGCCAGTATTCAAGGCAGGGCGGTACAATATGGAGGGCAAGCTGTTGCTGTGTAGCAGGCTTCCCCTCTCCGTGCAGCTGATGACTCCAAAGGAATGGCGGAGACTGATGTAGTTTGGCACCAGTTCCATCGCAGGGGTTGCCAGTCAGTATTGAATTCAGTGTAGGACTGCCTGAGGTTATTTCCTTGGGGTTTATTCCCAAGACCTTCCCCATGAGTTGGTACAGCCGCTAGGCAGCAAAGGTTTGAGGTAAGAGTTTTCCTTCTCCTAGATGAGCTGGCAACCACAGCCTATGAGCCCCACCTGGCCAAAGCGACTGGTTTTAAGGTACCAGTTACCCACCTTTGCCCCTTATCTTGTCAGTAAAATGGTTCTACTGGGCTAGTATCTAAAGTGAAGTACATATGTGAAGGCTGGGTACAAATGAATATCAATATATGTTCAGTACATACTTTTAACAGAGCAAATCCTTACACTCACAGTAAATGACATAATGTGTCACTGAAGTGAAGACAGTCTTACCACATTAATGTGTTACTGAAGAGAAGACAGCCTAACCACATCGGCTTTTCAATTTCTATTCCTTTTCTATGGAGCACCAATATTTGACAAATTTCATGTTCACAACATGCCATGAAACAGTGTAGTTGAAATTGGGCTTTAGTTTGATTAAGTAGATTCACAGAAACATGTTCCTAATTTTTTTGAGTTTGCATCTTTTAATATCATCCAACCTTTGTCTTACCTCTGCCATCATCCATAGTGTGAGGAGCTGGGCTGTTTTTACTAGAAATATAATATTAAGGAAAAGCAGGGTGGGGAGTATGAGCACTAGAACAGATACTGTGCAATGTTCTATCTAATCTACATGGCTAAAGTAATTGTTGGAATTGATCTGCTTGTAAGAGTCAAGGGTTAAATCATTTTTTGGTTTTAATTTATGTTGGATTCAAGTATGCTTTTATGTTTTCGCATAAATGTGAACTTTGATAAACCCTGGTTTGTCCTTTTATGTGATTTCAGGAATTGCAGCTGCCACCATGTTTCAGACGACGAAGGAACTAAACCTTTCAGATAAAGAGCTGAGGGTTGCATTTGATGGTGATGCTGTTCTCTTCTCTGATGAGTCAGAGAAAATTGTAAAGCTTCATGGATTAGATACCTTTTTTGAACACGAGAAGAAATATGAAAACAATCCTCTTGCAAAAGTAAGTCTGATGCAAAAATCACTTTCCACTTTGCAACAGTTTCACAGAGGAGCTGAAAAAAAAGCATTGTAAGATCTCAGTGGGTCAAACAGAAGATGTGAAGGCAGAGGGAGGAGTCTTGAAGCAGGGTCTTGACCTGAAACATTGACCATCCTTTACCTCCACAGCTGCTACTTCACCTATTGAGTAACAGCAGTTTTGTTTTTGTTGCTCAAGATTTCAGTATCTGCACACTTTTGTGTGTCTGTTCACAAAGGAGCTGTTTGGTTTTCATTTGCTCCATGCCGGTTCTGCAACTATAACCTGAAAAGTCCTGTGCAAGTAGCTTTCAGTTATACAGAGTACTTGGTGCATACTCAGAACGGTCTTGGGGAGAAAGGTTGATACGTAGCTTTTGGGAATCAGAACTGTCAGAGGAATCTCATTAGCAGGGTAAAATGGGGTTGAGGTGGAAACAAAGTTTTTTATTGAGCTTAGGAAGTATTTCAACAATTAGCAGGCATTCAATGGTTTCATCAAATGCCTGACTATAAACGAATGCTAACCTCGTATAAAAATTGCTGATTCAACTTAAGAAATTAACATAAAAATATAACCTTTTGAGATAAATAATGAGAAGAAAGCAAGATTGGAATTTCTACATTTTTTATGAAGCATAGCTGGTCAATAAAATAGAACAAAACCTACTTCTGTTTAAGTTCCTTCTCTTTACTAGCTGTGCTTTAACATCTGTGCATTTTCCAGTGCATGATGTTACACTCCAGAATTCATGAAAAATCGATTTCGATTTGATATAGTGAGAGAGCAGCAGGAAAAGAAACATTGAAAATTTAAAAAGCGGAAAAGCGGCTGAGGAAAGAGTCAATGGCCTGGTCATTCATTCTCATTCTCTCTCTCTCCCTCTCTCTCCCTCCCTCGCTCCCCAGAATAATTAGATTAGATTAGATTCAACTTTATTGTCATTGTGCCGAGTACAGATACAAAGCCAATGAAATGCATTTAGCATCTGACCAGAAATGTAAAGAATAGTGTTGTTTACAAAATAACTGCCAATAAAAAAAATGCTACAGCACACAAATATAAAAGTACTGAGACAGTACAATATGGATGCAATACTGCTTAGCGCTGTGATGAGAGGTTCAGCAGGGTCACAGCCTCAGGGAAGAAACTCTTCCTGTTCCTGCTGGTGTGGGAGCGAAGGCTCCTGTATCGCCTACCGGATGGGAGGAGAGTAAAAAGTCCATGGTTAGGGTGAGATGCATCTCTGATAATGCTTTTTGCCCTGCCCAGGCAGCATTTATGGTAGATGTTCTCATTGGTGGGCAGTTGGGTGCCGATAATGCATGGCTTGCTGAGTATTTCTTTATTTTTTTTTAAGGAAAGGATACATGAAGGGTTCCTTTTTTTTTACTTGGGTTATAAATTGACCTCCAACCATCATATCACATGAAAAGTTACCCTCTACCAACCCCCCCCATCCCTATTCTGCCTATTCTGTAGAATCTTGTAAAGAAATCTATTTTCACATTCCAAACGGAGTCAGAATAGGAAAGATGCTAATCAATAATGATCATTGAAGTGAAACTTAATTCTGGGTTTTGTTAATTGACAAAGAGGTTACTGCACTTAACTAATTTTATTTTAAATCAGGTAGTTATTCTCACTCCAGACATACTTAATTGAGTTTGGCTTGCAAGACAAAATGAAGCCATAATATACTTGCTAATGCACGAATGCAATTCTATACAAAATGAAAACAAGTTTTTTTTTTCTTAATTATGCCTTGGGAATGCAAGCAGACATATCATTTGGTTTTGACTCAAATTTTTGTTGATTTGAATCTATATGGTTGTATTGGAGAGAGAGGAGTCCTTTTAAATAATAACTTGCAATAGTGCCAGTAATTATCTCAAATGCTGGTGATTGGGTGAGAAATTAGTTTTAGGTTAAAAAAGATAGAGATAGAAATCTAAAATATAGGTACCAACTATTTGAGTGAAATAGCATATTTTCCCTAATACACAGATGGATATCAGTAAAAGAAATCATATCATTCAGTTCTGTGAAATTAATATTGTGTATTTTTTTTCTATTAAAGTGTTAGATGTTGACTTGAGCAATCACAGGTAGAAGATGCTGCCTGAGTTCACAATTGCCATTGCACTGGAAAGCAGGTTATTAAAGAGTTCTTTGTATGACAATCACACAATCTGTCATGAAGGTCAGGGAAACTAATTCTGGGAGGAGGAAAGCATTAAATTCAGATGAAGGTAGGAAACAGGAGGAAGGAATTTGAGAGGGAAAATGGGGTAGGGACAAGTTAAGCTACACTTTAGTGGGCACTGCATACTATGGAGCAGTCAGATCAGTCCTCGAGTCATAATGGAGCTGCTGCAGCAACAATCCGAGCCACAGATTATAGAATCAAGTACATAGATACAACAGCCTTTGTCAGTATTATCTCTCTCTGAAGTGTTGGCACTTACAAGTTCAAAATGGGGAGTCAGTGAAATCAAAACTACTGCCCCAATGGGGAACATTTAAATTGAATCCAATTCCTGAATTTCTTTGTGAAGTAGTACTTATCTGACTGGAGGCAAATGGCAAGAAATTTACATTGCAAACTTTTGAGCTAGTTTCATTCTTTAAATCATTATTTGCATGAATTATGATGAAGAAATGAGGCCATTGCAGAATTACCAAAATCTTGCCCAAGACTGCTTGAATCAATATCCTGATAAGCAGGATTTTGACAGGCTGAGTGTGGCTGTAAGAAATTCAAAGCATTTGTGCAACTTGCATATTGAAGGATAGGCACTGTGACTTTGAAATGATGCCCTGTAAAGTATAATATGCTCATTTATTTTCCATACAGGGTCCTCTCAAGGGATTTTTGGAAGTATTAGGAAAGCTGCAGAAGAAGTTCCATGCTAAAGACTTGCGCTGTAACTGCCCAATCAGGACCTATCTTGTCACAGCAAGAAGTGCTGCAAGTTCTGGAGCAAGAGCTTTGAAGACACTTCGGAGTTGGGGGCTAGAAGTTGATGAAGCCCTCTTTCTAGCAGGGGCACCAAAAGGACCGATGTTAGAAAAAATTCGCCCTCATATCTTCTTTGATGATCAAATGTTCCACGTGAAAGGAGCACAGGAGATGGGAACCATTGCAGCACATGTGCCATACGGCATTGGACAAAAGTACAATAAGAGCACTTCCATAACTGAAAATGCTGATAAAAGTTAAATGACAAATGGTAGACCATATTCAGATAAAAAACCAAGTCAGACTGTTTACTCTGTAGCTACAGTTGAAATATACTAAAATCAAATGTGTTAGCAGAATGAGAAAATTGGAATTTAATGGAGGGGCCTTTTCTACATAGGATTTGCTTATTTGTTTCTTCCAGAATTTATTACAATGCATTTATCTTAATACGTTCAAGCTTGAGGTCTAAAGAGGATGAAGTAATCAGCTTATATTTTCATACCATTTTTAATTCTGACCACAATAGCCTTATAACAATTTTAGTAATGTAAGAGGCACATTAGACTTGATTTTCTCTTCAAAGCGGCAGTACTTTAATTGAGGGTATCATTACTTTTAAAATTGCTTAATAGATACTGTACTATAAAAGATTATGTCCGAATGATACAGTTTGTTGGGTGTTAACAATAATTAAAATGGCAGACATTTCTCTTGGCATATTATGTAATAGAAATTGTTAGCTTGGACTGGAAATTAAATTACCTCCAGATGCATATAAAATTATCCAAGGAATCCCCTGAAATTAGAACCTCAAAGCAAAATGAGATCATTATCATTTTGTGCTAGCTCTCTGAAAGACCATCCTAATGGACGCTCCGTTTTTTTTGCAAATAATGCCCCTGCTTCCTTTTTGTTAAACTTGCACAACAGCAGTTTATTATTCATAATTCTGGGGTGGGGGAAATATATTATTATTCCCTCACTCAAGAGTTAATATTCAGTTTCAAGCTTCACAATAACAGTAGTGCTGGGGATTCAGGCAGGTTTGGGCCACAGAATTGTGGCTAAACTCTTAATAAAATGAATCAGGATTACGAGCTGCAATTTGGATTCAAAGATAGATGGAGTCAAAATTTTGGTTGGTAATTGATCGGAAGATGAAAGAAGCACTGATAAGGTTTCTAAGTGTGATGAGCACTATCTTCTTCTGTTCAGTCAATGCTTTAGGAATTTCAAATATTCACCAATGCAAAGACCATAATGTTTGCATCTTGCATTGGTAAAGACTGTCTCTTTTTGGTCTTTTCCAGTTTGACTGAGGTCACTCTTGATCAGAATTAAGTGCATGCATCACCCCAAGCTGCCAGCTGAACCCACTCATGTGAGAATATACAATAAGTGAAATTGGGCGTTACCAAGAAACACTTAATTTTCTCTGCCTAATATTCTCTTACTGTGTTATGTAATGTATTATAGTACTGGTAATTTTTGAGTTGGGTGGCGGGATGAAGATCTTTTTCTACTAAAGGATATTGTAAGGCACTCCTTCCCTCCACTAGGCTGAAAGTCACCATTGGGCAAGGTGTAGTAACTGTTTAGCCCCCTGATCAGGATCATCTGAAGCCATGGGAGCATATGGTGAGTGGATGGTTGTATGAGCAGCTGGTGTATATCACAATTCCTGGTTATGCAACCATTGACGCCAAGCAGACAATCTATGAAGAGTATTGATAGAGGTTTGGGTCACCCATCTTATAAAGACAGTACCCAGAAGAAGGCAATGGCAAACCACTTCTGTAGAAAATTTGCCAAGAGCAGTCATGCTCTTGGAAGACCATGATCTCCCACATCATACGACAACGCATATTATGAATGAACACATGTTTGACTAGTCTATTTCCCATCAGAAAATGCACTTTTGCACTGAAATAATCATTGGATCACCTTGGCCATTTCTGTTTAAAGGAAAATGCCTCAACAAAACATATGACTAGAGCCTCTTATTCCTATTTTTGTTTCTTTAAACATCTGTATTTAAATTAGGTTTGATACTACCTCCTCCGCCAGTATAATGGTGTTTATTTCTTTAATATATATATGTCAAGGTTACAGAATCACTGGAATGTAGTTTTATGATACAAGAATACAGGTTATAATTCAATTAAGTTTCTAGTCACTGATATCAACTAATGTTGTCTACTCTTTTCATTTTGATATATTGGAATTATGCCTATTTACAGTATTTGTAAAAGCTAAATGATTATATGATCCTTACTATATTTCTCTGGTCATAACAATATGCTATTTATTTGCAAACAGTTACTGCTTTGACTTGTTTTTGCAAAAGTAGATCAGATTTTAGGTTTTTATTTATAAGAACATTTACATTCAGAAATATTTTTTGCAAAGCCTTGAATGTAAGGGCCTGCAGTGCAGGGCACTATTTTGAATGGAATGAGTAGCAGAATAAAAATGTTTTAAAAGTATCCAAGGATGGTGAATCTAGGAAAGTTTTTCAGCATTTTCCAGTTCTCCGTATTGAACTATTTAATTGTCTTTATTATGTTTGTGTGTTGTTAATTTGGCATCTGCCATGCTAAAGGCAGTTAGTTTTTAAAACAAGTTGCATTAGGTAAACATTTAGTGAGCTCCTTACAAAGGACCTAATTATTGGATGAGCTTCAGCAGTTGTGGACAAGTTAGACAATTGTTTTAAAAAACTATATTTTATTAGCAATAAAAAGCCCCTGTTATCAATTGTCCCCTTCAGTGAAGATTGGGCTGCTTTGCTTAGCCTTGTGTATAAATAGGGGAAACAAATTCCAACAATTCCTAGTCAGGGCAAGCTAACTCTGAAATCTCTTCAGGTAATGTAACAGGCTCACCATTTTTCTTCTTGTTGACTGTCCTTCACTCCTGGTCCTGGACTGTTGGTGCAAAGCAATCATGTGAGAGGAAGTGAATGGGGCAGCAGATGGCACTGATGTCCCTGTTTACACATTGTAATTAAGATAAGGTCTTAATGCTTACAAATTTTTTAAAAATTGCAACAGTGAAATAAGGTTGCCTCAGTTCAAATTGATTATTATTTGATTACAGTGGTTGAATTGTAGTGCCTTTGCATTTTGTACGTTTTCTTACCTGCAATTTTCTTTGTGCATTTTTACAAAACAATACTATATTGTTTCTTTAATTTCAATAAGAAAGCTTATTGCAAATATTATTTACGTGATAATTATTTTGCTTTAAATGTATTTCTTAAGAGATTAAAGGAATACTTTGAATGCTGAAAATTTGAGAAACAGAAATGTTTGTAACTTGCAGAAGTCTTAACAGCAGGATCTGCTCTCTGGAAATACAGTGATAGATAGGCCTTCACTAAGCAACTTAGACCTGGTCCCAAATTAAGGACCTTAAAGTGAAGGAGAATACTCCTGTTGTTTAGAGAACAACAGATGCATTTGTGCTCCTTCTCATTACACTGATACTGTGCTACAAACAGCATGCCATTATTATATGAAGCATTTCCTGTGAGCTGTGGTGGAAGAACAAATCAGATCTGGCAGCAAAACCATATTTTGAAAATTCAGTCTTTTGTTATAGCATCAGTCAAATGAAGTTCTGATAAGCATTTTTCCATAAAGCATGTGTTCCTAACAAGAATTGTGCTTCATTGTCTGCTTCACTCTCACTGTGTGGAGCAAAAACTTTGCAGATGGAGAAAAACCAAAAAAAGAACTTAATCATAGCAGTTATAGGAAAGCCAGAAAGAACTACAATGATTCCCTCGGGATCAATAAAGTATGACTATTCATAATGACAGTGGCTTGCTTGGGTAAGTCTTGGGAGAAGCATGCAACCACTGTTGATCCTAGAACTGCTGCTTTCTGTTGTCCAGGGGAATAGCATCAGTTACCCTTCGCATGGAAATAAACCACAGAATGATTTGTTAATGATCTGTACAAGGAAATGGAGGAATAGAAATGCAGGTATTAAGTGGCTGTATCTACAACAGGAATTAATGCAACTACAGTCATTTACAGACACAACAATCTCAGACGTACAGCTGAAGAGACAGAAGTCCTGTGATCAAAAACGTGTAGAAATGGTGGGTTTACAATAATCTCAAAACTTGAAATTGTAACTTGATGCAGCATGTTTTTTGGTGAGAGATTTCCTTGCTCACCACCTCTTTGGTAAAGTGTTCTCCATGTTCCCAATGTGAACTATTCTGCCTATAACCTGCCAAGACCATGTCTGCGTTTCCCTCCCTAAATACCTCTGTCTCCCCTAAACACTTACCAAAATCTATCCTTTTGCCTAAACTTTCATTTATATGCTCTAATTCCTTATTAAGAACTTGTCATCAAATTTTGTTTGATAAAGCCACTCTGTGCTTCATAATACTCCTGTGAAGCATATAGTGACATTTTACTGTGCTGTGTCCTATGTAGGTAGCTGTTGTTTCCACCTTTTTGGCTTTCTCCTTTACCATGCTGAACCCCTGAGACCAGAAGACAGAGGAGCAGAATTGGGTCATTCAGCCCTTCGAGTCTGCCATTGCTTCATGGCTGATCCCGGATCCCACTCAACCTCATACACCTGCCTTCTCGCCATATCCCTTCATGCCCTGACTAATCAGGAAACTATTAAATTTTGCTTCAAATATATCACAGACTTGGCCTCCACAGCTGTCTGTGGCAGAGCATTCCACAGATTCACCGCTCTCTGGCTTAAAAAAAACCTTACCTCTGCTCTAAAAGGTCGCTCCTCAATTCTGAGGCTGTGAACTCCAGTTTTCGACACCCCCACCATAGAAAACATCATTTCCACATCCACCTTACTCAGTCCTTTCAACATTCAGTAGGTTTCAATGAGATCCCCCATATTCTTCTAAATTCCACAGAGTACAGGCCCAAAGCTGCTAAACACTCCTCACCTGTTAACCCTTTCATTCCTGGAATCATTCTCATGAACCTCCTCTGGACTCTCTCCAATGACACACATCCTTCCTGAGATATTGGGCCCAAAACTGTTGACAATACTCCAAGTGTGGCCTGGCTAATGTCCTATAAAGCCTCAGCATCATCTCTGTTTTTATATTCTATTCCCATTGAAATGAATGGTACCATGCATATGCCTTCTTTACCAAGGAAATCAAGTAATTTCCCTGACATTGCATGTTCTAAGATTTTGAAGACAGGTATACATAAGAATAGCAGAATAAAGATATTAAAGCAGTAGTAGGCCATTCACAATATCATGCCTGTCCAACCAATCAATATTCATTGTGACTTCTCTCAGGGTCACATTTCTTCTCTGTCCAAGATTTCTATACCCATATTTTGAGTTGGAGACCTTTGGTCATAGGCGGTCCAGCTCAGAGGAACATAATCTCTGAATATATCCCAAGAAGCATTTGTGAATTCAATATGTTTCAATGGTATCAACTATACATAGGCCCAGGGTGCTCACCCTCTTCTAGTACTGCAAACCTGTCATCTCAGAAATCAGTCTAAAGAACCATACATGAACTCCTTTAATGCTCTTAAAGGACAATCTAATTGAAGTAAGATAGCTCTACACTTATACACTTGTCATAAAGACCAATGTATTATTTCCCTTTCTAACTGCTTGCTGGTCAGCTCTCAGAATTCATATATCAAAGTCCTGCTGAACACAAAAACATTTCAATGTCCTGCCATTTAATAAATGTACACAATGTTTATTTTCTCTACCCAAATGAATTACTCTGTACTTTTTCATCTTGTGCTCCATTAATAGTTTACTTGGCTATTCATTTAGCCTGTCGTATACTATTGTAACCAGTCTGCATTGTTTTCACCAGCAACAAACCCATTCAGCTTTGTATCATAAACTGACTTTGCTATATTTTACTTGATACCCTGATTCAAATCAATTCCTTGGATATTGTAGAACTGGGGCTTGGCATCTAACTTTGATAAACCACTCATACAACTTTCCAAATTAAAAACAACTCTCTTATTCTCTTTCTGTTTTCTGTTAAATAATTCTTAATCTCCACGAATATGTTACTTCCAATACCACATTCTTTAATTGTGTTTTAACAGTGTCTTATGTGGCACCTCATTTAATGTCTCTGAACGTCCAAGTACGCCATTTCAACTGATTCATTCTCATCTATTCTTATTAGGTTAGAGCTTCAAAAATTCTTGTTTTATTTCTTTGTGTTCTATTAATTGTGTCTATAGTACTAAATATCTCAATCAAATCATTCCTTAACCCTAAATTCAAAGGACTACTGGCCCAGTCAATTTAAAGAGTAGACTGGGATGGTTGGCAGTGGGACTTTGGTGAACTGTCAGGGTTCTGGGTGGTAACTATATAATGGTCTGTTATAATTTAGATTGCAATATAATTGTTACAGCCACCAGTGTCAGAGCTGATGCAGGTGATAGACTCCACAGCATAGCTCACCAGAAGCCCTTCATAGTTCTCAGTCGTCTCTCAAAGCAACCTGTGAAGAAATCTGTTCTTGATGGAGAAAAAGTATCTGAGTGGGTCTGGGAGAGCGTTTGGTTGGGGTACATGTTCTTGCCGAAGAGACACGAGTTCAAATGTGTCATGCTATACTTCCACAAGAAGAACGGTGATCTGCTAAGATGTGTTATCACCCTGCTCATACAAGAAAGGAGTCTGCTCATGCTCAGCATCTTTCTGAGCATAGACATAAATTGTTGCACATATGAATCATCACTCTGCACCTCGTTAAGCAAAATCCTTTTGGGTTCCATTCTTCCACTGGCTGGAACCAATGATTTCCTCATAAGAGGCATCTTGTTGCTCAGTGAGAATTGTGATCTATTCATGACTAGTATCTCTCTGCCCAAGCAAGAACTGTCAGCCACTTGGCAAAGTTGTCTTTGACCAGTACTGCAATTGTTTGAGGTGCTCTGGATGTGGCTTTAGAACTATGTGTAATAATGCTTATAGGGACAAAACTTGGGCACAAACTTAATCTGAGCTATTGAAGTACAAATCAAGTTTCCCTTTTTTTTTCAGTACTCCGTGGGCTAACCAAATTTGATAGATTGGTTTATTATCATCACACATACAGAGGTAAAGCATGTCTGGCATACTGTTCATACAGATCAATTCATTATAACACTATCTTGAGATAGTACAAGATAAAACAATAAGAGTGCAGAATAAAGTTACAGAAAAAGTGCAGTGCAGGTAAATAATAAGGTGCAAGGCTATAATGAGGTCGATTGTGAGGGCAGGAGGCCACCTTATACTAGAGAACCATTCAAGGGTCTTATAAAAGCAGGATAGAAGATGTCCTTGAGACTTGTATGTGCTTTCAGATTGAGAATCAGATTTAATATCACCTCGTATGACATGAAATTTGTTAACTTTATGGCATCAGTACAATGAAATATAAGTATAGAAGAAAAAACTGAGTTACTTTATATATGTGTCTATTAAATAGTTTAAGTAGTGCAAAATAGCAGAAATACAAAAGTAGTGAAGTAGTGTTCACGGAGTCAATGACCATTTAGAAATTGGATGGCAGAGGGAAGAAACTGCTCCTGAATCCAGAGTATGTGCCTTCAGTCTTCTGTACCTCATTCCTGACAGTAACAGTGTGAAGAGGGCATGTTCTAGGTCGTGATGACGGACGCCACCCTCCTAAAGCACGGTTCCATGAATATGCCTTAGATACTATGGAGACTGGTACCCATGATAGAGCTGACTAATTTTACAAGTTTCTATAACTTATTTCAATCTTGTGCAGTAGCCCCCCCCCGCGCCCCCCCCCCCATAAGAGACTGTGATGCAGTCAGTCAGAATGCTCTCCACGGTACCTTTGCAGAAGTTTTCGAGTGTTTTATTTGATGAACCAAATCTCCTCAAACTTCCAATAAAATATAGCTGCTGTCTTGTCTCCTCTATAGCTGCACCAATTTGTTGGGTCCAGGTTAGGTCCTCAGAGATATTGACACCCAGGAACTTGAAATTGCTCACTCTGTCCAACTTCTGACGCCTCTATGAGGATTGGTTTGTGTTTCCTCGTTTTACCCTTCCTGAAGTCCACAATTTGCTCTTTGGTCTTGCTGACGCTGAGTGCAAGGTTTTTGTTGTGACACCACTCAACTAACTGGTATATCTCGCTCCTGCATGCCTTCTCGTCACCTGCTGAAATTCTGTCAACAATGGTTATATCAACAGCAAATTTATAGATGTCATTTGAGCTATGCCTAGCCGCACAGTCATGCGTGTAGAAATAGTAGAGCAGTGGGCTAAGCACAAGTCCCTGTAGATTGTGAGTGTTGATTGTCAGGGAGGAGATGTTATATCCAATCCGCACAGATTGTGGTCTTCCGGTTAATCTATCTTCAATTGTATAAAACTGAATTTTACCAGATTTTACATTGTACCTATTCAAATCTCTTACCTCTGTATATATTACGTCAACTATTTCCATGCACGTTCACCGGTGTCTCTACTAAAAGAATTTTTGCATCTCCCCTTTGACCCTCACTATTTATCGATGCAGCACAGTAAACATCCTATTCTATCCAGGCACTTCATGGGAAACTGCTCTGCCATTGATTGCGAAAAACTGGAAGCAGCTCAGCACATCACGTAAGCCGATTCTCCATAACATGCATTCTGTCGACACTCTCGCTGCCTTAGTAAAGCAGCTAGGACGATTAAAGACCCCACCCTCCCACCCACCCTAGACATCCTCTCTGCAATCTCCTATCTCCTTCCATCAGGTAGTATTGGAAAATGCAAACGCATGCATTGTATTTTCTATGTATTACAGTATTTACTCAAATGTACACATTGTATTTTCTATATTTACTATGTAACCACTGCTAGCTCAATAGAAGGCATTCACTATGTAGCCATGACTTTTGGCCTGTTCACTATTAATTCATGAAGAGAACTAGAATAGAATAGAAGTAGAAAGATAACGGTGGCGAGTAAGGTGATGAAATATGTGGCAGTATGTCAACACAAGACTAATTAAGAAATAACTCTGGTTAGGGATGAGAGGACATATGGTCTAAAATGTAAACTAGGACATAATTAAGTTGGGGAGTACAACAATAGTGGAAAGTCGAGAGCGGATATATTGATGATATGTAATCACAGGCCGACTGGATATGATAATATATCTAAGATAAGAAAATTGCTATAAAAATGCTGTATACAAGCCTCGACGGGCAGTCAGCTACTAGTTTTCTGATTGTCTCAGCTTTGATTTTCAAATTAAAGTTTAAAACGTCTTGACAAGTTTTCTGCGTCTCCTTGTCGTTTGTGAGAAACGAGAAACCACGACAATAGAAGGTACAAGCTGGAAAACATGCACGACCAGGCTCAAGAACATCTTTTATCCAGCTGTGATAAGGCTATTGAACAGTTCCCGAGTACTATAAAATACACTCTTGATCTCAGTCATCAATATTCCCTACCTGTACTGCACCTCCTCTGTAAAATTCTATTCTGCACTCTGTTACGGTTTTACTTTGTACTACCTCAGTGCACTGCTGTGACGAATTGATCAGTACGAACAGTGTGGAAGACAAGGTTTTCGCTGTACCTCTGTCCACGTGACAATAATAAAAATTTAGCAATCAAGCCATTGTGAGGCAGCTGCCAGAGTCTGTACTCAGCCTTTACTGACTCTCCCAGTGACTGTTTCAGATCACCTTTTCGTTAGCCTACAAAATATTACTGTTAGGGACGAATGTAACATTTCGATTGGTTTTGTTAATAAGTCAGTGTTCAAACTATAATGAAATTTGGAGAATTACCTCTTTCCTAAGTGTTTTTTTTAATGTATTGTTTTTACCTACAACTATGGACTAGGGATCATGTAATGAGAACTTCCTGATATGATCCCCAGCTAGTGAATAAAATTGACAATATTTCCTGTTTGTGTATATTTACATTTGGTTCGTAATTAGGGAACATTTTACATTTCGGGTGCATCTGCCGTTTGCACATCGTCTACTTCTGTAGTTAGAAAGCCGTTTTCTGTCAAATTTGTCGGCTGTTCAGTCTGGCTGAATAACGGGTGCAGTCGCTTGGGACATCCCAAGGCACAATCAAGGTTATGAAACACTTTTGACGCATCATCACCCTGGTCATGTCTGAACTACGTTCACCAAGCTCTCCCAAGCAACGAGAAAAGGAACATGACTTAAAAATATTGATGGGGACGAAAGGGGTGTGAATACTGGTCTCCGAACCGATCCTGGGAATGTTTTCCGTCCACCTGTGAAAATGGTTAGAACCGGGTCGTGCGACTGTACGACACGGCGCCGGAGAGTTAAATGGGTTAATGCTTAGTTCTGAAGTGGTGGGGACATCGCAGTAACCGCCACCCCACCTAGCTCAAGGAAAAAGGCGGCCGGGACTGGGGTATCCTGTCGGAGTCCAGGACTCTCTGGCTGAAGACACGTGTGCCGCCGCTGCTTGTGACAACTCGCAGGCTGTCTTTGTGACGCGCCCGCTGCCTGCCAGAGCCGCAGCACCGCCCCTCGCCAACCTCCCAACAAACTATCGATACAATCATCTTTTCCCTTGAAAGACCAAAGCCCGGACACAAGTGGCTCAGGCATATTCCCTCCGACCCTCTGCTTCGCTTCTGCTGTAGGGAGAAATTGGGTAAAGATGAGTGATTCTGAACTCTACTCGCTGGACGACATGGACCTTTGCAGTGTGCCTGTTCCCGCGCCGCAAGAAAGGTCTTCGACACCCAGGAGAGGCCGAGGATCTGGTGGATCCATCAAGAACTCCACAGGGGTAAAACAACTTGCTTACAAACTTGTCATGGTTTCAATTTAAAGTGGTCGGGGGGAGGGGAATGGCAAGGGCAAGAAATAACCCCAAAATCTACATATCAGTAAAGACTATGTACATATACATACATATATACCATATATGTCAATATGGGCAAACCTGTTTTGCAGAGCAAGAATCCACATGCTATCACCATCGCCGTCTCCTCTCGGACACTCTTCAACATGGCCGAGGAACGGGCTATCTATGAAACTGACGGCTTGGAGTCATATGTTAAGTACCAGCAGGACCACGAGAACGAACCTCTCAAAAAAGGATTGGCCTTCTCCTTGATGAAGGTAGGACCCAGGGTGCAGCCTCTGAAAGGCTTGCAACAACAAGCTGTGTTTGAGACGCCCGCCACCCCGCCGGAGAAGCGGCACCTTCCCTCCCCAACCCCACCCAAGCTAGAACTAGGACTACAACTACCCCCACCCGCTCAAAGAGCAAAGGTCAAGGCCCGTAGCCCAAATACAGAAGTCCGGGCACTAGCGGCTAAGTCAGATGGTGCTAAAATCTTGCTCCAACACCCATACCAACAAGTGTGCTTCGCGCTCTAGCTTTAAGTATGGCGTTGATAAATAGAAACAAATAGATTGCCCTTAACATTGGTGTCTGCAAGCGCTCAGTGATGCTCTTTAGAAACAGGTAGGGATACAGTGTGGCATTATCTATTTGGTTGGATTTACACGGGGTGTGTGTATTAAACGCAAGAGCCTGTGAGTTGATTAAACGTTTCTTGGTGATTTCTGTGAGTTGTTTACAATGAACAAAACATCAATTTCAGAATTAGGAAAACATTAGGATTTTTAAGCAAATTGGTCTGTGATTCCATAGGTTAACCCATATCACGTGGTCATATCAGGCATTGATGAGCCAAGAGGCCTTTTTATCGCAGTGTGACTTTATGATAATAGTAACAAAGTTGATAATGGATTATAGTAATCCAATCACAACATGAAATATGGGAACTCTAGGAAACTCTGTCAATATTTAATTAAAATGTGACAAAATTAAAATCTCTGTCATAAAGATGGTTTTCAGAATTTATAACAACATATTGAGGGAAGTCCTTAGGGTACGGCAGAATTCCAAACCTAGAAACTTTACATAAACAGTTCCTAAATTAGTGTGTGGGAAAACATTCAGTTGTGACAGGAAAGTGAACCTCATTGGCTCAGTGAATAAGTCTGTCTGTTCAGTGCTTCCAGCTCTGCTTGGTTTGATCCTGACCCTCCCTGAAGCAGTTAGTGGGAAGTGGGTGGCAGCTGTTAGAGACCATAAGACATAGGAGCAGGATTAGGCCATTTGGCCTGTTGTTGATCCTTCTTTTCCCCTCCTCAACACCACTCCCTGGCCTTCTCCCTGTAACCTTTGATGCTGTGGCCAATCAACAACCTATAAATCTCCGCCTTGAATACACCCAACAACTTGGCCTCCACAGCTGCCTGTGGTACAAATTCACCACCCTCTGGCTAAAGATATTTCTCTGCATCTCTGTTTTACATGGATGCCCCTCTATCCTATGGCTGTGCCCTCTTATCCAAGACTCGCCACCATGAGAAATATCCTTTCCATGTCTACTCTGTCTGTGTCTTTCAACATTTGAAAGGTTTCAATGAGATCCAACTGTAAATAATCCTTCTAAATTCCAGTGAGTACAGGCCTAGAGCCTTCAAACATTCCTCATATGATAACCCTTTTATTCCCAGAATCATCCTTGTGAACCTCCTCTGAACACTCTCCAATGCCAGCACATCTTTTCTTAGCTGAGGAGCCCAAAACTGTTCACAATACTCACAGTGAGGCCTCACCAGTGTCTTATAAAGCCTCAGCATCACATCCCTGCTCTTGTATTCTAGACCTCTTAAAATGAATGCTAACATGGCATTTGCCTTCCTCACCACCAACTCAACCTGCAAGTTATCCTTTAGGGTGTTTTGCACAAGTCCCTTTGCATCTCAGATTTTTGGATTTTCTCCCCATTTAGAAAATAGTTTGCACATTTATTTCTACTACCAAAGTGCATGACCAAGCATTTTCCAACATTATATTTCATTTGCCACTTTCTTGCCATTCTCCTAATCTGCAGTCCTTCTGCAGCCCACCTGTTTCCCCAATACTACCTCCTCTTCCTTGAATCTTTGTATCATCTATGAACATGGCAACAAAGCCATCTATTCCATCATCTAAATCCTATATAATCATAAAAAGAAGCATTCCCAACACCAGCCCCTGTGGAATACCACTAGTTGCTGGCAGCCAACCAGAAAAGAATCCTTTTATTCCCATTTGCTCCCTCCTCCTACCAATCAGCCAATGCTCTAACCATGCCAGTAATTTTTCTGCAACACCTTGGGCTCTTAACTTGGTAAGCAGCCTCATGAGTGGCACCTTCTGAAAATCCAAACATTCCACTGCATCCCCTTTATCTGTCCAACTTGTAATCTCCTCAAAGAGTTCCAACAGAGTCGTCAGGCAAGATTTTCCCTGAGGGAAACCACAAGACCTTTGTCTTGTCTTGTGTCACCAAGTACTTCATAACCTCATCCTTAAAAATTGACTCCACTATCTTCCCAAGCATTGAGGTCAGGCTACCTGGTCTATTAATTCTGTTGCCTCCCTACTTTCTTAAAGAGTGGAGAGATACTTGAAATTTTCCAATCCTCCAGAACCATACCAGAGTCCAATGATTCTTGAAAGATCGTTATAATGCTACCACAGTCTCTACCGCTGCGTCCTTCAGACCTCTAGGGTGCAGTTCTTCTGGTCTGGATGACATGCACCTTAAGGTCTTTCAGCTTTTTGAGCAGCTTGTCCCTTGTAATAATAAGTTCACCAACTTTTCTTCCCTCACACTTTTCAACACCTGACACACTGTGACTGTCTTTCACATTGAACTCTGATACAAAATACTTATTTAATTCATCTGCCATCTCCTTGCCCCTGTTATTATTTCTCCAGCCTCATTTTCTAGTGGTCCTACATCCACTCTTAGCTCTCTTTCATTTCAATATACTTGAAAAAGTTTTTTTCTATCCACCTTGATGTTGCTTGCCAGCTTGCTTTCATATTTCAGCTTCTCCCTCCTAATGATTCTTTTAGTTCTAGAGGTTTTTAAAAACTTTCCAATCCTCTATCTTCCTGCTAATTTTTACTTTGTTGTATGTCCTCTCTATTGCTTTTACATTAGTTTTGACCTCCCTGGTCAGCCACAATTGTACTATTTTGCCATCTGAGTATTTTTTTTTGTTTTTGCAGTACATCTGTCCTGCACCTTCCTCATTTTCCCCAGCAACTCAAGCCATTGCTGCTCTGCTGTCATCTCTGCTAGCATCTCCTTCCAAATTACTTTGGTAAATGTCTCTCTCTTCCCTCTAATTTTATTTACTCCACTAAAATACTGCTAAATCAGACTCTACTTTCTCCTTAGCAAATTTCAAGTTGAACTCGGTGATATTGTGATCACTGTCTCCTAAGGGTTTCTTTACTTTAAGCTTCCTAATCACCTCCAGTTCCTTACATAACACCCAATCCAGTACAGCTGATCCCCTAGTAGGCTTAATGACAGGCTGCTCTAAAAAAAAATCTCATAGGCATTCAAAAAAATTCACTCTGAGATCCTGATTTTCCCAATCTACCTGCATTTACCCTAACAGCACTGTGGGTGTACCTACACATCAGGGACTGCGCGGTTCAAGAAGGCAGATCATCACCACCTTCTCCATGACATCTAGAGACAGGCAATAAATGCGGTCTTAGCTGGCGATGCTCACATCCCGTAAATGAATAAATAAAAAAAATGTTAAAATCTCCCATTTGACCTTTTGACATACCTTTTCTATTTCCCGTTGTAATCCCAGCTACTGTTTGGAGGCCTGTATGTAACTGCCATCATGGTCCTTTTCCCTTGCAGTTTCTTAACTCAACCCACAAGGATTCAACATCTTCTGATCCTATGTCACATCTTTCTAATGATTCTTTACCAGCAGTCATACTGTCCTCTCTGCCTACCTTCCTATCCCTGAAACAATATGTAACCTTGGACATTCAGCTCCCAACTACAATCATCCTTCAGCCATAATCCAATGATGGCCACAACGTCATACCCGATAGTCTGTAAAAGTGTGACAAGATCATCTACCTCATTTCTTGTATTCCATGCATTGAGATATAATACTTTGAATACTGTATTGTGCTACTCTTTCGATCCTGCATCCCTAATGCACTGATATTCACCATGCTAGCTGCAATTTTGTCATATCATCTGCCTGCCCTTCCTGACAATCTGATTGCATGCTTTCTTTGCTTCATTACCATCAGTCCTATACTGAGTCCCTTCACTCCTGTTCCCGTCCCCTGCCGAATTAGTTTAAACCCACCCCATAGGCTCTAGCAAATCGGCCTGCAAGAATATTGTTCCTCCTTTGGTTTACGTGCGGCCTGTCCTTTTTGTACAGGACCCTCAGAAGAGAACCCAATGATCCAAGAACCTGAAGCCCCTCCCTCTGCACCATCTTCTCAGCCACACGTTTATCTGCCATGTCATCCTGTTTCTACCCTCACTGGTGCATGGCACAGGCAGCAATCCAGAAATTACTACCCGGCAAGTCCTGCTTCTCAGCTTTCTACCTAGCTCTTTAAAATCTCTTTTCAGAACCTCTTTGCTTTTCCTTCCTATATCATTGGTACCAATATGTACCAAGACATCTGGCTGCTCCTCTTCCCTCTCCAAAATATTGTGAATGCAATCCAAGACGTCCCTGATCCTAGTTCCTGTGAGGCAACATACTATCCAGTGTCCCGTTCATGTCCACAGAATCTCCTCTCTGTTCCCCTGACTACTGAGTGCCCTATCACTACCACTCCCCTCTTCTCCCTCTTTCCCTTTTGCACCATGGACCCATGCTCAGTGCCAGTAAGCTGGTCTCTGTGGCATTCCCCTGGGAGGTAATCTCCCACAATGGTATCCAAAACGGTATTTTTATTATTGAGAGGAATGCCCATGGGGTGCTCTGCACTAACTGCCTATTCACTGTTCCTGTCTTCTCCTGACAGTCACCCAGCTACCTCCCTTCTGCAACTTTGGGGTGAACACTTTCCTGTAACTCCGATTGATGATCTCCTCACTCTCTCGTACAAGCTGAATGTCATCCAGCTGCTGCACCAGAACCCTAAAATGGTCTCCAAGGAGCTGCAACTGGATGGAATTCATGCAGATGTTGTTCCCCGGGAGACTCTGGGTCTCCCAGGATTCCAACATCCCGGCATGAAGAACACACAATGGTCATTTAAGCTACAGTAAGTACTCCTGACACAGTAAGAAAAAAGGGAAGCTTACCTGGACAACTTACCCAGAGTCAACGCCTCTTCCAAGCTAAAGCCCAACACTCCCATCTCACCACTGGCCCACTCCCAACAATGGCTGCTCCGCATGTCCCCTCTGTACTTTTATTTACTTCTCTCTGCATTGCTCCAACCACTGAACGGGATGCTGGACCGACACTAAGTGGCCACAAAGCTCTGCCTTCAGAGGGGTGGTGTGGGGAGAGAAGGCAGTTCAGTCTCAAACGCCCGTTTGTATGTCGGTTTTTGTAACTTATGGAGAGGTTGTAATTTGTAAAATACCACCTCAATTGCATTGATTTAATGATCTCCCCAGACCAAATATAGTAACTGTAGTTTATTGGTCTGTTCTTATATTGTTCCCTTGACTTTCATTTCCACTCTTAATGGTCAGGTATAAAGCCAAAAATAAAACTACAAGTATTATTAAGAGGTAGAGGCATGCTGGATAGAAAAGGCAGAAGTAATTAATGATCAATGAAATAAAAGGAAACTAGAACAGACTCACAGAAGTCTTGAACATGAAAAGTCAAAGCAGAAGCAGACCGCTCAGTCCCCAGCTCACACACTTTCCTTCTATAAGATCACGACTAATTCTTTACCCAAGTATCACTTTCCTGCATTGCTCAATTTTGTTACTATCCCATAATCTGTCAATTTTTGTCTTGAATTTAGTGACTGAGCCTCCACAAAATTTGTTTTAGGTAAAGAACTTCCAGACTCAGCTTGCAGGGGAAGCAACATCCCTGCATCTATCCTTTGAAACATGATAAAAATTTTGTACCTATTCATGAGATAATCTCCCATCTTTCTAAACTTGAGAGAACAGGCCAGAGATGGCGAACCTTTCAGAGAGCATGTGCCCAATTTGGCAATAATTTTCTAAAAAAAACTCACATGCTATGGTAATTTTGAGCAAAAATTATCATTGATTAATGTTAGTAACAGTAATTATGAACTTTCTTTTTAAGGAAAAGAATGAGTCTTATTGCTTATTTAGTGTATTCATTGTTTCACTACTAATAAAATCATAATGGACAGATTTAAATAAATGAAGCATTTTAGAAAACCTGCTCAAAATTATTAATAAATTTGAAATATAAAATCATTTCTAGGCTACTAATACTGTAACAGTTTATTGTCCAAATACTGATCAGTTAACAAATTTCACGTCACATGTCGGTGATAATAAACCTGATTCTGATTCAGATTCTGATGTGTACACCAAAAATCAACAGCTCTTTCCTGCCCCTCCCCATTCTCTCAACTTTGGAACTGTACTCATTGTGTACCTTGGATTGATTAGATTAGTTAATTGACATCCAAGAGGACCTTAACCTTGTCATATTTTGGAGGCTTGTGTGGAGAGCTATGTTGGCTGGAGTCAGGGCTTTTTGCTTTGGCTCTTGGTAGGGTCACCCATGGCAAAGAAGTCCAGGGATAGAGGCCAGACTAAGAGTAGTCCACCAGTCCTGCAGGTTCGGGGGTTCAGCTCAGGGCTGACAACCTTGACTGGTAAAACAAAATTATTACGGAAACAGCAATGAGGAATCCTTCTACATGTGAATGTGACAGTATTTCTGACTCTCCGCTCGGGTCTTGCATGACTTGTAGGTTTAGTGAAAACCGAGAGGAAGCTTTACTGCCATGATGAAGGAAGCCCTGAGCAGCACCAGAGATGGAGGACCTTCACTGCTGCTCTAAATGCCAGCGGGATAATGAGCAGCAAGTAAACAACTGACATCAGTGTTTTCCTGCTTTATTCCAGAGAAAGGCTGGGGCCCAATTTTGACTGATGTCTTCCAATACATGTACTGATTGCCTGCCCTTTTTATAGCAGAAATTGGTACAAATTGAATGTCTCCACTCCAACACCTCCCCTTCCCCAGCTTTTATACTTGCAATAAGCAGGTACGCGTTTATAAATATTTTAAGATAAAGCTACTGTGGGAGCATTGAATTAGCAATGCAATTTGCAGTTTTTGTACCAATACACTTTGAGGACTACTGGAGTTAGCAGTAAGTGTAAACTCATGAGTGGCACTCCCATTCTGGAAAAATGTAAGGGTGCAGATTTCAGCACTGCTGAGAGTTATGAACACTGTTGTGCTCTCAAGGAACAGAGAAGAAATAAAGCTGAATTCAGGTGATTCTCAGTGGGAGCTTCCCTAGGAAATGAATAAACTAGAAATGTTTAGACCAAGTTTTGTGAATTGAGTTTAAGACTCAGATCAAAGATTTTTTTGGGGTAAGAAGCTGTGGTTTTTGAATTACTTATTCCATACTTTATTAGAATAGATAAAAGCTAATTGAATGAATAAAATGATGACTGCGAGCAGTTAAAGAAAGTAGTACATAGAACATGGAACATAGAAATCTGCAGCACATTACAAGCCCATAATGCTGTGCCAACCATGTAACCTAATTCTAGAAACTGCTTAGAATTTCCCTACCGCATAACCCTCTACTTTTCTAAGCTCCATGATCCTATCTAAGAGCATTTTAAAAGACCTTATTGTATCCGCCTCTACCACCGTTGCTGGTAGTGCATTCCACGCACCCACCACTCTCTGTGTGAAAAATTTACCTCTGACATCCCACCCTATGCACTTCGAAGCACCTTAAAACTATGCTCCCTTGTGTTAGCCATTTTAGCCCTTGGAAAAAGTGTCTTGTTATCCACATGATCAATGCCTCTCGTCATTTTATAACACCTCGATCAGGTCACTTCTCATCTACTGTTGCTCCAAGGAGAAAAGGCCAAGTTCACTCAACCTATTCTCATAAGACATGCTCTTCAATCCAAGAAACATTCTTGTAAATCTCCTCTGGACTCCGCCTATAGTATCTCCATCCTTCCTGTAGTGAGGTGACCAGAACTGAACATAGTACTCCTAGTGGGGTCTAACTAAGTTCTTATATAACAGTAACATTACCTCACGGCTCTTGAACTTAATCACATGTTTGATGAAGGTCAACACACCATACGCCTTCCTAACAGCACTGTCAAACAGCGCAGCAGCTTTGAGTGTCCTATGGACTCGGACCCCAAGATCTCTCTGATCCTCCACACTGCCAAGAGTCTTACCATTATTATTATATTCTGTCATCAAATTTGACCTACCAAAATGAACCACTTCACACTTATCTGGGTTGAATTCCATCTGCCACTTCTCAGCCCAGTTCTGCATCCTATCAATGTCCCGCTGTAACCTCTGACAATCCTCCAGATTATCCACAGTGACATACAGTCACCAAGAAGTACTTAATGACCAAGATCAGTTGATGAACTAAAACCAATTGAAAATGTGGATGTTGGAACTGACAACTAGAAACATTGGTATAAAATATGACCTGAAATTTTGTCTACTAAGTAGTAACAAAAATATTATATCATATCATATGCATATTTAATATATACTTGTGTAACCAGAATTCTTTATTATGCCTAGGCACTGGAAGCAGTTAATTCACGCCTACATGAACTTTATCCTGGGTCTGATGAAATATTTGATGTGGTTCTAATGACCAATAACCATGCACAAGTAGGAGTACGGCTGATAAACAGTATCAATCATTATGGTATGTACAGAAAGACAACAGTGACAATATGGAATTTTTATATCAAAACATGCCAAGCTGATGAGCTATACAGAGAACTTTTATAAAAATTTCAGGTTGAAGAAAAGGCTGTTTTATTTCTTATCTTATGCAGCTGACAAAGAAAACTCAACTTGGTAAATAACATTCTGGGAGCAATCAAATTGCTAACAATCTCAATAAATCTACCAGTTATCAATATAAATATAATAATTACTCTTTACCAGTTGACAGGCAGGTGATGTCATTGGCAGGCACCTTGCAAACCTTGTTATTGTTGTCATGAGGCAGGCTGCTTTAGAAAAAATGTCAGACATTTGCAATGACAAACGGTTTCAACTGTTAGTGCGCAGTATGATGGAGTAAGGCAGTGAGATGTTTAAACTGTGAAAACAACACCGAGTAAGTAATGAATGAGCATATATTGTAGCAAAAAAAAACTAGACTGTCACCAACATATTAAAAGATTTGTAAGCATATTGCACCTCCAAGAGGGCCACAACCTTGTCATGGTTTGGAGGCCCAGATGACCCAGAGAGCTATGCTGGCTGGAATAGGGTGTTGGCATTTGGTAGGGTCACTCGTGCCAAACAGGTCAAAGAGTAGAGGACAAATTAAGAGTGGTTCACTGGTCATCTAGATTCAGGAGATTCAGGAACTAACAACCATGACTGTTAAAACAAAATTGTTATGGAAACAGCAGTGAAGAGTCCATCTACATCTGAGTGTATCGGTATTCCTGAGTATCCACCCAGGACTTGCGTGACTGACAGTAGTGAAATCCGAGAGGAAGCTACTGACATGATGAAGGAAGCCGCGAACATCATCTTTGTGCCCTGTACGCCAGTGGTGTAACGGGCAGTTAAAAAAAAGGCAAATTGCAGTGAGATGTAACAAAAGTAGCATTATAGTACAACAAGATTTCAATTTCCTCAATACTAAGTGGGAGTTCCTTAGCATGTAAAGCTCAGAGAGGGTGGAGTTTTTGAGATGTGTCCAGGAAAACTTTTGACACAATCTGTAGATAGATAAAGAGGGAAGGAGCATTACTGGAACTTATCATTGGGAATGTGAATGACATATTAGTCGGGAGACATTTTGGAGAGAGTAACCATAACTTCATATTTCAAAGTGGTTATGGAAAAAGATAAAGGTGGGCCAGTAATGAAGTTTTCAAATTGGGGGAAGGCTAATTTCATTAAAATAAGACAGAACTTCGTAAAAGTAAACTGGGAGTATTGATTTGCAGATAAGTTTACATTGGCAAAGAGGGAAGCATTCAAAGGCAAAATGGAAAGAGTTCAGGGCCGACATATTGCTGTAAGAGGGAAAACCAAGGGTAACAAGCACAGTGAATTCCGCAGATTTAGAGATACTAAGAGGGATAACGAGATAAAAGAACAGATGTGGTAGATGAAGAGATCTAAAGAGGTGGGCGGACCCTTCAAGAGCATATAAACTGTTGGGACATGATTAAAAAGTAATTAGGAAGGCAATGAAGGCTCATGAAAGTCACTAACAGATAGGATTAAGGTAAATCTAAAGGCATTCAGAGATAATAAGAGAACAAGTGAAGTCCAGTAGTGACAGCAGAGGCAATACTCTGTAAAGCCAAAGGGTATACTGTAGGTGAGGTTCTAAATGCTGATGATCAGTATCGATAAAAGGAGTGGACTAGTGACGCAGCTGGCATGGTTAGTTGGTGTTGCATGCTTTAATCTATTTTAGAATACAGTACTGCTTGACAATGCTCTTTCACTGACTTGTTTTTACATTTTTTTGTAAACTAAGATTAAATTGCCTTTTGCTTATTCATATTGGGCCAAATATAAGAGAGGGTTTCTTTATCATTGCAATTCAGCAGCCATTTTGACTTGTACTCCATTCTACATTTCACTTTTCAAAAAAAAAGTTATGTGATTCTGATTGTGTTGATTACTTTTAACTTAGAGATCAATTTCACATGTTGGTATATCACATACCAATATATTCACTGCCCACTTGCTGATGGAAATTCTTTTGGAAAACTGCAATCAAATATTATCTCTAACAGAAAATAGATAGGACACTTATAATCTAAGATCACGGTAAGAGCTCCCTATTAGATTGCAGAAGTTAAGTGAAAATTGGAATGATGTCATTTTAGTTTGGCCCATTTGATGGCATGTACATGAGTTCAGAACTTCATTGCGACACACTTAGGGAGATCACCATTATCAGAATTGACTTCCATCAGGTAAAATTTTCTGATGCTTTTTAGATTATGAAGACATGTAGTCCCCTTTTATTGTCATTTAGTAATGCATGCATTAAGAAATGATACATTATTTCCTCCGGTGTGATATCACAAAACACAGGACAAACCAAGACTGAAAAAACCATATAATTATACATATAGTTACAAACAATGTAACAATACCATAACTTGATGAAGAAAGTCCGTGAGCACAGTAAAATTCAAAGTTTCTCGAATGTCCCACATCTCACGCAGACGGGAGAAGGAAGAAAAACTCTCCCTGCCATGCCGACCACAACCTGACTCTGAGTCATCCGAAAACTTCGAGCTCTGATCAGCTCTCCGACACCGAGTACTGAGCGGCATCTCTGCTGAATGATTCGACCTCCTTCTCGGTTGCCAGAAGCAGGCAAGGCTGGGGATTTTGAGGCCTACCCTCCGAAAGATTCCCGACCACACAGTAACGACAGCAGCGGACGGGCGTTTCAGAAATTTCTCCAGATGTTCCTCTGTGCTTTCACGTCCATTCTCCATCAAATCAGAATTGTCTACGGCCCCTATTTAACAGATATGACATCATTTTTCACCGGAGAGCTGCGCACGCGCGGCGCACTGCCATCTTCTCCTCCTGCCAAAGCTATTGCAAGCTTTTCATAAGCTATGTAGATATTTACCTTCCGTGATTGCATTAAGCAAGAAGAACAAACCAATAATCTTTCCACAACTTTAACCAATAGAACTGTTTCTTATCCAATTCCCATCCATGCTGTTTGACTGCTGCACCAACTACATGCCTTTTCTCTTTACCTTTCAAAGGATGTGAAGCACACTGGCTGCTAAATTTAGTTTTGAAACCTTTCTAAGGCATTCATGGATCTTTTGATTAGAACTGAAGAGCGTAGCACACATTCATTTCCATATTTAGTATCTTTTAAATTCATTCAAGGAAATTGAACTTTGCTGGCAAGACTCACAGTTATTGCCCCGTGAATAAGTGGTGGACTTTCCTTCTCGAACCTCTATAGTTCCTGTGTTGAAAATAGTCCCGCAGTAATATTTATTGAAAAGTTCAAGGAGTTTGGAATGTAAATACAGTCATATTTTTAAATCAGGAGGGTAATGGCTTGGAAATAGACATCGGTGAAAGTCACTTGAATCTGTGCTCCTTTCCCATTTAAAGTAATGAAAATTATTTTCTTGGGAGGGGCTGCTGAAGGTTTGTTTTTGCTGTACTTGATAGCACTCAGTGTTTTAGTGGTGAGGGGAGGATTAAATGTTTACATGGAAGCTGGAATGCGAATCAAGTTTGATACTTTGTCTTGGATAATGTTCAGCTTTATGTGTGTTCATCATAGACTAGCACCCACTCTGCAAGTGGATAGATCTCCATTGCACTCTTGACTTTGTCCTTACAGATGGTGAAGAGGCTTTAGGGAATCAGGTGGGCCATTACTTTTGACCACACAGACAGAATATTTATGGTCCAAGTAAACTTGTGGTAAACAGTCTTCTGGAGGATGATGCTACTGTTGCATTTGAGAATGCTATAATAATTAACCAAGGGAGGTGGATTCAATTCAATTGATTTGAGATGGCCCTGATCTATCATCTGCATGGCATGAATTTAACTTGCCATAAAGAACCTGAGCTGAAATGTTATGATGTTTTACTGTCCATTACCCTGCATAAATGCTGCCTGATCTGCTGAGTTCCTCCAGCAATTTTTGGGTGTTGCCCTGAATTTCCAGCATCTGAAGGCCGCCTTCTGTCTTCATGGTTGTTTAGATGATAAGCTTTTGGTAAATCCATTTGGTTACTTGTGGTAGCTGGGGTTTTACCTTCTACCTTCAATGACTCCAGAATTAGTGGCATGTGTGGAAATTTCAGTCTCCCTGATGCCTGCATCTGGACGAAGTGCATCAAGCGGCAGATTCCTCGCGACTGTGTTAAGGAACTGGAGTTGCAGCTGGATGACCTTTGGCCTATATGGGAGACTAAGGAGGCGATGGATAGGAGCTACAGGGAGGTAGTCACCACTAACTTGAAAGAGGCAGGTACCTGGGTGACTGTCAAAAGAGAGAAAGGGAATAGACAGCCAGTGCAGAATACCTCTGTGGTCATTCCCATCAGTAATACATATATCACTTGGATACTGTTTAGGGAGATGAACTATCAGGGGAAGGGGCAGGAGCCTGTCTCTGGCACTGTGTCTGTCTCTGTAGTTCAGAAGGTGGGGGGGGGGGGGAGAAGAAGAGTGAGGTAGTGATAGAGGATTCCATAGTTAAAGGAGCAGGTGAGGGGTTCTGTGGACATGGAAAAGCAACCTGTATGGTATTTTGCCTCCTAGGTGCTGCAGTCAGAGATGTCTCATATTGGGCCCAGAATGTTCCAAAGGGGGAACGTAGCCAGAAGTTGTAGGACATATTGGTACCAACAACATAGGTAGGAGAAAGGAGGAGGTCCTGAAGAGAGAATATAGGGAGTTAGGTAGAAAGCTGAAAAGCAAGACCTCCAGGGTAGTAATCTCTGGATTGCTGCCTGTACTATATGTCAGAGAGGGTAAGAATAGGATGATTTAGTAGGTGAATGCCTGGCTGAAGAATTGGTACAAGGGACAGGATTTCAGATTTCTGGATTGTTGGATCACTTCTGGGAAATGTATGGCATTTACAAAAAGGATGAGTTACACTAGAACCCGAGGGGGACCAGGCAGGTCTGCTGGAGTTGTAGGGAAGTGTTTAAACTAATTTGACAGGAGGATGGGAACCAGAGTGATAGGGATGAGGAATGGGCCAGTTGGTATACAATTAGATGTAGTGTGTAGTGAGACTGTGAGGAAGGACAGGCAGATAATAAAGCAGAATTGCAGTCAGTGGGATGAGTTGAAGTATAACATGGGGGCAAAGTTGAAAAGGGTGAAGAATACAGGGGGGATGGTGGTATTTTTGAATGCACACAGTATACAAAATAAAGTAGATGATATTGTGGTGCAGTTAGAAATTAGCAGGTATGACACTGTGGGCATCACTGAGTCATGCTGAGATCATTGTTGAAAACTCAACATCCAAGGACACATATTGTACAGGAAAGAGAAGCAGATGAGCATATAGGGGTAGGGTGGTTCTGTTGGTAAAAGATTAAATCAAATCCTAAGAAAAAGGTGACATACTGTCGGATCGGAAAATGTTGAATCCTTGCGTGTAGAGTTAGGAAACTGCAAGTGCAAAAGGATGGGAGTCATATACAGGCCTCCAAACAGTAGCCATGATGTGGACACAAACTACAGCAGAAGCAGGGAGTCCACAGAAGGACTTAGACGGATTGGGAGAATGGGCAAAGAATTGAATGTAGTGTAAGAAAGTGCATGGTCATGCACTTTGGTAGAAGAAATAAAGGCATAGATTATTTTCCAAGTGTGGATAAAATTCAAAAACCGGAGGTGGAAAGGGACTTGGGAGTCCTTGTTCCGGATTCCCTAAAGATTAACTTGCAGGTTGAGTCGGTGGTAAGTAAGGTAAAAACAATGTGAGCATTCACTTTGAGAGGACTAGAATATAAGAGCAAGGATGTAATGCTGAGGCTTTATAAGTCATTGGCCAGAATTCACTTGGAGTATTGAGAGCATTTTTAGTTCCCTCATCTAAGAAAAGATGCACTGGCATTGGAGAGTGTTCAGTGGAGGTTCACAGGAATGATCGTGGGAATGAAAGGGTTAACCTATGGGGAGCGTTTCATGGTTCTGGGCCTGTACTCACTAGAGTTTAGAAGATTGAGGTTGCATCTCATTGAAACCCATGAAGTTTTGAAAGACCTGGATAGAATGGATGTGGAGAGGATGTATCCTATAGTGATGAGTCCAGGACCAGAGGATACAACCTCAGATTTGAAAGAGATCTATTTAGAACAAAGGTGAAGAGGAATTTCTTTAGTCAGAGGGTATAAATTTGTGGAATTCATTGCCACAATGACTGTGGAAGCCAAGTCATTTGGTATACTTAAAGTGGAGGTTGATAGGTTCGTGATTAATCAAGGTAAAAAACTATGCAGAGAAGCCAGGAGAATGGGGTTGAGAGGGATAATAAATCAGCCATGATGGAATAGCAGGACAGACTTGATGGGCTGAGTGGCCTAATTCTGCTCATACGTTTTATCCTCTTATGGAAATGCAACATTATGATACTTAATTAGTCATAATTCTATTAAGTGGCAACTATGAGATATATCTGTGAAATTGTCAAGTATCAGAAAATCCAAGAAGCTTTTTGATGGTCTTCCTGAGAGATGGAAGCTACTAGATCGCAAGGGTGCCTATTTCCCATAATAAGTCCTCATTATGAGCAGCCTAGCAGCACATGGTCAGAAATTGAGTCAGAAACTACCTTCGGTCACTGCTCACTTCCACATATGCAAACATAAATGTTTTAGAAAGCTGCTTGCACAAATTGATTCCAGCAATGGATGACTGTGGAACTGATGTAGATGGCTTCATAGTAAAAACATTACATTTTCTGGATCCTGCTTGGTCCAACAGTGGAATTGCTGTTTTTGCAACTAAGGAACCAGAACCGTGAAACAGTAAGAAAGATAGCTTAATATTCACACAAACATGCACAAAGTAATTAACTTTCATTCAGCTAATTCGAGATTGTCACATTACCATTTCGAAAAGTTTGTAGTGCAAAATTAAACATAAAACGTGTTCTGATGATGGTTGTGCATGTGCTCTTTAAGTTTATTATTCAAGTTTAAAGAAATGAAGCTTTCAAGTTTGTATGTATTCAACAAAAAAAACTACAGTGAATTTGAAAATTCCAAGCCTTACATTTGATATATTACCACATATTTAGTAGATTTTTTGATAAAAAGTTGATAAGTACTTTAAATATACAGTATTCCATTTAGATTTTTAGAAAATGATTTAAGATTTGTCACAAGATAACTTCAGATTTGTAGACGTGGTGGGTGTGGAGAAAGAAAATGCAACAGTATAGGTTGACCTCAATGAACAGACTGGAAACTACAGATAATGAGTGAATATTGTTCTGTGACAGGAGATAAGTGGGTCTAATGTGTGTCACTGTACGTAGATGATTTCGGCTCTCATTAAGGAGTATAATTTTGAAAAATGGTTATGCAGCAGAGAACACAAGAACACACAAAAATAAGGGCAGGAGCAGATCAGCTGACCCCTCATCCTTTATCTGCCATTCAATATGTTCAGGTTGATCTTTCCCAGGCCTTGGCTCAAAGTCCTAAATTTCCCAATATTTAAAATAATTATCTACCCCCTCTTTAAATACTTCCAATGATCCAGCCTCCACAACCCTCTGGGGTAGAGAATTCCAGAGAGTCACCACACTATAGAAAAAAAATTCCCATGGGTTTCAGTTTTGGATGACCTTTCCTTTACCACGTAATAATATCCTCTTGTTTGAAACTCTCCCACTCATGGAAGCATTTCAACAATTATTGTGGGGGACAGAAATAATTGACATCAACTGTACAATGAATCATCGCTCACTCAGATGTTGCAGTTTAATAGTGTACTTCGTGATATTCATATATTCATAATTGGTGTCATTTATTTTAATATGCAAAAGATTTTATATGGAAAATGACAATATTGCTTTCTGTATTTATCTTAACATTTTTAACTAAACAGTCTAAAATTACATTATAGATATAAACTGTTATTTTTATCTTTTTCATAGGTTTGTCAATTGAAAGGTTTTGTTTGACAGGGGGAACAAGTCCTATTAATTATCTAAAAGCATATAACACCAACCTGTACCTCTCATCAGATCCAATTAAAGTAGCAAAAGCTCTCAGTGAAGGTAAGAGAAAAGAAATGCAATCCACAGCAGAAATGAAAAAGTTATTTAAAAGCATTTAAAAAACTACAATCATTATTACTTCTTGGCAATAGAAATTGTTTACTCAATGCTATGGCCTGCAGTTATGCACAATAGATTGTTCATGAAATCAGAAGATATTTAATTTGAAAAGTAAAAGCAGACATGGTGGTGCTAGAAAGTTTGAGAACCCTGTAGTATTCTTTCCATTTCTGCACAAATATGACCTACTCTTGTCTTTTGGACCATTCTCTTGTTGCATTATCCAGCTTGTATTCTCCTGTACAATGTCTTGATACAATTTTAAATTCATTGTTCTCTCAACGATTGCAAAATGTCCAGGGCCTGAGGCAACAAAGCAGCCCTAATCCATGATGCTCCTTCCATCAGTTGTGATGAGGTTTTGGTTTTGGTGTGCAGTGCCTTTCTTCCTCTAAACATAGCAATGTGCATTTTTTTACCAAAAAGTTCAACTTTTGTCTCATCTGTCCACAGAACATTGTTCCAGAAGCATTGTAGACCATCCAGGTAGTCATTTGCAAACCTGAGACATGCAGCAATGTTTTTTTTTGGAGAGTAGCGGTTTCCTCTGTGGTGTCTTTCCATGAACACCATTCTTGTTCAGTGTTTTTCTTATAGTGGATACATGAACAGAAACTTCAGCAAGTTGTAGAGATTTCTGCAGATTTTTTGCTGTTACCCTTGGGTTCTTTTTCACCTCCTTCAGCATTCCGCATTGTGCTCTTGGTGTGATCTTTGCAGAATACTCACTCCTAGGGAGAGTAGCGACAGTACTGAGTTTCCTCTGTTTGTAGACAATTTCCCTTGCTGTGCACTGATGAACACTCAGGTCTTTAGAAATGCTTTTGTAGCCTTTTCCAGCTTCATGCAGCTCTACAATTCTTCTAAGGTCCTCTGTAAGTTGTTTTGATCGAGGCATGATGCATATAAACAGATCTTACTTGAGAAGTGCACGCTGTTCAGAAGTGGGATGTGAAGGGGAAGAGGGGCATTAACGGATGTTAGAGACAGTCCACCCTGCTTTTCCTGGACAGTGCTATGATTGATGTCCTTTTGAAGCAGTTTGGATCTTCTTACTGCAGCACTGAGAGATTGAAGATGTCCCTGAGCACCTCAGCCTGTTGGTTTGGCATAGGCTTGCAGTATCCTGCCAGGTATATCGTTGGGGCCGACGCCTTGCGAGAGTTCACTGTCTTGAAGGATGTTCTGATGTTGGCCTCAGAGACAGAGATCATAGGGTCACCAGATGCTGTGGGACTGTGCGGAGGTGTAGTTTTATTCTCTCTTCCTAAACATGCACAAATGGTGTTGAGCTCATTGGGGAGTGAAGAGCACAGCCATTTATGAGGTTAAGTTTCACCGTGTAGGGAGTAATAGCATGTAAACCCTGCACAGATGTTGTACATCCAGTTGATTCTAACTCCACGTGTAATTGCATTTTTGCTCTTTCAATGGTCTCCATCAAAGTTATAAGCCATGATCAGTGAGCTCAGATTCCTGTCATTTTCATCCTGCACCAGATCAGAAATGAGGGAGGTGGCCAGAGTCCCAGAGTACGTGTGGGAAGTGTGTCTAGCTGCAGCTCCTGGCAAAATGCATTGGCATATTGTGAATAACTCATGTGGTGAGTTAGTCACACCAGTTTGAGGGCCTAAGACAGGGACTGGGTGACCAACTGGTAGAATGTAGACTGGGAATCTAGGCTATATAGTGGAGCAGTTAAGGAACAGTGAAAAGCTTCCAAAGAGGATGTTCACAGTGCTCAGTAAAGTATATTCTAGTAAAAAGCAAGGGCAGTAAAGGTGGGAACACAATTCTTGGATAATTAAGCAAGGGCAACCAAGTCATGTGCTTGCTAAAGTTTGGGAGAGGCAACTTCAGGTCATTTAAAAGAAAAATTGTTCCGCATGCCCACGTTGTAGGATTTGTAGGACAGAGCTATGATATGTAATGTTTTGTAATAGTTTGTTTCTCTGATTTCAGGAATCGCAGCAGCAACCCTGTGTCATCTTGACAAAGATGCACAGCTCTGTGAGCAGCAGCTTAGAGTGGCTTTTGATGGAGATTCCTTTGTGAATCAAGAAGCGAACGAGAAACCTTCGAAGGGTTATATGCAGTCTGAATCAGTCTGTGAATATGAGCCCAAGTCAATGTCACTGGTGCAGCAGGTACCGCCTGAAACTTTTAGCCGCTCTAACATTTGGTGTTAGCTAAAGGTTTAGCATTAGTTAGCATTGAATTCAATTTTTTTCAAGTTTAAATTTATAATTGTTAGCAAGAATGACAGGAATTACAGGCTGTGCGTGATCTTCTGATATATAAATGTCACAGGCTCCCATTAGAAATGTAACCACTAAACAGTGTTCTAGAACTAAACAAAGAAACTTAATCTTTATAATTGTGCAGTGCTTCCTGCTCTTGGATTCCAAGGAATATAACAGTATATTTCTGTTTTCTGACATGACTAACAAAGCCAGACATAACTTAGGTCTGCAATAATTTATTAACAATATAACAAGATGATGGGAAACCTTTATTCAAGAATAGCTCTTATATCCTACTATGACATTAATGTATAGCTTTTTATTTAAAACATAGAAAAGCTACAGCACAATACAGGCCCTTCATCCCACGATGTTGTACCAAAAATGTACTTACTTTGGAAATTACCTAGGGTTACCCATAGCCCTCTATTTTTCTGAGCTCCATGTGCCTGTACAGGAGTCTCTTAATAGACCCTATCGTATCTACCTCCACCACGGTCGCCGGCAGCCCATTCCATGCGCTTACCACCCTCTGCATAAAGAACTTACCCATCTCCTCTGAACCTACTTCCAAGCAGCTTAAAACTGTGCTCTCTTGTGTTAGCCATTTCAGCCCTGAGAAAAAGCTGCTGACTATCCACACGATCAATGCCTCTCATCATCTTATTTACCTCTATCAGGTCACCACTCATCCGTGACACTCCAAGGAGAAAAGGGCAAGTTCACACAACCTATTCTCATAGGGCATGCTCCCCAATCCAGGCAACATCCTTGTAAATCTCCTCTGCACCCTTTCTATGGTTTCCACATCCCTCCTGTAGTGAGGTGACCAGAACTGAGCACAGTATTCCAAGTGGGGTCTGACCAGGGTCCTATAAAGCTGTAATATTACCTCTCGGCTCTTAAACTCAATCCCACGGTTGATGAAGGCCGTTGTACCGTATGCCTTCTTAACCACACAGTCAATCTGCACAGAAGCTTTGAGTGTCCTATGGACTCAGACCCAAGATCCCTCTGATCCTCCACACAGCCAGAAATCTTAACATTAATACTATATTCTGCCATTAGGAATGATCTACCAAAATGAACCACCTCACACTTATCTGGGTTGATCTCCATCTGCCACTTCTCAGCCCAGTTCTGCACCCTATCAATGTCCTGCTGTAACCTCTGACAGCTCTCCACACTATCCATAACAACCCTAACCTTTGTGTCATCAGCAAATTTACCAACGCATCCCTCCACTTCCTCATCCAGGTCACTTATAAAAATCACAAATAGAAGGGGTCCCAGAACAGATCCCTGAGGCACACCACTGGTCACCGACCTCCATGCAGAATATGACCCATCTACAACCACTCTTTGCCTTCTTTAAGCAAGCCAATTCTGGATCCACAAAGCAAGGTTCCCTTGAATCCCGTGCCTCTTTACTTTCTCAATAAGCCTTGCATGGGGTACCTTATCAAATGCCTTGCTGAAATCCATATACACTACATCTACTACTCTACCCTCATCAATGTGTTTAGTCACATCCTCAAAAAAATTCAGTCAGGCTCTTCAGACGCCACCTGCCTTTGACACAGCCATGCTGACTATTCCTAATCATATTATGCCTCTCCAAATGTTCATAAATCCTGCCTCTCAGGATCTTATCCATCAACTTACCAACCACTGAAGTAAGACTCACTGGTCTATCATTTCCTGGGCTATCTCTATTCCCTTTCTTGAATAAAGAAACAACATCTGCAACCCTCCAATCCTCCAGAACATCTCCCATCCCCATTGATGATGCAAAATCATTGCCAGAGGATCAGTAATCTCCTCCCTCACCTCTCACAGTAGGCTGGGGTATATCTCATCTGGTCCCTGTGACTTATCCAACTTGATGCTTTCCAAAAGCTCCAGTACATCCTCTTTCTTAATGTCTATATGCTCAAGCTTTTCAATCCGCTGTAAGTCATCCCTACAATTGCCAGGGTCCTTTTCTGTAGTGAATACTAAAGCAAAGTATTCATTAAGTACCTCCGCTATTTCCTCCAGTTCCATACACACTTTTCCACTGTCACACTTGATTGGTCCTATTCTCTCATATCTTACCCTCTTGCTCTTCACATACCTATGGAATGCGTTAGGGTTTTCCTTAATCCTGTTCACCAAGGCCTTCTCATGGCTTCTTCTGGCTCTCCTAATTTCATTCTTAAGCTCCTTCCTGCTAGCTTTACAATTTTCTGGATCTCTATTATTGCCTAGTTTTTTGAACCTTTCATAAGTTTTTCTTTTCTTCTTGACTAGATTTTCAGCAGCCTTTGTACACCACAGTTCCTGTACCCTACCACCCTTTCCCTGTCTCATTGGGGCGTACTTATGCAGAATGCCACACAAATATCCTCTGAATATTTACCACATTTCTGCCATATATTTCCCTGTGAACATCTGACCCCAATTTATGCTTCCAAGTTCCTGCTTGATAGCTTCATTTTTGCCCTTATTCCAATTAAACACTTTCCTAACTTGTCTGTTCTTATCCCCCTCCAGTGCTATGGTAAATGAGAGAGAATTGTGAATTGTGTCTATAAAAACCACCCAGTAGAGTTATTGACCCCTTCCTGTTCCTAACTTCCAGTCACAGAGACTCAGTAGACATTTCCTCCATGACTTCCTCCTTTTCTGCAGCTGTGACACATCTCTGATCAGCAGTGCCACGCCCCACCTCTTTTGCTTCCCTCCCTGTCCTTTCTGAAACATCTAAAGCCTGGCACCCTAAATAACCATTCCTGCTTTGAGCCATCCAAATCTCTATAATGGCCACAACATCATAGCTCCAAGTACTGATCCACGCTCTAAGCTCATCCGCTTTTATAAAATACGTTATAACATTTACAACATATACTGAATTATAATTCAAAACTGAATGTTTTATACATCTGAATTTGAAACTGTACTGTTTTACTGGAGGCTGTGTTAAATAATATTCAATTAAAATGGCTGAAGACTTAATTTTTATGCACATATTTTGTGGCAGAATTTAAAGACTAATGCAGTTCCAGTACATTGTGGATAAATCACTGAAGAGTGTTGTTGAGGTGGTAGATAATGGGTGTTGTTGACGTGGTAGATAGTTAATGTTGACGAGGTAGTTAATGAGTGTTGTTGAGGTGGTAGATAATGGTTGTTGAGGTGGTAGATAATTAATGTTGAAGAGGTAGTTAATGAGTTGTTGAGGTGGTAGGTAATGAGCATTGTTGAGAGGTAGATAACAGCGGTAGGGTAAAGTTCCATCTGTATGATTTTAAAAGAAGATTAGTAATGGAATTGATGGCAAGTCAGCCAGCTAATTTTAAAAACTTCTTTGGCCTGTTTATGATAAAAGAGAAAACTGCTTGGACAATTTCCACAAGCTTTGATCCAGATTGATTTTCCTATATTATTCATGCACTCTACCTATCATCCACTAGTCTCTGGCACCCAACTCCATTCCTCCCCCACCTAGCTTTATCTGCTCATCATCTCCCTTCTAACCTAGGTGCATCTATTGCTTGCCAGCCCCTGTCTTTCCCCTCCCTATCAGCTGACCATCTCTCGTCTACACTCTCAGACCATATGCTGCATCTCTACCTAAATTGTCAACTGTCACTCTGTCTTCACAGGTGCTGTCTGCTGTGTGTCTTCACAGGTGCTGTCTGCTGTGTTTCTCCAGCAGGTTGTTTTATTGTTAATAGAGAGTGACATTGAGACCTTTTAAATTGAAGTTCTCTTCTGGTAGTCTGGAGAAAACAGTGGATATTTTGTTGATATGTATGTCACATTCTCCATAAAGGCCAAATAGAGAGTCAAATGGCAGCAAAATGAAGGATCACATTTGGGAGTTGGAGAGAGGAAGATAGCAGTAGATGGCAACAAGGGGTGGACATTTTGACTGAGCTGTTAGTCCAGAGAAATCTTTGAAGATTCCACTTCACTAGCTCTATGCACAAGCCTTGAGGTACAAAACTCAAGAAATGACAGGTTCTGTCACGTGTCTGATTCTGGGCTATGATGTAATTTAGCCAAATGTATGTATTAGACTGCACACTTCAGCAGTGATAGACTTCATTACAGATTGATTCTGTAAGCCATGATTAATTTGTACTATCAGAGTTGCAACCAGCTTCCCAAAAATCAGGCAAACAATGGTCAAATTTCAAAGTAAATTTATTATCTATGTATGTATACCGTACACAACCCTGAGAATCAATGTCTTGCAGGCACTCGCAGGAAAGCAAAGAAATGCAGTAGAACCCACAAAAAACACAAACGAGGAAGAATGACAAATGTCCAATGTGCAAAAGAGAACAAATTTTGCAAATAATAAAATCAGTACTCAAATAATGCATAGAGCATGACTCCAGAGTCTTTGAAAGTGAGTTCACAGGCTGTGGCATCAGGGCAGCTCTGTGTTGCGTGAAGCCAGTCCAGGAGCTCAATGGCTACAGGGCAAATACTGCTCCCAAACCTGGTGGCATAGTGCTGCAAACTTGAGAGTCAAGTTCTCTGAATCCTTCAGGAGATCAGTCAGTTTCCATTAAATGGCAATTCCTTCAGTGGTGGGCCCTGTAATAGTCTTCATTTCCTCATGAAGAAGGACTTTCAGTACTTATAAAAACAAAAGGGAAATAGCTTTATTAGAGTAGACCAAAATTTCACTGAGTTGAGAAAAATTTAATCATAGTTTGTTTGACAAAAACAGAAATCTGCTCCATTGCTATTGTACCTTGGGAGCTGCATACCAGTACCTGATTGGAAAAGATGTCCATTTAGGAAAGTCCTCTGAGAGGTTGGAGATGATATTTCCTCTGTTTATTGGTATGCTTGGCAGGTAAGTGTATCAAGGATTTCAACCACTGCAGGCTTTCCAATTGTTGAGCTTTACATACTGGAAGCCCTCTGGATTGTTGCTTACTAGTTTCCCAATCCAGTAGTGTAATCTACTTGCCCCAGGTGTCTCCACTTGTGAAAGAGGTTGCATATATCTTCCACAGCTCTCATGGTGGTAGTTCCTGACCTGGTGCTTGGTGGTATCAATTACTGAGACGTCTGTCCTACTCCAAGTACTGAGAATTCTGTCCTGCTGGGGCAAGCCCAATTTGCAAAAACAAATGTTGAAGTTAATATCAAAGTATTGTGACGATGAACAAAAGCAAAAGTCTGCATATTCTGGAGATGTAAAATGAAAGCTGAAAAAACAGGAAATATTCACTAAGGACAAACGTCAGCTGCGAAGAGAGTAATGGAAAAATACACCTTTATTTGGAAACTTTTGCAGTATTTCACCGCATGTTGCCTGATTTGTTGAATATTTCCATTACTTTCTCTTGTTCGTGTAATTACATGTTTACCATTGTTCAATTGTAGTGTGCTGTGATTAATGAATTTACAGTATGTGTACATGATGAGCTTTTAAAAGTTTTGGTTTTTTACTCTGTTTTGTTTTTATGACTGTAACATTAATTTAGCTCCAATGCCATATTTGCGTTTGCTGACGACATTGCTGTTGTTGGCCGAATCAAATGTGGTGATTAGTCGGCATTTAGGAGAGAGACTGAAAATCTGGCTGAGTAGTGTCACAACAACAGCCTTTCACTCAACATAAGCATAACCAAAACGCTGATTACTGATGCAGGAGGAAGGAACTGTGGATCCATGAGCCAGTGCTCATTAGGAGATCGGAGATGGAGAGGATCAGTAACTTAAGATTCTTGGGTGTTATCATATTTGAGGATCTGCCTTGGAACCAGCACACAATACCATTTCAAATAAAGCACAGTAGTGTCTCCACTTTCTTAGAAGTTTGCGTAGATTTAGCATGTCATCTAAAACTTATATTGATGCACAATGGAGAGCAACCATCCTGACTAGTTGCATCATAGCCTGTAAGAAAACACCAATGCCCAACAGTCCACGGGATTTACAGAAGCAAATTTGAAGAGAAACCCCAGACTTACAAGAAACAAAGTTGTGATCTCTCACAACTAGATGATTTTAACTTTCCATATATTGACTGGGGCTCAAATACTGTAAAAGGGCTGGATGGGATAGAGTTTGTCAAATGTGTTCAGGAAGTTTCCTTAATCAGTACACAGAAGTCCCAGCTAGAGAGAGTTGTGATACTGGATCTTCTGTTGAGGAGTAAGATAGGGCAGGTGACAGAAGTTTGTGTTGGAGAACACTTTGCATCCAGTAATCATAATGCCACTAATTTCAAGATAATTATGGAAAAGATAGGTCTGGTCTTTGGGTTGAGATTCTAACTTGGAGCAAGGCCAATTTTGATGATATAAGAAAGGATTTTGCAAGTGTGGATTGGGACAGGTTGTTTTCTGGCAAAGGTGTACTTGGTAAGTGGGAGGCCTTCAAAAGTGGAATTTTGAGAGTACAGAATTTGTATGTGCCTGTTAGAATGAAAGGTAAGGATAACAAGTTTAGGAATTTGTGATTTTCAAGAGATACTGTGGCCCTGGTTATGAAAAAGGAGGAGGTGCATAGTAAGTATAGGCAGGTAGGAACAAATGAGGTACTTGAGTATAAGTAATGTAAGAGAACATTTGGGAAGCATTTGCTAAAACAAGACATGGTGTTGCTGTAACAGACAAGATAAAGGAGAATCCTAAGGGTTTCTAGAGATCACAAGGGAGCGGATATAATAATTTGGACTATTTAGATATTCAGGGACTGATTAGGGATAGTCAACATGGTTTTGTGCGTAGTAAGTCAAATCTAACCAATCTTATAGAGTATTTTGAAGAAGTTCCTGGGAAAGTTTATGAAGACAAGGTAGTGGATGTTGTCTGCATGGACTTTACCAATGCCTTTGACAAGGTCCTGCCTTGAATAAACCAGAGAGTGTTTGTAGATGGTTGTCCCTCTGACTGGAAACTTGAGACTACTGGTGTGCCAAAGAGATTGGTACTGGGTCCCTGTTGTTTGCCATCTATATCAATGATCTGGATGATAATGTGGTAAGCTGGATCAGCAGATTTGCAGATGACACCAAGATTGGGGGTGTAGTGGACAGTGAGGATGACTATCAAAGCTTGCTGATGGATCTGGGCCACCTGTTGAAATCGACTGAAAAATGACTGATGGGATTTAATGCAGACAGCTGTGAGGTGTTACCTATGAACAGGAAAAATGTAAATAAGATTGAAAGAGTGCAAGGAGAATTTACAAGGATGTTGCCGAGACTTGTGGACCTGAGTTATAGGGAAAGATTGAATGGGTTAGGACTTTAGTTGCTAGAAAATTTGACAGAGGTATACAAAATTATGGGGTGTAAGATAGAGTAAATGCAAGCAGGCTTTTTCCATTGAGTTTGGGTGAGACTACAACCAGAGGTCATGGGTTAAGGGTGAGAGGTGGAATGTTTAAGGGAAATATGAAGGGATCTCCTTCACTTGGGTGGTGTGAATGTGGAATAAGCTGCCAGTGCAAGTCGTCGATGCAGGGTTAACTTCAACATTTAAGAGACATTTGGATATGTATATGGATGGGAAGGGATGGGAGAGGTTTGGAGGTCTATGGTCTGGGTGCAGGTCATTGGGACTAGACAGATTAATTGTTCAGCATGGACTAGGTAGGCTGGAGAGTCTATTTCTGTGCTGTACTTTTCTATGACTATGACATCTTCACTCACCACAACTCTGAACTGATCATTGAACACGACCTATACCTATAGGATTCACTTTCAAGGACTCTACAATTCAATGTTCACAGCTGTTTATTTATTTATCTATCTATCTAGTTGCTTATTACTTTTTCTTTTCTATTTTTGCAGAGTTTTGGCTTTTACACATTGGTTTCTAGTCAGTCTTTGTGTGCAGTTTTCACTGATTTTATTGTATTCTATTGTGAATGCCTGCAAGAAAGCGGATCTCAGGGTAATATTTTGTGACATATACATACTTTGGTAATAAATTTTCTTTGAACTTTGAACTTTTGAACAGTACATTGTTCACACAAATAGTGTGAAAATGATAAACTGGCACCAGTTGCACAATGCTATTGCGGCTCAGTGTTTCAGAATTTGGAGTTCAATTGTGCTGCCATCTGTAAGAAGTTTGTACATCCTTCCCGTAAGTGCATGGGTTTCCTTCCTCATTCCAAATACGGGGCGGTTGGTAGGTTAATTGTTCATTGTAAATTACCTGTGATGAGTCTTGGCATAAATAGGCTTGTTGGGCCAGAGGAGCATGTTGTGTGCTGTGTCTCTAAATAAAATAATAAATAAACAAAATATCAATGATTGCTTGGCATTTTAGTAGGCTGCATAAACTCACAAAGATAGGAAGATTTGGAGATCTCCCGTGTTGGCAGCCAGGCCTCCTGCCTGGTTGCTGTGCAGTCCCAACATTCCTGTATCATCCTATTTCACCAAAAACTGGTTGGAAGCAGCCTTAAATTTAAGAGTAGATTTTCTGTTTCTGTGGTTGCAAAGGTGAACCTCACCAAATGGTCTGAAATATCTGTGTTCTAAAGCAAAAGAGTTAATCAGGTTGCAAGTTCCATGCAAGGGAAGCAATTTTAAATTTACCCTACTGATGCCTTCTGAATATTAAAATAAAATGTACATTTTTATATCTTAACCAGGAAAACAATTCTTTAGAGAGGAATTATAATGTCCATTCTTTGTTATGCCCCTTCTTTCTTTAATTACATCACCACTAGCCACTTTGTTGTTTGTGAACAAGACCCGTATTTCATTTATAGGTTGTTGACCTGACATATTGGTTTTAATTTTCACAAATAAGAGAAGTTATTTGTCCTTCATCAAAACCTCCCCAATTACTGGCATTTTACACCTTTTTATCCAAGCTGCCTAGGTGGCAGTGAGGCCCGTATCACTTTTTTAGTCCTTGGCATTTCCCATCTTTCATTCAGATTGTTTCTTCAATCTATTCTTCCTGTTCTCTTCCTTATCAATTTCAGTCTCCAGCCCTTGCTCCCATTCTTACAAATTCACTCAAAACCTCAGTAATGCGGAAAATCTTGGTAATATTTTAAAGGCACAGTGGCAATAATTAGAGATAATTTTCTTTACATTATAAAATTCTGCCCCATCCACTTCTGTGGCAGTACCTGCTTCTTTATTGAACTCTAACCATTCCTCCCCTTCTTTAAAATCTTTAAACTGTTTAAAATGTCAGTTTATGACAGGCAAGCAGGCAAGCTTGATAATATTTATGCGTGTTTGTGTTTGGGTAGTGGTTATGATGTGCAGAAAAGAATAGAAAAATATCTGTTATTTCAAAGGTGATAGAGTGAAGCATTGGTATTTAAGGGAACTTTGGTGTTCTTGTACATGAATCCTTGATAGTTAACATAGAGGCACATCAGATACTACAACAGTTGTTTGCGGCCATTGAAGCATACCTTCAATAACTCCAAAAGACTGAAGTTGGGTAAAATACTGAAAGGCTTTTATTTGCTGTACAATATGACCTCCATGGTGAGTGTCTGCCCCCGGACTGAGGGGGAGGGGCAAGGCAAAACACCTTTATACAGGACTCTGTGGGAGGAGCCACAGGGGCAGTCAGCAGAGGGGCGTGTCCAGACAGTTAACCCAGTTACAACAGCCATGGTGATGCCACACCATGAATTTCCAGGTCTAGTCTCCCTACCTAAGGAAAGAAGGAGATCTTTGTGATAGGGGAAGTGCAACAGAGGTTCATCAGATTGATTCAGAAATGGGGTAGTATATCCTTTTGAGAAGAGATTGAACAGATGGGGTCTACTTTCCAGATGGATTATTTTCCACAGATGCTGTCTGATCTGCTGGTATTTCCGATCATTTTCAATCTTTAAAGGTGTACTGTCACTTGAATTTAGATGAGTAAGAGTTGATCTTGTTGTAGCATAAAAAATTCTTGAGGTTTATGAGTCTTGACAGGTTAGACAAGGGTGTGACCATTCCCCTGATTGAAATATTCAGAATGAGGCTTTACAGTTCTAAAACAATCGATCAACCATTGTGAGGTGAGATGTTGAGGAACTTCTCCACTTAGAGGGTTGTTAATCTTAAGAATTCATCTGCCAAACTGGATCATAGAAGCTCTGTTGCTGAATATATTTAAGTCTCGTTGAATATTAAAGTATCCAAAGACATTATATTAGTGTAGTACAGTGATGAAAAAGAACTCAGCTACACCTTATTGAACAGCAGAGCAGACATAAGGAGATGAATAGCCTGTAATTGCACTGCCGTTTCCAGCTGTTTGGTATTTGTCTTGTGATTTTGAGATGCATTATGTTACTGTTGATACATAAAGTAAATAATTATTTTAGAAGTTGTATTCATGGAGGTTAATACAGTAGTAATAATCCCCAGGCAGGCTTGTGAAATTTTTCCTTTGGCTAGAGAGTATGTCTTACATTAGTGAAAAGGCTATCAATTGGGCACTTCGATCCTACTTAAAAATGGGGAAGTGATCAAGGAAGAATCTTCGAAGCACAAGAGATTCTGCAAATGCTGGAAATCATGAGCAACACACAAAATGCTAGAGGAACTCAGCAAGTCAGGCAACGTCTATGGAGAGGAATAAGTAGTCAACATGTTGGGCCAAGACCCTTCTTCAGGACTCAGAAGAAACTTCTAGATGGTCTTTTCACCTTTCGTGTCATCACTAATTCTGCAGAGAATGGAATCTGCCATCCTTATCCAGTCTGGTCCGTCTATGAATTCAGACCCACAGTGTTGTTCAGTCTTGACTGCTCTCTAACATGGAACAGGCAAGCTATCAAGTTGGAGGTAACCAGTGATGGGCAATAAATGACATTCCAGCCAAAAACATCTATGTTATGCGAATGTGTTTTTTCTTTAATAAAGAAATTATGGTAGAGCAAATAGCCAGTGACAAGAAAACTACATAAATAGAAGTGACACTTTACAATTCCTTTTCTCAACTGTGGGTGGTCCAGGCATTGTGTAATTCTGTTCCCAGTGATGTAAACAAACTCTTTTTGTCAGTCTTTTCGTTTGAAACCACCTTAAAATTTTGGATTGACTGTATGGCTATAATAGAGATTGATTTTCTAAGATATGTTACTTTTTGCTATAGTTGATATTTTTAGTGCATGGGTGGTCTGGCCTGTTTGCTGTGCTTTGGATTCAGGGAGAAGCGACCAGCTTTTTCTTGTTAAAAACATCCCTTGAAGACCAATTAGTAAACTGAGTTTTGCTATGCTAAACCAGTTATTGGGGTCATTGGAAGGGCTGCATCTGATTCTGTATGAGTAAACTTTCCATTGAATGAATTTTAATGATAGTTATCTGTTAAATCAGTATTTTATTCCACATAAACTAATTCCATTTGAATTTATTGAATAGCTACAAATGGATAAACATTACATTAATTTATAAAAGTGATATATGTCTTTATTAGCCTAGTTTATTTGCAATGCTTTACATTCAAAGTTAAAAGTCTGTTGAAAGGCTTATGTTAAAAATACAATCATGTCACTTGCTTTCCTTTGACAAGCAACACAAGTAAAAATCTTAATTTTCTCAATAATTTTCGACACTGAATCAAGAATGACCTTTTAACATCTCTCTTGGTTTTTTATACTGATTAATTTCAAAGGAAGTAAGAAAATGGATAAGTGTTAAAATATTATTGCACAAAGTCAGAACAAAACACAAGGAATCAATTTTAGTCTTCAGGTGAAGCGAAGGGTGAGAGGAGGAGATTAAGTAATTGAAGTCCTGTGTTAAGGGCACATATTCTGCTTTTTTATATTTTCCTTATAAATGTCTATGTCTGCATTTATAATGTAAACTGTCTATGCAGGTTTACCACACTCTAGCTACATGCTGCTCTGGTGGTCCTGCAACCTGTTGGGTGAATCGGTTGGGGGAAGGGTGTTGGTTTTAACTGTTCGGAGGGGCCTCAGTACATTTGTCAATTGAGTGCAAGGATCTGAAGAAGTGTCGCGTTGATGATTCTGGAACAGAATGGGAATAGTTACAGAAAAAAATCACCAAATCTCTGGAGTTGCTTGGGGGCTGATTAGCGGGCACAGCCCAGCAAAGAAATATTTGTAACAGTTTTTCAGCTTAGAGTGTTGAAGGCAATTATCAACAGGAACTCAGAAGATAGTCCAACAGCCATTGCCTGATCAAAAAAAAACCTGAATACTAGCAGCATTGATGAGGGATTGTGTGGGGAAAACACACAATCACATAACCGCACTTAACAATTCAGGTGAAACTTCCACTGAGTTTGAATCCAAGTGTGAAATGCCAATCCTTACGCTGAAGGTCATTTTCACTTCTGAACTGAAGAAATTTCATGAGATGGCACTAATGTTAGCAAATAACATTAGAAAATTGTTATTGTACCACTAGCGGCAATGTCAGGTGATAGGACTATGTCTTTGAATTCAGCATAACATGAGCTTTGAAAATCATTGTTGTGAGAGATATGGTGATTTCTGTCACCTATCTGTTACTGCTGGATGCGTCCCCTTTTAAGAATGACTTCATGTGACTAACAGCTCTTATTAAGTGAAAACTTATAAAACAAAAAGCAGTTTCAATGTAAAATGTTGAAAGAATTTCAGAGAAATAAATCCAAATACTTAATTTTTTTTTAGAAATTCATCAACACTTGTTCCTGATGATAATGAGTCTTCAAAAATTAACTACAATCTTTTTGTATGAGAGGCCAGGCTTGGCGGCTGAGGAGTTGAATCCTGCTCTAAGTTTGCAGTGGCTTTGTTTGTTGGCAGGGAAGTGAGAAGCAGTGATCATTCACTGGTGTTTGAATAGTGCTCATGAATCAGAATCGGATTTATTATCACTCATTCAGTATGTCATGAAATTTGTTGTTTTTGTGGCAGCAGTACAGTGCAAAAGATAAACAAATGCTATGTTACAATGAAAGCTGAAATTTGAGCAGGAGAAGCTTAAGTCAGATGTATCACTATTTCAGTGGAGTAAAGGAAGAGTGGAGGCAAGAGAGAGGAGTTGGCCAGAATGGATTAGAAAAGTACTCTGGCAGGGATGATGGCAGAGCAGCACTGGCTGGAATTTCTGGAAGCAATTTGAAAGGAACAGGATAGATACATCCCACAGAGGAAGAAGTATTCTAAAGGCAAGATGACACCACCATGACTAACGAGCGAAATCATAGCTAACATAAATGCCAAAGATTCGGCATATAGTAGAGCAAAAACTAGTAGGAAGTTAGGAGATTGGAAAGCTTTTAGATACCCAATGGAAGGCAACTAAAAAGTCAAGAAGGTAAAGATGGAATACAAAAGTAAGCTAGCTAATAATATTAAAGAGGATACCAACTGTGTCTTATAGAACATAGAACATAGAATAGTACAGCACAGTACAGGCCCTTCAGCCCACTATGTTGTGCCGACCCTTAAACCCTGCCTCCCATATAAGCCCCCACCTTAAATTCCTCCATATACCTGTCTAGTAGTCTCTTAAACTTCACTAGTGTATCTGCCTCCACCACTGACTTAGGCAGTGCATTCCACGTACCAACCACTCTCTGAGTAAAAAACCTTCCTCTAATATCCCCCTTGAACTTCCTACCCCTTACCTTAAAGCCATGTCCTCTTGTATTGAGCAGTGGTGCCCTGGGGAAGAGGCGCTGGCTATCCACTCTTAACTATTCCTCTTATTATCTTGTACACCTCTATCATGTCTCCTCTCATCTTCCTTCTCTCCAAAGAGTAAAGCCCTAGCTCCCTTAATCTCTGATCATAATGCATACGTTCTAAACCAGGCAGCATCCTGGTAAATCTCCTCTGTACCCTTTCCAATGCTTCCACATCCTTCCTATAGTGAGGTGACTAGAACCGGACATAGTACTCCAAATGTGGCCTAACCAGAGTTTTTTAGAGCTGCATCATTACATCACGACTCTTAAACTCTATCCCTCGACTTATGATAGCTAACACCCCATGAACATCTAAACATCTCTGCAGATACATAAATTGTAAAAGGGAGGTAAGAATGGATATTGGACCGCTGGAAAACGATGCTGGAGAGGTAGTAATGGTGGGAATTCCAGGTGTCATGGGTCGTGAAGTGTGTGAAGTTACCATTATTAGAGAGAAGGTTCCTGGGAAAACGAAAGGTCCGAAGGTAGATAAGTCACCTGGACTAGATAGTGTACACCCAAGGATTCTGAAAGAGGGAGCTGGGGAGATTATTTCAGCACTAATAATGATCTTTCAAGAATCACTAGGTTATTAAGGATGTTGTTTTGGGGTACTTGGAGGCAAATGATACAGTATGTTGTAGTCAGTATGGTTTCCTCAAGGGAAAATCTTGCCTGACAAATCTGTTGGAATTCTTTGAGGAAATAACAAGCAGAATAAGATGAAGGAGAATCGTTTGATGTTACATACTTGGATTTTCAGAAGGCCTTTGACAAGGTGCCATGCATGAGGCTGCTTCACAAGGTACAAGCCCATGGTATTTTAGGAAATATTCTAGCATGGATAAAGTAGTGGCTGAATGGCAGGAGGAAAAGGTGCGGAATAAAAGGAGCCTTTTCTGGTTGGCTGCTGGTGACTATTGGTGTTCCACAGATGTCTGTGTTGGGACTGATTCTTTTTACACTATATGTCAACGATTTGGATGATGGAATTGATGGCTTTCTTGCAAAGTTGGCAGATGATACGAAAATATGTGGAGGGGCAGGTAGTTTTAAAGAGGCCTCAGAAGAACTTAGGAGAATTAGGAGTGAGCAAAGAAGTGGCAGGTGGAATACAGTAATGGGAAGTGTATGATCATGCACTTTCATGGAAGAAATGAAAGGGTTGACTATTTTCTAAATGGAGAGAAAATATAAAAATCTGAGGCGCAAATGGATTTGGGAGTCCTTGTGCAGGATTTCCTAAAGGTTAATTTGCATGTTGAGAATATGGTGAGAAAGGCACATGCAATGTTAGCATTCATTTCAAGAGTACTGGAATATAAGAGCAAGGATGTAATGTTGAGGCTTTATAAAGCACTAGTGAGGCCTCACTTGGAGTATTCAGAGCAGTTTTGGGCCCCTTATCTTAGAAAGGATGTGCTGAAACTGGAGAGGGTTCAAACGAGGTTCACGAAAATGATTCCAGAGTTGAATGGCTTGTCATATGAAGAGCGCTTGATGGCACTGGGCGTATATTCACTAGAATTTAGAAGAATGAAGGGTGACCTCATTGAAACCTATTGAATGGTGAAAGGCCTAGATACAGTAGATGTAGAGAGGATGTTTCCTGTGGTGTGAGTGTCTAACACCACAGGACACAACTTCTAAATAGAGGGTCGTCCATTTAGAATGGAGATAAGATGGAATTTCCTTAGCCAGAGAGTGGTGAATCTGTGGAATTCATTGCCACAGGTAGCTGTGGAAGCCAAGTTTTTATGTATAGTTAAGGCAGAGTTTATAGATTCTTTATTGGCCCGGGCATGAAGGGACACAGGAGATTGGGGCATGATGCAGTTGAGGAGATTATAGTTTGCTACCTATAACAATGGTGTATTTCAGGCAATCGTGTCATAGGGCTTACGATATGCTTTATTAGGTGTTTAAGTCAGAAGCAGCAAGGCTCGATACTATTTTCAGTCTTTCCCTCCAAAATGCTGTACCTTACCCGAGAAGTTCAGAACAAGTAGGAAACCATTATCGCCATGCCGATGACAACCAGCATCAAGGGTAGTCCAGGCTCTGTTGTTTAGACGACAATGCCCGTGTCTGCTTGGGCTCTGAGAGCGAGCTGTAAGCCATCTATGACTCATTCATTGAAGCAGACTAAAAGATAGTGTTTGCATTCAAAACTCACCATACCAGGATCATATACAATACCAATTGATATTAAAACTTCACAGTGAGATTCTCACAAGTATGGATGACTTCCTATGTCACAGCGATCATGTCTCATTGGATCATTGTGGTGAGAATGGGTCCAGGGTTAATTGTATGTTAAAGCTGAAGGAAGGAGAAAGCTAGGTGGTTATGCAGAGCACCCCTGTGGCCATTCCCCTCAATAATATGTCTACTATTTTGGATACTATTTTGGGGAGGGGAGATCAACCAGGATGAAGCCACAGCAATGGGGTCTCTAGCACTGAGCCTGGCTCAGTGGCTCAGAGGGAACAGGGAAGAAGAGGAGTACAGTTGTTACAGGAGATTTCATAGTTAGAGGATCAGACAGGAGATTCTGTGGATGTAAGGAGACAGCCAGGTGATATGAAGCCTTCCAGGTGCCAGGGTCAGGGATGTCTCAGATCGGATCCACAGCATTTTAAAGGGGAAGAGTGAACAGCTATATGTTGTGTTATTATTGATACTAATGACATAGGTAAGAAAAGGGTTGAAGTTTGAAGAGAGAATATAGGGAGTTATGTAGAAAGCTGAAAAGCGGATCTCAAGGGTGGTAACCTCTGAATTGCTGCCTGTGCCATGTGCCAGTGAGGATAAGAATAAGATTATTTGGCTGATCAATACGTGGCTGAGTAATTAGTGGGGGCAATGTTTCAGATTTCTGGATCATTAGGATCTCTTCTGAGGAAGGAAAAAAAGACAGGTTACAACTGAACTCAAGGGAGACCAAAATCCTTGCAGTCAGGTTTGCTCGAGCTTTTGGGGAGGTTTTAAACTAACTTGGCATAGGGATAGGAACTGGAGTGATAGAGCTGAGGATGGAGCAGTGGGTGTACACGTATACAGTGTGTAGTGAGACTGTGAGAAAAGGGAGGCAGAGGACAGGACAAAATGGTAGTCAGTGGGATGAGTTGAAGTGGGAACAAAACCAAAATGAATAATGAATACAGGACTGAAGGGGTTATATCTCGGATGCACGCAGTATTCTAGAATTTTTCTCGAGGACCGGACAATTGCAAATGTCTCTCCACTCTTTAAGGCGGGAGGGAGGTAAAAGAAAGGAAATTATAGGCCAGTTAGTCTGACTTCAGTTGTTAGGAAGACATCTGTGTCTATATATAAGAGGGTTCGGGGTACTTCGAGGCGCATGATAAGGGGAAATCTTGCCTAACAAATCTGCTGGAATTCTGCTGGAAAATAATGGAGAGGATAGACAAAGGAGAGTGAATGGATATTGTTTACTTGGGTTTTCAGAAGACCTTTGATAAGGTGCTGCACATCAGAATGCTTAGCAAGATAAGAGACAGTGGTATCACTGGAAAGATACTAGCATGGATAAAAAATTGGCTGACTGGCAGGAGGCAAAGAGTGGAAATAAAGGGGGACTTTCCTGGTTGACTGCCAGTGACTGTGATGTTCCGCAGGGGTTAGTGTTGGGAACTGCTTCTATTCATGCTAGATATTAATGATTTGGATGACAGTTACAAAGAAAAATGGAGGGGCAGCTAGTGCTGAAGAAGCAGGGAGTCTGCAGAGGGATTTAGATAGTTTAGGAGAATGAGCCAAGAAGTGGCAGATGAAATATAGTGTAGGGAAGTGTATTGTCATGCACTTTGTTAGAAGGAATAAATGTGTGGGACTGTTTTCTAAACGGGGAGAAAATTCAGATTTCAGATGTGCAAAGGGACTTGGGAGTCCTTGTGCAGGATTCCCTAAAGGTTAACTTGCAGATTGAGTCGGTGGTAAGGAAGGCAAACACATTGTTAGCATTCATTTCAAGAGGATTAGTGTATAAAAGCAAGGATGCAATCCTGATGCTTTTTAGGTCATTGGTCAGCCCAACTTGAAGTATTGGCCCCTTATCTTAGAAGGGATGTGCTGGAGAGGGTGGATGGCTCTAGGCCTGTACTCTCTAGAGTTTAGAAGAATGAGGGGTGACCTCATTGAAACCTATCAAATATTGAAAGGTTTAAATAGAGTGGATGTGGAGAGAATGATCTCTATAGCGGAGGAATCCAAGACAGATGCAACAGCCTCAGAATAAAGGTATGTCCCTAGAGAACAGAGATGGGGAGGAATTCCTTTAACCAGAGGGTGGTGATGCTGCAGAATTCATTGCTGCAGACAGCTGTGAAGGCCAACTCATTCAGTATATTTAAAGCGGAGGTTGATAGTTTTTTGTTTAGTAAGGGCATCAAACATTACTAGACTGGAAAATGGGTTTAGGATGGATAAAAAAAATCAGCCGTGGTATAATGACACTGCAGAACTGACAGGCCAAATGACCTAATTCTGCTCCTATGTCTTATGCACTTGTGGTCTTAGGGTCTGGTGACAAAATTCACCATTGCATTCAAATTCAAGTTTAATTGTTATTCAACCATACAGCCAAACAAAACAATGTTCCTCCAGGGCCAAGGTATAAAACATAGTACTAACAGTCACACATGCACACTGCACATATAGCACATACAATTAAAGTTCAGAGTAATACTTATTATCCGAGTACATACATGTCACGACATACAACTCTGGGATTCTTTTTTCCTGCGGGACTACTTAGCAAACCTATTGAACAGTAACTGTAAACAGGATCAATGAACAACAAACTGCAAATATAAATAATGAGAGCATGAAATAACAAGATAAGGAGTTATTAAAGTGAGAACATCGTTTGTGGGAAAACCAGAAATAGAGGAAGTGTAGTTATCCCCTGTTGTTTAAGAGCCTGATGGTTGAGGTTAGTAACTCTTCTTGAACCTGGTGGTATGAGTCCTGAGACACTTGTACCTTCTACCTGACGGCAGCAGCGAGAAAAGAGCATGGCCTGGGTGGTAATGATGGATGCTGCTTTTCTTCGGCAAAGTTTCATGTACAAGTGTTTGTAGATGTGCTTTACCTGTGATGTACTGGGCCAAATTCACTACCTTTTGTATGATTTTCTGTACAAAGGCATTGTAGTCCTCATACCAGGCTGAAATGCCGCCGATCAGCTCACTTTCCACCACACATCTATAGAAGTTTGCCAAGACCACTGAGGAAGTAGAGAAGCTGCCTCACTCTCTTTGCAATGATATTTATATGATGGGTCCAGGACAGGTCCTCTGAGGTAGTGACACCCAGGAATTTAAAGTTACTGACCCTCTCCACCTCTGATCCTCCGATGATTACTGGTTCATGGACCTCTAGTTTCCTTCTCCTAAGTCTACAATCAGTTCCTTGGCCTTATTGACATTGAGTGAGAGGTTGTTGTTATTACACCACTCAGCCAAGTTTTCAACCTCCCTCCTGTATGCTGATTCATCACCACCTTTGATACAGCCCACTACAGTGGTATCATCAGCAAACTTGTATATAGTGTTGGAGCTGTCCGTAGCCACACAGTCATAGGTGTAAAGCAAGTAGAGCAGAGGGCGAAGCACACATCCCTGTGGTGCTCTTGTGTTGATGGAGATTGTCCACTGGTCAAGATGGTGCCAGTGAAATAACGATCCCTTGGGCGACTTCTTCAGATAGCAAATCTATCCAATTATTTCACATTTTCAACGCCTTCTGGTTGTTCTGTTTGTCTTATTTTTAAGCTGTCTGGTTAGTAAGGACAATCTTTAATTTTAAGACTCATATCAAAATCTTTCTGATGAAGGATCTTAGCCTGAAACATCAATTCCTCTCCATATGGATGCTGCCTGACCTCCTGAGAGCTTCTAGCATTTTGCGTTTGTTGTTCTAGATTTCAAGCATCTTCAGGATCTCTTGTGTTTATGGCTTCTGTCATTATCGCTCCAACAGAGGGAACCTCAAACTGTCTTATGCCCTATTCTTCCTTTGTCCAGAATCTCTGTGGTCTACTAAAATATGATTTGGTGCAGATATTTCACAATTTTTTAAAAAACATCCATGGAGCTTTCTGTTGCTCATGGATACAATTAACTTTAGTAACTTACATGTTCACAACATAAGAAAAGTAATTTTTATTGAAAGCAATACAGTTGATGCTAGGTATCGGCATTTCCAAGTCATGTTAATTCACTCAATTTAACAATTTCTTCTGATCCTATACTCACAACCTCTTAAAATGACAATTTATACTGTGCTCTGGGAATATTGACACCAGTACCTAACCTTGTTTTCTGGAGAGTTTTGCAAACAAGCCAGAGAAGAGATTTCAACCTGTAACCCTCAATTACTGAGTAACTTAGTATTCGTACACTTTCTCATCTCTATCATTTAACATTTTCTCAAGTTTCTTAACTGATAGAATTTTTTGGCTTGAGCTAAATATCTTCCCAGAAAGAAGCAAGCTATTTTTTTGAAGAATGAAGGCAGACAGTGTAGGGAAGTCATTGAAGTCAAGATGTACTGGACACTAAACAAATCTCAAAGCTGTGCTATTTTTTTGTGTTATGACTTCCACCCAAATATAGGCTCTGATCATAAATCCTCTTCCTTTCCCCTCCCTGGCTTGCTATGCTGTTGTCCTTTCAATATGCCCTTGAATATACTGCATAAGCTTGAAGTATAGTTTTCAGTTCTGATCACCTCAATATAGCAAGCATATGGATGCTTTAGAGAGGGTGCAGAGTAGATTTGCCAGGGTGCTGCCTGGAGTAGGGAACGTGCCTTATGAGAAAATGTTGAGTGAACTAGCTTTGGACCAAAGCAAGATGAGAGGTGACTTGATAGAGGTTTATAAGATTATGAGAGGCATTGATAGGGTAAATAGTCAGTGCCTTTTCTCCCATGGTGGCAGTGCTCAATACCAGAGGATATTCTTTGTGTTAGTGAGTGCAGGAAAGTTTAGGAGAGATGTCAGAGGTATGGTTTTTACACAGTGAGTGGTATGTATCAGGAATGCACTACTGGAATTGACAATGGAGGTTGATACAATAGGGACGTATAAGAGACTCTTAGAAAGGCACATAGATATTAAGAAAAATGGAGAGTTATGGGCTGGGTAGGGGGAAGTGTTAGACTGATCGTGGACTAGGTTTATATTGATCAACACAACATTGTGGATGGAAGGGCCCATACTGTGCTATACAGTTCTATGTTCCATCTTCTTGCAGTTTCTCCCCACCTACAGTTTAAACAAAATATAATCGATGACAATCCCAAACCTATTCTTAGACTCTTCCCCTCTGAAGAGAATGAACGCAACATTCCTTTTCTGTCCACACAGTTGTTGTTTCCCATTCTTGGTACCTATCCACAAAAAGCATCTCCTCCAAAGCCTTGACCTTCCTTCCAGCATTGCTCATTCATTTTTCTATTATGTCTCAATCATTACTGAAATATGTATGTTAGTTAATGGTCTTGGCAAAATGGGATTGTCAGTGTCATTGTCGCACAGTTGTCAGTTCAGTGCAAATGTAAAATGATCTTAAGAGTAAGGAAGAAAACCCTATCTAATGTTGCTCACTGCATTAAATGTCATGCTAGTAATTGATGGTGCTTTAAAATATCTGTACAGCAATATAGAGAGCATCAGCTATAAAGAAGTTGAATAAGTCAACTTTCTGCAAAACATCATCAGGATGGACATGATATAAAACAGATCAATTAAAACTGAAAATTTAAAAGATACTGCAGAGAACTGATTACAAGTTAACTATTCCAGACTACATGATTTGTTGACAGGTCAGAGTATTTCAATATGGAGTTTTGAAACTGCAATACAATTACAACAGTAAACAGAAGGAATTCATATTGGGTGAGTCCTGATTAAGGACGTTTCGGACTGAAACATCAACTGTGTAGATGCTGAGTTCCTCCAGCATTTTGTGTGTGTTGCTCAAGACTTCTATCATCTACAGAATCTATTGTGCGTATCATTTTGGGTGATCAGGCAATTTAAGATAATGCAAGTAATATCTGTGTCAGGAATTGATTTCCTGACAAAGGTATTCTGGTGACAGAAGTGTGCAAATGTCGATATCAGCAAAAATGTGCTGCAGAAAGAATGTGGTTATAACATGAGATTTTTATTTTTCCATAGACAGGAAGAAGTGGGACCCCTGAAGGAGCAAAGGTAAAAACTTTCCATAAAATATTTGAGTCAGTTTTCATTATACAGTGAATTAAACAGTGCTGTAGAACTATTGAACAATTCCTGTTAACAATGTTATTGGAAGGAAACATTTTGCATTTAATCAGTGTAACATATTTGACTTTGCAGTTTGATTTGAGTTAGTACAAGGAGAATGACAGTTCAATTTCAATAAGTGAACTTTGAAGGAATGAATAATGAATTCACAGTAGTAAACTGTTGTGGACTGTTATGGGTAAACCTATAGTCAACAGTTGGAAATGTTTAAATATGTATTTGATGAAATACAAAGCACTCCATATCCCAAGTCAAAAATTCTATTTGTACAAATAAACAATCTTAATCAATAAAATCAAACAAGATAGCATCAGAAAAAAGGAGATTTACCCAAATGTCAGAAAAATTGAATTTGTTTAGTCTGGAGCAACTAACGAAAAAGACTGAATGAGTAAAAAGATATAATTAATTGCAAGGAAACTGCAAGGAGTACCAAAGTCAGCAGAAAATTCCCTTTGAAACATAACAAAATAACATATTTTAAGGGAACAGGTGCACCTTTAAAGACAGGTGTGAGTATGACTACAGTGCAGATTAAATAAATGACTAAAATGTTAAATGTTGCAGTTAGATTGTTTTGAAGGTCTTATGTTTTTTTCTCCACCATCAGATTTCTGAATGGACAAAGAACCCATGTAAACTATCTCACCATTTTTTTTCATTTTTATCTACTTTGAATATTTAATATATATTTCTTATTGTAATTTATAATTTTTATTATATATTGCAATTCACTGCTGCTGCAAAACAACAATTTTCATAGGATATGTTAGTGATATTAATCGTAATACTGATTCTGAAATCATAAGTCTTTTAAGGGGTTTTTATAAATAAATCAAGAAGTCAAACTTAATAAGGATTTAATGTAATTAAAAAAGACAGCTGCTGTGACGAATAGGATTGAATATGACAAGTTTAATCCATTTTAGATCCAAAATTCAGGAGTAGTTTCTCAATGATAAAAGACTGGGAACTGTGGAAGCAAAGAAGGTATTTTGTATACAAATTCAGCTGTTATTTATATGTCACACTATAAAACTTGCTAGAGTGCTTCAAAGAAACTCATGAAGCAAAATTTGATACCATGTATGTATCAAGAAGGAGAACAAAAACTTTTGCCAGATGCTTATACAACTATCTTAAAAGATGAATGTAAGTAAAATGAATTTTTAAAAGCTAGTGGAATGATAGCCCCAATTTCAAGGCATCTGAAATATAAACTTTACACAAAGAGGAAGGAATTATGCTTAAATTGTATTGAGCTTTGGTTAAATTACCGTCTGTAACATTGTGTCAAATTTATGTACTTGCATTAGAAGAACTTTGGTGTAGCACAATGATTCCAGCACTTAAATTACTATTGTAAATTGTATGAATTTAGCTTGCTTTTCTCTGAGTTCAAATGCTTGGGAGCCAATAGATGCTGCCATAACAAGTAGCAACTGCATCTTATTAAAGAAAAAAAAAGAAAAATATAGTTGACTTGTTTCCAAATGGATAAAAAGATTTAACAGAATAGACAAACAAAAGTTATTTGCTCCAGTGAAGGAATTCAGACTGTGATGGCCAATATTAACATTATTCTTAGGCTACTTATTGTGAAGTTACAAATCATTTCCTGTATAAATCATGGTGTGTAAATCTAAAACACTCCCCATAATTAAGCTTGTGGATACTGCATAGCCTTTACTTCTTAAATGGATTTATATTTTTGAATGTGGGTATCAAGAGACAAAGAGTGAATTGGAATATGTATGAAGGAGTGAATAAATTACCATAACAGGGAATAAATGAATGCTACTAACAATTAATGAATAAATGAAGAGATCAATGAATCAAACGCAGGTAAATGGAATTAAGACATAGATCATCAAATTGCTTGGACTCTGGAGCCTTAATGGCCCAGTTATGTTCCTAATTGCTGGCCGTTTGGAAATCAATAGAAATTTGCCATCTGATATATTTTCATTAGTTAATATCCATTATTATTTTCTGAAGAGCTGGAAAGAAGGGAATTTTATTGATGCATTCACTTCTATATTATCAAATTTTCTGCTCTCGTATCTATGAATGAATGAGGTAATTAAACCAAAGTTTTCCATTGCAGATCATCATCCCTTTAAGTAGTGTTGCAGAACACTCAAATGCAAGAAAGTTACACTCTACACATGTGTCATTATGTACATTAATATTAACTAAAGTATTTTAGGTTGCAATGCACATGGTTGGTCTCAGTGCAGTATTGGAGATGGAGTATATTGCCTATTTTTAAACATTTTCCAATGGAACCCCTCTTGACATTGACATACAATACATCTTTCAACTTGGTCTTCCTGTGCCCTCCATTTCCACTTCTCACAGCAATGTAGGGTATAAAATTAAATTCTCTAGCACCAGTTGCTTGGATTTGTAGGTTGCTGATTTGCTATAAGGTTTCTGTGCCAGTTGTCATGAAGTCTTCTACTGGAAAAGGTGGGAAGAGTCACAGCACTTGTACGTGCCAATTTCATGAGGAGTGAGCAGATTATAACAATTCCTGTGCAATTGAGTCACCAAAAAAAACATCACTAATCTTGCTTACATCATATATTCAACTTGCAACAAGGATCCAGTTTTTAGCGAAAAGAAGTGTCATCATATCTGTGCTGTTTAAAGGAACCACCAGTTATATGCATGGTAATTGCTGATTGATTTTGTGGTTTTGGGTGTTGCTTACAGAGTAGTGCCAGAAACCTCATTATATTTTCTGAAGTCAATGTAGGGGTGCAGCAGATTTAACAATTGTGGATTTTGTTGTGTATTTAGTATTTCAGTAATTGAGTAATTTTGTAAATATATTATTTGATTAAGCATTCTTTGTTTAAATAATTCATAATGGGTTAGATGTAAAAGTACATGAACGTACATCATTACGCCACCATGTCGTATATGTGAGGTCACTAAAAGTAAAAGTGAAGAGGACACATTTATCTCCCAGGCTCTGTGCTTTTCTTTGAATTAGTTTTATATTTTAGCATTACAAAAATGACAGTGGTGATGAGTAAGTTTTGAAATGAACCTAAAATTATTACCAACCTTTTGAAGTGCAGTAGGTTTTTCTCTTCACAGGAGAAAAGAGATGGTTGAATTTTAAAAAAAGCATAGCGTGTGTCTCTCTCGAAAAGGAGAGATACGGTCAAGTTTTAACAAAACAGGCAGAAAATGGACAAAATTCATAGGTTCAAAAAAGTAAGTACAGAGTGATAATAATCATAAATAAAAAAAGCAGAAATGGCTGACTGCATCGCAAAGAGAAGTGTGTTCAATCGCACGAGAGACAACTGGTTGATATATACTGAATGAATTGAGCAGTATTTTGAAGCAAATTGAATAGCTAACGAGAAACGAATGCCAGTTTTGCTGAGTGCAATTGGTGGAAAGGCAGACAGTTAGCTTAGAAGTTTGACTGCTGCAACCAAACTAGCCAAAATGAGCTTTGCTGATATTGTGGAGGTAATGCTAGAACATTTAGAACTGAAACCACTTTGATTACAGGATGCTTTATGTTTCATAAGTGGAATCAAAAGGAAGGGAAGTCCATTTCATCTTACATAGCTGAATTGAAGAGATTGAGTATTGTCAATTCAGTGATGGGCTTAATAACGTGCACCGAAAGATTGTTTAGTTTATGGAATCTTACAATAGAGTATTTAAAAATGGCTCCTTACTGAAGCACAACTCACATTTAAAAGAGCAGTTGAAATCGCTGTATCAATGGAAACAGCATTCAGATGCAATTGAATTGCAGTTAGGAATGAAAGTCAGCGTGAACAAAATTGCAGCATTTAGACAGAGCCCTGACTGGGTTACCTTTGTGGCAGGGGTTCATATACACCGGACCATTGCAGGTTTAAAGGCAAAACAGGCAGACCAAAATAAACAGTCTACAAAAGGAAGAGAAAAAGATAAAAAGTCAAGTTGCACTGTTAAAAAGAGCATGAGTCTGCTTGGTGTTGATGAAGTAACTGACACTGCTCAGAGTGACACAGGACTAGGTAACATTGAGATTTACATTGTGAAGACAAACAAGAGAGATTCAATATGGCTTACACCAGAAGTGAACAGCAAAATAGTTAAAATGGATTTGGACACCGGCTTGCCTGTTTTGGTCATTCCAGAAAATGAATTTGTACAACATTTCAAAAATACCAAACTGAAGCCTGCAGATATAAAACTAAGAACTTACACTGGAGGAAAGAGACTCCTGTGTGAATGACATTTGTAACGGTGAAATACAACAACCAACAAGCCACAATGGGCTTGTATATGTTGAAAATAGCAGGGTCATGAGTGGCTGAGACTTCTGCTACTAGACTGGAGATCCATCCACTATTTGCATACCTCATCCCCTGTAGAAGAGTCAACTGAAAGTAAATTAAGAAAGATACTGTATGATGCTACAACAGTGTTCAAGTATGACATCAGAAAACCCAAACATACCAAGGGTAAAATAGTGTTAAATGAAAATGCCACACCCAAGTTTTATAAAGCCCAAATTGTTCAATATACCATCTGTGATAAAGTAGCCAGTGAGGTAGGTAGTGTTGAGGCTGCAGGAATTCTTTCGAAGGTTGAGTGGAACCCATGGGCAATGCCAGTTGTCCCAGCAGCCAAGAAGAATGGATCTGTTAGGATCTGTGGTGATCAACCCAGTACTGAAAGTTGATTAATTCCCTCTGTCCAGGATAGAGGATATCTTTGCAAACCATTCTGGAGGAAAACACTTTAGCAAGGTGGACTTAGATGAAGTCTACCTGCGGATGGAGATGGAAAAAGAGTCCAAAGAACCTCTCAACATAAACACACACAAAGGGCTTTATCACTATAATAGGCTTATTTTTGGAGTAGCCTCTGCACCTGCACTCTGATAGCAGGCTATGGACTAGGTGCTGCAAAGCTGCCCGGGCACTCAGTGCTACGTGGATGACATCACTGTTACCAGTGAGAATATCAAGGAACATTTCCAAAATCTCAAGACAGCGTTCAAGAGATTAGAAGATTATGGGCCCAGATCATGACAACACAAGTGTGAATTCTTTAAACCAAGCATCGTCTACTGTGGTTGCATTGGACACCTCCCCAAAGGTTTGCACAGTGTACTGAGAAAATTCAAGCGGTGGTGGATGCCCCAAGGCCCAAGGGAATGTGACAGTTGCAATCAGTTTTAGGATTGGCCAGTTTACTGTAACAGGTTCCTGCCAAACCTACCCACTGTACCCCACCCCTTGAATTCATCACTGCAGATCAGGAAAAAATGGCAATGGACAGAGCAGTGTGAGGTGGCTTTCGATAGACAGAGGAAATGGTGATTTCAGACCGTGTGCTCACACATATGATCCACATTGTGCAATGAAGCTTGCTTGTGATACCCTGCCTTATGGTATAGGTGTAGTCATGTCACGTTATGAATGACGGAAGTGAACACCCCATAGTTTTTGCATCACATTCCCTTACTGCCGCAGCGAAAAGTTTGCATAGATTGAAAGAGAGGCCTTGAGTTTGGATTGGAATGTAAAATGTTTCAACCGGTACTCGCATGGGAGGGACTTTACCCTCACTGCTGTGCTTAACTGCTGGTGTCTAATTTCAATCCACTGAAGGATGTTCCACTAACAGCAGTAGCACAAATGCAAAGATGGCTCTGTTTCTTGAAGGATACGAGATTGAATTCAAGAGGGCAACAAGTCATGGAAATGCTGATGTGAAAATACCTGAAAAATTTACAAATGAGGGCACTCCTCTTGACGTACTCTCCCGAGTGCAAATTGAAAATCTCCCTATTATGGAATCAGAATCAGAATCAGGTTTATTATCACTGGCATGTGACGTGAAATTTGTTAACTTAACAGCAGCATTTCAATGCAATACATAATCTAGCAGAGAGAGACAAAAAAATAAAACATAATAAATAAATAAGTCATAGATTTTGAATAGATTTTTTAAAAATGTGCAAAAACAGAAATACTGTATATTTAAAAAGTGAGGTAGTGTCCAAAGCTTCAATGTCCATTTAGGAATTGGATGGCAGAGAGGAAGAAGCTGTTCCTGAATTGCTGAGTGTGTTCCTTCTGGTTTCTGTATCTCCTGCCTGATGGTAACAGTGAGAAAAGGGCATGCCCTGGGTGCTGGAGGTCCTTAATAATGGACGTTGCCTTTCTGAGACACCACTCCCTGAAGATGTCCTGGGTACTTGGTAGGCTAGTGCCCAAGATGGAGCTAACTAGATTTACAACCTTCTGCAGCTTCTTTCAGTCCTGTGCAGTAGTCCCTCCAGACCAGACAGTGATGCAGCCTGTCAGAATTCTCTCTACGGTACAACTATAGATGTTTTTGAGCATATTTGTTGACATGCCAAATCTCTTCAAACTCCTAATACAGTATAGACACTGTCTTGCCTTCTTTATGACTACATCAATATGTTACGACCAGGTTAGATCCTCAGAGATCTTGACATTCAGGAACTTGAAGCTGCTCACTCTCTCCACTTCTGATCCCTCTATGAGGATTGGTATGTGTTCCTTCGTGAAGTCTACAATCAGCTCTTTCGTCTTACTGACGTTGAGTGCCATGTTGTTGCTGGGGCACCATTCCACTAGTTGGCATATCTCACTTCTGTACACCCTGTCATCACCATCTGAGATTCTACCAAAAATGGTTGGATCATCAGCAAATTTGTAGATGCTATTTGAGCTATGCCTAGCCACACAGTCATGTGTGTACAGAGAGCAGAGCAGTGGGCTAAGCACACAGCCCTGAGGTGCGCCAGTGTTGACCGTCAGCGAGGAGGATATGTTATCACCAATCTGCACAGACTGGTCTTCTGGAAGAGATAATCCAAAGGGAAACCAGAGAGAAAAAAACACACTGTCTCAGGTCTACAATAGCAACCCAAAATTCCAGTTCCCCCATTTTTACCAGGGGTGGAATGAACTTGCCCTTGATAGGGGTTGCCTTATGTGGGGATTGGGAGTTGTTGTACCATCCAAACTGAGAGCTAAAGTGTTGGAGGAGCTTCATCCTGGTTCTCAAGTATTCTCTAGTAATATGAAAGTGTTGGCTGGAAGCTTTGTCTGGTGGCCTGGGATAAGCCATCAGATTGAGCAGCTCGCCATGCACAGTTTAGAAAGCCAAAATGTCCAAAAGATGCCAACAGCAGTGCCTTTCCCTCTCTGGGAATGGCCTGCATTGTCCTGGCAGGGAATTCATGGCAGTAGCAGATGCAACTACAATGTGGCCAGAAGTGTTCCCAGTACCCTCCACTGTAGCCTCACACGCTGTTGAAGAATTGAGAAGCCTCTTCACAGGATTGGTGTTTCAGAACATTTAGTCAGTGACAATGGACCACAATTTGTTGTGGAACTGTTTCAGTCATTCCTGAAAATGAACAGATTAAGAAATGTTACATCTGTGTCGTACCACCTATATATAAAATGGCTTGGTGGAAAGATTTGGCCAGAATCTAAAGAAGGCACTTTGAGCAATTTCAGCAAAAGACACTACATTAACACTGAATCAGAAGGTCACCAATTTCCTCCTTGCACATTGCAATGCAGCAAACTCCAGTACCAACAACTCACCAGCTGTGCTGTTCCTGGGTCATCCCTTGCACTACACTTGGATCTCCTCAAACTCTATCTCGGAGGGAGTATGCAGGACAAGCAGCGGAGTCATATCGAAGGCTCTTCCAACAAGGATGTTCAGTGTCTCACTCTGGGTCAAGCAGCCCTGGCAAGGGACTACAGATATGATCGATAGTGGGTACTGAGAAAAATGAACGACAGAACTGGACCACTCTCCTGCATAATGGAGTTTGCATCTGATATCATCTGGAGATGACACATCAATCAGTTGAGGAGAGCAAAGTCAATTGTTAGAGAAGAAAGTCTCTAGAGCTGTCACACCGCTTCCTGCAGTCCCAAAGTCAATTCCTACAACCAACATAGAGGAGACCCCAAAACCTGGTATAGTATCACAGCCACTAGTCTCAACTGCCAAGCAGAGTCACCTCCCTGGTCAAGAAAGACATTATCCCACAAGAATAAGAAATTCTCCTCAGCTATTAAATCTTTTGGCCTTAATGGGACAATTTAAAATTTACTCTGCTGTGGATATCTAAATAATGGTTGTTTTGGGTTGAGTTGTTCTCTGATCTTGGCAATTGACTTGGAAACATTTTGTCACCATGTGAGGAGACATCGTCAATGCACTGTTGATGGTGGTGCTTCCTCCGAATGCTTGCCCTTTTTATATTTTTCAATCAGCTGAATCGATGTCATTTCAGAAACTAAAGTGTGATGTGGAAAGAAAATCCCATTGTTCATTGCCAATGTGGCAATTTTGGCTCATAATTAGGGTTAAGGTCTACATATTGGTTTACAGAATGGCTTTGTTGTCAAGTTTGCAGATGATATAAAGACTGGTGGAAGGGCAGGTAGTGTTGAGGAAACAGGTAGGATGCAGAAGGACATCGACAGATTAGGAGAATGGGCAAGAGACTGGCAAATAAAATACAATGTTGGAAAATGCATGGTCATGCACTTTGGTAGTAGAAATCAATGTGCAAACTATTTTCTTAACGGAGAAAAAATCCAAATATCTGAGATGCAAAAAGACTTATTAGTTCTTCTGCCAAACACCCTAAAGGTTAACTTGCAGCTGGGATGTAATGCTGTGGCTTGATAAGGCACTGGTGAGGCCTCACCTTGACTATTATGAACAGTTTTGGGCTCCTTATATCAAAAATGATGTGCTGGCATTGGAGAGGGTTTAGAGGAGGTTCAGAAAGATTCTGGGAATGAAAGGGTTATCATATGAGGAACATTTGATAGCTCTGGGTCTGTACTCTCAGGAATTTAGAAGGATGAGGGGAGATCTCATTGAAACCTTTCAAATGTTGAAAAGTTTAGACAGTAGATGTGGAAAGAATGTTTCCCATGGTTGGGGAGTCTAGGACTAGAGGGCACAGCCTCAGGATAGAGGGGCATCCATTCAAAACAGAGATGCGGAGGAATTTCTTTAACCAAAGGGTGGTGAATTTGTGGAATTTATTACCACGGGCAGCTGTGGAGGCCAGGTTGTTGGGTATACTTAAGGCAGAGCTTGATGATTGGACATGGCATCAAATATTACGGGGAGAAGGCTGGGAAATGGGGTTGAGGAGGGGAGAAAAAGATCAGCCATGATTGAATGGCGAAGCAGGTTCGATGGGACAAGTGGCCTAATTTTGCTGCTATGTCTTATGGTCTTATGGTTATGTTGAAGTTGTATAAGACGTTGGTAAGGCTTAACGTGGAGTATTATATGCAGTTTTTGGCCACCTACCTGCAGGAAAGATGTAAATAAGTTCGAAAGCATACAGAGAAAATTCACAAGGGTGTTGCTGGGACTGGAGGACTGAATTATAAGGAAAGATTGAATACGTTAGGACTTTATTCCTTAGAATGTAGAAGATTGAAGGGACATTTGATAGAGCTATACAAAATTATGAGGGGTATAGACAGGATAAATGTAAGCAGGCTTTTTTTTTACTGAGGTTGGATTGAACTCCAATTAGAGGTCATTGGATATGGGTGAAAGGTGAAAAGTTTAAGGGGAACATGACGGGAAATTTCTTCACTTAGAGGATCACGAGAGTTTGAAAGAAGCTGCACGTGAGCTCAATTTCAACATTTAAGAGAAGTTTAGATTGGTACATGGATGACAGGGGTATTGACGGCTATGGTCCTAGTGCAGGTCAATGGGATTAGGCATTTTAAATGCTTCGGCAAGCGCTAGATGAGCCAAAGAGCTGTTTCTGTGCTTTCTATGACTATTATTCAGATAAAATCAGGACAATTGATCACATAATTACCTAGGACACTAAAATTGTCAGTTCATGACCATCTCCTTGACTCCTTGGTTGATTGTGTGTGGTTAAACTGATGTGCTTCAATATATTTTGAGCTTGTAAATCGGTAAAATCAAGCATATTATTATTCCTCATTGTACGATTCATATTCCTTCATTACTGAACAACTTGATTAACTAGTCATTCAGCTTTTTTGAAGGATCTATGCTGTTTTTCTGATTATAGTGGCTGAGCTTGAAAATAATTTGTAAAAAAATTTAGAAATGTTCTGGTGATACACTGTTGCATAGGTATATCTTTTTTTCCCAAGACAGTTTCATTCTGTACTTTTAGTTCACAATTAGACTATATACAGATATAAAATATGACCTTAGCCCCTGTTTTCTGGTGTACCAGATTTCCAATATGTAAAGTAGGATGCAGGTTTGACAGGACTCGGCAGAACCTTCCCATGAAGCCTGGCCTGACAGAAGTTACAACTGCTCCTTTTTGATGCCAGATTTTTTCCTTCTTTGCTTGCGTTGTCCATGAAAACATGGAATCATCACAAATTCCCACCTCCCCCGACGATCCTGCGATCTTGATTTCTGAAGCAGACGACCGAGCATCCTTCAGGAGGGTGAACCTATGAAATGCATCCGGCCCAGATATGGTACCTGGCCAAGTACTAAAAACCTGTGCTGATCAACTGGCTAGTGTGTTCACTGAGATCTTTAACCTCTCAATTTGGCAGTGTGTGGTACCCAACTTTTTAAAGCAGGCTTCATTTATACCAGTGCCCAAGAAAAGCGTAGTGACCTGTCTCAATGACTATCACCCAGGAGCACTTATATTCACAGAGATGAAGTGTTTTAAGAGGTTAGTAATGAAATATATCAACTCCTGCCTGAGAAGCAACTAACATCTGCTCCAATTTGCCTACTGAAGCAACAGGTGCACAGCAGATGCCACCTCTTCACTCAACCCTGGAACATCTGGACAGTGAGGGTGCATACATCAGGATGCTCGTTATTGTCTATAGCTCGGTATTCAATACCATCATCCCCTCAAAACTAATCAATACACTCTAAGACCCTGGCATCAATACCTCCTTGTGCAATAGCATCCTGGAATTCCTCACTTGCTGATGTTAGTCAGTTCCGATTGGCAACAACATCTTCTCCACAATCTCCATCAGCACAGGTGCACCACAGGGGTGTGTGCTTAGACCCTGGTTCTATGCGCTTTACAGTTATTACTGTGAGGCTAAAGTACAGCTCCAATGCCATATTCAAGTTTGCTGACGACACCACTATTGTATGCTGAATCAAAGACGGTGATGAATCAGCAAACTGGAGTGAGACTGAAAATCTGGCTGAGTGGTTTCATAACAACAACCTCTTGCTCAAGACCAAGGAGCTGATTGTAGACTTCAGGAGAAGAAAACCTCAGGTCCATGAGCCAGTCCTCATTGCAGGATCAGAGATGAAGAGGATTAGCATCTTTAAATTCCTAGGTATCATTATTTCAGAGGACATGTCCTGGCCCAGCACATAAGTGCAATATAAAGAAAGCATAGCACCGCCCCTACTTCCTTAGGAGTTTGTGGAGATTCAGCATGACATCTCAAACTTAGACAAACCTCTTTAGATGTGCAGTGCAGAGTATTTTGATTGGCTGCAACACAGCCTGGTATGGAAACACCAATGTCCTTGAATGGAAAATCCTACAAAAGTAGTGGATACAGCCCAGTCCATCATGGGTGAAGGTCTCCCCAGCATTGAGCACATCCACTTGAAACATTGCTGGAGAACAGCATCCATTATTAGGAGCCTGCACCACCCAGGACAAGCTCTCTTCTTGCTGCTGCAAAGGGGTGAGGTGTACAAGAGCCCAAGGACTCAGACCAGCAGGTTCAGCAACAATTATTACCCTCAACCATCAGGATCTTGAACCAGAGGGGATAATTTCACTAAACTTCATTTGCCCCATCATTTTTTAAAATAATTTTTAATTCAATTTTCAAACTTGATTACATGGAATAATAAAATCTACCCTCCCCCCTCCCCTTAACCCTTCCCCCGATACATACCCCTACCTAAAAGAAAAGAAAGAAAAATTAAAAAAGGAAGAAAGGCTGCCTGGATATTGGAAGGTCTCCACATGCTCCATGGGATTTGAGATAAATTTAATATACGTATTTGTTTCTTTCCCCAAAGGACTAACATCTTTATCACCGGAGCACCTATATATACAATCCTATCTTTTGTAAATAAGGATGCCAAACATTCAAAAATGTATCATATTTATTTCTTAAATTATAAGTAATTTTTTCAAGTGGAATACAGCTAAAAATTCCATTATTCCAAAGATACTTGCCCCATCATTGAAATGTTCCCACAACTAATGGATTCATTTTCAAGGATAGTTCTAATTACCTATTGCTTATTTATTTTTTATTATTATTTCTACTTTTTGTATTTGCACAAGTTGTTGTCTCCTACACTCTGGTTGGATGCATTTTGGGTGGCCTGTCATTAGTTCTGTTATGATTATCATTCTATTGATTTATTGAGTATGCCCACAAGAAAATGTATCTCAGAGTTATATGATTATAAAATTTACTTTGAACTTTAAAAGGGAGAAACAGCAACAGCAATCATGCTTCATATTGTTTTTATAGATCACATCAAACCATGTATTAATAAAACAAATAAAATCAGTATGGCACATCGCAGTTAGCGCAACACTAATACTGCACCAGCAATCCAGGTTAAATTGTGCTGCTGTCTCTAAGGAGTTTGTACATTCTCCCCATGACCATGTACGTTTCCTCCAGTTGCTCCCAATTCCTCCCACATTCCAAAGACATATGGGATAGTAGGTTATTTGGCCACATGGGTGTAATTGGGCAGTGCAGTCTTGTTTGTTCAGAAGGGACTGTTACTGTGCTGTATCTCTAAATAAAACAATATTTGGAAATCACACTCACACTGAATTCATTCAGAGTTTCCAGTGTGGCTCACAGAAATGTTGCCAGATGGGTGTCAGGAAGATTGATTAATAATGGTATTGTTGTAGAGGCAGAACGGTCCTGGTAATATATACACGCGCATACCTAATGATACACATATGCCCAAACTAAAGTTCATCTTTGATCTTATTTTATTAGATTGTGTGAAACTGTTTGAAAGTATCATTGTGACTGTATGTTTTCAGAATACATTTTTGTAAAGCAGCCAGTGAGAGCAACTAGCCATTTCAAATGAGTCTAGCAACATACGTAAATTAATTCAAAGCAAAGAATTTTTTTTCAAATGTATCACCAAGAGAGTAGCATTACTTCAATGGTAAAAGAATATGCATTCCTTCTTCCAGATGGATATGTGCCTTCTACTCCACCATCACCCCATTATGTTACTGAGGCAGACTACAGTGTCACACAGCATGATTCTGTAGATAACAGCCATTCCTTCAAGGTTCAGGGCATGTTGATAGTGCCCACATGTGAAGTGCCTTGAGTGAAAGACACATAACTTCTCAACATCTGGATACACAACTTGCAGGCACAAACAAGTAAATGAGAATAGATTACAGTCATGGCAAAGAAGTACTTATCAATATTTTGAGCACTTGCTGTTTTTGTTTTATTGAAACTACAGGAATTACAGATTGCACAAAATTTATAGGGCATACTAACTGTAACCCAGCGCTGCCATGCTTTGTACCTAATGAGCTACACCATGACAGAGCAGCCCAATCATTGACAAGATGGAATCTTAGCCAGAGGTCGTGGGGCATATTGGCTAAATGACATAGGCAGAAAAGCGGAAGAGGTCCTATGCAGTGAGTAAACAGAGTTAGGAAAGTGGTTAAAGAGAATGATCTCCAGGGTGGTAATTTTTGGATTACTCCCGGTGCCACAGGTAGGAGTGGGATAATAGCATGGACGAGTGAGTGGCTGAGGAGACGGTGCAGGGGACAGACAGGGTTTCAAGTTCTTGGATTATTGGAACCTTTTTTGGGGAGGGGGTGACCTGTACAAGAGGCAGGTGTTAAATCTGAACTGGAGGGGAATAAATATCCTGGCCAGGAGGTTTGCTAATGTGTCTTGTGAGAGTTTAAACTAGTTTTGCAAGGGACTGAGAATCAGAGCACCAGATCAGTAAGGGAAGGATCAGACCAGAAGTTAGATGTTAGGGAAAGTGTTCAAAGTCAAAATCAGAATAACAGATATGATGGGTCAGATAGTTTGAAGTGTGTTTATTTTAATTCTAGGAGCATTATGGGTAAGAGTGATGAATTTACAGCATGGATCAGTACATGGAACTATGATGTGGCTATTCCTGAAAATTGGTTGGGAGAGGGGCAGGAATGGGTGATTAACATACTAGGCTTTCGAAGTTTTAGGAAAGATAAAGGAGGAGGTGGGGGGGGAGGAGTTGCAGCTGCACATGGGAGAGGTATACCGGAGAGGATCAGACAATTAGTTCATTTGCGTAGAACTCAGGAATAGGAAGGGTGCAATCACACTGATGGGATTGTATTACAAACTACCCCCCCCCCCCCGCCCCGATAGCCACTGGGACATTGAGGTACAGATATGTAATCAGATAAGGAAATGTGTTAAAATAACAGGGTTGTTGTCATGAGGGTTTTCAACTTCCCTAATCTAATGTGGGACCTTCTTAGTGTAAGAGGTTTAGATGCGGCATAATTTATAAAGTGTATCCAGGAAGGTTTCTTAAATCAATACGTGGGCGGTCCAACAGAAGGAGGGGCTGTACTAGACTTGCTGGTCGATAATGAGCCTGGTAGGTGACTGACCTTTCACTGGGTGAGCAGTTAAGAAACAGTGACCACCACTCCTTAACTTTCAGGATAGCTATAGATAAGGAGAGGGATGGTCCTTGGGGATAGTTTTAAATTGGAATAGAACAAATTATGAGGGCATTAGCCAGGAACTAAGAAGAATCAATTGCGCCAAGCAGCATCTCTAAAAAAGAGTAAACAGTTGACGTTTCGGCCCCAAACATCAACTATTTACTCTTTTCTTTTGATGCTGTCTGGCCTGCTGAGTTCCTCCAGCACTTTGAGAAGGAGGACCAAATGTCTGAGAAGGAGAAGCTGAAGTCATGAGAAAGAGAAATTAAAGTCAGTTGTATCAGTATTTCAATAGAATAAAGGGAATTACGGAGGCATGCGAGAGAAGTTGGCCAGAATTGATTGGAAAAGAACATTTGCAGGGATGACAGCAGAGCAGCAATGGCTGAATTTTCTGAAACCAATTCAGAAGGCACAGTACATATGCTTCACAAAGAAGAATTAGTATTCTGAAGGAAAGATGACGCAACGGTGGCTAACATGAGAAGTCAAAGTGAACATAAAAACCAATGAGAGGGCATATAACAGAGCAAAAATTATTGGGTAGTTAGAGGATTGATAATCTTTTAAAAACCAACAGAAGGTCACTGAAAAAGTCATTAAGAAGGTAAAGTTGGAATATAAAAGTAAGCTAGTCAATAATATTAAAGAGGATACCAAAAGTTTCTTCAGATACATAAAGTGTAAAAGAGAGGCAAGGGTGGATATTGGACCACTGGAAAACTATGCTGGAGAGATGGTAATGGAAGTGGCAGACACACTGAATAAGTATTTTGCATCAGGCTTCACTGTGGAAGACACTAACAGTATGGTGGAAATTCCAGGTGTCAGAAGTCATGAAGTGTGTGAAGTTACCATAACTAGAGAGAATAATCTTGGGAAACTGAAAGGTCTGAAGGTAGATAAGTCACCTGAAGCTCGTGTTATCACAGGGAAGTTTTTAGCATGGTTGAAGCAGTGGCTGATTTGCAGGAGGCAAAGAATGGGAATAAAGGGAGCCTTTTCTGGCTGGCTGCCTGTGACTAGTGGTGTCCAAAAGGGGTCTGTGTTGGAACCGATTCTTTTTATGTTATATGTCAGTGATTTCGATGATGAAATTGATGGCTTTATTGCAAAGTTTACAGACAACGTGAGAGTAGATGGAGGGGCAGGTAGTTTTGAGGAAATAGAGAGGCTACAGAAGGACTTAGAGTAGGAGAATGGGCAGTGAAATGGCAGATGGAATACAGTGTTGAGAAGTGTATGGTCATGCAATATCAGTATGGATATTGGTATAAGAAATGAAAGGGTTGCCTATCTTCTAAATGTCGAGAAAATACAAAAAAAAAACTGAGGTGCAAAGGGACTTGGGAGTCCTTGTGCAGGACTTCCCAAAGGTTTATTTGCAGGTGGAGTCTGAGGCATTCATTTCAAGAGGATTAAAATATAAAAGCAAACATGTAATTTTGAGACTTTATAAAGCACTGCTGAGGCTTCACTTGGAGTATTGGGGCCCTTACCTTAGAAAGGATGTGCTGAAACTGCAGAGGGTTCAAAGGAGGTTCATGAAAAAGATTGCAGGAATGAATGGCCTCTCATATGAAGAGTGTTTGATTGCTCTGGGCCTGTATTCGCTGGAATCCAGAAGAATGAGGGGTGACCTCATTGAAACCTATCAGATGGTGAAAGGTCTTGATGGAGTAAATGTGGAGAGGGTGTTTCCTATGATGGGAAAGTGTAGGACCACAGGACACAGCCTCAGAATAGAGGGGTGTCCTTTTTGAACAGAGATGTGGATGAATTTTATTAACCAGAGAGTGGTGAATCTGGAGTTTTTGCCACAGGCAGCTGTGGAGGCCAAATCTTTGTGTATATTTAAGGCAGAGGTTGATAGGTTCTTGAGTGGTCAGGGTATGAAGGGATATGAAGAGAAGGTAGGTGAGTGGGGCTGAGAGGAAAATTGGAGTGGCCATGATGAAATGGCAGAGCAGAGCAGACTTGATGGGCCATATGGCCTGCTTCTTGCTCCAACATCTTATGGCCTTATGGTGTTGCTTTGATTCCAGAATCTGCAGGTTTTCTCATCTTAGAGTTAATTGGGAACACCCTTTCTTTGGCAAGTCCACATCAGACACGTGGAGTGTGTTAAAAAGATGAATTACACAGAGTACAGGAAGGATGGATGGGGTTGGAACGATAAGAGAACCTTCAGTGTCCAGAGATGTGATGAACGTAGTCAAGAAGAAAAAGGAAAAGTATGTAAAGCTTCAGACGTTATGATCAAATGAAGCACATGTAGATTGTCAAGAAAGCAGAAAAGAACTAAAGAAGGAAATTAGGAAAGCCAGCAAAGGACATGAAAAGTCCTTGGCAAGTAGAATTAAGGTGAATCCCAAGGCATTTGATATATACATCAAGAGCAAGAGGATAACTAGGATGGGACCACTCAAGGTTGGGAACATTTGCTTGGATGTGGAGGTACCTATTGAGTAGTTTGCTTTAGTATTTATCAAAGAAAAGGATCTGGAGGACCAGGAGATCAATGCTGAGTGTATAAATATGTTAGGGCATTTAGATGTTAAAGAGGAGGAAGTGTTAGGCTTCCTAATGAGTATTAAGGTGGATGTCCCCAGGGCCTGGTGGGATTTACCCCGTGTTATTGAAGAAGGCAACAGACAAGATTGTTGGGGCCTTGATCAGTATCTTTGTGTCCTCTCTAGCCGTAGGTGAAGTCCTGGAAGACTTGTGACTGGCTAATATTATACCTCTATTTAAGAAGAGAACAAGGGAAAATCCTGGGAACTATAGACTGGTGAGTCTCATATCAGTTGTAGGGAAATTCTTAGGGGTAGGATGTATGAGTATTTGGAAACCCATAGCCTAATTAGGGAGAGTTAGCATGGCTTTGTGAGTGGTAGGTCGTGCCTTAGCAACTTAATTGAGTTTTTTGAAAGGTGGCGAGAGAGATTGTTGAGGGTAGGGCGGTGGATGTTGCCTACATGAATTTTAGTAAAGTGTTTGACAAAGTCACTCATGGGAGGCTAATCCAGAACAGTAAGATGCATGGGGTCTATGGCGAATTGGCTGTTTGGATTCTGGCTTTCGCATAGAAGAAAGAGGGTAATGGTTGAAGGGACTTATTCGAGCTGGGGGTCTGAAATTAGTGGTGTTCATATGGGATCTATGCTGGGACCTCTGCTGTTTGTAATGTATGTAAATGACCTGGATGGAAATGTAGATGGATAGGTTGGTAAATTTGCAGATGATACAAAGGTTGGTGGTGTTGTGGATAGTGTAGAAGACTGGCAAAGAACACAGTGCAATGTAGATCAGTGACTGATCTGGGCAGAGAAATGGCAGATAGAGTCTAACCCAGATAAATGTGAGGAGTTGCCCCTTGGTACGGCAAATGCAAGCTAACAGTACACTGTTAAGGGCAAGGTCCTTAACCATGTTGCTGAGCAGAGAGATCTTGGAATCCAAGGTCATAGCTCCTCGAAAGTGTCTACACAGGTTGATAAGGTGGTCAAGAAGGCTTATGGAATGCTTGCTTTTATTAGTTGAGGCACTGATTTCAAAAACCAAGAGGTTATGTTGCAAATTTATAAAACTCTGGTTAGGCCACATCTGGAGTATTGCATATCATTCTAATCGCGCCCCCCCCCCCCCCCCATAGGAAGGATGTTGAGGCTTTTAACAGGGTGCAGAAGAGGTTTACCAAGACGCTGCCTGATTTAGAGGGCATGCGCTGTCATGAGAGTGTGGACAAATTGGCTTGTTTTCTCTGGAACGCTGCATGCTGAGGGGAGATCTGACAGAGGTTTATAAGATAATGAGTGGCATAGATAGAGTAGACAGGGGGTATCTGTTTCCCACGTTTGAAATGTCAAACACCAGAGCGCATGCATTGAAGGCGAGAGGGGGCAGGTTCAAAGGGAATGTGAGGGGTAAGTTTTTTACTCAAGAGTGGTGAATGCCTGGAATGAGCTGCCTGATATGGTGGTGGAGACAAATACATTAGAAGCTTTTAAGAGGCATTTCAATAGGCACATGGATGTAAGGAAGGTGGATGTGGACATTGTGAAGATGGGAGAGATTAGAAATTTGGGTGTTACTGGTTTGCTTTTTAGCTGGTTTGGCACAACATTGTGGGCTGAATAGCCTGCTCCTGTTCTGTTCTGTTCTATGTTCTAGAATGAAGAACAGCCAACAGAAAACCTATGTTATGTGCTTCTAGTAACTGCAGAACTTACTGAGCAGAATCTCACTGTTGTGTAAGCTACTTCTGCTTTTCCAGTTTTCTTTGCTTCTATTCCTAAACCATAGCCTGCTAGAACACCTACAACAGTCAAGTAAAGTTAGTTCACTACCAATTAAAGATTGCTCTTTTAAATCTCACAAGTCAGTCATGGCATGGAACTAATAGACAAAAAAAACTGAAGAATCTTACATCAGAATCTTATAATATAATCAAGAAACTTGATTATTTGTTCCTCTGTAGGATGATGCTGTTGGCATAAAATACTGAACTTATTTCCTATTCCTAATTGCCCTTAATAAGATGCTGTTGAGCCTCCTTGAACCATTTCAGTTTTGCTTGGTAAATAATTGGATTACAAAGAAAGCACAGCAGTGCCTCTACTTTCTTAGAAGTTTGCAAATATTTGGCATATCACATAAAATTTTGACAAACTTCTATAGGTGTGTTGTGGAACTACTGCACAGAGTCTTGTTATCTTCAGAAGTTTTCGGATGACTCTGCCATAGTTGGATGCATCAGCAACGGAGATGAGGATGAGTACAGGGCTACGGTAGAAAACTTTGTCACATGGTGTGAGCAGAATTATCTGCAGCTTAATGTGAAAAAGACTAAGGAGCTGGTGGTAGACCTGAGGAGAGCTAAGGTACCGGTGACCCCTGTTTCCATCCAGGGGCTCAGTGTGGACATGGTGGAGGATTACAAATACCTGGGGATATGAATTGACAATAAACTGGACTGGTCAAAGAACACTGAGGCTGTCTACAAGAAGCGTCAGAGCCATCTCTATTTCCTGAGGAGACTGAGGTCCTTTAATATCTGCCGGACGATGCCGAGGATCTTTTACGAGTCTGTGGTGGCCAGTGTGATCATGTTTGCTGTTGTGTGCTGGGGCAGCAGGCTGAGGGTAGCAGACACCAACAGAACTTACAAACTCATTCGTAAGGCTGGTGATGTTGTGGGGATGGAACTGGACTCTCTGACGGTGGTGTCTGAAAAGAGGATGCTGTCTAAGTTGCATACCATCTTGGTCAATGTCTCCCATCCACTACATAATGTACTGGGTGGGCACAGGAGTACAATCAGCCAGAGACTCATTCCACCGAGATGCAGCACGGGGTGTCATAGGAAGTCATTCCTGCCTGTGGCCATCAAACTTTACAACTCTTCCCTTGGAGGGTCAGACACCCTGAGCCAATAGGCTGGTCCTGGACTTATTTCATAATTTACTGGCATAATTTACATATTACTATTTAACTATTTATGGTTCTATTACTATTTATTATTTATGGTGCAACTGTAAGGAAAACCAATTTCTCCCAGGATCAATAAAGTATGACTATGACTATGACTATGGGAGTATATTGAGTGGATTTATGATGGCCTGGTATGGGAGGGAACACTGATGCCTTGTATGGAAAAGCCTACAAAAGTAGTGGATATGGTCCAGTTCATTAATGGCAAAGCCTTCCCCACCTATTGAGCACATCTACATGGAGTGCTGTCACAGGAAAGCAGCATCCATCATCATCGCACCCCCCCACCCCACCCCACCCCACCCCACCATCATCTAGGCCATGCTCTCTTCTCACTGCTGTTATCAGGAAGAAGGTACAGGAGGCTGCTGACCCACTCTACTAACTTCAGGAACATTTATCACCCTCCAACCATCAGGCTGTTGAACCAGAGGAAATAACTTCACTTGTCTCACCACTGAACTATTTCTACAACCTATGGACTCACTTCCCATGACTCTTCGTCTCATGTGCTTGATATATTTATTTATTTTTTGTTTGTTTTATATGTATTTATTGTTTTTCTTTATTTTTGTATTTGCAAAGTTTATTGGGTTTTATTTGGACATTGGTTGTTGTTTGCCCTGTTGGTTTTGGTCTTTCATTGATTCTGTTGTGCTTCTTGTATTTACTGTGATTGGCCTGAAGAAGAGGAACCTCAGGGTTGTAGATTGTGACATATATAGGTTTGAAGGAGAAGTTCCAGGATATGCTGTTAGATGGTGACATTGGAGTATATTGGGTGAATAAATGCAATGCACTTTATACACAGTTCACGGTTAGTGGATGCTGGTTGTGGAAGAGATAAATGTTTGAGTATTGGATGTGACTTTATGATTCTATGACTCTGTGAACAGTCAGCACTCCACATTGCCCTGGTTAGTTTTGAGTTTCTTGAGCAGCATTGGAACTTCATTCTTCCAAAGTAGCAGAGGTGATTCCATCATGTTTGCCATCTTGTGGTGGTAGAACGGTTTAGTGAATCAGGAGATGAGTCACCCATATTTAAGTAGCCACAGTATTTAATTGTTTTGCCCAGTTGACCAATAACATAGTAAGTGCTATTCCCTCCAGTACTCAACAAAGGCAGTACTTTTGACTGTCAAGAGAAGATGGTTACAAACTCATTATCTACCATCTGTGTGACATGTATGTTATTTCTCACATAGCAGTGTATACCTGAATATTGTCCAAATCTAGCTAGATGGAAGCATAGTCAGCTTCATTTTCTGGTAAGTTACAAGTAGTAACAAATCATCAGTGAGCATTACCACTTCCAGTTACATGGAATGGAAGTCACTGATGAAGCAGCTAAAGGAAGTTTGACTTACACCATTGACCGGGGGGAACATCTACAATGGTGCCTTGGACGAAGCTTTATAAGGCATTGATCAGACCACATTTGGAGTATTGTGAGCAGTTATGGACCCTTTATCTAAGAAATGATGTGCTGGCATTGGAAAGTATCCAGAAGAGATTCATGAGGATTATCCCATGAATGAAAGGGTTAACATATGAGGAGTGCTTGATGGCTCTGGGCTAGTCTTTCTAAACACTAATAGGTGTTTAGAAAAATGAGGAGGGATTTCATTGAAACCTTTTGAATATTGAGAGTCTAGGACTAGAGAGCACTGCCTCTGAATACAAAGATGTCTCTTTAGAATAGAGATGACATTTCTATCTCCTTTACCATAGCATTGGAGAGGGATAGGAACAGACAAGTTAGGGAAATGTTTAATCATATTAAGGGGAAATATGAGGCTATCAGGCAGGAACTCGGAAGCATAAATTGGAAACAGATGTTCTCGGGGAAACATACGGAAGAAATGTAGCAAATGTTCAGGGGATATTTGCATGGGGTTCTGAGTAGGTACATTCCAATGAGACAGGGAAAGGATGGTAGGGTGCACGATCTGTGGTGTGCAAAGACTGTTGTAATTCTAGTCAGGAAGAAAAGGAGAGCTTACAAAAGGTTCAAAAAACTAGGTCGTGATAGGATTCTAGAAGATTATAAGGCTGGCAGGAAGGAGCTTAAGAATGAAATTAGGAGAGCCAGAAGGGGCCATGAGAAGGCATTGGCGGACAGGATTAAGGAAAACCCCAAGGCATTCTACAAGTACGTGAAGAGCAAGGCGATAAGACGTGAGAAAATAGGACCAATCAAGTGTAACAGTAGAAAAATGTGTATGGAACCAGAGGAAAGTATACATAGTCAAGTATGACTATGAATATGACTATGACTATGACTATGAAATAGCGGAGGTAATTAATGAATACTTTGCTTCAGTATTCACTACGGAAAAGGATCTTGGCGATTGTAAGGATGACTTACAGCGGACTGAAAAGCTTGAGCATGTAGATATTAAGGAAGAGGATGTGCTGGAGCTTTTGGAAAGCATCAAGTTGGATAAGTCACCGGGACTAGACGGGATGTACCCCAGGCTACTGTGGGAAGCAAGGGAGGAGATTACTGAGCCTCTGGCTGTGATTTTTGCATCATCAATGATGATGGGAGAGGTTCCGAAGGATTGGAGGGCTGCAGATGTTGTTCCCTTATTCAAGAAAGGGAGTAGGGGTAGCCCAGGAAATTGTAGACCAGTGAGTCTTACTTCAGTGGTTAGTAGATTGACGGGGAAGATCCTGAGAGGCAGGATCTATGAACATTTGGAGAGGCATAATATGATAAGGAATATTCAGCATGGCGTTGTGAAAGGCAGGTCGTGCCTCACGAGCCTGATTGAATTTTTTGAGGATGTGACTAAACACATTGATGAAGGTAGATCAGTAGATGTAGTGCATATGGATCTTAGCAAGGCATTTGATAAAGTACCCCATGCAAGGCTTATTGAGAAAGTAAGGAGGCATGGGATCCAAGGGAACATTGCTTTGTGGATCCAGAACTGGCTTGCCTATAGAAGGCAAAGAGTGGTTGTAGACGTGTCATATTCTGCATGGAGGCCGGTGACCAGTGGTGTGCCTCAGGGATCTGTTCGGGACCCCTACTCTTCGTGATTTTTATAAATGGCCTGGATGAGGAAGTGGATGGTTGTGTTAGTAAACTTGTTGATGACACAATGGTTGGGGGTGTTGTGGATAGTGTGGAAGGCTGTTAGAGGTTACAATGCAATAGGATGCAAAACTGGGCTGAGAAGTGACAGATGGAGTTCAACCCAGGTAAGTGTGAGGTGGTTCATTTTGGTAGGTCAAATATGATGGCAGAATATAGCATTAATGGTAAGTCTCTAGGCAGTGTGGAGGATCAGAGGGATCTTGGGGTCCGAGTCCATAGGACACTCAAAGCTGCGACACAGGTTGACTCTGTGGTTAAGAAGGCATACGGTGTACTGGCTTTCATCGATCGCGGGATTGAGTTTAAGAGCTGAGAGGTAATGTTGCAGCTATATAGGACCCTTGTCAGACCCCACTTGGAGTACTGTGCCTAGTTCTGGTCGCCTCACTACAGGAAGGACGTGGAAACCATAGAAATGGTGCAGAGGAGATTTACAAGGATGTTGCCTGGATTGGGGAGCATGCCTTATGACGATAGGTTGATTGAACTCGGCCTTTTCTCCTTGGAGCGATGGAGGATGAGATGTGACCTGATAGAGTTGTACAAGATAATGAGAGGCATTGATCATGTGAATAGTCGGAGGCCTTTTCCCAGGGCTGAAATGGTTAGCACGAGAGGGCATATTTTTAAGGTGCTTGGAAGTAGGTACAGAGGAGATGTCAGGGATAAGTTTTTTTACGCAGAGAGTGGTGAGTGCATGAAATGGGCTGCTGGTGGCGGTGGTGGAGGCGGAAACGATAGAGTCTTCGAAGAGACTCCTGGATGGCTACATGGAGCTTAGAAATATAGAGGGTGATGGGTAAAGCCTCAGTAGTTCTAAGGTAGGGACATGTTCGACACAGCTTTGTGGACTGAAGGGCCTGTATATTTTCTATGTTTCTATGAAGGATTTATTTGGCCATAGAATGGAATGGTGAATCTGTGGAATTCATTACCACAGATGACTGTGGAGGTGATGTCACTGAGTATATTTAAAGCTGAAGTTGGTAGGTTCTTGATTAGTAAGGGCATAAAATGTTACATGGAGAAAGCAAGAGACTGAGGTTGAGAGCCGATCAAATCAGCTATGGTCAAATAGCAGAGTTAAATCAGCTATGATCAGCTATGATCAAGTGGCAGAGCAGACTCAATGTGCCAAATGGCCTAATTCTGCTCGTAAGTCTAATGATCTTAAAAGATGGTTTACTTCAAACAACAGCAATCATTCTTTTGTTGCTTTGTAGGACTTCTGCTAGTGGAGAGTGTTCTCTTCATTTCTCATGGCTTCATGATGGTATGCTTCATTAACTGCTCCTTGATGTCAAGAGCACTCATTGCCACTGAAATGTAATGCTTTTGTCCATGTTTGGTCTGAATGTCTAATAAAGTTTGAAGTGAAGTCGTCCTACTGAAAGCACACAACTAAAGAAGACAAATTCTTCATAGGGTTCTTCAGTTATCACGGATTACTTAATTTAATATAACAAGCTTCAAGATTATGCTTCTATGGCTCAAGGATATTTAGACGAGGCAATCAGTTCAACAAGCATGTAGCACATTTCCAGACCTGCCTGCATGGACAAACACAAAGGTGCCTCACTTGGACACTTGTGTCAATGTCTTAATGCCTAAATAATATACTTTGTTTAAACCAATATATTGTTATAATTTTATATTGGTGCTTGCTGTGGATATTTTTGATTCCTTTTAAATACTCAGACTGTTTCTCAGAAGTCAGGACGGACAGCTTAACATTTCTTAAGTATCCCCAGGAGTACATCAGTATATGCAGAGAGATCTTGGTTCTGAAGGTTTATTAGAATCACTGTACTGCTGCAAACTAGTGTGTCATGACACTGCTCGCGTCAGTAGGCAATGTCCCAATTCCACTTATTACCTTGGAAAACTGAAAACAACAGCAGTAGAATGTAATGTGCTCAATTTGAAATATCATAACCTAATTTATACTAAAAAGTTTGTTGAAAAGTTGTATAAATATAATCAGTCACTATAGTTAATTCAGATGAAAGTAAAGTTGTTTTGTTTGTTTATATTTAGATATGTTAACTCATGGTAAAAGGATCATGCTACATTAAAAAAAAAATTAGTGTGTTGATTTTGTGGACCTTCTCACTGGGAGAAGGTTTGTGCTAATGTAACTATAAGTGGATGACTTTTAAGATGCAAGAAGAGTATGGAACTGGCTTTAGATAGTTTTTAACTAACTTTTATCTGTAACACTTATGTCTTTAATGTAAGTATTGATCATTTTTCATTCCGACAGGGATGTAGGTTTTGGGTCCTCAAGTGGTCTGCATGTCTTATTACTGGGGGCAAAGAGAATCCAAGTGTGTACTTCTTTCTTCTTGGTCCACAATCTCTGGCATTCAGCAAATTTCCTGGGTCAAATGGAATTTCAGTCTTCTCTTTCCCATCCTACTCCCCAATATTCCAGAATGATATTACAAGTAGAATCTGGTACCTTTGAACCTTCACATATTTGTTGTGTATTTTTGGAACCCCACACCTGACTTGCTCTTAAAAATGCTACAGACGCAAATGGAACATTACCCTCATTATATCATCACAAAGTTTAATTACATGATTTTGTGAAACATTTCTATTTGTAGAAATCTTTCAATGTTGAAGGGGTAGAATTTCAAAAGAACAATATTACCTTAACCTTTGCTAAATGCCTGGAAACGTTATGAATATACTGTAATTGGAAAAGAATGGGTTCTACAGAATTGAAGTAAATATGTTAGAATGAAAATAAAAGAGATAAACATTTCAACAATGCAGCAGGATTTAAGGAAGTTTCCATAACTTTCTGTAGAACTGGAAGTTCTTCCAGAAATGACTCTGACTGAATCGAAGCAAAATTTTTGTCCCTAAGGAAAAGGATATGTTTATTGTGAAATGTAAAGATTGATTAAAAGATAGACCTAATTGGAGTTCAGAAAAACTCTGAAATTGTGACTGGATATTTAGCTGGGAGGTGGGATTGGTGAGTAAGAGAAAGAGTTGTTGAAATAATGGAATATAATTGTAGCACAAGTTGAATGATCAAATTTTGGAAAATATGCACTCGTTGTTTCTCCAAATTGTAATTCACCTGTTTCACAAATAGGGCCCCCTCGTAGGATTTTTGGAAGCAGTCGGAAAACTCCAGAAAAAGTTCTATGCCAAAAATGAACGTAAGGATTGTCCAATTCGAGTATTCATGATCATAAAAAAGGGCGGTTCTGCTGTTGGATTAAAAGCTTTGAAGACAATTCGTAGCTGGGGGCTGGAAGTTGACGAGGCATTCATCTTATCTGGCCTATCTGCAACGGTACTTTTAGATAAAATATGCCCACATCTTTACTTTGATGAACAGGCATTCAACCAATCAAATGTAGCAGTTGGTACACAAGGCAAGATCCGTTAAGGGCTGGAATAATTCTTCATAATCATTGATGTCTTTTTTAACAATGCCAACTGTATACAACAAGGAAAATTAAAGCTACAATACTGAAAGATTTTGTAGCTGTGTGTTTTATTATTAATTTTAACCAGGCTCTATTAGGATCAAAAATAACTAAAACTAATAAAATGTATTATCATTGCCTTTTTAAAATAGAATTTTATTGTTGAATTTGCATTTGCTGGCTGGTTACATTAATTGCAGATTTGATGGGTTCTAAAATTATTACAAAAAATACTCATCTATAGTATGTAAATATTGGTCCTTTTAATCTTAAATCCTAATTAGAAATGGTGTTGTTTAAGTTATGGTGTTGGCCACCTTAAGCTTCTTATTACTTCTGAGATAATATACATTCATTAAAATTATAGGATTATATTGATTCCCAGTATAGAATTTCTTTAAACCTGGCATATTTCAAAGCTCAATTAAGAAAAATTGATAAAGTATATGCCATAAAAGTCATTCTCCAAAGCTAACTGGATATCTGATTTAAATATCGAATAATAGGATAAAAGTTCAGCACAGCCAATAGCCCATATTCATGGTCTAAACACTTTATCAGGCACCTAAGATACAACTTACGTTTGTACATTGTTTGAATCTCAAACATCACGTAGCTCTTTCTTGCTAAAATCAAAAAATAATTATTAAAATGCTTGTTGGATAGATTTCAACAAATCTGAATAGTATGTGAAATTTTAACAGCAATAATGAAGCATTTTACTTATATAGCCAATTTCATATCAAAATACATTAAGACTGTACCAAGTTATAAACTAACTTGGGAGTGTATGATTCACGATCCACTCTATTTTTAAAAAGACAAAGTATTTATCAATTTAAAATGAAGTCATGACAAAAGTGAAAAATCAATATTGCAATATTGATCCATCTAATCTATCTTTCAGAACTGCAGATTCCACACTGAAGAATCAGAAATATGTTCAGTGATTTACTATTACAGGAACTTTGATGTATAACATATTTCAAAGGAACATTATTAAACAAAATTTGGTACCAAAGAGCATATGAAGAAATTCAGGTGGTTTGGTTTAGTCAAACAGGGAGATTTTAAGAACCCATTGAAAAAAAGGAAAGAGAGAGATACTGTAGTGGTGGAGATTTATTAAAAAGGAATTCTGGATCTGCAGACCTTGGTAGGAAAAGGTACTTTTGCCAATGATGGAGCTTTTAAATTTGCAAATGATGATGTGGTTAAAATTGCAGGACCAGATACCTTGGTGGAAGTTAAGATGGAAAAGGTTATAATGAAGGGTTGGGGGAGAGGGGTGATGAAGTTTCAAAACAGGATGAAAATTTAAAACATTGAGGTAATTATTAAACCAGTTGCAAGTATAATTCAGGTGGTTTATTAGTAGTGCTTGAACATGATTTGGTACAAGTTAGGACACTGGCAGCAAGGCTTTGAATGACCGCTGGTGTTGTGTTCTTTATATTCATACCTACCGTGGATTACTAATAAATAACTTTCTTCTGGAAGAAATAGAACTTTTATTTAACAACAACCACAATGTTTTACAATACCATGTTTCTCGAAATTTCTATCATTCCTGCGCATGCTCAGAACTCTCTCCAATCACGTCATATCACCACATCTTCCTTTCCTTAAAAAGAAAAACAATTAGCAATATTGACAGTAACAAATGCATAATTTAACATGTCTCTATCAGCCTCCTTGGGTGCTTATAAACACGAGTAGACCTTCTAAGTGGTTCACACAGTTCTTGCGTTTCGTTGTTATTTCCATGTTTTGTCTGGTCTGCATTAGTTAACTGAAACTCTAAAGTTGGCTCTTTCTTGAGGTCTTTGCGATTTCTTCTTAACACTGCTCCTTCTGTTTGGATCATGTATGATGTGGGTTGTACTTCTTCAAATACTGTAGCTTTCTGTGTCCATGTGTTCATTTTGTCTTGTATCCTTACTTCATCTCCTTGGTGCAGTTCAGGTAATGGATGAGAACATCTGTCAAAGTATGTTTTCTGCTTTGCTTTGTGTTCACCTTTCCATCTTTTCACTTGTTCACCTCCCTCTGTTCTCAGAAGGCTCTCATCTATTGGCAGATTGGATCTCAAACAGTGTCCCATCAAGAGCGGAGCAGGTGAAAATCCACATTCAAGTGGAGTACTGCGATAGGCTAACAAAGCTTTATAAAAATCACCTCCACTATCTTTTGCTTTGTACATCAGTTTCTTCATAATTCCTACCGATTTCTCCACTAATCCATTGGACTGAAGGAAAAATGGACTAGATGTTGTGTGAACAAAGCCCCATTCATGAGCAAAATGTCTCATGCATTCACCATTGAATTGTAGACCATTGTCTGTGAAAACTTCATCAGGTACACCATATCTGGAAAAAACTGATTTCATGCATGTAATTACATTCTCTGCAGTTGTTCTGCTCAGACCACACACTTTAGGATACAATGAGCAGTAATCTGTTATTAAAAGATAATCCTTGTTGTCAGTTACAAAAAGGTCAACTCCTACTTTCTGATAAGGTCTCTGAGGACTAGGATGTGGATGCAGTGGCTCCTTAGGGTTGCTAGGTTGGTATTTAAGGCATATTTGACTAGAAGACACCAATTCTGCAATTTCTTGATTCATCCTGGGCCAAAACATCACTTCCCGTGCCCTTCTTTTACATTTTTCAATACCTAGATGGCCTTCATGAATTTTGCCAAGCACTTCTTTCCAGAGACCTCTAGGAATCACAATTCTGCTGGCTTTGTACAATATCCCATCCACAACAGAAAGTTCTGATCTGTGGTTCTAATATTCATGTACTTCTGAGGTACAGTCATGCTTATTATCTGGCCATCCATCCATCACCACTTGTATTACATGACTGAGAATTTTATCCTCCTCTGTCTCAAGACGCAGCAGTTCCAACTTTTTGGGAGCAACAGGTATAGTCTCTATGATCATATTAACAAAAGCCTGAACATCAGCAGCGTCCCTGTGACGTCTTTTGTTGTTGGATCCACAGCTCTGGAAAGTATGTCAGCCGTGTACATGAATTTTCCAGGTGTGTATGAAACATTCAATACATAACTTGCAATTTGATCATCGTTCACTGAATTCGCAAAGGACAGTCACTTAAAGGTTTGTGAGACAATGTAATCAGAGGCTTATGATCAGTTTCAACATCAATAGATTGCCCTGACACAAACTGATGAAATCTCTCACAAGCAGACATAATGTTAAGCAATTCTTTTTCAATCTGGGCATACTGTACCTTGTTTCTGGATCAGATAATGAACGAGATGCATATGCCACTTTTAGCCATTGCTGATCATGTTTCTGGAGTAATACTGCCCCTAAGCCTGCTTGAGATGCATCACATGAGATTTTGATGGGTCTCTCAGCATCATAGAATTTCAACACAGGTTCTTTAGTGAGCACTTTCTTGAGATTTTGCCATGCCTTCTCCTGTTCATGATTCCAGCTCCATTCGTTTCTCTTTTCTGTTAGCAGCCTCAATGGAGCAAGCTGTTCCAAAAGATTGGGTATGAGTTTTCCCATGTAGTTGACCATTACCATGAACCTTTGAACATTCTTTTTACATTGCAATCTTGGTATGTTCTCAATAGCAGAAACCTTCAATGGATCAGGATGCACACCCTCTTTGCTGATGATATCACCCTCAAAGGTAAGTTCAGACACTCCTAGCTGACTTTTGTCTTTATTCAACTTCAGGTTTGCCTTGCGTGTTGCCTCAAAGACTTGTCTGAGTCTGGCGTCATGCTCTTGTTTAGATAATCCCCAAACAATTATATCATCCATAGAAGCATCCACGCCCTCAATGTACTCATTTAGCATGTGAATGGTTTTATGGTACACTTCAGGAGCTGATGCAATTCCAAACGGAAGCCAAAGAAAACAGTATCTGGCAAAAGGAGTGTTAAAGGTACACAACTTTGAACATTCGTCTAGTTTTAAGTTGCCAGAATCCAGAGGATGCATCTAATTTACTAAAGTACTTTGCATTATCAAACTGTGGCATAATTTCTTCACGAGTAGGCAATTTGAAACACTCTCTTTTAATGACTCGATTCAAGTCTCTTGGATCTAAGCAAGTCCTCAATTTTTCATTTTTCTTATCAACAATGACAAGCGAGTTGACCCATTCAGACGGTTCATCAATTTTTTTATGACTCCCAGCCATTCCATTCTGTCAAGCTCTGTTTTCAGCTGATGGCGCGATGCAAAAAGTACTTTTCTACATGGATGTACTTTGGGTTGCACTGTGTTGTCAATTTTAATCGTGTGCTGTCCTGGAAGACAACCAAGCCCTTTGAACAAGTCCTCATACTCTTTCATCAAGTCACTGTATTCTGACTCTGTGTCACTGTCCAGGACTCACACTCTTCTCACCAAATTCAGTCTCTCACAGGCAGATAAACCCAGTATTGACTGTACATTCTTTGGCACCAGCACAAATGAAAGTGTGTGCACAATATTTTTGTGTGATACTTTTGCCACACATTTTCCTTTAACTGGAATGTCTGCACCTGAATACCCAGTCATATTTGCCTTATGTAACTTTGGTCTTGGTTTTAATGCATTAAACTGAGATTCCACAAGAACATTTACTTGTGCTCCAGTATCAAGTTTAAATAGAATATTGTTTTGGTTCACTTGCAATGGAATAGTCCAGCCATTCTTACTTTGTTTGTTTTCACAAAGCACATGTATATAAAACTCCTCCAGTTCATTTTCAAGCACTGCATTTACTTGTTTTATTTTCTTTCTACTTCTGCAACAGCGTGAAAAATGATTACTCTTACCACAGTCGTTGCACATTTTCCCATATGCTGGACACTGTTTTGGCCGATGCTGCCCCCCCCCCCACAGCGATCACATAGCTTTTTCTCTGAGATGACATCTTGCTCTCTGTCGGTTTTGTTATCATTTTATTACTTTTTCTAACATGTTGCAGTTCTCAATGAAAAGTCCTTTAGCCTGTGATGTCACAGTTTCCGAGGTTTGCAGAGCATCAAAGCTTTTTCCAAGTCTAAGTCTTGTTCTCCTAACAGTCTTTCTCTCAGACCATCATCCAGAATGCCACAAACAGTTCTGTCTTTGATGAGAAAGTCTGTCAGCTCTCCAAACTCACATGTTTTACTCCAATGTCTCAACTTAGTAACATATTGATCAATAGTTTCACAATCTCTCTGCATACATGTAAAAAATCTATGCCACTCATACGTCACATTACGTTTCGGTATACAAAATGCTTCAAATTTATCCGTTATCGATTTTAACTTTAAATTATCTCCACTTTCAAAAATAAAATGATTATACACCTCAATTGCGTTGTCACCTATTACGTGGAGTAGAAGCGCAGCTTTCATTTTGTTCCTGTTTTCGATCCGCATCAATCGCCGATAAATACAATTCAAAACGTTGCTTAAATTTTCTCCAGTTCTCAGCTACATTCCCAGACAATTGAAGTGTCAACGGAGGCTGCAAACCCACATTTGTAAAACTGTTAGCAAAACCAAAACAGTTTGAACTCTTTTTTTCAGAAAATTATCTTCGATTCTCCCGTGTTAGGAAAAGTATTATTCTTCCAGACCGACTTCTGACAGCATGTTGTGTTCTTTATATTTTTACATACTGTGGGTTACTAATAAAGAACCATCTTCTGGAAGAAATAGAACTTTTATTTAACAACAACCACAACGTTTTTACAATACCATGTTTCTCGATCTTTCTATCATTCCTGCGCATGCTCAGAACTCTCTCCAATCATGCTCTTCCATGTCATATCACCACAGCTGGTGTATGAATGGTAAAACAAGGAAGTCAGACAAAGAATATATCAGAATAGTCAAATCTAAAAGAAAGCAAGGAATGGACAGGGTTTTGGCAGGTGAGAGGCCCAGGAGTGATGTCAAGCAGTGTTACATAGTTTTAACTTGGAAGCAAATGGCCCAGGTAATGGTATGTGATCTAAAGTTCATTGTGGAGTCAAGTATGCCACCAAGGATTTAAAAATAAATTTTTATTTAGAGATACAGCGTGGAACAGGCCCTTCTGGTCCACTGAACCGTGTTACCCAGCAACCCACCAAATTAACCCTAGCCTAATCACAGGACAATTTACAATGACCAATTAGCCTTCTAACTGGTACGTACTTCTTTGTATTGTGGAATTATACCAGAGCACCTGGAGGAGCCCCACATGCAGACAGAAAGAACGTACAGATTTTCTTACAGAAGGCGGGGGAACTGAAATCGAAACATCAACACCCCGGGCTGTAATTGCGTCCTGCTAATCACTACACTGCCATGACACGTCTGGTGCAGCTTCATATTATTTGTCAGGGAGTGGATAGAATCAGAGGCCAGATATCAAAGGTGTTCTATTAAGTCTTCCCAAAATACTATTGGAAGAATCCTCTGCTTATGCAGTAGCTGATGGTTGGACAAGCAATATGACAATTAGTGACAGTGGATTAATTGAGCAATGTGATGGACGAAGCTGACTGTTGTATATAGTAGAGTGGCATTATGTTTTCTAACAATGTTACCAACAGCAGACTTTAGTTGAAAGGGCTAAGGATAACTTCTTGGAGAATACTGAAGTTAGAGTAGAAGAGGAAGGAGAATCCCTGGGTGCTGATTCTTGGGCTATAACAAATGGGCATTGCTGGAACTGGATGAGTGTATTTGCACTCAACTGGAAAGTACTAGAGATGCATTGAAGGTGGAACCTATGGAAAATCATGCCAGAGGTTGCAGACCAAAAGGATGGCATGAAGTATTCATTCCATCATGATCCCACGGGATATCAATGATGGCTTTCATGACACCTTGGCAACTTCTAGTAGATTAGGAGCACATCGCACGCCAAACAGTAGGCTTTTGTTTGTCATCTATATCAAGGATTTGAATAAGAATGTACAAGGAATTGTTAGTGACTTTGCACAAGACCCTAAAATTGGCAGTATAGTAGGAAATTAATGAATGAAATTTATTTTGGTCAGTACAAACATAACAAATGCATCATTTTCAACGATGATTTCATAGGACAAAATTACAACAAAAAAGCATAGATATTCTTTAAAACAGACCAAAAGGGTGTAGGCTGAAGCTACAGTTTATTACGCCTACCCCTCTTACTTATACAACAACATACTTGGCATCAATCATCACATCAAAACAAAAAAAATCATAATCTTTTAACACAATCCAATTCCAAGTATCATTTATTTACATTACTCCCATTCATTTAAAATCATGTATTTTATAAGAAGCTTATTGAAAATTGGAGTGGGATCTTGATCAGCTGAGTAATTGGGACAAGGAATGGCAAATGAGGTTAAATTCAGAAAAGTTGTGAGGTGTTGCATTTTGGAAAGTCAAAATGCAACACAGTAGAACTTTCACAGTGAAGCCTAGGGTACTCAAGTGATATAGACAGAGGAACCTTGGAGTGCAATTACCTGACTCACTGAAAATGGAGTCACAGGGTGGTGAAGAAGGCTTTTGGCAAGCTGGCCTTAATAAATCAGGGTATTGAGTATAAAAGCTGGGAGTGTGTGGCATGGTTAAACAGGATGTGCTGAGGCTGCACTTGGAGTACTGCATTCAGATTTTGGTCACTCGCTATAGGAAAGATATTAAACAAGAAAGAGTGCAAAAAATTTACATTGCCAGGACTTGAGGGAATGGTTAGAAGGAGAGGTTGGCTAGGTTAGGGGTTTATTCCATGGTATGTAGGAGACCGAGCGCTCATCTTTCAGAGGCGTATAAAACATGAGGGGACTAGATATAGGATGAATATACGATCACAGTGGATTCCGGTTATTTGGGACACATCTAGACCAGAACATTTTAGCCAAAATCTGTGGCTGCCCCAACTAACCAAAGTATCATGAAAATAGTTAAAAAGGTATAAAAATGACAAACTACTATTTAGCTGAGTAACAAGTTATGTATTTAAACAAAATAAAGAACAAATTTGAGCACTATCAATATTACTACAGTACTATAAAACTGTGTATTAATTTCCAATAGTTCATCCAGTGTACGCTGCCATGTTCTTTTGTATGATGGTAAATTGAGCAAAATCAGTGCGAACACCTAGTGTAGATAATGGACTGCCTTTATACAATGCTATCAACAATTACATCCTCCAAATCTTCATTTTCATTGTAAAATTCAAGACGATTGTCGATACCTTTAAATTCCTCATAGTGTCTAACTTGTTGAAGTAACAAAATCATTTCATTTTCACTCCCGGTGTCCCAAATAAACAAAGGGATTCCAGCTATTTTCTCGGTTAACTTTTAAGAGTAGTCGCAAAAAACCAGCTGCCCTGATTAACTAATGGCCCAATTAACCAGAAACCACTGACCTCAGTCTTTTTCCCAGGACTGAGGAATCAAGTATTAACAGGCATAAGAATTAAGGTGAGAGGGAGAAGATTTAAGAGGGACAAGTAGCAACTTTTTACACAAAAGATGGCATGTACGTGGAATTAGCTATCAGAACGAGTGTTTGAGGCAGGTACAATAATAAAATTTAAATGGAAATTGGACAGGTACATGGATTGGAAAATTCTAAAAAATTATGGACCAAATGCTGGAAATGGGACTGTTTTGGTCTGGGGCATTTTGGACCAGTTGAGTTTTTGTTCTTGACTTAAGTCTTCAATGTGACTGAACTTTAAACTAATCTGAATTGTGCTTTGAGAAGATATAAGTGTATCAGTCAGCATTTCACTGTTCTTGTGACAATTATTTTCCATCTGCATAAAAAGAGAAAGCTAAGATGCTCCTATCATCATCTTTTAACATTAGCAGTACTGTCATGCACTGGATAGGTCTTTATAACCACAGCACTCACATTTTTGTTCCTCGGCACTCACACGAATTATACTGACACCAAAAGGTGAAAATTGTGTGCCAGTTATCCAGATTCTAAATTTTCCAGCCCTTGTAAATTTAATTTAATTTTTTAATAATGACTGGATTTTCACACTGTGTTCATAAATGCTGTTTCAGATCCGTTAAATCTATTGTGCTGAATAAATTTTTGCAGATCAGCACTTTATTCTTTACATAGTCAATAACCATTAAACAATATGCAAGGCAATCCAATTTATTTTCTTCTAATGAACTGGAATTAACCATCAAAGTAGCAGCAAAGTTAGTGACTCTGATGATCATTGTAGAGTAAATATTCCAGCAAGTATTTATCTCTCCAAATAGTTTTTTCCCATAAATTGTGTGATTAGTTTCACAAATCAGCATTAAAAGTTTTTGGGGCATTTTCCCCTTAAATACTCATAAACCTCATTGCAGAGTGATACGTTTTGCTGTTTTATCTTCAATTTGTTTAGTTTTAATAATTGACATATTTTGATTATTTTGTGATAATATTTTAAATACTTTAAAGTATCTGGTTGATGATATAATTCCTCCTTTTCTCTATTTCTTCCTCTGACATTGCATTCACCCCCTTTGATTTACCCTCGCTTTCAGTCCTGCATGTGTTTATTTCTGAATTTTGAACTCTCATTGCTCAAAGAAGAAACGCTCCAGGTAGTCACACTCATTCAGTCCGCAGATCCAGTTTCTTACTATACAATTATCAGTGTTAGGGTTAGGGTTTCCTTGTGGGGAATAGTTATGACAGAGTAGTTGCTGCCACATTGCCACAACAGAGCATTGTAGTATGCATCTCCCTTATCCATTCATCCTTCCCCATTGATCTCCCTCCTGGCACTTATCCTTGTAAGCAGATCAAGTGCTACACCTGCTCCTACATCTCATCCCTCACTACCATTCAGGGCCCTAAACAGTCCTTCCAGGTGAGGCAACATTTCACCTGTGAGTCTGTTGGGGTCACTTACTGTGTCCAGTACTCCTGGTGTGGCCTCCAGTATACAGGTGTGACCCGACATATATTGGGAGACTGCTTCACTGAGCACCTACACTCCATCTGCCAGAAGAAGCGGGAGCTCCCAGTGCCCATCCATTTTAATTCCACTTCCCATTCCCACTCCGACATGTCAATCCATGGCCTCCTCTACTGTCGTAATGAGGCCACACACAGGTTAGAGGAACAACACCTTATATTCCGTCTGGCTAGCATCCAACCTGATGGTATGAACATCAATATCTTGAACTTCTGGTGATGCCCGCCCACCCTTGCTTCACAATTTTCCATCTCCTTTTCCCTCTCTCCTCATCTCCTTGCCTGTCCATTGCCTCCCTTTGGTGCTCCTCTCCCTTTTTCTTCTTCCATGGCCTTCTGTCCTCTCCTATCAGACTCCCCCTTCCCCAGCCCTGTATCTCTTTCACCAATCAACTCCCCAGCTCTTTACTTTCCCAGCCCGAAACATCGACTGTACTTTTTTTCCCTAGATGCTGCCTGGCCGGCTGGGTTCCTCCAGCATTTTGTGTGTGTTTCTTGAATTCTCACCATCTGCAGATTTTCTCTTGTTTGTGATTATATTCTGTTGGTCAGGATATCAAGGATGTAGTTAGAAAAGGAGGTGTGGAGTCTCCCGTTAAGAGCTTAGAGATGAGTTTTCTTAGAGTACTGGAGATGAAGCTGTATTCAATAAACAATAGTCTAAGTAGGTGTCGACTGTTTGACATACACTTCTTTAGTTGTAGAAGACCATAAATGTATATTATAGTCAAATAAACTTCAACACATTGCTGCTTTGAAGAAGTATCAGTAGCTGCCATTTCTAAAGCCTTCTGTGGATCAGAAGGTCTGACTTTTGCTTAAGCATTTTGATCCTTCAATGACATCTTCTAATGCGAAACCTATCCAATACATTTCTTTTATTCTGTATCAAAAGCAGAAATAGATTTAATTGCATAAGCTAAGCCTCGCCTCTTGTGTAAAGTTAGCCTGCTGCATTGTCTTCCCCGCCCACATGCTTTACCATTTTTGTATCTCGCTCACAACTTGCAGATGGTTGGATGAAAGCCAGAATCACAGGAAAGATGCCCAACACATTTTTTTCTTCAACTTGTTGTATCATGTTGCACCCTATAATTGACATTTATCTGATAGTTTGCCACCTTTCCAAAGACTGTGGTAGGTCTGGATAAACTAGTCAGCTTGCATGCTTCAAAGTAGCTTTTGTTTGCCTCTTTCCCTGATCTCAACTTTAGTGACTTCACGATAACCAGTACAGCTTCACATTAAAGGCCATGCTTTTAGAAAGAGAAACATTGGATTAGGGTTAAGACTTAATGATAAAGATTAGCTTTATTTGTCACATGTACATCGAGAAATGGAAATATACAGTTTAATGCACTGTTTGTGTCAATGACCAACACAGTCTGAGAATGTGCTGAGGGCAGCCCACTGGTGTCACCAACCTATTAAACCTTACAAAGCTGTATGGCTTTTGAATATGGGAGAAAACCAGAGCACTCAGAGAAAACCCACATGGTCATGGGGACAACATATATATTCTTTACAGATAGCAGTGGGAACTGAGCCTGCGTTGTAATGCATTATGCTAGCCACTACACTACCATGCTATCCGAGTAGATATTCAAACCTTTGAGACTTTTTCACCATTCAGATTGGTTGATTCTCTATCTCAATATCTAATATCTGATTTCGACCCACTTCTCTGGAATGTGGAAATCTGTCTGTTTTCTACTTAAATGTGTTCAGTAACTTGGCCTCCACAACCCTCCACTGACTCAGTCCTGAATGATGGACTGGTTTTAGCTCCCCCTAACCAGAGGAAATGTACTCCCTGCGTCCAGTCTGTCACCTCTGGCAGAATTTGGTACTGTTCAATGAGATATCCTCACAGTTACCACTTACTTAAATGACATAAAAATGTTGTTGTTTTCCAGTAGCGGTACAGTGCAAAGGCATTAAATTACTATAAATTCCAAAATAAATTATGCTAAAAATAAGGAAATAGTGAGGTATTGTTCCTGGGATGTTCAAAAATCTAATGGTGGAGGGGAAGATGCTGTTTCTGAATCACTGAGCATGGTCTTCAGGTTCCTGTAACACCTCCTTGATGGTAGTAATGTGAAGAGAGCATTAACCAGATGGTGAGAGTCCTCAATGGTGGATGCCATTTTCTTGATGCACCACCTATTAAGGCTGCCCTCGATGGTGGGAAGGTTTGTGCGTGTGATGGATCCAGCTAAATCTACAACCCTCTGTAGTTTCTTATGATCCTGTGCATACCAGGCTGTGATACAAGCAGTCAGAATGCTCTCTACCATATACCTACAGAAATTTGTAAGAGGTCTTTGGTGATATACCAAGTCTGCTCAGAATTTTAATGAAGTAGTGCTGTTGGCATGATTTCTCCATGATTGCATCAATGTGCTGGCTGGAGGACGATCCTCTGAAATGCTGACCCCAGGAACCTAAAGCTGCTCACCCTTTCTAACAATGACTCCTCAAAAAGAACTGGTGCATTTTATCCCAATTTCTCGTTCCTGAAGTCTGCAATCAGCTCTAGTAAAACCTGCTTAGTTGATCCACTCTTTATTTTGATGTGCTAGTCCTACCATCCCTGGAAACAGATTGGTGAACAACTTGGATTGTCCATTGGCATAATGGAGCTAACATTGCAGCCAGAGTTTGCACATTGCCTTACAACAACCAAATGATAAATAGCCATATAGGATATCATCGTGCCCATTGAACAATAAACGTTAGCTGAGAGTTTTCCTGAATTCTAATTTTGTCCCTATGGGTTTCCAGAATTAAGTTTGCTGTATTACTCTTCCCTGATTAACTGTAACAGCTAATTGGATGCAAGTATTTGAAATCTTGAACTAGGGCTTGCTTTTATGAAAATCAATGGAACATGTTGAACAATAGTAAAAAGAATGATGCCCTTTAGTAGTTTGCCAGGTTGGATCTTTTATGCGTGTTCCAAATTAAATCATCAATTGTGATATGTCTTTATAACTGCCAAGAGACAATTATAGAGAACTAATTTATAACATCTGTATGGTCTCCTTGTACCTACCGAACAAAAGCATATTGGGGAGTTGCATTTAAAAGACAGTGAATGTGATTGAAGCTTCATCGGCTTTGACCAATTATTTAATTAATGCTAAGTTGGCAACAATTTTTTTAATGATCATTTGCAAGCTTCTCTTTCAACAAATTCTTTTGTTAGCCAAGTACCACAGCCTTGTAATTTACTGATTGTGACTGCAATCAGTTAAGAAAATGAGAACAATCTGAATTTGAATCAGACTCGTGATTCACTTGTTATCCTAAGGGAAGGATTGTCAGAAGCACTTAGATTCTTCAGTGACTCAGATTGCAAAATGCCAGCAATACAATAGACAAGAAAATATTCTTTCGGCAGTACATATAAAGATTAGATGGATCTCATATGGTGCAGATATTCATACTGTGAATGATTTTCATTGATTTCTTGAAAAATACAAAAAAGGCATTGTTCCAGGAGTGATGTTTGCCCTGAGTGGGGTAAGAAACTCCTGGAAGTTATTATGGCAGAAGTCACCATGCACAAATCCCTAAAGGCTATCAGAAATAGACTTAGATTTTGAAAATATGGGCAGATAATCAGATGCTTACAGAAAAAAATATTTGTCTGCATACACTTAAAAAAGTGGAATAAAAGTGAAAAGGCGGCATATAGTTGAATTTCTATGCACGTTGCTTCTCTTTCCATTGTCAGTATTGTACTTCTTTGTTATTTGAATCTCAGTTATATACAAAAAAATAAAAACTCCAACCATTATTAAGCGCAAGGCAGATTAAATTGGATAATGCTGGAAAAGTTGTGATGGGAACACAATGAATGACTTTACCTTGCCCCCTCAATCTACTGCAGACAGTGCTACAAAGCTGATCGCTCATTAACATAATCTTATTGTCAAGCCAGGGGTAAATAAACTGCTGATTGCTTGAGCACATTGCCTCGCTGCATGATATCACGAGAGACTGGAAACAGTCTGAGCTGATATTAAACCAATGTTGAAAGTTCAAAGTAAATTTATTATCAATTTCATATACATCACCATATACAACTCTGAACTCTGAGATTTTCTTTTGGGCCATTTACAGTAAACATGAGGAACACAATAAAATCAGTGAAAGACCGCACCCAACAACAGAATGGACAACAGCCAATGTGCAAAAAAACAACAAACTGTGCAAATACAAAAAGAAAGAAAAAAATAATAACATATAAATAAGCAATAAAAATCAAGAACATGAGATGAAAAGTCCTTTAAAGTGACTCAATAGATTGTGGAAACAGTTCAGTGATTGTTGGGGGGGGGGAGTGAATTTATCTTTTGGTTTAAGACCCTGGTGGTTGCAGGGTAATAACAGTTCCTGAACCTGGTGTTGTGGGTCCTGAGGCTCCTGTACCTTCTTCCTGATGGCAGTAGTGAGAAGAGAGCATGCTCATGTAGATGTGCTCATTGGGGTGAGCTTTATCCATGATGGACTGGGCATATCCAATCCTTTTTTTAGGCGTTTCCATTCAAGGGCATTAGTGTTTCCATACTAGACCATGATGTAACTGGTCAATATACTCTTCGCCACACACCTATCAAACGTCGTCAAAGTTTTAGATAACATACATCCCAGTCAGCACAAAGGAAAGCACATTGTGGTTGCAGCAAGTATCGGAAGACTTTCCAAATGTTTCTACATCTTCCTGCCTGAACACAAATGAGGTTGCCCTGATTTTCCAGTGCAGCGATGGAGTCCATGATTGGTGGGATAGATTCTCTATCTTAGGCAGAAAATGGCCTTTCACGCACACATTAAAGTAGCAATGGGAGCAGACAGTCATAACTGGAATGTCAGTGCTGAATAGAGTGCCTTAATACACCCAAAAGCTTCTGTAGATGCTGGAAATCCAGAGCAACACACAAAAAATGCTAGAGGAACTCAGTAGGTCAGGCAGCATCTGTGGAAGGGAATAAGCAGTCAACATTTTGGGCCTTTGGTCCTGATGAAAGGTCTTAGTTCGAAACTGTGACTATTTATTCATCTCTATAGATGCTGCCTGACATGAATTCTTCCAGTGTGTGTTACCCTAATACATCAATACCATGAATTCTGTAACTTCACATCCTCACTCAAGCTTGTGACCTACTTCCTAGAATGCCTAGTTCACCAGCCAACAATCGGGCTTCATCAGACTAGGCACTCCATGGCTCACTCCCACATCTCACTCTGCTAGCTAATTAACCATGGCAAGCAGCTCATCCAAAAGCCATTACTTTTCACTGGCAGACATAGTTGAAGAACAAAGTTGTGTACAATCGGCAACAGCAGCAATACAGTATAATTGTGGTCGGTCTTTGCGACCACAACTTTGCACCTCACATACCACTCCCACCCCCAACTTCAAAAAAGATAGTTCAAGCCATGAATCATGAGGTCTTGCCAGTCGGAGATAATTAAAGATGATGACATAATCGTTTCGAATACCTCCTCTCATATCCACTTCTCTCCTCATCACACACATTCTTAAAGTGTAAGATGGCATCTCCCTCTGCCTTTATATCATCTTCTCAGCACAACGTTACCCTTGACTGGAAGAAGATAGTAGCTGAAGAACAAGAGATCAAATCTGAAGATACTTGATCACTCATCCTGATACTTGGAACAATCATCTCAAGTACTGACAGTTTGACTGCTGTATTGATTAGCTTATAGGCAGTTTCAGAACTTGATAACTCAATGCAGTCATGAAATGCAACAAGTCCTAGATAGAGTGAACATGGAGTGAATGATTCCAGTGGTGGGAGAGAGAAGGACCAGAGGGCACAGCCTCAGAATAAGTTGCCCCTTCAGAGCAGAGACGAGGAGGAATTTCTTTAGCCAGAGGGTGGTGAACATGTGGAATTCATTGCCGCACATGGCTGTGGAGGCCAAGTCATTGGGTATATTTAAATAAGAGTTTGATAAGTTCTTAATTAGTAAGGATGTCAATATTTACAGAGAGGAGACAGAAGAATCATCCATGGTGAAATGGTGGAGTAGATTCAATGGACCAAATAGTCTAATTCTGTTCATATGTCTTATGGCCAAAGCCTGAGTGACATTCATCAGGTAGCAGAATTTTAGATGGGGAGGCTGAAAGAAGAAGAGAGGGGGAGAGAGAGGGAGAGGGGGAGAGGGAAGAGGAGGAAGAGGGGAGAGAAAGATGGGTAAGAGGGAGAGGAGGAGAAAGGGGAAGAGAGAGTAGTGAGAGAGGGGGAGGAAGAGAGAGATTGGGAGAAGGGGGAGGGGTAAAGGGAGAGGGAGAGTGGGGATAGAGGGAGAAAATATTGAACCTCCTTTAGTGCAAAGGATATCCTTCCTAATTCAGACCAATAAATTTCAAGATCCACTCTGTTGCACAGTGCTGGGATCATCAAGAGCAGTGTGGGGATATGTATATTTTGCTTGAGCACACTAGCATTTTATTTAGTTATAGTTGGCTCTTTTTATATTTCAGTTGCATACTAAGGGCTAGGTAGTGAATTAATAGCACTTGGCTCCTAGTTGTATCAGGTATGTGTAATTTGAGAATGCTGGGTAGAATCAAAATTTTAACCTTGATTTATCTGCCATTTATAATTTCAGTGTGCAAGACCAGTGAGTGCATTAACAGTCATTGCCACAAACAGCTGTGGGGCCAAATCATTGAGTATATTTGAAGTGGAGGTTGATAGGTTCTTCATTATTAAAGGCATCAAAGGTTACAGGGAGATAAGCAGGAGAGTGGGGAGGAGAGGGAAAAGTGTCAGTCATAATTAAATGTCAAAACAGACAGTGGACTGAATGGCCTCATCCTGGTCCTGTGTCTTATGCTAACCAGGTGTGCTTTGTACATTCTGCTCTGGGTAAGACCATAGAAAGGGTGTAGAGGAGATTTACAAGGTTGTTGCCTGGTTTTGGGAGCATGCCTTATGAGAATAGATTGAGTGAACTCAGCCTTTTCGCCTTGGAGCGATGGAGGATGAGAGGTGACCTGATAGAGGCGTTCAAGATAATGAGAGGCATTGATCATGTGGATAGTCAGAGGCTTTTCCCCAGGGCTGAAATGGTTAGCACAAGAGGGCATAGTTTTAAGGTGCTTGGAAGTAGGTACAGAGGAGATGTCAGCGGTAAGTTTTTTTACACAGAAAGTGGTGAGTGTGTGGAATGGGCTGCCAGCAGCGGTGGTGGAGGGGGAACGATAGGGTCTTTTAAGAGACTCCTGGATGGCTACATGGAGCTTAGAAAAATAGAGGGCTGTGGGTAAAGCCTGGGTAGTTCTAAGGTGGTGACGTGTTTGGCACAGCTTTGTGGGCCAACAGGCCTGTATTGTGCTGCAGGTTTTCTATGTTTCTATAAGATAGAGGAGCAGAATTAGGTCATTTGGCCCATTGAATCTGCTGATCCATCATAGCTGACCAAATTTTCCACTCAGCCCTAAATTCCTTCTCCTCAAATCCCTTCTCCCCAAATCCCTTAATGTCCTGACCAATCAAGAATTTATCAACCTTTGCCTTAAATATGCATAAAGACATGGCCTCCAGAGCTGCCTATGGCAAAGAATTCCACAGATACACTACCCTCTGGTTAAAGAAATTCCTCCTAATCTCCACTCTAAAATGATGCCCCTCTATTCTGATTCTGTGTCTTCTGGTTTTAGACTGTCTCACCATAGGAAACATCCTCTCCACATCCACTCTATCATGGCCTTTCAGTATTCAGTAGGTTTCAATGAGATCACCACTCATTCTTCTGAATTCTAGTGAGACCATCAGACACTCTTCATATGACAAGCCATGCAATCCTGCAATCATTTTCATGAACCTCCTTTGAACCCTCTCCAGTTTCAACACATCCTTTCTAAGATAAGGGGCTGAAACCTACTCTCAATGCTCCAAGTAAGGCCTTTATAAAGTTTCAGTATGACATCCTTGCTTTTATATTCTAGTCCTCTTCAAATGAATGCTAACATTGCACTTGCCTTCCTCACCATGGACAGAAAGGTCAACCTGCAAATTAACCTTTCGTCAATCCTGCACAAGGACTCCCAAGTTCCTTTGCATCTCAGTTTTTTCTGTATTTTCTCCATTTAGAAAATAGTCAACCCTTTCATTTCTTCCACCAAAATGTATGACCATACATTTCCCAACACTGTATTCCATCTGCCATTTCTTTGCTCATTCTCCTAATCTGTCTGCTAATCCTTTTGTAGCTTCCTTACTTCCTCAAAGTGACTTGCTGCTCCACCTATCTTCATATTGTCTGCAAACTTTGCAACAAAGCCATCAATTCCATCATCCAAATCATTGCCATATAAAGTAAAAAGAATCGGTGCCAACACAGACCTCTTTGGAACACTAGTCACTGGCAGCCACTCAGAAGAGGCTCCCTTTATTCCCACTCTTTGCCTCCTGTCAATCAGCCACATATTTATCCGTGCTAGAATTTTTCCATGGGCTCATAGGTTGTTAAGCAGCTTCACGTGTGGCACCATGTCAAAGGCCTTCTGAAAATCCAAGTGCACAACAGTAACTGATTCTCCTTTGCCTATCCTGCTTGATATTTCTTCAAAGAATTCCAACAGATTTGTCAGGCAAGATTTTCCCTTGAGGAAACCATGCTGACTACAGCCTCCAAGTACCCTGAGTCCTCATCCTTAATAATCAATTCCAACCACTGAGGTCAGACTAACTGGCCTATAGTTTCCTTTATTCTGCGTCTCTCCTTTCTTGAAGGGTGGAGTATCCCCTGACACCTGGAGCTAACACCATACTGCTTGTGTCTTCCAGAGTGAAGCTGAATTCAAACAATTTTAACACCCATATCAGCTAGGTAATGGCTGAAGTTTGTAGCAAATGTTTTGTGGAAGAAGTAAATTCATAAATTCAGATCTCTCACCAATATTATTCGTTAATTTACAGTGCAGAATAGGCCCTTTGAGCCTCACTGCCCACCTATTCCCCAGTTTAATCCCAGCCTAATCACAGGACAATTTATAATGACCGATTAACCTACCAACCAGTAAATCTTTGGACTGTGGGAAGAAACCAGAGGAATCCCACATGGTCATGGGGAGAACATACAAATTCCTTACAGACAGTAGTGGGAATTGACCAGGGTCTCCAGTACTGTAAAGTGTCATGCTACTATGTTACCATGATGCCACATTTCAGAGAAATTCAGAACTGCTGCATTACTAATTAAAAAAAGAACTGCTGCAGTAAAATGTTGCACAATGCTGGTAGAGAAACTGAGTGAACTTCTCACACAAAGGGCTTGTGTACCATTAAACATATGATATACTTAATAAAGCATAAGCCATACACAGCTTAATACAAACATGGTCCTGAAGTATTTTCCAAAATAGTAACCGCATTGAGAGGGAACATAAGATGGTTTCAGTAAAAAGCTTTTTTTTAAAAAATACTATTCTCAAGGGAGTAACAAAGGCAACTTAAAAAAGCATACCCCCATCCCTGCTGGCATCAACTCAGATTAGGGATTGAAAATGGAATTTTCTTTACTCAGTGCCATACCATGTCATGTTTTTAAATGTACTCATTGAGCCAGCTGGAGAGCGGGGAGACCTTTCAAACTACTTCCTATCATTTTAGGTCACATATAAATAGTGCTTCTAATCCACAATTCATTGCCTTATATGCTACCTGCATCGCTTGATGAATCATGCCTCAGGCTGAGCAGTGATTGCAGTTGGATTCCACAGACATTAACCAGGAGATTTAGCAGCAGCCACTGAGTTACCACCCTAGCAACAAGAAAACACAAATTTATAGCAATGCCTTTGCAATAACTGTTCTCCAAGAGGCTGATTACAAATAGCACACTCACAGAAACAACAGAACAGATCTACATAACTTAAGATACTCAAGCTAAATTTACTCAGTGGGCTCATTATTAGGTTCACCTGTACACCTGCTTCTTAATGCAAATATCTAATTAGCCTAACATGTGGCAGCAATTCAATGCATAAAAGCATGCAGACATGGTCAAGAGGTTCAGTTCAAATATCAGAATGGTGATTTAAGTTACCTTGACTGTGGAATGATTGCTGGTGCTAGACGGTGGTTTGAGTATCTCAGAAACTGCTGATCTGCTTGGATTTTCACGCACAACAATCTCTAGCGTTTACAGAGAGTGTGTGCAAAACAAAACAAAAACATTCAGTGAGTGGCAGTTCTGTAGGTGAAGATGCCTTGTTACGGAGAGAGTTCTGAGGAGAATAGCCAGACTGCTTTAAGCTGACAAAAGGGTGACAGTAACACAGATAACTATGCATTAAACAGAGGTACGCAGAAGAGCATCTCTGAAAGCACAACACATTGAACCTTGAAGTACATGGGCTACACAGCAGAAACCATGAACGTACACCCAATGGCCACGTTATTAAGTGCAGGAAGTACCTAATAAAGTAACCATTGAGTATAAATGGAACCAACCTGGAGTTCAAATAGCACCCACTTATATGTACTTCATTACTATGTCAACCCAAAATGGTATCATAACACCAGAAAAAAAGAAGGTAAGATACAGTTTTTGGGTACATGTGTATGTACTCACACTCAATAGCTGTAATAGCATTGTCAACCATTGAGTCCCCGGGAAGCATGGGGATGAACCAGTCACCCACACCCAAAGGAGCCCTTAACTGCACTGAGTCTCAGCGATCTACTGAGAGTCTGCTCCTCAATGGAAGATTGTGCTTGGGAGCAGACTGGAGAGAAAAGCACAATGTCTGTGCTGTTAATGATCCTTAAATTAATTTCTAAACAAGTTACGTATGTCACTGCAAACAAGTGACTTAGTTCTCCTGTTTTGTTTTACTGACTTTATTTGGGGCCATCTTTACTTTTTAATGGACTTTATTTTAAGATTTAATTAGGAACACAAACATTCTTTGACTAAATGTTGCAATTCAGTTTTTTTTGTGAATTGTTGTTGAGGCTTTGTTTTATTAGCACCACTATGAGGTTACATTTGAATTGACCGTTGTTTCCATCCACTTAGCAACATGCAAAAAATTATACACTAAGTGCTAAAATTTCTATAAATGGTAGTCTACACATTGTACCTGTGACCTGTCATTGAAGGTACAATCATTTCAGGCATGATCTTTGCTAAAGCGTTCCCAGCGTACATTAGTGGCTGATAATTAAGCCAATAGGACTGAAATATGTTGATCTAGAACATGATGGTCCTTGTGTCATGTTGAAGGTACACATCTCTTTCCTATAAGTAATGATTAAAAATTAAGAAGCTAAGATAAGATACTGGATGGTAATGCCTGAGCAGTTAAACACAGGACTTCACATTATCTATACAGCATTGTCAACTTAAGTTAAAAAAATGCAAGTATTTGATGCTGAAGCTGCAGATGCAACCAATGGTGAATTCTAGACATGAGCATAAAAGATGAATTAATCCTATCTGATCTTTTGTACTTCATGTAATATTAAAAAGTAGCAGTATATTCTTCACGCAATGCAAGGTATATTTCCTGAAACTGGTTGGATACGTTCCTAGCCAGTACAGATTGCCCAGTAGATCACCCCTAATAACCATGATAAGTGTAGCAGGATCAGTTACAGTTTGATCATCTTTATCTAAGTAAAGAAACTAACATAAGAGTCAGACAAAACTAATCACCAGCAGCTTGTGATCTACTGCTGGACTTGAGTTCCATTCAGAATTATATGGCATCAAACCACCTGACCCCTTTGAACTAATACTGGGTACAAGAATTTAGTGCTGGAGAGCAGGTGTTACCTGTGACAAAAGAACAGCTTTTAGACAACTACAGCAGCAAGTAATGTCAAATAAACTGAAGTGCAGATTGAAGCTAATAACCTCGCAAAAACAGGAGTGTTACTTGACACAAATGTGATCAGTGCAGGAATAAGTATAAATAAGTAAGTATTAAACAAGTATCCTTAAATCTGTTACTTTAACTACTTCATTAAACTTGATTTTTTTTCAATTAAGGTTTGTTTCATACAGTTTTATAGTGGCCAATTCATTAAATTTGTGTGAAGGTCTAGATATATACAAATATATAAAATCATCAGATGAATCTCTTTCAGGACAGCAAGTTCCTGAGAGACTTTTCTGGTAACTGTATTTGGCATTAACTTTCAGCTTCTGATGAATTTGAAGAAATCGTCTTTAAACTAATTTCCATGAGTTAAATTATAAACTGGACTTAGGCCAGTTCTTATAATAGCTATATTATAAACAAAATATACTCTTAAATTTCATGTGGATATAAAATGAAGCTTCCAAGTTTGAAATATTCTGTAATATACTACATAACCTTGTTTCCAACAGAACATATTTAGCATAAACACGATGGACATTTGGTGCTCGTTTGTAATCAGATATATCAGTCATTTACTAACACAGTTAGGGGTCACTGCTATATACATTAACATTCCTCATGCTGTCTTTTGCTTTTTCTATACAAAGTATGTAACAATTTTAATATAGTTCTGAAATACCAGAATGAAAACAACCAGCCATGCGTACAAAAGGAAAAGAAATCACTTTTTATACTTTATTTCTATACATGTTGTTAATTCTATGGCAGATGTTAGTATCTTTGATATGTTCCATTTTCCCCAACATGGTCCTGAAGTTAGGCATATCAGACAATAATAAATTGTTCAAGTTTTAAAGTTAAACTTAGACTAATCTTTTTATTTTGTTGTGTGGAAACCAGAACACTACACTTCTCTTAAATGTGGACTGAATTCCATATCACAAGAAATAAACACAGAGCTTTGTTGATGGGTTAGTTGCTTTGCTGACCAATTAAATCACTTCTATTGATTTATCTATCTGCACCTACAATTCTGTGGCTTTTCCATCCAATTCAGGTTCTTATTTTCTAAGGTGTTAAGTAATACTTTCATTTCGGACTGTTTTCCATCACATCCATCAATCCATCTGTTTATCCTGAGATGTATTTGCTGCAGAACTGCTCCGTCTTTAAGGAATTTTTGTATTGCTTTGCATTCTCTCTCACCACTAACTAGACCTTGCAGTTACATGTCATAAATAAATTTTAATATTTTTACCTCTTCCTCAATCCAGATAAAAAATGTAAGCCATAAATAACTTGGTGTCAGCACTGATCCTGGTGGCTTAACAGATATTACCACCCATTAATCTGAAAGACAACTTTTTACTTTCTATTTTTTGCCTGTTTATTATTTCACACATTTATCCTCAAACCCACATGCCCTGACATATGTCAGAAGTCTACTAAACAGTATCTTATCAAAGTCCTTTTCAAAATCTAAGTATTGATTACTTTATTCTTTTTTTCTCACAATTTCCTTTGTCCCTTCAAAAACTCATTTCAGACTATTTAGCCATGAATTAGCCTTTCAGATCCGAGTTCATTTTATTTTCTATATATTTCATTATTTTCTTTTTGTGTAGGTTTCAATATTTCTCCCTATTAGTGATGTTAATCTAATTCATCAACAGGATCTGACATTGCTCAAACTCTCTTTTTGTCATAGTTTTCCAGCACTTCCCAGCATAATATTGAACCTTCCATATATACTTTTGAATTTATTAGTTGCTCCCTAAATTTTTTGTGAGTATATGTAGGAAGCACATCTACCAGCCTGAGATTATATCCAATTTAGTTTTCACAGCTTATTCTCCCGTGGAACCATGTTCATCAAAACAGAAAATCCTTCCAAAAATACAAGAGAAAAAAAAACCTTGCTGCACTTAAACTTCTGAGTGTAATTCTATGCCTATTCTAAACTAGCATTATCTTTAGCCTGGACTTGAACCACAATCGTAACGCAGAAGCATGCAAAGCAACTTTTGGGCACCACAGGTAACAAAGTAATGAGGAAGGATGTTTGATTCCATTACCATTTTGAATTGAATTGGCCTAAAGTGATACGTTAATAACATATGACCTTAATGCTCTCATTCTCAGAGATGTTGCAGCTAGTTTTTCTGAAGTTGTAATTGACCTGTTTCACAAACAGGACCCTCTCGAAGAACTTCTGGAACTACTTGGTGGAGTCCAACGAAAGTTCTTTGCCAAAAATGAACGTCAGAAATGCCCTATCCGAACATACTTAATCATGGATGGAAGTCCCTCCAACAATGGAGCAAAAACTTTGCAGAAAATTCGTAACAGGGGCCTAGAGATTGATGAAGCACTCTTCCATGTTGGTTCAATGAAAAAAGCACTCCTTAAGAAAATCCGACCTCACATTTTGTTTAATATCTAGATGAGCGTAGCAACTGTGGTTTCCGGTGATGAAGCAGTGCCACCACCAAATAGCAGCAAAAGGGAATGGAGACTAGGAAGCCTTTGATGTGTACTGCACTAAATAAGAATAATAACTGTGCCTGTCAGAAGCAGTTTCAAGCAACAGCATTACTGGATCATAAATACTGCTTTCACCACATGTACAACTATCTGCTGACCTTGTATCTTCTAGGGTAAAACTGCTCAACATAAATAAATGCAGAAATGTTGAAAATACTGAATAAGTCAGGCAGCATATTTGGAAAGATATACATAGTTAATGTTTCTGTTTGAAGACAAAGAGACTTCATACCTACAGCCTGCATTTTTTAAATTTTCATTCTGATTTGACATATTATTTTGTATTTATTGCTTTAAGGATTAACATTTCTTAATTACCATATAGTAACTGTCATGACTACATTTTATGATTAATGATGTTGCGAATTTTATATTTGGAATAATGGCAAAACTATTAGTATTGTGCATTAGTGAAGAGAATATCATACAGTGGCTTCAGTCAGCTAAACAGCAAGTCAGGGGATTAGCAATATCTACTCATGTCCTGATAATATTCTTACACTGTGAGTGCGGCTGGCAAGGCTTGTACTCATCCCCAATAGCTCTTCAGAAGGTGATAGCAAGATATCTTAGTAAATTTACTTCTGCGATGCTCTTAGTAAGATTTTGGAAGTTTTTAAGTTAGTAACAATGATGAAAGAGTGGCTTACATGCAGGTCAGGGCTGTTTATAGCTCCGTGTAAAATTTGAAGTGAATGTGTTCCAAAAAGCCTTAGTTTAGTTAACACAGATTAGCCTTTATTTTATGCTCAATGGAGATACGGTGCATTGGTGTGAGAGTTTTGTGGTTTCTTTACCCTGTTTCGCAGCCATCATTCTCTCCTACAACAAAAGTACTTTTTTTTTAACCGAAAATAGCTAGTAACATTCTTTCTCAAATGTAATCAACCAAGCAGGGACATTTCATTTTGGCTCTTTAATCTTAAGGTTCATACATGTATTTCTGTAAGCTGCTTATGCTTACCTATTATTGTCAATCATAATTCAATACAATTCACTGAAAATCTTACAATTTTCTTTCCAACGATATCTAGTGTACACAACATCTGTTAGGTCTTAAATAAAAATGGAAATATTCAGCAGATCAGGCAATATTTATGGAGCTGGAAACTGTGTCAGCATTTTAGTGGTGAACCTTTCAGGAGATCTTACAGCATCATGCAACTTTTCAAAATATGGACCCTCTTTAAAACTGATAAATATTTTAAGCAGGGAAACTTAAAAGGCTGAAGAAAGAATGAAGGCAACAATAGTTTTCGATTAGTTCATCAAGATCCCAATAGATACTTTACATTCTGTAAACATTGATGATCTATAAAAGGGTTTGGAAACAGTATGGTTATGAGGTCATTTACACTGAGTTATGTGAAGTTTGACCCCACTAGGTGCTAAGAAGCCTTTGAGTCCAGATCAATAGGAAAAAAAACTCTCCTCTTGTCAGAAAATTCAGTGGTAGATAAGTGTATCACTAAAACAATCTCTAAGGATATAGTTTTCATAACATTACATTGAAGATATAGATCTAGAGAGGTTATTTTGAGTTCTATACAGTTTCATCTCATTAAGCACGTATTGAGTTAGCTTTTCTGTTTGGCATCTGTTCAAGTCAGTTTCCATTTAATTGTGCATCGTTCAGCTGCTAATATGGTGCCAAGGGAAGGAATGTAGTTCAACGGCAATACCTTCAGAAATACTTCAAAATAAGCATTAAGCTTGATTAACTTAATAATGAACAACTAGCACAGTCTGTTTGCCATAGTCACCAAATCCAGGCAAGTCATGGCAATACCAACACAGACACAAATGGATCAGAGACAATATTTTGCTCCATCTACCATAACAAGTGCTTGAGTCAGTAACTACCTCTTTGAAGTCTACCTTGATACCCACCTTTTCTCAGAAGGAATTAAAATATAAGGTGCTATTTCATGTCAGATTCTGCCTTAGATATCTGCCACAAAGCTGGGCACGTCAATAACTTAGCATGGATATCCTGTAGCAAATTAGCACAGAATGTTGCTACTTGGAGTACTAATGAAGACACAATCAAAAATCTGTGCAATGAGCTTATCTGAGCATCTTACTTTACAGAGTTCCATTTACCAAAATGGTCTCCACCAGATGTTTTCCATCATTCCATCCTCACAATCATCCTGTAAATACACTTAAAGATACTAATGCACAAATCGCAGTAGACAACTAGATTCTCCTCAACTAAGAAATCAGCCCATTATTGGATTAAATGAGGAAAATACATTAGGAGCAATGTATACCTCCTTCTCCTCCCATGTTAAGAAGTATACTACTGCCCTAGAAAGAGAAAGAAAAACAGATTATTTACTTTGATGTCATTCCAGTCCCTTCATTTCTCTGCGCTTGGCTATACTTCATTATTGATTAAATGTGCACACTAGAGACTAAATTCTATCAGTTACTCATGTACAGGAAATGAGGGATGAAGGCAGTTCTGACCAGCTTTTATTTTTTCAGGAAACTGATGATTTTCACCCAGGGGAACAAAATTTCAAAACCAGTGCATTCCAAAGCTGTAATGTGGAACATTTGCATTACACCATGAAAATTAGAAGTTTATTTCCATTACGTGCCTAAAGTTTAGAATATTAGATGGAACTGAAGCATAATATAAGATAGAAACAGATGTATATTATTCAGTGTTCACATAACTTCAGCTTTTCAATTAAATATTGGCCAATCTGAATTTCAATTTCATTTTCAATAAATCGCAACCCTGAATACTTTAGTTAATGCTTTCTGAGATAACAGTGAATTGACATTGGGAGAGGTTGACAGTGTGGTTAATGCAAAGAATGAAGCATATAAAATCTATATTCATACAAAGGAAAGTGTAGTGATTTTATACTTGTACTGTACATGAGACAAAATAGCAGCAGATCTTCACTCACATGCTGAGGTTCTTCCAGTATCTGAACAGACACATTGCACTTTATTTTGAATAGAGCTATTCAATCATACCAGGAACATCACAATCACACATTGCAACTCACAAACAGACAATGGGTGCTTGCTGATAGTCAGCAACAACAAGTGGAACGTCTAACATGCAGTGGGTTCTACTGTGCCCACTGGACCTCTACTGGCTTGCTGACCTGCGTTGTCAAAAGAACGCTGGTAATCGTGGGCTTAGTGTTAGCAAAAATCTGTGACTAATAAGAAAATGAGTTTGTTGAAAATGATGGTGTGAACAAATCTCATTCCAAAATCTCTTCTGGTGTATAAAATGCAAATAGTTTAAATATGCCACTGTTGCTTACCCCTTTACAATGATCAAACTGTTATATCTTTCAGATGCACAGGAAATCCCACTTTATACTTATGATTCTGTGACTAAGTACAGCTCCAATGTTGTATTTAAGTTAATTGATGACACCACTGTTGACGGCCAAATCAAAGGTGGTGACAAATTGGCATATAGGTGCGTAATTGGAAATCTAATTGAGTGGTGCCATAACTACAACCTCTCACTTAATGTCAGCAGAACCAAAGAGCTGATTATTGACTAGAGGAGGAAGAAGCCAGAGATGCATTGGGGGAACAGAGGTGGAGAGGGTCAGTAATTTTAAATTTCTTGCCATTAGCATGTCAGTGGATCTGCCCAGGGACCAGCACAATGTCACAAGGAAAGCACAACAATGCCACTACTATCTTAGAAGTTTTTAAACTTCATAGATTTGTTATGTTATCAAAAACTTTTACAAAATTCTATGAATATACAGTGGAGAATACTCTAACAGAGTGGAGAAGTTTATACTAATGCATTTCCATAATGGAAATAACATCACAATTTGGTATGGAAATACTAATGCCCAGGAATGGAAGAGGTTACAGATAGAGGTGGACACAGCGCAGTTCATCACAGGCTAGGCCCTCCTCAACACCGAATACACTTACAGGGAGCACTGCCACAAGAAAGTATCATCAAAGACACACATCATTCAGGCGATGTCCTTCTTTCACGTCTGCCTTCGGGCCGGAGGTACAGAAACCTTAGATCCCACATGACCAGGTTCAGGAGTTTACTGCCCTACAACCAGCAGGTCCCTGAACTGGTGTGGATAACTTTAATCACCACTATTCTGAACAAATTTGATGACCCAGAGGCTCACTTTCTTGGACTCTTTACAACCCATGTTCTCAGTATTATTCTTTTTATTTGCATGGTTTGTCTTTTGGTTGTTCATCATTCTTGGTCTATTTGTGTGTAGCTTTTCATAAATTGGTGTCAGTCTGGGCACCAGGGTAGTAGTGTAGCAGTTAACACAGCCATAATTACAGCTCGGGCTGTTCCAGAGTTCAAAGATCAATTCTGGCACTGTACTGAAAGGACATCTGTACAGCCTTCCTGTGGAATGCCTGGGTTTCCCCCGGGTGCTCTGATTTCCTCCCACAGTCCAAAGGTTAATTGGTCATTGTAAATTGTCTGGTGATTAGGTTAGGGTTAATCAGGGTCGTGGGGGGTAGCTGGGAACAGTGTGACTCAACGAGTTGGAGGGCCCTACTCCACACTGTATCACAAATAAAATTAAAATATAATATAAATTCTGAAAATGCCTGCAATAAAATGAATCCCAAGGTAATACATGGTAATATATACATACATCAATAATGAATGTACTTTAAACGTCAAGCACTTGACTTAGCCCAGCTGATGAACTAATTAGCTCAGGGTGACAATTGTATCCAACAAATGAGATCCTGACATCTTGCAAACACTAGAACATGGTTCTGAGGTGAGTGGCCAGGCTTACAGCAAGGAGAGAGGATTTCAGCTTCCCAGATGGCAAAGTTGCACATTAGTAATGCTCTGAAGAATTCAGATGAAGAATGTAATGGTTTCTGCACATGGAGATGCATGGGTCATTGTTGAACATGCTGGAAAACCTGCAAGGATGTCCAGAAATAATGAAACCGCAAATAAAACCTTGAACGAGATTTTGCATTGAGTCTGGATCCTGTCCTTTCTACTATGGATATGGTGGCCAGTTCCCTATCAACACATACAGATTGAACCAGGGTAGAATATTTGATGGCTGAAGTCTCAAATTCTATTGTAGTATATATGGACACCACCCAACATGCAAGTCCTGCATTGGAAGCTTCTGCCATCCAAATTAGCTCTGGATACTGTTGCACAAAGATGCTTTAAAAATCTCATGACACTGTAGAGTTCTGTCCTCTAATAGATTCCTTCCCTCTGGAAATGATTCTTTCTCAGCAGAGTATAAGTCTCTTGTCCTCTGTCAAGACTGGGATCCTACAGCTGCCAATCTGACATTGTTGCCTGTTTGTCATGTTGCTGCTGCTCATTATGATTTGTTGCAACCCTAAACTGGGACATCTGAGCCTTGAGTTAACATAATTGTTCACAGTCATCTACAACCTTCTTTACTAAAAGTGTACTCTGCCTCTACCAACTTCGGCACAACACTTCAAAGAAGTAGTTGGGTAAGTAAAAAGATGAGGTGGTCCGACACCAAGTGAATAGTGCTCTTAGTTGGATTTAAAAAGCATTGATCTATAGACAAGCAAAATAAAATCTGCAGATGCTGGAAGTCAAAGCAATACACACAAAATGCTGGAGGAACTCAACAGGCCAAGCAACATCTATGGAAAAGAGTAAACAGTCAACGTTTCAGGCCGAGTCTCTTCATCAGCAGTGAAAAGAAAGAGGAGAAGTCAAGATAAGAAGGTGGGGGGAGGGGAGGAAGAAGTTCAGGGTGGTAGGTGATAGGTAAAACTGGGAGAGTGGGGGGGGTGAAGTAAAGAGCTGGGAAGTTGATTGGTGAAAGGGGTAAAGGGCTGGAGAAGGGGGGAATCTGATAGCAGACGATAGAAGACCATGGAAGAAAGGGAAGTGGGAGGAGCACCGGAGGGAGGTGATGGGCAGGTAAGGAGATAAGGTGTGAGAGAGAAGCAGGAACACGGAATGGTAAAATGGGGAGCAATTACCAGTAGTTCGAGAAATCAATGTTCATGCCATCAGGTTGAAAGCTACCCAGATGGAATATACGGTGTTGCTCCTCCAACCTGAGTGTGGCTTCATCGTGGCAATAGAGGAGGCTATGGACTGACAGGTTGGAATGTGAATGGGAAGTAAAGTTGAAATGGTGGCCACCGGAAGATCCTGCTTTTTCTGGTGGATGGAGCGTAGGTGCTTGGCGAAGTGGTTTCCCAATATACATTGGGTCTCACTGATAGACAGGAGTCTACACCCAGAGCATTGATACAGTAGATGACCCCAATAGACTGGCAGGTGAAGTGTTGCTTCATCTGGAAGGACTGTTTGGGGCCCTGAATGGTAGCGAGGGAGGAGGTGTAGGGTCAGGTGTGGCACTTGCTCCACTTGCAAGGGAAGATCAGTAGGGAGGGATGAGTGGACAAGCGAGTCACGTAAGTAGCAATCCCTCTGGAAAGCTGAGAGTGGGAGGGGGAAAGGGAAAGACATGCTTTGTGGTGGGATCCTATAGGAGATGGCGGAAATTACATTGAATTATGTACTGGGAAGTTATGAAGAATTATGTGCCTTACGTTCTTGTTAATTTAACTATCCTCAGCACCCAAGGCTCAAACTGCAAGGGGTTTATTTTTTAAATATGCTTCTTTTGACTTCAAAGGAACCAAACTTCATAAACAGGATTTGTTTGTTCATAGATATGGATAATTACCATACAGTAACTACATACACATCAGCAATATTAACATCATGAAGTGTTTCCTAATCTAAGTTTAGGCTATTGATGAATATTTACCTACAATAAAATGACCTGAGGGTGAAGCGAATTGTATTAAACAGCACTGTTCCTTTATACCAGTTATATATTTAATAGCAAAACCAGACAGTGTATATCAGAATTCTCTGAAATGCTGGCAATGCAGACAGTACATCCTTCCTTTGAAAAGGAGACCAAGGCTGTATCTAGTAATCCACATGTGACCTCACCACTGTTCTGGCCAGTGGTAATAATACTTCTCCATTTTTAAAATCCAACCTTCTTGTAATAAATGCCAATATTTCATTTATGATGAGGACAATATGACTGAAGTTGATATTAAGGCAGAGGAGGTGTTGGAGTTATTAAAATGCATTAGGACGGATAAGTCCCCAGGGTCTGATGGAATATTCCCCAGGCTGCTCCACGAGGTTGGGGAAGAGATTGCTGAGCCTCTGGCTAGGATCTTTATGTCTTTATTGTCCACGGGAATAATACCGGACGATTGGAGGGAGACGAATATTGTCCCCTTGTTCAAAAAAGGTAGTAGGGATAGTCCGGGTAATTATAGACCAGTGAGCCTTATGTCTGTGGTGGGAAAGCTGTTGGAAAAGATTCTTAGAGATAGGATCTATGGGCATTTAGAGAATCACGGTCTGAACAGGGACAGTCAGCATGGCTTTGTGAAAGGGAGATCGTGTCTGACAAGCCTGATAGAGTTCTTTGAGGAGGTGACCAGGCATATAGATGAGGGTAGTGCAATGGATGTGATCTATATGGATTCTAGTAAGGCATTTGACAAGGTTCCACACAGTAGGCTTATTCAGAAAATCAGAAGGCATGGGATCCAGGGAAGTTTGGCCAGGTGGATTCAGAATTGGGTTGCCTGCAGAAGGCAGAGGGTCATGGGCATTCAGATTGGAGGGTTGTGACTGGTGGTGTCCCACAAGGGTCGGTTCTGGGACCTCTACTTTTCATGATTTTTATTAATGACCTGGATGTGGGAGTAGAAGGGTGGGTTGGCAAGTTTGCAGACAACACAAATGTTGGTGGTGTTGTAGATAGTGTAGAGGATTGTCAAAGATTGCAGAGAGACATTGATAGGATGCAGAAGTGGGCTGAGAAGTGGCAGATGGATTTCAACCCGGATAACTGTGAGGTGGTACACTTTGACAATAGACAATAGACAATAGGTGCAGGAGTAGGCCATTTGGCCCTTCGAGCCAGCACCACCATTCACTGTGATCATGGATGATCATCCACAATCAGTATCCAGTTCCTGCCTTATCCCCATAACCCTTGATTCCGCTATCTTTAAGAGCTCTATCCATCTCTTTCTTGAAAGCATCCAGAGACTTGGCCTCCACAGCCTTCTGGGGCAGAGCATTCCATATATCCACCACTCTCTGGGTGAAAAAGTTTTTCCTCAACTCTGTTCTAAATGGCCTACCTCTTATTCTTAAACTGTGGCCTCTGGTTCTGGACTCACCCATCAGTGGGAACATGCTTCCTGCCTCCAGCGTGTCCAATCCCTTAATAATCTTATATGTTTCAATAAGATCCTCTCTCAGCCTTCTAAATTCCAGAGTATACAAGCCCAGTCGCTCCAATCTTTCAACATATGACAGTCCCGCCATCCCGGGAATTAACCTTGTGAACCTACGCTGCACTCCCTCAATAGCAAGAATGTCCTTCCTCAAATTTGGAGACCAAAACTGCACACAGTACTCTAGGTGTGGTCTCACCAGGGTCCTGTACAGCTGCAGAAGGACCTCTTTGCTCTTATGCTCAATTCCCCTTGTTATGAAGGCCAGCATGCCATTAGCTTTCTTCACTGCCTGCTGTACTTGCATGCTTGCTTTCAGTGACTGATGTACAAGAACACCTAGATCTCGTTTTACTTCCCCTTTTCCTAACTTGACTCCATTTAGTTAATAATCTACCTTCCTGTTCTTACCACCAAAGTGGATCACCTCACATTTATCCACATTAAACTGCATCTGTCATGCATCTGCCCACTCACCCAGCCTGTCCAAGTCACCCTGCATTCTCATAACGTCCTCCTAACATTTCACACTGCCACCTAGCTTTGTGTCATCAGCAAATTTGCTAATGTTACTTTTAATTCCCTCATCTAAATCATTAATATATATTGTAATCAGCTGCGGTCCCAGCACTGAACCCTGCGGTACCCCACTGGTCACCGCCTGCCATTCCGAAAGGGACTTGTTAATCGTTACTCTTTGTTTTCTGTCAGCCAGCCAATTTTCAATCCATGTCAGTACTCTGCCCCCAATACCATGGCCCTAATTTTGCTCACTCTTCTCCTATGTGGGACTTTATCAAAGGCTTTCTGAAAGTCCAGGTACACTACATCCACTGGCTCTCCCTTGTCCATTTTAATAGTTACATCCTCAAAAAATTCCAGAAGATTAGTCAAGCACGATTTCCCCTTCGTAAATCCATGCTGACTCGGACCGATCCTGTTACTGCTATCCAGATGTGTCATAATTTCATCTCTTATAATTGACTCCAGCATCTTTCCCACCAACGACGTCAGGCTAACCGGTCTATAATTCCCTGTTTTCTCTCTTCCTCCCTTCTTGAAGAGAGGGACAACATTAGCCACCCTCCAATCCACAGGAATTGATCCTGAATCTATAGAACATTGGAAAATGATTACCAATGCATCCACGATTTCTAAAGCCACCTCCTTAAGTACCCTGGGATGCAGACCATCAGGTCCCAGGGACTTATCAGCCTTCAGACCCAACAGTCTATCCAACACCATTTCCTGCCTAATATAAATTTCCTTCAGTTCATTCATTACCCTAGGTCCTTTGGCCACTATTATATCTGGGAGATTGTTTGTGTCTTCCCCAGTGAAGACAGATCCAAAGTACCTGTTCAACTTGTCTGCCATTTCCTTGTTCCCCATAATAAATTCACCCATTTCTGTCTTCAAGGGCCCAATTTTGGTCTTAACTATTTTTTTCCTTTTCACGTACCTAAAGAAGCTTTTACTATCCTCCTTTATATTCTTGGCTAGGTTACCTTCATACCTCATTTTTTTCCGCGTATTGCCTTTTTAGTTACCTCCTGTTGCTCTTTAAAAGTTTCCCAATCCTTCGGCTTCCCACTCGTCTTTGCTATGTTCTTCTTCTTCTCTTTTATTTTTATACTGTCCATTACTTCCACTGTCAGCCACGTCCTCCCCTTACTCCCCTTAGGATCTTTCTTCCTCTTTGGAATGAACTGGTCCTGCACCTTCCGCATTATTCCCAGAAATACTTGCCATTGCTGTTCCACTGTCATCCCTGCTAGGGTATTCTTCCATTGAACTTTGGCCATCTCCTCACTCATAGCACAATAGTTCCCTTTGTTCAACTGTAATACTGACACTTCCAAGTTTCCCTTCTCCCTCTCAAATTGTAGATTAAAACTTATCATATTATGGTCACTAACTCCTAATGGCTCCTTTACTTCGAGGTCCCTGATCAAATCTGGTTCATCGCACATTGGAAGGACAAACTCCAAGACAGAGTACAAAGTAAATGGCAGGATACTTGATAGTCTGGAGGAGCAGAGGGATCTGGGGGTACATGACCACAGATCCCGGAAAGTTTCCTCACAGGTAGATAGGGTAGTTAAGAAAGCTTATGGGGTGTTAGCTTTCATAAGTCGAGGGATAGAGTTTAAGAGTTGTGAGGTAATGATGCAGCTCTATAAAACTCTGGTTAGGCCACACTTGGGAGTACTGTGTCCAGTTCTGGTGGCCTCACTATAGGAAGGATGTGGAAGCATTGGAAAGGGTACAGAGGAGATTTACCAGGATGCTGCCTGGTTTAGAGAGTATAGATTATGATCAGAGATTAAGGGAGCTAGGGCTTTACTCTTTGTAGAGAAGGAGGATGAGAGGAGACATGATAGAGGTATACAAGATATTAAGAGGAATAGATAGAGTGGATAGCCAGTGCCTCTTCCCCAGGGCAGCACTGCTCAATACAAGAGGATATAGCTTTAAGGTAAGGGATGGGATGTTCAAGGGGGATATTAGAGGAAGGTTTTTTACTCAGAGAGTGGTTGGTGCATGGAATGCACTGCCTGAGTCAATGGTGGAGGCAGATACACAGGTGAAATTTAAGAGTCTACTAGACAGGTATATGGAGGAATTTAAGGTGGGGTTTATATGGGAGGCAGGGTTTGAGGGTCGGCACAACAATGTGGGCCAAAGAGCTTGTACTGTGCTGTACTATTCTATGTTCTATGTTCTTGAATATTTCCTCCCCGCATAGTAATCTTTTGTGGTTCATGCGCAAGAACACCTCAGTCCTAATCAGCTGAACTGATATATCATCTCTCTGCCATTTAGTGTGCCATTTGATTTTCCTATAAATATAAACGATTTAATGGATTCTTACCCGTTCACTCAGCTGATCTCTGTTGCTGCAACGTCCAGTTCTTTTCATTGCAATGTGCCCTCTAACCTATTTTCATCATCATACTTGGATCACCTTACCCTCGGCTTCTTTCTCTACAATATTAACATAGATTGTCAATCATTGAGAGTTAAGGATTGATTCATGGGGCGTTCCACTTTTTATGTCTTTGAAAAAGAGGCATTTGTTCTGACTTTCTATATTATTTGTTTGTGGCAATCGGTCTTCAATCCCTGTTAACACATTTTCCTCAAAACCGCAGGTTTAACTTCTTATGAGACACATTATTAAATTGTTTCGGAAATCCAAATGCACAACTACAGATTCTCCCCTATCGATATGGTTATGTCTTTAAAGAACCGTAGCAAATTTGTCAAACATTTTTTTCTTGCATAAAACCATGTTGACTTGGTTTGATTTCAATAAACTTTTTTCTATTTCTTCCTTGATTATAAACTCCAGCATTCGCAGTTCATTAGTTCAGTCCAAGGATTTGACAGGTTTAATTTGTGTAATCTGCATCATAAATAGATGCATGTGGGGGCTAGAACTGAGTAGGGAATTGGCCTATGAGTGGCCTAGCAGGTAGTTAGAGGCTCTGGGAGCAGCTGAGATCATATCCAGAGACCCCGAAGTGAAAGTGGGAGTATGTTAGACAACTGGCCCTTTGTGGTATTGCAGAATCTGTAGTTTCCACAGTCTTGAAATGTAGGCAGGTCCTTAATGAAGGTAATTAAATCGTCTCTCTTAGAGACCATTCGAGCCCTTGATGAACAGACTGGTAGAGATGAATACATTGTTGATATACTCTATATTGCTGTTTTTGTGATTCTGACACTAGTCTCTGCTCACTGAAGTAAGCAGTAGATCACATTACAGAGGGACCACCCTTCCTGAGAGGAACAAGGGGCAAACTTTCTGAAGGTGAATACAACATGGAAATTTCAACAAACCTGGAATGAGTACATTTGGTTTTGCTGAATCTGAAGATCTGGGAAATGTTATCTCTTCCTACAATGAAGGAATTAAATGGACCTGGAGTGCTCATGAGTAAAATCGACGCTACATTGCACCTTGGTAACCCTGACAATACAGAGGACTGCACAATTGTGTAATGAAGTGACCTTGCTGCTATACTTTCCAGAGAAGTACATCAGTTGTCTGACAAAGGCAGTAAAAGAGAGTATGTTCAAAATGTTTCAGATAATTGGTTATAAAAAGAAACAAATTCAAATAAATGACTGGGATATCTGAGGAGGAACGTAAGTCTTGCTCATTTTCAAAAGGAAAAATTGAGTTAGCTCTTGTAATGCATTACAGCCTTTATTGAGGCTTATTTTATATTAAATTTACTTATGTAATGGCAATAAGGTTAATTTTCAAACTTTATGTATCCTTTTCTACTCCTAAGTCTTATATCCATATTCATTGTACTGTATGTATCTGCTAATAATTGTGGAACTATTAGTTACAAAATCCCCTGTCAACTATTCTCTGACATTTTATAAACCCCCTAGGTTACTATTTCTCTGACTATTATTGAAACCTATTCATTCCTAAGCAGTGTATAGTCACCTCCCCTGAACTTCTGCCATTACTCAGCAATTGTCTGTATTGTACCATAGGCTATTTTAACTTTTAAAAATGTTAATGTAATGATTTGCATGGACGACATGATGTGTCTGTCCCAGCAAATTTAAGTAATGACTCTTATCATAAATAGCTTCTGGAAAAATATAATCTTGTCACTTTTTGTAATTATTACAATGAAAGATGTCATTGATTCCAAGCATAGCACCTTTAGTTATGGATTCTCTGTGTCAACACTATGCACTCTCAGGTTAGACAGAGAACGTACATTCTCCCTACCTCTGCACTAGTGTAAGAAAAACATGGTGTACTATACCCATGGGACATTTACCTTGCTTTGTAAAACCTTCAGTGTATCACAGTCAATCTGTGTTCTGGGCAATTCAGTGCTATAAACTGAATAGTGCCAATCTTTAAGGTGTTATTTTTAAATAAAAACATAACTTACATCGGATCCTTGGGAGCTTACAGAGAACTTGGCTATGATTCCAGTTCATTTTGTCTTTTAGAAGACATGCTCATGTTTACACTGAGCAAGTGGTTTTAGTTTTGACTGCCTTGGGAGATGCATCCCTTAATGTATTGAAAAATACAGTACATACTTGGAGAATCATTAATAATTACATAAAATAAAGGTAAGGATGAGGTATGTTATTTCTGAGAGAAACAGTTTATGCATTTTCTTAGCTATCAATTTCAAAAGAATATACAAGCAAGTAATGCTGATGGTTTATAAGGCATTGGTCAGGCCGCACTTGGAATATTGTAAGCACTTCAGGGCTCCTTATCTAAGAAAAGATGTGCTGGCATTGGAAAGGATCCAGAGAAGGTTCACAAGAATGATTCCGGGAATGAAAAGGTTAACATACATGGAGCATTTGATGGCTTTGGGCCTATACTTGATGGAGTTTAGAAAAATGATCTCCAGTTAAACCTATCAAACATTGAAAGGTCTAGATAGAGTGGATGTGGAAAGGATGTTTCCTGTAGTAGATGAGTCTAGGATCAGAGAACACAGGCTCAAAATATAGGGATATACACTTAGAACTGAGATGAGGAGGAATGTCTTTAACCAGCGGGTGGTTAGTCTGCCTCATTCATTGTCACAGACAGCTGTGGATGCCAAGTCATTGAGTATATTTAAAGTGGAGGTTGATAGATTCTTGATTAGACAGGGCATCAAGGCAGGAGAATAGGGTTAAGAGGGATAATGAATCAGCCATGATGGAATGACTCCTTAAGCCAACTGGTCTAATTCTTCTCCTATATCTTATGATCTAATGTGATTTTTTAAAACTTATTAATGCAATTTTTGAAAGCTAATTATAATTTAAGTGAATACCTAAGTTAAAAATAAGTTAGTGCAAGGACATTTGATGTGGTATTATCCTATCAGCTTTGATTATATGTCATACTTTCAAATTTTTGGGAAAAGGTAAATATTTACTGTAGTGCACCAATATACTATTATTGGTCTTCAACAATGCTATATTTGGTTGATGTTTTAAACCAATGCTTGACAGCCTATCTAAACAGACGTAAAGAATTCTATAAATACTTTTTTGAAGAAGTGAAGCTGAATTCTCTTGATGCCCAAATCAATATTGATCATTCAAATGGTGTCACCAAAAGATTTCACTGTAATTGTATGAAGTTACTCATAGAAGTATACACACAGAAACCATACATATCAATTTGGATTGATTCCATTTTCTAACATTTAACCCATAACTATCTGTACCTACACATAAGTTGGCTTCTCTGTCTGGACTGCTAAAGCACAATAACCCAAGAGTAATCTGTTAATGAAAAATATTTGTGTATGTCCAGTTGTATTTTTATGCATAACTACAACTTTTTTGTTTCTTTCTAAATGATTAAATATGAAGAGATTACCCATCAGCGTAAACTGGCTTGAGAGTGAAGGAAAAGTGGTTCTTTTTTATTATTGCTTGTTCCATAAGCAAATATTCTTGTGTCAGTATGTCAGTATGGTGCGATCATGATCCATTAATAGATGCATTATTGTAAGAGCAAATACTTCCAAATGGGGGGAAAAAACTGAGTAAAGGTGCAGATACATTGTACTAAGGATGCTTCCCTTACATTTTACAAACTCAGGCATTTAAATTAAGCCCACAGAAATGCTAAAGTACAAATAGCCAGTGAATTCTTATAGCTCACCTCATAATTTAAGGTTCTTTGTTTTCCTTCTCCAAATCCATGTTGCTTGCACTTCTGTCAAACAAGGAACTTGCTGACATGTTTTTTGCATTTCAGTCAAATCACTTATAAATTCATGTTCTTCAGACTTTTTCTCAGAGGTTTTGCTTAAGTTATAGCAAGATGTTTAATGTTATTCCCAATGCATTGGAATACTTCCACTTTAAGTCACCAGAAGTATTTAATTGAAGAACATTGTACACACAGTGTATGAAGGCACAGAAAGTTGCCAGGACTCAGATGATATCATGCAAGTAATTTTCCAATCTCTCAGTCTTGGTGGGGTAGCTCACCTACTGAGAGCAGATATTAAAAGTTTGCCACTGCAGTGTACATGATTCACCAACTATTTAAAAGAGTGATAGAAAACGAAAAGCAGTATTGTGTGAGAATTTCAGATATGTGAATCTGGCAGGGAAAGCTCCTAACTGCAGGCACAAACCCAAAAGATTACACATCATTACCATATAACCTTAACATGAAAGTAAATTTCAGTTTTATCTGAACTTTGTAGTTGAGTTACACCCAGTGAATTTTCTCTCTGGTGTGTGTTTTATTTGTGGATGTTACAAATGACACTTGTAAGAAGTTTAAGTTGTGATTTAATGCTGTAACTAGTGGAGCTTGAACTGAAACTCTCTATCTGCAGTCTTTAAGCTTTTAATTAAGCATAACTGGGCAGTGAAAAATGAGCCCTCTTTTTCTTTGAACTTATCATTGGCATTAATTAGCTCAAATAAAATATATGGCATTTTGATAGTATGTTTTTATACAGAACAACTATTTCTGAAGCTGTAACTTGCCTGTTTCATAAACAGAACCATATCAAAGGATTTATAGAATTACTGGGAAAAATCCAGAGAAAGTTCGATGCCAAAAATGAACACGTGGAATGTCCTCTCCGCACATACTTAATAACAGGAAGAGTTACCACAAGTTCCGTAGGAAGAATTTTGAAGATAATTAGCGACTATGGCCTGCAGATTAATGAAACTCTCTATCTTGCTGGTTCACCGAAAGAACCAATCTTAGACATCATACAGCCTCATATTTTCTTTAATTTTTAGCCAAATGACTTTTGCTTTTTACTTCAATGTGTTACATTTTAAAATAATTATAGTAAAGTTTTATTTAGGATGATGCAAGGTGCATGTGATAAACGAACTCTACCAACAGGCGTCAGAATTATATGTATGTGTTATTGCAGACAGTTAGTCTTTAAATAAAACACCAAATAGAAATCTCATCTTGTGTGTACTATAATCTATCAGCAGAACTTTATTTTTATAGTTTCACTTGTATATAAAATCAGTTTCCCTAAGTTAATACTATTTAGACACTAAATGGTAATTGCTAGATTTCCTCAGTATATAGCATTTATGTCTCCGAGCCAAAAGCATGTTGGTCTAAGTTGCACAGTGGAACTTCTATACATTATTTATACTGATAATTTGGAGCAATCTCATATACAATGACTGTATTGGAATCCATGATCATGAAAGAAGTTACTTACCTGCAAGTTATTTCCTCTGTGTAATTTTTTAATGAAAATAATGAAGGGGCTTTGGGTACTATGATCAGACAAAGTTTTTAAGGCTAATTATTGCCCATTTATCTCTGAATTATTTTTTTGAATTTTTAAGAATGATGAAGATTATAAGAACAAAAAATATCTGCATTAAAGTACTGAAGTAGGAATATACAGCAAGGGGGATATAAGACGTTCTGATTAAATTTAGTGAGCTATCTTTACTAACTGTTCCTGAAATAAGCAAGCATCATTTGGAATAAAAAGGCAGTCACGTAGGTGTTGCTGGCAAGGTTGGGATTAATGTTTGCTACTATTTTTTTTCTTCAGAAGCATTATTCATGAAATTTGCAAATAAATAACTCTATGTTATTCCAATGGGTCCATCATTCACAGTACAGAATATATCATCTCACTTGTTTACAGTATTAATTTCCTTTTGACTACATTCCATGCAGAATTACTTTCTGATAAGAATGGTGCTGCGTTTGGATGAGGCAGCCTCTCTGGGGCCAACCAAAGGAGTTTTTGTCATTTTGAAATGCCTTTTTCATGATTGCAAGACACTGCTGAACATTAAGAACTCCAAGTGCTGCAAGTCTACCCCATTAACAAATTGCTTGTGAGTGGAGCGGCTGGAGGAGATGAATGTTGTGTGGACCATGTTGCTACCCATCTCAGAACAGTGTCGGAGTCAGTGCAGTCTAACGGCAATTGATTGTCTCGGACATTTTTCTTGTGATCACAAGAACCTGTTAGACATTGGTAAAAAAGAATAATGCAAGTCCGGTTCACTGGTTTATTGGTGAGACTGATGGCGGGGGAGCTGAATGACCTTGGTTGTAGCGAGGACTAGACCTCATGCCACTGTGTTGCCTGTCACAGTCGCCAAGATGGGGGACACCAGAGGTGTTGTGATGTGGCGTCAATGCTGGATTGGGGGCAGATCCCTTCTATTTTTGCTGTCCTCCACTGTTCGCTTGGTGTAAGATAAGCAGGGTTGCATGTGTGGGTTCAACTGTGGACTGCTGAGGACTTGTTCTTGCCAATAACATTCATCCTCCATCAACCTACGGGACACATCACTTAGGGACATGGGCTATATATTTTTTGTGTGACTGTATGTTTACTGCTATCTTATATGTGTTATATGTGCCTTGTGCTGTGTGTGACTGTTGGTACTGTATTTTGACCTTGGCCCCCGAGGAACATTGTTTTTGGCTGTAATCATGGGTGTTCATGTATGGTTGAATGGTAATTAAACTTGAACTTGATCTTGAATTAGTCCCAGAGCCTTCAGCCCATCAGTGTATAATCTTGAGAGGGTTAAAATTGTGGTCCTTCCCCAAAGAGCTTTTACACAAGTTACACCAATCTTCAAAGCATCCCTCAGCCTATAATCCTGGACTTTGGAATTGGTCTGTCTGCAACATTTGGTGTGGTCAGTTCCTTGAACTTGGAGACAAAAGTACCCCTTCCACTGAACTGATGAACAGGTGTGAGATACATCAGCTGACAGAGTGGTGTCACAGCAACAACCATGCACTCAGCATCAGTAAGACCAAAGAATTGAATGTGGACCCTTCAGAAAGGGTAAGACAACAGATCAGAAGTGGAAAAAGTGAGCAATTTCAAGTTCCTGGGTGTCAACTTCTTTGAGGATCTATTCTAAGCACTGCATGCCAATGCAGTTACAAGTGTAAGGGGTTTCTTCTTTCATTTTACTGCTGAGACTAATAAAATGGCTTCTCTGTAATGTTAACTGCTGAGTTAACGGTAGCAGCTTGTTTGGGTTATAATTACTGATAACGAGAATTGTATTCATTTGCTAACCAATTGGGATAGACGTTATTCTTCCTTGTGTGTCTGTAAGCTATTGTTTTCGCGGGCTTTGGGCAGAAGGTGCGATGGGGACAGAGAGAGGACACGCGATGCTCTAAGCTGGGCGACGGAACGGACCCTGAGCGGGAGTCTGAGGCCCAGGGTCTTCAGCGAGGAGAGGAGACGAGGACAGACTCGAGTAGAGCGTTTGGTCGATCACCAAAGGTAGTTCTATTCGTGGGTCAACGGAGTTCGGAGGACATCGACTGGAGGAAGGGGGACCCGGTTCTGTAAGAGCTCCAACGATGTGTGCACAAATTGGTTAATAATAATGGCGCCTTTTTCTTTTTTTTTAAACCGTTAAACAGTTCTTATTTTGGTCCTTTACTATCCACGTAGTCAAAGTAAGAGTTATAAAGTGTAATCATTTAATTGCATATGGTGTACTGTCTTCTTTTTGACGTGGTGGGGTACATCACACAGCATCCACACAAACTTGATTACCCAGTTTGGTGGGGCCGAAGGCTGCTCCCCCTAGGCGAAAGCGAGCTGAGCGAGCCTGAGGCTTACCGGGAGGCTATACAAGGAAGACATGACAGCAGCTATATTTCATCAGGGGTTTGAGGAGGTTTGGTTTAGCACCAAAGAAAATCACAAATTTCTACAGATGTACCGTGGAGAGTATCCTAACTGGCTGCATCACTCTCTGGTATGGGGGGGGGGGTGTCACTGCACACGATTGAAGTAAGCTGCAGAAAGTTGTAAACTCAGTCAGATCCATCATGTGCACTAGACTCCCCCAGCATATAGGACATCTTCAAGGAGCAATGCCTGACAACGGCAGCATGCATAACTATAAAGACCCCCATCACCTGGGACGTTCTCTTCTCGTTGCTACCATCAGAAAGGAGGTGCAGAAGCCTGAAGGCACACACTCAATGATTCAGGATCAGCTCCTTTCCCTCTGTCATCAGATTTCTGAATGGACATTGAATCCATGAATGCTGCCTCATTACTTTATTTTTCTCTTTTGTACTTACTTAATTTAACCTTATTTATATATTTACTGTAACTTACAGTTTTTATGTATTGCAATGTACTGCTGCCACATAATAACAAATTTTACGCCATATGCTAGGGATATTAAATCTGACTCTGATTCGGATTCTGACTTTTATTTTCCAGCAGCACTTGCTGTTTGTCTCATATGGAAACAGACTGTAGAGTTTAGAGTTCTATATTATGCAAATGTATTGGATGAATCTCAACACAAAGTCCACAGCGTCCCTCTCCAAATATTCTTAGCAAACATGCACTCAGAGGAAAATAGATGGCAATCTCAATCCCACCACAGCCACCTCCAGGGCAGCAAGCAGTGGCCTGAAATTCCAGCTGTGCACAAAGGATCTGATGGGGAAGGCTGTTCTAATCATCAGCCAAGTAAGGTCCTGATACTTGTTTGAAAGTTCTGTTGATGAGGCATTTTGCCAAATAACTTTGACCATCTGCTAGGGGAACTATCTAATAGGATCCACCATCTCCTCTCCCCCAGGGCTTCGGGAACATTCAGTGCACACCACAGCCTAATTGCTTTGTGGTCAAAGATCTCTTCTTCTCTTAATTACCTTGAACTGAATGGCACGCTGGACCATTTTCAAAGACAAAAGAGAATTAACCAGATTGCTGTGGGTTTGGGGTCATATACAGGACTAAAAGTAAGAATGATAGATTTGATTTCTTAAAGATATTAATGAACCAAATATGTCTTTATAACAATCCAAGAGTTTTATAGTAACCATTACTGATATGAGCTTTCATTCCAGAATTTGATTAAGTAACTGAATTTGTTTCCCAGCTTCCATGTTGAGATTTGATTTTGTATCAAGAGCCCAGCCTCTCTAATTTGATGGCCCACTAGCAAGCACTATGATAATGTACTTATAAATTAAGATAACAACTTGTAAATTAATTAGTGGCCGAAAAACTTGCCATTTTTGATACTTTCTCATAAGTACAAAGTTTTGTAATAGGGTCCAGGCCAAAGTTGTCAAGATAATAATTATTTTTAAAAACATGCAGTTAGAGGGATAGAAATAAGTTACAAAATAACACATAATGATGCAGTTAAATCTGCAAAGAGAGAGAGATATATAAAAAAGGGTGATTGTCCTAGGTTGTTAATTTTAATATTTGTGTCTCCAGAGCTGCAGAACCCAAAATGAAGATAATATGATATTTCCCAAGCTTACATTGGCTTGTTGATTAAATTAGAAAGATGAAGACAGGTAGGAGAGTGTGACAGAGAACTAAACTTCCAGGTGACAGGAAGCTCAAGATTACCTTGCATACTGAATACAGGTATTCTGCAAAGAACTCAGCAAGTCTCCATTTGCATCCTCTGATGCACAGGAGACCACAACGTGAGCACCATATACAGTACATTAAGTTGCAAGGAATGCAAGTAGGTTGCTGTTTCACTGAAAACGACTGTTTGATTCAGCAGGTGATAATGAAAAGAGCAAGTAAAATAGAAGAGGAGTCTTAGGTAGAGGTGGAAAAGTGGATCTGGGAGTCACAGAGGATATGATTCTTTCAGACTGCTGAAAGTAGAGTGGAGCGGTAGAAGTTGGAAAGCCATTAAAGGTGGCAGACGCTACAGAAGGAGATGTGTTAAGTGTGAAGGCTGCTGGGGTAGCAGATATAAACAAGGGGGATCCTCTTGTTCTAGCTAGGAAGAGAGGAAGTGTGAGCAAAAACAGTGTAGCAAATAGAGGATGCAGAAAGAACCCCGCATACAGATATACAGAGAAGAAGCTGCAATTAGCGGAAAATAAAAACTTCTTAAGAGCACTGATGTGGAAAGTCTCATCATCAGAGCAGATAGACCTAAACAAAACTGAGAGAATGGAGCACTTAAGTGAAGCAGGTTTGGAAGGTTTACAGCCAAGGTCAGTCAGTCTGCAGAAGTGGCTCTGAGCTTCTAGCTTGTCACTTTAATTCTCCCTTCTAGTTCCAATCTGGCCTCTCTATGTCTTCAGTTTCCTATATTGCTCCCATACATCCAAAGTAAGTTTGAGGAGCAACATGTCATCTTCTGTGTGGCTACAATGTAGTCCTCAGAGGTCCACATTAAATTTAACAATTTTGGGTAATATGCACTTTTTATCTCTCTTACCACAAGTAAGACCTGTACCTTTCTGTTTTGATATATATATATTTCTTTTTTTTTAAATTTTGTCTTCAGTTTCTAGTTTTCAGTTAATTAGACAACTTTGACCTTCACTGTAGCACAGACATTGTCTCAATTATCTACATCACTGTGTTGCCCACATAAACAATAGAGGGTATCTTCAGTGATGAAGAAAAGGCATGTACTGAGCATTGGTCACCCAAAGCTCCTCCATTTTTATACCTCTGTTCTCACCCCAAGCCTAACCCTTATACATGTTCTCTTCACCTTCCAGATCTCTCAACTCAGTTTTCACATCTCTCTATTTTTAACGTAGGATCCTTGACCTGTATCATCAACACTGTTTCTTCCCTGGCCTGGCCTGCTACACATTCCCAGCATTTACACTTCTCCTTTCAGTTTTCCAGCAAAAGCAGTAATGCCAAAATTGTTACAAAAAAAAAACAATATGCTTTACTCGTGTCCTTCAAAGGAGGAAATCTGTCATCCTTTTCCAGCCTAACTAATCAATATGCAACTCTAAGCATCCTCTGAAGCTGCTGAGCAAGCTATTAAGTGTAAGCAAACTAAGAATAAAACTATCTTTGGTAGTGAGTGGATGTGTGACCATTAAAGGACAACACCGGGAGTAAACCTAGAGTGTGGGTGAGTTTGTTGAAGAATGACGTGCTGGATGTGGAGGCTGGTGGAACGAAAGACCATAAGACTATAAAATATAGGAACAGAATTAGGCTATTTGGCACATTGAGTCTGCCCCGCCATTTCATCATGGTTGTTCCAATTTTCCTCTCAGCCCCAATCTCCTGCTTTCTCCCCATACCCCTTCATGCTCTGACCAATCAAGAAAGATTAGGATAAAGGGAACTCTGAGCTTGTTCAGTCTGGGAAGAAGTGGTTGAGAGCAGATATAGCTGAGGGTTCCACCAACTACATTGGTGGGGAACCTACTTCATCGTGTTCTTGCCAGTCTATCTGTTCATGATGGCACTGGTGGAATTGACCAGTGATCAGTCCATGTCATTTCTTCATCACTGAGGTTACCTTCCAGTGTTTCTGGTATAGCTCTTGGATCTATTGACATCATTATTTCAGTGACCCAGTTTCAATCCTGAACTCCCGGGCTGCTTGCGTAGAGTTTGCATGTTCTGCCTATGACTGTGTGTCTTTCCTCAGGCTGATCCAATTTCGTCCCACACCCTAAAGTCTTGAGGGTTGGTACATGGTCAGTCACAGTAAATTACCCTTAGTGTGAAGGGAAGCGGTAGATTCTAGGGGAAAGTCAATTGGAATGTAAGAGAAATGAGATATGTGTGGGATTAGTGTAAAATAAATGCTTAATAGTTGGTGAAGATTCAGTCAGTCAAAGAGTCTGTTTCCATGCAATGTCGTTTTAAATGGAATAGTCTCAGAACAAATCTAACAACACAGATCTGGGATTCATGAGGTGCTGTGGACCATCAGCAGATATACACTGCCGCGATCTCTAACCCAGAGTTTGCGTACCCCTCAATCGGCACTGCTTCAATGAGGAATGCAGAAGGGCATGCCAGGATTGTTGGGCAGACTGGAAAATGGGGTGCCAACCAGCAAATCTTCAGTACAGAACAACATGCCTTCAAAACTGCAAAAAAAAATTCTAGCAATATACAAAGCAAAACAGTCTTAAAACTTGATCAAGGTTCAGCAAATCCAGTTTGAGTTGGTTGGAGTACATGTCTCCAGCACTAACATTCCTCAGTTTGTTGATGGAAAACTCACAAAAGATGATGCATAAAGGACAAAAAACATTTTATATTAATAAAATTAAATTGTGCTGGAATTCCCATGCCTTGAAATGAAAGCTACACTGGTTAGTTTGTATACTCTAAATTTAGTTCAGGGTTCAGAATGTGGTTTTACAAAAGCCAATATTGTATGTTTGAAGGACAAGCTGACTTGGGCTTCATTTGGGGAGGGGTGGTGTGGAAGAGTGCAAGAGCTTATGAAAGAACTCAGAATAATACTGTTTGTGAAGATTTACTAAAATAAAATTATTTTGAGCACATGCTTTAAACAAATAGCTAAAGGGATTATTTCAGAAGCAATCATGTGAAGTTCCATATTGTACCCGTAGTATGACTAGTATAGGCCCAGCTTTGGCATGGCTAGTATAGGCCCAGTTATGGTTTCACTGGCACACATCCAGCTTTATCTTCAGTTTTAGCAGTGGTTGCAGTGTTTTCAGTTCAATACTGAGGACTTATCTTGAAACTACCATTTCTTAAGATGCTTACTTCACAGTTGTACATTGAGAAACAGGAAATTAATTTCTCTCCCTTTTTAAATTGATAGGTGTGTTTAAAATCTTAGTTCCTTTTTAATCTGAAAAAGTAGTCATCGTACTCTCCTGCAACATATAAATGTAATTGTCCTCTCTGGAATAATGGGATCAGGTTATTTCTATATCGGACAGTTATTATGGGAAGCAGAGTACAAAATATCTAGTCAGCATATTGAATAAAGTCTGTTTTTATTTCACAGGGCCCAGGTCTAACCTGTTTTTGCACCAGCAGTGTTTATGTATTTGGTCCTGTGGAATTTCTGATCAATAGCGGTCCCTAGGATATTGTAGGATGTTGATGGTATGAGTTACAATGACGATAACATTATAAAATATTAAGGTTAGGTAGTTAGACACTGATAGGCTCCCACTTGTCTCCTACTGATATGGCACAAATGATACTTGCTACATATTATCTCATGCCTAGATGGCGTCTACTTTACACTGCTCACAGATATAGTTCATCTGCTGAGGAGTTGCAATTATCAAAAAGCATCTCCACTTTTGACAAAATGATGCAAGAAAGGTCGAGACACTCCTGTAGTGATGTTCTATGGCTAGAGTAGTTGTCTCCTATCAACCATACCCACCTCCCTTTATATTAACCTAATCACTGGAGTGTTTTACACTGTGTTGCCTATTAACTTCAATTTTACCACAGCATCGCGGTACTCGGCCTTAATATTGAGAGTGACCACTGTCACCTCACTTCTGGAATTCATCCCTTTGGATCATGTTTGGACAAAAGCTGCGGTGAGCTCTAAAACCAAAATGGTGAGTAAAAGCTTCTTGATAGCACTGTTGACAATATTTCTCACTGCTTTGTTACCGAATAAGAGTAAGTTAGTTGGACTGCAATTAGCCACATTGGATTATTCCTGCTTTTTGAGAATAAAGTGTACCCAGTTAACTTTCCTCATTGCCAGAAACACCAATGCTGTCACATTCGTGGAATTCGTGGCATGGTTAGTTCTGGAGCAGAGGTGTTAATTACTAAAGCTGTGATATTTTCTGGTTCTATAGCCTCTGATGTATCCAGTGCCCTCAGTCATTTATTGACAGAATTTAGGGTGAAACAAATTAGCTGAAGAATTTTTATGATGGTGAGGATCTTGGGAAGAAGCAAAGGTGAACACAAGAGATTCTACAGATGCTGGAAATCCAAAGCAAAACACACAAATGCTGGAGAAACTCAAAAGGCCAAGCAGCATCTATGACAGGAAAAACAGTTGATATTTTGGACTGAAACCTTTCTGCAGGACTGGAAAAGAAGGGGAAAGAAACAGAATAGAAAGGTATAGGGAGGGTAAAGAGTACAAGCTGGCAGGTGACATTCATTTGCCATGCCCATGCCATATAAGTGTCAGACAATGAACATTGCTGCAAATGCTTCATCCTTGCCTTTAGCACTCTTAGGTTCAGCCCCTCTTTCACTGACAATCAAGATGTTCTTGGAATTTCCTTCACCTACTAGCTTTCATTTACCTAACAGCATTTGCAGTTGGATGCAGCAGAACTGCTCTGTTGGTTAAGGGGTCGCATAGCTCGATTGCATGCCTCTCTTGCTGTTTATTATGGATGTGGTCCTGTGTTAAAACTTCATTAGTTTGGCACCTCATTTTTGGTAGTGCCAACGAATGTGGTAGATGTGAAGATGTGACTTTGTTATCAGAATTCAGTGCAGTGACTACTTTTGGCAATGCCACCATAACCATATGTATAGTATCTATAAGTTGCTTCTCTGCAGCTTCCACCGTCTTCAACAGGCTCCTACCACCAAACATATCTTTACCTCTCCCACACTCTCTGCTTTCTACAGGAATTGCTCCCTCTATTATTCTGTTGTCCATTCATCCCACCCCATGAATCTCCCTCTTGAAATTTATTCCTGCAAAAGGAAGAAGTGCCCAATCACCTCTATTCAGGGCCCCAAATAGTCCTTCCAGGTAAGGCAACACTTCACCTGTGAATCTGTTGAGGTCATCTATTTTGTTCAGTGCTCCTGATGTGTCGTTCTCTACGTTGGTGAGACCCAATATAGATTGAGGGACCAGTTTATCGCGCATCTTCGCTCCATCTGTAAAAACCAGGATTTCCCAGTAGCCAAACATTTTAATTCTAGTCCCCATTCCCATTCTGACATGTTGGTCTCTGTGTCTCCATGATGAGGCCATTCTCAGTTGAAGGTGCAACATCTCATATTCCACCTTGGTAGTCTCTAACCTGATGGCATGAACATCGATTTCCTCCACCCCCCACCCTCCTCTTCAATTCCCTTTTACATCTGGCCCCTGTCTTACCTCTTCCCCTCACCTGGCTATCATCTCCTTCTTTCTTTTCTCCCGTGGTTCACTTTCCACTCCTATCAGATTCCTTTTTCTCCAACTCTTTACCTTGTCCATCTATCACCTCCTAGCTTCTTGCTTAATACCCCCTCCCCCACCCATCTGGCTTCACCTCTCACCCTTAGCTTGTTCTTCTTCACCTCCCCCTCCACCTTATTCTGGCATCTTCTCCCTTCCTATCCTGTGCTGAGGAAGGGTCTTGGCACAAAATGTCAACAGTTTATTCCTCTCCATAGCTGCTGCCTGACTCTGATGAATCCCTCCAGCATTTTATATGTATCTATAAGAAGTAGGTTGGAAACACAAACTGAAAAACGTTTATCCCTCATTTAAATTGGGAGCCACAGCAGCACAGCAGTTAGTGCAACTCTGATATAGCTCGAGGCGTTCCGGAGTTTGGAGTTCAATTTCTGCACTGCCTGTAAGGAGTTTGTATGTTCAGCGCGTGAACCACTTAGGTTTCCTCTGGATGCTTTGGTGTCCTCCCATATCTTGGCTGCAGGAAGGGCAGGACTGGCAGCTCAGTATTCCAGGGTGCCATTGTTTTACATGTGACAGAGTGGGAGGCATTAAAGGAGGAGGGGTGGAGTTTCTAGGCGGGGAAAAAGCCATGGCAGTGCTCCATCAGGATGGACAGGAGTACTCGACTTGCGGGTGAAACTGAGAAATAAGAAAGGTATGCCTATGTTAATGGAACTAGTTTACAGACCACCCAGCATTCCTAGGGATTTAGAGGAACAAATTTGTAAAGTGATCGCAGACTGTTGCAAGGAACATAAGGTTGTAATAGCAGGTGATTATAACTTTCCACATATTGACTAGGAATCCCATACTGTAAAAGGACTGGTTAGGATAGAGTTGTCAAATGTGTTCAGGAAAGTTTCTTTCATTAGTACGTAGAAATCCTAAGGAGACAGCGTGCGATACTGGATCTGCTATTAGGGAATGAGAGAGGGCAGGTGACTGAAGTTAGTGCAGGGGAACACTTTGCGCCCAGTGACCACAATGTCATTAGTTTCAAAGTAAATATGCAAAAAGATAGGTCTGGTCCACAGGCTGAGATACTAAATTGGAGAAAGGCCAATTTTGATGGTATCAGAAATGATCTGATAACTGTGGATTGGGACAGGCTGTTTTCTGTTAAAGGTGTACTTGGAAAGTGGAAGGCCTTCAAAAGTGAAATTTTGTGAGTCTGAAGCTAGTATGTGCCTGTCAGAATAAATGGTAAAGATAACAAGTTTAGGGAACCCTGTTTTTCAAGAAATATTGAGGCCCAAGTTAAGAGAAAAATGGAGTGGCATAGCAGGTAAAAGCAAGTAGGAAGAAATGTGCTTATGGAGTATAAGAAATGCAAGAGAACACTTAAGAAAGAAATCAGAAAGGCTAAAAGAAGGCATGCAGTTGCTCTAGCAGGCAAGGTGAAGAAGAATCTTAGGGGATTCTACAGATACGTTAAGAGCAAAAGAATTGCAAGGAATAAAATTGGTCCTCTGGAAGACCAGACTGGTAATCCATGTGGGGAGCCAACACAGATGGGGGAGATCTTATGTGCATTCTTTACATCTGTATTTACTGGGCAGATGGCTACAGAGTCCATAGAAGTGAGTAAAGTGGCATCAACGGTACAGATTATGGAGGAGGAGGTGTTTGCTACCCTGAAGCAAATCAGGCTGGATAAATAGCCAGGACTTGACAGTTGTTCTCTCAGAACCTATGGGAGAAAAGTGCAGAAATTGTCGGGGCCCTAGCAGAGATATATAAAACATCCTTAGTGACTGGAGGTGTACCAGAGGATTGGGGGATAGCCAGTGTTATTCTGCTGTTTAAAAAAGGCTCTAAACAGAAATCAAGGAATTATATACAAGTGAGTCTGACATCAGTTGTGGGAAAGTTATTGGAAGTTATTCTAAGGGGCTGGATATATAAGTATTTGGATAGACATAGACTGATTAAGGATAGACTGCATGGCTTTGTGCATGGAAGGTCATGTCCAACTAATCTTATTGAGTTTTTTGAGGAAGTTGGCAGGAAAGTGGATGAAGGCTAGGCAATGGATGTTGTCTACATGGACTGTAGTAAGGACTTTGTCAAGGTCCAACATGGGGGGCTGGTCAAGAGGGTTCAGTTGCTCAGCATTCAGGATGTGGTAGGAAATTGGATTAAATATTGACTTTGTGGGAGAAGCCAGAGAGTGGTAGTAGAGGGTTGCCTCTCTGACTAGAGGCCTGTGACTGGTGGAGTGCTGCAGGGATCGATACTGGGTCCTTTGTTGTTCTTCATCTATATCAATGACCTGGATGATAATGTATTAACTGGATCAGCAAATCTGTGGGTGACGCCAAGATTGGAAGTGTAGTGAACAGTGAGGAATGCTATCATGGCTTGCAGAGGGATCTGCATCAGCTGGAAAAATGGGCTGAAAAATGGCAGATGAAATTTAATGCAGACAAGTGCGAGATTTTGTACTTCAGTAGGACCAACCATGGTAGGTCTTACACTGTGAACAGTAGGGCACTGAGGAGTGTGGTAGAACAAAGTGATCTGTGAATACAGTTACATAATGCATTGAACATGGAGTCACAGTTAAATATAGTCAGAAAGAAAGCTTTTGGCACATTGGTCTTCATAAATCAATATATTTTGAGTACAAGAGATGGAACGTTATGTTGAAGTTGTGGAAGATATTGGTGAAGACTAATTTGGAGTATTGTGTGCAGTCTTGGTCACCTATCTACAGGAAAGATGAAAAAAAGGTTGAAAGAGTACAAAGAAAATTTACAGGTATATTGCCTCGTCTGGAGGACCTGAGTTATAAGGAAAGAATGAATAGGTTAGGATTGTCTTCTTTAGAATGTAGAAGATTGGGAAGAGATTTCATAGAGGTAATCAAAATTATGAGGGGTTTTGATAGAGTAAATGCAAGCAGGCTTTTTCCACTGAGGTTGGGTGGGACTACAACCAGAGGTCATGGGTTAAGTGTGAAAGGTGAAAAGTTTAAGGGGAACATGAGGGGAAACTTCTTCACTCAGATGGTTGTGAGAGTGTGGAATAAGCTGCCAGCACAAGTGGTGCATGCGAGCTTGATTTCAACTTTTAAGAGAAGTTTGGTTATGTACCTTGATAGTAGGGATATGGAGGGCTGTGGTCCTGGTGTAGGTCAATGGGAGTAGGCACTTTAAATGGTTTGCACATGAGCTAGATGGGCCAAAGGGCCTATTTCTGTGCTGTACTTCTCAATGGCTCTAATCCAAAGATGCACCGGTTAGCAGATTGATCATTGTAACTGTACTTTGATTAGGCTAATGTTAAAATAGGTGGGTTGCTAGGCAGTACAACTTGTTGGGTGGGAAAGACCTATTCCACACTGTATCTCTAACTTTTAAAATTAATTAATTAATTAGTTAATTTGCATATTACCCGCCTCAGAAAGAGCAACTACTGTAAAATTAAGAACCTTATAATCAGTGGTGATATTGTTATCTTACCAAGGCTTGACCAAGATTTTCTCCCTTGTTTCAACACCTAGTCATTGTTGTTTTGCCTTCTCCTGCCAACACATGCAAATACTATTGGGCAGACACTAAGCCATCAAGCGGTTAAAATTCACAGCTCGACATCAGGAGAAATAGGGCCTTATGGTGGCCTACTTTCCCACTAATGTGGGCCTAACATATAACTCCTGAAGCCTTCAGCCACAGCTTCATTCAAGCTTTTCAGTACATGCTTTGATGCCATCTTCAGGCTGTCTGAACACACAAAAATGATGGAGGAACTCCGAAGATCAGGCAGCATGTACGCAGGGAAATGGACTTTCAATATTTCAAGTTGAGACGCTTGATAACATGATTAAAGGGACTCAATCCAAACCTCGACAGGCTATTTCCCTCTTTAGGTGCTTACTAACCCACTGAGTTCTTCTGACATATTGTGTGTCGCTCTAGGTTTCCAGCAATTGCAGTCTCTCTTGTAAATCCATTCAGGTTGTGTCACCCACCTTAAAGTAAATTTATTATCAAAGTACATATTGGTGTCACCATTTACAACACTGAGATCCCTTTTGGGGGGGCGTACTCAGTAAATCCAAGAACCATAATAGAAGCAATGAAAAACTGCACCCAACAGGGCAGACAGCAAAATATGTAAGTACATAAGAGAAAATAATCAATATATACATTATAAATAAATATCGAGAATATGGGATAAAGAGTCCTTGAAAGTGAGTCCATTGGTTGTGGCAACAGTTCACTGATGGAGCAAGTGAAATTGAATGAAGTTATTCCCACTCACTGAAAACACTTCATCACTTCCTGGGGTGCAGTAACGCCCAGTCAATGTAATTTTGCATCAAGGAGAAAGCTGTAATTTCTCAAGGCATCTAATTATGGGAAATAAATCTAATTTTGCTAGCATTCAATAATTCAAATCCAGAACTAAAACTCTTAAGTGTTTTCAAAATTAGTGCACTGTCACCATCTAGTGGTAATTTTTGATGTAAATTATATCACTTCCTGCTTTGTTCCAGTCGCCTACCACGGAAAGACGTTACTTACATGTACTTTACATATATGGATGGAACAAAGTGAATATCTTCAAACTTTCAACAAAGGACTAATAGATACCATGGTGTTCAGTTTCTGCTAAAATGCAATTCAATTGGAACTTGAGCACACCAACAAACGCAACTACCAGCAAAGATGAAGCAAAGCCAGTCCTGGGTACTACAGCAGGCTGGTACGAAAATAGCTGACAAAATCAGTACAAATGGTTTAAATCAGTAATGTTACTGACATATGTGAAGGATGTGTCAGTAATGCGTTTCTAACACTAGTTTATAGTGCTGATCATAAAGCGAGCCATATCCCCAACCTGTTAAGTGTCCATCATTTGTTGCCATTTGTAGAAGATCCTCAAACTAAGTTTGATTTAGTTGTGCCCACACAGAGAGTTATGAGCTTTTTGTATAGAATATACAAAATTGGTGTATCTCAATGAAATTAGAATTAGTTTTTATTAATTATTAGTAACCTTAAGATCATTATTTCAGCGGCAGCCACTCTTCCTAAATTTATATTTTTAAAATTCATTACCAACTCTGCTAATAAACCTGCACCACATTACTGTGAAATGGGTTAATTGTTTTTATATCAATGCACGGTAAATGAATTGGGGCAGATGGTAGTGTAGTGGTTATCACAACGCTTTACTGTACCAACGACCTGGGTTCGATTCCTGCCGCTGTCTGTCAGGAGCTTCTATGTTCTCCCCATGACCACGTGGGTTTTCTCCAGGTGCTCTGGTTTCCTCCCACAGTCCGAAGGAATACTGTTTGGTAGGGCCTGTGATTAGGCTAGGGTTAAATTGGGGGCTGCTGCAGCACAGCTCGATGGGCTGGGAGAGCCTATTCCGGAATGCATTTCAATAAATAAAATGTTTTCTTTAATGAATAAATAAACAACATTGAAATAAAAATGATTGACTCATTTAATAGTAATGTGGTGCATTAGTATCAATGGTATTAAATATAGCTGATTGCTTACATTATAATTTAAAAGTTATTGTGATTTTGCCAGGGAGGTAAAACAGAAACTTGGACTCCACTTTGGAAAAGCTACAGAATTTCAAGGCCAATTTGCACCCAAAGTGGAACAACCTCTCTGTTTTTCATTCTACTTATTGTACTACAGAGTCAATGCTTACAGAAACTGATGGAAAGATATTGTAAGTAATCAGGTTCACACAATTTCTATCAACCCAGGTCTTTATCTTTACTGTCAAATTTCTGGGAATTCAAATTTGTTCCAAACAAGATGGAAGAAGTTGGCAGTGAAAATAGATGTGATATCATTCTACTCCCATCAGAACTATAAACATTAAGTAACATTATGCCAGAAATTATGGTTGGCAATAACAGGGAGTGAACATGTAACATGTTAGCATGATGTTATTTTAACTGGGGGATTTAGCACCATTGTAACTGTACAAGATAAGCACATGTTAACCAGCCAAGGAACAATTGGCAATAGTTATAAGTAGTCTAAAATGTAATGAACCTGTAATTGCATGTGTTCTGCTGTGTGTTATTGCAGTAAATCTGTTTACAGGAACAATCATAGTTGGTGCTGAAAAGTACATCATTCTCATTGAGGTAAAGCATTCTGTTTGTTCCTTTAAGACCTACTGTCCAGAATGTACTTGGTATTCTTACAATGCCTCATCTCCACCTCCCAGCCAGAGGAGGTATCTCAGCATAAGACTCAGTGATGTCGTTCTCAAAAGGCCAACAAATTGGGGGAGAAAAATCTTTGTTTCTCTGGTGGGAAATATATTGCTGGATATTAATAATCTATGTCATAGGAACTGGTAGGGGAACTGCAAGGCATCAGACTGCAAAACCCTGCAACGGATTGTGAGCACTGCCGAGAGGATCATCAGGGTCTCTCTCACCCCATCCAGGATATAAACCAGAAGCGCCACATTCTCACAGCACTCAGCGTTGACCTCTCCCGTCTGTCCGACAGTCTCTTTGACCTCCTACTGCCTGGCAGAAGGTACCAGAGTATAAGAACAAAGACTGTTTGACGGGGTAACAGCTTCTTCCCCCAGGCAGTGAGACTTCTGAACACCCTGCTACCACCCAGCAGACATTATTTATGACAGCACCATTAGTTATACTGTTGTATATTTAACTATATATTGAATATACACCTTATGTCGACTTGTACGTCTACAGATTTTCCTATTTTTATCTGTTAATATAATTGTGTTATTATGTATTTATATTATTTTATGTACTGTATGTGATATACATACAGTGTTTTGCACCTTGGTCCTGGAGGAACATTTTTTTGTTTAGCTGTGTACACATGTATAATTAAATGACAATAAACTTGAACTTCAACATGATTTTTTTCTCACAGATCAGTGACTGTGAGTTACGATATAATCTCTTTTACACACTTGAGTTTGGCTGTAATGAAATAATCAAAGTTCAAAGTAAATTTATTACCAAAATATACTACCTTGAGATTCATTTTCTTGCAGGCATTTCTGGAAAAATAAGGAAACAAACAATAAAATTTACAAAAAAACGTAGATAAACAAAGACTCACAAATAACCAATGAGCAAAAGAAGATAAACTGTCCAAATAAAAAAATACTACTGAGAGCATGAGTTGTAAAAGAGTCCTTGAAAGTGAGTCTATAGGTCGAAGAATCATTTCGGAAATGAGGTCAGTGAAGTTATCTAGTCTGTTCAGGATCTGGATGACTGCAGGGCAACAACTGTTTCTAAGCCTGCCGGTGTGGGACCTAAGGCTTCTCAAGCTTCTCAATCTCCTGCTCAATGGTAGAATGCTGTTTTCTTATGGCAGCACTCCAACAAAAATGTACTCAGCTGTGTTGCCTGTGATGGGGTAGACTGCATCCACCATTTTCTGTAGTCTTTTCCATTCTTGGGCATTGATGTTTCCATACTAGGCCATAATGCAACCAGTTGGAAACTATCCATCGTGCATCTATAGAAGTGTGTCAAAATTTTCAATGAAATGCCAAATCTGCACAATCTTCTTGAATTTAGAAGAACTGTCCTGCCTTCTTAGTGATGACTGTTAAGTGCTGGTCCCTGGACAGAACCTCTGATATGTTAGTGGTGAGGAATTTAAAGTTATTGACCCTCTCCACCTACATCCTCTAATGAAGACTGGCTGATGAACCTTCAGTTCCTTCCTCCTGTAGTCAACATTCAGCTCTTTGGTTTTGATGACGTTGAATGAGACGTTGTGGCACCATTCAACCAGATTTTCCATCTCCTTCCCATGTGCTGATTCAGCCACTAACAGTAGGGTTGTCAGCAAACTTAAATACAGCATTGAAGCTGTACTTAGCCACACATCTAAAATGAGTAAAGCAGGGGCTAAACACACAGCTTTGGGGCACATGTGCTGATGGTATATGTGAAGGAAATGTTGCCAATCCATACTGACTGGAGTCTACCATTGAGGAACTTGAGGATCCAGTTGTACAGTGAGATATCAACGCCCATGTCTTGAAGCTTAGTGATGAGTTCTGAGGGGATGATAGCTGTAGTCAATGCAGAGAATCCTGATGTATATATCTTCATTGACCAGGAGTTTCAGAGTTGAGTGAAGAGCCAATGCAATGGCATCTGCTGTTGACCTGTTGAGATGGTAGTCAAGTTGCATTGAATCTAAGTAACTCCTCAGGCAGGACTTGATATAGTCATAGTCATGCTTTATCGATTCCGGGGGAAATTGGTTTTAGTTACAGTTGCACCATAAATAGTAATAGAACCATAAACAGTTAAATAGTAATATATAAATTATGAAATAAGTCCAGGACCAACCTATCGGCTCAGGGTGTCTGACCCTCCAAGGGAGGAGTTGTAAAGTTTGATGGCCACAGGCAGGAATGACTTCCTATGACGCTCAGTGTTGCATCTCAGTGGAATGAGTCTCTGGCTGAATGTACTCCTGTGCCCACCCAGTACATCATGTAGTGGATGGGAGACATTATCCAAGATGGCATGCAACTTGGACAGCATCCTCTTTATGAACAACCTGTTGAAGCACTTCATCACAATGAATGTAAGTGCTACTGGGCGATAGTCATTGAGGCAGGCATTCACTTTCTTCCTTGGCACTGGTATGATTGAAGCCTGCTTAAAGCAGATTGATATCTCAGACTCCTAAAGCAAGAGGTTGATTATGTTAACAAATACTCTAGCCAATTGATCAGCACTAGTGTTCATTACTTGTCCAGGTTCAGCATCATGGCCAGATGTTTTCCGTGGATTCACCCTCCTGAAGGATGCTCTTACTTCAGCTTCAGAGACTGAGATCATAGGTCCACTGGGTGCTGTGTGTTTCAAGAAGGTGCTTCTATATTCTGTCGGCCAAAGCGAACATAAAAGGCATTGAACTCATCTGGGGCCAAAATCTTATTGTCATTTATGTTGCTTGATTTTGCTTTTTAGGAGGTGTTGGCATTCAAGCCCTAAAATAATGATTTAGTATTTGTCACCTATAAACCTCTTCATTTGATGATGCCAGGGCCAAACTTCCTGGGCACTCTTGCTCTGTACCAGAGCCCAGACATGCTTGTGCTGGCCTTCTGCTGATGTTACCTACTGAAAATGGTGAAGCTTCTTTCTGCAAGAAGAAGGGTCTTTAGCATAAGAAAAACAGAAGTGCCAATGCGTGGAGTTACTGCATTCCTGCAACTGAGGCATTAGCAGCCACACTAAGTGAAACCAGGTGTAACAACTGATGCTGTTATAGTGGTACATCCCACCTGGGGAATTAGGTTGAAATCATGGCTTGTAATGTTCAAAGAAAGTGTTAGTTAGTTTTTCTTTCAAGAATCTCTAGATTCTGGAATGGTACCGGAGGACTGGAAAATTGCAGACACCACTCCACTCTTTAAAAAGGGAGGAAGGCAGAAGAGAGGAAATTATAGGCCAATTAGCCTGACTCCGGTGTTTGGGAAGATGTTGGAGTCCATTATTGAGGATGAGGTTTTGGAGTACTTGAAGGCGCATGATAAAGTAGTCCAAAGTCAGCATGGATTCCTTAAGGGAATGATGCATGACAAATCTGTTAGAAATCTTTGAGGAAATAACAGGAAGGGTAGACAAAGGAGAGTCAGTGGATGTTATGTACTTGGATTTTCATAAGGCCTTTGACAAGGTACTGAACATGAGATTGCTTAACAAGATAAAAGCCCTTGGTATTGCAGGAAAGATATTAGCATGGATAGGAGATTGCCTGACTGGCATGAGGCAAAGTTGAAATAAAGGAGGCCAATTCTAGTTGGCTAGTGGTGTTCTGCAGTCTTCAGTATTGGGACTGCTTCTTTTCTTTTTTTTTTGTAATTTATTTTTTATTGAAGTTCATCATCAAACAAAACTTTCCATAAGATGTATTTCAGATACTGTACATATATATCATATATTCATATTTGTCACAAATCTCCACATAATATTTATCTGAGGTATACACTTACAGAAAGGAGAGGAAAGATAGAACAAACAAAGGAAGAAAACTATGTACAAAGTAGGGAGTGATCTTTTTTTTAACAACATATTCATTGACTTGTGAGAATAAAATCAGGCCTATGAGGTGTTATGTAGTTAAACCATTTTTCCCAGTATGAATCAAATTGTTCCAACGTGTGATTAACAGATGCTGTTATCTTCTGCATTTTGTAAATGTCCATTGTAATTTCCATCCATACATTTAAAGTTGGGCTCTCCTGTGATAACCACTTCCTGGTAAGAGTCTTTTTACCATACTAGCCTGAAAACATCCGATCTTGTCTGATCTCTGAAGCTAAGCAGGCTCAGGCCTAGTTAGGACTTGGATGGGACTGCTTCTTTTCATGTCAAACATCAATGATTTAGATGATAGAACTAATGGCTTTGTGGCCCAGTTTGAAGATGATACGAAGATAGGTGGAGGGGCAGACAGTGTTGCGGAAGCAGGGAGGCTGCAGAAGGATTTAGACAAATTGGGAGAATGGGCAAAGAAGTGGCAGAAGGAATATAGTGTAGGGAAGTCTATGGTCATACACTTCAGTAGAAGAAATAAAGGCATAGACTATATTCTAAAAAGGGAGAAAATTCAAAAAACAGAGATGCAAAGGGACTTGGAAGTCTTTCTGCAGAATTCCAAGAAGGTTAACTGGCTGGTTGACTCAGTGATATGGAAGGCAAATGCAATGTTAGCATTCATTTCAAGAGGAATTCAATGTAAGAGCAAGGATATGATATTGAAACTTTATAAAGCTTCAAACTGCACTTGCAGTATTATGAGCAATTTTAGGTCCCTTATCTAAGAAAGAATGTGCAGCCATTAGAGAGGATCCGGAGGAAGTTCATGGGAATTACTCGGGGAATGAAAGGGGTAATGTATGAGCAGTGTTTGATGGCTCTAGGCCTGTACTCGATGGAGTTTAGAAGAATGAGTGGGGGCCCTCTTGAAGCCTATTGGATATTGAAAGCCCTAGATAGAGTGTGTGTGTGGAGAGTATGTTCCCTATAGTGGGTCAGTCTTGAAACAGAGAGCACAGACACAGAATCGAAGAGCACTCCATTTAGAACAGAGACGAGGAGGAACTTGTTTAGTCAGAGCATGGTGACTCTGTGGAACTTATTGCCACGGACGGCTGTGGAGGTCAAGTCACTGAGTATACAAAGTGGAAGTTGATAGGTTCTTGATTAGACAGGCTGTCAAAGGTTACGCAGAAAGGCAGGGAAATGGAGTTGAGAGGGATAAAAAATCAGCCATGATGGAATGGTGGAGCAAATTTGATGGGCCAAGTAGCCTAATTCTGTTCCTATGTCTAATGGTCTTGTGGTCTTAAAAAGGAGACTTACTTGCATTTTCTACAGGAGATGGACATTATTCCAAGTGATGATATACGTCTCTATTGATGCAAATTTTTGCTTTTGCCATACTAGTCAAGTGAACTCCCCCTTACCTCAAAATATGGTGACATTTCTAACCCAGAGAAGGAGTATGTATTTACATTGGTGGATATCCACTTTTAGGTTATTATTTAGCCTAATGCGTTCTAATTTTACTTTAATTGGGATTTTTTTTATTGATTATTCCTCTTTTTAAAAAGTGCACAATCCTTCTTTTTAATTGTCAATTTGAAGGCAACTCAGCATCTCCTTTGTTGCCTATTTTAGAGTAGCTATATACCCTCTCATATACGTATTTCCAGCAAAGATGCCTTAACAGCGATCATGAGCGAAACCACATGGCTTATATTAAGGTTTTTAATATTAACACTGTAGTCTTAAATTCAGTGAACCAAGATATGACACTGTAATTCAAAACTTGCATAATGAGGAATAGTTCACACATCTTCAAACATGTCACATTCTTGCCCAATCACATCACTGCTCTGTATACCTTTTTGCATCCTCTTCACTGATTTCTTCATCACCAAACTGACACAGTATTCACCCATTTATATCAATATAGATTGTAAATAATCAAGGCACTGCTCCCATTATTCATTATGAACCAGCTTGCCCCAAGACACTTTGCAAGGCATATTTTCACTATATTAAAAGAAGAAAGGTGTTTTAGTAATGCAAGAGGAGAAAAAGTTGCAAGGGTTTTTTTTAGCAGAATCTGGGACTGTAATTTTCAGATCTCTTCATTTCACCTGTATTCCATTTAAAATAAAATGAGGCTTACAAGAGAAGTCTGCTGAATGTAATATAATTACTCCCTCAATATTTCTTTATAGTTTTGTATGACTGGAAACATTTTAGAATTTCAACTGCCAGCAGGTTTGAAGAAATTCTAGCAATGCTGGGCCAACTATTCTTACAGAACAATAGCTGGTATACCATTAAACAAATGAAGTTATTCAGTCTATTTTTTTAAGGTAAAATATTGGGTCTGTTGTTCATTTTCATCTTAGTCTTTCTTTTACATGTTCTGTTGCATTAAAATGATGGTAGTTCAGTGTAATTTTTATCCATCTTCTTAATCCTGTCTGCTATTTGGAATTTACAATATTTGGTTATAAAAATTCCAAAATCTGCCTGTGTAGAAAATCAAACACTAAAGAACTTAAGATTTATGTGGTATGACATTGATCTGATGAAATCAATTTCTGATGCATTTATGCTGGTTGGGGCCCTGGACTATTGGAGCAGAGAGATTAGGTTTATATATGGATGAGAAAGTAGTTGGATTAAAAACCGGTGTGGCAACAGGAAACTGGAGGAGAATGTAAATGCATGCAGCTTTGCTTACAATCATTAGCAGCACTTTGTAGGATTTCCATACTGTTATTTGCATTATCTTTAAGTGAGCGCCAACTTTAACTGGGGCACCGGACAGCTGAACATTAGAGAAGCGAAACGTAATGTACAGAATGATGAGTGAATTGAAAATGCAGGCTGGGACTGGGTAGGGGAGGTTCAGAATGAAGGGAAAAAAAATGTCTCTTAAGTCCAGGAGCTGGATGAAATAAAGTGTGATCTTATTTCAGAGGGAGTATTAGTGAGTCTATAAATTTTAGCAGGACATTTGGACATGGAAGTGCCTTGTGATGCAGTTCTTGAAAAGCAATAGCTTTCTTGATTTTCTGAAAATTCAAATACCATTCTTCTCTTCTTTTAGAACTATAAACCTATTGTTCATATACTTGAAAAATAACTAGAATGAAGAATTCCATACAAAATATTCAGTGACTTCAGTAATGAACCATACATGCACCAGGCTACATCATGGCAATTCCTTGGCGTTATATCGGAGGGTCTGTCCTGGAACCATCTCAATGAAGGCATGACAACACCTCTACTGTTTTAGAGGATTGTGCAGATTTGGCAGGGTGCCAAGGTAGCGAAGTGATTAGCGTGGCACTATTACAGCTCGGGCATTCTGGATTTCAGAGTACTATTCCAGTGCCATCTGTAAGGAGCTTGTATGTTCTCTCTGTGACCACGTGGGTTTCTGCTGGGTGCTCTGGTTTCCTCCCACAGTCTCGGAAACTAGAGCACCTGGAGGAATTTTAGCGGGTTACTTAGTCATTCTAAATTGTCCTGAAATTTGGCTAGTGCTAAATAGGTGTGTTGCTGAGCAATGTAGCTCATCGGGCTGGACAGGTCTGTTCTGCGAGGTATATCCAAATAAAATAAAATAAGTAAAAAAAATGTCATCCAAAACATTGAGAAACTTCTACAGATGCACTGAGCAGAGTATCCTAGCTGGTTGCATCACTGCCAAGTATTGAAACACCAATTCCCATGGATGGAAAAGCCGACACAAAGTGGTGGATGCAGCTCAGTCCATCACAGGCAAAGCCCTTGCCACCACTGAGCACAAATACAAGAACGCAGCATCCATCATCAAGGACCCCAGCATCCAGGCCATGCTCTCTTCTTGATGCTGCCATCAGGAAGAAGGTACAGGAGTTTAGGTCTGTGTCACAGACTCAGCGACAGTTATTACCCTTTAGTCATCAGGCTTCTGAACCAAAGTGTATAATTTCACTTACAAAAATGCTGAACTAATTCCACAACCTATGAACTTACTTTAGTGGACTCTACAACTCATGTTCTCACTATTCTTTCATTCATCGATTGATTATTTATTTATTTATTTACACAGTTTGCCTTCTATTGCACATTGGTTGTTGGTCAGTCTTTCTTTGTGTGAGATTTTTCATTCATTCTATTGTTCTTATTGAATTTTTTGATGAGGTTAATAGGAAAGTTGACGAGGGTAAAGCGGTGGATGTTGTCTATATGGACTTCAGTAAGGCCTTTGGCAAGGTTCCACATGGAAGGTTAGTTAGGAAGGTTCAATCGTTAGGCATTAATATCGAAGTAGTAAAATGGATTCAGCAGTGGCTGAATGGGAGACGCCACAGAGTAGTGGTGGATAACTGTGTGTCAGATTGGAGGACGGTGTGCCTCAGGTATCTGTACTGGGTCCGATGTTGTTTGTCATGTATATTAATGATCTGGATGATGGGGTGGTAAATTGGATTAGTAAGTATGCATATGATACTAAGATAGATGGCGTTGTGGATAATGAAGTAGGTATTCAAAGCTTGCAGATAGATTTAGGCCAGTTAGAAGAGTGGGCTGAAAGATGGCAGATGGAGTTTAATGCTGAAAAATGTGAGGTGCTACATTTTGGTAAAGTTAAATTGGATAGATATATGGACAAGAAAGAAATGGAGGGTTATGGGCTGAGTGCAGGTCGGTGGGACTAGGTGAGAGTAAAAGTTCGGCACGGACTAGAAGGGTCGAGATGACCTGTTTCCGTGATGTAATTGTTATATGGTTATTGTGTTTTTCTGTTCTACTGTGAATGTCTGCAAGAAAATAAATTTCTGGGTAGTATATGGTGACATATATGTACTTTAATAATAAATTTACTTTGAACTTTGATATTGTTCTTGAACTACAACACCCACATAACTAGTTCTTTCTAGTCTATAGCTTTTTGCAATGGCTGTTCCCCAATCTTCAATTTTTGGAGGCCTTCTTTAGCATTTTTTAAAAATTTGATAATTCAGCCTGCATTCTATTGTTTTCTGACATTGCGTGTAACACCTTTACAGCAACACCTTTAAGGTTAAAAGTCCATAAATGCAGAGATACAACTGCTAAGGTTTATAAGCCAGGGTTGATAACCTTATTTAAGACCATAAGATATAGGAACAGAATTAGGCCATTTGGCCCATCGAGTCTGCTTCACCATTTCATCATGGCTGATCCATTTCCCTCTCAGCCCCAATCTCCTGTCTTCTCCCCATATCCCTTCATGCCCTGACCAATTGAGAATCTATTGACTGCTACCTTAAATATACATAAAGACTTGGCTTCCACATCTGCCTGTGGCAAAGAATTCCACAGGTTCACCACTCTCTAGCTAAATAAATTCTTCCTCATCTCTGTTCTAAAAGGACATTCCTCTATTTTGAGGCCATGTCCTCTGGTCTTAAGACTCTCCCACTCAGGAAATATCGCTTCCACATCCACTCTATCAAGGCCTTTCACTGTTCGATAGGTTTCAATGAGATCCCCCCCCCACCCCCCACCCCCCATTCTTCTGAATTCCAGGGAATGCAGGCCCAGAGACAGCAGAAGCTCCTTATCTGATAATCCTTTCATTTTCATGAACCTTTTTTGAACTATCTCCAATGCAGCACATCCTTTCTAAGAGGCCTAAAACTGCTCACAATACTCCAAGTGCCTTACAAAGCCTCAACATTACAACCTTGCTTTTATATTCTGTTCTTCTCGAAGTGAATGCTAATATTGCATTTGCTTTCCTCACCATGGATTCAACCATCAAATTACCTTTTAAGGAACCCTGCACAAGGACTCCCAAGTCCCTATGCACCTCAGATTTTTGAATTTTAGAAAATAGTCTACCCTTTCACTTCTATCAAAGTGCATGACTATATACTTCCCGACACTGTATTTAATTGCCCATTCTTGAAATCTATCCTTCTGTAGCCTTTCTGCTTTCTCCCCTCACGTGCCTTCGTATCATCCGCAAACTTGGCCACAAAGCCTCCAATTCGGTCATCCAAATCATTGACAGATAACATAAAAAGTACTCCCAACACAGATCCCTGGGGAACACCACTAGATACCGTCAGCGAACTAGAAAAGGCTCCCTTTATTCCCACTCTTTGCCTCCAGCCAATCAGCCACTACCTTTTTGGCTCTTAACTTGTTAAGCAACCTCATGTGCAGCAATTTGTCAAAGGCCTTCTGAAAATCCAAGTGCACAACATCCACCGATTCTCCCTTGTCTATCCTGCTTGTTATTTCTTGAAAGAATTCCAAAGATTTGTCAGGCACGATTTTCCCCTCAGGAAACCATGCTGACCGGTCTATTTTATCATGTGCCTCCATGTACTCTGAAGTCATATACTTAACAATCAACTATCCAAATTCTTCCCAACCACTGAGATCAGGCTAACTGGCCTATAATTTCCTTTCTCCTGTCTCTGTCCCATCTTGAAGAATGGAGTGACACTTGCTATTTTCCAGTGCTCTGGAACCATGCCAGACCTTATCGATTCTTGAAGAATTATTACTAATGCTTCCACAGTCTCTTCAGCCACCTGTTTCTAGAGTGTAGACCCTCTATTCCAAGTGACTTATCTACCTTCAGACTTTTCACCTTCGCCCCCCCCCCCCCGAAATGGCATCTTCACTCACTTCTGCACCCCGACACTCTTGAACTACTTCCGGCATACTGCTGGTGTCTTCCACAGTGAAGACTGATGCAAAATATTTATTCATTTCATCCGCCATTTCCTTGTCCCCATTAATGCCTCTCCAGCAATATTTTTCCAGTCATCTGATATCTATTCTTGCCTCATATACTTCACTTATCTTTATATTTCACATATCCACCGAAGAGCATCTTCACCAGCAAGCTGCACAAAGTTACCAAGGACATTTTCGAATCAGGTCCCAACACAGTCTGGACCTCTCAGATTGGCAACACAGGAATGAGCATGGGCGTTTGTCTTTACTGGAGCCAGTTTTCCTGAAGGACTCCGGTGGAATTCCTTTCACTCCATTTCTCTTGGTTTAGATGTCAATAATTAGGCCAATGCTGGGCCAGTAGTCTCCAATACAGGTGATACTTGATTGGTTGGTGTGTTGTATGGACAATGTTGTACTCCTATCAACTATGCTCTCAAATAGACTCAGTGCCATACCAAATGCTCCTTCTCTGTTTTGGGTGGTTAAGGGGCATGGATTTCCAAGAGTTAAGAATAATGTTATATGCGTTTGATGAAACTGAAAACATTCTGAAACACCTTCTATATCCTGGTATTTTCATACTGGGAGGAAACTCAGCATAGAGTGCCTGATTTGGTGGTCTGGAATTGGGCACACTCAATAGATACAGTGAAAAACGTCTCTGTGCATGGAAATCATGCCATGCATAAGTACATTGAGGAAAACAGAAAACAAATTGTAAAGTGTCATCTAGCAGTTACAGGGAAAGTGCAGTGGAGTAAACAAATAAAATGCACATTAGCTGTTGGTTAGACTTTGTCACCAGCAACTTTTATGTGTGTTGCTTGAATTTCCAGCATCTGCAGAATTCCTGTTGTTAGACTTTGTTATTTATCATTTTTCATAAATTCTGCTGTGTTTCTTTATTTTCCTATAATTGCCTGCAGGAAAACAATCTGAAGGTAATATATAGTGATAAATTTGCTCTAACCTTTTAACAGTTTGAAGGTCTGATGATAGTGGAACAGAAGCTGTTTGAATGTAGAGGTAAATTCTGTTAATCATTTTTAACTTCTGCCTGACAGTAGAGGGGACAACAGAGAATACCAGGGGTGGGAGGGGTCCTTGATTCTGTTGGCTGCATTCCTGAGGCAGCGGCAGAGAAAATCAAAGGAGGAACGGCTGGTTTGCATGATGAATTGGGCTGTGTTGACAGCTCTTGGCAATTTTTAGTGGTCTTGTGCAGTGTATGATTGTTTAATTACCACAGGTAAATATTGGTATCTGGACAATGGAGGTGGTTGCTGAGATTCTGACACAATATTGTAGATGGTGGAAGAACTCAGCAGGTCAGACAGCATCTATGGAGGAAAATAAAACATCAACATTTCTGGCTGACACCCTTCATCAGGACTGGAAAGGGAAAGGCAGAGGCCAGAATAAAAGGTTGGCGGGGAGGGGAAGAACATGAGCTGGCAGGTGATAGGTGAATCCAGGTGAAATGGGATAAAGGGGAACAATGAAAGAAGCTGGGAAGTGATAGGTGGAAGAGGCAAAGAGTTGAAGAAGGTGGAATCTGAAAGGGGAGGACAGTAGGGTATGGAATAAAGGGAAAGAGGCAGGAAATCACAGGGAGGAAGCTATGTGTGATGGACAGGTTATGAGGGTGGGGAAGAGGAAGAAGACGGGTTAATGGGGCCAGGGGATAAGGGAAAACAAAAGTGGGGTTGTGGGGTGGAGAAAGAGGAGAGTGGTTACGAAATTGATGTTGATGCCATCAAGTTGAAGACAACCAAGACATAATAAGACCATAAGACATAGGAGCAGAATTAGACCATTCAGCCTATCGAATCTGCTCTGCCATTCCATCACAGCTGATCCCAAATCCCACTGAACCGGATACACCTGCCTTCTTGCCATTGATGCCTTCTGTTCTTTGATGCCTTAAATATACCCATGGACCTGGCCTCCACTGCAGTTCGTGACAGAGCATTCCACAGATCTACTATCTCTGGCTAAAAAAAATTCCTCCTTACCTCTATTCTAAAAGGCAGTCCCTCAATTATGTGGCTGTGCCCTCTAGTTCCAGATACGCCCATCATAGGAAACATCCTCTCCACATCCACCCTATCTAGTCCTTTCAATATTCAGTAGGTTTCAGTGAGATCCCCATAGTTTCAATGAGATGTTTTTCCTCTAATCTGCATCTAGCTTTAAATTGGCAGTAGAGGAGACTGTGGACAGACATGTCAATGTGGGAATGGGAATTGGAATCAAAATGGCTGGCCAACAGTAGATTCTGGCTATTATAACAGACGGCAAGAAGACGCTTGATGAAAATGAACCCCCAATCTGCTTCCAGTCTCACCGATGTAGAGGAGGCTGCAATGTAAGGACTGCATGCAATAATGACACCAACGGAATCACACGTCAAATGCTGCCTCACATGGAAGAATTGTTTAGGATCCTGAATGGTGGAGAGGGAGGAGGTGTAGGGGGCAGATATTGGAAAGTTTGCAGGGATAAATTCTTGGGGGGGGGCAGTCGGTGGGAAGAGTCGAGTGAACAACGGAGTTGTGAAGAGTGCAGTCCCAGTGGGGAAGTGGAGAAGAAGATGTGCCTGGTTTGGGATCCTGTTGCAGATGGTGGAAGTTGAGGAGAATGGTAAGTTAGATGTGGATGCTTGTAGGGTGGGAAGTGAGAACAAGAGGCACCTGATCCTGATTATATCAGGGAGTCAGAATGGGGTGTGGCTGCTGGGCAGTGAATGGAGAAGTTGCAGATTAAGGACTGACAAGAGAAGTCAAAGCCAAGTGGTTGACAAGAGAAGTCAAAGCCAAAGTTAAAGCAAAGGAGAGGGCATACAAGGAAGCAAAAATTAGTGGGAAGACAGAGGATTGGGAAGTTTTTAAAACCTTACAAAAGGAAACCAAGAAGGTCATTAAGAGAGAAAAGATTAACTATGAAAGGAAACTAGCAAATAATATCAAAGAGGATACTAAAAGCTTTTTCAAGTATATAAAGAGTAAAAGACAGGTGAGAGTAGATATAGGACCGATAGAAAATGATACTGGAGAAATTGTAATGGGAGATGAGGAGATGGCAGAGGAACTGGACAAGTATTTTGCATCAGTCTTCACTGAGGAAGACAGCAGGATACCGGACACTCAAGGGTGGCAGGGAAGAGAAGTGTGCACAGTCACAATTACGACAGAGAAAGTACTCAGGAAGCTGAATAGGCTAAAGGTCGATAAATCTCCTGGACCAGATGGAATGCACCCTCGTGTTCTGAAGGAAGTAGCTGTGGAGATTGCGGAGGCATTAGCAATGATCTTTCAAAAGTCGATAGATTCTGGCATGGTTCCGGAAGACTGGAAGATTGCAAATGTCACTCCGCTATTTAAGAAGGAGGCAAGGAAGCAAAAAGGAAATTATAGACCTGTTAGCTTGACGTCGGTGGTTGGGAAGTTGTTGGAGTTGATTGTCAAGGATGAGGTTACAGAGTACCTGGAAGCATATGACAAGATAAGCAGAACTCAGCATGGATTCCTTAAAGGAAAATCCTGCCTGACAAACCTATTACAATTTTTTGAGGAAATTACCAGTAGGCTAGACAAGGGAGATGCAGTGGATGTTGTATATTTGGATTTTCAGAAGGCGTTTGACAAGGTGCCACACATGAGTCTACTTAACAAGATAAGAGCCCATGGAATTACAGGAAAGTTACATACGTGGATAGAGCATTGGCTGATTGGCAGGAAACAGAGAGTGGGAATAAAGGGATCCTATTCTGGTTGGCTGCCGGTTACCAGTGGTGTTCCGCAGGGATCAGTGTTGGGGCCACTTCTTTTTACATTGTACATCAACGATCTGGATTATGGAATAGATGGCTTTGTGGCTAAGTTTGCTGACGATACAAAGATAGGTGGAGGGGCCGGTAGTGCTGAGGAAACAGAGAGTCTGCAGAGAGACTTGGATAGATTGGAAGAATGGGCAGAGAAGTGGCAAATGAAGTACAATGTTGGAAAGTGTATGGTTATGCACTTTGGCAGAAAAAATAAACGGGCAGACTATTATTTAAATGGGGAAAGAATTCAAAGTTCTGAGATGCAACGGGACTTGGGAGTCCTCGTACAGGATTCCCTTAAAGTTAACCTCCAGGTTGAGTCAGCAGTGAAGAAGGCGAATGCAATGTTGGCATTCATTTCTAGAGGAATAGAGTATAGCAGCAGGGATGTGATGTTGAGGCTCTATAAGGCGCTGGTGAGACCTCACTTGGAGTACTGTGGGTAGTTTTGGTCTCCTTATTTAAGAAAGGATCTGCTGACGTTGGAGAGGGTACAGAGAAGATTCACGAGAATGATTCCGGGAATGAGAGGGTTAACATATGAGGAACGTTTGTCCACTCTTGGACTGTATTCCTTGGAGTTTAGAAGAATGAGGGGAGACCTCATAGAAACATTTTGAATGTTAAAAGGCATGGCCAGAGTGGATGTGGCAAAGTTGTTTCCCATGATGGGGGAGTCTAGTACGAGAGGGCATGACTTCAGGATTGAAGGGCGCCCTTTCAGAACAGAAATGCGAAGAAATTTTTTTAGTCAGAGGGTGGTGAATCTATGGAATTTGTTGCCACGGGCAGCAGTGGAGGCCAAGTCATTGGGCGTATTTAAGGCAGAGATTGATAGGTATCTGAGTAGCCAGGGCATCAAAGGTTATGGTGAGAAGGCGGGGAGTGGGACTAAATGGGAGAATGGATCAGCTCATGATAAAATGGCGGAGCAGACTCGATGGGCCGAATGGCCTACTTCTGCTCCTTTGTCTTATGGTCTTATGGACTGCATTGAGTGCAGTGGAAGGGACTCCCGTTTTCTGAAAAAAAGACATCTTTGATGCCCTGGAATGGAAAGCTTCATAATGAAAACAGATGTGGCAGAGACAGATGAACTGAGTGAAGGAAGTAGCATTCTTGCAAATAACAGAGTGGAATGAAGTGTAGCTAATGTAACTATAAAAGTAAGTGGCTTTGCAAAAAAAAATGTCAGTAGCTAATTGGAGAAAGAACCAATGATCAAGAAAGGGAAAAAAGCTGTTGGAAATGGATTGAATTAATTTGAGAGTGAGTGGAAGTTGCAGCAAAGTTGATAAAATCAATGAGGACAGAATGGGTGCAGGAAGTAGTCATTGATGAAGTAGATAAAGTGGTCAGGAACATTACCAGTGTAGGCATGTAATATGGACCGTTCCACGCGCCAATGAAAAGACCCCCTCCCCCCCTTCATCATTTCCCATCCCCTTTTCCCTCTCTCATCTCCTTGCCCTCCCATCGCCTCCCTCTGGGGCTCATTTCCCCCCCCCCCCCACTTTTCTTTCTTCCATGGCTGCCTCTTTTACCAATTTACTTCCCAGCTCTTTGGTTCATCCGCTCTCACTTCAGGTTTCACCTGTCAACTGGTGTTTCTCTCTCCCTTCCCCTGCTTTTAAATCTACTCCTCAGCTTTCTTTCTCCAGTTCTGCAGAAGGGTTTTGGCCCAAAATGTCGACTGTACTCTTTTCCTAGATGCTGTCTGACCTGCTAAATTCCTCAGCATTTTGTGTGTTCCTTGGATTTCCAGCATCTGCAGATTTTCTCTGGCTTGTGAAAAGACAGGCATAGCCAGAGCCCATGGCTACACCTTTGGTCTCCAGTAAGTGGGAAGAGCCAAAAAAAAAGTGCATGGGAATTCCATGGTCATCATTGGCCTCTCCTAGATTACGACTTCTACATTTCTTGGTCACACCCACCCATCACCTCCCAGCTTCACACCTCATTCCCACTTCCCTCCTCCCACCTGGATTCACTCGTGCGTGTGCAGATGTCCCCCTTCCCCTTTATTCTGACTTCTCTCATCGCCCTTTGCAGTCTTGATGAAGAGTTTCGGCCGGGAATATTGACTCTCCATTTCCCAATTTAGAAGCTGCCTGACCCGCTGCGTTCAGCATTTTGTGTTGGGGAGATACGTCATCCGTGAGCCCGGTGTGATTGACAGCTGGCCCGTGCCGACTCGAGGCTGACCCCATGCGGCGGCCCTGGGCACTGCCATGCGGCGGCCCTGGGCACTGCCAGGCGGCTGTGTGCCGTGTGATGCTGCTGTTGTCCTTGGCCGGGCTGACGGTCGCTTATTACCTTGGCCGTTGGCTAATGTCGGGTGGGACGGGCGGCACGGACCGCCTGCGGGTACCGGCATCCATGTGCGGAAAAACAGTAATCGTGACCGGCGCCAACAGTGGCATTGGGCGGGCGACGGCTGCAGGCCTAGCTCGGCTTCAGGCCAGGGTTATCATGGCGTGTCGCGACCTGGCAGCAGCCGAGGAGGCTGCCCGAGAGATCCGGCGACAGGAGCGAGGCGACGCCGGGGCCTCCGGGGAGGTGCTGGTGCGCCACCTTGACCTTGCCTCTCTCAGCTCTGTGCGGAGTTTCTGCCGGCAGATTCTCGAGGTGAGGAACGGCCTTAAATACATAATACCCGGGGAAAGACTGGGCAGGAGAGACGGTGTGTAGACGAACTCAGCGGGTCATGCAACTTCTGTGAAAAGAAAGAAACTGTCGATGTTTCTATTCGAAACCTGATCTGGACTTGGAGTGGAGAGCTGCGGTGGCCAATATAGAGAAGAAGGGGAGTGACAGGGAAACATTCTGGGGTGATTGGTGGACTAAGGACTAGTGTAAATCTGTGGAGGTGACCCTGACAGTTATGGCCTAATCTATTGAGTGTTTCTAGCATTTTCTGTTTTTACACAAAATATATTGAATGATAGGTGCCTATCACAGGTAATAAAAATCACTGACTAAATACTTAATACTTTTGGATTGAGTAAGACTAACACATAAACCTCCTCTGGGCCTTCTCCAATGGCAACACATCCTTTCCTAGATACCGGGCCCAACTCTACTCTCAGTACTCCAAATGACCGATGCCTGATTGGTCCAAGCATTACATCTTTACTTTTATATTCTTTTCGAAAGGAATGCTAATGTTGCACTTGCCTTAATTACCACCAACTCAACCTACAAGTTAACCTTTAGGGACTCCTGCACGGGAACTCCCAAGTCCTTTTGGCCTACTATTTCAAATGTACTCCCTGTTTAGACAATAGTCTATCCCTTTATTCATTGTATCAAAGTGCATGATTATACATTTCCCCACACTGTAATCCATCTGCCATTTCTTTGACCCATTCTCCTAACGTGTCCAAATACCTGCAACACTACCTGCCCTCCCACCTAATAATCCACAAACTTGGGCACAGAACCATCAATTCTATCATCCATATCATTAACATATAACCTGAAAAGCAGCGGGCACACTGCCAAGTCATTTGGAACACCTCTGTTCTGGTCACTGAATTATAGGAAAGATGTCAACAAAATTGAGAGAGTACAGAGAAGATTTACTAGAATGTTACCTGGGTTTCATCTCCTAAGTTACAGAGAAAGGTTGAACAAGTTGGGGCTTTATTCCTTGGAGCATAGAAGGTTGAGGGGGGACAATAGACAATAGGTGCAGGAGTAGGCCATTCGGCCCTTCGAGCCAGCACCGCCATTCACTGCGATCATGGCTGATCATCCACAATCACTATTCAGTTCCTGCCTTATCCCCATAACCTTTGATTCCACTATCTTTAAGAGCTCTATCCATCTCTTTTTTGAAAGCATCCAGAGACTTGGCCTCCACAGCCTTCTGGGGCAGAGCATTCCATATATCCACCACTCTCTGGGTGAAAAAGTTTTTCCTCAACTCTGTTCTAAATGGCCTACCCCTAATTCTTAAACTGTGGCCTCTGGTTCTGGACTCACCCATCAGCAGGAGCATGCTTCCTGCCTGCAGCGTGTCCAATCCCTTAATAATCTTATATGTTTCAATAAGATCCCCTCTCAGCCTTCTAAATTCCAGAGTATACAAGTCCAGTCGCTCCAATCTTTCGACATATGACAGTCCCACCATCCCGGGAATTAACCTTGTGAACCTATGCTGCACTCCCTCAATAGCAAGAATGCCCTTCCTCAAATTTGGAGACCAAAACTGCACACAGTACTCCAGGTGTGGTCTCAGCAGGGCCCTGTACAGCTGCAGAAGGACCCCTTTGCTCTTATACTCAATTCCCCTTGTTAAGCATGCTATTAGCTTTTTTCACTGCCTGCTGTACTTGCATACTTGCTTTCAGTGACTGATGTACAAGAACATCTAGATCTCGTTGTGATTCCCCTTTTCCTAACTTGACTCCATTTAGATAATAATCTGCCTTCCTGTTCTTACTACCAAAGTGGATAACCTCACATTTATCCTCATTAAACTGCATCTGCCCACTCACCCAGCCTGTCCAAGTCACCCTGCATTCTCATAACATGCTCCTCACATTTCACAGTGCCACCCAGCTTTGTGTCATCGGCAAATTTGCTAATGTTACTTTTAATTCCCTCATCTAAATCAGTAATATATATTGTAATCAGCTGCGGTCCCAGCACTGAACCCTGCGGTACCCCACTGGTCTCCGCCTGCCATTCCGAAAGGGAGCCGTTAATCGCTACTCTTTGTTTTCTATCAGCCAGCCAATTTTCAATCCATGTCAGTATGTTCTGCCCCCAATACCATGTGCCCTAATTTTGCCCACTAATCTCCTATGTGGGACTTTATCAAAGGCTTTCTGAAAGTCCAGGTACACTACATCCACTGGCTCTCCCTTGTCCATTTTAATAGTTACATCCTCAAAAAATTCCAGAAGATTAGTCAAGCACGATTTCCCCTTCGTAAATCCATGCTGACTCGGACCAATCCTGTTACTACTATCCAGATGTGTCGTAATTTCATCTTTTATAATTGACTCCAGCATCTTTCCCACCACCGACGTCAGGCTAACTGGTCTATAATTCCCTGTTTTCTCTCTTCCTCCTTTCTTGAAGAGAGGGACAACATTAGCCACCCTCCAATCCACAGGAACTGATCCTGAATGTATAGAACATTGGAAAATGATTACCAATGCGTCCACGATTTCTAAAGCCAGCTCCTTAAGTACCCTGGGATGCAGACCATCAGGTCCCGGGGACTTATCAGCCTTCAGACCCAACAGCCTATCCAACACCATTTCCTGCCTAATATAAATTTCCTTCAATTCATCCATTACCTTAGGTCTTTTGGCCACTATTACATCTGGGAGATTGTTTGTGTCTTCCCTAGTGAAGACAGATCCAAAGTACCTGTTCAATACGTCTGCCATTTCCTTGTTCCCCATAATAAATTCACCTTCTGTCTTCAAGGGCCCAATTTTGGTCTTAATTATTTTTTTCCTTTTCACGTACCTAAAGAAGCTTTTACTATCCTCCTTTATATTCTTGGCTAGTTTACCTTCGTACCTCATTTTTTCTCCGCGTATTGCCTTTTTAGTTACCTTCTGTTGCTCTTTAGAATTTTCCTAATCCTCCGGCTTCCCACTCGTCTTTGCTATGTTATACTTCTTCTCTTTTATTTTTATGCTGTCCATTACTTCCCTTGTCAGCCACGTCCTCCCCTTACTCCCCTTAGGATCTTTCTTCCTCTTTGGAACGAACTGATCCTGCACCTTCTGCATTATCCCAGAAACACTTGCCATTGCTGTTCCACTGTCATCCCTGCTAGGGTATTGTTCCATTGAACTTTGGCCAGCTCCTCCCTCATAGTACCATAGTTCCCTTTGTTCAACTGTAATATGGACACTTCCGAGTTTCCCTTCTCCCTCTCAAATTGTAGATTAAAACTTATCATATTATGGTCACTACCTCCTTTACCTTGAGGTCCCTGATCAAATCCGGTTCATTGCACAACACTAAATCTAGAATTGCGTTCTCTCTGGTAGGCTCCAGTACAAGCTGTTCTAAGAATCCATCTCGGAGGGTCTCCACAAACTCCCTTTCTTGGGGTCCAGCACCAACCTGATTCCTCCAGTCTACCTGCATGTCGAAGTCCCCCATAACAACTGTACCATTACCTTTGCGACATGCCAATTTTAACTCTTGATTCAACTTACACCCTACATCCAGACTACTGTTTGGGGGCCTGTAGATAACTCCCATTAGGGTCTTTCTACCCTTAGAATTTCCCAGTTCTATCCATACTTACTCTACGTCTCCTGATTCTATGTCCCCCCTGGCAAGGGACTGAGTATCATTTCTCAGCAACAGAGCCACCCCACCCCTTCTGCCCATCAGTCTGTCCTTTCCATAGGACGTATACCCTTGAATATTCATTTCCCAGGCCCTGTCCACTTGAAGCCATGTCTCTGTTATTCCCACAACTTCATACGTACCAATTTCCAACTGTGCCACAAGCTCATCCACTTTATTTTATATACTCCATGCATTCATATACAATACTTTTAATTTATTACTCCCCTGACCTCCCGTATCAGTTCTTATATCACTTGGCCATACTGTATGATCCCTTCTTGAGCTTTCTGCTCTGTTGATTCTCCTGTCATTCTTAACTTTTCTTATTTTCACTTTCCCTTTATCTCCACCCTTATGTTTCCAGTTCGTCCCCTCCCCCCCACTACTTAGTTTAAACACACCCGTGTTGCAGAGGCAAACCTGCCTGCCAGAATGCTGGTGCCCCGCTTATTAAGGTGCAACCCGTCCCTTTTGTACAATTCATCCTTACCCCGAAACATACCCCAGGCTTGATGGAGGTATTTAAAATTATGAGGGGGATAGATAGAGTTGACGTGGATAGGCTTTTTTCATTGACAGTGGGGGAGATTCAAACAAGAGGATATGAATTGAGAGTTAAAGGGCAAAAATTTAGGGGTAACATGAGGGGGAACTTATTTACTCAGAGAGTGGTAGCTGTGTGGAACGAGCTTCCAGCAGAAGGGGTTGAGGCAGGTTCGATGTTGTCATTTAAAGTTAAATTGGATAGATATATGGACAGGAAAGGAATGGAGGGTTATGGGCTGAGTGCAGATCGGTGGGACGAGGTGAGAGTAAGAGTTCGGCACGGACTAGAAGGGCCGAGATGGTCTGTTTCCGTGCTGTAATTGTTATATGGTTATAGTCACCAGCAGCCAAGCAGAAAAGGCCCCCTATATTCTCACACTTCACTTTCTGCCAGTCAGCCAATCCCCTGTTGGTGTTAGTATCTCTCCTGTAATACCATAGGCTCTTATTTTGTGTACAGCCTCATGTGTGGCGTCTTGTCAATGACCTTTTGAAAATCCAAGTAAGCAACATCCACTGACTCTCCTTTGTCTATTTTGTCTGTTATTTTGTCAAAACATTTATTAGAGAAGATTTCCTTTTATGGAAAAAATGCTTACTTTGACCTATTTTATTATGTGCCTCCAGGTACCCCGAAACCTCATCCTTAATAATGGACCATAACATTTTGCCAACCGGTGAAGTCAACCCAACTGGCTTATAATGTCATGTATTTTGCCTCCCTCCCTTCTTGAAGAATGGAGTGACATGTTCAATTTTCCAGACCGCAGAGAGCAGTGATATTTGCAATTCTCCAGTCCTTAATACTGACAGAAAGAGCCCAAAATTGGGATAGAATCTTTTGGGTTTAGATGAATTAATTAACACAAAGTTTAGAACAAATGTTTGAGGTTATCATCATAACGCAAGGGTAATGGGTAATGAGGGTAGGAAATGAATTGGAACAGAATTAACAGTGTAAGTAATAAACAGGAAAAAGTTAACAACTTGAATCAGTACCTTGGGCTTGTAAATATGAGTTGCACTGGATGCTGAATAACCAATAAGTGGAGATAACCTGGTGTTGGGTTAATGACAGAACACTTGGGGTAATAAATGGAGGCTCTCCCTTACTGGAAAATAACCCAAAACTATATTTTTGTCTACTGGATACACTGGCAGTTTGAACTTGAGGCTCAATATTTGGAAATAAAACTTCTTTACGATAACTGAGTCCTGTTCATGTACAATTGTGGATTATAATCTCTGCTCTCTCCTAGAACAAATTGTCTTCTCAATCATAGACCATGCCCTATGAGCTCCTCATGAATCATCTAAGATCCTTGTACAACAGTACCTCTTCAGCTTTTTTCATGCCTTTCCATGAAGCATTGCACATCATCATCATTCATCCTGCCCAAGTACTATATCGTTTGCCAATTACAAACTCAGTATTCCCCCAACAATTCAAGATCTTTTCTGCATGCACATAATCTTTGTAATATCTGCAAACTTGCATATTATGTCCATAATGCCTATATCTAGATAATTAATAAAAGAGCAACTGTTCAACACTGAGCCTGGTGGGGTATCATTGTTCTCCAAATGCTTTCTGTCTAAGGCTGTCTGGCCATTTGTTCATCAGAGTGAATAGATCACCAATCCCAAAAACATATTTTTTAAGAACTCAAACTTGAGACTGGCTAGAGAAAATCTGCAGATGCTGGAAATTCAAGCAACACACAAAACATGCTGGAAGAGCTCAGCAGATCAGGCAGCATCTATGGAAAAGAGTAGAGACCACGTTTCAGGCTGAGACCCTTCAGCAGGATTGGAGAAAGAAAGACAAGGAGTGGTCATCTCCTCATCTTTCTTTCTCCTGTCCTGCTGAAGGGTCTTGGCCTGAAACGTCAGCTGTACCTTTTTTCATAGCTGATGCCTGACCTCCAGTATTTTGTGTGTGTTGCTTGAGACTAGCTGCTGGTTTATGCTCATCTACTACATTGTTGGCGTTAAAGACACTTTAAAATGTTGAAGACCTGTTGCACAGATTTTTCTCTGAGAGATAAAGGAATATGGTTTCCCAGTAACTTCCTGCAAGTATTCCATCAGGAATTTCTGTTATTCCAGTGTCAAATTCAAAGTAGTGTGCCTGCACTGCCAAGCAATGATCGGGCTTTTCAAGTAATTGGACTGAAGATTCCTCACAGATACTTCTAAGCAGAAATTCTTACATATGTCTGTGTAAATGCTAGAAATTACTGTCAGAGTATCCTATGATAACAGGGAACACTTAGCTTCTGCTTTATTTAATACGAGAAAATCTGGTCCTGTCCTTTTTTGAACCCATGTCTCTTAGCTAAAATATTGTTTCAATCAAAGTTCCCACAAGGATCTTCTTTTACCAGTGTGTGCAGTTGCTCAAATTGGGCTTGATTCCCCTTTTAAAAGATGGAATTTCTCTGTTTAGTAGAACTGTCCCAGTCTATTGAGCTCTTAAAGATGTGGGTGAGCGGTTTTCACTGAATCTTGTAACTTATGACCTTCAGACAAAATTTCAGTTTAGTTTGTCCAACAAGATTGCGTATCTTTCCTTAATAAATTATGTAAAGGTTAGGATTTTATGTTTCTGAAATCTGTTCCTAAATCTGCCTCTGATGTGAAATACTGTTTTTCAATATTGTGTGTACTATACAGTTGTTTTAGACACCACTAGTGAAATGGAAAATTTGTGATTTAAATCATGGGTCTGTTAACAATATTATTGTTTACATGCGATTGCCATTTGGCAGTGTTGTTTGATTTTGTAGATAATCCTCTTAATCCCTTTTCTGTGTGTAAACTCTTGATTTTATCAAGTCTGAACATTTTCCATTCAAGTTGCAGGCCATATAGGGTTCAATTTAAAACATTCATCCTAATAATCACATTCCCGTGTGGCAAGATGGTCTTCTCAGTGATTGCAGCGCTCAACAAACCTCTAATTACTCGCCCATTGAGAGCAAATTGTTGGGGGGGCTGCGCAGCGGGCATGCTCGCTTCAGAGCTATACATGTGGACACAATTTCACAAGTTGTTGATCCACAACCAAGATTACAATAGCTAAAATTGTTATATTAAGTTTATTTTTTCTCTATACCTTAGAGGTTTAGTTTTCCTGGGATTCTTTATGGATATAAACTTTTCCTTACCAATTTGATTTTAGGTTGTTGCATCACGTTGCTTGGGTGTTAGCCAAACCTCAGGTTGTAATGAGGGGGTTGTATACTGAAGGTTAAGTGGATAGCACTTTGTATAAGCTTTATATGTACCCCAGCATTCTAAGATTACAAATTTCATATTCCACTCCAGCCTTTGCTTCAACCCACCTCATCCACAGGCTTTCTTTCCCATGCCCACACACTAAAGTTACCAACCACAGTGTGAACCACATTAGCATTTTGTTTTCCTGCAGGTACAAACCTTTCCATACTTGATTAGAGTACATTTTAGCTGAGTGCTAAGATGAACTAGCCCATTGAAGATTTTTGTAGTGTAATTTTGTAAGTCAAATTGATCAAGAATTGAGTTAATGGACAGTTCATTTTTACTATAACTGATCTGGAGAGTTATGATAAATTATTAAGACCACTTATACTTTTAGGTAACTTAAATGTATTTTAAGTTAATAGTTTGTTTTCATGAAAGAGTAGCCAAATCAAGAGCAATTATGAGTTCACCATATTTGGAATAAAATGAAATTTAAATACAGATATAGTAATTCTAAATATGTAAGGAACACAAGTTCAGTTGAAGTGTTCTATGCATTTAATTGGCATATTGAAAACTGATATTTCACCAATGATCAATACACTTGCATCTAAACAATTTAGTTTTTCTAATAACAACAATGACACCTATTTAAAACTCATATTTACAATGCTCTTGATTAAATGTGAACAAATTCTTACTTGTAAGGAGAGATCTTTGTCTATGTACATCTATATTTCCCTAATGCATAACTTCTATTTCTGTCTTTCTGAAAAGTCCCATTCCTCATTATTTGAAAATTTCACTCATTCCCATTCCTATAGGTTTTTATGATCATGAGTAGATTATTCTGAGAAAGATTCAAGAATTGCTTCTGTGTTAGCAATGCATCAATGTCATGGATGAAAAATATCTCTCAATTTCTTCTCTCCACAAGGAAGAACAGCGACTAGATGTTCTCATCAATAACGCTGGAGTTTTCCAGTGTCCTTACATGAAAACTGAGGAAGGTTTTGAGATGCAGTTTGGGGTGAATCACCTGGGTCACTTCCTCCTCACCAACCTCCTACTAGACCTCCTCAAACGGTCTGCCCCAAGCAGAGTGGTGGTGGTATCCTCCAAACTCTACAAGTATGGTGAGATCAATTTTGATGATCTGAACAGTGAAAAAAGCTATGACAAAAGTTTTGGATACAGCAGGAGTAAGCTGGCCAACATTCTGTTTACCCGTGAACTTGCCAAACGTCTCGATGGTACCGGTGTCACTGCAAATGTGCTACACCCAGGCATTGTACGCACAAACCTGGGAAGACACATCAGTATCCCTTTGTTTGGGCAACCAATCTTCAAGCTTCTGTCCTGGGCTTTCTTTAAAACACCAGAACAAGGAGCAGAGACCTCTCTCTACCTGGCTACATCTCCTGAAGTTGAAAGAGTGTCAGGAAAATATTTTGGTGACTGCAAACAGGAGGAGTTATTGCCTAAAGCAGTAGATGATGCAGTTGCAAAAAAGTTATGGGATGAGAGTTCAAAAATGGTGGGGTTGAACTCACCACTGTAAATATACTATGCTGTAAATATACATTTTGTGTAGATTGTTGACTTACCAAATTTAAAAAAAAACTATTTATGTCTTTATATCAGTTAATTCAGCCTGGAATAAATGTTTAAAGTCACTCTTTGAAATTTCCATTTACAGGGATTGGTGTCAAATTTATGTGTTGTGAAGAGGCTTGTTTGATGCCACTTTGGCAAAATTAATGCAACACACACACAAAATGCTGGAGGAGCTCAGCAGGTCACAGAGCACCTATAGAAATAACGTTTCGGTCCAAGACTCTTCTTCAGGACTGAAAAGGAAAAGGGGAAGATACCAGAATAAAAAGGTGGAGGGGGGGGGAGGCAAGGAAGCTAGCTAAAAGCTGGAGAAGAAGGAATCTGATAAAAGAGGAGAGTGGACAATAGGAAGGGAAGGAGGAGGGGAGCTAGGGGGATGTGATAGGCAGGTGAGAAGAGGTGAAAAGTCAGAGAGGAATATAGGAAGGGGGCAGTAAAATCACTGAAAGGGCAGAATACAATAATTAAATGGGTTTAACTTTGTGCTTTATTGATGACTGTTGCTACCTTACACCAGAAAACCAAATCTTGTTAACATTGGAAGTTAAGAAACTGCATTGCAGTTTCTGATGAACTCATGACAACTGAGGGAAAAAGGGATTGCCTATGAAGTAGTGGAGTGTTTGGCTTTGTTGTTTGTTGCTGCAGTTTGGCAGATTTGACTGATCAAGCCTTTTTGTCAGCATAATTTACAAAACTTAAATTGCTTCAAATTTCATGCACTTACCAAATAAATACTATTCCTGAAAGCTAACGTCAAAGCTTGCTCTTTTGTACTTTATGTAGAGATAATGAGAAGTTAAAAATATACCTTCAGTTGAAACTCGTGTAAGGGAAGTGTTTCTGCTTTTCTTTAATACGTTTTTTCGTTTTCTGAAATACGGGGTGAGAGTATCCTGGTTATGTAAGGATTCCGTTTCTGAGAAGCAAAGTTTCTGAAGTCAGAAGGAAACAATTTCTCCCAAAATCATTATGTGAAATCTTTAACCTTGACAATCCTAGTTGATAGTAACAGATGAGGATACAGAGTGGGGGTTCCCACTCCCTGGTTAATGGTAGGGCTCCGTGACACAAACAAGTTTGGGAACCCTTGATAAAGGGATACCTGATGATAGAGACTCGCATAACTATTCCTCTTCCCATTGCTTCCTCTCCTTTCAGTTTTTTCTGACCCTTGCATCTCTTCTGACAAAGTCCTTAACTTTGGTGTGTCTTTTACTCACCCAAGGATTCCATTTCTTGGCACATCCTTTCACTGTAACTGTTCCATTAACTGCATTTATGTTATCATCCCATTTCCTTCCCTCCAAACCAAAGTAGGATTTCTCATGCAGCCTTGCATCTCACACTCATTATCTATTTCTGCCACATTCTGCCTACTGCTGCCACCAAATACTTATTTTCCTTCCTTTTTGATTTTCTGGAGATAATGTTAACCAGCTCAAGCACCCAGAGTAAATTTCTCCCTTTCCTCTTTATCTCCTCCTATCTCACTACAGAGGCACAACCATTCCTCCATGGTAAAGAAACTATTTAGTTCATATTTTCAGTTTTGCTTTCTGGGACAAGTCTTGTACTATCCTAGTATCAATGGCTTTCTTATTTACTGCATCTTGTCCATAGGTGACGTATTCTGCTGGGACCCTGGTTGCCAACTCTTGGCTTGATTGAGTGCAGGCACCATCAGCCAACTAGACACAAAGCAACCTTGACAGTCTGTGCTTGTTAATCACAAAATCATTTGGAACCTGTCTTTAAATAAGTCATCAACAATGTAAGCTAAAAAGGTAAAAAAATATAAAAATTGGAATAGAATTATTTTTTTCTAAAGCTTCACTTAACCTTTCTGCTCATAGTCAATTTCTTTGTTTACTCCCATTCATTAGAATGGTACTGAGAGCTGGAAGTCTGAATTTGGTGCTGTACTGTTGGACTCTTAAGATCCACCTGTACATTATAAATAGGCAGCATTGCTGAAGTGCCACTGCTAGTTTAAACCCACACCTATGATGGGCACTTAACCAGTTGAGAAATTCAGCATGGAGATTCAATGGACCGCAAATGGGGAGCAAACATCGAATTGTTGAAGAAGTTTAGTGGGTCAAGCCTGTGGAAGCAAAGATGTGGTCATTATTTTGGGTTGAGACCCTAAATTAGGATCAGGATTTGAAGCAGGTAAGTCCTGAATTCAGTATTTCCTTTGAGACAGAAGATATGCCCCACTGAATTCACTGCTCACAATCCATTCTTAGCACTGGAGAGTCCAATTGCAAATTGGGTGATTATTTTAGCAAATACCTCCCTTTGTAAGCATGATTGAGTTGCTGGTTGCGTCTCTATTCCCATTCTGGCATTTCTATCCTCAGCCAACAAATCTTAACAAAAAACACCACTTCACCTTTCACCTTGGTATGTCACAGCCCTTCTTACTAAACACTGAGTTCAGTTTCAAAAAATACTGCTTTTTCCATGTTTACTTAGACTGCCATTAGTATCTTGCCTAATTATTACCCCATTTGCCTGCAATATCATTCCTTTTGCTATTGAACATCTTCTACCTTTCATGCTAACTTGAATCTGCCCCTGTATTTTTTCATCTTTTGTTGCCTTTGCACTTGCTTAACTTTTAACTTTTTCTCGTCACGCTGAAAAGGCATAATTTCCGTTTTCCTTTTTCACAAAATAATTACTTGGTCATAATAAGGTAAAAAGTTAAAATAAACTCAGCATGTGGGAAATTAACACGAAAGTAATGCCTTCTAAAAAACCAAGGCTTTTATTTTGATTTTATTCTCTGGTTAAACTTGTAACTGTTAGCAAGAATATGATGAATAGTAGGCATAACTGGAACTGAAAGTAGTATTAGAATCATGAAATGGGCAAGGGTCTTGGGAGAGCAAACTTCTCTCACTTCTATCACTTGTATCAGACAGTGAGCAGATCAATTACAGTGACACAGCACTGCAGTTATGAGTATTAGAACTTTATAATCTTTGGCTTCAAAGTACCTGGAAACAAGGCTTGTATGGCCACAACAAACTTTAGCAGAAGAAACAAAGATGTGCTTCCTTTCTCTTCTCTACTATGAATCCTAGTTTGTCTTTGCCAGAATTAATCCCTAACTACAAAGAAGATGATTTATGTGATAGAATGAAGTATGTGACCTTTGTTGCTGGAAAATAAAAATTAAATTAAATTTTTGAATAAATACGAGTAGTGCTGCAATTACTTAATGTCTCAGAAATCATGTCTGAAGTGTGAAAATCATAGTCTTGCAGTTTAGTGACATATAAGGGTTCTTGGAAATGTTGATCATCACTATTGCTTAATAAAATTGGAGAGGAACACCAACATTAATGCTCAAAGGATCTGATGTTTACATTCAAAACTGAAGCTTCTTTGTTATAAAATTTTAAAATAAGTGAGAAACTTAGTAACAGCAACACACACCAAATGCTGGTGGAATGCAGCAGGCCAGGCAGCATCTATAGGAAAAAGTGCAGTGGACGTTTTGGGTCAGTGGCTTGAATTTCCAGCATCTGCAGATTTTCTCGTGTTTGCAAACTTAGTAACAAAGTAGGTTGCTGTTTACTGAATGAAAACAATGAAGATAGGGAAAGGGTACCTTTCAAACTAACAGGAGCCGATTGTAAAATGTGTTATTTATATGAATGAATAACTACAGAAAATCAATATGCAGTGGTAGGAATTCCATTTTGGAAATGTGCTACTAATGCAGACCCTTGAACTTTACTATAAACCAACCTAAACCCTTTTTTCTTCCAATAAGACAGCTTAATCTGCTATTCAACAATCTCTTTGACCCCCCCCCCACCCCCCCCATCGTCCTGCAGGAGGTACCATAGCACTAGGACTAGTACTGTTAGGATGGGAAACAGCTTCTTTCCCCAGACTATGAGACCACTGAATTCCCTGCCTCCACCCAGGCCCAATCACAAATGAAGCACCAGTAGCATTATACTGTTTACTTTTTAAAATTGTGACAAATATACACCTTGTTACTTGTTAATTTATTTGTGGTAATGTTACTTTATGTATTGTGTGTGAATTATGCGTACTGTGTTGCACACTGTGGTCTGGAAGTACGTTGGTTTGTTTGGCAATATACATGTGTACAATAAACTTGAACCTGATCTGTCTCTGCCACTTCCTTTTTACTCTGATCCATCAACGTGAACCTCTTCATGACCAATGCTTGAATTTAGCACTTTTCTCTATTTCTTATGCTATCTTAAATCCATGAGACATAATCCATAGCCGCAATGAGCTGGTCTACTTCTTGTAGTTTCATACCGTGGGTCCATGAAAAGAGAAAGAAACCTGACCATTATCACAGAAAGTCATTGTTTATATTAGTTTTGATTTCATCATGAACATAGATTCATAAGATTTTCAAGTTAGAAATTTTATCATATATCAGACCAAGTTCTTCCATACGTATCTGTTGAGTGATACCTAATAATGAATCCAAGCCAAGATCCACATCAGATTCGGTTATAGTAAGTGGGCAATCCAGGGCTGCATGGTAAATTAAGCAGCTATTTGAAGTTTAGAATGCCATTGCAAAACTGATCAGAAAAGTCTTGTAATCTTACAACTAACTGTTTGCTACAGCTGATGTGGAATTAATACTATTAAAAAGTGTAATTAAAAGATTAAGTTCACAGACATAGATTATGGGCATTATGACTGGAGGCACCAGTTTCCATTGATCTTTGAGATGCATTCCTTTGCTCCTTATGGATTGAATAATGGAGTGTTCAGATTTGTGCTATAAGTGGAAAGTGTTTTTACAGTAACATTCTTGTTTTATCCATAAAGTAAATGGATTTTTAAAAAAATGCCTTCTTACTAATGTAATTATAAATTGCTGATTAATGTTAACCCTTGAGATACCAGTATCTAGTTACCTCACCTAGGATAGATATGTTGTGCAGGAATTTAAATTTAACACTCCAAATCTGAGCTGATCACAATAATTATATTTCAGACTTGTAATTCATTTCTAGTTAGTGGAAAAATTATCCAAGCTGGACTTAAATGAATCCAGAGTTAATTTTTAGAGTGAATAACAGGATTTGGATGGAGGGCGGCAGAGTGGAAAGTAAATATAGTGGAAAGCTATTCAGAGGAAAAGGGACATTAAGGCAATTATAAGTAGAATTTGTTAATATTTATTGCACTCTTATCAAGCCAACCTGACACTTGAAAATGAAAGGTAAACTTTCATTTTGAGGTGGGAATGCAGAGCAGAGAGTATCTGTTTGCTTGCAAGTGATAAAAGGGCAACCTACAATTTTTAATGGGCCAGCTGTGCTTGCTGCCATGGGAGCTCTCCACCATAGAATTTTGGGGAATGACCGCTCATTTTTTAAATTGGACTCTGCCACTGGGTCCTCTGTAAAATGATCCCTGGCATCAAACAAATGAATTGGAAACTACAAGAGCCTGAGGTAAATACTGCACAGGAATTTCTGTGTTTTTTTAAAAAAAGAGTACAAACATTAACTGGGCCTGGGTCTGGCAGTTACAACCTAAGAAGGAAAAGGAAATCATTGCTCCTTTATTCAGAAGTAACAATTGGATTGCAAGAACCTCATTAGAGCACAATTTATATTGTTAAATCACTGTCTCTTCCTCTTGGCTGAGTGTCCTTGCCACTAGCAATTTAAAAGTTCAATCAACTAGATTAGGATGAGAGTAAGGTAGCAAGGTTTCAATATGATATTTAATTTCCCTTTAAGATCTTCCCCTTAAGAATTTGTTTGATTTACGTCAGGTCATACAAAAACTTAAAATACTGCTTGACCCATAAAGCCTGAGATTTCCTAGTGCTATTACAGTCTTCTCAGATAAAAAAAATAGAAAGTAGTGTGATAAATTCTTACAGTGTCATAAAGTGTATGCATAAGAAGAGATTTGAGGAATAAAATTATAATGTAACAAATGTTCAATGAAAATATGACAATAATAATCAATTGACAATAAATCCTACAGATATTCATCTAGGAGTGAGAGGGATAAGGGAATTTATTGCTGGTCCTTGTAGAATTTGATTAACATCTGCTGCAATCTTTTGAAAAAAAATGTAAGTCCAATTGAGAGTCTAATTTCTGTAGGAATAGATCTGTTTTATTCAATCAGGGCACACCTCTAAAATTGCTGTTATGAAACACAATCTTGGCACTAAACAAGCAAAAAAGAGCAATTCTGTAACCATCTAAATGTGGAAAGTGAGTTTCATGGGGGAGAACTATTAAGAGTTATGCAAAAAAGAACAAGGCAAATGAAGAGAATTTTCAACAGCACAAATGGAACAAGGTCATATAACTAAACTTGCACTAGATGAATTGGACTCTATTAAAATTTTCTCTGATCCTTAGAAAACAAATCAGGAATAAAAAATAGAGAAACACGTTGAACCAAATTTTTGACACTACTGGAAAGATGTTTTCTGAGACCTAAATATAGTACAATCATTATCCAAAACAAGCCGGCATTCGTGTCTTTGCACTTTTCTTTACTGACTGCTGCAGGCTTTGGATAACAGTGGCTGAAATTGATCTGTACCCTTTACACAAAATTCAGGATCATTATTGCCAGTGAAACGGCTACTTCAAGTTCATTGTACCTTAGAAAGAATAACCCATAAAACACAAAGAATGCTCCAGAACTTACTTTGCTAGTCATGTGGTTTTTGAAATATGTAGTTCTCCTTTCAGGAAAACATACCAGGTTTGTGTCCACAAAATTATTTCACTTGTATAATTTCATTTTTAATCATCTTCATAAATTGAATGGAATTGTGCCCAAGCAATCTAGAATAATTAATGGCAGAACAATGTCAAAAACAATAGACAGATACTAAGGTCAAATATAATTACAGACATTCAGTTCCAGTAATGCCAGCATGAAAGATGAAATCTGATATAAAAAATGTAGGGCATCCATTTTTCACTAGCACACAGTAACAATGTTGTAGATATACTTTAATGTTGGCACTAAATACTGGATAAGGTGAAGCCAACAACTTTGTGAATTTTAATGCTACTGCCAGTTTTCAAAGTTTTGTAAAAATAACAAAACTAATAAAGAAAATCCTACTAATTAGCTGAAAGCAGAAACTTATGGTGCGTTCCACTGATTGATAGGATTATGCCCGTAGGGACTGTGTGCTCACCTGCTGAGCTGGAGTTATTTTAACAATAGTTCAAGAGGATGATGAAGTTTATCAGGACTGACAGAATGAATGCGCAAAGCAGAAGCAATGCTAAGTATTACAAGTTGCGGGGGGGTGTTGGCAGCATTTTGTGCAAATAACTGAACAGTCTACTTCTGGGACACTAAGTTATGCTTAAACATGTACCATTTGTTGCAGAATAAAAAATCCTATGCATATATTTATAGAGAAGCCTGGTGTTATTTATTTTTGGGACTGTTTAAATATGATCACTATTGAATAAAAATCTTTTTAGCAAGATGATATAAACATTTTAAAATTTATTTGCTCCTAAAATTCTTTTAATGTTCCTAGAAGTAGTAAACATGTACAAATATTAATATTTTGTATTACTTTTACTTTGGGTCTTTCCTAATCATGTATAATAAATTATCTCTGTATAAAAGTTTGGAATGAGAATCACAAAACTCATGAAACAGATAGCATCTATTTTCACCATTTTTTTTACTTACAATGGGAATGACAGCCAGGACAGAAGGAGTTGCACATTCCTTGGAATTCGAGGGATAACCCTGACACAAAAAAAATTAGAGTGTAGTGCAATGTCAATAAATAAATTTGTCTGTGTGAGCCAGTGAGCCAACATAATTGAAGAGAAAATGAATTAACATGATGAACTGAGTTTCGTTGATAAAATTTAACAATCAGAACTTTCAGATATATGCTGTGTGTTTTTATGGGTCCAGAGAAATGCAAGAGATTACAGTGAATTTTGAGAAATATGTGAAAAGGGGAGGGTGTGGAGGGGATGCCCAGAACATTAGACAAGATTAGATTAATAATTAACTTTTTTTGGCCTGAAGTAAATATAAACTCCATCAAAATTGTATTTTTATATAGAGATGCTCATTTATTTTACTCATTTATTTTCCCTATCAAATATATTGTTATTTTACAAAGATATGTGACTCAGACAGGCAATTAATTCCCATTCACACAAACCAACATTGTAAATAGAAAATACTCAGATGTTAGTGATTAGAAACAGATTCCTACATTTCAGACATGTTTAAACATTACATTCACTATATTTTGAACATTACATTCAGTGTTACTTCTATCCATATCTTTTATCTCCAAATTACTTCAAAATAAATATACAAACTATAAATTTTAATTTCCTTGTTAGATGAAGACAAATCTTAATCCTTTTACAAAAATTACATCTGTTCATTTTGTGTAGATGATTATTGCATGTAACATAAAGAATTTGTCAGCAAATTACATAGTTTAATGCTTCAAAATAATATTTCTGCACAACCATGTGAGAAAAAGTTTATCTTGAATGCTAAAGATAAGGCTGTGTAAGAAATCATTCTGGCTAATCATCAGTGGAACTGTAGGAAAGGGGTATTAGGCATCTTTGGTCAATTTATTGAGAATTTTGGGTTGTATAGAAATGAACTGGATTAATCCAGATGAGTTAGAAAGCTATGGTAGTCTCAGCCTAAATGTGACATATGTGTAAATTAATGGCAGGAAAATGCTTTATCTTAATCACAAGAAAAGTCTGCACAATTTATAGGAGCACGTTCCATTTTTTTTCACACAAGCCCTTCCCTGGTCCAGGCAAAGCTAATTTGTATTTAAACATGCCCTTCTAATTCAGAGAAATTAAATCCAAAGCTCACTCGTTCAAATAAAATAACTCAGTTACTGGATATTGAAATATGTTCTTGCAGCTGGAGAAGAATTAGGACAGCAGCAAGTCAGATTTAGTGGGAAAATTCCTAATCTTACTCCATTCAAACATAGGCTTCTGTCCAGTCTCTACTCATTATAGAAAAATGGTATAATAAACATTTGTGTATTTTGCAATGTATTAGGATCTGGCATTGTGACTGCCAGCAGCCGTTAAAGTAACTTTAAAACGGGTTGTATTGCAGCCACTTTACAAAGTGTTCCAGTTCACCTTGATAGTGGAGACCTGCTTGCCGATTTACTGCTACCAATAAACCACAAACATATGTGCCTTTCAAAGGTCGGGGGAAACTTTCACAGGAAGTACCCTCGTTAAACACAGTAAAATATACGCCACTTTGCCTGTCATCAATGTCATTAGCTGAACTTAGCAAAAGATTAGTTTGAAAATTGATTTTATCACTGGCTTCTGTGTATTTTTTGGATTCAAATTAGCCATGTTTTTAGGGGATTAATTTTGTCTAATTAACTACAATAAATAAACACACCTACATTCCTTACAGAATGCAGGATTTTACATCGATATTTTGTGGCAAATTAACGTTTTTGCCGTGATTCTGTGCAAAGGAACTCAGTCCTACTAAATGAAAGTTAAAAACATCTTCATAAGGATCTTGCCACATTCGCATATTAGCATTATGATCCTAACCAACGACAGCCAGAAACAGAGAATCTGAATGGCTTCTTCCAGAGATAAGGAGACACCTGGAACTCGTTGTCATTAGTGAAACGGGCGATTTTATTTAGGGCTTTATGTCCGATGGGTTTCATCAAATCCTTGCTGCTTTCATGTGCCAGCACGACTGATTAAGGTGCACATGATTTCAATTTTTAAAAGGCTGCATCAATTGTCCCGTTCTGTTGACAGAGAAGTTTCTATTACATAGAGGCGACTCATATAGTTCTGGTTTTAAAAAAATCAAAGAATCGCAATTCCCTAGTAGTTATGATCAATTCTCCTTGTGGTGCTTTCTCCCTGCACCGTGCATATGACACCTGTCGAACATTGGCAAATGTTGTACACTAGTTGTTGCAGTCTGGACACAGCAAGTTTCTGTGGGGAAATCCCTAACCGCCTCTTCCAAGAGATACAAATATACAAGAAAATAGGAGCAGAAGTAGATCATCTGATCCCTCAAACTTGCCCTGTCATGACCATGGCCAATCTGCGTATTCTCTTTATTCACTATTAGCGATGGCACAAGCCAATTTAAAATTGCACCATTTCTAAAATAATATTAAGACAGCTTGAGATGTAACATGTAGAAAACTATATAATTATAAAAAAGCAAAGAAACATTCTCTTCTCTGCACTGCTCATTGATAAAGGTATTTGGTTTTGGCTGTAACTACCAATCAAGGCCTGACTAACTCAATGTTCTTGGTGCACAATTGCTTCTTTTTATCTACCATTATTCCCCACAGGACTTTTCAGTCTGTCCACTGCTAAAATTTAATTCTGTAAACTGGCTCCTGTAGTTGTTCTGGTCTTTGCTTTCAGAATCAGAAGCAGAATCAGATTTAATTCCACCAGCATATGTTGTGAAATTTGTTCATCCACGATAACAATACATAATAAATATAGAGAAAAAAAACTGAGTTACATTAAATATATATATATATGTCTATGAAATAGTTAAGTTAAAAATAAGTAGTGCAAAGTTAAAGAAATATAAAAATATGTATGGTTCATGGGTTCAATGTCCATTTAGAACTCAGATGGCAGGGGATCCATTTGTAGAGGGAGATACAGAGGGCTAGGTTCTGTACCTTTTTGATCAGGACTGTAGGAATGATGATGTTAAATGCTGAGCTATAGTCAATAAACAGTATCCTGACATAGGCATTTGCATTGTCTTGATAATCCAAGGCTGCGTGGAGAGCCATTGAGATCGCATCTGCTGTAGACCTACTGTGGCGATAGGCAAATTGCATTGGGTCCAGGACCTTCCTGAGAAGGGTGCTGACTCTAGGCATGACCAGCCTCTGAAAACATTTCATCACCATGAATGTAATTGTTACTGGACGATAGTCGTTGAGGCAGCTAACGCTGCTCTTCTTGGGCACTGGTATAATTATTGTTCCTTTGAAGCAGGTGGGAACCTCCGACTGTAGTAGCGAGAGATTGAAAATGTCTTTGAATACCCCCACCAGTTGATTGGCACAAGTTTTCAAAGCCTTACCAGGTATGCCATTCGGATCCTGCTGTTAGCAAGGGTTTACTCTATTGAAAGACAGCCCAACGTTGGCCTCCAAGACAAAGGTCACTGGGCCATTGGGTGCTGCAGACAACTTCATAGCTGTGCTTTCATTCTCCCTTTCAAAGTGAGCATAAAAGGCATTGAGCTCATCTGGTAGTGAAGCATTGTTGCCATTCACGATGCTGGGTTTAGCTTTGGACCATAGACCATAGACATAGGAGCAGAATTAGGCCATTCAGCCCATCAGGTCTGCTCCACCATTCCATCATGACTGATCCCGGATCTCACTCAATCCCATACTCCACCCTTCTTGCCATAACCTTTGATGCCCTAACCAGTCAGGAATCTATCAATTTTCACTTTAAATGTACCCACGGTCTTGGTCTCCACAGCTGTCTGTGGCAGAGCATTCCACAGATTCACTACAGTCTGGCTAAACAAATTCTTCCTTACTACTATTCTAAATGGACACCTCTTAATTTTAATGTTGTGCCCTCTAGTTCTGGACACCCCCATCACAGGAAATATCCTTTCCACATCCACCTTATCTAGTCCTTTCAACATTCAGTAGGTTTCAATGAAATTCCCCCTGCATTCTTCTACATTCCAGTGAGTACGGGTCCAAAGCTGCCAAACACTCCTCCTATGTTAACCCCTTCATTCCTGGAATCATAATAGGAAGTAGAAAGTAATGGCCTGCAAACCCTGCCAGAGTTTACGTGCATCCGATGTCACCTCCAACCTCTTCTGGAATTGTTTCTTGGCTCTTCAAATAGCCCTCCGCAAGCCATACCTGGTTTTCTGATATAGACCTGGATCGCAAGACTTAAATGCCACAGGTCTAGCTCTCAGCAATCTATGATTCTCCCGGTTCTTCCACGGCTTTTGGTTTGGGAATGTACAGTAAGTTTACATAGGCACACACTCATCCACACAGGTTTTAACAAAGTCGGTGACAATTCTAGCATACTCATCCAGGATCAGAGGTGGCTCCCTGAACACAGCCCAGTCCACTGATTCAAAGCAGTCCTGTGAGTGCTCCTGTACCTCCTTGGTCCTCACTACTGGTACTGCAGTCTTCAGTTTCTGGCTATACTCAGGGGGTAGAAATACAGCCAAGTGATCAGACTTTCTGAAGTGTGGGCGTGGGATAACACGGCAGGCACTCTTGAACAGTTGTCCCGCGTGTTAATTCCTCTGGTACTTTAGGTGATTTGTTGATAATAACTATTTAGTGACTTTATCAAGCTGGCCTGGTTAAAATCCCTCAAAATGGTGGAAAAAGCATCAGGATGTGCTGTTTAGTGCCTGTTGATTACATTGCTCAGTGCATCTAGAGCCTGTTTGACATTAGCCTGAGGTGGAATGTACACTGCTATCAAAAAGACCTTTGATATCTACGACCCCCCGCCCCCCCACTGCAATCAGGCTGAAATTCATTGCAATGAAGTAACAAACCATTCTCCATTGGTAAATGTAGAAATCCACAAACTTGTTTATCAATAGAACTGCAATTCAGACTTAACTTTTGAGGATGTGGTACAACAGCTTTATATAGAAGATCTATATCAGTAAATCAGCTCAACTAAGACTGTTGCATGCTAATTACAAGTGGGGCAGATACTATTGAGGCAAAGCTATTATGAAAAATAAAGATGAAAGGTAACTATGCAGAAAAAAAAACTTTATTGATAAATAAGGCTAGTGGAGATCAAAGCTTTATTAAAATAGCCAATAAAGTTATAGCTTTTTGATTATTATGCATTTAATCAGACCACGACTGGAAGATACGGCAAATAAAAATCTGCCAGTCATGGAAGGCTAGAAAAATTGCTGCTAAGGGGTCTGGAGGGGGAGTTGCTGGGCACCTCTGCAGAAATCCATGTCTGTGATCCATTTTGCACTCCTCAAAGAAGTACTACTTTAAAACTTATGAAGTTATCAATGTTCTGCTAAAGTGCTGTGGGCAAACTCTTAAACAGGCCAGAGAGACAAGTGGTTTCTTGAAGTACTGGGCCACCAGTGATAACCAGACTAGAGCCAGAACATTTGTCCACCTATGTCCTAGTGATTCAACTGTCCTTGTTTGCAATACATTGAGCTTCTGATGTAAATCACTACAATAAAACATTGACACTGAAGTCTGCATGTCTGTGATCTAATAATATTTGGTCCAGGCTGATTATCTGAGCCAGCTACTACAATCCAGCTGAACATATATGAACGTATCAGAAAGAAATGCCATTGATTGTTGACCCAAGGAATTTCACTGGAAGTGCAATACAATATAGGTTAATCAGATGAAGATAAAGCACACTTCACATAGAGCTGCACAGCACAGAAGCAGGTCCATTACCCCAAGTAACATTTACACTAATTTTGCCATCATCCCACTCTATTCTCCTCATATTTCTGTCAGTTCCCCCAGATTCTATCACATGTTTACACATTAATGATAATTTACAGTGGTCTATAAAACTTTTGACCTTATAAAGAAATAAGTGCACATAGGGGAAGCCATCAAAGTCTGATGGAAAACATGCAAACACCACACAGAGAGTATCAGAGGTCAGGATCAAACCAATGTTACTGCAGCTTTGGGAGAAGCACTGACCATACTGTTTGTGTGTGGTGCATTCAAATATTCTTACAGATGAACTATGTCAAAAGCTGACTTTCTGATAGGATGCATGCTATCCATCTAGCCTTCAATATAAATTAAATACTTCAGTATCTATATGGACAATATACAGTATAGTACTAACAAGTAGTCACAGGCAGACTAAATTCCTTTAATGCAAAGTAATTGTTACTCACGATATGATCTTCCATACAATTGGGGAAGCAAATGCAGCTAATGCTAGTGTGTCTCCAAATATTTTTATTTGCTTTATAAAGTCAATTGCTACAATACATTCTGACTAACCATTTTAAAGTCCCTTCTCTTTGTCATTCTGGAAATTTATACCATTTCAGGCACTGCCATTTCTCTCTGCTAGCACTCAGCAACCTTTATAACTGAATGTGATTTTAATAACTTAAGACATTCATTATATCCTTCAAATTTAATGATGTAAATGTTTGTAATGTGTAGTAAATGTCCAAGACGAAGTTTGGGTCCTCAATCTAGAGCAATGATCTTTTGTTTCTCTTCCTAATACTTGTGGATTTTGTGGGCTTTCTGTTTTCTTTAAATATCTTCTTACAATTTTATTTGGGCCTCTTCCACATCACTTCATCTTTCCCTATTTACACAACATTTGTCTTAATTATATCAGGCTATCACTTTAGTAATGGAGTCAAAAATAGATATGCAATATGGCTGCATTACAAAGCTTCTTCCTCTCTGACTTTTATGAACATATGTGTAAAGGTTTAGAATGAATAACTGAGTGTGTTTGAGTTGTAAGCAACTGGCTAAATTGAGAAAGCACCAGATAATTCATGGTAAGCTGTCTTTAAAACTTACGGAAAATTGATTGGAAGATAGATATTATGATATTTACCAGTGCAATTTTTTAAATGAAAAATAATGTGACAACAGAGAAAGATAGAAAAAGGCATGGTTCAACTTTGAGTCTCTTTGTCCTTAATTGCACCTCATTTAGAAAAAGTAGAAGAGGTTTTGGGAAACAAAATGTCCAATTTGTCTAGCTTTAGTCTTCCTTTTATTCTTATCAGAAGGTACTTTTAAAACACAATGATGAAAAATAGCTGAAGGTCAACATATTGCAGTAAAATCCAAAATGGGGGAGCAGCTCCATCTACAGGAATATTTATGTGAAATCCGCAGTGGAAATTGTTCTTCCAGTGTTGCTCTGCATTGATTTCATGAGCTTAAGTCTCATACAGTTTAGTTTTCATTGAGACATCTAAAATTAAAATTTAAAAGGCAGCAAAATTAAAGTGTTCTTTGTTTCATTCCAGTGAATGGTTTAGCTATCTTATCTCTGAAAAATAATAAGTTACTTTCCTATAATGCCTTTTGTAACTTAGAACATAGAAAATCTACAGCATATTACAGGCCTTTCGGCCCACAATATTTTGCTGACCATGTAACCTACTCTAGAAACTGCCTAGAGGTTCCCTACTGCATAACCCTCTTTTTCTAAGCTCCATGTACCTATCTAAGAGGCTCTTAAAAGACCCAAATCTATCCGCTTCCACCACCGCTGCCAGCAGTGCATTCCATGCACCCACCACTCTCTGTTGAAAAACTTACCCCTGACATCCCCTCGGTACCTATTTTCAAGCATGTTAAAATTATGCCTCCTTTTGTTAGTCATTACAGCCCTCGGAAAAAGCCTCTGGCTATCCACACATTCAATGCCCCTCATCATCTTATACACCTTTATCAGGTCACCTCTCATCCTTTCGTCACTCCAAGGAGAAAAGGCCAAGTTCACTCAATCTACTCTCATAAGACATGCTCTCCAATCCAGACAGCATCCTTGTAAATCTCCTCTGCACTCTCTTTATAGCATCCACATCCTTCCTGTAATGAGGTAACCAGAACTGAACACAATACTCCAAGTGGGGTTTAACTAAGGTCTTATATGGCTATAACATTATCTCACAGCTCTTGAACTCAATCCCACGGTTGATGAAGGCCAACACACCATACGCCTTCTTAACAACACTGTCAACCTGTGCAGCAGCTTTGAGTGTCCTATGGACATGGACCCCAAGATCTCGCTGATCCTCCACACTGCCAAGATTCTCACCATTAATATTATATTCTGTCTTCAGAAAAGGTACCAAATGCTTACCAATTAATTATTTTTGAAGAATGGCCAATATTGCTGTATTGACTTGAAGGATGTAAAAGTCCATCTACAATGGTGTGTCATTAATCTGCTTCCAGTGGTTGGTAGGAGCACAGAGATTTAACATACCTTAAACAAATATCTTCAAAACTGAATGCCTAAAACCTAGTGTTTTAATTTCTGTGTATACTATAATGTTGCAGAGAATAAAGGATTTTGGGGAATAAACATTATAGCTTAACAGTTACTAGTTAATTCCCAAAGCCTCCCAAACCAAACTGGATGACACCATCATTCAATGGAAAGTAACTAGAAATGTTCATGTAATTTGAGGTCTTGAGCCATCAAAAGAACTTTAATGAAGTGGCTGCGGTGATGTGCCAAATGCCCTTCTCTGTCTTTGGAAAGCCTCCTTCCAACTTTGTCCTTTTCCTTGCAACAACGGACCCAGGTCTATAGAGGAAAATTTGGAGGAAAATTGAACATCCTGGTACTTACTCAGGAATCTGAAGAGCACTGGATGCCCAACCTTTTCTCTAGAATTTTGCAGAAGGCGGGCAATCAGCAGTTGGTTATCCTTATCTATGCTGCTGGTCGGCTGATTTAAAAGTGGACTGAATAAGAAGTAGTCCTGTCTGCATCTTGTAAGACATTATGTAACAAGGCCGTTATAGGATATCAGAGCTAACTAATATTATTGCTCCCATGATTGCTTGATACCCTGGGTGTACTCTGTTTGATACCTTTGACAATAAGCAGTATTGCAGTTTAGGAAATGACAATTCTGTGCTCTTTGCAAGAGTCTTTCCTCTCCAAGGGCATTCATATACCTTCACTAGGTTGATGTAGGATTGAAGCAAAAGTTAATGGCAAGTGGCCTGGGTAAGTTTTCTTTGAAGTTCTCAATCACGAAGTTAAGTGATTTTAATATAATTTTTGATCTAATGTAGTTTGTTGAATGACAGATACTTTGGAGATGATACAATAGTTTCCTATTGACAGATTGTATTCAAAAGCTCTTTAAAAAACTCATGGAACACACATAAAAAATGCGGGTGAATGCAGCAGGCCAGGCAGCATCTATAGGAAGAGGTATAGAAAGACTGTACCTCTTCCTATAGATGCTACCTGGCCTGCGTTCACCAGCATTTTTTATGTGTGTTGCTTGAACTTCCAGAGTCTGCAGATTTCCTCGTGTTTGCATTTTTAAAAAACTCATGGAATTTGTTGTGAGAGGTAATGCAGTTTCTCTTAAGAGATTTCAAATGTCAGACTCCAGGAGTTTTTTTTCTGTGCTTTGGATCATGCAGTTCACTTTTGATGTACTAGAATGAGGACAAAGGAAATACTATATTAAGACTGCATTATCATGAGTCAACCTTGAGTTGTTGCAACTGTTTAGTGTTAAAATTGGCAACAGTTCTGATTTCTGTCCACCTGTCAACAAAGAGTGGGTTGACAAATAATTAATCTTGCCATTTATACGATTGGCAAGATCTTCATATGGATAAACATCTGAGGCATCTTTCTAAGTCCACAGAAGGAAGCAATGCAAACAAAGGCATGAGCTGATCCAAGAAATGGCCAATGGTATCCACAGCTTTTGTCAATAATACATTATTACCCAAAATAGATTCTGGATACCTGACGAGCTAAACAGAATATATAAACGCAGAAGATTCTGCAGGTGCTAGAAACCCAGAGTGGCACACACAAAATGCTGGAGGATTTCAGCAGGTTGGGCAGCATCTATGGAAATAAATAAACAGTTGACATCTTGTGCCAAGACCCTGATGAAGGGTCTCAGCATGAAGCGTCAGCTGTTAAACAGTATATGTGCTGAGCTCAGGTCAGATTGGATTCATAGGAATTACAAAGCCTTGAGTTCAGGTTGGATCTTGATTCATAAATACGCCAATTTGTAAATTTGTGTTGACAGAGGGTCTATGAGGGGGTATGCACTGCTGGATTGAGTGTGTTGCCTGTCCGAGGTGGGACACAATTCTAGATGATAATGACCTGTTAGTCAAAAATAATAAATATATAAATTCATAGAAACATAGAAACATAGAAAACCTACAGCACAATACGGTCCACTCGGCTCACAACGTTGTGCTGAACATGTCCCTACCTTAGAAATTACTAGACTTCCCCATAGCCCTCTATTTTTCTAAGCTCCATGTACCTATCCAAAAGTCTCTAAAAAGACCCTATGGTATCTGCCTCCACCACCGTTGCCGGCAGCCCATTCCACACACTCACTACTCTCTGAGTAAAAAACTTACCCCTGACATCTCCTCTGTAGCTACTCCCCAGCACCTTAAACCTGTGCCCTCTTGTGGCAGCCATTTCAGCCCTGGGAAAAAGCCTCTGACTATCCACACGATCAATGCCTCTCATCATCTTATACACCTCTAACAGGTCACCTCTCATCCTGTCACTCCAAGGAGAAAAGGCAGAGTTCACTTAACCTGCTTTCAGCAGGCATGCTCCCCAATCCAGGCAACATTCTTGTAAATCTCTTCTGAAACCTTTCTATGGCTTCCACATCCTTCCTGTAGTGAGGTGACCAGAACTGAGCACAATACTCCAAGTGGGGTCTGACCAGGGTCCTATATAGCTACAACTTCACTTCACTTCATTTTCAGATTGGGTGAAACTTGGCTGTCCATTTTACACATTGATCTTGGTAATAAAGGGAAGCTGCATAGTTTAGAATGGGTGGAAATTTCTGTAACTGGAAAACTTGGTTTCCTGGATGCCTTGGTGACATCAGTGCTGTTTTAAGTTTTTTCAGACACCTTCTCAGCTACAGGGAACCAGATTGAGAAGCTTGTTCACTTATCGGTGGGTGAACCCTGCATCCTAGCCCTGAGTCAAGTTTTCACTCTGGAAGCGGACATCAAATTATGAGTCAGATGTTAGCAAGAATTGTATAGAGGGTCATTCAGAGCTTGCTGCAAGGCTATTAGATTTAAACCTTGGGAATGAAGTTGGATTTTAAGTAAAGTCAGGGACTGAGAAAAGTTGAATCATTGTGGGTGTTAGGTATGGGGGGAGTGGTGGATAGGATGATGTTGGATATTGGACGAGTTCCAGTTTTGGAAGTGAAAGCCAGTAACTTTATTGGGCTTTGGTCCTGCTCATCTTGGTCCATAAGCAGTGTTGAAAAGACACTTACCTGTCTCATGCAGCAGTTTTTTTGCCTCCCCCGAGCGGCTAGTTTTTCCAAAGCCATGGAAGTCCAACAGCTGGTGCTAAATATGAAATGGCAATGAAGTCTTTGGAACCTAGCTTCATTAAACTAGTTTGTTACTGAGGCGCTTCCATAGAGCATATTACAGTTGAACATGGGTTGGAGTCAGGTTTTAGGTCTTATACTTTGAAACCTTTTCATCTGCCTTTGGGAAGGTAGGACTGTGGAAGGGGGCATATAACTTTCTCACATGATTTGAATATGAATGATGTATAACCAAAAGCTCTGTAAAGTTTTGAAAACTCAACCAAAATTAAATTTGGTTCTCATTTGACTTGTTTCAAAAGACACAGCTATGGTTGCAAGACAAAAATGGAATATTGTATGTGTAAAGGTCGTATTACTTTGTGACATGGTATAAAGGAACTTCTGTGCTGTATACTTTAATAGTAGAATGAGAGCTTAACAGTTCTGACAGTAAGCATAGGCATTCTGAATGAAAAAAAGTGAAAATATTTAGGCTGTAATAAGCCAAAACTGCTGTTTCATGAAAAGATTCTGCAGACAATACTTGATCTTGATTTCATATTGTAAAATTCTAAAGCTGTTTTGTGGTTGAAATGTTTCAATCATATATCATTGAGATGAGAAATACCAGAAACCACATTCTAAATATCAAACATCAAAGGACAGGGACCATTTAAAATGGAACTTAATTGCTCTGGAACATTGCATTGGATATTACAAAGACATTAATGGTTTCCTCAGATAATAAAACACTTTCCTTACAAGAGGAATTGAATTCAAATTGGATCATGTTGCTGTGATTTGTATTTTGTCCATGTCATGTAAGTTATAATAGGCAAGTGTGCATGTATTAACTCCCAGACAGCGACTCAGCAGATAGTATGGAAGAAGGAGTCTAAATGTTCTTGCTGGTTAGCTGTCTTTAATACTGACCAAAACATTATATAGCAAAAACAGTATTAAATATGCAAAATTACAAGGATCATGTAGCATTTTTGAACATTGATTTTAAAAGTCCTGATGACTTGATTCAGGCTGAGTCCTGATGAAGGGTCTCGGCCCGAAATGTTGATTGTTTACTCTTTTCCATAGATGCTGAACTCCTCCAGTATTTGTGTGCATTTCTTGGATTTTCAGCATCTGCAGATTTTCATGTCTCAGTGATTTTAAAAATTGTTATCATACAGTATTCAGCTCTGGTGGTTAAATTTTACTATCATTCCAAAGTGTTACCATTAAAATAGTTAAATTACTCTGGTATCATATATTTAATTGAAAAATTTTTGCAATCTAATTCTGTTTCACAATATTCTGTAGTCAGGTGTTAATAGCGTTGATTGTAATTATCCATTTGATTGACACAACTTTTTCAAAATAAGAAGCTAACAATCGTTTTCAGTTTAGTGCTTTGTTATGAAATGCTTGTTTTTTTAACGCGAATGTGATCTGAGATGGTTGCTGGAGTTTGTAAAACAACTGTTAAAAGATGGCTTTAATATTGAGCAGTAAGGGAATGACTCTTTAATGACAGGCTGTGGTTTTGTAAAGCAGTAGAATAGCTGTGAGCTGAGTAATAGCAGGCACTGAGAAAACACAGCTGCTGTTAGCACTGATTTTGTTCCAGCAGTGGCTTTCCTAATCTATTCATTCATTTATCTCTCTGGATGCTGTTTGGCTCAGATCCAACCACAAAGTCAGAAACTGAATAACTTATTCCTTAACCCTTTTTTGCTTTGGAAAAATGTTCTTTTAAGATACCAGTCTTCTGAAAGAGAGGTTCGGGATGGGCAATAAATGCTGTCCTAACCATTGATGCTGACATACCATAAATGAGTGCATTCTTAAAAAGAATCTCATCATTTAATATTTCATTTACAGTCCAACATTGCAGTAATAGTGAGGCATTTGTGCCTTCAAATCAAAGACTACTTTTTTAAAATACTTACATTTTATAATGTTGGTGAAAGGATTGTTACTTTGACATTCCAGTGTGAGAGCAGCCAATTCAGAACGGTTAAAGATGAAAACAGAAAATAAAGAAGTCATGAAATTAAGGATTAAGAAGGCAGAAGATCAGCCTCAATCTTGATGAATGAAAGAGCAGTCTCAAAGGAATGGATAGCCTTCTCATGTTCCTATGCGATGTGTTATTAAGCTCACTTCATGAAGTATTTTATATTAACTGCTGAGCATCAACTAAGGCTCTTTCCCTTAACTAAGTTCCCATAAGACATAGCAGCAGAATTAGGCCATTTGGCCCATCAGTTCTGCTCTGTCATTCTATCATAGCTGATTTATTATCCCTCTCAGCCCTATTCTTCTGTCTGCTCCCTGGAATCTTGGACACCCTGATTAATCAAGAACCTGTCAACCTTCAGTATAAATATACCTAATCACTTGTTTTCCACAGCCTTCCGTGGCAATTAATTCCACAGATTCACCTCCCTCCCGCTAAAGAAATTCCTCCTTATCTCTGTTCTAAATGGTCGTCCCTCTATTCTGAAGCTGTGCCCTCTAATTCTAGACTCACCCATGATAGGAAACATCCTCTCTACCTCCATTCTATCTAGGGATTCCAATATTTCAATGGGATCACCTCTCATTCTTCTAAAATCCAGTGAGTACAGGCCCAGAGCCATCCAATGCTCCTTGTACATTAACTCTTTCATTCCCAGAATTATTCTTGTGAACCTTCTCTCGATCTTCTCCAACGCCAGCAAATCTTCTTTTCAGTTAAACTGCATACAATACTCCAAGTGCAGTCTGACCAATGGTTTATAAAACCTCAGCATTATATCCTTTCTCTTATATTCTATTCCTCTTGAAATGAAAGCTAACATTACATATGCCTTCCTTATCACCGACTCAACCTGCAAGTTAACCCTTCAAGAATCCTGCACCAAGACTTGCAAGTCTCTTTGAACCTCTGATTTTTGAATTTTCTCCTCATTTTTGAGGATGTGACTAAACACATTGATGAAGGAAGAGCAGTAGATATAGTGTATATGGTTTTCAGCAAGGCATTTGATAAGGTACCCCATACAAGGCTTATTGAGAAAGTAAGGAGGCATGGGATCCAAGGGGACATTGCTTTGTGGATCCAGAACTGGCTTGCCCACAGAAGGCAAAGATTGGTTGTGGACAGGTCATATTCTGCATGGAGGTTTGTGACCAGTGGTGTGCCTCAGGGATCTGTTCTGGGACCCCTACTCTTCGTGATTTTTATAAATGACCTGGATGAGGAAGTGGAGGGATGGGTTAGTAAGTTTGCTGATGACACAAAGGTTGGAGGTGTTGTGGATAGTGTGGAGGGCTGTCAGAGGTTACAGCGGGACATTGATACGATGCAAAACTGGGCTGAGAAGTGGCAGATGGAGTTCAACCCAGAAAAGTGTGAAGTGGTTCGTTTTGGTAGGTCAAATATGATGGCAGAATATAGGATTGATGGTAAGACTGTTGGCAGTGTGGAGGATCAGAGGGATCTTGGGGTCCGATTCCATAGGACGCTCAAAGCAGCTGCGCAGGTTGACTCTGTGGTTCAGAAGGATTAAGTGTTTTGGCCTTCATCAATTGTCGAATTGAATTTAGGAGCTGAGAGGTAATGTTGCAGCTATATAGGACCCTGGTCAGACCCCACTTGGAATACTGTGCTCAGTTCTGGTCTCCTCACTACAGGAAGGATGTGGAAACCATAGAAAGGGTGCAGAGGGGATTTACAAGGATGTTTCCTGGATCAATGAGGATGCCTTATGAAAACAGGTTGAGTGAACTCGACCTTTTCTCCTTGGAGCGACAGAGGATGAGAGGTGACCCGATAGAGGTGTATAAGATGATGAGAGGCATTGATCGTGTGGATAGTCAGAGACTTTTTCCCAGGGCTGAAATGTTTGCCACAAGAGGACACAGGTTTAAGGTGCTGGGGAGTAGGTACAGAGGAGATGTCAGGGGTAAGTTTTTTACTCAGAGAGTGGTGAGTGTGTGGAGTGGGCCGCCGGCAACGATGGTGGAGGCTGATACGATAGGGTCGTTTAAGAGACTTTTGGATAGGTACATGGAGCTTAGAAAATTAGAGGGCTATGGGTAAGCCTAGTAATTTCTAAGATAGGGACATGTTCAGCAGAACTTTGTGGGCCGAAGGGCCTGTATTGTGCTGTAGGTTTTCTCTGTTTCTATGTTTCTATTTAGAAAATAATCTGTGCCTTTATTCCTTCCACCAAAGTGCATGACCAGACACTTCCCTACACTATGTGCCATCTGCCTTTTCTTGGCCCATTCTCCCAATCTATCCAAGTCCTTCTGCAGACTTCCTGCTTCCGCAATACTACCTGCCTCTCCACCTACCTTTGTATCATCTGCAAACATGATCATATAAATCAATGCAATATAACGTGAAAAAAGCAGTGCCAATCGCAACCCCTGCGAAACTGCACTCGTCACTAGCAGCCAACCAGAATAGACCCACTTCATTCTGACTCTTTGCCTCCTGCTGGTAACTTTCCTGTAATACAATGATCTCTTTTTAAGCAGCCTCAATGGTGGCACCTTGTCAAAAGTCTTCTAAAGATCCAAGTAAACTACATCCACTTTGTCTATCATGCCTGTTATTTCCTCAAAAAGTTCCAATAGATTTTTCAGGGAAGGTTTCACCTGTAACAAAGCCATTCTGACTTAGGCTTACTTTACCACATGCCTTCAAGAACCCTGAAACATCATCTTCACTTCAATAATGGATTCCAACATCTTCCAAATCACTGCAGTCAGAATAACTGGTCTGAATTTTCCGTTCTTCTGCCTCCCTCCCTTCTTGAAGTATGGAGTGACATTTGCAATTTTGCAGTCCTCCAGAACCATTCCAGAATCTAGTGATTCTTGAAATATCATTACAAAAGCTTTCACAATCTCTTCAGTGACCTTTCTCAGAACTCTGGGGTGTTGTCCATCTGGTCCAGGTGACTTACTGTAGTTACCTTCAGATCCTTCAGCTTCCCAAGTACCTTGTCCTTGGTAATAGCAATTACACCTACTTCTCCCTGTTGAGAATCAACTTCCTGACCTACTGCTAGTGTCTTCCAGAGTGAAGATTGACCCAAAATACTTACTATGTTCATCTGCTGTTTCTTTCTCTCATATTATTAATTCTCCAGCATTATTTTCCAGCAGGTCGATATCTACTGTCACCTCTCTTTTACTCTTTATACAGTATATCTGAAAAATGTCTGGCTATACTATTCTATATTATTGGCTAGCTTACATTCATATTTCATCTTTTCTCTCCTTATGGCCATTTTGGTTGCCTTCTGTTGGGTTTGAAAAGCTTCCAAATCCTCTAACTTCCCACTATTTTTTTGCTATAGTATATGCTTTTATTCTGTCTTTGACTTGCCTTGTCAGCCACAGTTGCCTCATCCTTCTTTTAGATTACTTCTTCATCTTTGGGATCTATCTATCCTGTGCCTTCCGAATTGCCCCTCAGAAACTCCAGCCACTGCTGTTCTGCCATTGTCCATGCTAGTGTCCCCTTCCAATCAACTTTGACCAACTCCTTTCTCAATGCCTCTGTAATTCCCTTTACTCCTCTGGAATATTGATACATCTGATTTTTATCTTCTTCCTCTCAACCTGTAGGGTGAATTCTGTCATATTCCTGACAGTGATTACAGAAACTGGCAAGGTTATTGAGTGTGCTTAAAATATGTTTGGTTCACTGAGAAGGTGGAGAATGAAATTTGCCAACTACAACAACCTCAGTATTGCATTTGAACAATATAACAAATGGCAGTCGGGGTGACCATTATATAACACATTTGACTTCTAGCTACAGCTGAGGAAATGGCCAGCAACCTGTATTCTGCAAAGGGATGTCAATGAGGACATCTACTGTATACTCATGCATTTCTCTTCCTACCTCTAAGGCAAAGTGAGCATGAGCAGTCTGGACAGATTGCAGACCTCTTTCTGGTGCACAGTACCTTTGAATGTATGCACATTTCTGTCTGTATGTTTCTTGTTACCTCAGCCATTTTCAAGAGCTAAAGGATATTTTACTCCATTGTGTAGCTACAGTGACTTTAAAAAGTATTCACCCCCTTGGAAGTTTTCATATTTTATTGTTTGAGAACATTGAATCACAGTGGATTTAATTTGGATTTTTGACACTGATCAACAGAAATATAAAACACAAAATAATTAATTGCGTAAGTATTCACACCCTTTAATATGATGCATCAATTTATCACTGGTACAGCCAATTGGTTTAAGAAGTCATATAATTAGTTAAATGGAGATCACTAGTGTACAGTCAAGGTGTTTCAATTGTTTGTAGTAAAATACACCCATATTTAGAAGGTCCAACTGCTGGTGAGTCAGTGTCCTGACAAAAACTACACCATGAAGACAAAAGAACACTCCAAACAACTCAGTGAAAGGCTATTGTAAAGCACGAATCAGGAGATGGACTTAAGAAAATTTCCAAGTCACTGAATATCCCTTGGAGTACAGGTAAGTCAATCATCAAGAAATGTGAAGAATATGGCACAGCTGTAAATCTGCCCAGAGCAGGCCGTCTTCAAAAGCAGAGTGACAGTGCAAGAACAAGAAGGGGACTAGTACAGGAGATCTATGACAACTCTGGAGGAGTTACAAGCTTCAGTGGCTGAGATGGGAGAGACTGCACACAGCAACTGTTGCCCAGATGCTTCACCAGTTGTAGCTTTATGGGAGAATGGCAAAGAGAAAGCCCCTGTTGAAAAAAATTCACATGAAATCTTGGCTACAATTTTCCAGAAGGCATGTGGGAGACTCTGAAATCAGCAGGAAGAAAGTTCTGTGGTCTGATGAAACTAAAATTGATCTTTCTGGCCATCAGACTAAATGCTATGTTTGGCATAAGGCAAACAGCACACATCATCAAAAACACACCATCCTTACCATGAAGCATAGTGGTGACTGCATCATGCTGTGGGGATATTTCACTGCAGCAGGGCTGGAAGGCTTGTGAAGGTAGAGGGTAAAATGTTTGCAGCAAAATACAGGGAAATCTTGGAGGAAAACCTGATACAGTCTGCAAGAGAACTTGGGAGAAGATTTGTTCTCCAGCAAAAGAAAGGCCCTAAGCATAAAGCCAAGGCTACACAGGAATAGCTTAAAAAACAACAAAGTTAATGTCCTGGCATGGCCAAGTCGAAGTCCAGACCTCAATCCAATTGAAAATTTGTTGCTTGACGTGAAAAAGGCTGTTCACTCACGATCCCTATGTAATCTGACAGAACTTGAGTAGCTGTGTAAAGAATGGGGAAAAGTTGCAGGGTCCAGATATGCAATGCTGATAAAGATCTATCCACACAGACTCAAGCCTGTAATTGCTGCTAACCGTGCATCTACTAAATACTGACTTGAAGGGGGTGAATATTTATGCAATCAATTATTTTGTGATTTATATTTGTAATTAATTTAGATCACTTTGTAGAGATCTGTTTTCACTTTGACACGAAAGAGTCTTTTTCTGTTGATCAGTATCAAAAAAGCCAAATTAAATCCACTGTGATTCAATGTTGTAAATAAATAAAACATGAAAACTTCCAAGGGGGTTGAATACTTTTTCTAGGCACTGTTGCATGCAATCGTAAGGAACAGATTATGCAGGTGAATGTCTGTTGCTCTGTAGCAGTATTTAAACACCACCTGTCACCACCTGTCATGGTACCTAAGTACATAAGAAATTGGGACAGGAATGGGCCACTCAGCCCCTCAACCATCCTAGAAGATTCTACTCAACACCATTTTCCTTTCTCATCCCTATATCCCCTGATGTCCCTAATATTCAGAAATATATCAATCTCTGCTTTGAGTAAACTCAATGACTGGGCTTCTGCAGCCTCCAAAGGTTTCCCATTCTCTAAATGAGGAAATAATTAAATTCAGAGTTAAATTGCCTTGTCTTTTTTTGAGCTTTTATTTTATTTAGAGATATAGCATGATAACAAGCCCTTCTGGCCCATTGATTCCACATCACCCAATTACACCCATATGACCAATTGCCCTACTAGTCCGTACATCTTAGGAGGAAACTGGTGCCATCAGAGGAAACCAACACTTCCTTTCCCGTTCTGAAGAAGGGTCTTGGTCTGAAACATCAACTGTTTACTCTTTTCCATAGATGCTGCCTGACCTGCTGAGTTCTTCCAGTATTTTCTGTGTGTTGCTTTAAAGTTATTTCAAGTCTTGACAGGGGAGCAAGGATGATGATTCTCCTGTCTAGGATGTTAAAATAGCAGGTCAGTTATTCAGTACAAAGATGAAAAAGAATTTCTTCACCCAGTAGGTGATGGATTTTCGGATTTCTCTACTCACCAGAACTGCGGAGATTCAGTCAAAATATGCATCTGTCTCCGTGAATTCAAGACAGAGATAGATGTATATTGAATCAAGGAATAAAGAGATAATGTTGCAAAATGTTGCTCAAGTAAAATTTTGGTCACTGTTTTGGTAGAACAGGCATCAGGGGCAAAAGGCACAACCCTGCTTTTATTTATTATTCCTTGTCATCTTTCCTAAAACTTTGTCTGGGTGTTCTAGCTCCTATAGTTCCTGCTCAATAGTAATTACGTGAAGAAGTAATTTACTGGATGGGGAGCATCTTTAATGATAGATGCCGCCTTCTTAAGGCATCAGCTTTTGAATTTGTTATCAATGGTGTGGAGTATTGTGCCCACGATGGAATTGGCTGAATCTACAACCCTCGGCAGCATCTTGTGATCCTGTGCATTGGAGGCTCTATACCAGGCTGTCATACAACCATCATGATGCTCTCCATAGTACATCTGTAGATATTTGCAAAAGTCCTTGGTAACATATCAAATCTCCTCATTTAGGATACCTTAAAAAAAACTTTCCCAGTTAGTGGAGGAAGAGAACAAAAGGACAATGAGATATTTAACCATTAATAGTGCCTTCCTCCTGCTTCCAATTCTACCTGCAAGAAATATTTAAGAATGTATGTTGAATTATGTGGCTGTCATAACTGAGTTGTGAGTTGTGAGCCTGAGATTCCAAGATGAGTATAGACTCTGAAAGCCTTGGAGTATTCTCTTGCATGTCCAGTCATTCTTTTAAGTATCACAATACAAAAAGCTTTCATGCAGATGACAGCCATAGTCCACTATTCCTTGATCTACTCTGCCTTTAAGTATCACCAGGCACAATTGACATTGCCAACCTCCACCTAATCTGTGCAGCCAGCAGACAGAATGCTCACAACTGTATAAAGCAGAACTCAGTAAATTTTACAGTTCAAGCTACAGAACAATAAATGTCAAACAATAGAAAATCTGCAGATGCTGGAAATCCAAACAACACACTCAAAATGCTGGAGGAACTCAGCAGGCCAGGCAGCAGCTATGGAAAAAAAGTACAGTCAACGTAAATGAGACAGGTTGTTTGTGCATTTCACCCCCTCCCTCCATTCTCACACTTTACCCAACTGAATTCTAGGTAGTACTGCTTCTAAAGTTGTGTTTGTGAATCCACTCAATGCTACAGTTTAAAAAAACCAGAAGAGAAGCTGACTCCAAAAATAAACATTTCTGGTGGGGTTATAACATACTTCAGTGGGAGCCTGGATGTTATTCCACAGAGAAAACCCCAAATTGGGCAGGATCTGGATAAGCAAAGTTGTACCTTGCATTATATTATAGATGAGGTTTTCCTTATGCTATTTTAAAAGGCAATGTTACTGAAGGATGGTTGGAGTCCCCATTTTGTCTGAGGGATTTTATCTAGACCTGACTAGTGTATGCTGTGGATCAGAATCAGGTTTTATTATCACTGGCAAGTGTTGTGAAATTTATTGTACATAAAAAATTGCTATAAGTTACAAAAATAAACAAAGAAATAGTGCAAAAGAGGAATAGTGAGGAAGTGTTCATGGACTCATGGACCATTCAGAAATTTGATGGCAGAGGGAAAAAAGCTGTTTCAGAAACATTAATTGTGCATGTCAGGCTCTTGTACTTCCTCCCTGGTGGTAATCATGAGAGGAGGACATATCCCAGATGGTGAAAATCCTTAATGATGGACACCACCTTCTAATTACTTACTGAGATTCAGCGTGGAGTAGGCCCTTCCGGCCCTTTGAGCCACACCGTCCAGTGACCCCCCAATTTAACCCTAGCTTAATCTCAATTTATAACCCCAATCGGTAGGTCTTTGGACTGTGGGAGGAAGCTGGAGCACCCGGAGGAAACCCATGCCGTAAAGGGAGAACATAAAAACTCCTTATAGGCAGCAGCTGGAATTGAACCCGGGTTGCCAGTTCTGTAAAGCATAGTGCTAACCACTACGCTACCATGCCGTCTCTTCTGAGGAGTCTTTGCTGGAGTCTGTGAGAGTCTTTGGTGCTATATCAAATCTCCTCAAGCTCCTAATGAAGTATAGCCGCTGGCATGCCTTCTTCGTGATTGCACCAATGTGTTAGGTGCACGATAGATCCTCTGAGTTGTTGATGCCCAGGAACGTGAAGGTGCTCACCCTCTCCACTACTTGGAAAGCACAGACTTACAACCTACTGGTCAGGGGAGAATGTGAAGCCCAACAAATATCTTGCACTTTTCCCTGCAACTGATACCTGGCATTCCACTCAAAGCCAGGGACCTGACCATGGGTTAGCCACAGGAGTGCCTGGGAAGCAGAGCTCAGCACATCCCAGAATGTTACCTCCCACTATAACGTCCTTTAATATTTGTAACTACAGATCTATTTTAGCAGATAAAAATGGAACATCACAAACACATAACCTATAGGGTTTCCTGACTAGAAAAGATTTACACAGATGCAACTTCTGGCTAGTTTACCTCTAGATGCCTCCAGTGATTGATGTAAGCTGAGTTTGGCACTGGCCCCAATCCTGGGTGCATTTTTCCTGACAAACCCAGAGATTCTAAGATTCTTCATCTGAAGAAGTGAATTGCTTTCTGCTGAGGGGAGAACTTCAAATTAAAATTACTTCTTTACAAAATAGTTTTCTTTTACAAAGTAATTTTCTTTTACATAGTCAATAAAAGAATTGACAACAAGTAATTGAAGAAGAGACCATTGAGAGTGTTAAATATTAAATATTTTGTGTTAACCAGATAACAATCTAATTGTGTGGGAACGAAACTGCAGCAACATTGTAGGATATTTTGGATTTAGAAGAAATTTTAGTTCCCATGGCACAAGGTTTACATGTTACAAATATGTTTGCCATTACAGGAGCATAGGGAAAAAAATATGTGTAGAACAGCCAGAATTCATGCTTGGATACTAGAAACAAAAGCTCATAAATTAAAATCACACAACCAGGAAGTGAATCCATTTCACATTCTCAAGTGACAGCAAAGATAGATGGATTGATGGTACAAAGCAGATAGTTAGACTTTTTTACAATGCTGGACATTGTTATCTATCACACATTGCTATCTATTACTACTGCCAAAATTTTATGATGCTGGACATTGTTATCTATCACACAGTATCAAGCCGTAACGAGTGTATGAGGAATAAGACAGAGAACTTCAAATTGTCATTTCACGGTGTGATGCTCTCAGTAAACTATCAGAATTCTACAGAGTAAGCTATTAAAAACAAAATATTCTTTAAGTACAGTTAATCACTTTTCTCTGAACCTAACAAGAGCACCCTTTCTCATGCCAAGTTGGCTTTTATAGCAGCTTGGAGAATTGTGAATAAATTTAACCCTCCACTGGATTACAGGAGAACAACATTGCATTTGGTAGTATTTTAACTAAAAGAACCATGGAAGATTAACAACTAGAAGACCATTTAGCCCATTGTGTTTGATTCCGTATTTAAATGGTTACCCTTTGGAACTTGTTCCAATTCACTTCAGATCCTTGGTTGTTAATCCAGACACTTCCTTTAAATGTGGTAAGTGTTCAGCCTCTACCTGCCTACTGGACAGTGAGTTCCTGCCCCTTACCACCTGAGTGAAACGGTTTTCTTTATCTTTCCTCTAAGCTTTACAACAATTTCTTTAATCGAAGCTGTGCTAAAGGAAGTAGTCTTTTTTTATTTACTCTAGCTAGGAACCTCATTGTTCTCTACACCTCAGTTAAGGCTCCCTTTAATGTCTTCGTTATTGGAAAAAAAGATACAGTTTTTCTATCTTTTCTCAGAGTTATAGTTCTGGTAATATCCTTGTATATCTCCTCTGCACCCTCATATTTCTTGACCATAACTAAATGAAGCCCTCAAGCTGGATTCTAATTGTTATGTAGTTCCGGCTAAAACCACAATGCTTCTACATTCGAAGCCTTGGATAATGAGGAAAAGCCCCTTTTAACTACCTTGTTGATTGGCCCTGTATTCGCAAGGAATGTGAACACAGAAGCTCCATTACTCCACCACATATGGAACATTTGTGTATATATTATTATGATACAGTATTAGTGATAGAAAGTTACAATGAATAGGGATACAAGTGGCCAGAAAATTAAGGTTCTGAATTACTATAACACATTTGGCCAATCAAATCGGGTCAGCTAGTCCATTATGACTGATTTATTATTCCTCTCAATCCCACTCACCTGCCTTCTCCCTGTCATCTATAATGCCCTAATTAACCAAGGACCTATCAACCTCCCAATGACTTGGCCTACACCGCCATCAGCGGCAATGAATTCCAGCGATTCACCACCTTCTGGCTGAAGAAATATTTCCTCATCTCTGTCCTAAATGGACGTCTGTTCTAAAGCTGTGTCTTTTGGTCCTAGATTCCCCCACTATAGGAAACCATCCTCTCCACATCTGCTTCATCTAGGCCTTTCAATATTCAGTAGGTTTCAGTGAGATCTCTCGTCATACTTCCAAAATCTAGCAAGTATGGGCTCAGAGCCATCAAACACTCCTCATATGTTAAAATTTACATTCCCAGGATCATCCTTGTGAATCTCCTCTGGACCCTGTTCAATGCCAATGCATCTTTTCTGAGATAAGGGGCCCAAAACTGTTCACAATTCTCCAAGTGCAGTCTGACCATTGCCTTATGAAGTTGGTCATGAGGCACATTGAAGCCTTTCTCCTGGCTACACTGGACCCTTTCCAATTTGCTTATCGCTAAAGTTGATGTACTGAAGCTGCAATAGACTCTGCCCTCCACTCTGTCCTGTCTTACCTGAAAAATGGGGTCTCATATGTCCGACTGCTCTTTATAGATTTCACTTCAGTGTCCAAGTCAAGTCAAGTCACTTTTTATTGTCATTTTGACCATAACTGCTGGTACAGTACACAGTAAAGACGAGACAATGTTTTTCAGGACCATGGTGCTACATGAAACAATACAAAAACTACACTGAACTACGTAAAACAACACAAAAACTACTGTAGACGACAGACCTACCCAGGACTGCATAGAGTGCACAAAACAGTGCAGGCATTATAATAAATAATAAACAAGACAATTGTCATAGTTCGGTCCGTGAAGTCCGTATTCCATTTCACGGTCCAGTCCATCGACCCTTGCTCCAGGTTTTCCTGTCTATCCTGTTTCTGTTCTTGTTGAGCTCTAATTGAGGCAGCTGATGCTCATTGGGGCTGGCTGTGTAAATACCTTCAGAGACCAGGGCGTGGCTGCTGGATTTTTCTTGGCCTTATTCCGTGTATCCCTTCCTTTGCCTTCTGTCTCCTCGCCTGAAGCCTTGCCTTGCCTTGCCGTCTTGTCCTGGAGCCACCCTTGTCTTGCCGATAACTCTCGCCTCGCCTGAAGTTCTTGTCTCGCCTTGCTTTGCCAGAAGCCTTGCCTTGTCTTGCTGGTAACTCTCGCCTCGTCTCGCCTTCAGTCTTGTCCTGGAGCCACCCTAAACCTAGCTCCCTTCCTGTCCCATGCCTCCGCCCAGGTAAGCCAGGCCGACTTGCCGTTACCTGCGGTTGGTTCTATCCCTTCCTGTCCCTTGCCTCCGTCGGGTAAGCCAGGCCATCTTGCCGTTACCTGTGGTTGGTTCTGTCCCTTCCTGTCCCTTGCCTCAGTCGGGGAAGCCAGGCCGCCTTGCCGTTACCTGTGGTTGGTTCTGTCCCTTCCTGTCCCATGCCTCCGTCAGGTGGTGGTCCGCGCCCTGCCCAGGAGTATTGCGCCCTGCCCAGGAAGAGTCCCGCCTCATGCCTCCTGCCAAGCCTCGCCTCAAGTCTCTGGCCTCTAGCCTGAAGACTCCAGCCTCCTGCCTCCTGCCAAACTTCGCCTCATCTCTAGCCTCAAGCCTGAAGACTCCAGCCTCCTGCCAAGCCTCGCCTCTAGCCTCAAACCTGAAGACTCCAGCCTCCTGCCAATCCTCGTTTCTAGCCTCTAGCCTTAAGCCTGAAGACTCCAGCCTCCTGCCTCCTGCCAAGTCTCACCTCTAGCCTCAAGCCTGAAGACTCCAGCCTCCTGCCTCCTGCCAAGCCTCACCTCTAGCTTCAAGCCTGAAGACTCCAACCTCCTGCCTCTTGCCAAGCCTTGCCTCAAGTCTCCAGCCTCTAGCCTCAAGCCTGAAGACTGCAGCCTCCTGCCTCCTGCCAAGCTTTGCCTCTAGCCTCAAGTCAGGTCGTGACAGCCTGAATGCTTTGGTGCCTTTTGCCAGATGGCAGGAGAGAGAAGAGTTTGTATGAGAGGTGCGTGGGGTCCTTCATAATGTTGTTTGCTTTACGGATGCAGCATGTGGTGTAAATGTTTGTAATGGTGGGAAGAGAGACCCTGATGATCTTCTCAACTGATATCACTATCCGCTGCAGGGTCTTGCGATCCGAGACGGTGCAATTTCTGAACCAGGCAGTGATGCAGTTGCTCAGGATGCTCTCAATACAACCTCTGTAGAATGTGGTGAGGATGGGGGGTGGGAGATAGACTTTGTTCAGCCTTCGCAGAAAGTAGAGACGCTGCTGGGCTTTCTTTGCTATGGAGCTGGTGTTGAGGGATCAGCTGAGATTCTCCGCCAGGTGAACACCAAGGAATTTGGTGCTCTTAACGATCTCTACGGAGGAGGCGTCGATGTTCAGCAGAGATTGGTTGTTCCGTGACCTCCTGAAGTCAACAACCATCTCTTTTGTTTTGTTCACATTCAGAGACAGGTTGTTGGTTCTGCACCAGTCTGTTAGCCGCTGCACCTCCTCTCTGTATGCGGACTCATCATTCTTGCTGATGAGACTCACCACGGTCGTGTCATCGGTGAACTTGATGATGTGGTTCGAGCTGTGTGTTGCAGCACAGTTGTGGGTTAGCAGAGTGAACAGCAGTGGACTGAGCACACAGCCCTGGGGGACCCCGCGCTCAGTGTGATGGTGTTGGCGTTGCTGCTTCCGATCCGGACTGACTGAGGTCTCCCAGTCAGGACGTCTAGGATCCAGTTGCAGAGGGAGGTGTTCAGGCCCACTAGGCTCAGCTTTCCAATCAGTTTCTGAGGAATGATTGTGTTGAATGCTGAACTGAACTCTATGAACATCATTCGAACATACGTGTCTTTTTTGTCCAGGTGGGTTAGGGCCAGGTGGACGGTGATGGCAATGGCGTCGTCTGTTGAATGGTTGGGACGGTACACGAACTGCAGGGGGTCCAGTGAGGGGGGCAGCAGGGTCTTGATGTACCTCATGACGAGCCTCTCGAAACACTTCATGATGATGGATGTGAGTGCAATGGGACGGTAGTTGTTGAGGCAGGACACTGAAGACTTCTTCGGTACGGGGACGATGGTGGTGGCCTTGAAGCACGTAGGAACGACGGTGCTGCTCAGGGAGATGTTGAAGATGTTAGTGAGAATCTCTACTATCTGGTCTGCACATCCTCTAAGCACTCTGCCAGGAATATTGTCTGGTCCAGCAGCCCTGCACAGGGTTCTCCTCACATCGGCCACAGTAAGACACAGTACCTGGTTATTTGGAGGAGGGGTGGTCTTCCTCACCGCCACATCATTTTCCGCCTCAAAATGAGCGTAGAAGTTGTTCAACGCATCTGGGAGGGAGGTATCACCAGCACAGCCAGGTGGTGGTGTCTTGTAGTTGGTGATGTCCCGAATGCCCTTCCACATGCGCTGCATGTCGCTGCTGTCCTGGAAGTGGCTGTGGATTTGCTGGTCCTGTGCACGCTTTGCCTCTCTGATGGCCCGGGACAGTTTGGCCCTCGCTGTTGTTAGGGCTGCCTTGTTTCCCGCTCTGAAGGCGGAGTCATCCATGGCTTCTGGTTAGCGCGTGTAGTGATGGACTTGGCCACAGTAAAGTCATCGATGCACTTGCCAATATAGCTAGTCACTGATGCCGTGTGCTCCTCTAAATTGGTAGAGTCGCCTCGGTTGCTGCCTCCCTGAACGTGTGCCAGTCAGTGTGCTCAAAGCAGTTTTGAAGAGCAGAGATGGCTCCTGCTGGCTAGGTTTCACCTGCTTCTGAACTGGTTTGGAGTGCCTGATGAGTGGTCTGTATGCTGGAATTAGCATAACAGAGGTGTGGTCTGAGTAACCGAGGTGGGGGCGGGCAGTATGCGTCGGGAATGTTTCGAGGACTTCGATGTTGGTGACGAAGTCACTCCAGTGGATGTTGAGCATGGTTTAGAGGCAGCGCTGGTGAAAACACTCAAGGAGTCATAGGTGGTGACGGTAGGTGACCCACAACTCAGAGCCATACAGGAGGGTGGTCAGTACGTAGGCTCTGTACGTCCTGATCTTTGTGCCTTCCTTCAACACCATCATATCCTAGAAACTGGTGGGGAAACTGTCCTGGCTGGGTCTCAGCACCTCCCACTGCAATTGGATATTGAACTTCTTAACAGTAAGGCCACAATTAGTCTGTTTGGGCAGCAACATATCTCGTCCCATTACATTGAGCACTGGCACTCCCGAGGCTGTGTGCTCAGCGCAGTGCTGTTCAGATGGCTGATCCTTTTGCGGATGATACAACAGTGGTTGGCGTTATCACGAACAATGACGAGATGGAGTATAGAGAGTAATTAGAGTGGCTGGTGGATTGGTGTGAGAAGAACAGCCTAAGCCTAAACATGGCAAAGACAAAGCAAATCATTGTGCGCTTCAAGATGGTGCAGACAAACCACCCCCCTCTGAGAATTCATGGCTTCTCCATAAAGAGAGTTAAGTGCACCAAGTTCCTGGGAGTTCACATCATGAATGACCTCACCTAGTCCCTTAATATCCCCTCCCTGAACAAGAAGGCACAGCAGCGCCTCCACTTCCTAAGAAGATTGAGAGCAGCAAGGCTCCCACTCCCTATCGTAACTACATTTTACAGGGGCAGCATTGAGAAGGTGCATCTCCATCTGGTATGGGAGCCGTCGAGTGTTGGCCCAGAAGTCTCTATAAAGGACAGTGAGAACAGCTGGGAGTATTATAGGGATCTCCCTACCAGCCATCGGGGACATTTATCAGGAGTGCTGCATAACAGGGTCCTTGGTAGTATTAAGGTTCCCACCCATCCATCCAGCATCCTCTCTGACTTTCTACCATCAGGAAGGAGAGTGTGATGCATAAAAATAAGAATGGTTAGAATGAGAAACAGTTTCTTCCCCAGGCCATTAGGCTTCTGACCTCCTGGCCATATTGTATTCGAAGTGTCACTGGTTAATCTGTTCCATGCCTTACAATATTCAAAATTAATGCAGTTTAGTTTGTTATTTAAGTGCGATTCATCTGTAGATTTCATTCGTACCTTCATAAGTTATCGTGTGTTATGTGTACTACTGTGCTTTAACCCCGGTTTGAAGAAACATTATCTTATTTCTATATACATTAAATGGTTATATACATGTATGTAGCTAGGTGACAATAAACATGACTTGACTCATCATGGCTTTTGTCTTGTAGTCCTTTTACAATGTATGCTAATATTGCATTTGCCTTCCTTACCACCAACTCAGCTTGAAAGTTAACCTTTAGGGAATCCTGCACAAATACTCCCCCACAGTCCCTTTGCGCCTCTGATTTTTGAATTTTCTCACCATTTAAAAAAACAGTGCACACAATTATTCTTTCTACCAAAATGCATAACAATGGACTTAGTACACTACGTTCCATGTGCCACTTCTTTGCCCATTACTCCTATCCTAAATCCTTCTGCAGACATCTTCCTTCCTCAGCACCACCAGCTCCTCTGACTATCTTCATATTTCCACAAACTTGTCTACACAAAGTATTCAATTCCTTCATCCAAATCATTGATATATAATGTGAAAAGAGTGGTCCCAACACCGACCCCTGCGGAATACCACCAGTCACCAGCAGCCAACCAAAATAGGCCCCCTTTATTCCACTTCTTTACCTCCTGCCAGTCAATTTTCTATCCATACTAGTATCTTTCTTGTAATACCATGGGCCCTTACCTTGTTAAGCAGCCTCATGTGCTGCCCCTTTTCAAAGCCCTTCAGAAAATCTAAGTACACAACATCAACCAATTCTCCTTTGTCTATCGTGCCTGTTATTTCCTCAAAAAATTCCAACAGATTAGTCAAGCAAGATTTCCCCTTAAAGAAACCATGCTGACTTTGGTCTATTCAGTCATATGTCTCCAAGTGCTCCAAAATCTCATTCTTAATAAAAGACTCCAACATCTTTCCAACCACTGAAGTTTGGCTAACTGGCCTATAATTTCCTTTCTTCTGCCTCCCTCCCTTCTTAAAGAGTGGAGTGACATTTGCAGTTTTCCAGTCCTCAGGAACCATTCCAGAATCTAGTGATTCTTGAAAGAGCATTACCAACTTCTCCTCAATCTCTTCAGCTACAGTACCTCTTTTAGAACCCTGGGGTGTAGCCCATCTGGTCCAGGTGACTTATCTACTGTATCTTCAGACTTTTCAGCTTCCCAAGCACCTTCTCCTTAGTAATAACATCAACACTCACTTTTACCCATGACACTCTTGCATTTCTGGCATTCTGCTAGTGTCTTCCACAAGGAAAATTGATGCAAAATACTTAATAGGTTCTCCCGCCATTTCTTTGTACACTGTTACTATCTAACCGGTGTTATTTTCCAGCAGTTCACTCCTGTCTTTCTTTTATTCTTTATATATTTGAAAAAACTTTTTGTATCCTCTTTTAAGTTTTTGGCCAGCTAACCTTCATATTTCATCTTTTGCCTCCTTATGGCTTTTTAGTTGCTTTCTGTTGATTTTTACAAGCTTCCCAATCCTCTACCTTCCCACTTTTACTTTCTATATTATATACCCTCTCTTTTGCTGTATGCGGTCTTTAACTTCCCTTGTTAGCCACAGTTGCTTCATCCTCCCTTCTTCACCTTTGGGATGTATCTTTCCTGTGCCTTCTGAATTGCTCCCAGAAACTCTAGACATTTCTGTTCTGCCATCAGCCCTACTAGTCTCCCCTTCCAATCAACTTCAGCCAGCTCCTCTCCCAGTCCTCTGTAATCTCTTTTACTCCACTGTAATACTGATACATCCAATTTTAGCTTCTCCCTCTCAAACTGCGGGGTGAATTCTATCATCGTCTTTGTCTCTTAAGGGTTCCTTGATCTTAAGCTTCTTAATCAAATCTGAGTCATTACATTTTACCCAACTCAGATTTGCCATTCCAGAATAGGCTCAACCACAAGCTGCTCTAAAAGGTCATCTCTTAGGCATTCTACTAATTCCCACTCTTGGGACCCAGCACCAGCCTCATTTTCCTGAATATTGAAATCCCCCCATGACTATCACAACATTGACCATTTTACATGCCTTTTCTATCTCCCATTGTAACTTGTAGCCCACATTTTGGCTACAGTTTGGAGGCCTGTATGTAACTCCCAACAGGGTCTTTTTACCCTTGCTGTTTCTGTACTCTACCCCTTAAGGATTCTACATCTTCTGATTCTATGTCACCTAATTCTAAGGTTTTGATTTCATTTTTCACCAACAGAGCAACCCAACCCCTCTGCCTACCTGTCTGTCCTCTTGATACAACGTGTATCCCTGGATGTTAAGCTCCCAACTGTGATCTTTCGGTCGGTACTCAGTAATGCCTACAATGCCATACCTGCCAACCTCCAACTGCACTACAAGATCATTTACCTTATTCCATATACTGTGTGCAATCAAACATAAAAACTTCAGTCCTTTTTGATTTTGGCCCCTGTTACACTTTAACTCATCCCACTAACTGCAATTTTGCCCGATCATCTACTTGTCCTTCCTCACAGTCTCACTACACCCCATATCTGCTTGTAATCAGCAGTCCTATTCTCAGTCCTATTCTAGGATAGTTAAGAAGGCCTATGGGATGCTAGGCTTCATTAATAGGGGGATTGAGTTCAGGAGTAGAGAGGTCATGTTGCAACTCTACAAATCTCTGGTGAGACCACACTTAGAGCATTGTGTTCAGTTCTGGTCACCTCATTATAGGAAGGATGTGGAAGCTATGGAAAGGGTGCAGAGGAGATTTACCAGGATGTTGCCTGGATTGGAAAACAAGTCTTATGAGGCAAGGTTAGCAGAGCTGGGACTTTTCTCTTTGGAGCATAGAAGGATGAGAGGGGACTTGATAGAGGTTTACAAGATTATGAGAGGCATAGATAGGGTGGATAGCCAGTACCTGTTTCCCAGGGCACGAATAGCAAACACCAGAGGGCATATGTACAAAGTTAAGGGAAGGAAGTTTAGGGGAGACATCAAGGGTAATTTTTTTTACACAAGGGGTTGTGGGTGCCTGGAATGACTTGCCAGGGATGGTGGTGGAGGCGAAAACATTAGGGGTATTTAAGGGCCTCTTGGACAGGATGAAAGAAAAATAGAGGGTTATAGGGTAGTGTGGGCTCAGTACTTTTTTTTAAAGAATATATGGGTCGGTACAACATCGAGGGCCAAAGGGCCTGTACTGTGCTGTTGTATTCTGGTGTCTAGTGTCAGCCCTGTCACTCTGGTTCCCATCCCCTTGCCAAACCCTCCACAATGGCTCTAGTAAGCTTCCCCTTGGGTTCAGATGTAACCGATCCTCCTTGTACAGAAGAGATCGCAACGATCCAGAAATCTGAAACCTTGCCCGCTGCATCTATTCTTCAGCCACGCATACAACTGCCAAGGCATACTATTCTTTTCCTTATTGGTGTGTGGCACAGGCAGCAAACCAGAGACTACTACCCTGGAGATCCTGCTTTTCAGTTTTTTGCCGAACTCCCAATATTCTCTCTTCAGGACCTCCTCCCTTTCCTACCTATATGATTGGTACCAATATGTACCATAACTTCTGGCCGTTCAGCCTCCCCATTTAAAATGCTGTGGACCCAACCCGAGACATCCCTGACCCTGGCACCCAGTAGGCAGCATACCATCCATGTGTCTCTTTCATGTCCACAGAATCTGTTATCTGCTCCTCTAATTATGAAATCTCCTCTCCCCCCTTCTGACCTATAGAGACAGACTAAGTGCCAGAGATTAGGTCACTGCAGCTGCAGGGGAACTCTGCACTGGCTGACTATTTCCTTTCCCTCTGCTGACAGTCACCCAGGAAGATGCCTCCTGCAACTTAGGGGTGACTACTTCTCTGTAGCTCCTATCTATCATGGCTTCGTTTTCTCTTATGAGCCATGTTCCTTAACGTGGTCTCTAAGGAGCTACAGCTCAGTGCACTTCATGGAGATATAGTTATCATTATCAGGAAGACTGCAGGCCAACCAAAATTCCCATAATTCACAGAAGGAACTTACCACTAGTTCTGGACCCATTTTCAGTGCACCAGCTAAGAAAAAAATATCTTACTAGAAACTTACTTGGAACTTCCTGTGCTTCCCAAGCCTGTGGAGCCAAAGCCTGACCACTTTAATCCTGTCCCTTCACACCATGGCCACTCCACTTACACCTCACTTCTTTTTATTAGCCCTTGCCAAGTACCTAATAGATCATTATGATTGCTGCCTGCCAAAAAGTCCTGAATACACCCAAGTTCTTTTTAGACCTTATGCTACCTCACCAACAAATGTCCTCTTAGAATGAATGCAACACAGTGATGCAGTGTGACATGAATGTAAGGGCAAGCCAATGATGTGGTACAAATGCAGACAGAGAAAAGAATTAAATTGTACAACAGAGGCAAAATTCAAAAGGGCAAAAAATGCAGGATGGAAGGTGCTGTATTTAAATGCACATAACATTCAGAATTTGTGGCACAATTGCGGATTCATCAGTATGACGTAGGCATCGCTGAGTCATGGCTGAAAGAAGGCCATAGCTGGGAGCTCAACATAAAAGGATATATTTCGTATCAAAAGAACAATAGGAAGGCATAGGTGGTGGTGTGACTCTGTTGGTAAGAGATAGAATTACATCTTCAGAAAGAGGTGACATTGGGTCAAAGAATGTTGAATCTTTGTAGGTAGAGTTAAGGATCTGCAAGAGTGAAAAAAAACCATTGTGGGAATCATGTATAGGCTTCCAAATAGTAATCGAGATGTGGGGTTGAGATTGCAAAGGGAACTGGAAAAGGCACGTAATAAGAGTAATGACACAGCTGTGATGGGGGACTTCAGCATGCAAGGCGATTGGGAAAATCAGGTTGGTGTCAGATTGCAAGAGAGGGAATTTGTTGAATGCCTACAAGATGGCTTTTTAGAGTAGCTTGTGCTTGAGCCTACTGGGGGAAGGGCTATCTTAGATTGGGTGTTATGTAATAACCCAGATCCTATTAGGGAGCTTAATATAAAGGAACCCTTAAGAGGCAGTGATCATAATATGACTGAATTCATAATGCAAATTGAAAGGGAGAAGCATAACTCACATATATCTGTATCACAGTGGAAGAAAAGGAATTACAGAGGCATGAGAGAGGAGCTTGCCCAAGTGGATTGGAGGAGAATACTAGTGGGGATGACGACAAAGCAGAGATGGCTGAATTTTCTAGGAGTAGTTTACGAGGCGCAGAGTAGGTATATCCCACAGAGAAAGAAGTTCTCAAATACCAGCGCTAGGCAACTGTGGCTGACAAAGGAAGTTAAGGCCTGCATAAAAGCCAAGGTAAAGGCATACTGTATAAGGTAGCAAAAGTAAGTCGGAAGTTGGATGGTTGGTAAGCTTTTAAAATCCAACAAAAGATAACTAGAAAAGCTATAAGAAGGGAAAAGATGAAATACAAGGGCAGACTAGACAATAATATAAAGCAGGATACCAGAAGTTTTTTTTCAGTTATATGAAGAGTAAGGGGGAGGTGGGAGTTGATATTGGGTCACTGGAAAATGATGCTGGTCAAGCAGTAATAGGGGACAAAGAAATGGCAGATGAACTTAATGGGTACTTCTTCACTGTAATCTGTCTTCACTGTAGAAGACACTAGCAGTGTGCCAGAGGTCCGTGAGTGTCAAGGAGCAGGAGTGAGTGTCATTGCTATTTAAAGGAAAAATTGCTAGGCAAACTCAAAGGTCTTAAGGTGGATAAGTCACCTGGACCAGATGGACTACATCTCAGAATTCTGGCAGAGATTGCAGAGGAGATAACAGATGCATTGGTCATGATATTTCAAATACCACTTGATTCTGGCATGGTCCTGGAGGACTGGAAGACAGCAAATGTCATTGCATGTTTTAAGAAGGGAAGAAGGCAAAAGAGCGGAAATTATAGACCAGTTTTATACAGCCGTAACATGATCTTCTCACCACCATCTATGTCCATTCCTGTTGAATACCTATGCAAGAACATCAGCCACTTCTTCTGGCTCCACACATAAATCCTCTCCTTTGAATGAACTTACTATTTCCCTATTACTCTCATGCTCCTAATGTATGTACAACAGGCAGGATAGACAAAGGAGAGTCACTGGATGTTTTTTATTTGGATTTTCAGAAGGCCATTGACAAGATACCAGACAAGACACTGTTTAACAGGAAAGATACTGGCATGGATAGAAGATTGGCTGACGGGCAGAAGGCAAAGAGTGGGAATAAAGGGAGCCTTTTCTGGTTGGCTGCAAGTGGCCAGTGGTATGCCGCAGATATTGTTGTTGGGACTGCTTCTTTTCACGTTATATGCCAAGGATTTGGATGAAGGAATTGATGGCTTTGTGGCCATGTTTGCAGATGATACAAAGGCACGTGGAGGGGCAGATAGTGTTGAGGAAGCAGGATGTCGGCAAAAAGACTTGGACTGATTGATAGAATGAGCAAAGAAGTGGCAGATGGAATATAGTGCAGAGGAGTGCATTGTCATGCACATTGGCACAAAGAATAAAAGGGTGGACTATTTTGTAAATGGGAAAAAAATTCAAATATCAGATGTACAAAGGAACTTCGGAGTCCTTGTGCAGCATTTCCTAAAAGTTTTAACTTGCAGGCTGAATCACTGGTAAAGAAGGCAAATGGAATGTTAGCATTAATTTCGAGAGGACTATAATTCATTTTGAGAGGATAGAAACTGAAGAGCGCAGCACCAGTAGTGAGGACCACAAAGGTATGGATAAGAGCATTTACAGGACTGCTTTGAGTTGGTGGATAGGACTGTCTTTGAGTCTGAATGAGTACGCCACAATTGTCACTGATTTCATTAAACCCTGTGTGGATGAATGTGTGCCCAGGAGAACTTACTGTACATACACAAATCAAAACCATGGATGAACCAGGAGGTTTGTAATCTGTGAGAGCTATATCTGTGGCATTCAAGTCTGCTGATCCAGGACCGCATAAGAGGACCAGGTACAACTTATGGAGGGCTATCTCAAGAACAAAGGAACCATTATGAACGAGGTTGGAGGTGAAATCAGATGCATGTCAACTCTAGCAGTGTTTGCAGGTCATTACTTCCCTACAAAGCAGAACCTAACACCATGAATATGAGTGATGCTTCATCGCCAATAATCTCAACACCTTTTATGCATGCTTTGAAAGGGAGAATAAAACTACATCTATAAGGATCCCTGCAGCACCTGGTGACCCTGTGATATCTGTCTCGGAAGCCGATGTCTTTCAAGAGGGTGAACCCTCGCAAGGTGACAGGCCCTGATGGAACACCTGTTAGGGCTCTGAAAACCTGTGCTAACCAACTGGCGGTTGTGTTCAAAAACATTTTCAATCTCTCATTAGTACAGTCGGAAGTTCCCAGCTGCCTCAAAAGGGTAACAATCATACCAGTGCCCACGAAGAGCAGTGTGAGCTGCCTTAACAACTATCATCTAGTAGTACTCCCATCTGCGGTGATGAAGTGCTTTGACAGGTTGGTCATGACTAGAATCAGCTCCAGTCTCAGCAAGGACCTGAACTCACTGCAGTTTGCCTATCACCACAATAGGACTGCAGTAGATGCAATCTCATTGGCACTTCCTGTGGTCTTGGATCACCTGGACAATACTAATACTTACAATGCTGTTTATTGACTACAGCTCAGTGTTTAACATACAGATAGCTCATTCCTACCATTCTGACCGAAAAGCTCCAAAACCTGGGCCTTTGTACCTTCCTCTGCAGCTAGATCCTAGACTCCTAACTGGAAGACCACAATCTGTGCGGATTAGAAGCAACATCTCCACCCTTCTGACAATCAACACTGGCACACCCTAGGGATGTGTGCATAGCCCACTGCTCTACTCTCTCTACACCCATGACTGTGTGGCTAGGCACAACTCAAATGCCATCTATAAATTTGCTGATGACATAACTATTGTTGGCAGAATTTCAGGTGGTGACAAGAGGGTGTACAGGAGTGAGATAGATCAGCTGGTTGAGTGGTGTTGTAGCAACAACCTTGCACTCAATGTCAGTAAGACCAAAGATCTGATTGTGGACTTCAGAAAGTGTAAGATGGCAGAACACACACCAGTTCTCAAAAAGGGATCAGAAGTGGAAAGAGTGAGCAATTTCAAGTTCCTGGGTGTCAATATCTCTCAGGATCTATCTTGGGCCCAACATATTGATACAGTACAAAGAAGCATAACAGCATTAGGAGTGTAAGGGGTTTCTTCTTTTATATTATTCCATAGGCTAATTAAAATGGCTTCTTTGTTATGTTATAATTAAAATGGCTTCTTTGTTATGTTAACTGCTGAGAAAGTTCTGCTAGCAGATTGTTTGGGTTATGTTATTGATAAGAGAACAAACGAACCAATTGGGATAGATGTTATTCTTTCTAGTGTGTCCGTAAGTTATTGTGATGTGCGGGTTTTTGGGTTGAAGGCGCGATGGAGAGCGAGAGAATGAACAAGGTGCTGTGAGCCAGTTAACGAGGTCGGACCCCAAGGTCCAGGGTCTTCGGTGAGGAGAGGAGACGGAGACAGACTCGTGTGGAGCGTCTGGTCGACCACCGTGGTTGGTCCCAGGTGGCAGGTCGAGGTGGTCAGAGGGGATCGAATGGTGAAGAAAGGATCATTACTGGAGCTCCAACTGTTGTGCACGAAGAGATTGAACTTTGCTAAGTGTGGCGCCTTTTATTTTCCTTTTATATTTTATCTCTTTTAATTATATAATTCCAGTAAAATCTATAAACTGTAATTCATTTAATGGTATTTGGTGTATTATCTGTTATTTGGCGGGGTGGGGTACATCACACAGCATCCATACAAACTTAATTACCCAGTTTGGCGGGGCCAAGGGCTGTTTCCCTAGACGACAGTGAGTTGAGTGACCCTGAGGCTTGCCAGGGGGGCTACAGGAGTTTGAAGAAATTTGATATGTCACCAAAGCACTCACAAATTTCCATAGATGTACTGTGGAGATCATTCTAACTGGCTGCGTCACCACCTGGTTCAGGGAGTGGGACAACTGTACAGGATGGAAAGAAGCTGCAGAAACTTGTGAACTCAGTCAGCTCCATCATGGGCACTAGCCTGTAGTTTCCTATAGTGGGGTAGTCTAGGACCAGATGGCACAGCTTCATTTCGAAAAGAGATGAGGTAAGATTTCCTTAGCCTGGGTGAGAATCTCTGGAATGCTGCCATACACGGCAGTGCAGGCCAAGTCATTGTGCACATTTAAGATGAAGGTTGATAGGATTGTGATTAATCAGGGCATCAAAGGTTACAGGAAGAAGACAAGAGAATGGTGTTGAGGGGGACATTAAATCAGCCATGATGGAATGGCAGAGCAGAAGCAATGCTCCTATGTCTTATGGTCTTAAAACATCTTGAAACATTCTACTTGCCAGGCGTAGAAGAGGATTCGAGTACAGGAGCAGGGAGGTACTACTGCAGTTGTACAAGGCCTTGGTGAGACCACACCTGGAGTATTGTGTGCAGTTTTGGTCCCCTAATCTGAGGAAAGACATCTTTGCCATAGAGGGAGTACAAAGAAGGTTCACCAGATTGATTCCTGGGATGGCAGGACTTTCATATGAAGAAAGACCGGATGAACTGGGCTTGTACTCGTTGGAATTTAGAAGATTGAGGGGGGATCTGATTGAAACGTATAAGATCCTAAAGGGATTGGACAGGCTGGATGCAGGAAGATTGTTCCCGATGTTGGGGAAGTCCAGAACGAGGGGTCACAGTTTGAGGATAGAGGGGAAGCCTTTTAGGACTGAGATTAGGAAAAACTTCTTCACACAGAGAGTGGTGAATCTGTGGAATTCTCTGCCACAGGAAACTGTTGAGGCCAGTTCATTGGCTATGTTTAAGAGGGAGTTAGATATGGCCCTTGTGGCTACAGGGGTCAGGGGGTATGGAGGGAAGGCTGGGGCGGGGTTCTGAGTTGGATGATCAGCCATGATCATAATAAATGGCGGTGCAGGCTCGAAGGGCCGAATGGCCTACTCCTGCACCTATTTTCTATGTTTCTATGTTTCTATTAACAGTGCAAAATAAAGTGTGACAGTTACAGAGGAAGTATAGTGCAGGTAAACAATAAGGTGGCAGTTCATAAAAAGGTAGATTGTGAGGTCAAGAGTCTATTTGGCTATGGAACCATTGAATAGTCTTACTGTATATCAGGAGGATCAAAGCTGTCAATAGACAATAGACAATAGGTGCAGGAGTAGGCCATTTGGCCCTTCGAGCCAGCACCGCCATTCACTGTGATCATGGCTGATCATCTACATGTCCTTGGATATGTACTTGAGAGTAGAAATTTTGCAAAGTTCTGCAGAATGAATGAGTGTATGGAGTTATGTAGCAAGCTCTTCCAAAGAGCTAGCATTGGCATGAAAGGATGGAAGGTTTCCTCCTATAATGTATGAGATTATACATTGAACATAGGGCATACAACATAATACAGTACAAGCCTTTTGGCCTATTATGTTGTGTCTACCTTTTAACCTACTCCAAGATAAATCTAACCCTCCTACACAGCCAATAACCCTCCATTTTCTTTCATCCATATGTCTATCTAAGAGTCCCTTAAATGCCTATTAAAATGCTCTTGAATGATACTGTAGTTCTATAATAGTCACAGTTATTGTGTGATAATTGTGCCATACAGAGTAAAAGAAATGAAGTATGGAACCAAATCATCGGTCAATACAAGTCGACACTGAGCATTTGAAGATAGGTAAAAATAATGCAGGGTACTTCTCGCTCCAGCTATGGAGTGACCATTTTGCATCTGCTGTGGATCATTTTAGGTGGACTGCTTGAAATCATGAACTCACCGGATAAAGAAAAGGCCAACTTTCTCTGATGATTCCTTTGCTCTTCTGATGTAGATTTTATAAGCATCAATCAGTAATTTTATCTACTGTTATATTCAGTATAATAGTTTTATTTGTTTAACCTTTCTCCAATACAGTTCAGCTAGAGAATTCTATCCTTAAAGTGTTTGCTGTAGCTGAAACTGCATTCTGACTATGCATTAGAACCTTTGGGGGTCTACATAGTCCCATCATGTACTATCCTGTTACAAATGCAAACAGACCCATATTGATTGATTAACTGTTTGTAAAGCACTTGCTCACAGGATTATTGCTGAGAGTACAAATTGACAATACCAGTGATTACTTGGAACAGTCTTTCTTGTGGCTTCAACAATTTTTTTGGAAGTATTTTTTGAACAAGCAATCTACCAGTTTCAATTATTGCATCTGCTATGGTTCGCATTAATGATTTAAAAAAAACAAATTTTATGTTCCATTCCATCAAAATACAAGCAAACTGTACCAATTCACCTTTTCTGGCAAGTGACCCCAGTTATTCACAATCTGGAGCAAAAAGCTCTATGCAATGCACCCTGCTGAAAAGTAATAAATAAAGTGTTCATAAATAACTTAAAAGACAGTTTGTTTGCTACTCCTACACAATTTACACTTTAACTGAAGTTGCGCATAACCTATTCTAACATGCACATTAGATGGGGAACAGAATGATCCACACTGAGAATTGAACTCCAGATAAATGAACAGCTGGACATAGACTTGATGGGCCGAATGGCGTGTTCTTGTGCTGTATTTTTCTATGACTATGACTCTATAAATATTGAATTGTTAATGCATATAAAATAAAAGGTACCCTTTGATGCACCAAGCCAATAGAGTTGGCAATATTCAATTCCAAGTTTATTGTGCTTTGTATATGCTGTTACTTTAAACATAAAATCTGTCCTTCTGAGTCTCAGCACTCAAAAGGGTATATGTAGTCTTTCTGACAAAGTTTCGATTTAATTTTTGGCTCTTCATAATAATACTATGGGGAACGGGAGAGAAAGATCTTCCAGGTGTCAGTAAATTCTGGGCCCAATTTTCAACACAGGGAATATTAGATTCGGGGCAGAAATCTGGGGCTTGGCCAATACGATGTCTGACTATATATTCCATTGTGTAGGCAGTTGGCCAGAAATAGAAATTACAGCGCTGACATCTATCAGTTCAACAATTTTCAGGGATGATAAAAATCATTGCATCATACGATGTCCAGACTGACATCACTTTATATTCACACATGAAGAAGAATAACTTAGAATGGGTTTTAAAACACACCAGGTGTAAGAACATAATTATGTTTCTAAAATACGATGTTACATTAATAATAGTGTGTCAGATAACTCTTCACTCTCTCCACAGCAGGGGCATTGATGTGCACTGGAGAATGGTTGACCTGTGCCTCTTAAAGTCCACAGTCATCTCTTTTGTCTTGTCTACGTTGAGACTCATAGATTATTTGACAAGCCTTGCTACCTCTTCTCTGTATGCTAACACATCATTGCTGCTGATGAGCCCAACCACTGTAATATCATCAGTGAACTTGATGATGTGGTTTGAGCTGAAACTGTCAGTGCAGTCGTGAGTCAGCAGTGTGAACAGCAGTGGGTTGAGCACACAGTTCTTGGGGACACCAATGTTCAGTGTGATGGAGCTTGGATGTTGCTGCCAACTCGGACTGACTGGAGTCTTTCTGTTGAGAAGTCCAAGATCCAGTTACAAAGACAGTTTACCACTGCTTCTGGTGGTGATTGCCTTACATGCTGAGCTGATGTTGATGAACACCATTCTGGCAAATAAGGCATCATTTTCTAGATGGGAGAGGACATAGTGTAGGGCCGAGGCAGAGCCCTTATCAGTGGACTGATTTGAGCAGTAGGTGAACTAGAAAGGCTCCAGTGTAACTGGAAGGTTGGGATTTTACATGATCACTGAAGGCACTTCATGATTGTTAATGTCAGTATCTCTGGGCAGTCATCACCTAGCCCGTTTACCACTGCTCTCTTGGGCACCAGAAAGATGGTAGCTGCCTCGAGCCTGCAGGGGCAGTGGACTGTTTCGGAGAAATAGTGAAGATGTCCGTTAAGACCGCTGTCACTCAGCACATGAGGTTGGAGATGGCACTACTGAGCTCCTGAAACGCTTTCCCAGCACGAGCATGTAAACAGCAATAATTACCACAATGGCAGTGAACTCCCTCAGTGAGTAGAAGGGCCTGCACTTACTTCACCATTAAAAAAAATTTCTGTAGTGAGAAGTGGGCCAGTACAACTGAGGCGAGCACACACCAGTTCTTGTTGATGTAGAAACCCAGGACTCCTTCGTGTGTCTTGCCAGAGGTTACAGCATCTTTGTCCACCCAAAAGGAGATTAGGCGTCTAGATGGATGGCTGAATTTGGAATGGTGTGCTGGAGCCACATTCCTGTCAGGACGAGTATGCAGCAGTCCCTCATCTCCCATTGGTGCAGACACAGATGCAGGTAATCCATCTTACTCTCGCAATCAAACATTAGTGAATAGAATCGTCAGGAGTGTGGGCCTGCAGGGATACACTTTAAGTCTCGCTCAAATACTGGCACATTAACTGCGCTTCTGGTAGTGCCATTGCTCACACTGTGCAGTACTAAGACTTTATTTTTGTTAATTTTGTTAGTATCATTGCATTTTACCAAGAGCACTTTTGACAGAATGTACATTTGAAATATTATGTTCATGACATATAGCTTGCATTATTTGTGAGATGCTCTAATTCAGCTATTAGAAAGGAGCTGTACAGTAGAGCCACATGGAAGAGATGGTTCCAAAACCTCTTTAATAACCATTTGTCAGGGTCCACTGCCAAGTTGAGGCTTATGCAGTCAGTTTATGAAATCTGAATAACAAATGATCTTAATGCCAAAAAAATTAAACAAGCCATGATCTTCATTTCCAAAGAACAGCAAAAGCTCTTGTGGTAAGTAAAACAAAAAAAAAGTTTAACATCTTCTTGGTGTTAGCAGATTGGTTAATATGTTTGTGTTAATTTCTTACCTTTGCTACTTTAATATACTTGGATTGTAACCAGCAGCTATTAACTTGGTGTTCAACAGCTTAAAATAGAGCAGACAGGGATTTATCATTAAGTAGTCCTGGATATCTATAAGACCTTTGACTGTGCGTGATACTGTGCACCTCTAAACAAAGCTCCCATGTAAGTCATTTTTTCTCTTAAGCTGTCCTTTGTATGCTACAAATGCTAAATCTCTGACATAGATCTCGATCCCACTCCATTTTTTATAGTAATGGCAGCCTTCTTTCATCACTCAACACTCTCAGTTTTCTTATGGTTAATTTGTTTTATATTTCTCAAACTCCTCCAGATCCATGTTCAGAACATCTAGTTCTCTTACAGTTATATGCCTGAAGTCTACTTCTTGATTTCTTGCATATCCTTGATGGGATCCTTTTTGTCATTTCCTTAAGGAAACAGTTTTCCCTTGCTAATTTAACCAGATTTTATTGAATTTGGTTACCCTACCTTTAATTTGCCAATGTATTTGGCCTGTCTGTTCCAAGCCAAATCTGATGCCTTCAAAATAAGAAATTAAATATTCATTTTTTTTCTCTTGACAAGTAATCATCCTTTATTCAACCCAAGACGACAGACACTTAGGAAAAGCAATAATCAAAACACAAATCTGTAGGTGTTAAATTGACATCTGTTTAATTGCTAAATGCCTGTAGCTAATTAAGTGTAGTATTGGAACAAGCTGGTGAAATTGCTTCATTTACTGACCAAATGTTAGCTTCACTGCCAAAAGATGAGATAAAACCCATAGTGCTGGGCTATGATTTGCTGAAATAAATGGAGTTTCAAGATCATCAGATTAATAATATGCACAAATGGTTTTCAGTATCTGTCTGTAGCCTGACCAATGCTCAATGCTGAGTCACCGCACAATTAACACAAGCCAGTGAAAAAGTGGATACTAACACAAATGGTTAATGTTTTTGATAGCTCATGGAAAAAAATCTTTCAATTATAACTTATAAAAATATTTATCATGGGACATTACATCATTTATAAAATGCTTTCTTTAAAATGTTAGAATAATTCCAATAATTGGAGGCAATTATAATAAATTACTGTCTAGTACCTTCAATGAAATAAGGTCTGAATATAAATGTTAGTTTTCATTGTCAATCAAACAGAAATGTTAGCAATAATGTTATTTATTTATTTTTATTCGAATATGAAATGGAAACATTGATAAGGTGATAATAAGTCTTGAAGCTCTGGTAAAAGTATTCCCATCACGTCATTCCCACTGGGTATCCCAAGGATGTTGACCCAGCAACAAAGGAACAGCAAATGTATTTCCATGTCAGGATGGTATATGATATGTGGGGTACATGCAGGCATTTTAACTTTCCTGCTCGATTTGTCTTTCTTGGGAGAGGAGATTATGAGTTTAAGAGGCTCTTTCAGAGTATCCTAGGCAATTAACTATAGGTGCACTTAGTTGCTGTTACACACTGTGCCATTGTGCATTGATGATGGAGGGAATGAATGCTTAAAGTGATGAATGAGGCACCAGTCACTTTCCCTGCTCTGTTTTGAGTGGTAGTTTTAGGGGTATGTGATATGTGGGGTCCATTCAGGCATTTTCACCCATAGAGCTGCCATTCACTAGATGCTTTTTTGTTTTTGTACCATTCTCTGTAAACTCTAGGAACTGTTGTGTGTGAAAATGCAAGGAGATCACCAGTTTCTGGGGTACGCAAATCACCTTGTGTGGCATCAACAATTATTCCACTGTCAAAGTCACTTAAGTCACATTGCTTTCCCATTCTGACTGAATGACAACTCAACCTCTTGACCATGTCTGCTTTTATGGATTGATTTGCTGCCACATGATTGGCTGATCAGATGTTTGCAGGTATTCAGGTGTGCCTAATAAAATGGCCACTTAATGTTTATGACTGAATTTATTCTCAATGCTTACACTTAGCATATTGATGATGTGAATCCTGATCATGTTAATGCCATTAATTGTCAAAGGTAGCTGGTTAGACATTCGGTGGTTAGGGATGTCTATTGCCTGAAACTTTCGTGGCATTGCATTACTTATTTCTTATCATTCACTATGCCGGCTGGTGGCGCAATGGCATCAGCGCCAGACTCCGGAGCGAAGGCTCCCGAGTTCGAATCCAAGTCGGGCCACCCTCCGAGCATGCTTTCCATCCATGCCGGGTTGAGCATCGAGCTGGCCACTCGGCCTCGTTAAAAAAAAGGTCGAGTCAGGAACGTTCATATCGTGACCCGGTTAATCCGAAAGGAGACCAATCTTGACACCACGCACCAGACAAGAATGGCTGACTGTCTGGTGCGACACGCTAAAAAAAAATTATTCGCTATTCTGGATCTTGCCTCGGTCTTGCTGCATGAGGATATAGAAGCTTTATTTGCAGAGGAGTTGTGAGGAGGACTGAACATCGCTGCTCAAAGAAAATTCAAGTCGAGTTTATTGCTATTTGCACAAGTACCTCTCTGCACAGGGTCAATGAAAAGCTTACTTGCAGCAGCATCACAGGTCTGATGCAGAAGAAAGGCACTTCATGAAGCAGCTGAGCATCATTGGACTACTCATAGCAAGAAGGATGAGGGGAGGAAATCATTTGATTCCATCCATACTTGTCAAAATATTCAGAAACTTAATCTGCCTATATCCCTATGAGTAGTAGCATAACAGTTTCGATGATAGTCTAGAAACCTGAAGGCAAGGACTATTGATTCAGAGATTAAAAATTTAAGTTCTTTCTATTAGATAATTGTATTGATTAAAAGCACAATCTGAAGCTACCAGACTGCAATTACTGGGTTAGTTAACCAACATGTCTTTCTGATGTGGGAGAAAACCAGAACAACCAGAGGAAAGCGACAGAGTCAAGGAAAGAATATGTGGACAACACCCAGAGTCAGGATCAGGCATAGGTCTCTGGAACTGTGAGGCAGCAACACTAACTAGTGTGTCAGATTTTAATGTTGAGGGCAGTCACGGTAATGTACTGTAGTTGACTCCTAATTGCTTGCTAAAATGGCCTATGAAATCTCACAATTACATCATTACAGTTACTTTGGAACAGAGAGAAGTTAAAACCAGACAGACCATATCAACTTCGGCATCTCAATGAGACATGGCAAAGTCATTTCCATCTCAATCAACCTTGCAAGGTATACATCTATCAAGAGACACTTGTCTCAATTGGGTGAGCTATTAAACAGATTCAGCAGGCAACAGCGACATACACAAAATAATACCTTACAAGGTGCCGGGCTTAATTAAGGTTATGTTCTGTCCCAGTGGGATGACAGACCCTAGGGAGGGGTTCAACGGCATTAGATGAAACATGGGCAATGAACTTCCTGATCACCATCCCTCAGCTGTTGGATTAGTTCTCCCCCATTTGGTGCAACACTTGCAAGAAGCACTAAAATTAGCAGGAACTATACTCCGGATGTGTGACCTAATTCTGTATTACCACCACTAACTGAGCAGGCCTGGAGTTGTAGAACATAGTGGTCAGGCTGTTCTGCAGCAAAAATAAAAGCCTCTATGGCTTTGTCCTCGCCAATCCACCTATGGCTAATGCACCTGTCTATTACAGCGTTCATCGCAGTGACCACTGCAAAGCTGCCTGCACAGCTGCTACAATATTCTGTGCCACTACAGTTAAGGAACATGGAATTGACTCAGAGCAGTCCTGGCATTTCAACATTGGACATTCACAAAAGCACTGTGGATCATTGGTGTCAGCAGCAGAACTGTACACTTACACAATCTCTGACTGCATCACCTGGGAGCTGTAGCAGCCATTTGTAGAAATGAGGTACCTGGGTGTCATTATACACCAGTCATTGAAAGTGGGCATGCAGGTACAGCAGGCGGTGAAAAAGGCGAATGGTATGCTGGCATTTATAGCAAGAGGATTCGAGTACAGGAGCAGGGAGGTACTACTGCAGTTGTACAAGGCCTTGGTGAGACCACACCTGGAGTATTGTGTGCAGTTTTGGTCCCCTAATCTGAGGAAAGACATTCTTGCCATAGAGGGAGGACAAAGAAGGTTCACCAGATTGATTCCTGGGATGGCAGGACTTTCATATGATGAAAGACTGGATCGACTAGGCTTATACTCGTTGGAATTTAAAAGATTGAGGGGGGATCTTATTGAAACATATAAAATCCTAAAGGGATTGGACAGGCTAGATGCAGGAAGATTGTTCCCGATGTTGGGGAAGTCCAGAACGAGGGGTTACAGTTTGAGGATAAAGGGGAAGCCTTTTAGGACTGAGATTAGGAAAAACTTCTTCACATAGAGAGTGGTGAATCTGTGGAATTCTCTGCCACAGGAAACAGTTGAGGCCAGTTCATTGGCTATATTTAAGAGGGAGTTAGATATGGCCCTTGTGGCTAAAGGGATTGGGGGTATGGGGGGAAGGCTGGTACAGGGTTCTGAGTTGGATTTTCAGCCATGATCATACTGAATGGCGGTGCAGGCTCGAAGGGCTGAATGGCCTACTCCTGCACCTATTTTCTATGTTTCTATGTTTCTATATTGATGAAACTGCTTGCTGACTACATATATGTCAAACAGCAACAAATGCAGCTAAGCAATCTCATAACCAATAGCTCAGATCAAACTTTTGTTATCCTGCCAAATCAGTTCATGAATAATGGGTGATGAAACTTTCAACAGGAGTAGAAGCCTCTATTCTGATCCTTGAGAATGGCAGGAGCAAACATGTAGGTAGGAGAAAAAAGGAAACCATGTTTAGCTAATTGTGCTGAGTGTAGGATCCTTCAAGCCTTCATCCGGAGATCCCCACTATCACAGCCAGAGTAAATCACTGCATAAGCTGTCAAGAATAGCTTAGAACAAAGCAAATGATATGGGGTCAGATAGCATTCCAGCTGCAGTACAGATGGCCGTATATGCTTCCCTATGGTGCCCCTCTAGCTTCTCTTTCTCCCATGGTCCATTCTCTTCTTCTATCAGATTCCTTCTTCTTCATTTAGAGATACAGAGCAGAATAGGCCCTTTTGGCCCTTTGATCCCCACTGCCAGCAATCCCCAATTTCAACCTTGACTATGGGACAATTAACCTACTAACTGGTATGTCTTTGGAATGTGGGAGGAAGCCAGAGAGAACGCATGCATTCCACAGGGTGGATGTACAGAGGATGCTGGGATTGAACTCTGAACTTCGTAATGGCGTTGCACTAACCGCTACACTACTGTGGCACCCCCACTGTTTCCACCACTCACCTCCCAACTTCTCCCTTCCTCCCCTCTCCCTCACACACCTACCTTCCCCTTCACCTGCTTTCACCAATCAACTGCCAATTTGTACTACTTAGATTAGATTAGATTCAACTTTATTGTCATTGTGCCGAGTACAGATACAAAGCCAATGAAATGCAGTTAACATCTGACCAGAAGTGCAAAAAAATAGTATTAGTTACAAAATAACTGCGAATGAAAAGTAAGTGCTACAGCACACAAATATAAGAGTACTGAGACAGTCCAATATGGGTGCAATACTGCTTAGCGCTGTGATGTGAGGTTCAGCAGGGTCACAGCCTCAGGAAAGAAGCTCGTCCTGTGCCTGCTGGTGCGGGAGCGGAGGCTCCTGTAGCACCTACCGGATGGGAGGAGAGTAAAAAGTCCATAGGAAGGGTGAGATGTATCCTTGATAATGCTTTTCGCCCTGCCCAGGCAGTGTTTATGGTAAATGTTCTCAGTGGTGGGCAATTGGGTGCCGATTATCCGCTGGGCAGTTTTCAGCACCCGCTGGAGTGCTTTGTGGTCCGATATGGGACAATTGCCATACCACACTGAGATGCAGTTGGTGAGTATACTTCTCCTCCCCCTTCCACCACCTTCTTATTCTGGTTTCTTCCCCACTTCCTTTCCAGTCATGATGAAGAGTCTCAGCCCAAAACATCAATCGTTTATTCCCTCCATAGACTTCAAAGTGCAAAGTAAATTTATTATCAAAGGACATACATGTCACCATATACAGCCCTGAGATTCATTTTCTTGCAGGCATACTCAATAAATCCTATAATCTTAATAGAATCAATGCAAGACTGAGCCAACAGGGGAGATAACCAGTGTGCACAACAATAAACTGTGCAAATACAAAAAGAAAGAAAAAAAGAAATAATAATAACAGAACAAATAAATAAGCAATAAATATTGAGAGCATGACGTCAGTGGTATTCTCCTACAGTTGCAAAAATGGCATCAAGTTGGCAATATATAAAATTGTCAAAGTATTCTGCTCACAAAACTATGGGGAGTATAATAGTGTAGATATTAGCAACCCGCACAACTCCAATAGCTTGTATTCAAACCTGACCTCTGGTGCAGTTCTTTGTGGAGTTTGTATGTTCTTCCAGTGAATGTGCAGGTTTCCCCTGGTGCACTAGTTAGCTCCAACAACCCACAGATGTGCAGGTCAATAGGTTAATTGGCTTTTGTAAATTACCCCCAGAACGTAGGCATGAGGTAGAATCTGGGGGAGAGGAGTTGATAGAAATGAGAGGAGAATAAATAAAATTAATGTGTAAATGGCCTCTGAATGGTTAGTGTGAACTCAGTGGACTGAATAGCCTGTTTCTATGTTCACTGAAATCCAATACAACAAATTAGAACACAAACCCGCCTTCTCTCATGATAAGAAAGTGATGCAAAGAAGTTTATGAAGCACTCCCTTATTTTTACTGACTTCCGCACAATCCCAGGATGAGAGGATTTTAGTTATGAATCTAAATTATGGTTGTTCTGCCTGGAGCAAAGGAGGTTCAGGGGAGATATGAAAATCATACACAAGATAATTACAAGTTGAATCAGACAAAGAAAAGCTGTACTCATTGGGGAATTATGGGATATTGATGCCAGAGGGATACAGAGGCAATGAGAGGAAGAACTACCTTAAACAATGAATATCAATGACTGCCCATAAGAATGGTGGAAGCAAGAACAGTAATTTCAAAAGGAGACTTCAGATTACAGGGATAAAGCAAGGGACTGGGTCTGACTGGTTTGTTCTACCATGACTGGCCGACTCTCAGTGGCCTGAATGGCTTCTGTGTTAATATGGCTCCATGATTTGAATAGCATCCAACCCCATGGACCACAAATACACTGAGCAGTGAGAAAGTTCAGGTAGATTATGTTTACAAACTGTTCTTTACACTTTGAAACCTAGAGGACGTGTTGAAACCTCAGGCCTGGTCACGTTGTGCAACAGTTAGCAGCACTGCCTCACAATTTCACAGACCCATGTTCAGTCCTGTTCTGGTGTTGTCTGTTTGGAACTGATATATCATCGCTGCTTTGGACTCTGCAAAATACTCTTGATCCTTTCACGTCCCTAAAAGCATGCTGGTTGTTTAATTAGTACATGCAATTTACCTCTTAGTGTAGGTAAATGGCAAAAGAATCAAGGGGGAATTAATGGATGTGTGAGAGGAGAATAAGCTCAGGATGCAGGGAAATGAGGCAGAGGGAAAGGGACTGCTGAGGTTTCTCTGTTGGGAAATGGCATGGACAAATTGGTCAAAAGGCCTCACTTTATAAGTAAGAAAGAAGCAAGCTCCAAATGGAACCAGCTATCTTCCAAGCCTTCACTAATGTTGATCCCATTTCAATGCTCACAGCTGCTTTGACACTCTGTGATTGATTCCACGATTTGGATGGATATGAAGATGTTGAAGCTGGACTACACAGTACAGGTACAGTAAAGTTGACGCTAGGAGTTTTGTGCTGTTGGTTGATATTTCTTTTGGGGGTTCTTACTTCAGCATGGGTCAATATACCATCCCCAATTTTGCAGTCAGTTCACCTAACAAGTTCATCCGGATTATTGATCCCAATCATATAGGTAACAATCCTATGCAGATTCTCTGTTTGTGTGTTTCTGCTTGGGTCACCACCATTAGCTGTAAGACACTCTCTGGGCAAGTTGGTATTTGCCATCTGGTCCCACGTTATCCAGTAGCCTTTAGAAGACATTAATGGTCAGTGTCTGACTCTCCATTTTTTCAACTATACCTCCCCTGTTCTCACTCTCCCACTCCCATAATTGTTGCTGAGTTTTCTATGCCACTGCCAGCAACGAAGCCACTGTCTGATACCTCAATGTTTCAGGCAGGCTGTTTTCTCTCCCACTGCTTGCAATGAAGCTCAGTAACTAGTACTGATTTCTACCTGAGAAAATCTGCAGATGCTGAAAATCAAAGCAATACACACAAAATGCTGGAGGAACTTGCATGCCAGGCAGCATCTACAGAAAAGAGTAAACTGTTGTGTTTCAGCTGATGAAGGGTCGTAGTCTGAAATGTCGACTGTTCACTCTTTTCCATAGATGCTGCCTGGCCTTCTGAATTCTTCCAGCGTTTTGTATGCATTGATTTCTAATTTTGGTTTTTACATTGTACTCCTGTCCTCTGCTTGAATAGTCTACTTAATGTTACATCTGCTCAGCATTGGAGAAATATAATATCCAGAGGAACACTGAAAGTTTATGAATCATCCGTTGACCTTTCAAGATCATGACCCCTTTCATTCACATCTTCATTATCAGTCAGGGATTGAGCACAAAAACCTAGGCTGACACTTGAACATTGAGAAAGTATAACAGAGTGGAGATTGTACTTTTAAAGTGAGAGTCTAACTCTAAACCCAGACCTTATTTTCGCTTGAAGGTTTAAAAAAAAACCTTGCTATTATGCTAAAGAAGGGAGCTACCCCTAGGGTGTACTATTAAACTGGGCCATTGGATCACTGTCACATTTCTGTTTGTGGGAATTGCTGTGCACAACTTGGACACTTTGCTTCCTACCTTACACCAAAGACCACATTTCTGAAGTATGTCTGTTTTTATTTAATCAGTTTTCAAGCTGTGGGCATTATTTGCAAGTTCTGCATTTGGTGCCCATCCATTAAGAAATTGGCCATTATCCACTGCCATGCTGTTGGCAGGAGTTCCGGGATTAAGACTCAGTACTCATAAGACATAGGAGCAGAATTAGGCCATTCAATCATTGAGTCTGCCCTGCCATTCAATCATGGCTGATTTATTTTCACTCTTAACACCATTCTCTGCTTCTCTCCATAACCTTTGATGCCCTGACTAATCAAGAACTTAGCAACCTCCATGTTAAATATACCCAATGACTTGGTCTCCACAGCATCTACAGCAATGAATTCCACAGATCGGCATCCTCTGACTAAAAAAATCCCACCTCATCTCTGTTCTAAACAGATACCCTTCTGTTCTGAGGCTTTGCCTTCTGGTCCTAGAATATCCCAGTTTTGGGAATATTCTCTTCATGCCAACTCTATCTAAGCCTTTCAATATTCAGTGGGTTATTAGAGAAGGATAAAGGATATATTTCCAGGTCAAGATATTAGCATGGAGCGGAAATCTGGGAGTAGAAGTTTTCCTTGCACCTGCTCTCTTTGTTGTTCTTAGAAGCAAAGTCAAAGTTTGAGAGATGCTGCCGAGGTAACCTAGATGAGTAACTACAATGGATATTATACTGTAGGTGATATTAGCACAATAAACTGGTGGCAGATGAGATGCCAGTCAAGAAACCAGTTCTCTCCTGGATAGTGTCAGTCTTCTCCAGTGGTGGAATTTCACTCAGTCAGGGATTTGGAGACCATTTCACTACATTCCTGGTTTGTGGCTTGTAGATGGCAGAAAGGGTTTGAGGTGTCAGGAGGTGAGTCAATTAATGCAGAATACCCAGCCTCTGACCTGCTCTATAACCACAGTATTTATGTGTCTGGTCCAGATGAATTTCTGGTCAATGTTGATCCCTTGGATGTTAATGGAAGGGGACAGTGAAAAACACCACATAAGTCTGATTTTTTTTTTTTGCTTTTCATTAACATGAGCCAAAGCAAAATGTTAGAATCCCTTCACTTTGCTTTTTTTAAAAAATCTTTTAAAGCCACAACACCTTTCAGATATGCTTTAGCACTTGCAGTTCACCAATGAACCTATTATTTATATTTAATTTATTTATACAAATTAACAAATGGATGACAGAATGGCAGTTTGGTTATTTTTGCAATTTTTTTCCATACTTCCAATGCAGGAGGTGAAGAAGCAACGTGAATGCATGCATATGATTGTCTGCTGCTAATAAAGGAGGGGTGTAGCAGTTTTAAAAATTCCTTCACAATGCTGAATCTGTACAGTTGTATTTGTCTAGATGTTCTCATTTTAGGAATTTTGCAGTTTAGGGATTAAGAGTTTTGGTATTGGTTTATTATTGTCATATGTACAAAAACACTGTTTATGCAGATCAAATCATTAGACAGAGCATTAAAATAGAACAAAATTAAACAATAACAATGAAGATTAGGGTGTAAAAGATGTCAAAAATACTGCAGTGCAGGTAAGCGATAAAATGTTAGATCTTAACGAGTAACAAGGTAATGTGATGGATTGTTCTCTAACTCCCCGCAGGGAGAGCATTTTCCTGTTTTAGGCCCTTTTCCATATAAAATTCTTCAGTCATGCTTACTTTTCTCTGATCAGATCTTTCACTTTGTCCTTTCCAAGTGGTAGGCTTTCACTTCCATTCCATTTCTCCATGTCTCTGCAAATGGAGCAACCAGAGGCACTAAGATTGTATTCTTTACTCTGTGGGAAATGAGGGTGACTATTCAAACATCTTATACAAGGACTATAACAATATTTCCAGACGTTTGGCTGGAGAATGAGGAATCTGATCGTATGTAAGTCACTTTATAGTCAAGTATATATAGAAGCTTGTAGAAATTAGTCAAGCTTACTCTGGTTTCAAATATTCCTCTTGTCCTCTCTCTCGCTCTCCCTCTCTCACACACACACACATAAATATATACAAAGGTGTAAAAACAAGCACTATATATTTTTTTTAAGAGTGCCTGTATGTTTAAGTACTGTATATGACATAATTCACTTAGCAACCATTTTGTCATTACTTAATTTTGATGTTTGCTTTTTGAAGAAATGGAAAAGGAAGAAAAAGGAAAATTAAGCCTGTAAAAGAGCAACGGCATGGATTGATCAATATATTGTAATATGAGGCAGTTTCAGGACAGGAGGGAACATTGTACATTTTTAATGCACATGGAGTTACTCCATGAAACAAAGAAGATGGTGAGGGTTAATACCACGTGAAGTTTCATGAGCAAATTTATGATCAATGAAAAAAACTAAAAAACTGCAAATACGAAATAAATGTATTTCCCAAAGATGCTTGCTACTTGGTAAATATTTTCAGTATTTTTTTTCACTTATGATAAGTCTGCCCATAATTTAATTTTTCTAAGCAGACAATATACCACATAATGAGGCCAGTTCATTGGCTATGTTTAAGAGGGAGTTAGATATGGCCCTTGTGGCTACAGGGGTCAGGGGGTATGGAGGGAAGGCTGGGGCGGGGTTCTGAGTTGGATGATCAGCCATGATCATAATAAATGGCGGTGCAGGCTCGAAGGGCCGAATGGCCTACTCCTGCACCTATTTTCTATGTATGTTTCTATACCAGTGACCTAATTCCTTATTATCAGCCCTGAGTCTATTCAGTCTGAAAGTGCCACCAATCTGAAAGTTGTCACCCTTGTCTATGTCGAATAGTCTCGTGTACTTGCCCACCTTTTGTGTTCTAGAATGAATATTTTTGTTTAGCTGGGCTTTACACATCATAGCTCCTGCAGTCTGTCCTGTTCATAGTGCAGTCAGAAGATACTGAACATCTTTCGAAGTTTGATGTGCTCTTTAAATCATTATTTTTCAATCTGTTGTAAAAAATCACTCTCAAAAACTCCATGTTTTCTAATTTGTATAACACTTATTCTTTGCCCTTACATTATGTTCTATCCTTAGCTTTCTTTCTGACTTGGTAGTGAAAATTTATGTCCCATACAAAACCCCACTGGTGCATTATTAGTGCATGGTTTCGAAAATCTATATCTTTCTGAGAGTGGCAAACGTTTTGCATCTATTTATAGAAAACAGGAATGATTCTAAATGTGAGAAACACTTTAAAATTGCACTTAATTTATTTCTCGTTTTCTGTTTGTCAATTTTAAAAAAAATACATATTTTATATATCTTGCAAAAAGTAGCAATCACTCATTGGAAAGGCCATGGCAGAATCCACCTATATAGATTTTTTCTATAATCACGAGTGACATAGGCATGTTAGATAAAAGTGCCGTAAGTACGTAATGGTGTAAATTATACATCACACATTTTTACCTCAGCTTTTCCAGAAGGTGTGATATGTCTAAAACATTTCAATTGAAGATCAATTTAGTTGTAAATATATTTAACTGCCTGTAAGAAGACAGAGAAGGTTAGCATTTATATAGCTCCTTTCATGATCTCAACATCCAAAAGGGGCATACAGCCAATTAAGTTCTTTTTTTGAAGTTTAATCATCGTTGGACAAAATATGGAAGGTAAATTGTTAACAGCAAGTTTTCACAAATATGCATTACTAATAGGATATTGAAACTCACAGCAAAAGTTTTATGTGAATATTTTGTGAGAGTAAGAAAGAGAGAGAGAGCCAATAAAGAGGAATGCAGGCCCGTTAAAAGCAGATGCAGGCAATAAAAAAATGAAGGCTTATTAAATGAACACTTTGCAATCATTTTCACTGTGGAATAAGAAGATGAAATACTATTGCTACAGGAACGCTCAAGTGTAAGAAATGAGTACGAACTTGGAGGAGTTAATTTTAATTATTAAATTTATGATGGGACTAGAAGAGAAGAATCTCCTGGATCTGATAACTCTGAAGTGAGATAATTAAAGTTATTTTAAATATAATTTTCCAAAGTAGTCAAGATTTAGTGGTTGGAAAATTGCAAAGAATGTCACATTATTCAAGAAAGGATGAAAAAAACTAGTAGCTTCAGAACTGACAATGTAACGGACATTATGGGGACTGAAATAAACAAGAATAAGTGTGGATCTGAAGGGAAAACCATAGGAGTACAGCACATATGCAGACCATTCATTCTAATTGACTACACTCACGTTTAGACATTGTCTTATCCTTTCATCATGAATTTGTCTTTACTCTCTCTTGTATCTTATCTGGATCCCCCTTAAATGCTTTGATACTGTTCACCTCAACCACTTCAGAAGGTAAAATGGAAACACAAGAGACAACAGATGCTGAAATCCAGAGCAAAAGAAAAACTGCTGGAGGAGCTCATCAACTGATGCAGCATCAATAGACAGAAATGGACGATTGTTGTCTGCAGTTGCAATGAAGGGTCCCAACCTGAAACACCAAGCATCCATTACCTTCTGTCGATCCTGCCTTACTGACTGAGTTCCTTGAGCAGTTCGACTTTTTGTTACACACTTAAGAAGGTAACATGTTCTACATTGTCTCCACTCACTGAATAGACTATTTCTCTTGAACTCCTTCTTCAACAATCATTTATTATAACCCCTACTTTTAAATACCAAGCAGCAATATTTTCTGTATGGCAATCCTATCAAATCTGTTCATAATTTCAGTGACCTCAGTCAAGAATGCCTTTTCCAGAAGATTTATAAATAAAGTTATTTCTCTTTAAAAGATCTCTGTCACTGGATAGTTTCTGGCTCTATTCCATTGGCATTTGTAAGTTCTGTATAAGAAGAAAATCATCATAAAATATGATAATGGATGCATAACATCATCTTTAAAATAATTTGCTAATGTGCCACTGATCAGGTACAATTAATGCAAAGCCTCCTGGGGTGTCAGCTGGCACACAGAGCTAATATCCAATTTGATGAAAAAAGAGAAAAATCAATGCATGTGAAATTTTCTCAGACTATTTTGCATGAGTGATATTTGATTGAAGGCTGAGGTAATACTGTTAGAAGCAAGGCTTTTTGTTTTCGTGTCCTACAAGAAAATACTGTTTGTTTTTATGGGCTGCCTTTCAGATTTCCTTCTCATAATTTTTCTGGTGAAAAAACCATGGGTACTTTGTGTCAATTGATAATTGACTTTGCTAAATACAATAAAAATCAGGATACAGCACAGTTCAGTAACAGTAAATGTTGAACTCTGGAATATGTCATATTGTTCCATTATAAACATTCAGAATGGATAAGTACCAACAGCTTGGATGCTGGAGAACTGTAACCAAATATACATCAAGCATAGTTCTGCAGGAAATTTCCCAACATGATAGGACCACAATTAACATAATCCTTCAAGATTCTTTGACACATGTGAATGAGTAGAATATTGTGTTGCATTTGCATTATTTGATAAATTTGAGAAAAATCCGAAAGCTGCCTGAAGGGATTAGCTCAGTTTGATGGTGGTCTCGCCAATATTGTAAATAAATGTCCCAAAATATGCAGTGAAAGAAAAAGAGCATCTGCAAGCGCCAGAGATCTGAGACTCAACTCATCTGGAACAGTTTATCCAAATGAGCTAAGCATTGTTTGCTGGAAGCCAAGGGAGAGTTGAGGCTCTGCCCTGTGCTGATTTCACCTTGCAGATGACACAGTGGGAAAGTGCACACACATCATCTACTGAAATGAAACACAGATTCTCTATTTATTGCTTTCTCGAAAGAGAACATGTGAAAAATAACATTTATATTTTCATCTGGTGCAACTTGTGTGGTAAGACTTCTTGATCATGCAGAAGTATTTACTTTCCTTACCCCCATTTTGTTCATGTAAATGAATCATTGATTCCCAATGCACTTGGATATTTTTCAGTTTCCTTTTAACTCATTCTGTTTGTTAAAGAAACATACTACAATCCATAATGGACTCGATAGAGAAGCTTTGATGCGCAGTATGGATGAAATAAAACTTTTTAAGCATATCTGTATGAACATCGGAAAATTCAACATTTTGCATTTAGACATTTTGCTCCAAAAAAAATCCTGTAAATTCTTACATAAAACAGGAAATAATGAAATACTCAGTAGATCAGGTTGCATCTGAGGGTAGAAAATTGGAATTAACATTCCAGGTCAAAGACTCTTCATTAAAAACGTTAATTCTGTTTTCTCTTCATTATTGCTGCCTGACCTGCTGAGTATTTCTGGCATTTTGTGATGAGTGAGTATCAGATCCGCATGAGCTCATCCTTTCTTTTTTTGTCTTATTTTATTCATTCTTATTGAAATACAGAGGGAGTATTCATCTTCACTTTCAAGTGTTAAACACTTGAATGAGTGTGGGCTGCTGGTAGTACTTAACTCTGCACATGTTGGGTTGCATTTAAATCATAGGCAATGAATATGCACGGGTGCACACATCTAACGTTAGTGATTAAAGGTTCATTTTTCTCCGTGAGTACCATACATACTGGCAGCTAGCTGTACTGTTACCCAAGCCTATTTTTTTTAATCTGCTCTAAACCTGGGTAGTTACTGGTAGCAAGTTAGAACAGCAATGGATGTGTGATTATCACCAGCATGTCTTTCCTCAGCTTCTGCCAGTAGTTTTTCTCTGGAGCCCGGAAATCACTTCTTAAGACACACTGCTCTTTCCTCACAGACCCAACGTTGGCCATGCAGTCATGAATGTATAGGGATAGAGTAGAAGGCTGAGAATGTAGCCTTGAGGAGTGCCAGCAATGAGAATAGTCAAGGCAGATCTGTTGCTGCCTTTCCTTAATGACTGTAGTCTAAGTCAAGGATCCATTTGCAAAGGGAGGGATCGAGTACCAGGAGTTTGGAGATGAATTTACTTGTAATTATAGTACTGAAGGTAGAGCTGTAGTCAATTCACAATAAGCTAATGTAGATGTCTTTATTGTTCATATGCTCCAGAGATGAGTGTAGGCCCAGGAAGTTGGCATCTGCCTTAGATTTGTGTCAGCCGTGAGTGAATTGCTATAGGTTGAGGTTGCCTGGGAGGCTGGGTTTAATGCGTGCCTTGACCAGCCTCTCAAAGATATTGTTTTGAATCAGTCAGACTGATGTTACATTGGGAGAAGATGGAAAGGCATTTTACACATAGTTAATACCATATTGTCATAGATTATCCTGAGACTGAAAAATATGAATATAAATTGGAATGGGCAGAATGGTTCTTGGTTCAGCTAGATGCCCTGACTTGCGCTCGCAACCATCCCCAACTTTGCACTAATTTTGAATGTATACATAGTTCATGTCATCCTGATTGGACCTTCCTATATTGAAAGCAAAGAGCAAATGATGATGCCTCAGCCAGCAAACCAATGAGGCTTATCCATGGGAACAAATGAGGCAAGCTGGGGGAGGACTCTCATCTCCTCACCTCTTGTCAAAGTGACAACTGGTAGAGCTACCGTCTTACAGCTCCAGTGATCCAGGTTCAATCCCAGTGTGCTTCCTGTGATACATGTGTGACTGCCACTGTGTGCTGCAGCTTCCTTCCTAAAGACATGCCGTTTGCTCAGTTACTTGACCATTGTAAATTGGCTCCAGCATCCACACATGGGATAGAATCTTAGGGGTTGATGATAGGAATGTGAGAAAAATTAAATGGGATTTGTGTAGGATTAGTATAAATCCATGCGTGATGGCCAGTTTTGACCCAGTAGGTGAAAGGGCCTTTTTCCATGCATATTGTATGACTCTCTGGCTATAAAGCCAATGTGGCTTTTTAAGAGTTTTTATGTAAGTGGCTTTCACTTACATTCAAAAGTTATTAAAATTAATCAAAGAAAATTAAAAGTTGCTGAAATACATTACAACTCTAATAAATAATTGAAGCATTATAATAAGGTAAAATATCTGATGAGATAAATATCCAAACTAACTTTTCTTCTGTCCAGTTAAAACCTCTAGTCCTGTGCCTGATCTGACTGGTGTAGGATTGTTTCAGTGAACTCTCTGAGATAGCACTGGGGAATCCTAGCACAGAAGGACGTGCCACTGACACTGCATTATCAGCCTACAGAGCCAGTGTATCTCAAACTGGTGACATTCTGCTATTTAGATTATGCTCCAGTGTGAGGCAAAGTGACAAGCAGAAGCACATTGCAGATGACAGAATAATGCCTTCAAATTTCGGCATTTTTAATAGTAACCAGGGAGCATATACGTAATTCCACCATCAGCTGCATGGTCAGAGCCACCGATGGCAGTTATGGATCCTGTATCCTTCTCTTCCCTTACTGTACTTTTTGATCTTTTTTCCTGAATGACTCTATAAGCTGTCAATCTTCAAAAGTATGGTTAAGATCCTAAATAATACTTTTTAACTGTGATCAGACGTAGGAAGATAGAATTTCTAAAATTGAAAGCAAAAAGTTGCACAAATAAGAAGTTTAGTGTTTCTGAACCATTTTCCCATGGAATACTCACCTATTCCTATGTACTGGCTTCAATGCACATGTATTAATGATGAATATAAGTACTGAAGGAAAAAAATATTACTTATTATGTGATCTGTTATTTATTATTATCATTGTCAGTTAAATCTTTAGTATGTCCTTTTCTTAGAAAGAGAAAATCATCAGAGCTGGTTCAATAATTAAATGAGAAATGATTGCAAAGCGTAGCTGCGATGAAGAAAACTCTTCCGTTTAGGTTAAAAGCAATATTTTTATGAGGAAGCAATGGGAGTAGTAAATACCTGGGCTCATTTAAAGATTGTCTGGCACGTGGCCAAGTGGTTAGAGCGTTGGATTAGCGATCTGAAGGTCGTGGGTTTGAGCCTCGGCCGGGGCAGCGTGCGTGTCCTTGAGCAAGGCACATAACCACACTTTGCTCCAGTCTACCCACCTGAGAATGGGTACCGGCAAAAATGCTGGGGGTTAACCTCGCGATAGACTGGCATCCTATCCGGAGTGGTGGGGGGGGGGGGGGTGGTGAGTCTTGTACTCCCAGTCGCTTAACGCCACGGAAACCGGCATAAAGCTCGTGACAGACTTTAATGTTAATCATCTAAAGATTAGTTAAGATTACCTTCTGCCCAAAATTAGTGAGCATACATAGCTTTTAGTCAATTCACATTAAGGCAAGGCAACAAGATCACAGACACTAATATGGTTGACGAATATATTTCTGCCAAATCTTATTTAGTTTCAGAAGTGGTTTCATTTTGTGTTTTAACATCTCATAAACTGGAACCTCCTGGCTACTTACTCTGATAAAGTATTCAGTGTTGCTCATTCTTGTGGTGAACCGCAGTTGTTACAGTGTGAAGAAAGAGAACATCTGTAAGCTTGACTGGTGCAGCAGCATCTGCAGTGAAGCTGAAAGTTGCCTATGAAACATCACAAAGCTTTTGACGCTGTCAGCTACATTAATTAGGCTTAATGGACTTCCTGACAGTGCTTTAGAACATCGAGAAATGAAGATAGGGAGAATCTACACAGATGAATCAATGACCAAAGTTTTGTAAACCAGCTAATGTCAGTGAATCATGTGTATATTTATAAAATCGCAAAAAAAAAGCTAAATATCAGAAGGATCCAATGCAACACAGAAGTTCTGCTTAGGAAACATCAATTTTGCGTGTCCAAAATATTGTTATTTAGAATATGGCTATGATAAAAACAATGAAATGATAAGTTTCTGATAGTTTGTATAGTTCATGAAGTACCTCCCCTGTCTCCTTTGGTTCCATACACACTTTTCACTGTCACACTTGATTGGTCCTATTCTCTCATGTCTTATCCTCTTGTTCTTCACATAATTGTAGAATGCTTTGGAGTTTTCCTTAGTCCTGCTTGCAAGGCCTTCTCATGGCCCCTTCTGGCTTTCCTAATTTCATTCTTAAGATCCTTCCTGCTAGCCTTATAATTTTCTAGATCTCAAACATCACCTAGATTTTTTTTAAACTTTTGTAAGCTTTTCTTTTCTTCTTGACTAGATTTTAAACAGCCTTTATACACTGTGGTTCCTGTACCCTACCATCCTTCCCCTGTCTCATTAGAACATACCTATGCAGAACACCCGGAAATATCTCCTGAACATTTGCCACGTTTCTGACATACGTTTCCCTGAGGACATCTGTTCCCAATTTATGCTTCCAAGTTCCTGCCTGATAGCCTCATATTTCCCCTTACTCCAGTTAAAAGCTTTCCTAACTTGTCTGCTCCTATCTCTCGCCAATGCTATGGTAATGGAGATAGAATTGTGATCACTATCTCTAAAATGTTCTCCCACTGAGGGACCTAACACCTGAGCAGGTTCATTTTCCAATACCAGATCAAGTACAGCCTCTCCTCTTGTAGTCTTATCTACATATTGTATCAGGAAACCTACCTGAATACACTTAACAAACTCGACCCCTTAAAAAACCTCTTGCTCTGGGGAGATACCAATCAATATTTCGGAAATTAAAATCTCCCACCATGACAACGTTGTCATTATTTCATCTTCCTAGGATCTGTCTCCCTATCTGCTCCTCGATCTCCCTGTTACTATTGAGTGGTCTGTAAAAAACACCCAGTAGGGTTATTGACCCCTTCCTGTTCCTAACTTCCACCCACAGAGACTCCGTATACAATCTCTCCATGACTTCTTCCTTTTCTACAGCTGTGACACTATCTCTGATCAGCAGTGCCACATCTCCCCCTCTTTTGCCTTCCTCCCTGTCATTTCTGAAACATGTAAAGCCTGGCACTCTAAGTATCCATTCCTGCCCCTGAGCCATCCAAGTCTCTGTAATGGCCACAACATCATAGCTCCAAGTACTGATCCACATTCTAAGATCATCCGCTTTGTTCATGATACTTCTTCGGTTAAAATAGACACATCTCAAACCAATAGTCTGAGCATATCTCTTCTCTATCACCTGTCTATCCTCCCTCTCACACTGTCTACAAGCTTTCTCAGTTTGTGAGCCAACTGCTCTTTCCTCCGTCTCTTCAGTTCGGTTCCCACCCCCCAGCGATTCTATTTTAAACTCTCCCCAATAGCATTAGCAAACCTCCCTGCCAGGAAATTGGTCCCCCTCGGATTCAAGTGCAAGCCGTCCTTTTTTGAACAGGTCACTCCTGCCCCAAAAGAGGCCCTAATAATCCAGAAATCTGAATCCCTGCCCACTGCTCCAATCACCCAGCCACACATTTATCCTCCACCTCACTCTATTCCTATACGCACTGTTGTGTGGCACAGGCAATAATCCGGAGATTACTACCTTTGAGGTCCTGCTTCTCAACTTCCTTCCTAACTCTCTGTAGTCTGTTTTCAGGATCTCCTCCTTTTTCCTACCTAAGTTGTTGGTACCAATACGTACCACAACCTCTGCCTGTCCACCTTCCTACTTCAAGATATCGTGGACGGGATCAGAAACATTCCGGACCCTGGCACCTGAGAGGAAAACTACCATCCGTGTTTCTTTCCTGCGTCCACAGCATTGCCTGTCTGACCCCCTAACTATAAAGTTCCCTATCACTGCTGCCATCCTCTTCCTTTCCCTACCCTTCTGTACCACAGGGTGAGACTCTGTGCCAGGGGCTCGACCACTGTTGCTTCCCCCAGGTAGGTCCCCCCCACAACAGTACTCAAACAGGAATACTCATTGTTAAGGGGGACAGCCACAGGGGTACTCTCTAGTATCTGACTCTTGCCCTTCCCTCTCCTGACTGTTACCCACTTATTGTCTCCCGAGGCCTCCGTGCGACTATTTGCCTATAGCTCCTCTCTATCACCTCCTCACTTTCCCTGAACAGATGAAGGTTATCGAGCTGCAGCTCCAGTTCCTTAACCCAGTCCCTAAAGAGTTGCAGCTCGAAGCACCTGGCACAGATGTGGCCGTCTGGGAGTCTTCCAGACATTGCACATCTGACACCCAGTACAGGACACCGGCCTCACAGATATACTTCCTATTCCTATTCTTCAAAAGTAACTTACCTTGCCTCAACCCATTATCACTGAAGCCCCGTTGAGCCAAAGCCCTCCTACTCTGACTCCCTCTACTCCATCCCCCGCTCTATAAAGCTGTCTTCTTTTTAAACTCTTCCCGCCAGTCCAACTCGCTGACGTCCACATGCCTAAGCAGTCATAACTCGATCAAATCGCTGAAGAAAAAGTTATCTCCTTTTAAATTCTTCGTGCTGGTCTAACTTGCTGACGACCATGCGCCTGCACAGTCGTGCCTCAATCTTTTATTAACCTTTTATTCTGACAGGCACATACCAGCTTTGTACTCTTGTACATTGGTTATGCACTTTGGTAGTAGAAATAAACATGCTGATTATTTTCTAAAGGGGGCTAAAATCCAGGAATCTGAGATGCAGGGGGACTTGGGAGTCCTCGTGCAGAACACTCTGAAGGTTAACTTGCAGGTTGAGTTGGTGATGAGGAAGGCAAATGCTATGTTAGCATCCATTTCAAAAGGTCTAAAATACAAGAGCAAGGATGTGATGCTGAGGCTTTATAAGTAATTGATGAGGGCTCACCTTGAGTATTGTGAAGAGATTTAGGCCCCTCATCTTAGAAAAGATGTGCTGGCATTGGAGAGGATCCAGAGGAGGTTCACAAGGATGATTCCAGGAATGAAAGGGTTATTATACGAGGAACATTTGATGGCTCTTGGTCTGTACTCGCTGGAATTCAGAAGGATCTTATTGAAACCTTTTGAATGTTGTAAGGCCTAGACAGTATAGATGTGGAAGGATGTCTCCCATGGTGGGAGAGTCTACAACAAGAGGGCACAGCCTCAGGATAGAGGGGTACCCTTTCAAAACAGAGATACGGAGAAATTTCTTTAGTCAAAGGGTGGTGAATTTGTGGAATTTGTTGCCACATGCAGCTGTGGAGGCCAGGTCGTTGGGTGTATTTAAGGCAGAGATTGATAGATTCTTGTTTGGCATGGCATCAACGATTACGGGGAAAAGGCCGGGAAATGGGGTTGAGGAGGAGATAAAAAAAAGGATCAGCCATGATTGAATGGCAGAGCAGACATGGGGAGCCAGATGGCTTAATTCTGCTCCTATATCTTATGGTCTTATGGTTTTATAAGACCGTAGGTTGTTATAACTGGGGGGTGGTAATGGGGACAAGCTCCCATTACCTATTAAATGCTCTTACTGGTGTGCACCTCAAATAGCCTCTGACAGCCAAGTCCAGCTCCTGACCTTCATGTGTGGTTTAGCTACTAAGCCCAGCAGAATCATTTCTATTGACAGGAGAAGGGGTAAAGGGGAATTACTGGTGCCTTAAAACCAGTTGCTTCAGGCAGATAAGGCTCACCAGCTGTGCTTGGCTCCTCATCTAGGAGAAGGAAAACTCTAATCTCAAGCCTCCACTGTGCTGCAGCTATACTCACTCATGGGGAAGGCTTTGGGAATAAATCCTGAGGGAAGAATCTGGACCTGAAGTCCCTAAGTCCCTATATTGAGTTCAATGCTAACTGGCAATTCCTGCAACGCTGCTGGTACCAAATTATATTGCTCTCTGCCGTTCCTTTGGGTTCATCAGATGCATGGAGAGGGGAAGCATCCTACATGGGCAACAGCTTGCTCTCCATATCATACTGCCCAGGCTTGCGTATCTAGATAGCTAGGACACAATATCCATGGTCAATCCTATCCAACAGAGGCCTCACTCACATAAGACCACAAAATGATGTTTCAACTTCTTTTATTACAAATATTACAACTCTCAGAAGTTTATATACAGAACAAAAGTATGGAAATGGTCATGTTGGTACTTCATTAACATAAGACATTCATGTGCTCATTGGTTTAATGCAGGTATAGCTTTTTTCTAACTTGGATATTTATTGAAATGATTGAGGTGAAAAAAACTTAAATTCCATCTGTAATCTATGAATTCCATCAATTTTTTAACTTGAAGCCTTTTTCTCTCATGATTACATGCCATTCACCAGCCATGATCTGTGCTTGATTTGTAATCATATAATTCTTTCTCTTAAAGATATGGGGTCGGATTTAGCAGCAAGTGCTTCACTGTCCAATTATAACCTTTCATGAAGACTGGTAACTTAATCTTACGGATTCAAGACTTCCAGTAATTCACCAAAGACCATGATAAGTTTGCCCAAAGCTATTTGTGAGAGACCCTTACAGGAAAAAAAGGAAATAGTCATTCTAAAGTCTTAATTTAATTTGAACTTGAGTCATAGCACTGAATAAACAATGTGTAGAGTCAATGTACCAGTAGTTTTCTAGCTGCTGGACACTCAGCTGGATCCTATTATTTCTTATTCTGACATCCTTTTCTCCAGCACTGTTGTTCTGACCTGTCTACAACTCACCATGATGTCCTACCCTTTCTGCCATTGGCCTGCACTTCTCTTCTTAATCTGTCCTTTGGGCTCAGGATTGCTTGTTTCCATTACAGTGAAGAGTGAAAGATGCCTGTGCATAATTTCACTTAATATGGCATGGCTATTGCATACAGCCTACAACATGGTTTTGATAAAACAAAGTCTTGGTCGTCAGTCCAAGATAATTAGTCCAAGACTGTTAGATACCAGGGTCTCCTGCGTAGACTCACGCGCATATGTGGACACACACAGCCTCATTCACACACTAACCACACACAGATGAAGTCCTTCCACACACACATAGATTGGCACAAGTATATGTTCATTTGCCCACCCTTTCCTCTCAGCCTCCTGTTTTCATCCTTTTACTTTATTCCTACTCTTCTTTCTAAAATCCTCTTCATGAACCCTACTTCTATCACCCTCTCCTTTCTCTTTCAATCATTAATCTCCACCTCTCTTCCCTGTGTTTATAATTCCTCCAGCCACCACCGGCCCCTTCCGCCCATCCCACTTTGGGATCATGTCAGCTGTACTTATCAGGCCTCACTGTTTATTAGGATCCTGCCAAGTGTGTGTAGGATTTTAAACAGTAACAGAACCCTCCTCCTATCAGCTTCTGTTGTCATTCTGTACCTGAACTCTACCAGATTCAGAAGGGCTATCAGTATCATAATCAGCTTTATTATCACTGACATATGTCATGAAATATGTTGTTTTGTGGCAACAGTACATTGCAGTACATACTAATATAAAAACAACTTAAATATGGTGCAAGTCATTAATAAATCAATATAGATTACAATAAAAAATAATATACTGCAAGACTAATAGTGAGGGAGGGTTCATGGGTTCATCGACCATTCAGAAATCTGATAGCGAAGGGAAGAAACTGTTCCTAAAGTGCTGAGTTGGTGTCTTCAGGCTCCTGTACCTCCTCTCTGATTGTAGTAATGAGAAGAAGACATGACCCCGATGGTGAGGTGTTTAATGATGGATGCCGCCTTTTTAAGGCATCGCCTTTTGAAGATGTCCTCGATGGTGAGGAGGCTTGTGCCCGTACTGGTGTTGGCTGAGTCGGAAACACGCTGCAGCCTCTTTCGATCCTGTGCGTCGGAGCCTCTGCACCTGGCCGTGATGCAACCCGTCTGAATGCTCTCCATGCATCTGTAGCTTGCATCGTACTTTCTTCAGTTATCTGATGAGGTAACCGTAGCGTTTGGACAGAAGCAGATGTTGTCAGGTGGTACCCAACTTTCATAGAATGTTTCAACTCTTAACCACTACACGCTTTAGTTGCCAGGTCAACAGTGATGGCCAAGTCACTGCCAGTCTGCTTCTGACTTCCAGCTCAACTCCACTTGGCCTGCTCCATTTCTAGCAAGAGGCTCTTTCTGTTTCCTCCCCCATCCTGCCAGCTGCTTGGTTTTTGCTCTTTTCATCAAGGCTCCGCGTAGACAGCAACCTCCTTTCCGACCTTGCCGGGAACCCTCTAAAGCCGATCTCCACGGGGAATAGCCACATCTGCCAGCCTTTGTCCCTGCACTCCTGGACTCAGGACTGGCACTTCAGAGCCTCCCTCTCGTGAGCCTCGTCACATCCTTCCACCCCTGGTAATATGAGCTCCACCAGGATGATTTTCTTGTCTTCGGTGGACCACAGTATGATGTCTGGTCAATGTGTGGTTTGCACCACCTCCAGGAACTGCACCTTCCTCCCCACATCGACGCTCATCTCCCATGATTAGGCATTTTGCAGCAGATTGGATTTAGGCCTCTTTGATATCACCGGCATAGCCCTCTCCTTGATGAAAATGACTGCCCTGTTTGCCTCTCTGTCAGCTGGTCTCTTTGTACACTCTCCAGCTCCAGTGTGTCAGCAAGGGACAGCAGGACCTTGTCATGCCACCACCTGTACTGTCCTGGTGACAAAACTGTTTTGCGTCCTGGCAGTATGTGTGCCAGTGAACCCCACTGACCACGAAGCTTGCAGTTAGGGTCCTCTCCCAGCCCCCATGTTGTAGGGAGAGTGTTGTACACGGACTGCAAGATGAAAGAAATGGGGAAGGGTTCCAGTCTCTAAATCTCTGCCTAAGTGATATTGTGCTTGGGAAGATCCCATTTTGTCCAGGCACCCCGTGACCCCCAACTCCACTGCCTTTGATAACCACCTTTCGTCTTCGCAATTCCATACCTCTGCCCGGACGATTTCACCCCTACCACTTGCACTTGCCCTCCCCCATCCTTGGAAGTGTGCAGAACCAAGGCCCTGCCGTCACAGGCATGGGTTGCCAAAGATGTCTCACAATTGCAGGGAGCTCCCTGCCTGGTCTGTGGCTCAGTTTGCAGCTCAGTTATGGCCCAACCTTGTTGTGACTCCAGCTTGATTTATTAGCCTGTCATCGGAGTCCCTCAATGTTAACACAACTCTACACTTTGCCACCTTGAATTCCGCTAAGGATGACAAATATTGACTGCTATATTTAACTATTAACAAGTAACAAGTGAGGTTTATTGCCATTTAACTACATACAAGTATCCGCATATATAATATATATAGAGATGAGGCAATGTTTCTCTGAACCAGAAATTTACTAGTCATTACCAAATCTCCTCAAACTCAAATGAAGTATAGCAGATGGCATGCCTTTTCATGACTGCATCAATATATTGGGCCCATGATAGATCCTCAGAGATGTTGACACACAGGAATTTGAAGCTTCCCATCCTTTTCCACTACAGACCCTTCAATGAGGACTGATGTGTGTTCTCTCAGCTTCCCCTTTCTGAACTCCACAATCAATTCTCTAGTCCTGCTGACATTGTGTACAAGGCTGTTGTTGCGCTACCACTCTACCAGCTGATCTATCTCATTCCTGTACACCACCTCCTTGCCAAATGAAATTCTGCCAACAACAGTGATGTCATCAGAGAATTGATTGATGGTGTTTGAGCTATGCTTATCTAAACAGTAATAAGTGTGGAGAGAGTAGTGGAATAAGCTAAGCATGCATTATTGAGTTATGCCTGTGCTGATTGTTTGCGAGGAGGAGATGTTACTACTGATCCACTCTGACTGTGCACTCCCAATGAGGAAGTCAATAATCCAATTGCAGAGCGAGGTGCAGGGCCCAGGTTTTGAAGCTTATTGATAAGTACTGAGGGAATGTTGGTGTGGAATGCTGAGCTGAATGTGATTAACAGCAGCTTGCTGTAGGTATTGCTATTGTGCAGGTAATCCAAGGCTCAGTGGAGAGCCAGCGAGATTACATCCACTGCAGTCCTGTTGAGGCAGTAGGCAAACTGCGGCGGATGCAGATCCTTGTTCAGTTAACTCTAGCCATGACCAACTTCTCAAAGCACTTCATCACAGTGTATATGAATGTTATCAGCTGTTTATAAAGTATCATTGTGTCTGCTAAAACTGGCAGGTATGTACGCCCCCTCCTCTCCTTCACCATTCCCCATCCCCTTTTCCCTCTCTCACATTATCTCCTTGCCTGCCCATCGCCGCCCTCTGGTGCTCTTCCCCCTTTTCTTTCTTCCATGGCCTCCCGTCCTCTCCTATCAGACTCCCCCTTCTCCAGCCCTGTATCTCTCACCAATCAACTTCCCAGCTCCTTACTTCATCCTTCTCCCTCCCGGTTTCACTTATCACCTTGTGTTTCTCCCTCCCCTCCCCCCAACTTTTAACTCTACTCCTCATTTTTTTTTTCCTTCAGTCCTGCCGAAGGGTTTCAGCCCGAAACATTGATTGCACTCTTTTCCATAGATGCTGCCTGGCCTGCTAAGTTCCTCCAGCAATTTGTGTGTGTTGCTTGAATTTCCAGAATCTGCAGATTTTCTCTTTTTTGAGGTATGTATGCCATTTTACAATGTATAAGGGTAATGACAGGGGTGCATTGGGTTATACGGAGTCACAGGATCTTGCCAAGAGTACATTGTATTATGTCACATACATTCTGCAATGTGACTATGGGGTCTCCTGTTAGGTGTGCATGGTGGAAGTGTGGAGGTGGGCAGTGTATCAGGGCAATTTCCAACAAGAGAAGGTCTAGACACCTGCAGTTATTTATTGGCCTCACGATGACCAAGTTCCTCACCATCAACATTCTTAGGGTCACCACTGACAGGAAACTCAACTAGACTTGCCTTAAAGATATTGTAGCGACAAGAGCAGGCTGAAGGCTGGGTATCCTGTGGTGAGCAGCTCATCTCCTGACACGTCAAACCTTTCCATCTTCTGCAAAACACGTGTGAGAGTGATGAAATACTCTTCACTTACCGAAATGAGTGAAGTTCCAAGAGACTTGACACGTTTCAAGACATGAAGCAGCCTGGCATCCATCTCTTACCTCAAATAATAATTTCCTCCACAATCAGTACATGGTGGCTGTAGTGTGCAGCGTCTACAAATTGCTGCAATTACTTCCCAGGCTACTTTAACAGCACGTTCCAAACCAGTGATCTCTATCACCAAAAAAAGTCAAGGGAAGCAGGACAACACCAATGTTGTTCCAATTTTAAGAAAGGTTCTAAAAATAAAACTGGAAATCATAGGCTGGTGAACCTGACATCGGTAATGGTAAAGGTTATTGGAAGATATTCTAAGGGACCAGATATATGAGCACTTGGATTGACATGGACTGACTAAGGATAGTCAGTATGGCTTTGTGCATGGAAGGTCATGTCTAACCAAACTTAAAGAGTTTTTCGAGGAAGTTAGCAGGAAAGTAGATGAAGGCAAGGCAGTGGATGTTGTCTACATGGACTTTAGTAAGGCATTGACAAGATCCTGCATTGAAGGCTGGCCGGAAAGGTTCAGTCACTCAGCATTCAGGATGAGGCAGTAAATTGGATTAGACTTTGGCTTTGTGGGAGAAGTAAGAGAGTAGTAGTAGGGGGTTGCCTTCCTGACTGGAGGCCTGTGACTAATGGAGTGCCACAGGGATCAGTGCTTGGTCCGTTGTTGTTTGTCATCTATATGAACGATCTGGATGATAATGTGGTTAATTGGATTAGCAAATTTGCAGATGACACCAAGATTGAGGATGTAGTGGACAGTGAAGAAGGTTATTATGGCTTGCAGCAGGATCTGGACCAGCTGAGAATAAAAAGGGCTGATAAATGACAGATGAAATTTAATGCAGACAGGCATGAGGTGCTAAAACCAGCCAGGGTAGGTCTTATATAGTAAACAGTGAGGCACCAAAGAATGCAGTTGAAAGTGCATAGATAAGGCTGCAAAGACACATTGGCACATTGGCCTTCATAAATCAAAATATTGAGTGCTGAAGATGTGATCATATGTTAAAGTTGTATAGGATACTGGTGACACTGGTGACAGTATTGTGCACAGTTTTGGTCACCCTCCTACAGAAAATATGTAAATAAGCTTGAAAGAAGTACAGAGAAAATTTACAAGGATGTTGCTGGGACTAGAGGACCTGAAATATAGGGAAGGACTGAATAGGTTAGACCTTTATTCCCTGGAATGTAGAAGACTGAGAGGAGATTTGATAGAGGTATACAAAATTTTGAGGGGTATAGATAGAATAAATGCAAGCAAGCTTTTTCCATTGAGGTTGGGTGGGACTACAACCAGAGGTCATGGGTTAAAGGTGAAAGGTGAAAATTTTAAGGGGAATATGAGGGAGAACTTCACTCAGAGGGTTGTGAGAGTGTAGAATGAGCTGCCAACAGAAAAGGCGTATGCAAGTAAAATTTCAGAGAAGTTTGGATATGTACATGGATTGTAGGGGTATGGTCCCAGTGCATGTCGATGGGAGTAGGCAGTTTAAATGGTTCGGCACAGGCTAGATGGGCCGAAGAGCCTGTTATGTGCAGTATTTATCTATGACTCTATGACATGTGGGCTCCCATCCAAAGTGCTCACCATCTTAATTTGGAAGTAGTTCACTATATCTTCATTATTTCTGGATCCTGGAGCTCACCACCTGCAAGGACTGCAGGAATACCTTCAAGAGAAGGATTATGATACAGAAGTTCTCGAAGGTTGCTCACGGTCATCTTTTTATAGCTGGCAATGCATAATAAATGTTGGCTTTCCTCATGTTGTAAATTACTAAAATGATCCTTCTGGAGTGTGTGATGATCTCCAATGTATCAAGATGATGCCAGGTGTGAAGTGAACTTCTGTGTATCAGAACACTATCTTATGTTTACAAGATTTCATACTCTGTTTGACCACTGTCATGTATGAATGGTTATGACGATATATAATGTCCTTTCAGGGATTTATAGGGTTTTGTACTGCATGAGGGTTATATGGGATGTCTGTGGTTTTTCACTGTGTATTTTACCTTATTACATCTGGGATTTCACAGCGTATGATGATGCTTATGGTTGTATTTGGAATATTATTGTATATTCTGATAATGATGATGATGATGATGTGTGTGTGTGTTTAGGGAGAGAGGGGGGTGATGATTTGGGTAGCGCACAATATATAAAGACTCTGCCCAGGGTGTAAAAGGAGGTTTCATACTGTATCAGAATCTTGCCAAGAGCTAACTGTGTTTCTCATTTTCGTTGTCCTGCCAAGTGTTTACAGGGTTTCAAAGTAAGTCAGAACCCTGCCAAGTATGTATGAGATTTCACGGTGTAAAACCTGGCAGGTGTGTTTAAGGTTTCGCCAAACATGCATACAGTTTCACCCTCCATCACAACCCTGTCTTCTATAGATCATTTGTGGTGTAAATTGTGTATAAGATTTTGCCCTTTATTGGGGTATATAGAACACTACAGGACAGACCCTTTGGCCCACGATGTTGTGCTGACCTTTTAACTTATTCTAAGATCAATCTAACCCTTCCCTGCTACATAGCCCTTCATTTTTTTTATCATCCATGTGCCTAACTAAGAGTTTCTTAAATGCTCCTAATATGTAAGGGACCCAGAGTGAGGCCAGATCGTGCCAGCGACCAACAGCAGAATCCTACAGACAGTTCACAAAACTATTTCTTATCCTTTTTCTTTTAAATATATTTCTAATTCTGTGTGTGTTTGAAGCCTGTAATTTACATTATCATGCCATGTTTTGGGGCCAACTGAGCGATCTGGTGCTTTTGCTCTCTCTGAGGGAATTCGGCGTGGTTGACAGCGAGGTTGAAGACGAAGTATTCAGCCTAATGGTGGACCGAGAACCCATGATCGGCTCCATTATTCACCAATCTCAATAATAAAAGCATTGAGCAAGATTGAAATCAACAAGGACAAGAGCGGAAGGCGAGCGGGTGTTTAGCATCATCTGCCTGTGATTCACTGGTCTTCCCCTCCCCCTCGCTTGCGGCTGCCGGAGGAAGGTGCAGGAGTCTTGGGTCTTGGGCAAAGTTTGTGAATTGGACTCATTGTTTAGAGGACTCTGCAGTTCATGTTATATGTATTTCCGGTTTCTGGTTACACATTTTTTTTATTGCAATCTTGTGCAATTCTGATCAGGGCACCTCAACACCAGTTGGCTCTGTGGCCTGTAATCAACGAACAACATAGCACCAAACTGAACTGAACTGAACTAAACTGAACATTCCCAGGCTGTTTTAAGGGCCTTGTGGTTTGATGTTGAATGTTCTATGTGTTATTTACTTGTTTTTTACTGTTTGTGTAATTTGTTCTTTTATTTTGCCTGTTGAGTGTTTGATTTTTTCTTTGTACGGGTTCCATGGTGATTCTTTGTTTCATAGCTTCCTGCGGAAAGACAAATCTCTGGGTTGTATACTGGGTACGTACTTTGATAATAAATGTACTTTGAAATTTAAAGTATCTGCCTCTATCTCTTGCAGGGCATTCCACTTGCCCTCCACTCTCTGTGAAAAAAAAGCTTACTTCCTACATCCCCCTTATATATTCCTCCAATCACCTTAAAATTACATCCCCTAATATTAGCCCTTCCTGCCCTGGGAAAAAGTCTCTGGCTATCCACTGGATGTATGCCTCTTATCATTTTGTATAGATATGGGTACTCTCAGTTATGTGGGACTGCATAATATGATCATGAACTTGCCAGTAATATATGAGACTGTCACAGTATCATTGGCATTCTTTCCACTGATATATGGTCCTGCCTCGTGGATAGGGAGGAGGAATTGTAGGGGAGGATTCACAGTGCATCGGCATCCTGACAAGCATGCAAGGAGTTTCAAAGTCTTTCAGCGATGCTGTTAGTTGTCTTTGTGGCTGTGCAGACTTTGAGGAACCTGTCAAGTGTGCATGGGATTTCACAGGATACAAGAACCCTCCCAAGGGTGTATAGCATTTCACAGTCTATCAGGATCCTACCAGGTGTGTGTATGGACATAACATAAAAAGCTAAGAAATACTGTAGAAGCAGGAGTAAACTGTTGGCCCCTCTCAGCTGCTCTTTTTTTCAATAAAACCTTAGCTGATCTTTTACATCAGCACCATTTCCCAGATCTAATACCATGTCCCTTGATTTCCAACATTCAAACATTTATCAGTCTAAGTATTGAACATAACCAGTCTCCAGAGGCCACATAGGTAGAGAACAGAGTTTTCACATCCCTCTCATTCCGAGACCGAGACCCCCGATTCTCAACATCTTAGCCACTGGAATTGTCAACACTGCATCGACCCTGATAATCTCAGTTAGAATTGTGTATGTTCCAATGAATCCATCTCTTTTTTTCTCTAAGCTCTACAGAACACAAATCCAGTTTGTTTAATCATTTCAGCAAGGTCATTCAGTATCACCCTCCACTCCCTCCCCACCTGCCTTCCAATCTTAGGAATGGATCTGTCAAGTTTGTCACTCTGTTTTTCAGCCAGTGTAGTCAAAGAACCCACCCATCCAAGACATTCTCTTCAATATCTTCCAAATGAGCCGAAGACAAAAAACCTAAAAGCACTACACTTTCTCTATAACACTTTGCTCCACACCTGTTGGTGCCCTGTACCCTGTACTACCTCAATGCGCTGTTGTAATGAACTAACCTGTATGAACTGTATGCAAAACAAGAGAAAATCTGCAGATGCTGAAAATCCAAGCAACACACACAAAATACTGGAGGAACTCAGCAGGCCAGGCAGTATCTATGGAAAAAAGTACAGTTGATGTTTCAGGCTGAGACCCTTCATCAGATTTAGGCCCGAAGTGTCATCTGTACTTTTTTTCATACACACTGCCTGGCCTGCTGAGTTCCTCCAGCATTTTGTGAACAGTATGCAAGACAGGTTTTCACCCTACCTTGTTACATGTGACAACAATAAACCACATAACTTACTAACGCATGGAAATGACTGCATTGTGTGTGTTGCTCTCATTTAAATTAATGATACTGACTGTGAGTAGCTGGGGAATTAGGATCCAGGGTTGGTCCTTGCAGTCCCCAACTAGGTGTAACCTCTCATCCAGTATTACCTGTTTTTTGTTAAGCAATTCGCAATCCAAGCCATATACTGTGCTTGCATTCTCCTTCTGGCAACCATTTATGTCAACAGTTTTCCCTAATTCCCTCTACCCACTTGTGTTCCCACTTCCTTTCTAATTTTCTAACCACACCTGATAGCCCATCATGGCAGAGAAGGATATATAATTCAAACATCTGTTGCTGTTTGTTTTCTCTCTTCACATGTCTCCCTTCTCACATTTTACATTTGGTGCATCTCACAGCAGTTCCATCAATCTCTTCCCCCACTTATTTGCCAGTAACTCCTCTCTCACAACTGGCCTGTTTTTTTTCCACTTGACACACTCTACTACTAGGGACAATTTATAGTGGCCAGATAACCTGACTATACACACGTCTTTCAGATGTGAAAGGACACCAGTGCACCTGGGGAAATCATGTTTTCACACGGAGAGCATGCAACGTCCATGCAGCTAGTAATAGAGGTCAAGATTAAACTTGAGTCACTGGAGAAGCATGACAGCAGCTGTGCCACCCTCTCTTCGGGGAGGCTGTCTATACAATTCCACCATTCTATGATTTTACACAGCTTTTCATTACGTTTAGTTTATCTTTTTAATGCTGTTACTTCCAGCAGGGGCCTCTGATCAGTAGTCAGCAATGGAGATATCTACCTGTATTTCAACTGCCAACTCCAAGTGTATTGCGGTCAACTGTTGGGTGCTTCCATCTGGTGCCCTGAATGAAATCAGCTCTCTCATCACAAGCTGGCCAGTCTTATTCAATAATATATCTGCACAGTTCATACCCAAAGACACAAATTGAGTAGCTTTTTTTTACAGTAAGATTTGCTGCATTGTTTTTGCTCTGTGAGTGTAACTTTATTGAGATCCAAAGAGATTCTTCAAGATTTAATTTAGCTGAAACTTAAAAGATTTTTATTCACATACTGTAAGAGTATTGGCAAAGATGGTTGTTTGAGATTTAGGTTGTTTTGATTTTCTTATTAAGTCTTTTTGGTCCCAGTCTTGATGTTTCTCAAAGGGATACATTTCCTCTCCACATCCCTTAAAACCTTTTCTTAAATGCTTCACTTTTCTTCTATTGTTTACTTTCTACTTGTACTTTCCATTTAATCTTCCCCAGAGCTTTCTTCCTAACTCAAATGTACTCTGCTGAATCCTGCACCTACATGCTATTATTTTTGGCCTCACCCTTGATAAATACCAAATCTAACTATACTAATGATCAATCACAGCCCAACCACTTGCTGATTTCCAGGGATACTAAGCAGTTCTTGGGGATTAATAAGCAATAAGTCTATTACAGTGTCAATCTCTGGAGTAATTTCACCAAGGTGACAGAACTATATACTGAACACCATTACACCGAGATGTTGTTCATGGCACCTACTCTCAAAGAGGGATACAAGTTTGCCAGCACTGCCTGGGATTTGGATCACAGCCCACTGCATTCATACTGACACTGACACAGCAGAGGAGGTATGCTGATTTATACCAGGAAGATATAAAGCATGAAAGCTTTTGTTGGCACAGCCCTGCCTTCTCGTCTCTGGAGACTGCAATGCAGGGCAAAGTGATGATGATTCTGGCAATATCCCAACCAATGGGATGTAGCAAAGTGAATTTAATTGAAATGAGATCACTATATCAGTCAGATATTAAAGGCCCAGGATCTAGCACATGTTTTTTTGATGTGCTTCCCCTGAGGACTGTCTATAGTTGCCCTAAACTGAATGTCAGCTCTGTTTTATGGTGATGCATCACAGGTCTCAAACTGCCATTTTCCATTGATTCAAATACAAAGCAGAGTTTCCTACAAAAGGTTGTAAATAGATAAAACAATTTCTTTACAGAAACCATGGCAATTTGCTGTTTTCTTTTCACCCCTCCACACCGTGTGCTTTATTCTTGGATCTAAATAGACTTCCCACTTTTCAGAGAGATCTGTCCTGTAGCCCCACTTTGTTCTTTCCCTCAAGCCTGAACAGTTGTATCTTGTACCCCATTTTAGCTTTATTTTGGGAAGGAGACCTGGAACTCATAGAACTGCGGGCAATTTATATCACACATCTATTTTACAGTAATTGTTTAGTCTCTGTGGACTTCTAAAAGTAGGATCTTTTCCTACAGCACTGATCAGAGCAGCCTGAACAAGAAAAGCAGGACCAGGAACTTTATAATTGTCCCTTGAGATTATTACAATTAAGATTTTCACACTACCAAATTTATTTTTCTTCTGTGATTTCATATTTCAATATTAAACACATTAGAATGAATATAATAAAGATTATTGTATTTACTTAAATTAAATCATTGTTCAATACACTCTCTGCATGCAAAGTAACAGCTAGCTCTGGAAAACTATCTGCTTTCTGCGCAGCGTAATTTCTTGAACTGTTAATGGATACTCTTTTATCACAGACCATGGTCAATTTTGTCTTATTTAACATTTAAAATTTCAGTCTCCTGTGTTATCTTTGGCTTGCACATGTATTGGACAAAATTGTGATTTAATGTTTTAACTGAGATTCAAATTAATTACTTTTAGATGAATTGTACAGAAAAGCTCAATTGCTTTAATCTGACAGAAATTCTGCTTGAAAAATGAAGGATAGCTTCAATTTATAGAAAATCATAAGTTAAAATTTAATTATTGGAAGTAAAGTCTCTCAAGCACCATCTTCTTAATGAAGTGCATTTCTAAGCTTTATCTGTGCCCAAGCTATGTATTGGCTCAAATAGTATGAGTTAAATTAAACCAATCAGCCTCCAGTTAAAGGTTAGTGACTGCCAGTCCTCATAACAGTCAGGATAAGCCTTATGGCATAACAGTCACGAGCCTCCTTGTGTGACTGAATGGAGAAAGAGGAAGCCTAATAATTGGCTCTCACCTTCTACATGAACTTCAAGCATCTTGGACTAGGGTTAGGTCTCAAAGCAGTGTCCAGAACTCTTTTTCTGTTGTTACTAAATCTCTTCTATTTTGTCAGCTAGCACTTGGGAGTAGGGATCCTCTTGGGCCCTACTTTATGTACTAAATGAATTCTCGTACAAAACAATGGATCAAGGTTGTATTGGGACTGAAAGAGCAGCTGGACATGTTTCGCTGGCTTCCAGTACCCACCAATCAGGATCAGGGGGATTGTGAGATGGAAATAATAAAATGAACTCCTGATGCAGAACTGAAGATTATGTGTATTATTAATCTGAATTAAAGTAATTGGCATGTCAAATACTCAAGCTTGCCAACTAGGCAGTAGGCAACATGTTCCAATCTTTACAGGAGATTTTAACTGCTGAATCTCATCTCCATTCTCCTTTGGTCAGTTATTTGATGGAAACTGGCAATCGATGATAACTTGGTGTGTTGTGTAGTGTGACGGAGACTCCCAATGGGAAAGAATGCTCTCTGCCTGCATTCAGTCAAATCCTGAGGAAAACATTTTACAAGTTTTCAAAACTGAAGTATAAGGGGCTGGTGAGAACAATGTTTCATCTATCCAGTGCTCCACTTATTCCAGTTGAGAAAATCAAAAGATATTTTCCACTTTGGAACTCTTCTTTCCCAGCTGCCTTTATCGCCATATAGCAGTTGTCATTGAAGCTTAATTTGCATAATTAAAGGACCCTACAACTTTCTTGCAGCTGTTCACATCTACGCAAAATGAAAATTAGCTGTGGGAAGAGGTTGTGATTTAGATCTCTCTCTTACTCAATGGTGAGGGAGAGATTGCTGCTGATTCTGAAGTAGGGGAACTTGAAATAAAAAGCAACGTTTCAGACTGACTGTAACATCAAAATAGCAACTGTTGTCTCCCCTGCTGCTGAGGAAGGAGTGATATCTGTCTTTCCCTTGTTAGTGAGAGAGAGTGCCTGTGGAATGTCGAAAATGTTGGAGTGAACAGTTAGTTTTTGATGTACTGTAGATCATGGTCTCTGTCGGGGTCTTTGCTATTGCTTGTGTGGCAGGTGCTGGGAATGCTGATGCTTTATGCCAGAATAAGTGGGAGAGGGAGAGGGGGATGGTTGATGCTGCTTGCTGCTGCTGGTGTGTGGGAGGGGGCAGGGGGCTTTGGAATTCTTACGTTGTTTCTGTCATTGATTCTTTGGGGTTTTTCTTCTGTTTCGAGGTTGTCTGTGGAGAGCAAGAATTTCAGGTTGTCGATTGTATACATTCTCTGGATGCTTTCAAGAAAGAGATGGATAGAGCTCTTAAAGATAGTGGAATCAAAGGTTATGGGGATAAGGCAGGAACTGGATACTGATTGTGGATGATCAGCCATGATCACAGTGAATGGCGGTGCTGGCTCGAAGGGCCGAATGGCCTACTCCCGCATCTATTGTCTATTGTCTATTGTCTATTTCAGTATAAACAGGTTACCAGGAAGAATGAATAGATCTGCTTTAGCCTAGAAGATTAGCATAAAGAACTTCTGCCTTTTTTATGCATAGATCTACAGAGGAGAAAGCATTTTGCACACCTTGTGAAATGTTTTCAACCATGAACGGTTCAAATCCAAACCACTGAGAATTTGGACCGAACACTTCCTGTTGAGATTCTCCCATGCCCCGGTGTGATTTGTCCGTGGCATTTTTGTGCTTGTGTTGATGTTATCAATATACTATTTGCATGTTTTTAGTTTTGCATCAAATGGTTACCACTTAAAAGAAATTCTACAATCTCTTAAAGGACTATTTCATACTGAGAGTCAGGAAGCATTTGGGGTGGCACAGTAGTGTAGTGGTTAGCACACGTTCTGCAGTACTAATGACCCGAGTTCGATTCTCACCACTGCCTGTAAGGGGTTTGTACGTTCTCCCTGTGGCCATGTTGGTCTCCTCCCACAGTCAGCAGGCATTGTAAGCTGTCCTGTGTGGGCAGCACAGCTCGAAGGACCACAAGGGCCTATTCTGCACTATATCTCAATAAATAAATGAATGAATGAATGCATCAATTAAAGGGTTCCTGCTGCAACATTGGTTGTATCTTCACCAACACCCCAATTTGATTCTAATGTGCTATCTTTTGAAGACAGTTGTACTTTTAAGAATCATGTTGTGTTAACATTTAACGATATTGAGTGGAGATCATAGAAGCAGGACACGTCTACCTACCCCATAGTGAGAGGATCCCATTCAATTTCTCCATTTTAATTCTTCCCACTCTCAACTTTGCTTTCTCTCCCCATTACCCACTATTGCTACCATTCTCCCTCCGTTGTTTGACTTTCACGTGTCAATGTTCCCTGCATTGAACAGCACTGAGCTGTTTCCCAGTGCACAAGTCAAATGGCAGCTGTGGCTGCTGTCTGTGAAGACACAAGATGGCTTCCAACATTGTTAAATTGGACAAAACCATGATAATGATTTCTTGAAGCAAGGGCACCTCAGATTAGTGAACATTTTCTTTGGTAAAACTCAACCTGATGTTCGCATACCAAAGTTGGATGACATTCATTCTCTGGGTTATTGCACTCACTGAGGCCACCAGGGTTCAAATTTAAATGTCAACTCTTACCAGGCAGTATTTCCAAATAAATAAGCAATTTGTAACAATAATGTTCCCAAGATCATAACAGAATTTTTTGAACTTTTACTGTCCATCTGTTAGCAGTATACAACATACAACAGCTGGTGATTAGTGCAGTCTAAACCAACAATCTCCTGACTAATTAGATGTTCAAATACTTCACATAGTTTGTTCACTGTGGAACTCTGTTTGACCAAAAGCACCACAAGAAGTTCTTTCAAGTTCCCCTGTTTACACCATGTTTAGACAATCAGTCTTAAAGTCCTTCAGTGAGTTGGGGATTGGGATTTAAATATCTCTGATCAGAAGGCACGCAGGAGCTTTTTTCCCAGTTTCAATACAAACAACAGTGGCTTTGGTTAGATGGTTCCCATATACATAAATGGTAACTGGGTTAAAAAGCCATTGTGTTTCAACCTCCTCTGGCAAGTGTTCTCCCTTCCGTCCCTTCCCTAGGGTACCTTCATCACTGCTCAGTGAGCTGCAAACTGGCCATCAGCCATGAACCTCCTCTTGCAACTACCTCTTGGCACCTCCTTCCTGCCCACAATTTGTCAGGAGTTTAACTGAAACTATTTACATAAAACCCACAAATTAAATTATCCTGGGCCAGTGGGTAAATTTTGTATCCAGGGTGCAAAACTCACTCAGCATTCCTCAAGTTTAATGTATTTTACAATTTTTAAACATGCTACTGAAAACTTAGTGCAAAGGCTTTGGCTGCTCTGAGCCACAGCATTGACAATCTTACTATTAATGCTAATGTGTTGGAATGAAGCAGTAAATTGAAATGTTTAATAATCAGAAAGCTACTGGAGGTGAAAAGGCAAAATTACTCCTGAAAAATTTTATGACTCATAAACATCTGGATAAAATCAATTGATATAACCAACCATAAATTTATGTTTATTATAGCTCCCTTTAGCTATGAAAAGTTAAGCTTTGGCATTTATGTAATCTGTGAGTTAACACGTTTTGTATGGAGAAAGGGTATGTTTACACAATAGGATTGTTCTCCGGAGATTGGTTGGAATGCATGCTCCCTCATTTGTGACATAACCTCTAAACTCACAATCATGCATGTCTGGATAGGCAAATTAGGCTAATTTCTTAGCTGCTGTTTCCCCTTTATTGTGCATTTAGATTGTAGCTCAGATGACTAGGGAGATATATGAAGCTGGGTACAAAATTATTTGAAATAGACTTAATCTATTCAATTGCATAAGGTGCAAATTGAGGCTCAATTTGTAATTGGGTCTTAATTAGAAAGAAAAATGTAACAAAGTCAAATTTTGGTGCGTGACACTGATGCCAGTTTTGATAAAGGTGGCCATTTGAAACTTGTTCTTCAGGTGCGAACGGTCGTACTTTACCAGCATTTTCTTTCTCTATTTCAGAAGGTACATATGAATGATTATGTTCTGTTGTTATCCATGAAGAAGCTGCATGTGGTAGAGACCGAAGTTGCTCAATAATCCTTCACAGCAGGTCACAAGCACGGCAAATTTCTTTCAGAAGAGCTCGTGTTGCAGGACAACCATTTTCAGCTGGTGACTGGGCATTGAACCGCTGAGGCCTCACAGCATTTCCCCATACTGAATTTCAGATCTCCAGCATCTATAATATTTTGCTTTTGGGAGGATTGTCGCAAGTTGGTGTTAAACAAAACTATGTAACTAAACAACAATTTAGCGTATATTATTACTTGCTTCTGCACCCCCCCCCCCCACACCTCACTTTGGGATTCAGGGTGAACATTTGCACTCCAGTTCCAGCAATCCTCAGGTGACTGGCATCTGCACAAACTGCCACGGGTGGGGCAGGAGGTAGTTGGGTATCAACTTCCTCTAATACAAGGACAACCATAGTATATGTATCCAAAGTCCCTCACCTCTGGAATCATTCTAGTAAATCTCTTCTGCTCCTTTCTAAAACTTTGCATCTTTCCTAGGGTGTGATGATAGAACTGGATACAAGACTACATTTGTGATTGAGTGTTTTCAATATGCCAATATCAGTCCAATGTACAATGCCTTATTCAAAAAGCCTAGTTTGTTTAACCAGTTCCCCAGCCTCCTTGTCACTTTTATTAATTCACGCCAGCATAGACACAATTCTACCTCTTCCTGTACCTCTTCTGGATTTGCATCCTCTAATTTATACAACCCACCCCCACCATCACCCCATCTTTTCCCTGATGCAACATGAAACTAGGCATTTTTCTGCTTTAAGAAACTAATGGAACTAATTGAACTTAAGTGGACAACAAAATTCCACCTATTCCAATCTTTTAACATTTCTCCAAAAGAAGTCAGACTGAATAAGCCATTCCACACAAGAGGAAGTTAGCACCACTCAGAAGAGGACTAACTCATTGAAAATAACAAGAGCTACTGAGATCTACTCAGAATTGTGAGGAGCATTAAACTACAGTGAAGGATGTAGCTAACAGATTGGGTCACCAATATCCACAGCCCACTCATCTGGCACTAATTCAGGATGGTGGTTATCAAACTAGAGAAATTGCCCAATGACGTTTCAGTTCCCCTTCCCATCCCACAATGACCCGTCCAACCTGAGCCTTCTCTGCTGCCAAGGAGAGACCCAATGCAAATAAGAGGATAAATACCTTATGTTCTGCTTTGGTAGTCTATAACCCAGTGGCATGAATATTGAATTTTCAAATCTGAGGTAATCCTTCCCTCTGATGAGTTAATTTTCTCCCTCACCCTATTCTTCATTCCACACCCCACCCCTTATGATTCTCCTCCTGTCTTCCCATTTTGGTCCATTGCCTTATACACCTTCACTCAGCCCCTTTACACCCATTTATATCCCCTTCAGGGGAAAAGGAAAAGGAGCCCACTGAGGAAGAAATGGGCAGACAACATTGGATCAGAGGGAGCTTTGCCCCAACCCAGGCACTCACCCACAACCATGAGCGATGGAGGCAACTGGAGCAGTGCTCATCCACACAGCACCCCTACGACCCAGGAGGGCTGCGGGATCCGTAATTGTAACCATAACCCTATATCCCCTTCCCCTTCTTGATGCCATTCACCCACTGCATACACATAATTCATCCACTGGTTCTGCCCCCTCCCACCCTTCATCCAACTGCCACTCATCTCTCCCCAGGTGATTCCCATTCTCATGTCCTTTACTTGTCAGTGTCCAACTTTGGTAGCCCTTCCTGTTCCTGATTGTCTTCCTCCAGCAGCTGTACCAAACTTCATTCTCTCCTCCCCCCAGCTTGCTCCAGCTCTCTCTCCTTACATTTCTTTCTTTCCTTTTTTTTGTCTGCATCTGTCCATCATTCACACGGTAGATTCTGTAGATGCTGGAACTTTTGAGCAACACACACGAAATGCTGGAGGAACTCAATAAGCCAAGCAGCATCTATGGAGGTCAATAAACAGTTTCCATTTTGAGCTGAGCCACTTCATTAAGTCTATTGACTGTTTATTCCTCCATGGATGCGGCCTGTCTTGCTGAGTTCTTTGAGCATTTTGTGTGCGTTGCTCCACTTATCATTCACCTGCCATTGTCTCCCAACTCCACTCCTGCTCCCTTCCCCTACATGGCACAACTTAACTGTCTTCCTACATCGCTCTTTAGTCCACCACTCACATCACATTAGACTCCTTTTTCACCTCTCTCTACTAGCCATCTTGTTTCTCAAATTTCAGTTCTGACGCAGGGTTTCAACCCTAAATATCGACAATTCCTTTCCTCCTGCAGATGCTGCTTGACCTGCTGATTTCCTTCAGCAAATTGTTTGTCGCTCCAGATTCTAACATTTGCGATCCCCGTGTCTTCAAACCAGGTAGCTATTGTTCCATCAACCTTCTTTCAATAAAATAAGGGACTAAAACACCTCCTGCTATGTAGATTGAACTCTGCCTGAAACAATGTCCATGGGTAGATGGGATTTTTGTAAAGTCATAAGTGTTCCAAACAGGTTCTGTCATTCCCCTCTCACACTGAGGCCAGGTTTTGAATTAAAGGGGTTGTGAAGTGCAGACTTTTTTTGTTGTTTCCAACAAAAGGCTGGGAACTGTTGGCTGTTCCCAAGCAGTGCAGGAGATTGCACTCATCTTGCCTTGAATGCAAGAAATCAATGTTCTGGACTGCTTTCCGCCATCTAATGTAATGTCCTTTATCAACAGCTTTGAAGAGTGCTATTTTCACATCGATTTGCCTATATTTTTCAAGGAGCCAGTCACTTTATGGGATGTAGCAAGGATGAAAACTTTTCCAAAGTCCTTGGGAATATATTGGGTGGCTATTATAGATTTCAGAAAAGTATTAATGGTGATTTCCATGTACCTGCTCTCGGCACTTATGTTCCTGTTCTGAAGATTTTTTAAGTTGTGGCTTTCAATTTGTGAATTATATTTTATGGGCATGCTGAACGAGGCCTAGGTGATGTTAAAATGGGGATGGATCAATGGTTGGCACTTGCTGTAGTGGGTCATGGAACAAAGACCAGGTGAGTTATCTTGCCTCCACCTGTGGAATGAAAGGTGCCTGGCGACTATGCATCACAAACAACATTTAGATCATTCATGGATGAACAACCTACTTGACGGTTCTTTCCAAATAAGAAATCAAACCAAGAGTAGGTTATTAAATCCTTTGTGCATACTCTCCCATTCTGCAAGGTTATGGTTGACCACAGCACTACTTTCCTGAATAACTTCCTTGGTCTCATTCACATCTACTATTTGGCTGCAGTGCTGTAGTTACAGTATTCTCCCTGTGATGTTGGTTGTTTGAGGTGCAAGTGTAGTTAGCCAGGTGTACTGAAGGCTGTGGTATTATGGTACATCTCAGGTGATTCAGTTGCTTGTAGATAATTTATAATAGTCAGTTTGGCTATCCTTATGGAAATGGTTGAGAGTCATCTGATCCTAGGTTTATATTCTTTTTAATGCTTTCTTAATGTAGGTGGCTAGGCTATATATCTTGTTAGACACACTCATAATGAGTTGACTCTCTGTATTGTGGGGTCAATGACTAGAGTGGTCTGTAATGTGGGATTCTTGCAGAGGGACTATGCCCACATTCTTGTCATGGGGCTCTTTCAGGATCAGAACTAAAATCAGATTTAATAATACCGGCATATGTAGTGAGATTTGTTAACGTTATGACAGCAGTATAATGTAATACATGGTAACGTAGAAGAAGAAAACTGTAAATTATAGTGTGTGTGTGTGTGTGTGTGTGTGTGTGTGTGTGTATATATGTGTATGTATATATATATATATATATATATATATATATAATAGTTATATTAAGTAAGTAGTGCAAAAACTGAAATGAAAAGTAATGAGGTTATGAGGTTGTGTTTATGGGTTCAATGTCCATTCAGAAATTGGATGGCAGAGGGGAAGAAGCTGTTCCTGAGTTGCTGGGTGTGTGCCTTCAGGCTTCTGTACCACCTTCCTAATGGTAACAATGAGAAGAGGGCTGTCCTGTGTGGTGGAGGTCCTTATTGATGGACATCACCTCTCTGAGGCATCACTCCTTGAAGATGTCTTGGATACTACAGAGACTAATGCTCATGGTGGAGCTAACTAATTTAACTGCTCCTTTGCAATTTACTTCGATCCTGTGCGGTAGTCCCCCACCCCCCATACCAGATGGTCATGCAGCCAGTTAGAAAGCTCTCCATGATACACCTGTAGAAATTTTTAAGTGTTTTAGGTGACATACCAAATCTCCTCAAATTCCTAATGAAGGAGAGCCACTGTCTTGCTTTCTTTATAGCTACATCAATATGTTGGAATCAGGTTAGGTCCTCAGGGATAGTAACACACAGGAATTTGAAATTTCTCACTCTCTGCACTTATGATCCCTCTATGAGGACGTGGGTAAGTTCCCTTGTCTTACCCTTCCTGAAATCCACAATCAGTTCTTTGGTCTTACAGCCTCTGAGTGCGAAGTTTTTACTGCAACACCACTCAACTAGCTGGTATACCTCGCCCTGTATGAGCTCTTGCCACTATCTGAGATTCTGCCAACAATGGTTATATCATCGGCAAATTTATAGGTAGTATTTGAGCTGTGCCTAGCCACACATCATGAGTGTAGACCGATTAGAGCAATTTGCTAAGCACACATCCCTGAGTTGTGCCGGTGTTGATGGTCAGCGAGGTGAAGATGTTATTACCAATCCACACAAATAGTGGTCTTTCAGTTAAGAAGCGGGGATCCAGTTGTAGAGCGAGGTACAGAAGCCCAGGTTTGGCAGGTTTTCGGTCAAGGCTGTAGGAATGATGGTGTTAAACGCAGAACTATCATCAATAAACAGTCTCCTGACATAGGGTAGATATTTGTATTGACCAGGATTTCCAATGCCATTTGGAGAGCCAGTGAGATTGTGTCTGTCATAGGCCTATTGTGGTGATAGGCAAATTGGAGTAGGTCCAGGTCCTTGCTGAGGTAGGAGTTGATTCTAGCCATGAGCAATCTCTCAAAGCATTTCATCACTGCTCATAAATAGTTCACACTTTTCCTTGGATAGTCCTTCACTGTTGAATCAATATATTCTTCTTGTTGGTCCCATTTTCCTAACTTTGTTTACTGCTTTCGCCAGGAAGTCAGTAGCCAGGGTTTATTTGTCTTCCTGACAGGATTATATTTTGTATGACTTCCAATTTGAAATCTGGCCATTTCACATGATTGTTGCAGATGCACATACACACAATCTTAAAACAATTTTTGACTTAGCTTAAATAAATCAAACAAAAAGAATATAAAAAAAATAAAGAATAAAAACAGGAGTAGACCATCAGTAAGATTGGGGCTAATAGTTTATCTCTTTGCCTCTTTCTAATATCATATCTCTTGATTCGTTTAAAAAGCTGTCAACCTCTGTCCTGGATATTCTTAGCACCTTTTGTGTAGGAGTATTCAAAGGTTTGTCACCCTCTGGGTAAAAACATTTCTTCCCATCTCTGTCTTAGTTGACCCTTTATTTTGAGACTATGACCCATGATTCTAGCTGAAGGAAACATCTCCTCTGCAATTACCTCGGCAAAGCTCCACCAGTACTTTGCATGTTTCAATGAGATCCCTTCTCAATCCTCCAAGTTTAAATAAGTGTAGGCCCATTCTGCTTAATATCTTTTCTTGTAACACTCCAGGAATCCTGACCTTTCTCCTGGCAGCAGATTTCTCCAATTCATCTGATGGGGTCCACTGTATTTGTGCCAGTTAAACTCATTGGGCTGATTTCCAAGGCTGAGTCCACCATTGCAGAGCTGGTGGTCTGCTGCTCTGCCAAGCGGAAAGCCAACCTGAAGCTCCACTGGGAGTAATTTCCAACTGACTGTGCAGATCTTGGTGAGCTGAGTTCTGTCAGGCCTGCTCTCGCTGACACCTCCTAGACTGCACGTGCAGGCACCTCCTAGTCTCCGCCTAGCTAACAGGATTTACTTGCTGCTTGTTCCCTGGCCCATCACCTGCAGCCTATTTAGACCCAGTACTCATCCACAGTGCTTGTTCACTCATCGAATCAGCTGGCCTCAACCAGTTGCTCCTAACATTCACTCTCCCTGCTTAAAGTGTACCTTGTTGCCTGTTGCGTTTAGTTTCTGTTCTCTCTTGTTTTGTTGCTCCTTCCGGCTTGTTATTTTGTGGTCTATTAACAGTTAATATTTACTGTTCCACTGCTCTGCTTTTGGGTCAGATCTCTGATTCATTTCCTGACAAGATCAGTTGTCATCAATTGACTCAGCCAAGTATGCTCACCTGAAGGAAGTTGTCTGCTGACATGAGTAAACGATCTAGAAACATCAGGAAGCCACTGACCATTTGTTCACCACTCTCTTCCAACTCTCTATCTCCGTGCAGCAACTCCATGCCAGTACACCTCCTCCCTCAGATCCCTGTGCCTCATACTTTGATGGACCTCCAGCCTGATGCTGCAACTTTCTGTCCCAGTGTGTCTTACACTTTGTGATCCAGGCATCTCTGTTTTGTATGGACTGAGCCAAGATCACCTTCCTCATCTCTTTCTTGACCTATGTCACCGCTACCTGGGATAATAAAAGCCTCATTTGCAACAAATATGAGGATTTTATATAAAAGTTGCTGGTGAACGCAGCAGGCCAGGCAGCATCTCTAGGAAGAGGTGCAGTCGACGTTTCAGGCCGAGACCCTTCATCAGGACGAACTGAAGGAAGAGTGAGTAAGGGATTTGAAAGTTGGAGGGGGAGGGGGAGATCCAAAATGATAGGAGAAGCCAGGAGGGGGAGGGATGGAGCCAAGCGCTGGACAGGTGATAGGCAAAAGGGATATGAGAGGATCATGGGACAGGAGGTCCGAGAAGAAAGACGGTGGGGTGGGGGGGGACCCAGAGGACGGGCAAGGGGTATATTCAGAGGGACAGAGGGAGAAAAAGGAGAGTGAGAGAAAGAATGTGTGTATAAAAATACTTTCAAATCCCTTACTCACTGCACCTCTTCCTAGAGATGCTGCCTGGCCTGCTGCATTCACCAGCAACTTTTATGTGTGTTGCTTGAATTTCCAGCATCTGCAGAATTCCTGTTGTTTGAGGATTTTATGCTGAGATGCACCAGATTTTCAAACATTCAGGAACTGGAAGGGTGGCAGTGTATCTGATACTTGACCTGCATCAAGACCCACGCCATGGATTACACCGTGGAATTCAGGACCCTCGTGGTGGAATGTGGTCACGCTGCTGGTCCATTCCCATCACTGCCTCTTAAAGATGAGCTGTCTGTCTGGGAGATGCCCAACAACCTAGAAAGCCTCATCACCCTTACCCTCTGCATTGACAAGCATGTTATGGAACGACCCTCTAGATTCATCAGTCAGAACTCCAGTTCTGTTCCCAGAACCATTTCAGGCTGCAAAACCCTCACCATCAATGCCTCCAGATCTTAAGCAATTAGGGAGAGCTTCCTTAACCACCCACACCCCCCAAGAGCATGAGCATTAGTGGAGAAGCACCTTGTGCGTCTACTGTGGAGGGGCCAACCACCAACACAACAGGTATCCACTGTCTCTGGAAGAACGTCACCTTCCGGTAGAGACAAGGGTACTCCTATCCGGCAAGCTCTCCCCAGCCCCTTGTTCCAGCATCATGGGCCTCACTGTCTCTGTCGTCCTCCACACTCCATTGGCTTTTCAAGTACAGGAGGCTGTAGTGGATTCCAGTGCAGCAGACAACTTTCTGGATTGGATTCTGTGTGTGCAGCTTGCTCTCCCTAGTAAGCCTACAGTATCCCTCACTCTTTCAACATCATGGCAATTGACAGACATCCCTTGAGGTCTGGGCCAGTCAGAGCATGCACATAGCCTATAGACATGAGCTTTGGAGAGCACTGCAGAGTCCTTCCAATTCCTCCTGATGGACACATCAAGCACTCTTCTCATCTTAGTTTAACCCTGGTTCTCCACTCACGACCTTCACTTCACCTGGTCTTCTGGTGCGTTGCTGAGTTGAGGACCCTGCCTGCAACCTCAGTTGACTTCACCCTCTAAATCCATGGAGAGAGATGAAACCCTTGGCCTCACCAAACTCCCACAGGAATATCACGACTTAGCCTGTCCTTTGAACAGATACAAAAAGAATTAGGGCAGGAGATGCTTACTTTCAAAGATTCAACTACATTTATCATCAAAGTATGTATAAATTACCCAGAGTAGGCCAAAGTTCAGTCTCAGTTCATCACATTAGCAGGGCAGATCACCACGAAGACCGCAGACAAGAAGCACAGCAGCCAGGACAGTCTCATGGCTTCAGTGCGAAATCGGCACGACCCTCGCCTCCAGTAACAATATCCTGCCTTTCCAGTCTATCTGAGCCAGCATTTAAATTGCTCAAACAGCGGATCGTACCCCGACCCCACCACAGTGATACACTCTGGGCTTAGAACTCGCCAGCCAGCCTGAAGTCATCCTTGACCTCTCCAAATCGGTTTGGCTCTTAGAGCAATCCAACCTCACACCCAGCTTAGTTAGATGGGCATTGAAACTTCCACCTTGATGACTCCTCTCCAAATTGCTCATTCCAGCTTCATCTGTGACCCCGTCTCGAACACATCGTGCTTTGGCTTTGCAACACACTAGTGTCCGCTCATCTTTTCATTTTTGCGCTGATAGTTTACCACAATTTACTTCAGAAAAGGTGTTATTAATAATGTTTAGTCAAATTTCTTGCCTTTTGAACTACCTGTTGCTTTCCTTCAGTAGCACCGTCTTAAACTGAAACAGAAACTTCACTCATCAAGTTCATTTCAAAGCTTCCAGCTCCATTATTAACCTAACATCTGTTATTCAACAACAACTGCTTGCATTTATAGAGCACCTATAACATCAAGAAAGAAATATGCAAAATAGACTTTGTAACAACCTTACCAGAAATTTTCATTAGACTCCAGTTATGAGGGTCATAAACACAAAAGATTGGCTGTTTCTCTTTTCACAGGCGCTGTCTTGTTTGCTGAATTCTTCCAGTATTTTTTGTTTTTATTTCAAATTTCCAGCATCTACTATTTCATTTTAGATTATTAGTAATGAAACACTCTGGGCCCGTTGGCTGCGTAAGTCTATGGAAGACCATTTCCAGCCCTGCCAAACGAGTGAGATTGAAGTGCAAGCCCCCCGAAACCTTCTGTGGATGCTGTGTGATTCATTACCCTGTTACAAATAAGTACCATCCAGTAACAGACAGTACACCATGTACAATTCAAAGATTTGGCTTTATAATTCTTAATTTGACTGAAGGGTTAGTAAAGGCAAAGCGAAAATAAAGGGCCCATTTTAATTAAACAGTCTAATGTGTACAAGTTGGAGCTCACCGTTTACCCTTCACCTATCCTCCTTCGATTTCCCTCGGGCTTCGTCGAATCATGCACCTGCTCCGGGTCGACTCCTATGACCTCTTCTTTCCAGCGTCTTCTATCTTCTCTCCCCACAAAAGCCCCAAGCCCAACCTTAGTGTCCCTCACTGGAGAAACCTCCCCTTAATCCGGCCATCCTAAGTGGATGGCACACAATCCTCCTATCTCTTATCGTCAACAGTAACCCAAACAAGCAGCTTGCACAGAATACAACAGTGGAACAGAGAAAAATGTGCATCAGGGCATTACAGTAACAATAATAAATTTAGTTCTATCTCTATCAACAACATGTGAGGCAGGCCGCTAAATTGGAAAAAGAATCACATCTGGAGAACTGTATGGTGATGTGGAAGTTTGCTACAGTGAGACAGTGCCAAAGCCAGACACTTTAGGTTAATTATGTATAACTGGAAGTAACTTGAAGTGTTTACTCGCAAACAACAGGAATTCTGCAGATGCTGGAAATTCAAGCAACATACATCAAAGTTGCTGGTGAACGCAGCAGGCCAGAATCATTTACAATTGCAGCGTATCTTCTTGTTCTTAAATTTAATCTCTCTAGCAATGACGGCCAACATTCTATTTAGCTTCTTCATAACCTGTTGACCTGATAAGCAACCTTGCATGATCTGTACACAAGCACTTCTAAAGTCCCTCTGCACAACATGCTGTAGTCTTTCATCATTTAAGTAATGAATTGATTTTCTCTTTCCCTTCCAGAGTGGATGACCTCGCATGTACCAACAGTGTCCTCCATCTGCCAGATCTTTGCCCACTCATTTAATCGATTTATATCCCTCCGTAGATGTTCGCATCTCTGCACAATTTGCATTTCCCCTCAAGTTTAGTGTGATCAGCAAACTGAGATACGCTACACTCAGTCCCCTCTTCCAAATTGTTAATGTATATTATGAACAGTTGCAGGCCCTGCACCAGCCTCTTTGACACTCCACTCACCATGGATTACCAACCAGAGCAACATCCATTTATTCCAACACTATGCCTTCTATTGGTTAACCAATCCTTTATCCATGTTAATACAATTCCCTCAATTCCATGCATTGTAACTCACAGAAAAATTTCTTACATGGCAATTTTGTGCATTTTTTTCAAACTGAACTTGAAACTTACTAACTTTAATGGGGAGAAGCTCTTAGCACTCCACCACGCCAGCTGGCCAGCCTTCTTGACTGTTGGACCATTCATTGGTCTCTTCCGCTCAATCCGCCATGGCCAGACTTCACACGCTGGGACATTTCCATTATAAACACCAAATCATTTTCTTTTAGTTCTTTATTTAATAACTTATTGATTTTCCTGTGTACAGAAAATACATGCAAACAACTCAAATTGTCTTTCAAAAACAAACTCCAATAGCATTTGTAATCCAGAATGACTACTGTATCACTAAATTTTTCCCTGTTTTCACTTATCTATTAAAACACAAGTTTAAATGTTCTATCTTTCTACTTTTAATGGGCCATTGGACAAAGAATTTAGTTTACATAGTTACTTTTAAACAGAGATGAGTTTTCATCAAACAATGATTTATTAATGGAAAAGCAATTACATGAAAAATATTTTTTGTCAGTTTGAGTCTTGGCATCATTCACCGGCGTCAAAAAGTTGAGTGATTCATCTCCAGGAACTTGAGTGTTCCAGCTAAACAATAGCATTAGTGATAAAATATTACAGTATTGAGCCTTTTAGTTCCAAACTGCTCATTTCAACAGATATCGAAGAACTCACAACTCTCTTCAAAGGAGTTTCGGGAGTTCTTCAATATTTTTTGTCTTAAACAGTTTAATCTAAAAGCACAACAGAGTGCAGTGCCTTTGTCAGAAATGGAAGAGAGAGAAAAATAAGTTAGTTTTAGATTGTGAGGAGTGTAGGGGAGGAATAGATAGGAGAAAGGGTGAAGCCAAGGTTGCAGGGGGAGTGCCCTGGCTTTTTGGTAACCCTGACCCCATCTTTATTGTTGTCCCATCTTCCCTCCTTTTTGTTCCCTGCAGCTCCAAACTAATTAGTTTTCTGTCTCTGCCAGTTCTGACAAAACATCTTTGCTCTGGAATGTTAATTCTGCTTCTCATTTCAAGGATGTTATCTGACCTACTGAGTACTTCTAACACATTTACTTTCATTTCAGGGATCTGGCATGGTTCTGGAGGACTGGAAAGTGCAAATGTAACTCCACTCTGCAAGAAGGGATAGAGGCTGGAAAAAAAAAGAAATTATTAGCTAGTTAGTCAGATCTCAACAGTTGGGAAGAAGTTGGAGTCGATCATTAAGGATGTGGTTACAGGGTACTTGGAGGCACATGATAAAATAGGCCAAAGTCAACATGGTTTCTTTAAGGGAAAATCTTGCCTGACAAATCTGTTGAAAATTTGTAACAAGCAGGATAGACAAAGGAGAACTTGTGTATATTGTACACCTGGATTTTCAGAAGGCCTTAGACAAGGTGCTGCACATGAGGCTGCTTAACAAGATAAGAACCCATGGCATTACAGGGAAGATACTAGAATGGATAGCGGGTTGGCTGTGTGGCAGGAGGCAAAGAGCTGGAATAAAGACAGTGTTTTCTAGTTCACTGCTGGTGACCAGTAGTGTTCCATAGGGTTTTGGTATTGGGACCGATTCTTTTTACGTTATATGTCAGTGACTTGGATGAAGGCTTTGTTGCAAAGTTTGCAAATGATACGAAGACAGGTGAAGGGACAGGTAGTTTTGAGGAAGTAGAAAGGCTGCAGAAGGATTTAGGCAAGATTAGGAGAATGGTTAAAGAAGTGGCAGGTGGAATATAGCGTCAGGAAGTTTAGGTCATGCACTCTGGTAGAAGGAACAAAAGTGTAGGCTATTATCTAAATGGGCAGAAAATTCAAAAATCTGAGGTGCAAAGGGACTTGGGAGTCCTTGTGCAGGATTCCCAAAAGGTTAACTTGCAGGTTGAGTTGGTGGTGAGGAAGGCAAATGCAATGTTAGCATTCATTTTGCGAATATAAAAGCAAGGATGTAAATGCTAGGACTGTATAAGGCACTGGTGAGGCCTCTCTTAGAGTATTGTGAGCAATCTCTATACTTTATACTTTATACTTTATTGTCGCCAAACAATTGGTACTAGAACATACAATCATCACAGCGATATTTGATTCTGCGCTTCACACTCCCTGGATTACAAATATTAAATATTAAAAATATTAAAAGTAGTTAAAATTACTAAATAATAAAAACTTAAATTATAAATCATAAACAGAAAATCGAAAAATGGGAAGTAAGGTAGTGCAATAAAACCGAGAGACAGGTTCGGATATTTGGAGGGTATGGCCCAGATCCGGGTCATTGGACCCTTTATCTAAGAAAGCATGTGCTGACATTGGAAAAGTTTCGGAGGAGGTTCATGAGAATGATTCCAGAAATGAAAGTGTTACCACATCAGGAGTGTCTGATGGCTCTGGGCCTGTACTCACTGGAATTCAGAAGAATGAGAGAAGCTCTCATTGCACCCTATCAAATGTTGAAAGGCCTAGATAAAGTGGATGTGGAGTGTCTATAGTGGGGAAGTCTAGGACCAGAGTGTACAACCTCCGAATAGAGGGATGCCCATTTAGAACAGAGGTGAGGAGGAGCCAGATGGTGGTGAATCTGTGGAATTCATTGCCACAGACAGCTGTGGAGGCCAGGTTATTGGGTGCATTTAAGGTGAAGCTAGCTTGGATCTTGTTTAGCCAGGGCATGAAAGGTTACAGGAAGAAGTCAGGAGAATGGGGTTGAGTGGGAAAAAGGAACACCCATGATGAAATGTTGCAGCAGACTTGATAGGCCAAATGGTCTAATTCTGTAGATTTGTAGCATCTAAATTTTTAAAATTTTTAACTAAAAGCAGATTAATTAATTAAGTCATCTTATGTGTGAGTCATACAACTATTTCCTTTTCCTAAGGAGCTCCTGTCACCTCATTTTAAATGAATTTCTTAAGCATGAAGTATGCCATCAGAGACAAAGAATTAAATTATTAACAACTCTGTCATGGGTTGGTTAAGTAGAATGTCAATAAAACACCACAAAGGGTTTCCAATATTTTCATCTTCTCTACATGCGCAAGATAGAAACCATAGAAAACCATTGAAAAACTACAGCACAGAAACAGGCCTTTTGGCCCTTTTTGGCTGTGCTGAACCATTTTCTGCCTAGTCCCACTGACCTGCACACAGACCATATCCCTCCATACACCTCCCATCCATATATCTGTCCAATTTATTCTTAAATGTTAAAAAAGAACCTGCATTTACCACCTCGTCTGGCAGCTCATTCCATACTCCCACCACTCTCTGTGTGAAGAAGCCACCCCTAATGTTCCCTTTAAACTGCCCCCCCCCACCCTTAACCCATGTCCTCTGGTTTTTTTCTCCCCTTGCCTCAGTGGAAAAAGCCTTCTTGCATTCACTCTGTCTATACCCATCATAATTTTATATACCTCTATCAAATCTCCCCTCATTCTTCTATGCTCCAGGGAATGAAGTCCTAACCTACTCAACCTTTCTCTGTAACTGAGTTTCTCAAGTCCCGGCAACATCCTTGTAAACCTTCTCTGCACTCTTTCAACCTTATTAATATCCTTCCTGTAATTTGGTGACCAAAACTGAACACAATACTCCAGATTCGGCCTCACCAATGCCTTATACAACCTCATCATAACATTCCAGCTCTTATACTCAATACTTTGATTAATAAAGGCCAATGTACCAAAAGCTCTCTTTATGACCCTGTCTGCCTGTGACGCCACTTTTAGAGAATTTTCTATCTGTATTCCCAGATCCCTCCTATCTACTGCACTCCTCAGTGCCTTACCATTTACCCTGTATGTTCTACCTTGGTTTGTCCTTCCAAAGTGCAATACCTCACACTTGTCTGTATTGTCTCCATCACACTTGTCTCCATCTGCCATTTTTCAGCCCATTTTTCCAGCTGGTCCAAATCCCTCTGCAAGCTTTGAAAACCTTCCTCACTGTCCACTACACCTCCAATCTTTGTATCATCATCAAATTTGCTGATCCAATTTACCACATTATCATCCAGATCATTGATATAGATGACAAATAACAATGGACCCCGCACTGATCCCTGTGGCACACCACTAGTCACAGGCCTCCATTCTGAGAAGCAATCCTCCACTACCACTCTTTGGCTTCTTCCACTGAGCCAATGTCTAATCCAATTTACCACCTCTCCATGTATACCTAGCGACTGAATTTTCCTAACTAACCTCCCATGCGGGACCTTGTCAAAGGCCTTACTGAAGTCCATGTAGACAACATCCACTGCCTTCCCTTCAACCACTTTCCTGGTAACCTCCTCGAAAAACTCCAATAGATTGGTCAAACATGACCTACCATGCACAAAGCCATATTGACTCTCCCTAATAAGTCCCTGTCTATCCAAATGCTTGTAGATTCTGTCTCTTAGTAATCCCTCCAATAACTTACCCACTACCAACGTCAAACTTACCGGCCTATAATTTCCCGGATTACTTTTTGATCCTTTTTTAAACAACGGAACAACATGAGCCATTCTCCAATCTTCCGGCACCTCAACCATAGACACCGACATTTTAAATATATCTGCCAGGGCCCCTGCAATTTCAACACTAGTCTCCTTCAAGGTCTGAGGGAATACCCTGTCCGGTCCTGGGGACTTATCCACTTTAGTTTGCCTCAATATAGCAAGCACCTCCTCCTTTTCAATCTGTATAGTTTCCATGATCTCACTATTTGTTTCCCTTAATTCCATAGACTTCATGCCAGTTTCATGTAATTTTATCCTTTCAAACATGAATAATTTTCAAAGGCAGATATGTAATATGTGGATGAGATGTTAGTGATTCAAAAATAAGAGAAAGAAACATTGAATCAAGACAATCAAGGCAGTATTAAGTTTTGACTCAACAGTTGTCTTAATTGAAGCAGTGACGAAGGGTTCCGGCCCGATTTGTTTCCATGGATGCTGCCCGGCCTGCTGAGTTCCTCCAGTGTGTTGTGAGTGTCGCTATAACATTGCCTGGGATGGAAATTTTCAGTGGTGCAGAAAGATTGAATAAACTAGGCATGTTTTCCAGATAGCAATAGAGACGGAGGGACTCCTGACAGACATCTACAAAAATTATGAGGGACATGGATAGGGTAGAGCACACAAAAAATTTACCTTGGCAGAAGTCTAAATGTTGATGGCATTAGTTTAGGATATGTGGTAAGAGGTCTTGAGGAAATTGTGAGGAGGATAGTTGGAATGTGGAACACACTACCTGAATGGACATTGCAGGCAGATCAAATGCAAGGTCTGGACAAGCAATTGATAGTCAAGGCATAGAAGGCAACAGAACAAGTGCTGGTAGACGGAAGTTGTCTGGATTGATATTTGGTGTTGGCATAGACATGATAGGTTGTAGGGCCTGCTTCTGTGCTGAATGAGTCCATAACTTCATAAATACTTTCAAAGCTCCTGTGAAAGTAGAAGTCTTAAGAGAAATGTCTACTTTGGAGATGCAATGTAAGTATGTGTGCATACCTCAGATCTATCTGAATTGAGAACATTCTATTGGCTCCAGAGGCTTGGCAGAGCAATGCCTGACCCCAATGTATTCTATTCATAGCAACTTTAACACACACACTGACAGTATTGATTAGTAGTACATGTTTCTTGATGTCTACTGCAAATTGTTACCTGAAAGTGGAGAGTCCACGAGCAGAGTGGAAAAGCTGTGAACATGCCTGTAACATTTTATAAGCTACACCATATGTGCAAAACTAGTTTATGGGCACTTGTTTCAGCACTGCTGAGTTCACCCTTCTACATAAATTCAGAACAGTGAAACCAGATTATGTTACAGAACCACTTTTATTGGAAATAGTTCTTTAATATAAATGGGATTCAAGTGAAATAGTTAATTTAAGGCCAACTGGTGCTGCATTAATGCAGCTTTATGTCAACTTCAATCTCCACTAAGGTTGCTCAAACTCATTTCACTTACCTCCATTAGGCTGAATTGGATTTAGTGCTTTTCATAACAGCAAAATTTTAACTGTAAAATGTAGTTTCCATCCAACCAAACATACACCTGCTCCCAATCTTATGCCTAAAATATTGTCAAACGTTATCAAGATTTATTTAAAATATATTTTTATCGAAGTTCTTCCAGCTTCATATCTCTGGCAATTCTTTCCCTTGCATCCCCCTCACTGCCTCAGCATACAATATCTCCACATTCCCAGTCCCTTACTACCTCTGTGATCTGGTTTTACCCTGTGGGGCTTGCCCCACGACAAAAATTTAAAGCACCGGGGGATCTCAATTGGTCAGTCATTATATATGGAGGGAAATAGAAAGATATTATTTTGGACTGAGATCTTTTATCTAGATTGTAGCTCAGCTGAAGCATCTTGACCAGAAACATTCACTGTCCATATCTCTCTATGGAAGCTGCTTGCCCCACTGAGTTCCCCAATGATTTGTGTGTTATTCCAGATTCCAGCATTTGTAGTCTTGTGTCTCCAACAGTTCTTGTTTCTAAAAGCAAAATTCTATTTCTATCCTGCAATACCAAATGCTAGTTAATTCAAGATTAGCGAGCAGGAACTGAGCTGGAGATTGCAACTCCAAGAAATTGCAAGGTCTGAATCTCTTTTTCCCCAGGAAATTAGTGGCTAGAATTTGTAGGTAAATTCACAGAATCTGGATCGTCAATCAGACCATTCCCTAATGAAATCTGAATGAGAAAAGGCCGTAATTTTTAGAAATTCCTTACTCCAATTATTCTATATCAATGACTATAATGAATTCATCCAATCAATTCTGTATATAAAGAATGAGGAAATAGCCAGGAAGTTAATTCTGGAATTTATGTTTTGGATGGCGCATCAAGTGAAAATGTCTGAAATTGTTGACCACCTGCATCCTTGGCTGTCTTGATGTTCTTTGTCAGCATGCTCTATTTAAGCCCACATTTCTTAGTCTCACATGATGCAGTGAAATGTAGCTGACATGCATTTATTTTAAAAAAGTATATGCAAGTACTCAGTAACATAGAAAATAAAACACTATGATCAAATACATTTGTATAGTTTGTCATATATCTTTTATTTCAATAACAAAGGAACAATAGTATTTAATGGACATGTACAATACTGTATGAGTGAAAATTATGTGATCATTTACCCAATAGCAGGATCTATTAATAAACATTTTATATAATCATCTTAATTGCATCTGACTTCACATTAGTTACAAGTGACAAATGAACTGGAACTGTGAAAAATGTATTGGAAAATGTTGCACTAAATTAACATATTGGTCATTATAAATAATTTTAAAAGCAGTGGGATTGACATAAGTTTACATTATCATGTCAAGCAATGGACAATAAAAGATTGACCTCCCATTTTGCATCTGCACAATATTATTTTTCTACAGTGGAAAAAGTAATGGTCAGGGTATAACCCATACAGCAAATTTGCTATCAGCCATTTATCACAGTACAATAAAATCAAGATCATCCCCGAGGAGTTTTAACAAAATAGTAGCTTATACTTAATTTGTTATAACGCACTGTAAAAATCAAATTCAATTTTAGTGAGCAAGGAAGATTGGTCATAAACACGACAGTGATCACAAACCAACAGGTTTCTGTGAAACTTGTACTTCCAATTATCTTAAATATGCATTTCTTTAATGCAGGCATCTGTACTTCAGGAATAAGTTGATGGACACAAATGTTTTTGATGTGTATTGCCCAGAGGAGAAAAAAACAAAAGGGTTGTGAATAAAACATGGCTAGATGGAAGGTTGCGATATGAGAAAAAACAGACTCACTTCGTAGATAGTTCCAAGAGGTGTTACATTACACAATCTCCATGGAAGCAGATGGTAGGTACTAAGAACCACAATACAGCAAGGGGCACTACGATTATAAAATGCGGAGCAACAGAGAATTTAGATGTGATTTACAATGTTATTAACTAGCAGATTAAATTAAAGTCTGTAACCTCACCAAGTTTTCTTGAAAGCAATTGAATTAAAGATACATATTTGCATAGGGCAACGTACATAAAAGTTGCTGGTGAACGCAGCAGGCCAGGCAGCATCTGTAGGAAGAGGTGCAGTCGACGTTTCAGGCTGAGACCCTTCGTCAGGACTAACTGAAGGAAGAGTGAGTAAGGGATATGAGAGTGGGAGGGGGAGGGGGAGATCCAAAATGATAGGAGAAGACGGGAGGGGGAGGGATAGAGCCAAGAGCTGGACAGGTGATAGGCAAAAGGGGATACGAGAGGATCATGGGACAGGAGGTCCGGGAAGAAAGACAAGCGGTGGGGGGGGGGGACCCAGAGGATGGGCAAGAGGTATATTCAGAGGGACAGAGGGAGAAAAAGGAGAGTGAGAGAAAGAATGTGTGTATAAAAATAAGTAACAGATGGGGTACGAGGGGGAGGTGGGGCCTTAGCGGAAGATAGAAAAGTTGATGTTCATGCCATCAGGTTGGAAGCTACCCAGATGGAATATAAGGTGTTGTTCCTCCAACCTGAGTGTGGCTTCATCTTTACAGTAGAGGAGGCCGTGGATAGACATGTCAGAATGGGAATGGGATGTGGAATTAAAATGTGTGGCCACTGGGAGATCCTGCTTTCTCTGGCGGACAGAGCGTAGATGTTCAGCAAAGCGGTCTCCCAGTCTGCGTCGGGTCTCGCCAATATATAAAAGGCCACATCGGGAGCACCAGACGCAGTATATCACCCCAGTCGACTCACAGGTGAAGTGTTGCCTCACCTGGAAGGACTGTCTGGGGCCCTGAATGGTGGTAAGGGAGGAAGTGTAAGGGCATGTGTAGCACTTGTTCCGCTTACACGGATAAGTGCCAGGAGGGAGATCAGTGGGGAGGGATGGGGGGGACGAATGGACAAGGGAGTTGCGTAGGGAGCGATCCCTGCGGAGTGCAGAGAGAGGGGGGGAGGGAAAGATGTGCTTAGTGGTGGGATCCCGTTGGAGGTGGCGGAAGTTACGGAGAATAATATGTTGGACCCGGAGGCTGGTGGGGTGGTAGGTGAGGACCAGGGGAACCCTATTCCTAGTGGGGTGGCGGGAGGATGGAGTGAGAGCAGATGTACGTGAAATGGGGGAGATGCGTTTAAGAGCAGAGTTGATAGTGGAGGAAGGGAAGCCCCTTTCTTTAAAAAAGGAAGACATCTCCCTCGTCCTAGAATGAAAAGCCTCATCCTGAGAGCAGATGCGGCGGAGACGGAGGAATTGCGAGAAGGGGATGGCGTTTTTGCAAGAGACAGGGTGAGAAGAGGGATAGTCCAGATAGCTGTGAGAGTCAGTAGGCTTATAGTAGACATCAGTGGATAAGCTGTCTCCAGAGACAGAGACAGAGACAGAAAGCTCTAGAAAGGGGAGGGAGGTGTCGGAAATGGACCAGGTAAATTTGAGGGCACGGTGAAAGTTGGAGGCAAAGTTAATAAAGTCAACGAGTTCTGCATGCGTGCAGGAAGCAGCGCCAATGCAGTCGTCGATGTAGCGAAGGAAAAGTGGGGGACAGATACCAGAATAGGCACGGAACACAGATTGTTCCACAAACCCAACAAAAAGGCAGGCACAGCTAGGGTCCATACAGGTGCCCATAGCTACACCTTTAGTTTGGAGGAAGTGGGAGGAGCCAAAGGAGAAATTATTAAGAGTAAGGACTAATTCCGCTAGACGGAGCAGAGTGGTGGTAGAGGGAAACTGATTAGGTCTGGAATCCAAAAAGAAGCGTAGAGCTTTGAGACCTTCCTGATGGGGGATGGAAGTATATAGGGACTGGACATCCATGGTGAAAATAAAGCGGTGGGTCCAGGGAACTTAAAATCATCGAAAAGTTTAAGAGCGTGAGGAGTGTCACGAACATAGGTCGTAAGGGATTGAACAAGGGGTGATAAAACCGTGTCGAGGTATGCAGAAACGAGTTCGGTGGGGCAGGAGCAAGCTGAGACAATAGGTCGGCCAGGACAGGCAGGTTTGTGGATCTTGGGTAGGAGGTAGAAACGGGAAGTGCGAGGTTTGTGAACTATAAGGTTGGTAGCAGTGGATGGGAGATCCCCTGAGTGGATAAAGTCGGTGATGGTGTGGGAGACAATGGCCTGGTGCTCCTTAGTGGGGTCACGATCGAGGGGTAAATAAGAGGAGGTATCCGCGAGTTGTCGCTATGCCTCGGCAAGGTAGAGGTCAGTACGCCAGACTACAACAGCACCCCACTTTATCGGCGGGTTTAATAGTAAGGTTAGGATTAGTGCGGAGGGAGCGGAGAGCAGAGCGTTCCGAAGGAGTGAGGTTGGAAATGGGGACAAGGTGCGGTGAAGTCGAGACGGTTGATGTCCCGTCGGCAAATAGCGATAAAGAGATCCAGAGCAGGCAGAAGACCAGTGCGGGGTGTCCATGAAAAAAAGGAGGGTTGAAGACGGGAGAAGTGGTCATCGGTGGGGGTGGAAGAGTCCTTGCCGAAGAAGTAGGCTCGGAGACGGAGACGGCGGAAGAAAAGTTCCGCATCATGGCGAACACGGAACTCGCTGAGGTAGACCTAATCAGTTCCCCTCTACCACCACTCTGCTCCGTCTAGCGGAATTAGTCCTTACTCTTAATAATTTCTCCTTTTGCTCCTCCCATTTCCTCCAAACTAAAGGTGTAGCTATGGGCACCCGTATGGGTCCTAGCTATGCCTGCCTTTTTGTTGGGTTTGTGGAACAATCTGTTCCGTGCCTATTCTGGTATCTGTCCCCCACTTTTCCTTCGCTACATGACGACTGCATTGGCGCTGCTTCCTGCACGCATGCAGAACTCGTTGACTTTATTAACTTTGCCTCCAACTTTCACCCTGCCCTCGTTTACCTGGTCCATTTCCGACACCTCCCTCCCCTTTCTAGATCTTTCTGTCTCTGTCTCTGTCTCTGGAGACAGCTTATCCACTGATGTCTACTATAAGCCTACTGACTCTCACAGCTATCTGGACTATTCCTCTTCTCACCCTGTCTCTTGCAAAAACGCCATCCCCTTCTCGCAATTCCTCCGTCTCCGCCGCATCTGCTCTCAGGATGAGGCTTTTCATTCTAGGACGAGGGAGATGTCTTCCTTTTTTAAAGAAAGGGGCTTCCCTTCCTCCACTATCAACTCTGCTCTTAAACGCATCTCCCCCATTTCACGTACATCTGCTCTCACTCTATCCTCCCGCCACCCCACTAGGAATAGGGTTCCCCTGGTCCTCACCTACCACCCCACCGGCCTCTGGGTCCAACATATTATTCTCTGTAACTTCCGCCATCTCCAACGGGATCACACCACTAAGCACATCTTTCCCTCCCCCCCCCCCCCGCACTCCGCAGGGATCGCACCCTGTGCAACTCCCTTGTCCATTCGTCCCCCCCATCCCTCCCCACTGATCTCCCTCCTGGCACTTATCCGTGTAAGCGGAACAAGTGCTACACATGCCCTTACACTTCCTCCCTTACCACCATTCAGGGCCCCAAACAGTCCTTCCAGGTGAGGCAACACTTCACCTGTGAGTCGACTGGGGTGATATACTGCATCCGGTGCTCCCGATGTGGCCTTTTATATATTGGCGAGACCCGACGCAGACTGGGAGACCGCTTTGCTGAACATCTACGCTCTGTCCGCCAGAGAAAGCAGGATCTCCCAGTGGCCACACATTTTAATTCCACATCCCATTCCCATTCTGAAATGTCTATCCACGGCCTCCTCTACTGTAAAGATGAAGCCACACTCAGGTTGGAGGAACAACACCTTATATTCCGTCTGGGTAGCCTCCAACCTGATGGCATGAACATCGACTTCTCTATCTTCCGCTAAGGCCCCACCTCTCCCTCGTACCCCATCTGTTACTTCTTTTTATACACACATTCTTTCTCTCACTCTCCTTTTTCTCCCTCTGTCCCTCTGAATATACCTCTTGCCCATCCTCTGGGTCCCCCCCCCTTGTCTTTCTTCCCGGACCTCCTGTCCCATGATCCTCTCGTATCCCCTTTTGCCTATCACCTGTCCAGCTCTTGGCTCTATCCCTCCTCCTTTTGTCTTCTCCTATCATTTTGGATCTCCCCCTCCCCCTCCCACTCTCAAATCTCTTACTCACTCTTCCTTCAGTTAGTCCTGATGAAGGGTCTTGGCCTGAAACGTCGACTGCACCTCTTCCTACAGATGCTGCCTGGTCTGCTGCGTTCACCAGCAACTTTTATGTGTGTTGCTTGAATTTCCAGCATCTGCAGAATTCCTGTTGTTTGCGTTTATATTTGCATAAGGCTCTCAATTCAGCATCTTTCAATATATTCACTTACTTTTATAAATTAGTTTCTATAAATAAATTACTCTGTAAATTACTGTACTAATCAGGCTTTTTCTGGGATATGATCACTGCAATCAATAGTCTGTAACTTCTCTTTTGGAGTTGAGCTTTCGAAACACCTGTATGACCTGGCATTGGTCCTGACACTTTTGCAGCAGGAACTGAAGCCTTGAAGGTGCAGGACAGTCTCAGTGTGGTGAGTACAGGCCGAATCGAGGTGGCAGGACCCAGACCCGAGAGCAGGGAACGAGCCACTGTTTGGCCATTGCTGGAGCGGATCTGGAGGTGATTCAGTGTGGCAGAGCTGAGGCAGCGGACCTGGCCCTGGGGTTCCGACAGTGAGGAATGATCTTAGGTTTGGCTGATATTTGCACTGGGGTCTAGATTGAAAAGGTCAGGGTGTCAGGGATAGAGGCAAGGGGTGGACCATAAGACCATAAGGTATAGAAGCAGAAGTAGGTTGTTTGGCCCATCGAGTCTGCTCCGCTATTCAATCATGGGCTGATCCAATTCTTCCTGTCATTCCCACTATCCTGCCTTCTCCCCATACCCTTTGGTGCCCTGGCTAATCAAGAACCTATCTATCTCTGCCTTAAATGTACCTGATGACTTGGCCTCCACAGCTGCTCATGGCAACAACTTCCACAGATTTACCACCCTCTGACTAAAGTAATTTCTCCACATCTCTGTTCTAAATGGTAGTCCTTCATTCCTGAAGTTGTGGCCTCTTGTCCTGGACTCCCCTACCAAGGGAAATAACTTTGCCATATCTAATCTGTTCAGGCCTTTTAACATTCAGAATGTTTCTATGAGATTCCCCCCTCATTCTCCTGAACTCCAGAGAATACAGCCCAAGAGCTGCCAGACGATCCTCATACAGTAACCCTTTCATTCCTGGAATCATTCTCGTGAAATCTTCTTTGAACCCTCTCCAATGTCAGTATATCCTTTCTAAAATAAGGAGCCCGAAGCTGCACACAATACTCCAAGTGTGGTCTCACGAGTGCCTTATAGAACCTCAAGATCACATCCCTGCTCTTATGTATTATATTTCTAAAAACGAATACCAACATTGCATTCACCTTCTTCATCACTGACTCAACCGGGAGGTTAACCTTTAGGGTATCCTGCACAAGGACTCCCAAGTCCCTTTGTATCTCTGCATTTTGAATTCTCTCCCCATCTAAATAATAGTCTGCCTGTTTATTTCTTCCACCAAAGTGCATGACCACACACTTTCCAACGTTGTATTTCATTTGCCACTTCTTTGCCCATTCCCTTAAACTATCTAAGTCTCTCTGCAGGCTCTCTGTTTCCTCAACACTATCTGCTCCTCCACCTATCTTTGTATCATTGCCAAATTTAGTAACAAATCTTAGCCACGTTAATCTCATAGTCCAAATCATTGACATACATCGTAAAAAGCAACGGTCCCAACACCGACCCCTGTGAAACTCCACTGGTAACTAGCAGCCAGCCAGAACAGGATCCCTTTATTCTCACTCTCTGTTTTCTGCCAATCAGACAATGTTCCACCCATGCTAGTAACTTCCCTGTAATTCCATGGGCTCTTATCTTGCTAAGCAACCTCATGTGTGGCACCTTGTTAAAGGCCTTCTGAAAATCCAAGTACACCACATCTACTACATCTCCTTTGTCTACCCTGCTTGTAATTTCCTTAAAGAACTGCAGTAGGTTTGTCAGGCAGGATTTTCCTTTCAAGAAACCATGCTGGCTTTGGCCTATCTTGTCATGTGCCTCCAGGTACTCTGTAATCTCATCCCTAACAATCGATTCCAACAATTTCCCAACCACTGTTGTCAGGCTAACAGGTCTATAGTTTCCTTTCTGCTGCCTCCCATCCTTCTTAAATAGGAGAGTAATATTTGCAATTTTCCAGTCATCCAGTACAATGCCAGAACCTATCCACCAGTGTTCAGCTTACTGTTCTGCGAGGTTTACTTGTCTCTGCACTGAGGCTGTGCCTTGCAACTATTTGGCTCCTGGATCGGCTGCAGGGATGACTGGCTCAGTGGCTGTAGACAACTTTGAATTTTGAGGAGCCCTTGGAAGTGAGTCCATAGGGTGGTTGATCATTTCAGTGAAGGGGTACTGAAGCTAGTTCAAGAGCCTGAAAGGGTGCGGAGGAGATTTACAACCATGTTGCCTGGATTGGGGAGCATGCCTTACGATAACAGGTTGAGTGAACTTGGCCTTTTCTCCTTGGAGCGATGGAGGATGAAAGGAGACCTGATAGAGGTGTATGAAATGATGAGAGGCATTGATCATGTGGATAGTCAGAGGCTTTTTCCCAGGGCTGAAATGGCTGCCACAAAAGGGCACAGGTTTAAGGTGCTGGGGAGTAGTTACAGAGGAGATATCAGGGGTTAGATTTTTACACAGAGAGTGGTGAGTGCGTGGAATGGGCTGCCGGTAATGGTGGTGGAGGCGGATATGATAGGGTCTTTTAAGAGACTTTTGGATAGGTACATGCAGCTTAGAAAAGTAGAGGGCTATGGGTAGCCCTAGTAATTTCTAAGGTAGGGACATGTTCGGCACAACTTTGTGGGCTGAAGGGCCTGTATTGTGCTGTATGTTTCCTGTTTCTATGTTTCTGTGTTTGAAGGGTAATATGGGTAATAACTGTTACTGAACCTGGGGTGTAGGTCCTAAGGCTCCTGAACCTCCTTCCTGAAGGTAGCAGCAAGAAGAAAGCATGGCCTTGAAGGTGGGAGTCCTTGATGATGGATGCTGCTTTCCTGCGACAGCGCTTTTAGACGTGCTCAATGGTCGGGAGGGCTTTACCCATGATGGGCTGGGTTGCCTTCACTACTTTTTGTAGGTTTTTCTGCTCAGGGGTATTGGTGTTTCCAGTGGCAATGATTAGATCTGTTTAAAGTGGGGAATACGAATTGTAAACAATCTTCTTAAACTGTTGATGATACCTGATAACAGTAGGCTTTTGGCCAATGCACACTTAATAAAACAGCTGCAGGCAATGATTTAAAAGGATGTACAATCAAATATGGCACTATTAATTTGCAACAATTTTCTCCAAATCAGCATTTTATTCTCTATCTGCATCTTATTCTCTATCTAAGGATCTCTGGACTGTGCTCGACTTACTGAAGGGATCCCAATGGGTGGCCTGAACCTACCAATATTCAGTTTCAATATTATTCAATGATTCATTGTATCCACTTTCCGTCATGTGAGAAAGGAACATCACACCACCTCAGAATCTCACATTATAAAACCATAAGATATAACAGCAGAATTAGGCCATTTTGGCCCATTGAGTCTGCTCCATAATTTTATCATGGCTGATCCAATTTTCCTCTCAGCCCGTTTCTTGCCTTCTCCCCATATAACTTCATGCCCTGAGCAATCAAGTATCTATCAACCTCTGCCTTAAATATACATAATCTGTGGAATTCTCTGCCACAGGAAACAGTTGAGGCCAGTTCATTGGCTATATTTAAGAGGGAGTTAGATATGGCCCTTGTGGCTAAAGGGATCAGGGGTATGGAGGGAAGGCTGGTACAGGGTTCTGAGCTGGATGATCAGCCATGATCATACTGAATGGCGGTGCAGGCTCGAAGGACCGAATGGCCTACTCCTGCACCTGTTTTCTATGTTTCTATGTTTCTATAAAGACTTGGCCTGCTCAGCTGCATGTGGCAAAGAATTCTACAGATTCACCAGTCTCTGGCTAAAGAAATTCCTCCTCATCACTGTTCTAAAAGGATGCTCCTCTGTTCTGAGGTTGTGTCCTCTGGTCCTGGACTCTCCCACCATAGGAAACATCCTCTATACATCCACTCTGTCAAGGTGGTTCACCATTTGATAGGCAAGACGTTCAATTCTGGAATTATTTTCATGAGCCTCCTTTCAACCCTCTCCAGTGTCAGCACATCCTTTCTAAGATAAAGGGCCCAAAACTACTCACAGGAGAGGCCTCATCAGTGTTTTATAAAGCCTCAACATTACATTCTTGCTAATGGCAATTAACAGCAGTAAACTGCAGCACGAGTATCCATGGTACAATAAGCAGTTAACATTGCATTCACCTTCCACTGCCTCAGAATATCCCAAAGTACTTCACAACCAAAGGAATATTTCTGATATGTGGTCATCATGGTAGGAAATTAGAAAACTACTGTATATAAATGTATAAATTTCTATATTCCAAATATAATTTTATGTAATTTCGGGAAAATCATGCTGTTATGTCCATATTTTGAAATCTTCTCTGAAGTTTCAGGTTAATAATTTTAGTTGACTAATTTAATACTTTTTTCTCGTTTTTCCTCAGTATATTATCATTTTAAATAGAAATAATATATAACCCTATATTCCTCTGCTTTGTCTCAATAAATGTTTGGAGTCTTGCTGATGAGTGCCATCAAATCACTTGATTCATGGCAATCATATAGATCATGTAGTTGCCCATAGAGTTTTCATGGCAAGATACAGAAGTAGATTGCCAGGCCTTTCTTATGCTCAGATACTGCTGCTGCCCAGGTTGGGACTTGGTCAGATTCGAACTCTGGACCATACTTCTTGAAGTCCAGCGCTGATACCACTACACTACCAACTGGCACACACATAGATATTAGCACCAATTAAAGAACCTTAGCTCTTTCACTCCAATTTATAACATTGCAAATAATATTCCAGGAGTATCATTTGTTTCTGAATTATTGGTAGTTGATAGACATTTAACAAACTGGACCTGTTAGATATCATCTAGCTATCAACAGATCTCTTTTAATTGTGATTCACATCTCTGAATTTATTATGCACAAAAGTTATTATCCTATGAAAAGAAAAAATATTTGCCCCTGATATTCCATGTATTACAGTGATTTGAGTAAGTGGCTCTCCATCAGCTTTTCAAGGACAATTAGACACTTACAATAAAAGCTGCCCTTGTCATCAACAAGCCACATTCCACAAATTAATAATTTGAAAAAATATAGTGCCTTTCACTTCCTCAGAAAATCCCAGAGCACAGTTCAACAATTGCTTTTGAAATATAGTGATGTAGGAAATGGCAAAATAATAGAAACATGGGAATTTCTATATCCTGTGCTTGGGTGTTGCATCTCGTTCTAGGTCAACTGTTCTTTTTTATTTCCATGTCTGAGATCCCTGAAATAATAGACCTGAAGCTAGTTTTTCTTTATTGTGAAAGAGCATCCAGCAAATTTCAATCTTTGATGCGGTATTACTGGTGCTACTTTGAGTAGAATCCCCACAGTGTCTAATTAGGGATACACTTTCACCACTCCGTCATAAAAGGTGTTATTTAAAAATTGAGTAAGTGGATTGTAAATTTGAATCCAACAGATAAGTGTTCTGTTTCATTGTACTACTCCTAATTTAGCAAATCATTAGCATTTCTTCTTTCGCTGAATCCTCTCCACTGGGCTGGACAATGTGTTTTCTGACCATTTTAGAGAACATTTCTGTTCAGAGGCAACCATGATTACAAGCATCCAGTCTCATCTAGACACACTTACATCTTTAATTTCAACAATTTGGTAATTACTACCTTATTTTTGTTTTGGATAGCAGGTGTTAGTAATTAGTCTGTTGTTCCAAGTGACACATCCTTTAAACCCATCATCATTGCTTTATCTGTCTAGGCACCATTCCCTTTTGCTTTGTGCCTTCACCTCCTTTGTTATTTAAACTTGCATAGCACATCTTGCACCCTATTGTAGACCCTCATATTTTGTTCTTTCCATTTTACCTTTCTTTATACTAGTTTAAAAACTGTTATGTGCTTCCTGTTTCCTGTTCTAATGACAAGTCATTGGCCTGAAACATTAACCTGGTTGATTTTTCCCCCTACAGATGCAGCCTAATTGGATAGCTTTTCCTGTTTTTATTTGACACTGACTTACATTGATTTTGCAGACCTCCAACTCCTCACAATTAAAATTTACCCCCATGTGATTAAATCCTTTCACGGTCTCACTTTGTGGCCTCCATCAGATCTAAAATTTTCCTGATCAGGCTTTCCAGGCCTCTGATCTCATGTATATCTAATTCTTTTTTCCAGAGGCGTGCATTCAATTGTCTCAGATTCTTTATGATACCCCCTAGTCCTAACATACCTCCCTTATCCTTTAAGATTTCCCTTAAAGCTATTCATTTTAACGTAAGTATCCACCCAGGTTGTCAGTATCACATTGTCTGTATATTTGATTGATGTCCTTCAGGTCTCTTCTCAAGCACAGAGGTAAAACGCAAGTAACTTTCATGGAAGTAAAACTGTTGATATCTACAGGAGAGTAATCAATGGGAAATCTTTGTTAACTATCTATTTTTATATGTATTAACATCAGCTAAAATGGAAACTGGAATGATAGCAAAACACCTCTTTTTCCAAATGGTATTGATGGCTTTGTTTTGCCTTTCCAGCAAGGTATAAGATAAGAACATAAGGAAATAGGAGCAGGAGTAGGCCAGCTGGCCTGTCGAGGCTGCTCCACCATTCAATAAGATCATGGCTGAACTGGCCATGGACTCATCTCCACCTACCTGCCTTTTCCCCATTACCCTTAATTCCCCTATTATGGAAAAATCTATTCAACCTTGTCTTAAGTATATTTACTGAGGTAGCCTCCACTGCTTCATTGGACAGAGAATTCCACAGATTCACCACTCTTTGGAAAAAGTAGTTTCTCCTCATCTCCATCCTAAATCTACTCCCCCGAAACCCAATAGCATGAATGGCAGCGATGCTTCACCACCAGATGAACTCAATGCCTTCTATGCCCACTTTGAAAGGGAGAATAGAACTACAGCTGTGAAGATCCCTGCTGCTCCTGATGACCCTGTGATCTCTGTCTCAGAGGCCGATGTTAGACTGTCTTTAAAGAGAGTGAACCCTCGCAAGGTGGAAGGTCCCAATGGAGTACCTGGTATGGCTCTGAAAACCTGTGCCAACCAATTGGCGGGAGTACTCAAAGACATTTTCAACCTCTGTATGGGCAGAAGTTCCCACTTATTTCAAAAAGGCAACAATTATACCAGTGCCTATGAAGAATAATGTGAGCTGCCTTAATGCCTATCGCCTGGTAGCACTCACATCTACAGTGATGAAATGCTTTGAGAAGTTGGTCATGATTAGCAAGGACCTGGACCCATTGCAATTTGCCAATCACCACAATAGGTCAATGGCAGATTAAATCTCAATGGCTCTCCGCACGGCTTTAGGCCACCTGAACAAGACAAACACCCATGTCAGGATGCAAACACGAGGAAAACTGCAGATGCTGGAAATTCAAGCAATACACACAAAATGCTGGTGGAACACAGCAGGCCAGGCAGCATCTATAGGAAGAAGTAGAGTCGATGTCTCGGTCTGAAATGTCAACTGTACTTCTTCCTATAGATGTTGAGTGGCCTGCTGCGTTCCACCAGCATTTTGTGTGTGTTACCTATGTCAGGATGCTGTTCACTGACTATAGCTCAGCATTTAATACTGTCATTCCCACAATCCTGATTGAGAAGTTGCAGAATCTGGGCCTCTGTACCTCCCTCTGCAATTGGATTCTCGACTTCCTAACCGGAAGACCACAATATGTGCTGATTGGCGATAACGTCTCCTCGTCACTGACAATCAACACTGGTGCACCTCAGGGGTGTGTGCTAAGCCCACTGCTCTATTCTCTCTAAATACCCATGACAGTGAGGCTAGGCATAGCTCAAATACCATTTATTTATTTGCTGACAATATAACCATTGTTGGTAGAATGTCAAGTGGTAATGAGAGGGCGTACAGGAGTGAGATATACCAACTAGTGGAGTGGTGCTGCAGCAACAACCTGGCACAACGTCAGTAAGATGAAAGAGCTGATTGTGGACTTCTGGAAGCGTAAGATGAAGGAACACATACCAATTCTCATAGAGAGATCAGAGGTGGAGAGAATGAGCAGCTTCAAGTACCTGGGTGTCAAGATCTCTGAGGATCTAACCTGGTCCCAACACATTGATGTAGTCATAAAGAAGGCAAGATAGTGGCTATACTTTATTAGGAGTTTGAAGCGATTTGGCATGTCAACAAATACACTAAAAAACTTCTATAGTTGCACTGTGGAGAGCATTCTGACAGGCTGCATCACTGGAGGGGCTACTGCTCAGGACTGAAAGAAGCTGCAGAAGGTTGTAAATCTAGTCAGTTCCATCTTGGGTACTAGCCTACAAAGTACCCAGGACATCTTTAGGGAGCGGTGTCTCAGAAAGGCAGCATCCATTATTAAAGACCTCCAGCACCCAGGACATGCCCTTTTCTCACTGTTACCATCAGGTAGGAGATACTGAAGCCTGAAGGCACGCACTCAGTGATTCAGGAACAGTTTCTTCCCCTCTGCCATCCGATTCCTAAATGGACATTGAACCCTTGGATATCACCTTATTTTTAAAATATATAGCATTTCTGTTTTTGCACGATTTTTAATCTATTTAATATATGTATACGGTAATTAATTCGCTTATTTATTTTTTATTATTATTGTATTTTGTTTTTCTCTTCTATATCATGTATTACATTGAACTGCTACTGCTAAGTTAACAAATTTAACATCACATGCTAGTGATAATAAACATGATTCTGATGATTCTGAATCTTGAGACTATGTTCCCTAGTTCTAGTCTCACCTACCAGTGGAAACAACTTTCCTGCCTCCATCTTATCTATCCCTTCCATAATTTTATATGTTTCTATAAGATCTCCTCTCATTCTTTTGAATTCCAGTGAGTACATAGTCATAGTCATAGTCATACTTTATTGATCCCGGGGGAAATTGGTTAATGGTTACAGCCCCAGGCGACTTGATCTCTCCTCATTATTATGCTCTCCTCATCATTAAGATGTTGGATTAATGTCATTTTTCATTGAAAAGTATGTATAACTTCAGACATCCAACAATTTATAATCATTGCAAATACTTGAAGTTTAATTTTCACTAGACCATATGAACATATGTGAGGTCAAGGCTGAGAAAAGGTAACTCATTATTTTATGAATTTTAATACATGATGTGGTGCAAATAAAGCTAATTACTGGTGTAGCTGGAGAGCAAGACAACACAACATACATACAGTGGTCACATTATTAGGTCCAGGAGTGGAACCTGATGTGATCTGCTGACGTAGTCCATCCACTTCAAGGTTCCACATGTTTTGCATTCAGAGATGCTTTTCTGCACTCCGCTGTTATAGCGTATTGTTACTTGAGTTTTTGTCACCTTCCTGTCAGCTTGAACCACTTGGATCATTTTCCTCTGAACTCTTACATTAACAAGACATTTTTGCCCAGACAAATGCTGCTCATTGGATTTTTTTTTTTGCCTTTTGTACCATTCTTTGTAAACTCTACAGACTGTTGTGCATGAAAATCCCAGGAGGATTTGTAGAATGCTACTGTGACACTGTAATTTCCTTCGGGATCAATAAAATCTCTGTCTATCTATCTTAAGCCTTGGTTCTAAACAGTGTGGTATGCAGCAGATAAACTGATAAAAGTTGCTCTGCTTTTCTTTTTGAGTTCAAAGCCTGATTTGATGTACGATGTGAACAGATCCTTCATCTCCTCCACAGAATGTCAGGCACCCGTTCTTTCTTCACCTGCCTAGGATGTGACACCATTCGCACTGTGAAATAATGCAATGGCATCCCCCCCCCCCACCAAGGGTCAGTTCTGGGTCCACCCTTGTTCAATCTGTACCTCAGTGACCTCTCTGAGACCAAGTCTGCTAAATTTGGATACAGTGATGCCTTCCAATCAAACTATGTTAAATCTATGGAAAAAATATCTTACCCAAGATACCAACTCTCTATCCAACTACTTCTCACTGCAGGGTTATGTTGTGATAAGTAACTATTTCCATCTATGATATGATTAAAGTATTATACAGTATTGATTATATAGCTGCATTGTTCTAATAAAGGATCCCACTCTGAACACTAATGGCATTTCTTTGATATTGTGATTATCCTCCTGTACTTTGACGATACTCAACCTTCTCTTTCAAATTTAGGTCATCAATTATTTCTCTTTCTATACCTGAAAATTCAGAGAAGGTAGGTCCTCTCATTGGAAAGTTCTTCATGTGAGTTCACACCATCCAACAAAGGACTCTTCCATTTTAAGTCTGAAAATCTGTCCACATTTAATCCCACACATGGAAATTTTACAACAGGGGACTCTGGATGCAGTCAAAGTAGGATTTTATCCAGATAGATTTTTCACATCCTTATCCCTCAGGCACTCAACAATTTTATGCAGTGCTGTTGTTGTTCTGGCTGAGATCAACTAAATCAGTACAGACCAGAAATCAAATCATGAAACGTTGGGTCTGCATGGCTTAAAGAAGAAAGAAATTATTTGCGTTTTTCCCCAAGAAATCTTAATGCAATTCACATCCAACTAATGAATTAAAACTGATTTGCTAGGATGTATTGCAAACACAGCAGTTGGCTTGTAGGAAGTAATATTCCACATTTTGTAAATCAGAAGAAATGTGAGTTCATTTGTTATAGTGCTATTGACTGTGGGAATGACTTTGGTTATAGGACAAGAGCTTCTAGTAATTCTTTAAGTGCAGTCTGCTCCTTTTAATTTAAGCTTACATAATTTGAACTTTTCTTTTCGATTAAATGAAAGTTGTACAAGAATTATGCAGTTAGTCTTTGTTAATTTGTTCTAATGTACAAGTTATATTGTTAAACAGAAAATAAAACAACTGAACTAATAAGAGTAGATAAGGGTGTTGAGAACTATTCAACAATTACATTGTTGTAGACAGACAGAACCCTGATTTCTTTCGAAAGAAAAAACCTACATCAGTGCATTATCGCTTGAATTAAAGAGTCAGACTTCAGGTTTTTTTTATGTTGCGATGGTATTGGCTTTGCTGACCATGAACATCTGAACTTAAACAAAGACCTTAAACCCTATTGGATACAAATAGACACAAGTACTCTCACTAAAGGGAGATTATACTGCAACTATCTTACCTTCAAAGACTAGTTTACTTCCCTGTTTCTTCTTCCTGGTGAGTTTAGCTGCCAATACCCACTATTCAAGTGGTGGGTCCTGTACTGCTACCAAGAAGATACTTCCAGCTAACAAAGTAATTTAAAACACAGTTCACTTTTTTAAAAGATATACATATTTAAATCCAAACAATGTTCTTAAAACATGTTTAAAACTCATGGAGGATTTCTATCTTAAATATTTCCAAATTAAAAACCATTTCTAAAATACAAAGCATTTCTATAAACACAAGGCATTTCTAAAATACAAAGGCTAAATGACATCCAAAACACAGGCACAAGTCCTATAAACTAAAAAGACATACAATACTGAAGAGTTGCAGATGAACAAGTCGTCCATCGCAGAAATTGAAACCAAAGGAATGGACTCTAGCTCACCTCGTGATTCGTCCATAGTCTCTTGATGTTCCTTACCCCATTCTTAATATGCCTGAACATTTATTCCTTTTTTTCCCAATTGGGTGACTTCACGCAGTTATGATATTTTCTCAAATACTCTTTTATAACACAAAAGGTATCTTGGAGAAATAGATCTCAATAAATCCAATAACCGTAATACGTTTGTAGAATCAATGGAAGACGTCTCTAACCAGGCAAAGAACCAGTGTGTAAAAGACAACAAATTGTGCAAATACTAAAATAAATAAATACAAATAAGTAATAATAATAAATAAACAAACAATAAATATCAGTTCCAGCTCCAACTGCTAACGTAGATTGTTAGAAGCAGCAGCTGGAAGCACTTCTCACAGTCGTAGTCATCAGGTACACTGGAGGTCTCCTTGCCTTCCCACATTGCGCAAGAGGAGTATTCAACTATCCTGCCTGACATCTCTACTGTCCTAGCTGAGCAGATACAAAGAATGGAAGGAAAAATAAACTTGATCTTTTCTTTTCTTTTGCTTTCTCTGACTGAATTCTCTCTTTGCTGAAGTCTCGAAGAGCTAATGCCTCAAGATCACCACTCTGACTTTTTCCATTCAGAAGACACTACTGTGACAATAGCCATTACGCTTGCCCCTGCCTTCCTTTAATCTACTCTTATTAATCATTCCCATACACCGATTGGTTGCTGGTTAAAGCACTTTTTCACTGTAGCGATCCGTTGCTGCCTTTGGTACTTGGGCAGAGGACCTGACTGAAGTCCCCTCCTCTCAAAAATTCTGATGTCCGGATTGGCAGCTGTTGAGTGAAATCATTCACTCTGGATCAAGACCCTGATGGTTGATGTGTAATAACTATTCCTGACGCTCTTGGTGTGGAGTCCTGAGGCTCCTGTACCTTCTGCCTGTAAACTTTCACACAAATCCCTGTGGCACACCATTCTCCAGTCAGAGAGGCAACCTGCTACTACCATTCTCAGTCTTATCCAATTTACTGTCTCCTCCTGAAAGCTGAGCAACTGAACCTTCTTGACCAGCCTCCCAGGTAGGACATTGTTAAATGCCTTACTAAAGTCCATGTTGACAACATCCACTGCCAAGCCTTCATCTACTTTCCTGGTAGCTTCCTTGAAAACCTCTATAAGATTGATTAGACATCATCTACCAGGCATGAAGCCATGCTTACTTTCCTTAATCAGTCTATGTCTATCCAAATACTTATACGTCCAGTCCCTTGAAATACCTTCCAATAACTTTCCCACAACATTTCCTCTATATTTTACATTAACCAAAGTGTTGGTACTGGCACTACTGCCTTTCTTGATTAATAACTTGGACTTCATAGAATCATACAATTATTAGAGCAAGAAGTCATCCACTTGGACCAGTAAGTACTCGGAAATGCAGTGAACAGTTCGGGGGTGGGGGGGGGGTGAAAGACATATGCTGATGGAACAGCTGCAGGCTACTGCTTCTCACTGACAACCATCCATGCACCATCGACATACTGTCACAGTCCCAACCGTTAATTCCCCATTTTCTCCTAATTCCCTTTGATGGTGACACACCTGGTTCTCATCAAGACCTGCAGCATAAAAACCCCGGCTTTGCATCCACTCGTTGCCAGATCATTGTTTTAACCAGCGTGGTGATTAACGTTCCCGGCCGCTTAGGATTGTGTATTCTAAGTTTTACTTCAGTACCGAGGTTTACCTGTGTAACTCTGTCTCTCCATGTCAAGATAAAGATACTAAGATTTACTTCAGTACTGAGGTTTACCTGTGTAACTCCACCTGTCCGTGTCAAGAAAAGTATTGTCTACCACTTGCCCTTCTGCGCTCCATGTCAAGATAAGTTCTGCCTGCCTCCTGCTTTCCTGTTCTTCCTCCTGTTTGCCGTTCAGCTCCAGCCACCCTCACACCCTCGTCTGCATCCTAACTCAATCTCCATGCCAGTGTCCTGCGTTTGGGTTCACCCCGTTCCTTGAGACACATACAGGACATGATGCTCAGGTTCTCAGGCTGTATAATATATATATTTTTGTAACTTTATCTTTATTGCTATCTTCTATGTGCTACGTGTGGCTGCTACTGTGCTTTGCACCTTTGTCCTGGAGGAACTTCATTTCATTTGGCTGAATTTAAGGGGATTTATTTGTTGCTGAATGACAATTCAACTTGAACTTTAACTTGAAGTGAAACAGTGCACGAAAAACTTCAAAGTGACTCATTTTGTATAAGGAACAGGGAAGGGCAGTATAATGTATATAAATGATTATAAAAAAGGTACAGCAACAAAAGGAGCAGGTGTGCCATTCTTTAATGTGATTGGTTGCTAAAGCCATTACAACAAAACATTGGTATTTGAGCAGATGGGTAGTGCTACTGAAGTTTTGGCATGTAAACCTTGCAGATTGTCTGTTTAATATCATTTGTGCTTTCATTGCTAGTTTTCTGATTGTTTCTGAACTTTATAAGCTGTGGCTTGGAGTTCAAAGAGGATGTTATAGAGAACCTTTGTAAGTGTCTGGTTTCACTCACACCTGGAGTACTGCATTTAATTCTGGTCACTGCATAACAAGGAAGATGAGAAGGTAACAGAGAAAGAGAGGCAGAAAAGATTTATGTAGTGGTCCTGATGAGGAGGAATTGCATTTACATGGATGGATTGGAGAAGCTGGAATGTTCTCCTGAAAGCTGAGAAAGCGACAGGGTCTTTTAAGACACACCTGGACAGGTACATGGAGCTTAGAAAAATAGAGGGCTATGGGCAAGCCTAGGTAATTTCTAAGGTAAGGTCATGTTCGGCACAGCTTTGTGGACCAAAGGGCCTGAATTGTGCTGTAGGTTTTCTATGTTTCTAAAGCTGAGTTGTAATCTGGGGACTGGAGGCCCAGAGATGGCCTGACCTGTGGTTGGAGCCCTATCTGCGTATGTGAGTGTATGGGTACATGGGTTGGAGGGATGGGAAAGGTACTTGTTTTACTGTGTTGTCTTTTGTTTGTTTAGTTGGTGTTGTCGCTGCTGGCTCTGCTGTTCTGAAGAGCGTTGTGAGTAAGCTATGTTGGAGCTGGAATGTGCAGCAACACATCTGTGTTGGCTGTTAAGGCAAATGACACATTTCATTGTATGTTTTTGATATGCTGTACATGTAATAAGTAAATCTGAATCCGGTAGTGATGTTCTAAGTCAAAGGGGTCTAGAGGAAGTAAATAGAGAGAATCTGTTGCTGGGAATCAGAGGGCACCATTTCAAAATAATTGCTGGAGTGGCTTAAAGGGAATTATTTTCAGGAAGCAAATGGTCATTGTGCAGAAACCACGACCTAAATGGTCAATAAAGCATCACAAACAAGAGAAAGTCTGCAGATGCTGGAAATCTGAGCAACACGCACAAAATGCTGGAGGAACTCAGCAGGCCAGGCAACATCTATGGAAAAGAGTACTGTTGATGTATCAGGCCAAGATCCTTTTCAATGGATGCTGCCTGGGCTGCTGAGTTCCTCCAGCATTTTGTGTGTGTTGGTAGATGAAGCATATTCAACCATTGCTTTCAAAAGAAACTAGCTGCAGGATAAATAGTCACAATCTGAGGAGGTGGACTGTTTCATGGTGAGCTGCAGACACTTGTATGCTGAAGGCCCTCCTGCTAATGTTGTGATGTGGTGATTCAGTTACGGTATGTGTAAATTAGGGGATGGAAATAAGCAAGCAAGACTATCAAGGGAAGAGAAAAAAGAAGAATAGATAAAAAATAAATAATAATATTCAAAACTGCAGCAAAATTGTGTTTCTGTGGTATGAGCCACAAAATGTGGTAAATAATATGTTTCAGTGTCTGCAAACGAGTGACAAGATTAACAGTGACTCGCATGTCTGAGAGAAGTTACTCCAGGATCTTCCTCCTGCTAATTGAACCAGAATAATATTTGTACATGTGCAGAGATTGGATGAGGTCACAGTTACATCTGGTGCTCAATGATGGAAAAGCCTGTTGACATAAACAAACAAACAAGGGTGTTGACCTGTCATCTGTGTAAATATGCATGAACATTAGTCATCTGTTTCACTGAGAAGAGGATAAAATTGGAAATATTCATCAAAGAGGAAATATTTTTAATTAAAATCCTTTTTCTGATATATAGAATCCTAAATGAGCTTGCATGTGTCATAGAGTAAAAGAAAAGTCTGGTCACCTAGTCCGTGCTGGACCATTTAAACTGCCTACTCCCATTGACCTGAACCAGGACCATAGCCCTCCATATCCTTCCAATCCATATACCTATCCAGCCTTGTCTTAAATATTGAAATTGAGCTCGCATGCACCACTTATGCCGCAGCTCGTTCCACACTCTCACAATTTCATCTGAGTGAAGTTTTCCCTTATGATGTCCCAAAATATTTCACCTTTCACCCTTAATTAATGACCTCTGGTTGTAGTCCCACCCAACTTCAGTGGAAAATCCTGCTTGCATTTACCCGACCTATACCCCCATAATTTTTATACCTCTGTCAAATCTCCTCACAATCTTCTACTTCCCAAGAAACAAAGTTTTAATGTATTCAAACTAATTTAGGTCCTCCAGATCTGGCAACATTCTTGTATATTTTCTCTGTAGTCTTTCAATCTTATTTCCATCTTCCCTGCAGGTAGCTGACCAACACTGCAGACAATACTCCAAATTGGGCCTCACCAACATCTTATACAACTTCAACATAACATCCCATTTCTGTACTCAACAGTTTGATTTATGAAGGCCAATGTGTTAAATGTTTTCTTTACAACCCTATCTACCTGTGATGTCACTTTCAATGAATTATTGACCTGAATTTCCATATCCCTTTCTTCTAACAGGTTCCTCAGTGCCCTACTGTTCTCTGCTTTAGACCTACCCTGGATGGTCCTGCCAAAGTACAACACCTCACTCTTGTCTGCATTAAATGCTAACTGCCATTTTTCAGCCCATTTTTCTGCCCATTTTTCCAGCTCGTCCAGATCCTGCTGCAAGCCATGATAGCCTTCCTCACTATCCGCTACATCCCCAATTTTGGTATCACCTGCAAATTTGCTGATCCGGTTAACCATATTATCATTCAGATCGTTGATGTAGATGACAAACAACAAGAGACCCAACACCAATCCTTGCGGCACTCCGCTTGTCACAGGCCACCAGTCAGAGAGGCAACCAGCTTTTACCACTCTCTGGCTTCTCCCACAAAACAAATGTCTCATCCAATTTACAATCTCATTTTGAATGCCAGGCAACTGAACCTTCTTGAACAACCTCCTATATGGGATATTTTCAAATGACTTGCTAAAGTCCATGTAGACAACATCCATTGCCTTGCCTACATCCACTTTCCTTGTAACTTCCTCAAAAAACTCTACAAGTTTGGTTAGACATGACCTACCATACACGAAGCCTTGATGACTGTCCTCAGTCAGTCCATGTCTATCTAAATACCTATATATCTGGTCCCTTAGAATACCTTCCAATATCTTTTCCACTACTGATGTCAGGATCACTGGTAGGGCCCCGGCAATGTCTGCATTTTCTTTCCATAGCGTCAGAGGGAACACCCTGTCTGTCCCTCGGCATTTATCCACCCTAATGTGCCTCAGGACAGCAAATACCTCCTCCTCTTTAATCTGTACAGGGTCCATGAAGTTAATACCGGTTTTCCTCACTTCTCTGACTCTGTCTCCTGAGTCAATACAGATGTAAAAAAATTATTTAAGATCTCCCCCAATTTCTTTTAGCTACTTGCATGGATTAGCATTCTGATCTTCCAGAGGACTATTTTTGTCCTTTGCAATACTTTTGCTCTTAACATATCTGTAGAATCCCTTAGGATGCTCTTTCACCTTGTCTACTAGGAAAACCTTGTGCCTTATTTAACCAACACACATCAAAGTTGCTGGTGAACGCAGCAGGCCAGGCAGCATCTCTAGGAAGAGGTACAGTCGACGTTTCAGGCCGAGACCCTTCGTCAGTCTTGGCCTGAAACATCGACTGTACCTCTTCCTAGAGATGCTGCCTGGCCTGCTGCGTTCACCAGCAACTTTGATGTGTGTTGCTTGAATTTCCAGCATCTGCAGAATTCCTGTTGTTTGCCTTATTTAACCATCCTGGTTTCTTTCCTAAATGTTCTCTTGCATTTATTAAACTCCATAAGCATCTCATTTGTTCCTACCTGCCTATATCTGCTATGCACCCTTTTTTTTTCTTAACCGGGGCCTCAATATCTGTTAAAAACCAAGGAACCCTGCACCTGTTATCTTTAACTTTTATTCTGACAAGCACATACAAGCTTTATGTTCTCAAAATTTCATTTTTGAAGGTCTCCCAATTACCCAGTACACTTTTACCCAAAAACAGCCTGTCCCAATCTACACTTACCAACGTTGCGATGTATATTCATTTCTTGGTTGTCTTGGTTCGAATCTGTGGATCTAAATGAATACACCATAGAGGTCACAAACTTTTTAAAAATAGTCGTGGACTAGTGTGTCCCCAAAAAATCATTCAGAGTCTTCCTCAATCAGGTGCCCTGAATAAACCATGAGATCTGATATCTGCTGAGAGCCAGGTCAGAGGCATTATGTCTGGTGACCAATAAAGTTACAAGAGGTCTCCGGAAAGCCATCTCACAGGTGAAGTGACAATTCTGGACTAAGCATAGATCATTGAAGGATGCTCGATAGCTGTGACAGGGCTTGAATGCTACCACCTCTTTCAGGGTGAAATCAAGTGATGTAAGTGACAACGGGACTTCGCTTCCAGGTGAATTCAGTACCTTCTGTGCTCACTTTGACCACCAAAACATGGGATACCTGACTGAGTCCTAAAGACCTGTGCTGATCAACTGGCTGGAGTGTTCACTGAGACTTTCACCCTCTCACTTTGGCCGTCTGAGGTACCCACCTGCTTCTAGCAGGCTTCAGTTATATCGGTACCAAAGAAGAAAGGTATCCTGCCTCAATGACTATCATCCATTAGTACTTACATCGACAGTGATGAAGTGCTTTGAGAGGTTGCTGATGAAACTTATCAACTCAGGCTTGAGAAGTGACCTGGATCTTCTCCAATTTGTCTATCGGCACAAAAGGTCCACAGTAGATGCAACTTCACTGGTTCTTCATTCAACCCTAGAACATAGGGACAGTAAAGGCACATGCACCAGGATTCCCTTTAACGACTACAACTTGGCATTCAATGCTATCATTCCCTCAAATAAACTTCAAGGCCTTAGGCAAGACGGCCTGGCTTACCCGACGGAGGCAAGGGACAGGAAGGGACAGAACCAGCCGTAGGGTAATGGCAAGACAGTCTGACTTACCCGGCGGCTGGTTCTGTCGCTTCCTGTCCCATGCCTCCATCGGGTTGTGATCCGCGCTCTGCCCAGGAGTACCGCACCCTGCCCAGGTGAACCACGCCCTGCCCAGGAGGAGCCTGCCTAGCCTCAAGCCTGAAGACTCCAGCCTCCTGCCTAGCCTCAAGCCTGAAGACTCCAGCCTCCTGACTAGCCTCAAGCCTGAAGACTCCAGCCTCCTGCCTAGCCTCATTCCTGAAGACTCCAGCCTCCTGCCTCCTACCTAGCCTCAAGCCTGAAGTCTCCAGCCTCCTGCCTCCTGCCAAGCCTCGCCTCAAGTCTCCAGCCTCCTGCCTCCTGCCAAGCCTTGCCTCGAGTCCCCAGCCTCCTGCCTCCTGCCAAGCCTCGCCTCAAGTCTCCAGCCTCCTGCCTCCTGCCAAGCCTTGCCTCGAGTCTCCAGCCTCCTGCCTCCTGCTAAGCCTCACCTCGTCTCTAGCCTCCTGCCTCCTGCCAAGCCTCGCCTCAAGTCTCTAGCCTCTAGCCTCAAGCCTGAAGACTCCAGCCTCATCCTGCCTGCCTACCAAGCCTCGTCCTTGCCTAGTTCTGGGGTCCGAGCCAGAGGCAAGACCCAGATACTGGGTCCTTGTCCAGTCTCTGGCTCGGAGTCCAAGCCCGGGCTCCAGGCTCTCGGTTTTCCTGTCCATGTCCTTGCCCTCGCCCTGTATCCTAGTCCTGTTCCTAGTACTTCAGTGTCTGTGTCTTGCACTTGGGTCCGTTCCCAGCCACCGCCTTATGACACCGGATCATTTGGGAGGCTGAAAGGGTGATAGATAGGACATATAGAGAAATAGTTATACACAAGGTGCCGGATACAGGAAACTGGATAGCAGTCAAGAAATTGAAAGGGGTTAAGGAGCCAGTGCAGAGTACCCCTGTGGCCATCCCCTCGACAACTGGTATATTACTTTGTATACTGTCGGGGAGGATGACCTAACAGAGGAAAGTCACAGTGCTTGGGTCTCTGGCATTGAGTCTCCCTCTGTGACTCAGAAGGGAAAGCAGAGGAAGAGGCACACAGTGGTGATTGGGGATTCATTAGTTAGGAGAATGCACAGGAAGCTCTGTGGGCAACAACAAGATGTCCAGGTGGTATGCTGCCTCCTGAGTACCAGGTCTGGAATATCTCAGATCGAATCCTCAACATCCTCAAGTGGAACGGTGAACAGTCAAAAGTCATGGTCCATGTAGGTACCACTGACACGAGGTAGGATGAGTGATAAGGTTCTGCATAGGGAGCTCAGGGAGTTTTGTGCTAAGTTAAAGGGCAGGACCTCCTGGGTTATGATCTCAGGATTGCTACCCATGCCACATGGTAGTGAGGCCAGAACTAGGAAGATTATACAGTTTAATATGTGGCAAAGGAGTTGGTGTAGGAGGGAGGGCATAAGAGTTTGGATCATTGGGCTCTCTTCTGGGGAAGGTGGGACCTGCACAGAAGGGATGGTTTATACCTGAACTGCGGGGCGGCGGGGGGACTTATATCCTAGTGGGAAGGTTTAATAATGCTGCACGGTGGGGTTTAAACTAGAGTTGCAGGGGGATGGGAACCAGAGTGGCAGAACAGTTAGTGGAGAGGTTGTGGAGGGAGAGGTTGGTAAGACTTCAGACAAAGTTAGGAATCGAAGGGTTGAACATGGTGCGACTAGTGTCCTGAGCTGCATATCTTTTAATGAATGAAGAATCATAAGAAAGGCGGATAACAGTGCTAATGATGAGGTAGCTGGTTTACAAAGAGAGGCAATGTGTAATGAGGAGAGGCTGTTGACAGGGCAAAATTGCGGTCAACAGGATAAGTTACAACATAAATGGCAGACAGAATCGAAAAGGGTAAATGCAGGACTTAAGGTGATGTATCTGAATGTGTTCAATATACAGAATAATTTATATGAACTTGCAGCACAGTTGCAGATTGGCAGGTTAAATGTTGTAGCATCACTAAGTCATGGCAAAGTAGATTATGGTTGGGAGCTTAATGTCCAAGGATACACATTGTATTGAAAGGATAGGCAGGAAGGCAGAGGGGGTGCAGTTGTCCTGTTGGTAAAGAATGAAATAAAATCATTAGAAAGAGGTGACATAGGGTTCGAAGGTTTGGAATCATTGTGGATAGAGGTAAGGAACTGCAAGGGTAAAAAGACCTTGATGGGAGTTGTAAACAGACCCCTAAACAGTAGTAAGGATGTGGCCTATAAATTACAATGGGAGATAGAAAATGCATGCCATAAAGGCAATGTTACAATAGTCACGGGGGACTTCAAAATGCAAGTAGATTGGTGCTGGATGACTGGAGGTGGAATTTCTAGAGGGCCTACGAGATGGCTTTTTGTAGCAGCTTGTGACTGAGCCCACCAGAGAAGCAGCTATTCTGGATAGGATGTAGCGCAATGAACCAGAATTGATTGGAGACCTAAACATAAAATAACCCTTAGGGGAAAGTGATCATAATATGATTGACTTCACCCTGAAACTTGAGAAGGAGAAGCTAAAGTCAGGTGCATCAGTATTACAGTGGAGTAAAGGGAACTACAAAGGCATGGGAAAGGAGTTGACCAGAATTGATTGGAAAGGAACACTGGCAGGGATGATGACAGAACAGCAATGGCTGCAAATTATGGAAGCAATTTGGAAGGCACAGGATATATACATCCCAAAGAGGAAGTATTCTAAAGGATAGATGACACAACCATGCCGACAAAGAGAAGTCAAAGCCAACATAAAAGCCAAAGAGAGGGCATGGGCATATAAGAGAACAAATATTAGTGGGAAGTTAATGGTAATTCAACTACTGCACAGAGTCTTGTCATCTTCAGAAGTTTTCGGATGACTCTGCCATAGTTGGATGCATCAGCAAGGGAGATGAGGCTGAGTAAAGGGCTATGGTAGGAAACTTTGTCACATGGTCTGAGCAGAATTATCTGCAGCTTAATGTGAAAAAGACTAAGGAGCTGGCGGTAGACCTGAGGAGAGGTAAGGCACCGGTGACCCCTGTTTTCATCCAGGGGGTCAGTATGGACATGGTGGAGGATTACAAGTACCCAGGGATACGAATTGATAATAAACTGGACTGGTCAAAGAACACTGAGGCTGTCTACAAGAAGGGTCAGAGCTGTCTCGATTTCCTGAGGAGACTGAGGTCCTTTAACATCTGTCGGACGATGCTGAGGATGTTCTACGAGTCTGTGGTGGCCAGTGTGATCATGTTTGCTGTCGTGTGCTGGGGCAGCAGGCTGAGGGTAGCAGACACCAACAGAATCAACAAACTCATTCGTAAGGCCAGTGATGTTATGGGGATGGAACTGGACTCTCTGACGGTGGTGTCTGAAATGAGAATGCTGTCCAAGTTGCATGCCATCTTGGACAATGTCTCCCATCCACTATGTAATGTATCAGTTGGGCACAGGAGTACGTTCAGCTAGAGACTCATTCCATCAAGATGCAACACAGAGCGTCATAGGAGGTCATTCCTGCCTGTGGCCATCAAACTTTACAACTCCTCCCTTGGAGGGTCAGACACCCTGAGCCAATAGTCTGGTCCTGGACATTTCCTGGCATAATTTACATATTACTATTTAATTATTTATGGTGCAACTGTAATGAAAATCAATTTCCCCCGGGATCAATAAAGTATGACTAATTTCATTAAGAAGGTAAAGATGGAATATAAAAGTAAGATAGACAATAATACTAAAGAGGATACTAAAAGTTTCATCAGATACATGAAGTTTAAAGGAGAGGTGAGAGTGATTATCAGACTGCTGGGAAATGATGCTGGAGAGGTAGTAATGGGGGACAATAAAATGGCAGATAAACTGAATAAGTATTTAGCATCAGTCTTCACTGTAGAACACACTAGTATCATGGTGGAAGTTCCAGGTGTCAGGGGTCATGAAGTGTGTGAAGTTACTATAACTAGAGAGAAGGATCCTGGGAAACTGAAAGATCTGAAGGTAGATAAGTCAACTGCACCAGATGGTGTACACCCCAGGGACCTGAAAGAGGTGGCTGAAGAGATAATGGAGGCACTAGTAATGATCTTACAAGAATCATTAGAGTCTGGAATGGTTCCAGATGACTGGAAAATTGCAAGCATCACTCAACTTTTCAAAAAGGGAGAGAGGCAGAAGAAAGGAAACTGTAGGCCGGTTAATTTGACCTCAGTGGTTAGGAAGATATTGGACTCAATTATTACGGATGAGGTCTCAGGGTACTTGGAGGCATATGTTCAAATAGGCCATAGTCAGCGTGGTTTACTCAAGGGAAAATCTTGACTGACAAATCTGTTGGAATTTTTTAGACAAATGAGAATCAGTTGATGTTGTGTAGTTGGATTTTCAGAAGGCCTTTGACAAGGTGCCACACATGAGGCTACATAACAGGCTATGAACCTATGGTATTACAGGAAAGATTCTAAGAGTGGTGGATCTGTGAAATTCTTTGCCACATGCAGCTGTAGAAGCCAAGTCTTTGTGTATAATTAAGGCAGAAGTTGATAGATTCTTGATTGGTCAAGGCATGAAGTGATGCAGGTAGAAGGCAGGGACTAAGAGGAAAATTGGATCACTGATGATGAAGTTATGGAGCAGACTCAATGGGCCAAATGGACTAATTCTGCTCCTATACCTTATGGGCATATAGACTTATGGTCTAACTTCACTGAACTATTCCCACAACATATGGACTCTTCATCTTATGTTTTTGATATTTATAGCTTATTTATGTATTTATTATTATTATATATTACCATTATTTTTTTATTCTTTCTTTTTGTAGTTGCACAGTTTGTTGTCTTTTGCACAAAGGTTGTCTGCTTTATTGGTGTAATCATTCATTGATTCTATTATGGTTTTTGGATTAATTGAATATGAATCTTAGGGTTGTGCACGGCAATGTATGCAATATTGTGCAAAAGTCTTAGGCACGCATATATAGACTTTTGCACAGTAGTGTAGTAATTTTATGTGCTGCGCTGTATTTCTGCAAAAAAAAAACAACAAATTTCATGACAAATGTAAGTGATGATAAACCTGATTCTGATATGGGTCTCTATTGTGGACTGGGAGTGGAAAAGGGTAGAGAAAGGGGAAGGGCATGGTTGGGGAAAGGGTGGGGGAGGGAGAAGGGAGGGAGCAGAAAGCACCTGAGAGAGATCAATAAACCAATTGTTTAGAATCAAATAACCTTGCCTGGTGTCCCTCCCCTGGTATTCCTTCTCTGCCATCTGTCCCAAACCTCTCCTGTGGTGCGCCACCCTAGCCATTCCCAACATCCTTTGCTCTCGCCAGATTTACAACCTCGCTTTCTACTCCATGTTGACAAATACAGTAGTGTGCAAAAATCTTAGGCACTCTAGATATATATATATGCCTGAGACTTTTGCACAGTACTGTATGTACTTTGATAATAAATTTATTTTGAATTTTGAACTGGTATTATTAAGAACAAGCTTCAGAATTGCAGTTGAAAAAGAACTTTAAATAAGTACAACTGAACTATGAATATTCTCTGTTAGTTCCTTGCAACAGCAGTGAAGGACATATATATCTTACAAGTAGTGCTCTTGGATAACCAAAGCATATTTCATTGTTCCTGTTATTATGAGCTGTTTATCTTGATTTTGCTTTCCTTCCTTATTGGACAAGTCATGGCTACTACATCCACTTCCTTCACTCTCCACTGCCATCCAGGTGTCAGCTGTGGCTTGGTAGTAGCACACTTACCTCTGAGCTCACTGTGAGTTTCAAGCATCACCCCAGCTTCTGGAACATGTAACCCATGCTGTTTCAGTGCATAATAGCACCATGTTCTGCACCCAGATCTAGCACCTGTTGCCAGTTTTAGCTAACTAAACTACTTCTCAGGCTATTTTGGGGCTACCTACTTTCGCAAGAGGACCAGAAAGGGAATGAATATTCCAGTAAAGGATTAATTAATTCTGCTGAGCTGAAAAAAGGTCATGGGAAACCAATGATGACATATCCCGAAATGTTTACATCTTATTCATACATTACTGTTTTAACACCATTTGTTAGAACCACCATGATACTAATGAATGCAAGACCTTTGGTGTAAAATGCTTTTTAAATCTTTTTTTGGTCATCTGCATCTAATCATGCTTCTGTTTAATCTAAGCAGATTTTCTCAGGGGTTTTGGTGAGTATTCTCCTTATCATGGCCTCTGCTAAACAGTACCCAGATGAGTACTATAACTGTTAAAGAAATAGTCCATTACAGAACTGTTAATGACCTTATCTAAAGGGGCTCTTGAAGTGATTTACAATTTTAAAAATGACTTTTCATATTATAAAACTGAAGAATAAAATATACATTACTCATAGTGAGTTTCCTGACTGGAGCTGATATTTTTAACATCACAGACTGTATATTACATGTTTTATGTTCTGTTCCTAGTGTTGCCCTCACTATTGTTTATTGCGCTAGTCTTCAAGTAAAATATAGTTCCAAATCTCCTAAAAACCTCATTCCCTATAAATAGACTAGCCATTAGGTGACAGAAGCTTAGATTATTGAATAATGGATGGCATCTCAGTGAACCAAACATGCTTCACCCACCACGAGGTTGCAGTGCAGGAAATGGGAAGATCAACTCTGATAAGCTGCTTTCTCAGCACAGGCCAACGTAGAGCCATCAACACAATGTAAGCAGATTTTGAACCTGACAATCCTTTGCTCCATATTTTATTCTTAACCCTTGAATGAAAACTCAAATCATAATCAAAAAAAACCTCTAAAAATTAATTTCCCAATCCTCTTTTTTTATTTTTGAGAATTAATTCTTGAAACTACACTCTTAGAATGCAATTTAGGATGCAGTTACTCTGTACCTACATGAGTTTTTGTTAAAGAGACAGGCGAAATGTGGAGCAGGGGTATAGCTGGATTCCGGAGAGGAGCAGTATGGGTCTGTCGGGGTCTAAAGCTCCTCACTGCTGTAGATTGACCCCACATGAAGATTAACTTTAATACCCTGTCAAGCCTGCATTGAAAAGTGCTCATGGAATCCTTTGGACCTGTTGAACTCTTTTCAAACGTGCGTGCAGTTAACTTAAGTGTTGATGCTCCCCATGGTACCAGAAGCATTTAAATTTAAACACTCCTCTGTAGTAGTCTCTCCTGGGGTGGAGAATTGCAGCTCCAACTCCACAGGATAAATGACACACCGCCTGCTTGAAACCATTACCACATCCATAGGCCAGCAAAATTTACCTGCTTTAATGCTGACACCACTAATTCTGTATTGTTCCAACTACAAATAAATGCTGTGCATGCACACTTCTGTTATATCCGGAGCCCATTCATCTATGCCAGAATTCTGAAGTGAAATACAGGTGGTTAGCAGAAAATAAAAGGCTTCTTTCCTCTCTTCAAGAAGCTTCATCAATAATTCATCATCATGGATAGCAGAGCTCAGCATCAATGCAAAAAAATACAAAGATTGAGCCAGAAGGGGCAGGGAGATACTACTTTTCCTCTTTCCAATATTCCCGTCAAACTTCAGTAAATGTAATCTACTCCACAAATCATCTCAAAAAAACTGAGTGCACCTGACATAGCAAAAGCCATAGGCTCAGACAATATCCGGAAAAGAGTGCCGATGACCTATGTTCCAGAGGTTCCTCAAGATGTCTGACTACCTCGGTGTAATTTAGTAACGACTGAGAGCATTAAAAATTGACCAGTTATCTCCTCTACTGAAAAAGGGGGATAACTCCAATCCAGCTCATTATCATATATCAGTCCATTTCAAAACCCAGCAAAATTCATAATGTCAACAGTGCTATCAAGAAGCACTTAATTACCAAAATCTTTTTGCCAATGCCCCATTTTGATTCTACCAGGACTATTGTGGCGGCACTTTATCAGAGCATTAGTCCTCACATAAGTACAAGATTTCAGTTTCAAGGGAGAGGTGAGATCAACACTATACGAAGTCAAAGCAGCAAGGCACTAGAGTGTGTTGGTAGGACAGAAGTCAGGCAGAGTTTGAGTTATGTAATCGGAGGTACAGGTACAATGAAAATCATGCTCACAGCAGCATCACAAACACGTAAGTACAGAGAGCACACCAAATATAAATGATGCCTAAATCATAAATGGCAGTGAAGAGAGAGAGAAAAACATGACCTTCGTGCCTAAAGTCTTGTTTTTAGATCGATATTCTTAGACAGTTGTAGACAGGTCCATGGTAGTACAAAAGGTGATCTGTAGTGTGCTATTGCTGAGGGTTAGAAACATAGAAAACCTACAGCACAATACAGCCCCTTCAGCCCTCAAAGCTGTGCCGAACATGTACTTACCTTAGAAATTACCTAGGGTTACCCGTAGCCCTCTAGTTTTCTAAGCTCCATGTACCTATCCAGGAGTCTCTCAAAACACTCTATTGTTCTCCACTTTCTGGAGTAAGAGTTGTATTATCAGTACTGTCATGGACCAAGCAGTCTGTATTCCCCCAAATCTCTGCTGCCTGTGTCTTAATTCACAGCATCCATCTCACCTGTCCTTCTGGTGTTTGATCTCTTCCACCTTCGCCAGCAGCCCAATCCAAGCACTCACCACTCTCTGCGTAAAAAAAACTTAACCCTGACATCTCCTCGGTACCTATTTCCAAGCACCTTAAAACTGAGCCCTCTCATGTTAGCCATTTCAGCCCTGGGAAAAAGCCTCCGACTATCCACATGATCAATGGGTTGTGCGGTAAGTTCAGGAGCCTGATGGCCGTAGGACAGAACTTGTTCCTGAACCTACATGTGTGGGACTTCGGGCTTTTCTACTCCTGCCCAACCAGGAGGGGGCATGAGCCGGTTGGTGGGGACCCTCGATGACAGATTCCACCTCTTTCAGATGGAACCTCCTGTAAATGTTGTTAATGTTGGGGCAGTCACTGCAGACCCAAGTGAGCCATAGTAGGAGATAGTCATCATTATAGAAGGCTCACCTTTTCAGGCCTGAGTTATTGCTGCAATATATCCTTAGATTGTTGTCTTAGGCCCAATTATGTTTAGTTGTGTTAACAATATCTTTCCTTCTGTAATTAGATCAGAAGTAGAGCTTTTTGTTAACAATTCTTAAATAGATCAACTCCGTTCAGAATTGCACAAATAATGTAACAAAGCAAGGAGACATCCATGTTCTCACTGACAGATGGCAAACAATACACGTATTATGCAAAATTCCACTTACAACACAAAAAAGAGCATAACCAACTCACTTTAACACTCAGCAGCATGAAGATTATTGAAGCCCTCAACATCAACAGGCTACAGTTGATCAAAACAAAACAGAACAATCAGATGTTGATGGGTTGCTGGAGCTGCTCAGAGGCTGAGTGTTCTATAGTTTGTTTCCAGTATGTTCAAAACCACTCCAGATCCTGACAGCTTCAGAGTCTAAAGGAAAATTCTCCACTTTCTGGAGTAAGAGTTGTATTATCAGTACTGTCATGGACCAAGCAGTCTGTATTCCCCCAAATCTCTGCTGCCTGTGTCTTAATTCACAGCATCCATCTCACCTGTCCTTCTGGTGTTTGATCTCAGTGGTTCCCAGTTGAGAAGTCCTCGGTTCTGACGTTCTCACTGTTGTTTTATCACCTCTCCATGATCTCACCCACCCCACCCCCTCAGTATCTGTGATTGCTTGCAGCTATGCTGCTGTACTGGTGACCAGCCGATCAACTCCAAGTTCAGAGCTGATGGATCTGCTTTCAAATATTTAGTCTCTGGAATTCTTTTTTTAAATGTAGGAGCAGGACTAAGCCATTCAGCCTTTCAGGTGTGTACCCCCATTCAATATGATCATGTACTCTCTATGACTGCATGTGTTTGTTTTCAACAATCAAAGTTCAAAGTACATTTATTATCGAGGTACATGTATGTCACCATTTACTACACGGAGATTAATTTTCTTGCAGGCATTCACGGGAGTCTGCAGTGTCTGTGGAGATACAGCATGTCATTCAAGAACTTGACAAACTTCTGCAGATGTGTGGTGGAAAGTGTATTGACTGGCTGCATCAGGGCCTGGTATGGGAACACAAATGTGTTTGAGTGGAAAATCCTACAAGAGGTAGTCAATTTGGCCTAGTACATCACTGGTAAAGCCCTCCCAACCATTGGGCACATCTACATGAAACTTCATCGCAGAAAATCAGCATCCATCATCAAAGATCCTCACCACCTAGGCCATGGTCTTTTCTCACTGCTGCAATCAGGTAGAAGGTACAAGTGTCTCAGGACTTGCACGACCAGGTTCAAGAGCAGTTACTACCCCTCAACCACCAGGCTCTTGAACAGAAGAGCCTAACCATACCGATTCTATTTCTGGTGGTGGTCTCTCTTTAAGGACTCTATATCTTGTTATTTCATGCTCTTATTATTTATTGCTATTTATTTATATTTGCGTTTGCATAGTTTGTTGTTCATTGATCCTGTTTGCAGATACTGTTCTATAGATTTAATGAGTATGCCTGCAGGGAAAAAAAATTCAGGGTTGTATATGGTGACATGCACGTACTCCGACAATGCATTTTACTTTGAACTTTAGAACAAAGAAACACAGTAGAATCAAGTGTTCTGATTTCCTCTGGATTAATTGGCTGCAGTAAATTACCCCCTGTGTAAGGATGAAAGGTAGAATCTGGGAGGGGGAGAGAAAGAGTAAAATAGTTTCAAGTAAGATTAGTATAAACATGGGCATTTGATGGTCAAAGGGTCTGTTTTTGTGCTGTATCTCGAAGACATAATGACTGTCCTTTCAGATTGATGCCTCATTTCCAAAGGTGTTTGTCTTCCCTGTGTCTGTGACACAACACCAAAACTTTCACACACCACTTGCGTGAAAACCCCACAATCAGCTTATTAGTTGTGGCATTGGGCTCAAAAGTCAGGAAGTAATGTTACATAGAAACATAGAAAATAGGTGCAGGAGTAGGCCATTCGGCCCTTCGAGCCTGCACCGCCATTTATTATGATCATGGCTGATCATCCAACTCAGAACCCAGCCTTCCCTCCATACCCCCTGACCCCTGTAGCCACAAGGGCCATATCTAACTCCCTCTTAAACATAGCCAATGAACTGGCCTCAACAGTTTTCTGTGGCAGAGAATTCCACAGATTCACCACTCTCTGTGTGAAGAAGTTTTTCCTAATCTCGGTCCTAAAAGGCTTCCCCTCTATCCTCAAACTGTGACCCCTCGTTCTGGAACTCCCCAAGATCGAGAACAATCTTCCCGCATCTAGCCTGTCCAATCCCTATAATGTTGCAGCTTTATAAAACTGTTTAGGCCACATCCGGAATATTGCATTAATTTCTGGTCACTCCATGATAGAAAAGATGTAGTGGCTTTGGACAATGTGCAAGGAGAGTTATCAGGATCCTGCCTGGATTAGAAGGCAAGGAGTAGCTGGGTAAATTTGTATTATTTCTTCTGGAGTGGAAAAGTAGAGGAGGGCTTAGACATATTAGGAGAATGGGCAAAGAAATGGCAGATGGAATACAGTGTCAGAAAATGTATGGTCATGTACTTTGGTAGAAGAAATTAAAGGGTTGACTATTTTCAAAATGGAAAGAAAATACAAAAAATGAGGTACGAAGGGACTTGGGAGTCCTTGTGTAGGATTCCCTAAAGGTTAATTTGCAGGTTTAGTTTGAGGTGAGCAAGGCAAATACAATGTTAGCATTCATTTCAATAGGACTAGAATATAAAAGCAAGATTATGATGTTGAAACTTTATAGAACATTGGTGAGGCCTCACTTGGAGTGTTATGAGCAGGTTTGGACCCCTTATCTTAGAAAGGATGTGCTAAAACTGGAGAGGGTTCAAAGGAGGTTCACTAAATAATTCTAGGATTGAATGGCTTGTCACATGAAGCACATTTGATGGTCCTGAGCCTATATTCACTAAAATTCAGAAGAATAAGGGGTGACCTCATTGAAACCTATTGAATGGTGAAAGTTGCTGGTGAACGCAGCAGGCCAGGCAGCGCCTCTGGGAAGAGGTACAGTCGACGTTTCGGGCCAAGACCCTTCATCAGGACTAACTGAAAGAAGAGCTAGTAAGAGGTTTGAAAGCGGGAGGGGAAGGGGGAGATCCAAAATGATAGGAGAAGACAGGAGGGATGGAGCCAAGAGCTGGACAGGTGATTGGCAAAAGGGATATGAGTGGATCGTGGGACAGGAGGCCCAGGGAGAAAGAAAGTGGGAGGGAGGGAGAAACCCAGAGGATGGGCAAGGGTATAGTGAGAGGAATAGAGAGAGAAAAAGGAGAGAGAGAAAAAGAAAAAGAATGTGTGTATATAAATAAGTAATGGATGGGGTACAAGGGGGAGGTGGGGCATTAGCAGAAGTTTGAGAAGTCAATATTCATGCCATCAGATTGGAGGCTACCCAGATGGAATATAAGGTGTTGTTCCTCCAACCTGAGTGTGGCTTCATCTTTACTAGAGGAGGCCGTGGATAGACATATCAGAATGGGAATGGGATGTGGAATTAAAATGTGTGGCCACTGGGAGATCCTGCTTTCTCTGGCGGACAGAGCGTAGATGTTCAGCGAAATGATCTCCCAGTCTGCGTCGGGTCTCGCCAATATATAGAAGGCCACATTGGGAGCACCGGACGCAGTATATCACCCCAGCCGACTCACAGGTGAAGTGTCGCCTCACCTGGAAGGACTGTCTGGGGCCCTGAATGGTGGTAAGGGAGGAAGTGTAAGGGCGTGTGTAGCACTTGTTCCGCTTACAAGGATAAGTGCCAGGAGGGAGATCGGTGGGGATGGATGGCGGGGGGGGGGGACGAATGGACAAGGGAGTCGCGTAGGGAGCGATCCCTGCGGAGTGCAGAGAGGGGGGGGGGAGGGAAAGGTGTGCGTAGTGGTGGGATCCTGTTGGAGGTGGCGGAAGTTACGAAGAATAATATGTTGGACCCGGAGGCTGGTGGGGTGGTAGGTGAGGACAAGGGGAACCCTATTCCTAGTGGGGTGGCGGGAGGATGGAGTGAGAGCAGATGTGCGTGAAATGGTGGAGGTGCGTTTGAGAGCAGAGTTGATAGTGGAGGAAGGGAAGCCCCTTTCTTTAAAAAAGGAGGACATCTCCCTCATCCTGGAATGAAAAGCCTCATCCTGAGAGCAGATGCGGCGGAGACGGAGGAATTGCGAGAAGGGGATGGCATTTTTGCAAGAGACAGGGTGAGAAGAGGAATAGTCCAATAGCTGTGAGAATCAGTAGGCTTGTGGTAGACATCAGTAGATAAGCTGTCTCCAAAGATAGAGACAGAAAGATCTAGAAAGGGGAGGGAGGTGTTGGAAATGGACCAGGTAAACTTGAGGGCAGGGTGAAAGTTGGAGGCAAAGTTAATGAAGTCAGTGAGCTCTGCATGCGTGCAGGAAGCAGCGCCAATGCAGTCGTCGTTGTAGCAAAGGAAAAGTGGGGGACAGATACCAGAATAGGTTTGGAATATACGTTTGTAGATTGTTCCACAAAGCCAACAAAAAGGCAGGCATAGCTAGGACCCATACGGGTGCCCATAGCTGCATCTTTAGTTTGGAGGAAGTGGGAGGAGCCAAAGGAGAAATTATTAAGAGTAAGGACTAATTCCACTAGATGGAGCAGAGTGGTGGTGGAGGGGAGCTGGTTAGGTCTGGAATCCAAAAAGAAGTGGAGAGCTTTGAGACCTCCCTGATGGGGGATGGAAGTATATAGGGACTGGACATCCATGGGGAAAATAAAGCGGTGGGGGCCAGGGAACTTAAAATCATTCCTCGTGAATGGTGAAAGGCCTTGATAGAGTGGATGTTTCCTGTGATGGGACAGTCTAAGACCAGAGGACACAGCCTCAGAATAAGGAGTGTTCTTTTTGAACAGAGATGAGGAGGAATTCCTTTAGCCAGAGAATGGTGACTCTGTGGAATTCTTTGATACAGGCAAAGGTTGATAGATTCAGGCACAAGGCAGGAGGTCAAGTTTTTATGTTTATTTAAGGCAGAGGTTGATAGATTCTCGATTGGTCAGGGAATGAAGGGATTTGGGGAGAAGGCAGGAGATTGGGGCTGAGAGGAAAATTGGATCAGCCATGAAGAATTGGCGGAGCAGACTCGTTGGGCCAAATAGGACTATTGTTTCATGAAACCCTCCTAGATACACAAAAAATATTCCACTCTAACTAAATCCCCGGCACTAAGAAAATCCCAGTCAATACTGGGTAAGTTAAAACTATCCACTGCAGCAACTCTCTTGCGGACAGTCTTCATGATAGAGTAGTAATGGAGAGGAACAGGCCTGTCCCCTGTCTGCACCAAGCACGATACTGAATTCACTGATTCTCTTCTCCCAGTATATGATCCATGTTCATCCATTTCCTACATGTTCATGTGTCTCTCTAACAGCTTCTTCAATGCCACTATCAGTACCACCCTTGGCAGCTTCCAATACCATCCTTGGCAGCCTTTCCAGATGCTTACCATTTACTGCAAAAAAAAACCCGACCCCACACATCTCCCTATCTCTATCTTTCTCCATTTCGACTTCAAGTAAATGCAATCCTCTTGTACTGACATTACTACTTAGGGAAATAGATACTGTCTGCCCTATCTACCTTTTTCATGCATAGTTTTTGATATTCTGCATTTTCCCCCAATCTTTCTCTTTTGTGTGTGTGGGGATGGAGATGGGGATTTGGGGGTTGATGTGCCTGTTCAATTTTTGCTTGTTTTTTTGTGTGAGGAGGAGGCATTTGGGGGTTGATGACTGCGCTGCCAGTCTTTTCTTTGTTGGTTTCGTGGCTATCTGGAGAAGGAGGACTTCAGAGTTGTATACTTTGATAATAAATGAAACTTTGATCTCCGCTTAGCATAACAGTATAAACCTCTCACAACACGCTGGAGGAACTCAGCAGGTCGGGCAGCATCCGTGCAAAAGATCGGTCGATGTTTCGGGCCGGAACCCTTCGTCAGGACTGTAGAGGGAAGGGGCAGAGGCCCTATAAAGAGGGTGGGGGGAGGGTGGGAAGGAGAAGGCTGGTAGGTTCCAGGTGAAAAACCAGTAAGGGGAAAGATAAAGGGGTGGGGGAAGGGAAGCAGGGAGTGCATAGGCAGGAAAGATGAAGAAAGAATACGGGAAAACACAATGGGTAGTAGAAGGAGACGGAACCAAGAGGGAGGTGGTAGGCAGCTGGGGGAGGGGGCTGAGTGACATAGGGATAGGGGAAGGGAGGGGGAGGGAATTACCGGAAATTGGAGAGTTCTATGTTCATACCAAGGGGCTGGAGACTACCTAGACGGTATATGAGGTGTTGCGTATAAACCTCTATCAGGTTTCCTCTTTGGCCTCTAACACTCCAGAGAAAACAATTCAGGTTCATCCCACATCTCTTTATGTTTCATATCCTTCAGTCCAGTCAGCATTTCTCCACCCATTCCAAAGCGCCCATGGCCTTCCTATTCTGGAGTTGGGAGTGGGGAACAAGAATTCCCCAAATAATCTTAAGTGTGTCCTGCCCAAAGTTTTATATATCTGCAACATAGTGCCCCTATAATCTTATACCTAGTGCCCTTACCAAAGGAGACATATCTGCCATATGCCTCCTTCAAGACCCTAACTACTTGCGTGGACACGAACTTGGACTCCAAGACCCAACATCCCTCACACATCAATGCTACCAAGGGTCCTGCCATTAACTGTATACTTTCCCCTTCAATGAGACCTCCCAAAGTGTGCACTTTACACCTGCATGGATTAATCTCTATCTGCCATTTCTCTACCTGTATCTAGACTGGTCTATATTCTGCTGTACTCTTTGACAGCCCTCTAGATTGTTGACAACTCCACCAATCCTGGTATCATAAATAAAAGGAGCCTCAGCACTGATCCCTGCAGAAAGCCACTGGTCATGGACTCCAGCCAGAACAGGACCTTTCCATCACTATTCTTTGTCTTCTTTGGGCAATCCAATTCTGACTCCTGAAATGCTTTTTCTTCGCGAACATCCATGAAAACAGAGAAGGGTCCCAAAGAATGAATGACAGTTAAACATGAGAGCCCCAAGGTCCCCCCCAGATCCCCCCTCCCACATGTAAGTGGCAGCAAGCAACTGTCCCCCCTTCCCCCACCAGTAAAAAAAAGACACATCGGTACCATCACCGAGCCCAAGCGTGTCATAAGCTATAGCAAAGACACAGACCAAAGTTACACCGAAGGCTTCGCATTTCATCCGACATTTGACAAACCACAGGTTCTCTCTCTCCCTGGCAAGGGAGAGGGAGGTGACCCCATTTTCACAGTGAGTGGGAGAGATAACAACAACCCGCTGGTTTACAATGTTAAAAGTCTGTTTCGTCATTTTTAGATTCTTCACCTTACATATGCTTCTTTTTCCAAGTTCACAAGCTGTTTCACCTTGCCATCCTTATTGTTCCTCCCCACTGGATCACGCCAGCTGTGAGATCTGGTCTATACGCAACTCCCACACTTTGAATGTGGACTTGACTAATGACACCTGCTCCCAATTAATCCCCTTATCGAATAATGTGATAAATTTTCATTCCCAATTTAGTACTTTCCCACAAGGTCAGAGTTATCCTTATTCTTAACTATCTTAAAACATAATAATCTGCTAGCATACTGTATCTGTTCCTCCAGATCTAGCTGACTACTGGGAGGCCTACAATATCATCCCTTTATAGTGATTGTATGTTTCTTATTACTGAACTCGACCTAAACGGCCTTGCTGATGAGCCTTACAATATGTCCTCTCTAAGTGCAACTGTGAAGTTCTCCCTAATCAGTGATGGAACTCACCCACCTCATTTACATCCCTCTCTAAAATGTGTGAAGCATCTAAACCCAAGAATGTTGAGCTGCCAGTCCTGCTTTACTCTCAGTCAAGTTTCTGTAACAGTGCAACATCATAGTCCTATGTTCCAAGCCAGATTCTGTGTTCATCTGCCATACCTGTAATTCTCTTTGCATTAAAATGAAGACACGATGCTATCAGTCCCGTCGCGTTCATTAACCTGGCCTTGCCTGTTCTTCCAGTTAGACTTACTTGACTTAACCTTATTTTATCATTAATCCCCCACCTGCTTGGTTTCCCCAAACCAGCCACACTCATGTAAACCCTCCCAAGTAGCACCAGCAAATCTCCCTGCAGGGATATTGGTGACCCTCTTTTTTGTATAGGTCCCACCCACCTTAGAGGAGAGCCTAATGATCCAGGTATCTCAAACCTTCTCTTCTACACTCAACTGCACCATTTTTCCACTTTTTGCTTCACCAACATATGGCACAGGGAATAATCTCAAGATCACTACCCCAGAGGTCATGCTTTATATTATTCTACCTGACCCTCTAAATTCACTTAGATCCAAATAGTTATAACAAGCATCAGATATAATCAGATTTTTCACATTTTCAGATCTAGCTAATAATTCTTTTTACTGTTCAACAAAAATATTTTCATTAAATAAATTGATTCTTGAATCATTTTACTACAAGCTAGCTTTATTTTATGCATGTTCTCAGAGCTGTAAAATGAGGCATACTTAATACTATTGGAATTTATGGAAAGAGGAAGTTTTAAACAGGCACATTTTTTGATTTGCTCCATGTACAGAATTTTACTAGCAATTCAGATTTTATACATGGGAATACATTTATCTGGATGTTTTAAAGAAAGACCCAGCAAGTAGTTTTGTCTAGCTGATTTAGCATGCACTTAACAAATTATATAACTTAATAAATCTCAAGAGACCAACATGTGATATGATGTATTAAATTAAATTAATTGCCAGTGCAAGATCAAATTTTTGTTTGCAAGTAACAGATCCAAATATGACTTCGTGTGTGTGTGGTTTTTATAGCTTCATATTAGACACCACCACTAACAGGACATGAAAACTAAATATAATTGTTTCCGTGTAGCGTGCTTTTCCATGTCCCACTCACTTCTGATTCCTACAAGTGTGTTTGAGTTACTGGTTTGCATATCAAAAGGATATCACATCGATATTACACAAAATAGCATCTATTTGTCAGAGGGGGAATGAATATGGTTGGAAGTGCCCAGGAATGGTCCTCTTCAGCTAAATACAACCTGTCTCATCTAGTCAACAAGTACCAGAATTTGGATATTAATTTAAACAATGTCAGACATTGTTCAACTGACACTTCTAAAATTGGTGATTTTTGAAAGAAAATTTGGAGCTAATAATTAGAATATATCGGAATTTTCAACAATTTTCCTATCAGTAGCCACTCAGTTTGTTACATGTGAAGAGCCTTTCATTTCAAGCAAACATTCTTTACCTTAAACAAAGCCACACGCAGCAAACAGAAGATATTCTGTGACTCCATCTTACATAATCATTGAATTCTCCATGCAGGTTTCTCTTTGATAATGTGAAGACCAGAACGTTACAGAAAGACACACAGGAACTGACTATTGATGAGCGTGTGTGGTAATGATTGGAATTTGGGGTGGCTGGTGAAAAGGTGGCCCATTGTATATTCCCAGATTTTTATAATATTTTTCAGACCTAGCACTGAAGCATTTATTTCCCAAATCTGACAAGCTGTATGAGTGCAGAGAAACCCGCACAGGAAACGGGAGACATCTGTAATAAAACCGGTGAACATGCTATTAATTTGTTTCTTTTGCTGGTGTGGTCCCAGAGTTTATATTTTCCTCCAGAGAGAGCTGTAACAGAAACAAGCACCGTACACAATGTGAAATTTCACTTCCATTCATCTTCCAGCCTTTTTTTTTGCCAAAACAGCATTCTGTAAATCTCTCACTGGGAAGCTGCTGGATCTTTTTCATGAATATTTCAGATTTCTAGAGGGAGGCAACATCAGGGCTGGCCAAGAATCTAAGTGGAAGTCGATGACAGAAGCTGACATTAATCAGCTCCACAGGCATGTTCTCCCCAGCAGGTTCCTTCCAATAAATCAAAGCACAGAAATTCTAATGGGGATTTAACCATGTGAGAGTAAATGTTCATTATAGTCGTGAACCACAAAATATGACAAATTTACTATCTAATTGTTTTTAGCATGTCCAACTTATGTTAATCTTATTTGGTGTGGAGTGGATGGACTATATTAGTGCACCTATTGAATGCTGGTTACAACCAGGGATGGAGATTTTCAGAGGCAACACAATAGAATACATTTACTTACTATTCAAAACTTTCAAATTTGCTGCAACTAGTGAGCCAGGCATTTAATATGTTTCATGCTCCACAATTTTAACATATGGTCCCAATAATCATTCTTTTTTTTCAACATGCTCTTATTGTGACTGCTTTACTTAAAGTATAAAATGACTTGACCCTTGACAATAATAAGAGTAACAATTTATAAAATGGAGGCAGTTTTAGACAAAATTAAGTTTTTTGTACATATATTGAAGTAGCACAAGGACAATCATATTTATTTAATAATTATACAATATTTTTCTTAGCATAAGAATGAGTTCTGTTAACATTGAGGAATCACCTATCAAGTTTACTGGAATGCAGTGATCTGATTTTTTTTACAGTCAGAAAATCCATTTGAAACTGTATGGCAAGTTGCTTATTTTCTGAAAGGCAAAGACCGGTTAATATTTTGGTAGTAAGTCATCCAATATTAACTACAGCATGCAAAATATTATTAACTGATTGACCTGTTTTGTATCTAAATATTGTACTTCATTTCATATTCTCAATATTTCATTTTTCTCATAGTTTTCTTTGTTTCATTCTCAATGCTTTGTATTTCCCACATTTTCTGAAAACACTCTAAAACTAGCAAAGGGCTTTATTGGCACCTAGTGGAAATGTTATGTATTGCATGTCCCCATGTTTGTTATTACAGAGGACAATTATTTCATTGCATCTTTATTACCTTTATTTTAAAATTCAGTACATATTGTGTCATATTTACTTTGCAAAAAGTACATATCCCAAATTAAGTTATTGATGAAAAATAACATTTCTCAATCCAGCCATGAATACTAGAGATTATTTAATCATCTTCTTTTCAAAATTTCTTAAAGTAGAAAGAGTCAGAAATAAAGTTTTGGAGAGTGCTTTGCAAAATAATTTTTAGCTTTAATCCTCTAGTTTGAAGTATTTTGTTGTTTTTCTGATCCTCTAGATATCAGAAAATAAGTAAGTAACAATGCTACATAATAAATAAACGATCTGCAATCAACTAATGACCCAAGGTTGAAACTGTACCTGGATGACTTCATGCCAAAATTAACTCTTTTGTCCAGGTCTTTTCCCAGGCTTCACATTGACATGCTTTATCAATTTAGACTACTATGGTAACCAGTAGTAGACCAGTCATGTTATATTTGAGGACTTGTTGTATCTCTCTAGTCTAAAGGCACCCTTTGTAATGGGATAGGCCCTGCACATTGTGCAGAGAGTAGCAAAAACAAATAGGTCGTGGGTCTTAGTGGAGAGAAGCCCAGTGTGGAGTTGAAGAGTAAGATGGGAGCCTTAAGCATCACACTGGGGATCCTTTCTTTAAATAATATGGAAGTAGCCAGAAGAAGCTGGCTAAGCCAACATGAGAGGTTTAAATAATTTTAAGTTATGCCTAAAACTATTTACATTTGTGTTCTCTATGGCTCTTTTTTTGCATTGGATTAAGGTTCGTTTGGCTCCATGCGCAAAGCTGACTAAATCTCCATGCAGAAGTTGTATGTTTTTGTTGATGATAGTGGTATAGGAAGGGTCTGCAATGCAGTTTATTTTCTCAGGTACTGTAATGCTGTAGTTACAATTCCAGTCATTTACATTCAGAAAATATTTAATTTATTACCGATGAAGCCCTTAAAAAGTAGACCGAACTGTTTATGACTTCATTTTAATGCCATTTAAATGCTTTTTACTTTGAAGCATATTTTCAGGAAATACAATGACTAAAACACAAATACATCAAAAGTGGATGAACTTTAAACTCAGGGCTGTCTGCTCTGTCATGGGGATTTTAAGGGACATAGGTATTTCAGAAATGTGTGTATTATATTCAAATAATAATTAACTGCTATATTTACTTATACAGCAAAAGGTTTTGTAACTATAAATCAGGTTACAGATTTTCTCTTGCACAATGTATATTTTTTTAGTTGAGGAGATTAACTTATGGTTCCTTAAGGTTGTCATAGCCAGGCTGGGGGTAGTGAGAATAAGCTCCCACTATCTATTAAATGCTCCCAATGGCATAAGTCTCAAATAGACCCTGACAATCAGGTCCGACTCCTTCCTGTGTGCCTTAGCTACTAAACCTGGTGGATCCATTTCTACTAACAGGAGAAAGGGCAAAGGCAGTTTCCTGGCACCTTAAAACCAGTCAATTCAAGCAGTTGGGGCTTGTCAGCCACGGTTGGCAGCTCATCTAGGAGAAGGAAAACTCTGATCTCAAACCTCCACTGCCTTGCGTCTATACCCACTCATGGGGAAGGCTTCAGGAGTAAACCCTGAGGGAAAAATACGGAGCAGGAGTCCCTAAGGCAGTCCTACATTGAGCTTAATGCTGACTGGCAATTTCTCCAACGCCGCTGGTGCCAAACTGTATCAGTCTCTGCCATTCTTTTGGATTCATCAGCAGCATGGAGAGGGGGAGCCTGTCACATGGGCAACAGTTTTCCCTCCCTATTGTACTGCCCTGAATTTCATATCATGTAAATAGCTGGCATACAACATCCATGGTCAGCCTTATGTACTGGTGCATGTAGATATCATAAAAGCATTATACTGGAGTAGTAACTAAATGCTTTATTCACTAGGGTTACAAATGTCCTGACTTACAGAAATTCAGTTTAACACAAAATCTCCCAAACATTTTTAAAGCATTTTCAAGTGGGTAATAATAAATATGTTAAAATACTTCGTGGTATTCATTAGTTAATATAGTCTATTCATTTAATTATGAGTTGTATTTGGATGATTATTCAAGGAAATGGAAGAATTGTTGACAGTGTGTGCAGAGCAATATAATATGAGCTACTGTTGAAAAAAAGATATTTCTGATTTACAAAGAAATGGACTCATGGTCAGTTCTCAGGAAAGGAAGCCTTACCCAATCTAGGAATGACTTATATCTAACTGTATTGATAATAAATGATCAAAATTCAGATGTTCTCCACCACAAGATAGATATTAATTCAATGATCAATCATTAAGAGTGTTTATATGTAAGTGTTAAGATCTTCCTGTGTGAATACTGAGATTGTTACATTAAAACTATGTAGGTTTCCTCTAGTCCATTGTTACTTTAGCCACTGTTATAGATGATTAAGTATATTTAAGCTTGGAATCCACGTGGGTGGTTCTGTGGCCCCTATGCTCCAGCTGAGGCAAACCTGTTAGAGGAGCTAGTGGTGTGGGTGGAGCAGTTGCCTGCACTTACCCTCTCCCTGTTGCAAAATATCAAGCCTGACAGAAATGCATTTTACTCACTCCCATCTCCAAACCCAGGCAAAGATGTTCCAAATTGACTGCACTGCATGAACCAGGGTCCCAGATGAGAAACATTGTTTTTTAAGCTCCATGGTGAGGGATCACACTTAAATGTTAACACTTTTCACAAGGATTTCAAAGCAAGGCATGGGTTCTGTGTTAAATCACTCTGAAGTCTGTGATTTGCAGTTCTCAGGCACAAAACATGTCGCACAGCATGCACATCAGAAAACTCACTCCTGAGGTCCCACATGAAAGTTGACAGGCCTTCCATGCAATACAGTTTTAGATTGCATCTTAATGCAGAAGAATGTCTGGTCCAAAATATCAACTAGTTTAATGATAATTGTTCACTCAACATTGAAGTGATGCGATGCAGTGTACCATTATTTGATATGTCTTGTCATTAAACAGGAAAGGTGTTTATCATTCACCGTAAACCCCTTTGTCATATTTTCACACATACCATCTACACTCCCCTTATGTATTTTAACTCCCTGCAGTGTGTTTAAAAATACCTGCCGTGAGTTGTTCGGGTCTTGGATTCCAGATGTAACATTGTAAAGTCACTCGTCTTAAATTAATGATTAAAATATGTTATGTCTTTGGATGCATTTTGCTGACACCAAACATAACTCCCTAAAAGGAAGCATTTTTATTGCTTATTTATTTCTAACCTTATCCTTTTGTGAGGACAGATGATTCTTTCCTCTCTTAGGAATGATTCATCTTCTATTCACTGAACCAGAAAATCTAAAACATCAGGCCCTAGGATCAGTACCTGCCAAATCCCAAACAACAAGCATATGCCTTGTTACAAGTTTCCTTATGATCTTTTGTGATCCTTAGGAAAAATGAATGTATTTAAGCAGCGTGTATTTTTAAGTGGCACATTGGTGGTATATTTCAAACTGCCGTTTAGCATCAATTATTCTAAACTGTTAAAGACAGATAATAACGAGAGTCCCTTTCCATTGGATCCCACATTGACCCTTCACAATTCACATGGGTTCCAGTCACTCAAATGCTTACTACTAATGAAATATAACATACAAAGGGATATCATATGTGCATAGATATATATGGTTGAATGGACTTTGAATGGACTTGAATATGCATTATAATTAAGAAAATTTTCCCTGGAAGATGCAACTTTAAATTACCGGTAGCAGCAAGTTTCCTTTTTTTTAACTTGATCTTAAATTGTGGGCAGAACTGGCAAAGTCTTATATCTAGCCCAACTCTAGTGCTCTCAGGAAGTGGAGGCAAGCTTTGTCCTTAAGTTGTTTTATTGCTTTTGTTAGTGGTTCTTCAACTTATGATGTTAGGTAGATTATTTAAGACCATTGACATATCAAAGAAATGTTCGTGTCAATTTAAGTCAGTGTGTGTGACTGATGGGGAAAGTTGAGAAATTGATTAAAGGCTATACATACACTCAATGGCCACTTTATTAGGTACACCTGTACACCAGCTTGTTAATACAAATATCTAATCGGCCAATCACATGGCAGCAAGGCAATGCATAAGTGCATGCAGGGGTTCATTTGTTGTGCAGACCATAAATCAGAATGGGGAAGAAATGTGATCTAAGTGACTGACCATGGAATGATTGTTGGTGCCAGATGGGGTGGTTTGAATATCTCAGAAAATAAAGTTCAAGTTTATTGTCATTCAACTTTACGTAAGTATAACTGTCAAATGAGACAAAATTCCTCCAGACCAAGGTGCACAACACAGTACATATAATTCACACATATAACACATAATGCAATATTACTACAAATAAATTAACAATAGTAAGGTGCATATATGAACCAAGTTAAAGAGTAAACAGCATAACACTACTGGTGCTTCATACTTGATGAAACCTGGGAGTCAGCAGGAAGTTCAATTGTTTTCACGGCCTGGTGGGAGAAACTGTTTCCCATCCTAACAGTTCTTGGCCTAATGCTACAGTACTTCCTTTCTGATAGTAGGGAGTTAAAGGGATTGTTGGATGAATGGTTAGGAATCACTGACAATGCTAAGGGTCCCGCGCACTCGGCATTCCTGATAAATATCTCTAATGGGTGGAAGAGAGACTCTGTTGATTCTCTCAGTGATCCGTGCAATCCTTTGTAGGGACTTGCGATCAGATGCATTGTAATTCCCATACCAGACAATGATACAGCTGGTCAGGACACTCTTGATGGTACCCATATAAAAACTTGTGGGGTTGGCGGGGGTGAAGCCTCACCCGCTTCAGCTTCCTCAGGAAGTGGAGACTGCTCTGCTTTCCTGCTCACAGAGGTGGTGTTGATGGACCAGCTAAGATCATCCGTAATGAGCTCTCCCAGAAACTTGGTGTTCCTAACCCTCTCCATGAAGGAGCCATGCATTTGCAGTGAGGAGTGGTCATTCTTCAACTTCCTAAAGTCCACAATCATCTCTTTGATCTTAACCATACTGAGACTCAAGTAGTTGTGCTCGCACCATTCTACCAGATGCACCATCTCTGTACGCTGTCTCATCATCATTGCTGTTGAGACCAACCACATCAGCGAACTTGATGATTCAGTTTGAACTGGATCCAGCAATACAAGCATGCGTCGGCAGCATGAACAGCAGCGGGCTGAGCTCGCAGACCCGGGAAGTGCCAGCGCCTAGTGTGATGGGGCTAGAACTGTTTCTGCCAACATGGACCGACTATGGCCTATCTGTCAAGAAGTCCAGGATCCAGTCATTGAGGCAGGTTACTGTTGCCCTCTTAGGCACTGGTATGATGATAGCCACCTTGAAGACTGAGGGGACAGTGGACTGTCACAGAGAGAGGTTGAAGATACCTGTTGGAAACTGCTGACCTTCAGGGATTTCCATGTATAACAGTCTCTAGTGTTTACAGATAATGGTGCAAAAATTAGAAAAAATCCTGTGAGCAACAGCTCTGTGGGCTAAGGCACGTTGTTAACAAGAACGACCAGACTGGTTCAAGCTGAAAGACAAGCGACAGTAACTCAAATAACCATGCTTTACAAAGGTGGTGTACAGACAAACATCTCTGGATGCACAACACATCGAAACTTGAAATGGATGGACTACAGCAGCAGAAAACCACAAACATACACTTAAAACATAGATATAAAATATGTACACCCAGTGGCCACTTCACTAGTTACAGGAGATGGCTGACGAAGTGGCCACTGGGTGTACATATTTTGTATCTATGTTTCTTCTTTCATTGCATTTAAGCTGGAAGGACTTTAGATAATGCCTTTATAATCACAGAGGACTTCAGTTTTCAATAAATTTTAACAATCTGCTTTGTTGAACTCAGTAGGATATATTTTTGCTCTCATTTGTGTTTGGAGAATGCTTGGTCACTGAATGAAAAAACAGAAGAAGGATCACAGTTCATAAGCTATCCATTTGCTTCATCTGTGTCATGCAAGAGTTTCGAGTGCTGGGAGGCGGGTTTCTGAGTCCACAACAGCTACCACTATTATAGTAATGTAACTGGTGAGACCTCCATTTTCCTTATATTGGAAAATATTTCTGAGCACTTGATGCCTAATGAGCAGCTAAGAAGTTGCCACTGAGGCTTGTTGTCGATGTGCTCCAGCTGGTAGATGGCTGGGGATGACCATGCAGATTAATTAGAGGTAAATGGAGGATCACAGAGGTGGACACCCTCTGCTATCTGCTTGCTGTTCTCATCATCACCAGTGTCTTTGTAAAGTCACAACACCTGCTCTTCACATAGCCAATGTCAAAGTCAAAGCCAAAAACAATGAGAGAGAGAGAGAAAGAGAAAGTGTGGGAGAGGTCCATGGTAGGCCTGGAGCTGTGTCGGAGAAAGTGACGGGGATCATGGGTATATTCACATGGTGCTGAGGGTGACATATAGCCAGAGGGAGAAATAGCAGGAAAAACAGTCCCTCAAATGCTCCAGCCCCCACCAGGTTATGACCAAGGCCACCTCCATCTCTGGTAATGACCTCAGCTCTGGCCACTTTCAGACCTCGGCCCCAGCTGCCTCCTGCCCTGACCTCAGCCTCAAATACCTCCAGGCCAAAACCTTTCTCACTACCACTGGGTCCTACTGTTCGTCTTCTTTCACTATTACCCTGCATCCTCACGTGGTCTCTCAGTCTCCCTGCTATCCTTTCCCCCTCCTGCATTTCTGTGAGACTCTATCAACCTACCAACCCACTTTCCCAAAGCACCCAAAACTCCTCTCTCCCCTAATCCCTCCAACCCTCTGGAGAACCCTTGACCCATTCTTGTTCCCCTTTCGCTCCTTCTCTCCTCCTCAGTGGCCTACTTGCTCCCTCTATATCTCTCCTCCTTCCCTTTCTTCCTTGGTCCACTATCCTATCCTATTAGATTTCATCTTCTTTAGCCCTTTACCACTTGCACCTATCCTCTCCCTGGTTCTTACTTCATTCCCTCTGCCTTTCCCAATCACCTGGTCTCACCTATTACCTGTCAGTTGCACTCCTTTCCCTCTCCCCACCTTCTTATACACACTTCTGACTCTTCCTTTCCAGTCCTGATGAAGGGGCTCGGCCCAAAAAGCTGACTGTTTATTTCCCTCCATAGATTCCAGCTAAATTATTGAGTTCTTCTGGCATTTTGTATGTGTTTCTCAAGCTTTCCAGCAGCTGTAAAATCTCTTGTCTTTTGACTGAACAATCATTTGTTTCTTTAAAATTTGACTTTGCCCTGTAGAGTGCCAACCCCAGCGTTGCTACGTGCAGTTGATCAGAGCCAAGACAATATATAATGGTGTTAGACCCAGATATCCCCTTTCCCTGACAGTTTCTGGTTTTGATTGCTTGGGTGCAAACAATGTGACTAGAACTCCATAACTGTCTGCTGTCCCTATGAAGATTATCAGCCTCCCATTGTGCTCATTTGGCGCTAATTCTTGAAGGCAAATGTTCAGGACAGTACTGGCCACTTCTCTTATGCCAAGCAAGGTAGTCAGCTGCAACAGTATTACAACATTGTAGGAATTAGTGCCTTTAAAAGGGAAAATCCCCAAATGAAAATTAATCTTCTACATTTCCACAATTTTTCTTGTTACCCAGATGTTCACTGCTTTGGAACTATTTTAGTTCACATAACATAACTCATTTTTGTGGTGTCACATTTTCTCTTATTTCATATATTACCTACATAAAATCTACCTCCTGTTGCTTAACATTCCCTAAATTTAACATTGTGAGATGCATCCTAATGGGAATAATGAAGCAAAGCAGATACAGTAGTAACCATTCCCTGCTGCTCGTCCATCTAGTTACACGGTGATTCATTCTTCCATTTTGTTGATGATAAAGTTACAGCACTGGAAAGACAGTCTTTTGATCAAGAGCATTTTGTGAGCAGTATCTATGTGCCTTGGGAGATTGTAAACAAAATTCACATGATTAATAGTGGATTTAGACTATGCAGAGGAAATTCCCATAAAATGGATGCAGAATTTGGAAATAATTAATCTCAGCCTGTGAGGCAGTCCCTCAAGACACTTAGTGAAAAGAGGTCAAATCTCCCTTTGTTAATGACTGATATGGTAGCCTTCCCTTAAAAATGAACAAGGGCTTATGTTCCACTGGGGCTTACCAAGGTCTTATAGCCTTTGTACCTATCAATATGGTTCCAAAGAACTGATAATAAATAGCATGCTGGCATAAGTTTTTCATAAATTACCTTCAGACAGGGTGTGGATTACTAAAGACTGGATCAGAAAGCTTGACAGCTGAGTAGGAAATGTGTCCTGCACAAAACATCCAAAAATATATCACTTAGCTCTCTGATGCCTCAGTTTCTCGTCCTGACTTTGACTGAAACAATATTGTGGCTATTGTATTTTCACAGGAACTCCTTAATTCCTGAGATTTCCTTTTTCAAGATGATGATTTTTTTCTTCGCTAAACTTTGACCATTTCTGTTAAGACATTGTCCATCCTAACACTGCAATATTCAGAATCAGAGGTAGGTTCAATATCATTGACATATGTCATGAAATTTGTTGTTTTGCTGCAGCAGTACAATGCAACACATAATTAAAAACAATAAATTACAATAGGATATATATATATATACAATTAAATTAAATAACTGGTGCAAAAAGGGAGCAAGAAATAGTGAAGTAGTGTACATGAGTTCATTGTCCATTCAGAAATCTGATTGCTGAGGAGAAGAACGTAGAAGATAGAACAGGCCATCCAGCCCAGAATGTTGTGCCGAACCAGCTGAAAAGCAAATCAAAAACACCCAAACAGTAATCCATCCTACTTACATATCTCTCCATCTTCCTTACATCCATGTGCCTATCTAAACATCTTTTAAAAACCTCTAATGTATTTGCCTCTGTCATCATACCAGGCAGTACATTTCAGGCATCCATCACTCTCTCAGTAAAAAACTTACCCCTTACATCCCCCCGAACCTTCAATGCAGGCTCTCTGATATTAGACATTTCAACCCTGGGAAACGGATACTCCCTACCTACTCTAACAATGCCTCTCAGAGTCTTGCTAACTTCTATCAGATCTCCCACCCGCCTCTGCTGCTCCAGAGAAAACAACCCAAATTTATCCAGTCTCTCATGACAGCACATACCCTCTAAACCAGGCAGCATCCTGCTGAAACTCTTCTGCACCCTCTCCAAAGCCCCAACACCCTTCCTATAGTGGGGCGACCAGATCTGTACGCAATACTCCAGATGCAGCCTACCCACAGATTTATAAAGTTGCAACATAACCTCTTGGATGGGTCTGCGAGTCAAAAATTGGCGCTGAAATAAAGTCGAGGAGACAGACATCAGGCAGAGCCATGGTAGTAGGGGACTCCATAGTGAGAGGTACAGATAGGGGCTTCTGTGGCAACAGGCGAGATTTAAGGATGGTGTGTTGCCTCCCTGGTGCCGGGATCCAGGACATCACGGACCGATTGCGGGGCATCCTCAAGGGAGAAGGTGATCAGCCGGAGGTGGTGGTGCATGTCGGCACAAATGAAGTTGGGAAGAAGATGAGAGACATTTTGCAGCGTGACTTCAGAAAACTCGGAAGAAGGCTGAAAAGCAGGACCTCCAGGGTGGTTATCTCGGGTTTGCTTCCAATTTCTTGTGCTGGAGAGGTCATGAACAGGGAGATAGGGGATCTGAATGTGTGGCTGAGGAGCTGGTGCAGGTAGCAGGGATTTAGATTCTTGGACCACTGGGATCTGTTTTGGGGTAAGGATGAATTGTACAGAAGGGACAGGTTGCACCTTAACAGACTGGGGACCAGCGTTCTGTCAGGCAGGTTTGCCTCTGCAACACAGGTGTGTTTAAACTAAGTAGTGGGGGGGAGGGGATGAACTGGAAATATAAGAATGGAGTTAAAGGGAATGAGAGAATAAGAAAAGTTAAGAAAGACAACAGAATTAAAGGGGCAGAAAGATCAGGAAGGGATCGGAGAGTACGGGCAAATGCAATAGGAATCGATGTGAAAGGTGAGGGGAGTAAAAGTATTACTTTAAAAGGATTAAAAGTATTATATATGAATGCACGGAGTATAAGAAATAAAGTGGATGAGCTTGAGGCTCAGATGGAAATTGGCAAGTGGGAATAACTGAGACATGGCTGCAAGAGGACCAGGGCTGGGAAACGAATGTTCAGGGATATACATCCTATCGAAAGGACAGACAGGTTGGCAGAGGGGGTGGGGTGGCTCTGTTGGTAAGGAATGAAATTCAGTCACTTGCGAGGGGGGACATAGAATCAGGAGATGTTTTATGGATAAAACGGAGAAACTGTAAGGGCAAAAAGACCCTGATGGGAGTTATCTACAGGCCCCCAAACAGTAGCCTGGATATAGGGTGCAAGTTAAATCAAGAGTTAAAATTGGCATGTTGCAAAGGTAATTCTACGGTTGTTATGGGGGATTTTAACATGCAGGTAGATTGGGAAAATCAGGTTGGTACTGGACTCCAAGAAAGGGAGTTTATGGAATGCCTCAGAGATGGATTCTTAGAGCAGCTTGTATTAGAGCCTACCAGGGAGAAGGCAATTATGGATTTAGTGTTGTGTAATGAGCCAGATTTGATAAGGGAACTCGAGGTAAAGGAGCCAATAAGAGGTAGTGACCATAATATGATAAGTTTTAGTCTACAATTTGAGAAGGAGAGGGTAAGATCGGAAGTGTCAGTATTACAGTTGAACAAAGGGGACTATGGACACATGAGGGAGGAGCTGGCAAAAGTTGACTGGAAAGATACCCTAACAGGGATGACAGTGGAACAACAATGGCAGGTATTTCTGGGAATAATACAGAAGGTGCAGGATCAGTTCATTCCAAGGAGGAAGAAAGGTTCTAAGGGGAGAAGGGGTGACCGTAGATGACAAGGGGAGAAGGGGTGACCGTAGATGACAAGGGAAGTCAAAGACAGTATAAGAGTAAAAGAGAGGAAGTATAACATAGCAAGGATGAGTGGGAAGCCAGAGGATTGGGAGACTTTTAAGGAGCAACAGAAGATAACTAAAAAGGCAATACAAGGGGAAAAGATGAGGTATGAAGGTAAGCTAGCCAAAAATATAAAAGAGGATAGTAAAAGCTTCTTTAGGTATGTGAAGAGGAAAAAATTAGTTAATATCAAAGTTGGGCCCTTGAAGACAAAAACGGGTGAAATTATTATGAGGAACAAGGAAATGGCAGACGAGCTGAACAGGTACTTTGGACCTGTCTTCACTAGGGAAGGCACAAACAGTCTCCCAGATATAATATTGGCCAGAGGACCTGGGGTAACAGAGGAACTGAAGGAAATTTGCATCAGGCACAAAATTGTGTTGGGTAAACTGATGGGACTGAAGGTTGATAAATCCCAAGGGCCTGATGGTCTGCATCCCAGGGTACTTAAGGAGGTGGCTCTAGAAATCGTGGACGCATTGTAATCATTTTCCAGTATTCTATAGATTCAGGGTCAGTTGCTGCGGATTGGAGAGTAGCTAATGTTATCTCACTTTTTAAGAAAGGAGGGAGAGAGAAAACAAGCAATTATAGACCATTTAGTCTGACATCAGTGGTGGGGAAGATGCTGGAATCAAATATAAAAGATGAAATAGCAGTATATTTGGATAGCAGTGGCAGGATAGGTCAGAGTCAGCATGGATTTACGAAGGGGAAATCATGCTTGACTAATCCTCTGGAATTTTTTGAGAATGTGACTATGAAAATGGACATGGGAAACCCAATGGATGTAGTGTACCTGGACTTTCAGAAAGCCTTTGATAAGGTCCCACATAGGAGGTTAGTGTGCAAAATTAGAGCAAATTGTATTGGGGGTAGGGTATTGGTTGGCAGACAGAAAACAAAGAGTAGGGATTAATGGGCCCTGTTCAGAATGGCAGGCAGTGACTAGTGGGGTACTGCAAGGCTTGGTGCTGGGACCGCAGCTATTCACAATATACATTAATAATTTAAATGAAGGGATTAAGAGTAACATTAGCAAATTTGCAGATGACACAAAGCTGGATGGCAGTGTGAAATGTGAGGAGGATGTTATGAGAATGCAGGGTGACTTGGACAGGTTGGGTGAGTGGGCAGATGGACGGCAGATGCAGTTTAATGTGGATAAATGTGAGGTTATCCACTTTGGTGGAAAGAACTGGAAGGCAGATTACTATCTGAATGGTGACAAGTTAGGAAAAGGGGAAGTACAATGAGATCTAGATGTCCTTGTTCATCAGTCACTGAAAGTAAGCATGCAGGTACAGCAGGCAGTGAAGAAAGCTAAGGGCATGCTGGCCTTCATAACAAGGGGAATTGAGTATAGGAGCAAAGAGGTCCTTCTGCAGTTGTACAGGGCCCTGGTGAGACCACACCTGGAATATTGTGTACAGTTTTGGTCCCCAAATTTGAGGAAGGACATTCTTGCTATTGAGGGAGTGCAGCGTAGGTTCATGAGGTTAATTCCCGGGATGGCGGGACTGTCATATGTTGAAAGATTGGAGCAACTGGGGTTGTATACACTGGAATTTAGAAGGATGAGAGGGGATCTGATTGAAACAGATAAGATTATTAGGGGATTGGACAAGCTAGAGGTAGGAAAGATGTTCCCGATGTTGGGGAAGTCCAGAACCAGAGGCCACAGTTTAAGAACAAGGAGTAGACAATTCAGAACAGATATAAGGAAAAACTTTTTCACACAGAGGGTTGTGGTTCTGTGGAGCGCTCTGCCTCAGAAGGCAGTGGAGGCCAATTCTCTAGATTCTTTCAAAAAAGAGTTAGATAGAGCTCTTAAAGATAGCGGAGTGAAGGGATATGGGGAGAAGGCAGGAAAAGGGTACTGATTGTGGATGATCAGCCATGATCACAGTGAATGGTGGTGCTGGCTCGAAGGGCTAAATGGCCTACTCCTTCACCTATTGTCTATTGTCTATTGACTTTTGATCTCAATGCCTTGACTAATAAAAGCCTTCTTTTCCACCTTATTAACCTGTGTAGACACTTTCAAGGAGCTATGACCTTGGATTCCAAGATCTCTCTGCTCAGCAACACAGTTAAGGATCTTGCCCTTAACAGTGTACAGTCTCCTTGCATTTGCCGTACTAAGGGGCAACTCTTCAGATTTGGCTGGGTTAAACTCCATTTCCCTTATCTGCAAATGATCTATATCAGGTTGTATTCTTTACCAGTCTTCTACGCTATCCACGGCTCCACCAATCTAGATTGTTCCTAAAACTTTGAGTATGTACCTTTTGGCTTCTATACCTCCTCCCTGATGGTAGTAATGGGAAGAGGCCATATTCCAGTGAAAGTCCAATTTAATATGCATTAAACCTGATGCTAATTGTATTTTCAAAATAATAATTGAAATTTAGTCCCATGCTATTTTAAAGGGTGGATAACTTCTCAGATGTATTATAGCAAGGCCCACCACAAATGATTTATTGGATATTAATATTTGTAGGTATTTCATTTGTCAAACAGTCAAGCAAAGTGTTCTTCTTTCGTTTCCATAATTCCTTTACCATATTCTCTTGTGGAAAGCCATTGGGAGCTGACATCTGTTTTTGTGATTCATGGACATAACCCTCCAATTTAATGGACAAGATTTGGTATCAGTTTTGTGTAGCAATATATAATCTGCAGCTGTTTTGTATTAGCAAGCTATCATTATTAATAACAGTCATCTAATTCATCAATAATGAAATTACATGTTTTGGAGTGGCCTAGAGTATTGTGATCCAAAGTGCACAGTGGACTAGATTCAAGCTGTTCAATCAAAGGTGGTCTGGTTGTTATAGCATGGCAGAGTGGCCAATCCGTAAGTATTTGTGAATAAACATGTGGCCAAGCAGACAATGTGCTTGAACTACTGTAACAGAAGCTAGGGCATTGGAATGCAGACATAACCTCGATGTAACATATCTTCCGATTACGTACGAAGTGTGCCATTGTGGGTTTTAAACATATGGCCTAAAATAGCAAACAAATTGAATTTCAGGACTAATACAATTTTAACCATTTTTAAAAAGTTTCAAACGAACTGAGGCATTAAGAATGAATGTATGGACTAAAATCAATTAAGTGGTATAGAGAAGGGACAGGGTATGGTAAAATTAAGCTTCAATCGCTGACAGACCAGGCTTGAGATATTGACTGGCTTCTTGCACCTCTGTTGCCGCTACATTTGTAATTCGGCAGTGGTAATGAATAAGATCACTTCACAACGTTATTTTGGAATGACCTATTTGCCAGCTACCGGTGTACAAAACTTGGTCACGCAGTGCTAATGATATTGGCTGGTGCTGGGAAGGAGCTACTGTTGTACATTGTGAAGTAAGAGTTAAGAACATAGAACATAGAACATTACAGCACAGTACAGGCCCTTCGGCCCACAATATTGTGCAGATCTTTTAAGCTACTCTAAGATCAATCTGGCCCTTCCTTCTTACATAACCCTCAATATTTTCTATCATCCACATGCCTATCTAAGAGCTTTTTAAATACCCCTAATGTATCTATCTCTACCATCACCATAAGAAGGACATTTAACGCACCCAGCGCTCTGTGTAAAATAACTTACCTCTGACATTCCCCCTATATTTTCCTCCAATCACCTTAAAATTATGCTTCCGTGTACTAGCCATTTCCACCCAGGAAAAAGTCCCTGGCTATCCACTCAATTTCTGCCTCACCATCTTGTACACCTCCCAACCTCCTTCAATCTAGAGAGGAAGGATCTAGCTCGCTCAACCTATCTGCATAAGACATGCCCTCTCTATTTCAGGCAGTATCCAGATATATCAATGCATGCTCTCTAAGCTTCCACATCCTTCCTATAATAAGGTGACCAGAACTGAATGCAATATTCCAAGTATGGTCTAACCAGGGTTTTGAAGAGTTGCAACATTACATCGTGACTCTTGAACTCAAAAGCTAACTAATGAAGGCCTGTATACCATACGCCTTCTTAACAACCCTATTAACTTGAGTGGCAACATTGAAGGGTTGCTGGGCTGGTCCCCAAGATCCCTCTGTTCCTCAACACTATTAAGAATCCGGCCAATGAATCTTGCAATGTGCCTGCAAATTCACGTTCCAAAAGAGAATTAAAGAGGATTTTGGCATTTCTTCTCATAAACATCGGTTCTGCGCTGCCTAACCAATGTTGCTTCAGTTACTCTATTATTCAGCTCTTTAGCAGAAATTCAACTTAGTTTTACTGTCAAGTTGGTTGACATGTGGTTGCATATTTACACTTGCATATGTTGACACCACGGGCTTCTATTCACCTAAAACTCTATTAGATGGCACTTTATTAAATGTGATTGAAACTCCCTATATGTAACATCAACTGCACCACCATCATCATTTCTTTGTTAAGCTGTTTATAATAAGGTACTTTAACAAAGAAAAGGTTTTCAGGAATTTAGAAAAAAATATATGTAATTTCCTGCATTTTCAGACGTTCTTCCAACTTTCATTTCAGATAAATTCTCCAGAGCGCCAGAGAATTTTGTGTTTCTGGGAATAGACTGAAAACTTCAGGATTGCGGTAGCAATGCAACGTTTCCTCCACAGAATCAAAGAAAGGATTAAACTATTTCTCTTGTCAACTTGATAAAGTGCACACCTGTAAAATAATAGTTTCCAGAACCAACATTGCTGTTTCTGGTAAATTTGAAAATTTTAGCAGTGTTTGGCTAGTTTACAGTAAATATGATAAGGCATTTTGCCTAAAGTGGATATTTTTGCTTTCAAATGGATCACTTTTAAATATAACTTTAAAAGAAAATGTGTTCCAGTCCTCCATAATTCCCCTGTTACTGACCTAGAATCAAAAAGTTGCAAAGTAAGACTTATTGGACGTACAATTCTTAAATCTTGCAACAATATTTTTAACCCAAATGTATTTTAGATGTGAATGTTCCCTCAGAATGAGGCAATGGCTGTCCTGCATTAATCTTGTATGAGTAGAATTGTTTTCATTATTCACTGTGGCTGCTTTATTGGATACCTCCTGTACCTAATAAAGTTGTCACTGAGTGTATGTTCGTGGGTCATCTGCTGCTGTGGCCCATCTATTTTGAGGTTTGATGTGTTGTGCTTTCAGAGATGGTCTTCTACACACCACTGTTGTAACATGTGGTGTTTTGAGTTACTATCGCTTTCCTGTCTGATTGAACAAGTCTGGCCACTCTCCTCTGACCTCTTTCACAACCAAGGTACTTTCACCCACAAAACAACTGCACACTGGATGTTTTTTTTCCTGAACCATTCTCTGTAAACTCTATAGACTGTTGTGTGTGAAAACTCCAGGAGATCATTTCTGAGATACTCAAACCATCCCATCTGGCACGTATAATCAGTCCATGTCAAAGCCACTTAGATCGCATTTCTTCCCTATTCTGATGGTTGGTCTGAACAACAACTGAACCTCTTGACCATGCCTGCATGTTTTCATGCATTGAATTGCTGCCACATGATTGGTGATAAGATATTTGCATTAACGAGCAGGTGTATAGGTGTACCTAATAAAGTGGCCACTAAGTAACCTTATTATCTTATGAAACTCTTACCGACTGCACATAACAGTTTTATCCATGAACAGCAGTGGATCTTAATATAAAGCAAGAATACTTGTCTGCATTAACCCCTGTGCCACTTTGATTCACTTGATATTATTCTTGGCTCTGAGTGAGCTGATTGCAAATCCAGAGACTCAGGGAAAAAAATGTCTAAGCTGACTTACTAGTGCAGTGCTAGGAAGTGCTGCATTATTAGAAACACTGACCTTTAAATGTTTTGGCACTTCCCATCCAGTAAATGAATTGAGGATCAGGAAATCAAAGGATTCTACTTAAGAAGAGATCTAAGGCATGGAAGGTGAAAGAAATTCACAGACTTCATGTTGCAAGTGTTAGTCCCTTGTTTTCTTTAACTAACAAGTCTTCATAGAAATACATTGAAGTACAGTGCATAATCTTCACACTATGTAAAATAATTTCTGGTCATGTATCTTGGAAAGATATTAAACTGAGCTGAAAGAACAGTCTTCTCGAGGACCTCCGCAAGTTGGACATCATCTGTGGGGGAGGTGAGTTTGTTGACAATTTCTTCCCCCCGACACAGTCTGCATGAGCCACCTAGTTTTTTCCACCAGCGTATTGTTGCACCAACTTCCAACACCTAAAGTTGCTTGTGTCTTAAATTGAGACTCTTTCTGTTCTCTTAAGTTTGGAATAAGGGGTCTGATGTTGATGTACTATTTTAAAGAAGAGCGATGAAGTTTTCCAAGTATCCTGGTCAATATTTATACTCAATAATGTCATTAAAACATGTCATCCGGTGATTATTGTTATGTATTTTGTGTAGAACTTACCATGAGTAAAATGGTCGCCGTGTGTTGTACAGGAAACTGTAAGTCCAGTTTTTAAACACTATGGTTCATCCAAGGGTGGTGAAGTATGCCTCATGGTCAGTTCCTCGTGGTGTTAAAACGTGGCGGTGCTGTCCCAGTCCTGAGTATGCCACAGCTGTAACTAACTTCGTCAAAACCTGTGTGGATGAATGTGTACAGACTGTACATATCCAAATCAAAAGCCGTGGATAAACCACGAGGTTTGTAGTCTACTGAGGGCTGGACCTGTGGCATTCAAGTCTGGCGACCCAGTTCTGTACAACAAAACCGGGTATGACCTGCAGGGGGCTATTTCAAGAGCTAAGGGACAATTCCATGCAAGGTTGCAGTCACATTGGATGCATGTCAACTCTGGCAGGATTTGCTGCCCAGTATTTCATACAAAGCGAAACCCAACATCATGAATGGCAATGATGCTTCCCTCCCAGATGAGGCCAATGCCTTTTATGATCACTTTGAAAGGAGAATATAACTACAGCTATGAAGATCTCTGTGGCACCCAGTGACATTTTGAGCTCTGTCCCAAAGGCCAAGGTCAGACTGTCTTTCAGGAGGGTGAACCCTCATAAGGTGGCAGGCCTGGACTGAGTACCTGGTAAGGCTCTGAAAACTTGTGCCAACCAACTGGCAGGGTCTTCTAAGGCATTTTCAGTCTTTCATTGCTGCCGTCGGAAGTTCCTACCTGCTTCAAAAGGGCAACAATTATACCAGTGCCCAGGAAGAGCAGGGTGAGCTGTCTTCACAACTATCGTCCAGTTCACTCACACTTATGGTGATGAAATGCTTTGAGAGGTTGGTTAGGGCTAGAATCAACTCCTGCCTCAGTATACACCTGGAATCACTGCAATTTGCCTATTGCCACAGTAAGTTTACAGCGAATGTGATCTCATTGGCTCTCCACAAGGCTTTGGAACATCTGGACTATACAAATGCCTATGTCTGGATGCTGTTTATTGACTGCAGTGCAGCGTTTAACACCATCATTCCTACAGTCTTGATCGATAACATACAGAACCTGGGACCCTGTACCTCCTTCTGCAAATGGACACTCGATTTCCTAACTGGGAGACTATAATCTGTGTGAATTGGAAACAATATCTCCACCTCACTGACAATTAACACTGGCATATCTCAGATACGTGTGTTTACCCTCTCTGCACCCATGACTGTGTGGCTAGGCATAGCTCAAATGCCATCTATAAATTCGATGATGATAGAATCTCAGATCAGCAGGATGGCAGATGGAGATGAGAGGGGGTATAGGAGCGAGATATGCCAGTTAGTCGAGTGGTGTCACAGCGACAACTTTGCACTCAACATCAGCAAGACCGAAAAGCTGATTGTTGATTTCAGAAAGGGTAAGATCAGGGAACATGAACCAATCCTCATAGATGGATCAGAAGTGGAGAGAGTGAGCAATTTCAAGTTCCTGGGTGCTAATATCTTTGAGGACTTAACCTAGTCCCAACAAACTTTCCAATCCCTACAAAACAATAAAAAATAATAATTTGTTACTCGGATATGGTTAGCAAATGGAAGTTTTCTTGACATTATATAATTGTTGTGGTAATAGAAAATATTTATTGCCCATGGAGTAAAAATCAAAGGGTGCAGATTTTTAAAAAATTCAACAGAGACCAGAAGAAAATTCTATTCCATAGAATTACTGTATTAATCTACTAAGCTTCACCAAAGACTCAGACTGCAGATCACCTCAATATATGCAGACTAGGTTTATCAAGTACACTGTAGAACCCAGTAGTTTTTATGCTGCTTAACTGAGTGATGAAAGATATCTACTTCCAATAATTAATCCCAATATTTGGCTCAGTGCTAATGAGATACTGATGATTCCAGTGTCACCTAGATTCATTTTCAAACCATTTAGAAAATGAATCGAATAGCAGTTCAGTGAAAAATAGTAATACTATCCAAGTTAGTTATCTCTGTCCTTACATTTGTTGTCAATATACCAGTCTTGTCCCTTGTATGTCCTGTTACCTCAGCATGACTACAGTGCCTCTGTAGGATGTGCTTTGAGCCCTTTTAGCTAGCAGGGGCCTCCATCTCATTTATTATAAAATCATTAATCCTACTTGGATTATAGTTTAATCTAATCAAATAAACTAGAACTGAATTGCAGTTGTGTTGATTGTAATTGTATTAAGCAATTTTAAAAAATGCTTTGCTGAAAGGAAATAATTTATGTTTCCAGGATTACAATGCTTTTGTGTGTATTATGTTATGCAGCAGTTGTTAAATGCTTTTTGAGTGTCTGTGTTTGTCCAATTCTTGAGTGAAATTCCATAATAACAAAATTCATTATGATATATCCTTTCTCTAAATCCCCAGAAGTTTAATAAGTAATGGAGGAAATTAATAGAAATAGTTCTGTCCACCTCTGACTTGGAGGAGTATCACTACAGTCACCAGGGCAATCAAACTTACTGCCTTACCGTTTGTTCCACGCTATTTTCTTGGAGTTAAAATGGTACTATATGTTAACCACACAAACATATATTCATGAAAGTCATATTAGAATTTGAATTTAAGTTTCAAGGTTTGCAAAACAGCATGGCCAGCTTTCTTTGTACTCTACTACTCTGAAATTGATATTATTTTAAGTATCATAGGTTCTTTAGTTCTCAGCATGAGATAAAATCATAGAAACCAGCTCTTCAAAAGATGCTCAACAATCCATGCAACATTCTTCTACTTACTGGGGAGTGTGGGCTGCTGATTAAGTAGATGCTCTAATGATAGGAGCAGATGGATAAAGTGCTCCAAGGTAATAAATTCTATGTCTAGGAGGTCCTGAAAATTCTCTATAAAGGCATAATGTAAGTAGGCTCTTGGAAGTCTGCAACACAAGCAGATATTTGAGGCCAATCAAACTGCTCCTGTTCGGTTGCAGGAAAATTAGATGCTTTTCTCCATTAAAGTAGGTAATTTGGCTACCATAGCTGTGAGATGTGATAGAGTGAGAGAGAGTGAGAGAGAGGTAGAGTTGTCTTGAATGATTCTGAGCTCGGAAGCTGAGATTGACAGAATCTGACCTCTGTTGATAAAGCACGCAAGTCACATCTGAAGTTGTAAATGAAAATTCATAAAGTCACAGATCTCACTGAAACAAAGCTTATTATTCCTTCATCAAGTCATTTAGATAGCACAGCTTCAGATGGAAAGAACTAGCAAAGTCTGGTTGTTCTGTGAATAATCAAGGACTGTTGTTACCCGAATGAGTGAATTTAAAAATCTCACAAAAAGTACAGAGGGCATTTGGAAGTATCAGATACAAATATGAAATGATCAATATTCAGTGAAGCAGATCCACTTGATTGAAAAACTGTCCAAGTATTGTTAAACATAAACTTTTTAAAAATCAAAATGCTGGCATTTGGAGTACAAGCTGGTCTACTACAAAGTTAAACCCCGATTCTATTTTGGAATATTCAATCTTGTATATCCTGTTATAATTTGTGGAAGTTTACCAAATACTACTGTAAATATAAATGATTTCTGGCTTTAGAAATGGAGATGAAAGGTTTATATACTTAAGATTCTCTGCCATTTATTTGAATAAAAGTTGACAGTTCGTGAATCAACAATTTTACAATTACAATTACAATCCTTTACTATGGCTTTTATGTTTCCTCCCAACATTCCTTCTTGCCTGGCCTAATCTTTTTAATCTATTTTGGTTTGACTCTGCCTTATCCATATTGTTTATTTTGTGCTGTTAAGTTTCAATTTTAAATGTAGTGATGAAGGAATTTGCATCATTAGTAATTCCACAAGCAAAGTTTAACAAGCAGGATAGACAAAGAAGATTCTACTGATGACGTACACTTGGATTTTCAGAATACCTTTGACAAGGTGCCACATATGAGGCTGCTGAACAAGCTATCAGCCCAAAGTATTACAGGAAAGATTCTGGCATGGATAAAGCATTGGCTGATTGGCAGGATGCAAAGAGTGGGAATAAAGCAAGCCTTTTCTGGTTGACTGCCACTGACTAGTGATGGTCCACGGGGGTCTGTGTTGGGACTGAGTTTACTTTCTATGTCAATGATTTGGATGATGGAATTGATGGCTTTGAAGTTCTATTTTAACTTCATCAGTCCACAGGACTTGTTTCCAAAATGCATCAGGCTTGTTTTGATGTTTCTTTGAACCTTTTGAATAGAACTTTTTGGCTGCAATGAGAAAAGGTATGTTTGGAGAAAAAGGGTGCAGAATTTCATGAAAAGAACCACTCTCCAACTTTTAAGCACGGGGGTGGATCGATCATGCTTTGGGCTTGTGTTGCAGCCAGTGGCACGGGGAATATTTACTGGCAGAGGGAAGAATGAATTCAAGTAAATACCAGAAAATTCTGGAAGCAAACATCACACTGTCTGTAAAAAAACCGAAGATGAAAAGAGGATGGCTTATACAACAGGATAATGAACCTAAGCACACCTCAAAATCCACAACAGACTACCTCAAGAGGCGCAAGCTGAAGGTTTTGCCATGGCCCTCACAGTCCCCCGACCTAAACATCATCAAAAATCTGTGGATAGACCTCAAAAGAGCAGTGCATGCAAGACGGCCCAAGAATCTCACAGAACTAGAAGCCTTTTGCAAGGAAGAATAGGTGAAAATCCCACAAACAAGAATTGAAAGACTCTTAGCTGGCTGCAAGAAGTGTTTACAAGCTGTGATACTTGCCAAAGGGGGTGTTACTAAGTACTGCCATGCAGGGTACCCAAACTTTTACTTCGGGCCCTTTTCCTTTATGGTTATTTTGAAACTGTAAAAGATGGAAATAAAAAAAAGATTTCTTGCTTAAAATATTAAAGAAATGTGTCATCTTTAACTTTATGCCTTTTGGAATCAGTTCATCTTTTACTCACTTAGCTATTCACAGTAACAGAAATTTTGACCAGGGGTGCCCAAACTTTTGCATACCACTGTACAGTATATCTTATGGTTTTATGATTTTATGGTAACATGTTGAGCTGAGTATACAGTATAGCATATATATGACTACCTATTTTGTGGATCAGACTTTAACTAAATCCATGTTGGGTTTTCTGATCGATTCAAAAGATCCTAAAGCACTACTCAAAGAGGTCAATAGTCATCCTCTTGCCTCGGCTGTGATTTATTGATACTGAGATTATCTGTCATATATCTGATTATATTTATGGCAACTTAGTAGTATGTTGACCTCTATGTCTCCCTATATGACAAACATTATTTCAAGTTTCACCCTTGGGTTCTGAAGGAAGTAGCTGGAGAGATTGCAGAGGCATTAACAGTGACCCTTCAAGAATCGATAGATTCTGGCATTGTACCAGATGATTGGAAAATTGCAAATGTTATGCCACTATTTAAGAAGGGTGGGAGGCATCAGAAAGGAAACTATAGACCAGTTAGCCTCACATCAGTAGTTGGGAAGTTGTTGGAATCGATTGTCAGGGCTGAGATTGCGGAGTACCTGGAGCCACATGACAAGATAGGCCAAAGCCTGCATGGTTTCCTGAAAAGAAAATCCTGCCTGACTAACCTACTGTGATTTTTTTTTTGAGGAAATTACAGGCAGGGTAGACAAAGGAGATGCAGTAGGTGTGGTGTACTTGGATTTTCAGAAGGCCTTTGACAAGGTGCCACACATGAGACTGCTTAGCAAGATAAGAGCCCATGGAATTACAGGGAAGTTACTAGCATGGGTGGGGTATTGGCTGATTGGCAGATAACAGAGAGTGGGAATAAAGGAATCCTATTCTGGCTGGCTGCTAGATACCAGTAGAGTTTCACAGGGGTTAGAGTTGGGACCGCTGCTTTTTACAATGTATGCCAATGATCTGGACTATGGGAGTAATGGATTTGTGGCTAAATTTGCCGATGATACACAGATAGGTGGAGGAGCAGGTAGTGTTGAGGAAACGGAGAGCCTGCAGAGAGATAGTTTAGGGAATAGGCAAAGAAGTGGCAAATGAAATACAATGTTGGAAAGTGTATGGTCATGCACTTTGGTGGAAGAAATAAACAGGCAGACTATTATTTAGATGGGGAGAGAATTCAAAATACAGAGATGCAAAGGGACTTGGGAGTTCTTATGCAGGATACCCTAAAGGTTAACCTCCCAGTTGAGTCGGTGGTGAAGAAGGTGAATGCAATGTTGGCATTCATTTCTAGAGGTATAGAATATAAGAGCAGGGATGTGATGTTGAAGCTCTATAAAGCCCTCATGAGACCACACTTGGACAATTGTGTGCAGTTTTGGGCTCCTTATTTTAGAAAGGATATACTGACATTGGAGAGGGTTCAGAAAAGATTCACAAGAATGATTCCAGGAATGAAAGGGTTACCGTATGAGGAACATCTGGCAGCTCTTGGGCTGTATTCCCTGTATTTAGGAGGCTGAGGTGGGAACTCATTGATACATTCCAAATGTTAAGAGGCCTGAACAGATTAGATATGGCAAAGTTATTTCCCATGGTAGGGGAGTCTAGGACAAGAGGGCACGACTTCAGGATTGAATGACGTCCATTTAGAATAGAAATGCTGGGAAATTACTTTAGTCAGAGGGTGGTAAATCTGTAGAATTTGTTGCCACGTGTGGCTGTGGACGCCAAGTAATTGGGTGCATTTACGGGAGAGATAGATAGGTTATTGATTAGCCAGGGCATCAAAGAGTATGGGGAGAAAGCAGGGAGTAGGGATGACCGGAAGAATTGAATCAGCCCATGATTGAATGGTGAAGCAGACTTGATGGGCCGAATAGCCTACTTCTGCTCCTATATCTTATGGTCTTATGGTCTTAAGTATGCTTTAATGAATGTGATGTGTTTTGAGGCAATCTTAGGCTTTACATTGTGCACATAGGCACATTCTATTTTGTTATAAAAGCATTTTTCAGCTATATTTTAATTTCTCTGCTGATAACCTACACTGTTCATGGAAATAAATGTAATTTGTACCCAATTGCCTCCTATTTTTTTTAGATTATGAAGACACATAGTCCTCTTTTATTGGCATTTAGTAATGCATGCATTAAGAAATGATACAATATTTCCTCCGGTGTGATATCACAAAACACAGGACAGACCAAGACTGAAAAAACTGACAAAACCACATAATTATAACATATAGTTACAACAGTGCAACAATACCATAACTTGATGAAGAAGTCCATGAGCACAGTAAAAGTTCAGTATTGGACAATATTGGATATTCTTAGGAACACTTCAAACAAATCTATCTAACAAATCTGTGTTTCACACAGTTACGTTATCACTGAGTGAGAGGAGAACACCTATTATAGAGAATCAGAACTAGCCTGCAATGCCAGTATCCAGTCCTGTTGAAGGTCCAGGCTGAAAACATCAGCTGTTCATTCCCTACACAGATGTTGCCTGACCTTCTAGGTTCCTCCAGGATGCGGTGTGTATTGCTCAAGATTTCCAGCATCTGCAGAACCTCTGGTATCCAATGCAAAGAGTGGGACCAATCTGTTCCCTTTGTCATTCAGAGGACATTGCAGGAAATGGAAGCAAGTGGTATATACATTCTCAAATTTTGAATGAAATGAGAATATTATAATTAAGAACACTGGAATTTGTAGCTCCAGTGATAATTTTGAACTCCGTGCTGGATTTATGTCACGGACTTCCTTCATAATGTGCTTATGAATTCTCATTGGCCATTAGCTTTCTGAGTTCTTTGCAGTCGTACTAGGAATTAGGGATCATTGCGTGCATGATTATGTCCTTTGTGCATTATGCAGATTAGTATCAAAGCCACACCACAGCCATGCTTGTTCTGTTTGACTTATTCAAACACAACATTCAGGAGTATGGCAAAGTTTATTGAAGTGATGTGATTCACCTGGCCGGGGGATACCAATCCATAAAATGAACAGCCACAATTGACGTAGATCAGAGTTCTGTTCCAGACATAGAGTTTGAAAAATTGCAGTGAAGGCTAGGATATAGTGGACCTGAATTATAAACTCACGACAGGACTTAAAAATACAGTAAAAGGGTTTGCTGCTTTCAGCATCAATCTGGCCAGCTTGCTACCCTTGACATTCAGAAGCAACACTTCTTGTAAAGGAGGCAAGCATAGTGTACACATTTCTTTTTGAATGAGTAGAAATATTCTAATTATTTAAAACTTACAGCGTCAGGTGATTTCTGAGCTAGAAAGATGCTGACAAAGAACAGCTGTCCCTTCTTTCTGTACAGAAAGTCCTGTAATCTCACAACACTGTTTTTAGAGTGTTCTAGTTCCCCCTCACCCCAGCAACCCCGTCCCTTCTTTGCTCTACCTCAGATGGAGACCAGAAATGGCGCACGTATCTGACATCTGTGTGCTGGATACAGAGAATGTAAGTTCGCTATTGTCATCAGAAGGAACCAAATGGTTTATTTCCCTTTCAAGTACAGAAAATGGCTAGAGATCCAGTTGTGAGATTTGGACCCCTCTTTCATAATAAACAAAGATCTTAAAGATGTGTAGTTAATGAGAATCAGAATCAGGTTTAATATCACTGGCGTATGCTGTGAAATTTGTTGTTTGTGGCAGCAGTACATAATAAAAACTATAAATTATAATAAAAATATTTATATAAAATTAAATTAAATAAGTAGTGCAGAAATAGAGGGGGAAATAGTGAGGCAGTGTACATGGATTCATTGTCCAGTCAGAAATCTGATGGCTGAAGGGAAGAAGCTGTTCCTAAGATGTTGAGTGTATGTCTTCAAGTTCTTGTACCTCCTCCTTGATGGTAGCAATGAGAAAAAGGTACATTCTGGGTGATGAGGGTCCATAATTGTGGATTGCCTCTTGAAGATGTCCTTTATGTTGGAAAGGCTAGTGCTCGTGATGGAACGGGATGAGTGTGCATCTTTCTGCAGCTTTTTCTGATTCGATGCGGTGGACCCTCCATACCAGACAGAGATGCAACCAGTTAGAATGGTCTTCATGGTAATCTGTAGAACTTTGCTAGAGTTTCTGATGACATAACAAATCTTTTCAAATTCCTAATGAAATATAGCCATCGTTGTGTCTTCTTTGTAATTGCTTCAATATGTTGCGCCCATGTTAGATCCTCAGAAATGTTGACACCAAAGATCTTGAAGTTGCTCACCCTTTCCACAACTGATTGTTCAGTGAGGACTGGTGTGTGTTCCCTTGATATCTCCGTCCTGAAGTCCACAATCAATTCCTTGGTCTTACTTATGTTGAGTGCGTGTTTGTTGTTGTGACACCACTCAACCAGCTGATCTATCTCACCCTTGTACTCTTCCTCATCACCATTTGAAATTCTGCCAGCTATAGTTGTATCATTGGCAAATTTATAGATTGTAGTTGAGCTGTGTCCAGCCACACGATCGTAGCTGTAGAGAGAGTAGAGCAGTGGGATGTGCACCATTGTTGGTTGTCAGAGAGGCGGAGATGTTACTTCTGTCCTGCATTGACTGTGCTCACTCAATGAGGAAGTCAAAGATCCAGTTGAAGTGGGGGGTACAGAGGCCCCAGGTTTTGGATCTTGTTGTTTAGTACTAATGGTATGAATAATAACATGAATAACAAAGGTGAGTGTGAATAATTAATTAAGCAATCCTCAAATTAAAAGAAGGATGTCTTGGAAGCATGTAACATGTTGTCTCATCTGAGTAACAATGTAGCACTGGAAACTCCTGGAAATAGTCGATTGGCCACACTAAATATTATGTTTAATCCTTGTGTTTTTCTCGTTCATCAAATAGCCACAGCTCTTTGATATTTTGATTCATACTTTGCTTTAGAACTTTCTGTAAATAATTGAATTTGAACAATTGTGCTAAATATTATCTAATGTATCCTAGCCAGGAATAATCAGAAAAGCATTAAATAATTTCAACTGACTCTGTTTGTTGGTGATTTATTTCAAAACACCATTGAAAATATCTAATTACTGATAGAAGTGCCCTGATGGTTTATTAATTATTTAGATGTCTGGCTTGAGCTTTACTTATATATTAATTACGTAAATTCAAAGTGCAATTTGAAAGAGAACTGTATTGTGGAATAGAGTCTTGTCACTGGTTGCAGGTGCTAAACATTGACTGAAGCTGGTACTTCCCTCCACACATTCAGTTTCACTGACTTGAGCAGCTGGATGTTCAAATGTGAGCTTCACCTGCATCTTCCTTTCTTAAGCCATCTCTCAGTATCAAGAGTATTTTGCTTCTAGTTTAGTTTTCTCTCTATCCATCTGGTAACTTCCTCCCAAAAACAGAAGTTGGAACTGAGTCTCTGTTTTGAGAATTGGATGTCAGGCATTAAATCATTGCAGCCTGCCTACTGTAGCTGATTGTGATTAACTGGGGCCTCCTTGCAGGAGGTGTTGGCCTGGGAAATGGAACTGGCATAAGTTTGCTTCTCCTTCCCGGGAATTTGGAGGACTTTGTGATGACAGCTTTGGTAGTAATTTTCCAGTGCCTTAAGCTGCCTTCTGTACCACTTGTACCTAATCCTTCTCCACTTACTTACACTGTCAACCAAGGAAGAACTCTTTCAATTTATGCAGTTGCTCATAATTCGCTGCCACACTATCTTGGGAGGCTTAGATATTGTTCCCAACCTGTGACACCAACTAAGGTAACTACCTTTTTCTTTATCAACTTAAGCATACATCCTTGGTTTTGTAAAGCCAAAGATTGAATCTGCTTTTCTAGAAGCCTTCACAACTTGCCCTGTATCTTTAGTGACTCATATTCATGCTCTCCTAGGTCTCTATTATTCCTATGGTTTCTTTTAAATCAGATTGCATGCTTTCATCTCATTTTATCTACCCAAAAACCACATTTACCTGTGTTCATTTCTAGTTACCACCCTTCATGTGTCTTTGTGAATTCAGTTTCTATCCTTGATAGGCCCTAATCCTTGTAAAACAATAGAAATTCACATCCAAAGCCTGATAGCCTAACCTATCATTTCCCCGGTGACTGATAAAGAAGCTATCTAGTTTTGCCAGATTTCCCATCTTCCATTTTGCAACCTTTAAAGCATAGTGCATTATCTGCAGATCTTGATACATTTCCCTGCACTCGTAAGTATAGGTCAAAAACATATGTCAAAGAGATTGGTAGTACCATCATCGTTTCCAAGCAAGCATTCGTATTTACCTTTCTCCAGTTTGAGAGTTCCACTTTCACTTTCTGTGCCATGGCCAAACACTCACTACACAGTTGATGCCATGGCTTTTATTTCCTCTTTTTGTTGTTCGAGTCTGACTCTTCATGACCTCATGGACTCCTGCACACCAAGCCTTCTTGTTGGAAACTGCCTCTCTAAGATCCCCCAAGGTCATACAGATTGTCTGAGTAATATTATCTATCCATCATAGTCTCTGTCGATGTCTCCTTTTTTTTTACCTTCTGCTTTACCTAGCTTGAGAGTCTTCTTCAAGGAATCCTGTCTTCTCATGATGTGGCCAAAATATTTGAGCTTTTGCCTCGTAATCAAGCCTCCTAGTGAGCAGTCTGGTTGTATTTCTTCAAGTATTGACTTGTTGGATCTTCTTGCTGTCCAACGAACTCTTAACGCTTCCCTCCAGCATTCAAGTTTAAACTCGTCAATTCTTTTGTATTCACCCTTACTAACAGTCCAGCTCTCACAGCCATACATTACAACTGGAAATACCATAGACTTGACTATACGGATCTTCGTAGACAATGTTATGTCTCTGCTCTTCAGTATTTTATCTAAATTTTACATTGATGCAATCTCCAGAAGTAAGTGTCGTTTAATTTCGTAGCTGCAGTTACCATCTATAGAAATCTTTGAACCGAGGAAGACAAAATCCTCACTGCTTCCACTTCCTTTCCATTTATTACCACGGAGTTAGTAGGGCTGGTCGACATAATTTTGGTTTTCTTAGTACTGAGCAACAAGCCAGCTCTTGCACTTTCTTCTTTCACTTTGATTAGAAACTTCCTGAGATCCTCCTCACTTTCAGCCATTAGAGTAGTATCATCTGCATATCTGAGGTTGTTAATATTTCATCTGGCTAGGAAGCTTATTTTATACAGCATTTACTCAATTTGCGTAACATCAACCACAATAACACCATCATTCCCACAATCCTTATTCAGCAGTTACAGAACCTGGGCCCCTGTACCTCCCTCTGTAATTGGATCCTCGACTTCCTAACTGGAAGACTACAATCAGTGTCGATTGGTGATAACATCTCCTCCTCACTGATGATCAACACTGGTGCATCTCAGGGGTCTTATGCTTAGCCCACTGCTCTACTCTCTATATACCCATGACTGTGTGGCTAGGAATAGTTCAAATACAATCTATAAATTTGCTGATCATACAACCATTGCTGGTAGAATCTCAGATGGAGACGAGAGGGCATACAGGAGTGAGATACGCCAACTAGTGGGGTGGTGTCACAGCAACATCCTGGTACTCAACGTCAGTAAGACAAAAGAGCTGATTATGGACTTCAGGAAGGGTAAGACGAAGGAACACATACCAATCCTCATAGAGGGGTCAGAAGTGGAGACAGTGAGCAGTTTCAGGTTCCTGGGTGTCAAGATCTCTGAGGACCTATCCTGGTCCCAACATATTGTGCAGTTGTAAAGAAGGCAAGACAGCGACTATACTTCATTAGGAGTTTGGAGAGATTTGGTATGTCAACAAATACACTTAATAAAATTCTATAGATGTACCGTGGAGAGTATTCTGACAGGCTGCATCACTGTCTGGTATGGGGGTGGGGGGCTACTACACAGGACTGAAAGAAGCTGCGGAGGGCTGTAAATTTAGTCGGTTCCATCTTGGATACTAGCCTACAAAGTACCCAGGACATCTTCAAGGTGTGATGTCTCAGAAAGGCAGCGTCCATTATTAAAGACCTCCAGCACCCAGGGCATGCCCTGTTCTCACTGTTACCATCAGATAGGAGGTACAGAGGCCTGAAGGCACACACTCAGCGATTCAGGAACAGCTTCTTCCCCTCTGCCATACAATTCCCAAATGATCCTGTGAACATTACCTCACTTTTTTAATATATTTTATTTCTGTTTTTGCATGATTTTTAATCTATTCATTATATGTATACAGTCATATATTTATTTATTATTATTACTTATTTAATTTTTCTTATTTTTCCTTCTTCTATATTATGTATTGCATTGAACTGCTGCTGCTAAGTTAACAAATTTCGCAACACATTCTGGTGATAATAAACCTGTTTCTGATTCTGATATCTCTCCTCAGTGTTACTAACCATATGCCTTTGGTTCTCTTAATATCTAATGTCTATCAATCTCTTTCTTTGATATAGTCAGTGAGTGATCTTTCTCAGCACTTCTAGATCTAGAATTGCAAAGATTTAATATTCTCTGGGTCAGGCTTTCCAACCTGACCCCTTGCTTAATATTATTGAACCATGGCATAAAAAAAGGTTGGGAACCCCTGCTCTAGATGAAAACATTTTATCTCATTTCAGTTGTTAATGACTGGTCTTCACATTGTGTCTGTTCAAGACACCCCAGTAAGAGACAGCATCATCTTCCCCATGTTTGCCCTGTCAATTAATATGTTTATAAAAAACATAAATATTTGTAATAATTAACATAAACATAAATCTTGGAATGATTTTCTAATAAACTTCATGGGAATATACTCCAGGGACTTCCTTGGGCCTGTTGCAGAAGTATTACGTACAGTGTACCCCCATGTTATAAAGGGTGTGTAATTAGCCCACGTTTTCATCTATGTTAAACTCAAAAGAGTAGCTTGAAGTTTGTTTGAATTGCTGACAACAAACTTTGGAACTCCACTTTTGTACATGCAACCATAAGAATGCAAAGTGGCTACAATCTTCACTAAGTAACTTCACAGATACTGCAGCAGTTTTTACTTTTCACCTTATACAAGCACATTGAATGTAGATTAACCATTCTTGAAAAGCAGTGCCACTTGGTCACAAATACCGTGGGAAATTTCAGTGTGAAATGAAAATTAGCTATAAATTCGCAAGCACGAGAAAATCTGCAGATGCTGGGAATTCAAGCAACACACACAAGGTGCTGGTGGAACACAGCAGGCCAGGCAGCATCTATAGGAGGAAGTATAGCCAATGTTTCGGGTCGAGAAGGGTCTCGAGTTGCAGGAAGTATGGGATACAGAGAGAAATGCTGATAATCAATCTAAGGGAATTGGAGGTGCAGGAATTCACATTAAAAGGGTTGCTGGGCATGGGCAAGAAAGCACAGGTCAGGGTATTTTTAGCTTTCTTAAGGGGTACCGGGTTTTTTTTATAGGATATGATGAATAAGCAGGAATAGGGTTCTAGGATGGCCAAAGATGGGAGGATAAAATGTAGGTTAGGGTATATATGTGTGTATGACTGGGTGAAGGAATTTGGAATGTAAGTCTATTGCACACTCCGGAACAGAAGGTGGTGGTAATGCACCATTAAGCTGGGTGCCAACCACCGTAAAACAAGAGGAAGAAGAAGGAGAATCCCTCTAGCAATGAAGATCAACATCCCGTTTGCCTTCTTAATAACCTGTTGTACCTGCAAGCAATATTCGCAATTCATGCACAAGCACTCCCAAGTCCCTCTGCACAACGGCATGTTGCAATCTTTCACCATTTAAATAATAATCTGCTCTTCTATTACTCCATCCAAGGTGGATGATCTCGCATTTACCAATGTTGTATTCCATCTGCCAGACCTTGGCCGCTTAACCTGTCTATATCCTTCTGCAGACTTTCCACATCTTCTGTACAATTTGCTTTTCCACTCAGTTTAGTGCCATCAGCAAATTTTTCTGCACTACACTCAGTCCCCTCTTCCAAATCATTAATGTCAAAGGTAAACAACTGCGGGCCCAGCATTGACCCCTGCGGTACCCCACTCACCACAGACTGCCAACCGGAGAAACACCCACTTATACCAACTCTCTGCCTTCTGTCAGTTAACCAATCCACTATCGATGCCAATACACTTCCTTCGACTCCATACATCCATATCTTATTTATAAGTCTCTTGTACAGTTCCTTATCGAACACCTTCTGGAAATCCAAGTATACGTACACTTGTATCTGGAAGGTCCAACTGCTGGTGAGTCAGTATCCTGGCAAAAACTACACCATGAGGATAAAAGAACACTCCAAGCAACTCTGCAAAAAGCTTATTGAAAAGTACAAGTCAGGAGATAGATACAAGAAAAGTTCCAAGTCACTAAATATCCCTTGCAGTACAGTTAAGCCAATTATCAAAAAATGAAAAGAACATGCCACAGTTGTACATTTGCCTAGAGCAGGCCATCCTCAAAAATTGAGTGACTGTGCAAGAAGGGGACTAGTGAGGGAGGCCATGATGAGGTAGATTTTGATGTTATTTCCATCTTAGGGGACCATTCGATAGTTTTAAATCAATAGGATAGAATCTGTCCTTTAGCCCAGTGGTACATCTGTTCACATTTTTGTACCTTCTGTCTGATGGGGTGCGGAGGGGTGGGAGGAATCTTTGGAAATGTTGGGTTCTTTACTGAGACAGTGGGAAGTGTATACAGTGCCCATGGCTGGAAGGAAAAAGAATCTAATAATGAGAGTGCAAGGTGCCTTTGCTATGGTTCTGTACAATATATAGAGATATGCACATGTGGACCACTATCTTCCTACATTTTGCCAGTTTCTTCTTAATTTAGAGATAAACTATGGAATAGGCCTTTCTGGCCCTTCGAGCTGCACTCCCTAACAACACCCGATAACCACGATTTAACTCTAACTTAATCACGGGTGTATGGGGAGTCCAGGGAGGGGTAGCACCTCTGGCTTTCCATGCCCATTCCAGGGCAGCTTATTCTCCTTTAGGCCCCACTGCACCCACAGCTCTCACCTGTACCTCCATGTAGCTGTTTGCATGTGATCGTGGTCGACAACCCGGTACACCGTTTTGACAGGTGGGCTAAACCAGGTAAACTCCGGTGATATATGGACATGCCTGTCCTAGTATATGATGTCAGCTTCATCAGACTGAGCAGATGAGATCTACAGTGAGATCCAATGGGCAGGAAGGCAATCCTGAAACGCTCCATGAAGAACGAAGGGCATGACAAGGCAGAGAAGATGTCATGGTCATCCACTGCAACCAAGGATGACCCCAGTCTGTGATGTTTGTTCGTACCACTGGACCCAGACTTCTGAGGTTGAGAGAGTGGAACTGCCCCAGTGCGATGGCTTTTCCACTTTGAAAACTCTCCCGCACGTTTCCTATCATCGTCAGACACAATGGACAACCACCATCAATTATGGGAAAACTTACAATGACCAAGTAACCTACACGGCATGACTTTGGACAGTGGGAGGAAACTGGAGGACCCAGAGAAAAGCCATGCATTCCGTGGGAAGGACACCTTGAAGAGAATGTTAGGATTGAACTCTGAATTCCAATGCCCCGAGGTGTAATAGAGTTTAACTAAGTGCTACGCTACCATGGCAACCAAAAGTTGTAAAGGCATTTCCAGTTAAATGTTTTTGCAAACATGAAAGTATCCAAAGTTAAACACTCACTTTTGACATGACCCAAACTTGCACTTGCCCATCTTTACATCCTGATGCCCATTGCCCAATCATCATCTCTCTAAAGTGCCTCATTTCTGGTTTCATCATTTCTGGAATTCTCCCATTTCCTTCTATTTCAAAGACACCCAGCCTTCTCCCACTAATTCCTAATTTCTTCATTCTTACCTGTCCAGATTTTAACCTTTCCTCACCCCTTCCATTCCCTCAGGACCTGTTGGCCCTGAGCAGCAGTTGGTGTTGAACTCCAAGTTAAAGGTTGGAAGTGATTCCATTTAAAGTGATACCAGGTTAATATCATTCCTGCTTTGGATGTCAGGCTGGCAATTAGTAATAACTGCACTTACAGTATCTCACACAAACTTCGTGTTCATATTTCCTGGACTGCTGGAGACAGTGTTCAGGATAGGGGCCTTCTACTCTGCCAAACTCCAAGCAGTTTTAAGTTCAATTTTAATTATGATTCAACCTTACATGAATATCATCAAATGAAACAGTGTTCCTCTTGGGCCAAGGTGCAAAGTGCATTACCAACAGCACACTGCACACTACACATAGCTCAAATAGCACTTACGGTTACGACTTCAGAAAAAATATTGTCACCGAGGAAAAAAATATATAGCCCAAGTACCTGTGTCATGGCTAGATTGGTGGTAAGTTGTCTTGGTCCAGCTTGTTCTTCCACTGAGCAAACACTAGAGGGCAGCACTGCCTCAGTGTCTACTCCTCTGGGCAACTGCCATAGGTGATGTCGTGGCCTCGGCCTAGGATCCTAGGACTAGTCCTCACCGCAACCAAGGCAACATGGGTCCCCCCGAAGTCGGTCTTACCAGTGAACTGGACACAGTATTCTATGTAACCAATGACGAACAGGGTCTTGCAATCATAATAAAAATGTCCAGGACAATGACATGCACCTTCTCTGCACAAAGGTACGCAATAAGTCCAGGCGATAACACAACAATGGTATACATTAAGTCTAAGTTGTGACGAGAATACACATAAATTAAGATGTTTGCTGGCCTGGGCTAGCACCAGTGGCATCAGCAGTTGGTCTGCCACCTGTCCTCAGGGGAAGGAGAGATAAGGAGGACAATGAAGCAGCATTTGGAGATGTTAATGAAGGAGCCATCAGTCTGGGTATTGTCAAGATCGGCTCCCCCTTTGAATCCTGAACTGTTTGAAGTGTGATGGACAGGCGATACCCCAGCTGGGGAATAAAAAGGGACAGGTTCGCTAAGGCAGGACACACACGACACCACGAGGTAACGAGACCCTGGAAGCGGTGCCCCCCCCCGCAAGTCGGCGGGAGTCATTTGGAAGGCTGGTTGCGGAACCAAGCCTTAGACGCACAGGGTGGAAAGGTACGTTCAGTGGGAACCCGGTGTGTGTCCGCCCTTGCTTGGGTGCCGGGTTCACTGCAGAGGATCGACCGCATCTGGAGGAGGGGTCACAGCCGGTGACCTCAGGTGACATCACAAAGGACTCGCCCGAAAGCTGCTTGTGAGCAATATCGCCGGTCTGTGAGTGGAAGCCGTTTTGAATGATCATTCGTTCTTGCTCTCTCTCTCCTTCCCCCCACATTTTCCATCGCCATGGCAACGATTACTGCGAACTGAACTAAATCGGACTGAACTTTGCGTCACTTTGAAATTGGTCATTTACCCCTAGACAACGATAGAGCTTGATTAATCTTGTTATCTTAATTCTGTGTACATGTGTGTTTATCATTGCTGAACTGTTGCATTTAATATCCTTTTTTGATTAGAGTACTGTGTTGCTTGTTTCTTTAATAAAACTTTCTTAGTTCTAGTAATCCAGACTCCAACTGAGTGATCCATTTCTGCTGGTTTGGCAACCCAGTTACGGGGTACGTAACATAAGTGGGGTTCTCGTCCGCGATTTTGAATGCTAAATTTGGGTCGGAGTAAATTGATTGGGTCAAAATTCCCGAAAGAAAGAAAAGACAAACAGCAGAAATGGAGGCTGAGGAATTTATAAAGGCGCCGACCTTGGAGGCATTAGAGGATGCCAGGAAATTGGAATTGGTAGCTGTGGCCAAACTGTTGAATCTTGCTAAGGGGATGTCGACAATGAGGAGAGAGGAGATACACAGAGCTATCGTAGAGCACTGTGCATTTAAGGGTGTGTTTCCCCAAGGCGAGCTGGGGGTGGTGTCTATTGCAAAACCTACTGGAGACGCGGTACAGGTACAGCTTGAAAAACTGAGACTCGAGCATGAGTTCCGGGTACGGCAGTTAGAACACGAAGAGAAGCAGTTAGAAAGGCGGGAGAAAGAGAAGGAGTTAGAAAGGCAGGAGAGAGAGAGAGAGAGACAGTTGGAGAGAGAGGAGAAACAGAGGGAAAGGGAATTCGAGCTGGAGAAGTTAAGGATAAGGGCAGAGCAGGGGCTCGTGCCGAACCAAGGTGGAGGGTTCCGGGCGACCCAGGAGGTTAGGCTGGTTCCCCCATTTGACGATACTGACGTGGATCAGTACTTTCTCCATTTCGAAAAAGTGGCTATAAGTCAGGACTGGCCGAGGGATAAGTGGGTTGTTTTGCTTCAGAGTGTACTGAAAGGGAAAGCCCAAGAAGCTTACTCAGCTTTGTCTGCGGAAGATGCCCAGAGGTATGAGGTGGTGAAAGAGGCCATCCTCAGGATTTATGAGTTGGTCCTGGAGGCATACCGGCAGAGGTTCCGGAATGCAAGGAAGCAGTGGAACCGCACGTATTTGGAGTTTGCCCGTGAGATGCAGACATATTGTGAGCGTTGGTGCGCCTCAAAGGGGGTAGAGGGGGATTATGACAGACTGCTGCAGCTGATCCTGATTGAGCAGTTTAAAGGTTGTGTCCCTGAGGGTATGAGACCCTACCTCAATGAGAAAGAGGCAGCCACGTTAGCCGCAACTGCTAAGTTAGCGGATGAGTATGCGTTGACGCATAAAATGAAGTTTGCCCCGAGTAAAGGCTACCAGAAGGGTAGTCAGGATGGCAGGGAGAGTCCGCCGGAAAAGTCAGAAAGTAAGCCGGGGACTAGTGAGAAGGATAAGGTAGACCGGGAGCAGTCTGGTAGGAAGTCTCCTGGGGTCGTCTGTTATAATTGCGGGAAAGTCGGACACTTTGTGTCAGGTGCTTTGCCCCAAAGAGGGAGACGAGAAAAGAGAAAACAGCGATTTTGACTGGCTGTATCGAGCTTGTAAGCGAACCGCTAGGGAAGGACAGGTCTGCCAAAGTTCAGGAAGGGCGCGAGAGGTTTATCTCGGCCGGATTGGTGTCAGTGAAGGAGGGGTTAAAACCAGTTCCAGTGCGGATCTGGAGAGACACGGGAGCGTGTCAGTCACTAATACTGAAGGGTGTATTAGAGTTTAACTCAGAGACCCAGATTGGGGAAGTCAAGGTCAAAGGTATTGGAGAAGGGACAGAGTCAGTCCCTTTGCACCAGGTACACTTACAAAGCAACCTGTTCTCTGGACTAGTCATGATCGGGGTGAGGTCCAAATTACCGATGAAAGGCGTGGAAATCTTGCTCGGTAATGACGTCACCGGGGGAATCGTGTTCCCAGTCGTGAGATTGACAGGTCAGCCTGCCAGCATTGAGGCCCTGCCCATGGACTCACAGGTTCATCACGGGACCGCGGTGGTAAATTTAGCTGAGACGTTTCTGCCAACCTTGTACGAGAAGGGGGTAGAAAATGAAAAGAAGGAGTGTAGTGAGACAAAAGGTAGAGAGGGAGCTGGGACAGACGTAGCATTAGCCAGGAAAGAATTTGTGCAGGCGCGGGAGCGAGATGAGGGGCTGATGGTTTTGGCAGAGACAGCTCTCTCTGACACAGACTTGACAAGGGAACTAGTAGGCTATTGTGTGGAGGAGGAAGTGCTAAGGAAGCAAGGGAGACCAAGTGCCGTGCCCGCAGATGAGGAATGGGGGGTGGTGCAAGAGAGTTATGGGGATGAGGTTTTTAACCTGGCCCACAAGGTACCCCCCGGTGGACATTTTGCGGGTGCTGGAGGAAACAGTTGGTGGAATCATGAAAGAGATTTACCGGCTGCCCAGGGGGAAGGATGTTATTGATTATGGCCGATGCGAACTGGGACGGTCACAGGCTTTTGATATGCTAACAAACCTAGTCGGGGTTAGCGCGGAAATCAATGAAGCTAGGGGCCCCCTGATAAGAGAAAAAAAAACATTTTGAAAAGATTAGTATGGTATCGATCAGATGGGAGAAGGCTATTATTTTAGCCAGGTCTGCTGATAAGGTCTCTCCCTTAATCCCCGAACAAAGCGACTCTTTAGGAGAAGTAATTAAACGACTCGCACCCATGTGTTTGACTGTCCCGAGGCGATGCAAAGAACTGGGATGTTGGGTGGTGTCTATTACAATAGGGTAGCCTAGTAAGCAACAACTACATAGAATGAGTAATTCAGTGACTAAAGGGCTGACGAACACAGAGGTGTGTATTGGCAATTTAATACAGCTGTCTGAAACCAGCTTGATAGTGAACCTTGAAAAAAATGAGTTCGGCCACATGAAGGTCACTTACCTGGGAATTGTGGTGACACAGGGGCAGCTGGCAGCGATGCAAGCTACAGTGCAGGCTATCACTGACCTCCCAACCCTGACAGACAAGAGGGCCCTCAGAAGACTCTTGGAGATGGTGGGGTACTGTAGGAAGTTTTGCAATAACTCTGCAGTCACTACCCCTCCCCCTCCTACTAAGCCCTTGCGAGAGAAAACTAAGTCGGAATGGGACGACTCTTGTTATTGTGGTCCGGGACGAAACCAAATGAGAGGTTACATTGATCGCAATTCATCAGTGTTTTTGGCCACTATGAAGTTTGCTAAGTTGGAGCCTGGTCTAAGGGATTATTAATAACACATATAAAAGGGACAGAAAATGTGATTGCTGACTGTCTGTCAGGTGTTGACAACTTCAAATTCTCTGTATTAGCCAAATAGCTGATAAAGATGTATATTTGTGTGTATCAAATAATGTACTCATGTTTGTAATTTTTAGCCCGGTAAAAATCCTTAAAGGGGGGAAATGTGACGAGAATACACATAAATGTATTGCTGGCCTGGGCTAGCACCAGTGGCATTAGCAGTTGGTCTGCCACCTGTCCTCAGGGGAGGGAGAGATAAGGAAGACAATGAAGCAGCATTTGGAGATGTTAATGAAGGAGCCATCAGTCTGGGTATTGTCAAGATCGGCTCCCCCTTTGAACCCTGAACTGTTTGAAGTGTAATGGACAGGCGATACCCCAGCAGGGGGATAAAAAGGGACAGGTTCGCTAAGGCAGGACACACACGACACCACGAGGTAACGAGACCCTGGAAGCGGTGCCCCCCCGCAAGTCGGCGGGAGTCGTTTGGAAGGCTGGTTGCGGAACCAAGCCTTAGACGCACAGGGTGGAAAGGTACGATCAGCGGGAACCCGGTGTGTGTCCGCCCTTGCTTGGGTGCCAGGTTAACTGCAGAGGATCGACCGCATCTGGAGGAGGGGTCACAGTCGGTGACCTCAGGTGACATCACAAGGACTCGCCCGAAAGCTGCTTGTGAGCAATATCGCAGGTCTGTGAGTGGAAGGCGTTTTGAATGATTATTCGTTCTTGTTCTCTCTCTCCTTCCCACCACATTGTCCATCGCCATGGCAACGATTACTGCGAACTGAACTAAATCGGACTGAACTTTGCGTCACTTTGAAATTGGTCATTTACCCCTAGACAACGATAGAGCTTGATTAATCTTGTTATCTTAATTCTGTGTACATGTGTGTTTATCATTGCTGAACTGTTGCATTTATTATCCTTTTTTGATTAGAGTACTGTGTTGCTTGTTTCTTTAATAAAACTTTCTTAGTTCTAGTAAGCCAGACTCCAACTGTGTGATCCATTTCTGCTGGTTTGGCAACCCAGTTACGGGGTACGTAACAAAGTCCATCTCCATTGTGTGGTACATCCTGTTGCATCCTGTTCCAATGCCGTCCCAAACACACTCTTGAAGCAAGGGTATATTTAGTTCCCATGTCAACTCCATTTCCCTTGAAGTTCAGTTAATGGTTGGGTTAATGGTATCACTTGTTGCAACATTGTGCTCCTGGGTGCAGGAAAGTTCCAGGTTTAATCTGTATTTGTATGTGTGAAGGGGAATGCTATCTTATCATGGAAAAGTAAAGGAAAAGTGGAAGACTACAAAGCAATTCCGTCAGATTGAAGTTCCAGAATGTCTTATTAAAAGACCTGCATTGGTGCTTTTCACAATCCTTTCAGAATAACCCATAGTGTTATCACCCAATGGTTCTCTTTGGAAGTTTTAATACATAGGACAGCAGGGTCTGTAAAGTTTGTCTCTCTAAGAAGGATAATAAAGTTTGGGTTGCAGATCTTTATAAAGAAACATATGAATATTGAGCAGTCTACAGCAGAGACAAAGCAAATGCACTATTTCTGAAATTCACTGCAGCAAAAACAAATACAAGAGGTTACCAGATGGAGGCAGCAACAGGCTATGGTTAGATTTGTAACTAAATGGGAAAAGTATTTAAATTTTTAAAATATACAAGTTTATCACGTAATATGCATGTAAATGTTTATATCACCTTCAACAGAATTGACACTTTTCTTTGATAGGTTATATTGTATCCATATTGTTTTATCCATATGGTTCACATTAAAATATACAGTGAAAGAAAAAGGGATATTTTTATCAGAATAACAATTGTTTATTATTACTGACATGACATGAAATGTGTTGCTTTGTATCAAGAGTACAGTGCAAGTCATAGAAACTTACAATAAGTTAAGTTCAAGATTAATTATCATTCAACCATACATGAATATAACCAAATAAAACAGCATTCCTCCAGGGGTCAAGGTACAAAATATATTAACTACAGCACAGAACACACTGCATGTAGCACACAACACAAATAGCACATATGGTTATGATTTCAGAAAAACACGGTCACAAAGAAAAAAAATATATAGCCCAAGTCCTTGATGGCATGACTGTAGAATTGATGGGAAGTTGTCCTGATTCAGCTTGTTCTTCCACTGAGTGAAGACTGGAAAGCAGCAGTGAAGGAGGGGACAGCTTCCAGTGCACCCCACTGAGGCTCTCTCTCACTGCCTCAGCATCTCCTCTCCTGGTTGGCTGCAACAGGCATCCACAGCCTGAGCTTTTTCCTCACCACAACTGAGGCAAAGCAGCTCCCCTATCGTTCGTCCGGCTAATAAACCATTGAACTGGATTTACAACATTCTATATAACACATGTCCTACATGGTCTTGCAATCACAATAAAAATGTCCAAGAAAATCCCCCACACTGCACACCATCCAACGGTACACGACAAGTCCAGGGAAAAACAGAACAGTGGTAAGAAATAAGTCCAGCTCTAAGCAACTCATTGATGGGATAGTCCTGTGTACTTAATGCTCTTAGTATCCATCAGTGTTTTGCAATCATTAAAAAGACTTGAAAGACCAACAAATACATTTTTGATCAGAAGCCATATTTGATCGGAAGCCACTTTTGAAGCCATATTTCACTAATCCTGTAGTCTTCTTCATTACATTCTGTGAGGAGTATGGTCTTCTTAGTATAAAAGGTGAGCACTTGACATGCTGCATCATCAGTCATGTTCTCAAAGAGTAGCTTCTACTCATCTCATTTTGTCTTCTTTTGTTTATCCAACCAAAATAAGATCACTCTTATGGATTCTATCTCTTCCTCAGCATCAGTCCCATGTATGTTTGGTTCTTCAGATTACTTGGATTAGTTCTCAGTTATGTTACATGATGCGGCAGCAAAAGATTTCACAGCTGACACTAACCTTCCTCCTTCAATAGGGCTTAGGACTGGCATTGAATGGATAGAATTGCTTATCCTCATCAGAATTGCCCAGACTCCTAAAAATAATGCATGTGGTGTCCATTTTATAACCACAGGAAACAAATGAAAGATGCTTCTTACCTGAGTGTCAACCTTTTAAACAAGAGGGCCATCAACTTTTTAAACAAGAGAGCATCTGCAGTTGCTGGAAATCCAAGCAACACACACGCAACACCATAGGAACTCAACAGGCCAGGCAACATCTATGGAAAGCTTTTTTAAGTTAGTTTGAGGTAGACAGAACACTACAAGGAGATCTCAGCTGTCCTTTCTGGGAAATCTTTAGATCATCATTCAATTTAGCAAACACACGAACACAATTTAGCTGGTTGCCATGGCAGCTGTGGATCTTCTGTGGAGGTGGACTTCCAAATGGTCATTGCCTTTTTCGGATGTTACTCATCCCATGCTCTGATAGTCTTGTAAAGAAAGGAGGTCGGTGTCGGCCTGACACCAGTTTTCCTGTGGCAGAGTCCAAACATGACAACCTTTCAACATTTACTTCATGTTTTCTATCATTGATACTGACTAAATGTGAAATATTTCTCACAAAGACTCCAGATCAGGTGAAGGGGGTAAAGTGGGATAGGAAATAACTTCTAGCACAAATATATCTCATTGTTAACTTAAGTACCTTCTCTACATTAGTTACTGTTTGCTAATTATTAGCAATACCATTGACATATTGTATCTAATTCAGTTATAAACATTATTTAGTTGTGTTGCTTGTATCCTTAGGTAGTTTCATCAACATTTCTCTGAGTTACTTTATAACCATGTGCACATCATGTCATTTCCTCTTTGTTTTGTAAGGTGGTTTTTCAGAGTACCTGTTGAATATTGTAACCTCCCCACAACAACAAATCACCTTGTACCTGTTCCCAAATTACCTGCAAATTGATGCACAGTATGAGTTGTACTACATTTCATATAAACAACAAACTATATTGTCTGAATTCCCCTTTTCCATTTCAGATTTTGTTCTAGCCATAGCCTTAACAGCTCATGCATTCCAAAAGACATTACAATGATTAATGACTAAAGGCTTCCTCATTTTAGATTTCCACTGAAACATAAACGAACCCATTCCCCTCTGGAGAAATCTGCAGCAGAGCAATTGCACTGAGATTAAGGTACACTATTCCAATGATCCAGACTAGAAGGTGCCACCATCAGTGATTTGTGCCTGTTCACCTTAAAGGGAACCTTCATTCTAATAATTCAATCTCTCCTGTCAGATAAGAAGTAATGCCTATGAGCAACGTGCCAGAATATTAGTCCGGAATTTCCTGTGCACTCTTTTATCCACGTTGTACAGAAGCTTATGAAATCACTTCTTGTATAAACTCCTGGGTCTTTAATAATTCTGACAATATCTACATTTGCTGAAACAGGGAAAAGTTAATTAGAATCATAGAACTGTATGGATCCTTTCTGACTACCTCGCCCATGTCAGCCACGATATCCATCTGCATGAATCTCACATACCTACATCTAAATATTTGTCCAAGTGCCTTTTAAGCATTTTAATAGCATCTTCCTCTACTCATGTTTTGGCAGTTTGTTCCAGGTATTCATTATAATTTGTGAATACACCTCAGAACTCCTTTAAATATTTCCCCTCTCACCATAAACTTGTGCCATTTTCTAGACTTCCCTGCCCTTGGATTAAAAGGTCTTACTTATCAATCATATAAATGTTGGTCATAATTTTTATAAACCTCTATAATGTCACCTCGCAATGTTATACGTTCCAGTGACAACAAACCCAGACAGCAATCTGGTGAATCTCTTCTGCACGCTCTCTGTTGTTACTACATCATTCCTGTAGTTTAACACTGAGAAATGAACTCAATATCATAAATGCCATTTTGCCACCTCCATTAAAATGACAAATTCAAATATGCTGTTGTAGCCATCGTGGGAATGGAGTGAAAGGAAGTACAGGACTGGCACCTTAATGCTCCAGATGCTTTAATCAGGATAGAGACTGAGGAAAGAGAGGAGGGCGAGTTCCATTTTTGACAGGAAAACATCACAGAGATGAGATTGCTGAAGAATCATCCAGTGAGGTTTTATGGATGGAGTTACAGAATAAGAAGGGATTGATCATGTTTTTTGGGACTGTACTAATGGCCCCCAGATAATCAATGGGTTTAGAAAAACAAATATTTTTGGAGGTTGTGTTGAGTTGTAAGAATAATATAGTTAATAGTAGAACTGTCATTGCAGGGAGTTTTAAGTTTCCTAACATTGACTCTGACTTCCATACTGTTAAGGTTTTAGATGAAGTAGAATCTGATAAATACATTCAGGAAGTTTTCCTTGGGCAATGTACTAAGGACCCAAGTAGGAAGTTGGCAAAGGTTGACCCACTCTTGGGTGATAAGTTGGGGTAAGTGACTGGGGTGACAGGGGGAGAGCACTTTGGGACTAGTGACTGATGCCCTATTAGTTTTTAAATCGTTAAGGAAAGGAACAGAACTGGCCCGTGGGACCAAGCTGTAAATTCGGACAAGGCAAATTTGATTGGTATGACACAGGAGGAGGCAAAGATTGATTGGAGTAGGTTGTTTGTTGGCAAAGAAACCACATGCAAGTGGGAGACCTTTAAAGGTAAGCTAACGACAGTTTAAGATCTACAGGTCCCTGTTAGAGTGAAGGGCAAAGCTGGTAGGAGTCGGAGTAGAGAATCCTAGATGATGAGGGACATTCAGATGCTGACCAGGGAAAAGAAGGAGGCAATTGTTAGGTGAAGGCAAATAAGAATACATATATCTCTGGTGGAGTGTAAGATATCAGAATCAGAATCAGTTTAATATCACTGGCATATGTCATGAATATGCAGCAGCAGTACCACGCAGTATACTTTGTATAACAATAAGAAACTAACAAATTATTTAAATCAGTGGTGCAACAAGAGAGCAAATAAAAAAGAAAATAATAGTGCAGTAGTGTACACGGGTTCATTGTCCATTCGGAAGTCTGATGGCAGAGGGAAAAAATGTCTGTTTTCAAGTTCCTGTAACTTCCCTTGATGGCAACAGCAAAAAGTGGGCATGTCCTGGGTGTTGGAGGTCCTTAATGATGGAAGCCACATTTTGAGCCATTGCATTTTGAAGATGTTGTTGATGCTGGAGAGGCTATTGTCCATGATAGAGTAGGTTAAGTTTCCAACTTCCTGCAGCACTTTTCTGATCCTCTGCCCCTCCACACCAGATGGTGCTGAAACCAGTTAGAGTATTGTCCATGGTACATATGTAGAAATTTGCTAGAGTCTTTGGTGAAAGGCCTTGATAGAATGGAAGTGGAGAGGATGTTTCCTATGGTGGGAATGTCAAAGACCAGAGGACATAGCCTTGGAATAGAGGGGAATTTCTCGAGCCAGAGAGTGGTGAATCTGTGGAATTCTTTGCCTCAGGCAGCTGCAGAGGTCAAGTCTTTATGTATATTTAAAGCAGAGGTGACTAGATTCTTGATTGGTCAGGTCATGAAGGGATATGGGGGGAAGATAGGAGATTAGGGCTGAGAGGAAAAATTGATCAACCATGATGAAATGATGGAGCAGACTCGCTGAGCTAAATGGCCTAATTCTGCTCCTATATCACATGGTCTTATGGTACCAAGTCTCCTTTAACTCCAAATGAAATATAGTCACCGCTGTGTCTTATTTGTAATTGCATTGGAATGTTGGGCTCAGGATAAATTTCTGAGATGTTGACACCCAGCAACTTGAAATTGCTCCTTCTTTCCACTGCTGATCCCTCGATGAGGACTGGTATGTGTTCCCTCAACTTTCCCTTCCTGAAATCCACAATCAATTTCTTGGTCTTACTGCCATTGAGTGCGAGGTTGTTGGTGCAGGTTCACTCAACCAGCTGATCTACAGCCCTGTGCAACAGTCTTAGGCATCCTCAATTTATGCATGGTTTCAGATGGTATGGCCTCCACAGACCCCTGATCTCAACATCATCGAGTTTGCCTGGGATTACCTAGGCAGACAACATGCAAGAAGCAAGCGAGACAACAAAAATTCGCAGAAGAAAGGTTACCATATGAGGAACGTTTGGCAGCTCTTGGGCTGTATTTCCTGGAGTTCAGGAGAATGAGGGAGGATCTCATAGAAACATTCCGAATGTTAAAGGGCCTGAACTGATTAGTTATGGCAAAGTTATTTCCCATGGTAGGGCAGTCTAGGACAAGAGCACATGACTTCAGGATTGAAGGACGTCCATTTAGAACAGAGATGCAGAGAAATTACTTGAGTCAGAGGGTGGTAAATCTGAGGAATTTGTCGCCACAAGCGGCTGTGGAGCCAAGTTATTGGATGTATTTAAAGCAGAGATAGGTAGGTTCTTGATTAGCCAGGCCATCAAACGGTGTGGGGAGTGGGGATGACTGGAAGAATTGGATCAGCCCATGATTGAATGGCAGAGCAGTCTCGATGGGCTGAATGGCCTACTTCTGCTCCATATCTTATGATCTTATGGTCTTATGGTCTTAAGAACTGTGGCAAGTTCTCCAAGATGCTTGGACAACATACCAGCTAATTTTCTTATAAGACTGCATGGGAGTGTAGCTAAGAGAACTGATAAAGTTTAAAAGACAAAGGGTGGTCACACAAAATATTGATTTGATTTAGTTTTTTTTTACCTTTTACTGTTCTTTATAGTAATTTTTGATATTTAGAAGCATTTCATTTCATTACTTTTGAAAGCATCTTCACTTAACAGAATTTTTTTTGAGATGTGCCAACGACTTGAACAGTACTGTATCTCACTCCTGTTCACCTCGTCGTTGCCATCTGAAATTCTGCCAGAAATATTTGTGACATTGGCAAATATATAGATGGCATTTGAGCTGTTCCTAGTCATACAGTCATTGGTGTAGGGAGAGTAGGTGCAGAAATGTACTCAAAAAAAAAATCAGGAGGGCAAAAAAAGGGCATGAGATAACTTTAGCAGAGAAATTAAAGAATATCCAAAGAGATTCTATGTATATTAAAGAAAAATGGAGTGACGGTAGAGAGAATAGGGCCTTTCAAAGATAAAAGTGGACCTTTGTATTGAGCTGAAGGAGATGAGCAACGGTCCTGATGAATGTTTCTCCTCTGATTTGCCATGGAAAAATTCATGAATACTTCAGAACTAGAAAGAGTAAATAGGGAATACCTGGGGATAGACTGCATTACAGTAGAGGAGGTACTGCAGATGTTAAAAGGTAAGAAGATAGATAAATCTTTAAGACCTGACCACAATAATCCAAGAACACTGTGGGAGGCTAGAAAAAAAAAATCAAGGGAGCGTTGGCTGAGATAGTTGCAGCATTGTTAGCCATGGCTGAAGTTTGCAGATGACAGTGAAATAAATGGTGTAGTGCACAATTAAAAATATTCTCTGAAATTACAGGGAGATATTGACAAGCTAAACAAGTGGGCTAAGGAACAACAAAAGGAGTTTAATTCTGATAAGTGCAGGTGCTGCACCTTGGAAAGTCAAATATAAGTAGGATTTTCACTGTGCAGGTTCCTGGGGAGTGTTGTAGAATTATTTACTTTTCCTAGTTCTGTAGTCTTCATGATTTTTTTCCATAGCAAATCAGAATACATCAGAGGGAAGTTGGAGTACAAGTACACAAAGTGGACACAAGTAGACAGGGTGATGAAGAGGGCATTTGGCATGCTGACCTTCATAAATCAGGGCAACGAGTATAACATGCGAAGGTCATGCTGCGTTTGTACAGAACTCTGGTGAGGCCGCATTTGGAGTATTGCGCTGAGGTTTGGTTACCTTGCTATGAGAAAGGCGTTATTAAATTGGAGAAAGTGAAGAAACAATTTACAAGGCTTGAGGGACTGAGTTATAGGGGGAGGTCAGATAGACTAACTGCACTCACATATACTCAGTTCTCACAACTCAAAGACATTACCATTGACTCAGCCATGGAGCACAAGCATTGCAATGCACTCACTAACTGTTCACATTATTTCTAACAAAGCCACTGTTGATAGCAGTAGGACAGATTAGAACCCTACTGTACACACAGGCTGTCCACTGAAAGGGCTTTGATGACCATGGGTTTAACTAGATAGAACAAGTGGTCAGCATCACTCAAGGTGACGATACATCTATATGTATTCATATCCCAATTCTCCTTCATTCCCCTATCTCCTCTGTTATCTAAGTTTTAAATTATTCTGACCATATTCCCATTTCAGATACGAAAGATGTGCTGCAGGCTCTGGCATTGGCACTTGACTTGTCACATTGGAAGAATAACATGCTGCCATTATCTCTGATATTGCAGTTCAGAACCTGGCACTTGACAGGGAGAGAGTGTGGCTTGTTAGTATGACGTGCACATCGTGAATCATTGAAGATGAGTTGGGTCTTGTGTCAGAACCCACAATGATAAGAATGCACATACATTTTATTGTACATAACACCAGTAAGGACCAGAAGATGGCATCTACAGATGAAATTTTAATGGACACGAGCTTGAAGCATTATTTTGGGATCAAAATGTCTCCATTAGCAGAATAAAGGACACCAGTTTGATCTTTGCTGAATGATTTTCACAGGACCTAGAGACCATCTTTTCCAGCATCAAACTCATGGTCAATTGTATGTCAGTCATTATGGATTTTTAAAAGTTCAGCAGGATCTCACAGGATCAAAGAGGGTTTGGACAAGTTGGTTGTTTTCTCTGGAATTTCAGAGTGAGCGTCTGGAATGTTCTAGCAGGGGAGGGAGTGGAAGCAGTTACAAAAGTAACATTTAGGAAGCATCTAGACAGGCAAAGAATGGAGGGATATGGACCATATGCAAGAAAAAGGGCCCGTCCCTGTGATTTACTGGTTTGTGCTTTATCCTCTAACTTCATAATACAGAAAGAAGCTACTTCAGTCTAAACTGGAACCATTTTAATTTCTGTGCCTTCCTGGACTGTAATCTGTAACATTGTCAATGACCTCCATTCAAGTACTCATCCTCTTAAATATGACATGCACCCTCTCCACCATCCTGTCAGTCTACGAATTCCAGATCCTCAATACTTTTCAGTGTTTTGATTTCTTCCATCAGAACCAGGTTTGATATCATTGGTGTATGTCATGAAACGTGTTGCGTTGTGGCAGCAGCACAAAGCAATACATAGTAACAAAAACTATAAGTCATAATGAGATTGTATCAACTGTACATCTATTGTGGTGATAGGAAAATTGCATTGGGTCCAGGTCCTTGCTTAGACCGAAGCTGACCAACCTCTCAAAGCACTTCATCGAAGAAGATGTGAATACCACTGCACGGTAGTTACTGTGTCTGCTCTTCCTGGGCACTGTTATGATTGCTAACCTTTTGAAAGAGGTAAGAGCCTTCAACCGCAGCAGTGAGAGGCTGAAGATGTCCTTGAATGCTCCCACCAGTTGGTGGCCCAAGTTTTCAGATCCCTACCAAGTACACCATCTGGGCCAGATACCTTTGCATTTCAACCTCACCTTCAGCCCGGCACACTTTTGTTGCTTCCTTTTTCTTAAAGGGAAATTGAGTTTCCAACCTGTCTGCAGTCTGGGATCCATTGATTTTGAGTATCAATAGAAATTTTAAACATCTTAAAATGATATTACGTACTGAAGTACCCATGGCTGAGACAGCAGATTCCAGCTGTAGCAGTCCTGAACGGGAATATTTGATGATTTCTGTTGGAGTTGTGCACGCCAAGTTGCCCCTTTTCGGCGCCATCTTGATTATACCTCTAACCTCCTCTAATCTATTAAAAACTAACTTAAAGCTACACCTCCTAGTTACTTCACAGAGAATGGAGACTGATCCTTTTCAATCTCATATGACATTAAATGCCTTGATGACAATCCAGGCAGCAGTCCATCAATGCGTTAGTGCTGCAGTCAGAGCTCTGACTTGAACTACTCAAGTTCAGACATCATATGGGCCAAACACGGGCTACTAGGACTAGCTTAGATTGGAGTTGTGGTCAGCATGGACCAGCTGAGTCTAAGGGCTTGTTATCATGCCTTGTGAATCTATGACTCCATGCTGCAGTCATATGTCTGAACTCCATTGCTATCAGAATCTATGAGTATGACCCAAACTTTAGCAGCCTGTCCTCAAGCAGATTCTCAGGTTAATCAATTCTTGGCACTGGGTGCATCATTAAGAAGTCAGTGCTTGTTGTTCATCCTTATACGTCACTGAGGATAGCCCGGAGTTGCCTTCATAATCCACTGAATTGTTTGGTGATAGATCACCAAAACTATGACTGTACATAGGGAAAGGAGAATGACTCCGAATTTCTTGGCAGTGGAGAACAGCCGCACCCATTGCTTCTCTCTTCCAAGGTCCACATTTATCTTTGGCAGATCTTCAACAGGTGGTTTCCTAATAGAAGCATACATAAAGAAGCATACATAATTGCACTCATTAGGGAAGAACAAATGGCTCTTCACAAATGTTAGAAAACGCTGTAAAGGAACATTGTAAATTACTTGATATTTCAATTCTCATTGTTATACAACCTGAACATTGTGAAACTCTTTCCTTTCTATATGATTCAGCAATAAGTGATAAAATATCAAATCATCAGTTTCAGTTCCTAATTTCACTCTTGTTTTATATAAATGGGATCCCAAATCCATACTGCTTCAACTAAATTAGCAACATACACTATATAGGCAATAATTGAAGTTCCATGTAAAATATCAATTGCTTCCAAAGCAGTTTTTTCTGCACCCAAAAATGTGAAATAATATTTAACTTGGCTTAAAATGTTCAAAATAACTTTGTTTAATAACTATAATGAAGAGTCCTGATTCCTGTGAATAATTATCAAAGTTAATTTAATGTGATTTAAATGTAAATATTTCTAAAGACAAATTAATTTAATTAGGTGCACTCTGAGAATACTGAATTACAAAATTGATTTGTTACTCCATTAAACTGAAGTCCTGCATTAATCAATATTTTTCTCTATTTTTGTTCGTAACTGACAAACTCATTATACACAAACATGATGTAGTGTGTAGTGCTTTGCTCTTGAACAGCCAACAATTAACTCAAATGCAGTCCTGGTTCACAATTTTTAAGCTGCATTTCAAGAGCTATTTCCCACTGTTCAAAATGTGTGAGTGCAGTGTTAACAACTATGCATATCATAGGGTGCAACTATAGATTCATTACCACATCAGCCAGTTCCATGATTTGAGTCTTGAATAACTTCAATAAAAATGTTTTGTTGGCAGCTTCATCCTTGTCATTTGTCTCAAAAGTTCTTATGTTAACTAAATTAGTTGTCTTGTAACATTGTAAGTAATTTACAAGGAATATAATTTTAAGATTACCTTTGACATTGTAATTATTTCTATTTCCTTGTTATCCTGCAATAATACAGTTGCTCATTCAGTAATATATTTAAATATTGATTAGGTAGGTGGAGGGGCCGGTAGTGCTGAGGAAACGGAGAGTCTGCAGAGAGACTTGGATAGATTGGAAGAATGGGCAGAGAAGTGGCAAATGAAGTACAATGTTGGAAAGTGTATAGTTATGCACTTTGGCAGAAAAAATAAATGGGCAGACTATTATTTAAATGGGGAAAGAATTCAAAGTTCTGAGATGCAACGGGACTTGGGAGTCCTCGTACAGGATTCCCTTAAAGTTAACCTCCAGGTTGAGTCGGTAGTGAAGAAGGTGAATGCAATGTTGGCATTCATTTCTAGAGGAATAGAGTATAGGAGCAGGGATGTGATGTTGAGGCTCTATAAGGTGCTGTTGAGACCTCACTTGGAGTACTGTGGGCAGTTTTGGTCTCCTTATTTAAGAAAGGATGTGCTGACGTTGGAGAGGGTACAGAGAAGATTCACTAGAATGATTCCAGGAATGAAAGGGTTAACATATGAGGAACGTTTGTCCGCTCTTGGACTGTATTCCTTGGAGTTTAGAAGAATGAGGGGAGACCTCATAGAAACATTTCGAATGTTAAAAGGCATGGACAGAGTGGATGTGGCAAAGTTGTTTCCCATGATGGGGGAGGCTAGTACGAGAGGGCATGACTTCAGGATTGAAGGGCGCCCTTTCAGAACAGAAATGCGAAAAAAATTTTTTAGTCAGAGGGTGGTGAATCTATGGAATTTGTTGCCACGGGCAGCAGTGGAGGCCAAGTCATTGGGTGTATTTAAGGCAGAGATTGATAGGTATCTGAGTAGCCAGGGCATCAAAGGTTATGGTGAGAAGGCGGGGCAGTGGGACTAAATAGGATAAAATGGATCAGCTCATGATAAAATGGCGGAGCAGACTCAATGGGCCGAATAGCCTACTTCTGCTTCTTTGTCTTATGGTCTTATGGTCTTATATTAACATTTATTTCCACCTCCACTTAAAATGAAACATATATGAAGCTGTACAATTATACCTGACTGTAAATCCAAGGGAAATCTTAAAGTTGCTGCAAGCTTTTGATTTACTCTGTGTTTGATATTAACGTAATCCAGTGGGATTAAGTTGCAGCTTTTAAAATAAGTTTTATGTAGTGTGAACATATGAATATTATGTGTATTATTGCTCTGAGATTGAAGTTAATTGTACCTTTTTGAATACAGTGCAGTACTTGGAACACTGCTGCAATGCCTCATGCATTATTTTTGGCTTAACTTGTTTGGCACTATGTGCTTTGCAAAATTACTGCATTAGAGGAATTAAATCCATAATGTATATTAATTTCAGAGCACTGATATTATTCCAAAATTGTGTCTGTTATTTTTGATACCATAATGGAAAGCCATATTTCTGATCTCACAATATCTTTAGGAACGATTATTAACAGTAGCATATCTTTAGAGATATTGTGGTTAGATATGATTTCAAAATTTACTCAGGATACACTATATTTGACCCATGTGGCAACTTGGAGCCTCCCTTCATTTTTATGTTTGAACAGGAAATGAAAGGGTAACATATTGACCATCTTTACAAGATCACTGAATGGATTCATCTGGCTCCTCTAACAAATAAACACAATAAGATGGTGTCCAAGCTATGTTTTTCTTTAAAGCTAGCATTTCAGCAACATATTCTGTTGTTACCACTTCTACATCAAAACAAAGGGACATCAAAATCTGCTTCTCACAAAATTGACTATACTTCAAAATCTGATTAATTGGCAGTGAAGGTCCAGTCAAGATGGCACCAACGAACAATGATTTCTCGAGCAACATCTTCCAGATAGCAGATCTTTCCAAATATTTCACTTGTTCGACATCTTCTCCTTGTTCTATTTGTCTTGTTTGTGTTACAGAAACTGTTAGAGTCTGTGATATACAGTTTGAATCGCTCTGTCAAGGGATCCAGCACAGTGCTGTGTTCAGAGAGCTGCCAATAGTCAATAGACAATAGGTGCAGGAGTAGGCTATTCAGCCCTTCAAGCCAGCACCGCCATTCGCTGTGATCATGGCTGATCATCCACACTCAGTATCCAATTCCTGCCTTATCCCCATAACCTTTGATTCCGCTATCTTTAAGAGCTCTATCCATCTCTTTCTTGAAAGCATCCAGAGACTTGGCCTCCACAGCCTTCTGGGGCAGAGCATTCCAAATATCCACCACTCTCTGGGTGAAAAAGTTTTTCCTCAACTCCGTTCTAAATGGCCTACCCCTTATTCTTAAACTGTGGCCTCTGGTTCTGGATTCACCCATCAGCAGGAACATGCTTCCTGCCTCCAGCGTGTCCAATCCCTTAATAATCTTATATGTTTCAATAAAATCCCCTCTCAGCCTTCTAAATTCCAGAGTATACAAGCCCAGTCGCTCCAATCTTTCAACATATGACAGTCTTGCCATCCCAGGAATTAACCTTGTGAACTTACGCTGCATTCCCTCAATAGCAAGAATGTCCTTCCTCAAATTTGGAGACCTGTGGAGATCAGAGACAGGGGGCTGATGAGAACACAAGCTGACTCACGGAAAAGACCAGAGACAATGTATGGGATCATGAATGACTCCATCTTGAAGCAGCAAGGAAGATTAAAGCATCACGGTGAAAGCGGAGCGGATCACTAATGGCTTCCAACAGAGAGGATCAGCAGCCAGCTCATCGCATTCAGACCCACGTCAGCAGTCACTCTATACGAAAGTACTGAGTTCGTGCAGCTTCTCTCTTCATGCAGATGCAAAGACATTCCCCATATTCTTGTTTGATTATCTGACTGCATATTAGTTTCCTTCAGTTTTTCAGTGTTTTCTCTCCTGTGGATGATAGGGTGGGTAATCTGTTCGTATTTTTTGTGTGTAAGAGAGGGGGTTGGTGGTTTGATGATGCTATCGCTGTTCTTTTCCGTGATGATGGGGTTGGCATTGTTTTGTGTAGGGGTTCGTTGATTGTCATTGTGGCTTTTTTTTGCTGCACGTGAGGGGGGATTCTGGGTATACGAGTTTTGTTTCTTTTCTTTTTCGTACTGATTGGTGGGGGAGTGGGAGTTGATGTCTTTCATCAACATCCACGGTCTTTCTGGAGTTGACATATATCAGAGTTGTATTAGACATGCATACTTTGACAATAAAATGAACCGTTGAACCTTTGAAATTCTGAAGTATTTTTGAATGTCCTGAGATTGTAAAAGGAGCTTGTAGGTGGATTTCATTCTGTATTAGACACAGATGGCTGTGGAAGCCAAGTCGTTGGGTATATTTAAAGCAGAGGTTGATAGGTTCTTGATTAGTAAGGGTGACAAAGGTTATGAGGGGAAGGCAGGAGACTGAGGATGAGAAAGATAATAAATCAGCCATAGTGGAATGATGGAGCAGACTCGATGGTCAGAATGGCCTAATTCTGCTCCTATGTCTTATGGTCTTATTATCTTTTATATTGGGAATGAAGTACTGTCTGGTAATACTCCTAATATGTAAATATTCATCTAGGATATGTCAAAGTGGAATTTGATATTGATACCAGTTTGCATTGTTAAGAGTTAACATTGTAAGATAATGTTAAAGTTATCTTAATTTAGCCAATTACAAGTAATTGAGAGGTAAACAAAATAGCATTAACTGGGTAGAATTTTTAAAGAGAAATTTGACAAACTTTGCTAAATAACATTTTACCAGATCCATCCTACCTTTAGAAATATCTGCAAAAATACAGGGCGTTTGGTATCTTATTTCTTTACGGAAAGTAATTGTTAATATGAGTGAGCATGCTGCCCTGATTCAATGAAAAGAAGGTAGCTGACTTGCATTATTTATTACATTTGTGGTCCAATGATGCATGTGTCTGCATTGATTGGACACACGTAACACTGTTCGAGAACTATACTGACATTCAGTCATTAATTCAGGCAGGATCAATGTGGTATTATTTTTAATATTGTGAGATACTTTGCGGAAGTGACCATGACTCATGCCAAAACTAAAATGATTGCCTTTTCAAGTTGGAGGTTGCCCGGGTGCAACTTTTAGGGGGTTCACAGCCTGGTGATTGGAGAGTGAAATGATAACACCTATTCGACTAGGTCTGGGTGAATCAAAGTAATGGGATTTTTGTCAAGGGTGATTTGTTCTACCATAATATATTCACCCTTCATTGCAGTCTCTGAATTGATTAAAATTGTGAAGCAAACAAAGGTACCTATTTATTAATGCCAAGATGCTGCCAAGAAGGCAAATGCATCATGCTGGTGTAATTTCATCAATAAATTTTGAAGTCTGCTTTATTGGATTCATTTTTATAACAATGGTTTATAATGTTATATGAAAAATTTGCCCCAATTTTGTGGAAGTGTACAGAAACATAGAGAAGTACAGCTCAGGAACAGTCTTGGCTTCACTGACCATGGTGCCTATCTAACAAATCTCACCTGCTAGCACATAGTCTGTTTCCCTCTGTTCATGTGTCTGTCTGAGTGTTTCTCAGATGCTGCTCTTGAATCTGTTTCTACCACCTCCCCGGCATTGAGTTCCAGACACTGACCAATCTCTGTCTAAAAATATCCTACCTTGCAAATCATATTAAACAGTTCTTCACTCACCCCTACACAAGCTATAGCTTCTAACATTTGATATTTCCGCGTGGGGAAGAAGACTCTAACTACCTACCTTATCTATGCCTCTCACAATTTTATATAACTTCTATCAGGTCACTGTTTCAGGTGGTGATGTGCCAGAGCAAACAATTCAAGTTTGTCCCAGACCCGCTGAAGGGTCTCAGTCTGAAGCAACAACTGTACTCTTTTTCATTGATGCTGCCTGGCCTGCTGAGTTCCTCCAGCATTTTGTGTGTGTTGCTTAAGTGTGTCAAACTCTCCTTTTGTCTATATTCTCTAATCCAGACAATGACCTCTTATACACCTCCATATCTTTTCTGTAATGAGTAACCAGATCTGCACACGATATGACAAATGTAGTCTTACTAAGGTTTTATACAGCTGCCACTTTTATATTCAATATCCCAAACGATGAAGAAAGCATGCTGAATGCCTTCGGTACCACCCTATCCATTGTGTTACCACCTTCAGGGAGCAAAGCACTTGCACCCAAAGATTCCCTCTGAATATCAAAACTTTTAAGCATTTGTGTACATATTCTGTATATTTTCATCTGGCATCTGACCATCCAATATGCAAAATTCTCCACTTGTCAAGATTAAAATGTATCTGCCATTTCTCTGCCCAAATTTCCAACTAATCTCTATTCTACTATTTTGACAACCTTCCTCACTATCCACAACTCTGCTAATTTTAATGTCAGTTGTACACTTACTCATTCCTCTGCAAGTTTGCTTCTCAAGTTTGTCAATGATGCATTTTATTCATCACCCAATTAATTGTGGCAAGGAGGAATTCTTGTTAAAAGCCATAGAGAGCTGTTGAGATTTGCTTTATTGGAGATGGTCATGATCTGGCATATTAATCATAGGAATATTACCTCTGACATACCAAACTATGTCTTACTGTTGTTGAGGTCTTACACCCTTTGATGAGATTTGAAAATAGAATTGGACACACATCAGGGTACAGACTGCCTTCCAACCTTTCAATTTAAGGGACATCAATGAACCATTTGAAGATGACACTGTCCTGAAGAACTCGTGCTGTGATATTCTGTAGCTGGAATTATTAATTTCTAACCATTTTGTTTTGTGGAAAGTTTGCCCTCAAACATTTGTGTGACTTCCCCTTGATCTTATTGGTACCAGCCTTTCTTGGTGTTATGCTCACTCAAAACAATTTTGATCTCAAAATCAGTCACTCCTACCTCACCTCCAAGATTTAGTTCTTTGGTACATGCTTGAACCACAACCATGACAAAGTAGTCCAGGCAAAACCCAACTGAACATCAATGAGGAAGTTACTGGTGCAAAACGGCCACTTAGTCACATTGTTAATGATAGCTTCTATCAATTTCTTGGTGATTAAGACTAGTTTAATTCTGCAGTAATATAAAGGATTTGTCTTACTTTTTGTTAAGAAGACATACCCAGGTAGTTTACTACATTGACTGAAAATATGTCATTGGTGTAATTATACTGGATTGGCTTGACCAGACTGACAGCTACTTCTTTAGTAGATGTAGATCTTCAGTATTACATCTGGGATGTGGTCTGGTCCCATAGTCTTTCTTACATCCAGTGCTTTCAGCTGATATTGCATGGGGTGATATGAATTGGCACCTATGATGGTGGAAGTCTCGGAAAGAAGCAGAGATGCACCATCTGCTCAGCTAAACACAGTTGTGAAAGCCTCAGCATTGCATTTACCACTCACACCTTGGCCAGCTATCCTGAGGGTGGGGAGATTTTAATGCTGTTCCTTCCATTAGCTGAGATATGATACAGCTTTTAAATTCCTTCCTTGATTGAAAATGTTTGCAGTGTTGAGCAGCTATATTCTGAATGCATTATGGTACCTCTAGACAAGTGATCTACTGTGGATCTACATGAGTATTTTTTTGTGGCTGCACACCAGCCACACGCTGATGGAATGATATCCTTTGCCGTATATTAAATATTTTAGTTTCTGTGATTGCTGCTATCCATGCCACATTAAAGTTTGATTAATGGTAGCTTGTACCAGTGGAAACCCAGCCAGAATCGGAGTATCTGCTAATTCAGCCTTCTTCCATTACAAGGGAAATGTGTGCTACACTCAGCCAAGCAAAAAAAAAAGATTAATATGCAGCTGCTGACGAGACTGTGCATACTTCTCCAAAGGTAACCCAGATGTCACCAGGACCTTGCCTGGATGATGATGACAGAAGCCTCTCCCAGTCAGATCCTTCCTCCATCATCAGAGCATCACCCCCACTATGTGCTGCCCACAGGAGGGGTAGAGACAGTAGCTCACCTCTTTGTGGACTACTGGTTTCTGAGGAGGAAATGGTGAAAGATGCAAGGCCTGTGTTGCAGTTCATCCTGAGCAGCTGCATGTCTGAGGACTCTCTGATCTAGGGGCGGTTTCCAGGGATACACACAGAAACAAGCATCAAGTACTCCTGCCAGATCATCAACTCAGTGAAAGGTGCCATTTGGTCTGCCCGAAAGTTGCTGGTCTGCTGGCACATCAAGATGTCCTTGGAAGAATGTTGCTGACTGGCACATACCAGGCTACCGCGGTACATGCTGAGGGATGTGTTGAAGCTTTGTGCAGCCGCCACAAGGATTCAGTAGGGAAGGGCAGCAGTGAAGGGATCTTCCCTTACTAAAGAAGATAAGGGCAAGATGGTGGAGGGAACTCCTCAATTATTGTAGTGGTGTACCACCCCAGGGAGGCAAATGAGTGGCAGCAGTGCTGTGTATGTGCAGGAATTAATGGAACAGTACTGAAAGCATTGACTTTAAATGTAAAGAATGCCTTACTAATCCCATCACAGGACACTGCCGATGCTATGAATGATGTGCATCTTTTTTATTTCTGATGCAATATCAAACTTATCCAACACCGTCAGTGTATCAGACTCCAGAAATTTAGAAAGTGCTTTAAGAGCACAAGCGACCTCTGCCCAATGGCTTTCATAAGAAACTGAGATAAATCATCTATCAGCAAAAATTACTACCATCTAGGCCATACCACCTTCTCACATTTACTATTGGACAGAACTTCCAGACGTCTTAAGTCCCACACTACCAAGTTCAAGAACAACTACTTCCCTTCGACAACACAGTTCTCAAATCAACCTGCACAACCCTAATTACCATCTCAGTATAGCAACACCTTGACCACTTTGCTCTAAAATGGACTTCATTATATTTTTGTTCTAATTACATTACTTCTTGTGAATGCCACTTATCTAAGCTATGAATGTCTGATGCTGCTGCAAGTAAGTTTTTCATTGCACCCGTGCATTCATGTATTGGAGAATACGACAATAAACTCAATTTTGAATTTGATTCCCGGGTAATAAATAAGTTCCTATTTTGAGGTAATAATCACGGACTGAAATGTGCACCTGGACTGTGACAGACTGTCGTGACTGTTTTATTGTTCTTCTTCTTAGAGAACTTGAACTGCAGACATTGGATTTCACGTTTTACTATTATATCATAATTCTCTTTATCAATGTAATGCTTTCTTTCTGGGTTATAGAGGCTGATCTATACTGGCCTCAACTTTCTTCTACGCCAGTTCTCCATGCATTCAATTCTATGACCTTTCTAATATTTATCCATTTCTAGATGCTAGACATCTAAACTAAAAGCAGAAAGGTTCTGAAAGTACTCTGCAGGACAGACTGCATCTGTGAGAAGAAAAACATTTAATGTTTAATTTTGAAGTCCCATCGTCAAATCTTTGTCCACTTTTGGTTTGCCCCAAAAATGACTGAAAGTACTGGCTCTGACTTTCTTTTTCATTTTGCACAAAGCAACAGTGGACAAATTTGATGAGGGTGATGTAAGCAAAACATTTGGATAGATTTTTTTTCATCAAAACTGATGGAAAAATAATCAAAGGTTATGTTATTCACTCTGAATTCCCTTAATCCTAAGGTATGAAAGACATAAAATAAACCCATAAATATGCTGCTGATTCTCAATTGGATAGCAGCTTGCCATATGTCAATGAAAATATGCCTTATTTTGACACACTCATATTGCATATTTACAATGTGATGCAAGTTTTTTCTGCTATTTTTGTGATATTTCATTCTTCTTTTCAAATTCTTCTCAACCAGAGTAATATTTCAAAATTATAACATTTGTAAAATAATGGTTATATATTTACTGAAGAGCAAGGTAATGGAAGTTTCATTAAAAAAAATTGTACTTGCTCCTACAGACAACAAACAATTAATATTTAATGTTTTGCCCAGTGCTTTAAATGTAATTAACGTCAGTGCATTTAATAAAAGAAAACTGAAAACATAAGTAAAACATAGTAAAAATTTATGGCAATACTGATTTGCTCCAACAACGGACTAGCAAGAATGCAAAGGAAGTGTTATGAGGTCAATTATAAAAACAAATTATAGACAAAGTTTATCAGACTGGTGTGGGAAAAAATGTTTCCATTTCATGGGACACTTGCAAGTTCTTGAAAAATGAATTTAGATCAATGAACCAGGTGCTACCTGAACTAGGAGAGGGTCCAAGGTGAGGGACAAATAAGGTAAACTCAAGAACTTTAAATCAGTAAAGGTTGAGAGAGTTCATAAAGAAAGAATGGGATGAATAAAATTTCCAAAACTAATGAAAGAGAAGAGAACAGGTTTAATACCTGAAACAGTACTTTAGCACTGCAGGTAAAAAAATAAATAAATAATGGGTGTAAAATAGTAAATCAAGACTGAGAATTAAATATAACAAATTATAACATCTGCAGGGAAGATATGAGACCGTACCGTATAAGGCTTGAGTATTCTTAGAGAAGTTGCTTTATTGGTGGAAGTGGTGGATAATCATGAATTTGGTAACAAAGAAAACTGTTTGAAGTAGCTGCTTAAGTTTGAAATTTGAGAAAGACCAATGTGACATAAACTATTCTTGGTGAAACAGCAAAATCTATAAAGTAGTATATACATTTTCTTTTTTTCATTTTTATGTGCCACAAATCACTACCTCAATTTAACTTCTTATTGATGTTAGTAACATTTTCTTAGCCTCAGTTCTTGTTTTTAAATTTGATTTTCTCATATGCCTCATGGAGGAAACAGATAATTAAAAGAACATCTGGCACTAGACAAAAAAAAATACTTCTCACAAAGCATATTAAGTTGTCACAATTATCATCTCATTACTTGCCAGTTTCATCTAGCATGTGATTTTTCTGTTCAGTCATGTGCAATATTCCTGTAGAAGAGTGCACATTGTGCATTGAACATTAAGACATAAGACAGAGTTCAAATTAGGTCATACGTAAAGAAATTATTTGGCTCACATAAGAATGCATTGTCATCAACTGAAAAACTATAATAAGATTGCAGCTAATACTCCCGATTTTTAAATCTTTATATTGTTGAACATATTAATTATATCTTGATTGCAACAATACGTCACCATTCAAATCTACCTTCTGCTCTACTTCTCACTTCCATCAGCTAAAATCAATAATGTTTTTCTTCCTTCTTTCTGTTACAATTGCCTACTATAAATTTTGGATGGCTGTCCATAAAAGTGACACCATGCTTTGAGGCACTCAATCTTCTCTTTTTATATTTTCTCCTAAAGTCAGCAGATGACATCTCCAGACTGATAAAAGAAACCCAACAACGGCCAGCCATAACATGAAAAATGACTCAACCTAATACTTATTGTTTGTTGTCAAATTTATCAGCTGGAGGCCTTCAGTTTCATTCCATATATTTCTTAAATTAATAAACAACTAGACAATCAGTCTTGAAGTCGGCATATGCTTTACAGATAATACTGTAGACAGAATATTGATTGTTTGTAGATATGGATATTTTGAAAGTGAACACAGCTGCTGGATGTTTTGAAAGTGAACACAGATACAAAGTTCAGAGGAATGATAGAGTCTGACAGCTATCATAGGCAAGCAAGCTTGAGAACTTAGCAATGAAATAACTCAAAAAAGAAACAGAACACCCACTTAAAACAATGTACTCAATCCATTAAGCAGTACAAAGGATGTAATAACTCAAATTGCAAAAATTATTCCAAAATTAGACAAAACTTAAATAACTGATACATGTAAAATTGACTTTAAGTTTCTACAAATGGTACAATCTTATTGTGTAAGTTTTAATTAATCTAAATATGTTGTGACTCCTAGCCGCAGCAAGATTTCTGCTATAAGACTTGATGTCCAACTCCGCATGTTGGCAAGGAATTTTGCCTGCAAAACTTAGAAAGTCCAGCAACCACTGAATCACATGGTCAGGTAAAATTCCCAAAATATACAGAGTTAAGGCTCTGGCCAGGAAAGCAATGTTGAGAAATTATCCCATTTATGTTAGAACTGCACTAAACAAGTTATAGCATAAAACAGTGTGAATGTTGAGGTACCTGAATGTAAGGGTACTGGGTTTTAAAAAAAAAATTCTATTGTCTGTTTATCACTTACTACACAACAGTCACAATAACAAATATTAATGTGAGTCAAGGTGCTTAACTGAAATTATAGAAATTATGCAAAATTCATGGCTTAGCTTTAACTGCCAAATTAATAGTTTCATTATTAATGAATAAATGATTCATAAATGGAAACATTAACCCATGATTTGCAAATTACTGTGACCTTTGCACCATTCCACCATTAGCTTCACAGATCTATTACTCATCTTCTGCTTTCCCATTACTTTCAAGAAATATCCGTAATTGCAAATTGACCGACAACTAAATTCATTGCACAATAGAAAATGTAATTGATCATTTACTGTTTAATTTTCTCTATTTCTTTGTCCGGCCCTTTTTTTTACTCTCTTCATAGTTCTGAGCAAGGATGAGTTTGAGATTGGCTGGGAGGCTAATTGCATTGAAAGTGACATGTATAGAGAAGTTCATTTCATTCCAACTCTAGCATGGTAGGCTTTTATGTGAATGACCTCATCTGATGACAATTTCAACACATCAATAAGTATTTAAGACTATTTAACAAGCATTTTAACTCAGTTCATATAGTTTTCCTGGGCATCTTGGAATTTGCTAGCAAGTGCAAAAAAAATTGCACTGGAAAAAGAATTAATGGATAATTGGGACCTTAACAGAATGAGGCAAAATATATATGAGAGGGTTGAATTAGGTTCCAGAAAGCTGCAAATATCTATAACCATCTTTTGTGATGTAGGTTTTTGCAAATAAAATGACAGAGGTGTATTATGTTTCAGAAAAACTGTATCAACTCATCTATTGTACTCCAAAAACTCAACAAAAAGCATGGTAAAAGTCCTTTACATAATTACATCTTCTCATCAGACCAGCCTTTTAAAGTGAAACCCCAACTCAATGTTGGTGGTTGTGAATTATGTACTTTTCCTCCGGTTATGTTACCCTACAGTGACATTAATGTTCAGACATGTCAAAAAATAAATGCAGCAGCTGCTGTCATGTTAACTTTGTGGATATTTTTATATTTTTCCTGAGAAGATGGTGGTAAGTTGCCATATTAAATCACCCCAGTTCTTGTGATGAAGAGTTGCTGGTTAGCATTCGGACCCAGTAACACAAATATGCTTCCCAATCGGAGCAGTCTGTGACTTGGAACTTGCAAGAGATGGTATTTCCATGATTTGTTCCCTTCATCCTTCTGGTGTAGGGGCTGTAGTTTTGAAAGGTGCTGTCAATAAAATCTTGACAAGCAGTGGCGGTGCATATTATAAACTGTACACATCACTGTCATAGTGGCCCAGTGGTAGAGGCAATGTTTAGGAAGGAAGACAATGAGACGAACAAGTGGGCTCTTTGTACTGAAGAACATCACATCTCCTCAGTATTCTTGTAGCTGCAATCATTCAGATAAATGGAGAACGTGTCATCAGACTCCTGACTGAAACCTAACAGATGGCTGAAATGCTCTGCGTAACATAACAGAGGCTACCCAACCTCTGATATGACCTTGTGGTTCACACAGTTATGCTTCTTGTTAATCATCAATCAGACTTTGATTCTTCCATACTTAGTGATGACAATGTGGTGGTTGGACTTTATCTTGCTGACATTACTGACATTAGTGTGGTACAAACGTTATGTGCTGCTTTGCCTTTCAGACCATGGCACAGGCTGAAAAAGGGTCTCGGTCCAAAACGTCCTCTGTTCATTCATTTCCATAGATGCTGTCTGACCTGCTGAATTCATAGAAAACCTACAGCACAACACAGGCCCTTCAGCCCACAAAGTTGTGCCGAACATGTCCCTACCTTAGAAATTACTAGGGTTACCCATAGCCCTCTATTTTTCTAAGCTCCATGTACCTATCCAAAAGTCTCTCAAAAGACCCTATCGTATCCGCCTCCACCACTGTTGCCGGCAGCCCATTCCACGCACTCACCACTCTCTGTATAAAAACTTACCCCTGATATCTCCTCTGTACCTACTTCCAAGCACCTTAAAACTGTGCCCTCTTGTGGCAGCCACTTCAGCCCTTGGAAAAAGCCTCTGACTACCCACATGATCAATGCCTCCAGCATTTTGCATGTATTGCTTTGGATTTCCAGCTTCTGCAGTCCTTTTGTGTTTATGGCATAGGTCTTGTTTCATAATGATACAGGTAACTTCATTATCTGAATCAGAATCAGAATCAGGTTTATTTCACTGACAAATTGTGAAATGAGTTGTTTTGTGGCAGTAGCACCGTGCAAGATATAAACAATTATGATAAATCACAATAAAAATAAACCAATAAAAAATGCAAAATAGGACTAGAGAGTTAATGTTCATCAGCAGTTGGCAGAGGGTAAGAAGCTGTTCCTTAAATGTTGAGTGTACATCTTCAGGCTCCTGTACCTCTGCCCTGATGATGTGTGTTTCACGCTCACTTTTCACTGAGTATCTGTTTGGTGAACATTCACCCACCTGGTGAATATTCAGCTTTGTCATTTGTGTAACTTAGAGGAGCATAAACATTTGGTCAAATTTTCACTGTTTGTAAATAATGATTAATATACTTATTTGCAGTCAGTGTCCTTTGTCTAACTCACCAAACCCACGATCCTGATCCAACATTACACACAGCAAGCCCAGTGGGTGGTCTGGCTATGTGAGCACATCAAAAGCTCATGACAGATTCATTCTGTGCCCAGTATGTGGTGTCATTCAGAGGGACAGAGATCAGTGATCCTATACCTGAGTGCATCAGAACTCGAGAGCATACCCAACACTTCGATATGTTCAGGCGATAAGCATATTCCATCGACATTATTACCATCGCGGTTGTGGTGAGGACCAGCAGCAAAGTCATGGACATTTCTGCAATGTAGGAAAGCCACTCTCACTCCCTTTTAGTTAGTCATTCCTTGTTCTCCTGGAGAACACTACATATTACCTGGCCCCCGCTTCACAATCTCCCCCCTCTCTGGTAGCCCAGTTGGTTGTGTACCCATGCCTTTCCCAACTCCTCTTCCAATTCCAACTCCTCTACTTTTGGGGGTGGGGTCGGGTTCTCAGACACAGCCGGTCTGGAGTTCAAATTGTCCACTGCCTGTTGTAGGACACCCTACCACCACTGCAGAGAGCATGTCGGTGTTAACAATTTAATCTGTTGTTTTATCAGCCCATTCATCTGCTTGATCAATCCGGAAGCCTACAGGTAATAGGGAATGTTGAATGTCCCAGACTCTGCAATCCATTTTTGGACCTTAGTTCCAGCAAAATGCGAGTCATTGTCTAACTGTATTTCCCAGGAGGTTCCATACATAAACATTGCCAATGAGAAATTGTACGTTTCTGATCAACATGGCTACAGGGCACTGCCTCCAGTGCCTCCAAGTAAGTATCCATCATAATCAACACATGCTGCTTCTTATTAAGCACAGGTAAAGGCCCAATGTGGTCTACTTGCCAAATCTAGCCTGCACCCATATCTCTCCCAATTTGTCCTCAAGGGTCCATCAGCCAACCCTTTGGCTTGACCTGTTGGCATGTTGAACAATTCACTACCACTATTTTGGCTTCATTTAATACCATTCACACCCTTCAAGCCTCTTCCCATTTCCTTACTCCTACTCCTAGATGAAGGGGGATCTTAGTGAAACTTTCTAAATGTTGAAAAGCCTCGACATGGTGGATGTGGAAAGGATGTTTCCCATGGTGAGGGAGTCTAGGACAAGAGGGCATAGCCTCAGGATAGAGGGGTCATCGATTTAAAACAGAGATGCAGACATATTTCTTTCACCAGAAGGTGGTGAATTTGTGGAGTTTATTATCACATGCAGCTGTGGAGGCTAGGTCATTGGGTGTATTTAAGGTAGCGCTTGATAGGTTCTTGACTGGACACGGTATCAAAGGTTCTGGGGAGAAGGCCGAGGAGTGGAGCTGAGGAGGAGGAAAAAGAATCAGCCATGATTGATTGGCGGAGCAGACTCAATGGGCCTAATGGCTTAATTCTGCTCCTATGCCTTATGGTCTTATGGCCTTATAGAGAGTAATGGGGAACAGCTATTGTAACTATGTATACCTTAATGGTACAGAACAGTGTGGTATTTCTACAGTGGGAATATATTGTTTCGGGGCGAGAGTTTTTCCTACATTGAAGGGCGTATACTGGTTGTGAGGCTCCCAGTGCTAGCTTGTCTCCCAGTGGACTGGTCTGACTGCTGCTCCCCGGGAGTATATATTGTGCTATATGTGTATCACATTGATGGTCTGGCCAAACACCCAACCCACAGGTCTAAATGTCAGAAAAAGGGTATCACAGAGGTGGACCAGTTCTGGATGATAACTTTTGTCTCACATGGTACTGCATGGTTATCAAGGGGAGTCATCCTGATGGCCTCAGATAGAATAGAATGGCTTTCAATTATACCATGGCAAAGGAGGGAGACACATGCAGTGTGGTAGGCCAGGAGTGTTGTACATACATCCTTGATGAATCAGAGAATATAACAGATTTGGCTGACCATGTCCAACAGTCGGCAAGTAAGATACAGAATGTGGGATATCACTTCCATAACTATTATATACTGGAGGGAGCTGGTGGCCCTTTGGAGCACCAGGAAGCTGATGGGTTACCATAGTGCATTGGGGTGTTACTATAGCCATTCTGCTTTTATGCTTAGTAGTTTTGTGATTTGCTTGTAAAATGGAGGGGCATCTGCAGGAGTTGCATTAAAGTCGGTGGGCCAGATGTAACAGGGTTGCAACCCTGAGGAGGGAATGTACTATAAAGGGTTAATTTTTGTGTTTGTCAAATGTCTCACCACCACTGTGACCGTGATTGTAACAGGACTTTGATTGCTTCTGTGGGAATACAACCACGTGAATGCAAAACTATCATGGGAACAGAACGTTAGATGAGTACAGGGGTGGGACCGTGAAGAGTGGTGGGAAGTGAAGATGAGTTCTCATTTGGTGGTTTGAGATGGAGCTGTCTATTGGTCCACTTACTGCAGTGTTTCATATCAGTGGAAAGAGTATAAAAGTATAGCGGGCGGGGGTCTTGAAGGTAGTCCTTACTGATGGGCTGGTCATGAACTGCACCACGGATCAAGTGGGAGGTGTGCTGCAGTGAGAGGAGCCTGTGCATTCCTAGGTAAGTGTTGCAATGCTTGCAATTCTGTCCCAGTAAATAAAGTTTGTAGTTATTAGTAGATAGTTGGAATTTGTGTCTTTCTGCCTATCTGAGCCACCAGTCCTATCTGAAACACCAGTCCTAAACACAGTAACAGACAGTTTAAAATGCATTCCACCTGTTCTGCTGGCTCATAGAAAGGGCAAAAATATCCAAGGCATCCTGGAGTGAATGCCTCTGAAAGCTCATGGTTTACGTAAGAGACTACTAGACAGGTATATGGAGGAATTTAAGGTGGGGGGTTATATGGGAGGCAGGGTTTGAGTGTCGGCACAACATTGTGGGCTGAAGGGCCTGTACTGTGCTGTATTATTCTATGTTCTATGTTCTATTCCCTAAGGGTTGACTTGCAGGCTGAGCTGGTGGTAAGGTAAACAAATGCAATGTTAGCGTCCATTTCAAGAGGACTGGAATATAAAAGCAAGGATGCAATGCTGAGGCTATGTAAGACAATGGCCAGAACACTTTTGGACTATTGTGAGCAGATTGGGGCCCCACACCTAAGAAAGAATTGGAACTGGTGAAGGTCCAAAGGAGAACGATCCTGGGACTGAAAGGTTTAGGTATGGGCAGTGTTTGATGGCTCTGAGCCTCTGCTCACTGGACTTTAAAAGAATAAGGAGCATCTCATTGAAACCCACCAAAGGTCAGTGGTTCCCAAACTTTTTTTGGGTTTTCGCTCCCCAGTGCCTCCCTCCCCTCCCTTTACAGCCATTACATATATCTATCAAGAATTTTGATTTATGATGCACAAGTGAATGAAAATGAGAACTGCAAATGCAAAGCAGTGACAAATGATTGCAAAAATTATTCAAATCCATTTAAATGTATTTAAAGCTACCAGTAAAATTATTTCTTTATATAACAACAGTAAAAAAAAATTTTATCAACAATTTTGGAGCGTATAATAGCAGTCCAACTATTCACTAATTCATTGCTTTTTCACCTTTCATTGAGATGGATAGGCTTGGCGCTGTGATATCAGCTTCCCAACATCAGGCTAAGTGCCATTCAGAAGGAGTCTCAGGTCCCCAGGTTCAGTAATTTACAGTCTGTTGTGTTGCTTTGAAAGAACCTTTGGCAACTGCACTGAAACCACACTCCACTAAATATGATGTTGGAAATGCAATAAAGAACATCATTAACTTTTCTACCATGTAAGATAACGTTCAGAGATTTCTTTCTGCAACCAAACATCTTAATATGGTTTTTTGAACCTCGGCTTCTGTTCAAAGTCATTTTGTAAATGAGATCAGTTCTTCCTCTATTCTTCCTGTTAATTCTTCATTACCAGTGTGTTCAGGAATGGATTTATTATTCAGTCTGAAATTTGGATCAAGGGACAATCCCAAAATCTCTCTGACATGTCTTTATGCAACTCACCCATGTGGGCACAGTGTACTTGAAGATCATCATCTAGTATTCTTTCCTTCTGTTGCAACTCAGAGAGGCTTGGAAATTGGAAATGGTTACAAGAGCCGATCTTGCACTTAAGTAGGGTTAACTTGGACAGAAATGTGGAGACGACTGATTTGACTTTGACAACATTCACATCATTTCCTTGCAATTGAAGTCTGATTTCATTAAACATTGTGAATAATTCTGACAAATCAGCATTAAAGCATTCAAGCCTTCAAGGACTTTTAAAACAGTTTGAAAAAACAAATAAAAGCATTTCAGGCAGTTTCCTTTTGAGAGCCTTCCACTGTAACTTTGTGTGCAACAAGAAGCATTCAAACTGTTCATCATTCTCAATTGTCGTGGCTATCTCTCGAGGTTGAGGATGATGGTCTTCGTTCTGTTGATCTATTTATGGACTCTCAAGTGGCTTATGAGTCCAATCTTGGCTTGGAAAGTTCTTCTGCATTCAGGACAGGTAGTTCCAGGTGGCAGATCGGGCTTGGTTGTTGCGGCCTCTCTTTCCATTTTCTTCTCCTTTCTTCTAATTCTGCACATCTGTTGGCTTCGAAAGTTGCTGTTCCTTCTCGGATGATGGCTTGCCAGAGTTTCCTGTCCTTGGCATTGGTTTCCCAATTGTTGATGTCGATGTTACATTTCTTCATGTTGGCTTTTAAGACGTCCTTGAATCTCTTCTGTTGTCCGCCTCTTTTACGTTTGCCTTCTTTAAGCTAGGAGAAGATTTGTTTCGGTAGATGTTCGCCTTTCATCCGAACAACAGGACCGCTCCATCTTAGTTGGTTCTTGATGACGTGGGCTTCAATGCTTGTTGTTTTTGCTTGATTTAACACACTGATGTTGGTTCTTCTATCTTCCCAGCTGATATTGAAGATGTTTCGAAGACAGCGTTGATGGAACTTTTCAAGTGCCTTCAGATGTCGTTGGTATGTTGTCCAGGTTTCTGATGCCTACTGGAGCATTGGGATTACCACTGCTTTGTACACTAACATCTTGGTGTCAGTTCGGATGTCATGATCATGAAAGACTCTTGTTCGGAGACGTCCAAAAGATGTTCCAGCGCATTTAAGACGATTTTGGGTCTCGTCATTAAGGTCGACATTGGAGGAGAGGTGACTTTCAAGATAAGAAAAGTACTACAAAGCAATTGAAATAGTGAAAATTGAGAGCATGGGACTGGATTTCATTTACCGCTGTGATAACAGTAATTAATGATTTGTGCAGCCAATCACTTAGGTGTTCTGCGACAAGATGCTGACTGTGAATTACACAGTTAATGGTAGATATGTCAGGTACAGCATTTTTCAAGAAAATAAAAATCCCATGGTAGCATCCTGATATTGATGCTACTTCTTCTGTTGCACAAGCAAGAATGTTAGTGACCAGAATGCCCTCCTCTCTGAAAAACTGCTCAACAACACAAAATATTGACTCCCTCTCCATATCTGTTTCCAGTCCCCTTGCAAATAACAACACTCGAACCATGCTTTCATCTTTTATGAAGAGAACATAACCAAGAAGCAAAGATTTGTTGTCTGGCAAACTTGACTCATCCAACTGCAGAGCAAATTCTGTTGTTCTAAATATGTTGCACAATGTGTCTTCCAAATTCTCAGACATTTCATCTATTTGTCTTTGAACAAAGTTGCTGCTGAACAGAATCACTTTAATTTTTTGGTCTGGTGACTTATGAAAATCTGTACTCAGAAACTCCCTCAGTTCTTCTCCAATTGTATGGGTCTCTCCAGATTTAGCAGTGGGCAATGAAATGTTGTATTAAACACACTGTTTTGTTGTGAAGTGCAGGCAAACATCTTTTGAATTTTTTTTCTGTTTCTGTAAGATTTCACGGTGACTGGAAATAAGTCAGGTTCTTGTTTGCTTTATCTGCAATATTTCATGGAGCCTAGATGGTTTCATTGCCTCATTTAGAAAAAAAAATCTTTTTCACACGACAGACATGTTGGTTGCTTGGTGCTGGTATAAATCCATATTTCAGACACTCCACTATACTATCTACGTTTCTTTTTCATTTGCTCTGCTTCTGCCATTTTCCTTATGGATTAGTATCCTCAACCTATTGTACTAGTCTAACATCAAGCACTGCGGTCAATAAAGGTGAGTGTTACAACTCAGGCAAAACCTGAATGTTTCCACCTGAATTGGGGCAGTGATATTTCGGTTGGACCATGGGTTAGAGATATGTGGACAAGACCATTCTAAAGGGCAGATCCTGATCTTTACCCTATTGAAAGTCATACCCTACTTCACAGGAACTGCATCGCTGTGTGATTAGAGTATGAGAATCGTAGGAGGGCAATTTTGTTGAAGTGGAAAGATACATCAGCTCCCACTTTGTCACAATGGTTCTCTCAAGTGATGCTATGTCTTAATTTGGAGAAAATTAGAAGTCGAACCTTTGAACCTTTATTTGATTTTGAGAAAAGATGAGGTTCATTTGCTCGTTATTATCATTTGAGTTAATTGTTAGATTTTCTCCACGATCTAATTGTAAATATCTGGTATATTTTTTTTCTTGCTGGCAGTTTGATGTTTATCTTTATAAACCTTTTGTATGACACATGGCTCCGGGGTTGTACACCTAATGGGTTTTTTTTCCCCACTTTTCTGCTTAGTAGGGTTTTTTTATTATCACAAAAACTTTTCAATCTTTTGAATAATTTTTTTTCTTGAGACATTGTAAGTGTTGCTTACTTCGATGTACTTGTGTTATTTTTTGAATAATAATAATAACAATAATAATAAAAAGATTTGAAAAGAAAAGAATCGTACTAGCTAACACTGTAGTACGTAGAGACCAGCAATAATGTGGGTTCCTGGCCCAGAAATAACATGATTTCTTCAATCCAGATTTTTCATGACATGCTTAAAACAGAAGTGACACATTGCATTTCAACAGCTATTAGGTGTTTCGAGCAGAGTCTAAGTGAATGGTGGGTTAGAAAGAGATGAGGTGATTACATGATCATTGTAATCAATTATGCGGTATTGGGAATCAAATGCTTATAATAACTAATTACTTTCTTAAATTAAGCCTGTAATCTCTCAGCTGCTCCCCTTGCTACCTAGTGCCCCACCACTCCCGTATCTTTATCACCCTTTCAGAAACTCCCACTTCCTACAGTGGGGCAATATCACCCATTTTAGGAACCACTGGCCTAAGAAGTGTGGATGTGTCAATAATGGAAGAGTCTAGGAACGGAGAGCACAGCATCTGAATAAAGTAGAATGATGTCCCTTTAGACAGAGGAGGAACTTCTTTAGGTAGAAGGTGGTGAATCTGTGGGGGTCGTTGCCACAGATGGCTGTGGATGCCAAGTCATTGGTTATACAATATTTAAAGCAGAGTTTAAAAGTTACTTGTGCATCAAAGTTTACGGGGAGAAGGCTGAGAGGGAAAATCCATCAGCCATAATCGTATGGCAGATCAGATTCGATGGGCTGAATTGCCTAACTCAGCACCTGTCTTATGGTTTTATCGTTTGTATCTCAATAAGCTTATCTTTTGTTTCTCCTTTCTGAGCTAGATGTAAGAAGTTTCTCTAATCTCCCAAGAAAACAAGCATGTCTGACAGTAAAGGTCATGCTTGTATATGCAGAGTCTTCTGTAATGAACGTGTCTCTGATTGGAGCATTCTAACTAGCATTCTAATTACTATCACCTCAGTGTCATGAAGTTTGATCACTAACTCATCTGATTTCTATTATTTTGCAAGTGTACTTTGGTATCCTGTTGCCTTTTCATTGATCGCTGCTTTTTGTTGGCTGTATCGACTTAGCACTGGATTGAGTACAACTTTTGGGACTCCTTCATTCTTATTGTCAGTTATTAAAACACTATTCAGCTGCTGCCGTCTGCTCAATAAAATGTGTGCTAAGTATTCTGGCTGGAATAAATTTTCCACTGCTGAAAAGTTTACTGAAAATAAATCATTTTGTCTCATACCTTTAAAAAATTATGTTTTTTTCAACCAATAATATTAAATCCAATCCTTGCTGAAATAGTCTCATCGTGTTTGATCTGGCCTTTGTTCAGATTGATTTCATACTTCATTCATTTAATATAGAGTTTTCTATCTACTTCAACATAGAACAGGTGATGGACATTTGATGAAAGCTGAATTTAAAGATGAAGTCACTGTCTTGCAGTTTCTTGCCACTTTAATTTGCTGCCTTATTGTCCCTTTGACCTCTCTGATCTCTGGCTCTCAATTGTTCCAATGTACACTGCAACCAATCACCTCACAGCCAATTGGATTCAATATTGAGGTTATTTAATAGTTCTGCTGCTCCATTCTTCACCATTTTTAAAATGATCTTTTCTTTCTTTACTTCTCATATTACTTTACTTTTTCTCCCCAGGGTTACATAAGTGTTCCATTCTTGAGAACTATCCATGAGCCAATTTCACTTTAAACTAATAAAGTCCATTTTCTGTAGCTCCTTTTATACTTCTGTTCCATGTATTCTTGCTACAATTTTTTCAGTTCATTGAATAATAACCCTAATACTACTCATAATTAAAGTAATGGTAAATACGCTGTATCCGTAGAGTGGTGGGGTGGGGATATGTCTCTCCCAAAGGAGGTGTAGGGCACTCCTTCCCTCCGCTAGCCTGCAGGCCACCCTTGGATAAGGTGTAGGACCTGCATGGCTCCCCGACCAGGGTCATGTGAAACTATAGGATCAGGTGGAGGATGGGCATATGAACAGCTGGTGCATATCACAATTCCTGGTCATGTGACCACTAATGCTAGGTAGACAATCTCTGAAGGTATTGGTCATGGCTGGGGTCACTCATCCTGTAAACACACCTGCCCAGAAGAAGGCAATCGCAAACCAGTTCTTAAAAAATTTGCCAAGAACAATCATAGTCATGGATAGATGGTGATCACTCATATCATACGGTATGGCATATACAGACAAACAAACTATATCCAGTCATTAATTAAACATATTATTATTATTTTATTATTAGTAGTATCATTATTACAACTAACTTAAAAATGATTTTAAGTTGCATGCGAAAATTTGTGTACAGCCGGATTTTCATAAGTCATGTTGTTTGTAACACAGGGAACCACTGTATTTGGTTAACACTAAAGCACTCTGGGTAACATTTGCAGGTTTCAAGGTCAGGGAACTTTGTTATACCTACTTAGTTCTTGAAGAATGCAAGGGCCAAAAATCAAACTAATAAACATCTGTTCAAAATAATTGCATGTGACAAGTGTGTCCTTTCCACTGACTTTGTATAATCAGCCATACAATCTTCAATGTTCACTCTGAGTTCTGTTAGTGCTGTAATGTTGAATCCCTGAATGACTTTTTATTGTGTTTTCCTTTCCTTTCTCATGTCTTGTGTTTCCAAAGGTGATACTCAAGCTGCGTTAATAATTGAAGTGACATGAGAACCTCGAGAAATTCAGTGTTATAAATCTAACCTTGCAACACTCAATTTTAAGCATAAAGAAAGTACTTGTTTGCTTATTTCTCCACAATTTAACATTTTTACCAGATGGTTGGTGTTAATGGACAAAATTTTCAGTGAGTTCTGTTCGGCAGAAGTTCCTCAGTTCAGTGTTTATTATTGTCAAATATCTTCAGTTGCCTATTCAATGACCTTCCTTCCAAATTACTACCAGATGTGCAATATTCATCAATAATTCCACAGTGTGCTATTAGGGAATCTTCTGGAGATATGAAACTAAGGACAGCTAATATTGATTAAAATGAGAACCAGTCTCTATAGAATAAACCCCATTCACAATTTAACCTTGATTGATACTTCAAGGGCATTGAAACTAATCAGTCCCTGCCATGTAATACGAAGTTCATGACAGGTCTGTTTTGTCACTTAAATATTATAGTTAGTTGAATAATCAGGGAGGCATTCCCTACACTGTAGTAAAAAAGAAATATTTTGGATGCCTGAAGATGGTGCTCAGAATCTTTCCGAGCCACCAGTATTGACTATTCAAAGTGTTTTTGAAAGTTTTGATCAAGATTCAGGATTCAGGATATATTTGTTATCAAAGTATGTGACCAGTATTCTACTCTGACATTCATCTTCTCCAGACAGCCACAAAACAAAGAGAACAATGAAAGCCGTTCAAAGAAAAACATTAACCCCACCCCTCGCAAACAACCAACAAATCACGCAAATGGCAACAAGAAAGAAGAGGTGAAAACATTGGATATAAAAATATAAAACTGAAAGAGTCCAATTTGAACTACAGTCCAATCTATAAATTGCAGAACTTTAGAAGACTTTGTCCTCTGACAACATCGTGGGAGAGAGAAAAACCATTCGAACTCAGAAACCTTTCCTTAGGAGCATCAGCTGAGAGACCCGTCACACTGACAACAAGTGAGAGGTTATCACGTGCAGAAACTTTTTCTGGCTGCAGCGAGCAAGAGTCTGGTAGCTGGCACTGATCACTTGCTCACCTTCTGCATTTGCCTCGATGTTTAAATCTTCCTCAATGCTTTAATGGGCATGAAATGGAGTCAATCATGAGCTCACACCCCATAGCTAAGCTTCTTTGCCTCAGGGCCGTTCTCCTCCTGGAGTCTTCTTGGAGACAGCGAAGCACCAGATCAGTCAATTGATCTTCAAGCTGTAGATCACTGGCTCTCACAGTACACATAACACATTAAAAATAAAAAGGAGATGGAGAAGAGAAATAAACAGCTTCGTAGACTAACTGTAGGATGTCACCTGAGGTAGCATTGTTTGCTGGTACCATCTTGACCGGGATACACTGCAATTGCAAATATGTAATTCTGCAAAGCTAACTGTCTACATTCAAAAAATATGGCCATTGAAACCACGTTGATAGTTTATTTTTACTCTGGTGTTTAAAAAAGTACAAAACATTCTGTTGAAAGAAGAAAATGATATTCTCTCCATAACATCTACTGTGTGAAATAGATACTTTTAAATCACCCAGTTATAGCTTCTGTGGTGCTCAGTTTAATCAGTCACAACATATATAATTCCATTTGCTTCTTCATAGCAAAGGAAGCAGTTTATGTCTCTGTAAAATCTTGATGGTACACAGGCACAGGTGATGAGCAGCAAATAACGTTTTTTTGATCGAAGTGTCTGACGATGATATTTTCCAACATGGATCAACCTAAAGACATACACTTGACATTCACAGGCGTTACCAACACTGATTCCTCCACCATCAACATCCAGGTGGTCAGTGCTGAGGAACACTCAACTGGACTAGTCACACTAATGTTGTGGGTACTAAAGCACACCTGTGTTGAGTGACTCACCTTGTGGCATGCTTTCCAGCAGGTACAAGCCTGGAAAGTGGTGCTATACTCTCCACTTACTTGCATGAGTGCAGCTCCAACAATACGTATGAAGCTCAATGTCATTAATTAAACCCACTTGAATGGCACATATTTCAACACCCTATAATATCACTGCAGAGGTACCATAGTTTCCTTTTGTACCATCTTTGAGATGTAATCCAGGGGCTCACTCTAGTTGCTCTGACAGCTCTTCCCAAATGCCTAATTTCCACCACTAGGAGGGACAAAGGTCACAGGCTAGGACATACCATCTGCTTCACTGACTCTTAATTGTCTTGCTGCTTATCTGTAGCTGATGTGGAAATTTTTCACCCCCTAACACCCAGTTCTGAAATCTATAGTTTAATATCACTCCAAACATATGAACTAAATTTCACTTCACTGTACAGTGGTATCTTATTTTCCAGAATGATTTAGATGAACACAACTATCCACAAAGTGCTTTGCAAGATAAATTACAACAGTGACAATGTTATATCCATCTTTTACATAAATGGTTAACAGTAACAAATTAGTCAGAGTCACACTCTGTAATGCAACATTTACAGAGCTTTTATAAATGAGTGTATCATCAGATTTGAAAATCCATAACTAAAAAGGAGTAATTTAAGGCTTCAACTGATTTTGCCCTCATTTTTCATTTTCCCTGTAGTCAGACATTAAGGCCTAGACAATTGGTCATGTGACACCTTTTCATTCAAAAATTGAGTTTTGCTTTTTTTCTGGAATGGATGATGATTATTTACAATCATTTCTGGGTTAAAATGCACTACTTTGGAAATTCATGCAGGTACTTCCAGTCGAGATTCACCTTTGTGCATCTAACATGACAGTTGCATAAGGAATATATCTAACAATGCCTTTCTCTATGTAACATTCTTTCAGAAACATTGCTGTGGAGATGCCTATGCTTTCCTGTGAACACCTATTGTAGGGCACTCCTACGGTAGTATATTTTACTAGTATTGTTAGTCTTATACTAGTCTTACCCACTTTGCTCATGTGTCATTCTCTATTTTTGACACATGTAGTATAATTTATGCTAATTTAATGTGTCAGCCTGCTCCTGCTGACATTTCCTAGCATACACTTAACCAATAGGACTCACCTGCCACTTGTTCCACACTCATAACCTGCAACCTATTTAGCCCCAGTTCTCATTCACAGTTCTTATTCAGTCATCAGACCAGCCAGCCTCACCCACAAACAGGAAAAAAATCCAAGACAACACACACAAAATTCTGGAAGAACTCAGCAGGCCATGCAGCACCTAAGAAAAGGAATAAACTTATTCAACATTTTCATATGATGTAGTTTGACCTTTTCCGAATCATTTTTATTAACTTAGAATATAAGAATAGAGGAGCAGAGATGATGATATTAATGAATGTGTTCAATCTAATATATTGGTTCAGCCCTGTTTTGTTCTGTTTGTTTTTTTTTGTTTTTGGGGGGTTTTTCTTAGTGATATCTTTTTCTGTTTTTTCTCTTCATGATTAATTATATCAAGAGTTTGGAAGTTAATTACACTTGTACCATTTGTAGCTTCCCTTGTATATGTTTATTATCAATAATGTAATTCCAATCTCTTTATATCCTATTGTTATTATGTTTATGAACTTGAAAACTAATAAAAAAAATTAAAAAAGAATGAAAGAAAGGAATAAAGAGTTGATGTTTCCAGCCAAGACCTTTTAACAGGACTGGAAAAAGAAGATGAAAAGTCAGTTGATCCTAGTTTTTACACTCCCTGCCTAAAGTTTACTTTGTTGCCTGTTGTGTTTAGTTTCTGTTCTTTCTTGTTTTATCGCCCCTTGTGGCTTATTATTTACAGTCTATTATTGAAGTTATTTTTCACTGCTAAGTTGTCTCTACTGCTCTACTTTTGGGACAAGCCTCCTCTATATTTCCTGACATAATGTTAACATATTAACATAATGTCCTTGTCTTGCAATTTACTGTTCTATTGCTGCGAAATGATAATGTTATGTATGTACTGTATGCCTACGACAAAACAAAACCTGAACTTGAGTTACTATTTGAATTTCCTGCATTACTCACAGTTAATTTGTGCTCCTCCAGACTGGAATGCAGCTAATTTGTACTCCTCTTTGAGGACTAATATCCCAGCAAAAAGATCTGCTTGTGCAGCATGGTGGGATTTAATCAACAGTCGCAGGGGGATAGGAACCAAAGTGCCTGAACAGTTTGTGGAGCGGTAGTTGTTAAGACCTCAGACAAAGTCAGGAATCAAAAGTTTGAGCATGGTACAGTGCATGGCCTGAGCTGCATATATTTCAATTCAAGAGTATCGTAGAAGAGCTCAGGGCATCGATCAACACCTGGAATTATGATATTGTAGACATTAGAGAGACTTGGATGCAGGAGGGGCAGGACTGGCAGCTCAATATTCCAGAGTTCTGCTGTTTAAGACATGACAGAGCATGACGGATTAAAGGGGAAGGGTGGCGTTACTAGTCAGGGAAGTGTCACAGCTGTGCTCAGTCAGGACAGACTAGAGAACTCACCTAATAAGGTGTTTTGTGTGGAACTGAGAAATAAGAAATGTATGGCCACTTTAACGGAGCTATATTACAGACCAGTCAACAGTGGGTGGTTGATAATTGAGTTGAGTTGTTCTCCGATCTTTGCAATCCATTTGCAAATGTTTCGTCACCATATGCAGAGACATCATCAGTGCGCTGTTAATTGTAGCGTATCCTCCGTATGTTTGGACTTTATATATTTATGAATTAGTTGATTGGTCATCATTACAGGAACTCATTTGTGACACTTTGAGATAATAAATTTACCTTAAGCATTCGTGGAGGAAGAAAAGTTGCTCCCATGTGAGGGTTTCCTGCAAGCAAAGTTCTCCCAACAGTGAATATACCCGAGCATTTGACGCCCGAAGTTGTTGGAAATAACTCAGAAAATGTGTAGCTTGTGTAGCCCCCCTGGCCAGTCTCAGGGTTGCTCGGCTCGCTGTCATCTAGGGAAACAGCACTCGGCGCCGCCAAACTGGGTAATTAGTTTGTGTGGATGCTGTGTGAGGTAACCCACCCCACCCAAATAACAGACAATACACCAGATATGATTAAATGATTTACAGTTTATACATATTACTGGAACTATATAATTAATAGAGAATAAAATATAAAAGAAAATAAAAGGTGCCACACTTATCAAAGTTCAATCTCTTCGTGCACATACAGTTGGAGCTCAGGACCCTTCTTCTTCACCCTGCGACCCCTCGGACCACCTCGACCGGCCGCCTGGGACCAACATAGGTGGTCAACCAGACACTCCACATGAGTCTGTCTCCGTCTCCTCTCTTCGCCGAACGCCCTGCTCGGGGTCCAACCCTGTTAGCGGACATCACAACATCTGGTCCATCCTCTGTCTCTCTCTCCCACCTTCTGCCCCAGAACCCTGTGCATACAGTATCTTCAAATACACCAAAAATATAACAAGTATCCCAATTAGTTCGTAACATATTCTTATCATACTCTAACCCGAAACAAGCTGCTAGCACAAGAACTTTCTCAGCATTTATCATAACAAAGAAGCATTCCCAAGTATAACATAATGAAGAAGCCATTTTAATTAGCCTACGCAGTAACATAAAAGACGAAACCCCCTTACACTTGGGTGGTTGAGTTGGTCTCCGATCTTGGCAATCCACTTGCAAACATTTTGTCACCATACAAGGAGGCATCATCAGTGTGCTGTTCACTTGTGATGTGTCCTGTCCTCTGAATGCTTGGCCTTTATATATTTATCGATTAGTTGATTGATCGTCATTATGGACACTCAATTGTGACACCTTGTGATAGTAAATTTCACTTTAAGCACTTGTGGAAGAAGAAAAGTTGCATTTTCCCTTTATTACACCACATCCTTAAGTCTTCAAGGCATGCTTGGGTCTCAGAAGCTGATTTACTTGACAAACCCTGCACCTGGCCCCAGTTCTAACCGAACTTATTTTCCTGCATGTGCCACAGATCATATGAATAAATTGCACAATGGCCACTTGAAGGGCCTTGGACCTTGAATGATTCTGTATCTCACTCTGGTAGGCTGCAACTCAAATGATAACCACCCTACAGCACAATGATTTCAAGGGAATTCTTTTGATTGTTAGAAAGCAGGAGCAAAAGTTGTGTTGTGTTTCCATCCTCCCATGGAATGATGTGTTCCAATTCACTAAATGCTTCTTTTCAGTCGATTTTTACTGGTAATCACAACATTTTCCATTTCTGTGTCGAATAGAGTGCTGCCTGATTGCCACTTTCTGGCTTTAAGCACCTTAAGTGAGCTGGCTTAGGCTGCATAAACACGATAAGTCAAGTCTGATGGCATATATTCCATCAGCAGTTTTCTTGTTTATCCACATTTCATTAACACGCCAGAAGATGACTAATGCTCTATTGAAGATTCAGCACCATCTGTTAATGGCAGTCCAAAATCAGGTCAAGCAGCAAAAACGAGCTGATATTTCACCATTTTTCTGATAGGAAAATACATTGCAGCTCTTCCAAATTATGTAGAGACCTTCCAGTGAGATGATGGAGCTTTCGATCACAGCAGCTTCTATGGGGTCAAGCAAAGGTGTCATTGTCCTTTTTAAATGTAATTTTTTATAATTGCAAGATCCAGCTGGACGTTAAGAACTTAAAGTACTGAAGGTTAATCCCATCAGTGAGTTGCTCATTGGCAGAGAAACTGAAGGAGCTGGACTTGTTGCTGATCGAGCTGCTACCTGTGTCAGAGGGGCATTGGAGGAGTTGGTGCACAAAGTAGGTGTCTAACAGTGAATTATGAGTGTAGTTGTTTTTCTTATGATCACAAGACCCCGTAGGACATTGTTAACATGGAATGCTGCAGTCCGATTCACGGATTTATTGGCGGACAGCACGCGTGGAAGGCAGGGGAGCCGCATGGCGTTGGTTGTAGCAAGGACTAGCCTCAAGCCATAGTCAGGCCTGTTTACAGCCACCAAGGAGAGAGGCATCAGTACACTTCCACTGGAAGCTGTGTGGCATGGCGTCCAAGCTGGAGTCGGTGCTGCCCCCGAGTGTTCGCTCTGCAGAAGACAAGTTATACATGCGGTCAACTGCAATTTCTACAGCATTCGTGGACTCAGGATCTTGGACTATGTTATTTTACGTGACTGTATTTTATTGATATCTTGCTTGTGTTTGCTATTTCATATGTGTTATATGTGCCTTCTGCTGTGTATGACTGTTGATATTGTGTTGTGCACCTTGGCCCCAGAGTAAAGCTGTTTTGTTTGGATGTATTCATGGTTAAAAGACAATTAAATTCAACCTTGAACTTGTAGATACTTTTGAAACATAAAGGTTTAATGCATTATAATATAAAGGTGGCAGAAACATAATAGATAGAAATAATGGTTAGCGTCAAGCAGACATTTTATTTTATCTTTTAAACTAAACTGAGAATATTTAATTTTGGATCATGCAGGGCTCAATATGTTAATCTACTCAAATTGTTTTTGAGAACTGATGCTTTGCGATAGCTGAGTGATCTGCAACTCTGACCATAACAGGATCTGACTGAACAAAAGCAGAAGTCAGAACGCTAATGATCTGCAATAAATCATAACAAATCTAATATCTGCATTTTACAGTTATCTTCAGATGTAAATCTCAAAGTCTCTGCAGAGCTACCACTGGAGAGAGATACAACTGAAGGATAATTTTGCATAAGACCCTGCTCTTAATGAATAGGGACATAGAAACTTATAATATATAGAAAGCAAAGAATAATTTTAAACAGAACACTGAATATTATTGGTGCTTCCTAGTCTGACAATCTCCTCAGGAGTAGCATTTACTCAAGGGATTGCGCATACCTTTTGCAGAAACCCTCATGAAATTACTTGACCAGTAATTTACTTCTATTTCCCAGGCTTCTGCCTTTGTTACCATGAAAGCCTCCATAAATTTTACCTCTGAAAGCAATGATATAATAAATAAGATAACTAATGTTTGACTTTTAATGACAGGTAGAGATAGTAACCATATTTATGTTGGTTTATCCTTTACAACCAGTATCAGTCCTATTAAGCCATGGGCGGATTTCTCTTAGAGCATTGAACACATTGAATCAGCAGGAAAGATGCTGAGCCCGTGGGGTTAATAGTGACCTGTCAAGGAATCTGAGAATTTTTGTCAGCATTGTCACAATGCCATCATCCAAGATAAACAGCATGCTATCAGTATTGACTGATTCAATAGAGCCATTCAAGGTCAAGGGCAGTATGTTCAATCACGGATTCACCATTTTCGGTCCAAACTGCATCATAAGGTGATTCATCCTTTACCATTTGAGTGCTTCAACAGTTAATCAGGATGAAAAATGACAACAAAGTGCCTCTTAGTAGATTTTTCTAGCAAGAGAGATCTTAGTTTCTACACTGAAAAATCTTACGTTATCAGAAATAAAGCTGACAGACATCAGCTCTGCCTGATGCCAAAGCTCTAATACTGGAGAAGATTGTTTCAAAGGCTACTTTGAGACCTGATGGCCTGATAATTAAAGCTATATTGGCAATCTAAAACAAATTGCAAATGAATTGGCAAGCTTCCCTCTACTAAATGTACTGTTGCCGTATCTGGAAGAAGAGCGTAAAAAACAGAACTCTCAGATAAAACTGGGGCTTGATACCTGTACAACAAATTAACAGACATCATGAGAGAACCAAGGGCTCTAGAAATGATGTCAGAGGAAGAGGCGGACACAAGGCTGGTATTAATGTGCTAAGGTCAACTGTCACTCTTCTGTGGCCTCCAGTGGTATCGACTATCCACAAGACTGTAAAATTCACAAGACAATAATATACAGGACTCCAGATGTTTGGAGGCATCTCCAAAGAAGTGAAAACTTATATTTCAAAAACCTGATGAGCAAACAAAATAAAGAATCTTCAATTGAAACCCTTCTTGTTCTCAAGGACCAGATTGTTTATAGAATGGCATTCCATCGGGCGCAAAAGTTCAGATAATTCAGACTTTCATAAGCAACAAAACCTAGAACATTTATAGAAAGGTGGGAGGTGGTGTTAAGTCCAAGATATTACATATTCTTGCTGAATATTGCTCTATTGGAACTGCTTTTATTTCCATTTTCAGTGCAATTTCTGTTGTAAGTATGTTTTTTTTTCCCAACTGAAGTGCAAGAGAAGTTATGATTTTTCATTTGGAATGAATTTTTATTATGACTCTAATTTTAATTCCAAATGAAAAAGGTGGAGTGGTGCCATTAGATTGAGATAAATGTTCTGTTTACACTGTAATAGAAGGGAGTTCAAAATTTGAGTGTTACCTTTATAATAAAACCTTCCATCAATGAGGATGCCTGGCTATTTGATAAGATGACCTAATCAGACACCAGAACCATCACCAGCAGATTGCCTTGCAGGATGGCCATACACCAACAGAGCTCATGCATATCATAGTGGGGTTGAGAGAGTAATAATATATGTTAAAATGGTAAAGCAAATTCAAAAGACTAGATGTGTCAAAAACTGCTAGTAGAAATAGATATCCATTATTACGTTTACTAGATGTTGGATGTTTGGGGACAGTTACATAGGTTCCTTTGACTGTCTTGCAATAGATTTGAGTCTGCCATAGCTCAATGCTAGAATTCTCATCTCTGAGCACAAAAGGGGGGTTTTACTTCAGCTGTAGTGTCAGAGGTGACAAATAGAAATGATCTCATGGATTTTGATCAATGAAGAACAAAATAACTTTCCTGGTCATCGTCACTCAAAAGCATTAGGAAGAAATGTTTTAAGGGCTCTTATCTTCCATTACTTAGTGCAAATTTCCTGCTTCACTCTATTCTTTGCTTTATTTGTTCATTTATTGTTGATCCCTAGTTGCCCTTGAACTGAATTATAAAATTTAGAGAGCAGTAAAATGTTAAAATATTCCTATGAACTTTGGGAATTGTATTGGAGAGATTAAATAAGGATGGTGGATCTTTTCTTGCAATAGAATATTAGTAAAGCACTTAATTTAATACGAATTTAGTTTGTTTATTATTGTCATTAATGATATTACCTTTTAAATTCCATATTTATTTAATTTTTTTAAATTAAAATTCTCCAAGAGCAGTACAGCATATCTCCAAATCAATAGTCCAGGCCTCCACATAGCTTTCTAGTAAATAAACTCTCACTCTACCTAATCTTTATGGACAATGAATTACTGCGCAAAGTGTCAAGGTTATGAAATTGCGACAAAAATATTATTTCTTAGGATGACACTAACCAAGGTTGCTACAACAAGACAGTCAAATAAGACTGGAACATAGGAAGAAATGGATAAAATGAATAAAATAATGCAGGACTTTGACTTATTATGGAGAAATAGGACTTAAGTGAATTTCTATGATCTAGAACTTGTACAGTATATGTGCTGAACAAATCATAACACAAAGAATTTACAAAGCTTAAAACATTCATTAACACCATTAAACTCTGATAACAAATGCTGTTGACACATAATTAACTTATCTTCCTCGTTTGCTACTGCTGAGGCAGAGTGTAACATGAAAATTAACAGTTGTGTGCAATAATTTTGTCAGTAGTTCAGAAATGGATATCTTCTGAAGTTTAATGTTATGGTTTATGAACTTCAACTACTAAACTAATTAGGAAGATGAAATTCTTTGATAACCCACAGAAACCTGTAATTAAGATCAACAAGAATATCATCTTAATTCTACTTTGGTGGTACTGTGACAGTGAAAACAAATTACTTTGCCCAATTAACAAAGACATCTAAATGGTGACATTTAGATTTGCATCATCTCTGATTTGTCTCAAAATTATGGGGCTTGCCTTCAGAATTTGTTATTTGTGCATATTGTATTATGAGAGATTCCTCACATCTGAAACAACTCAACTCTCTTTGGTTAAAATAATGTATATTTAATTTTTATTTTGATAAGCATGCTATACCATGGAATAGTCACACCATGTTATCTTTGCTTTCAGAACCTACAGTGCACATTAGCCGCATTATATAACTGAATTTGCATAAAATTCTTGACTTCTACGGGTATAGTCCTTAAATAGAACATAGAACACAGAACCTACAGCACATCACAGGCTGTTCGGCCCGCAATGTTGTGCCCACCATATAGCCTTCTCTGAAAACTGCCTAGAATTTCCCTAGACCATAGGCCTTTATTTTTCTAAGCTCCATGTACCTATCTAAGAGTCTCTTAAAAGACCCTATTGTATCCACCTCCACCACTGTTGCTGGCAGTGCATTCCATGCACCCACCACTGTCTGTGTGAAAATGTTACCCCTGACATCCCCTCTGTACCTACTTCCAAGCATCTTAAAACTATGCCTCCTCGTGTTAACCATTTCGGCCCTGGGAAAAAGCCTCTGACTATCCAAACGATACATGCCTCTCATGATCTTATACACCTCCAGCAGATCACCATTCATCTTCCATCGCTCCAAGGAGAAAAGGCCAAGTTCACTCATCCTATCATAAGGCATGCTCTCCAGTTTAAGCAACGTTCTTATAAATCTCCTCTGCTCTCTTTCTATAGTATTCTCATCTTCCTGTAGTGAGGTGACCAGAACTGAACACAGTACTCCAAGTAGGGTCTGACCAAGGTCTTGTATAGCTGTAACATTACCTCACAGCTCTTGAGCTCAATCCCATGGTTGATGAATGCCAACATACCATACGCCTTAACAACACTGCTAACCTGCGCAGCAGCTTTGAGTGTCCTATGTACATGGACCCCAAGATCTCTCTGATTCTCCACACTGCCAAGCGTCTTACCATTAATACTATATTCTGTCTTAAAAATTTGACCTTCCCAAATGAACCACTTCACACTTATCTGGGTTGAACTCCATCTGCCTCTTCTCAGCCGAGTTCTGCATCCTATCGATGTCCTACTGTAACCTCTGACAACCCTCTAGACTATCCACAACACCCTCAAACTTTGTGTCATCAGCAAACTTACTAACCCACCCCTCCACTTCCTTATCCAGGTCATTTATAAAAATCACGAAGAGGAGGGGTTCCAGAACAGATCCCTGTGGAACATCACTGATCATTGACCCCCCCCGTGCAGAATTCGAACATAACGAGACAGCTTTAAGCAGCAATTCCATAGTAAGAAATCCTTAAGAGGAAAATGATCATAACATAAGATTTTACATTCAATTTGAGCAGTACACAATTCAGTCACAAAAATAGAATCCTCAGTAAAGGCAATTACACAGATTCCATGGGTGAATTGGCCAAGGAAAATTTGGAAAGTTAGATTACGATATATGCTTATAGATAACAATCACATTAATATACAGAAGTATTAGACTTCATGAGAAAAATTCTGTTGCAAAATATATTAGTAAAAATTACACTATCAGAGAATTCTAACCAGAAGAACAAGGGCTAGGAAGCAGCAGCAGTTGAAGAACTTGTAAGAAATAAGCTAAAACAGAAACACTACAGAACTCAGCCTGTCACGCAGTATCTAATGTTGTATATAACGGTGAAAATGGGTTCTTCTTGACACCAAGTATTGGCAAACAGAAGGTGACCTTGAGCTCTGGATGTGTAACATGTGCCTTCTTGAAATGGAAACCCATATGTAACCCTCAGGTTTGACTGGCGGCGTTAGTCTAGGGAAGACAGTCTCTGGCCCTGCCAAACATGTGAAATCTGAGGTGCAAAGCCTCTTGTTTGTGTGAATGCTGCGTGATTTGTTCCCCTGTTACAAGTCAGTACCATGAAATAACGGACAGTACACCATATACAATTAAATGATTCAGCTCTATAGTTCTTAATTTGACTAGAGGGATAGTAAAGAAATACAAAAAAAGGGCCATTTTAATGAAACAGTCTAATGTGCACGTTGGAGCTCATGGTTTCCCGTCCGTTAGTCCTCCATCAATTTACCCCCCCCACCCCGCCCCTGGCGTCATCGACTCCCAGCCTCATTCCAAGTCCACTCCGTCCTGCTGTCTACGACCTCTCCATTCTGGCATCTTCTCTCTCCATCTTCTGCCGAACTAAGGACGTCGAACAACTCACTCTCAGGCCTATAACAAGAAAAAAACACTCCTTCCATTGGACGGTGCACATTCCAAAGCCCCCATTATCTCTAGTCATAACTCAAACACTGCTGCTGCAGAACAAACATTACATTAGCAGTGAAACCTTTCCCAGGGTGTTACATGTAGGTCTGATCAATCTTTCATACTTGGGTGGCTTCCAGCTGCAACAAAACAGACTTTAGTAACCGAACAACAGGAATTCTGCAGATGCTGGAAATTCAAGCAACACACATCAAAGTTGCTGGTGAACGCAGCAGGCCAGGCAGCATCTCTAGGAAGAGGTACAGTCGACGTTTCAGGCCGAGACCCTTCGTCAGGACTAACTGAAGGAAGAGTTAGTAAGAGAGTAACCGATCTCTTCCAAGCTTTCTTTCTCCTTTTACCGGTGTGAATAACCTTCAGAACTTCAGTTTCACCTTGTGCACAGACTTTTGGTAAAGGTACTTTCCATTTGCTAGCTTTCTCTTTTCTTTCCTGTTTGATCATATCGGTCAAGACTTTCACACGTGGTTGTCCTTCTCTGTCGATCAGATAGGTTGGTACAGCCCCCTTGGGTCTTTTCTCATCATCACTCTCATTTCGCTGTTCTCTGTTCATGGATTTTAATGCTCCTCTTCATTTGTACTTTTTCTGAATAACGCTGTTTCTGGTACAATTTGACCTTCAGACCAGTCATCTTTCTGGCTTTGTGTGAGCGATCATTGGGTTCATAGCTTTCCTTCTTCCTTTTCTTCTCATGGTAATCCAAACTATATCCATATCACTTACGATGTATTTTGATATACTCATCCCGTGGCATCTTGGCGCTGTTGGTCTCACTCTTAATGCACAAAAATGAAACAATTAGGTTGTGTTCTGAAGTTGCTGTTGGCACAGACTGTCCTGTCACCCAACCACCATATAGCAACTTAGAATGAATCTACACACAAAGTTGTCCCCAGTTACTTAGTGTTTAGCTAACTGCAACTGTACTGACAATCAAAATAGAGTACGTCTAAACTTAAAATTGACATTAACCACTTTCTTCAGGTACAAAAATTTTCAGAAGAGAATGTGTGATTCCAATAGAAAATGGTAAATAAACATTTCTAACTCTAATTGAAATATGTTTGTGTTAAATCACTTGCCTCAGTAATTTGTTCCTAATTGTTGTATGTCAGTTTGTAATCAACATGATACATTGGCCCAGAAATTGCTGGGAGTAACAAGCTATCCACACTCATCATGTTTTAAATAGATTCCTTTTTCACCGTCTGGTTGGCAAAGCTGTGCATTTTTTTTTCAAGGAGTCTTTGAGAAATGCCTATTACTTTATTTCCTCAGATCTGTCTGGTATCCCATATGAGCCTAGCATAGTTTGTTTGTTTTGCGAGTCAATTATTGGGCAGATTTACAATGTAGCTCCCCTGCTGCAGCTGACAGAGTGTCATTCAGGCTTCAGTTCTGGGATTGTAGACCTGAGAGAGGACGTTGATGTTGGTTTAGTGGTCCCTTGAATGGACCTGGATGATTTTGTAGAGATGGCACTGGTGGTACATTTCCAGAGCCTTGCAGTTCCAACTTATACATAGTCAGAAGCGTATGGAAAGGCAGAGACCAATGTTGAAGTTTAGATTATGAGCTTGCTGCCAGTTTTGAAAACTTACTTTTCAAACATCCTGTGCATCAGTCAGTCAAAGAATGACACATTGAAGGCAATGTTACGGGAACTGGTCCATGTATTCTCGGCATATCAGAGAATCTTTATTGTCAGAGTGCTGCATCGGACAGCTGGAGCAAGTTATATGACATATGAACTTGTCGTATGCTGAACTGAGAGAGTCAGCCAGGGCTGGGAACTCATCTGGAACATAAGCAAACTCTAGCAGTAATTTTATTCTATACTTCTCCAATGACATACAAAGACTGTAACATTAAAACAGTGAGCTGTTTTAATGATACCAGTCTCGGCCTCGTTGGTGAGAGAGAGAGACAGCTTGTGGGTGTCAGTGTTCGGGTGAGCAACGTTTTTTAAAATAGACTCTGGGGGCTTTGCTATTGCTTGCATGGCGGATCGTGGGGTCTGATGCTTTTACTGAGGCAGGTGGGGCAGGGTGAGGGAGGCTTTAGGGATCTAACATTTTCCTGTCGTTCATTCTTTGGGGGGGGAGTTTCTTCTGTTTCATGGATGTCTGTGGAGAGGGAGAATTTCAGGCTGTATACTGTATACCTTCTTTGATGTTAAATGGAACCATTGAACCATATTGAAATGACCTTGATTCTAGAGTCAAAGAAAGAAAATCTGTTCTGCTGTCTTCCTAAGAGCAATATATGTTTTCTTCCTACACATTAAAAAATTGTGAACTTTAAAGAGAAATTACTTGGAGTTCTAACACAAGAAAGTAGCATCTATCATTAGAGGCCCCCAACATCCTGATTAAGCCCTCTTCTCAATATGACAATCAAGCAGGAGGTGAAGAAGCTATAGGTCCCATACCACGAGGTTCATGACACTACAACCATCAGGCTCGTGATCCAGCATAGATAACTTCATTTACCATACTCTGAACTAAATCTATGACCTACAGACTCACACTTTACAACTCATGCTCTCAGTATTATTCTTATTTGCACAATTTATATTATTTACACAACTGCTAATTCTGACACATGAGGGCATTAAGATTTAGTTTTACAAAGAGTGCTTCCATTTCTGTGTGCTATGATTGCTTATGTTATCCTATCAGTCCTGGGTATGACTCTAAACTGCAACCAGTAATGAGGCAGTGATTGGGGACCTTCAGAGCTTTGGGGAAAGTGGAGTTGCCCCTCAGTCATTCATTGCTCCCAGGGCCGCTCTGACCCGGAACGGTAGCACCTGCAAGGGTTCCTGCTCAGGATACGAGCGAAGGCCAACGGCAGATCCAGCAGATTCAGTAACTGAACTTATGACGGAGAAGGCGGATGAGCTAGGACCTCAAATGTCAATGGCTATAGTACAGGCGGATGAACATTTGGGAAGAGAAATGGTGATTTCTTTAGTTTGCCCAATGGAAGGCAATAGCAAAACACTGTTGTTAGATACTAGGTTTCCTAGAATCTATTTGCTAAGAAAACCATGGTCAAACATCACAAAATGCATTACACAACAACAGCGTCAAGAGGATCTTCAAGATAATTCTGAAGATGCTTCGCTTGGTAGGGTTGATTCCAGGCAGCAGGGGTTCCCCGATCGTCATCAAGTTACTGTTCATAAAGATCAAGTAACACAAAAGAAAATTATTGCCACTGGGAACGTAAGAACCCTATATCAAACAGGAAGATTGGACAATGTGATAAATGAAATGGAAGGACTAAAGATTAACATCAAAGGAATTAGCGAAGTTCGTTGGACAGGTGCTGGAACTGTCAGAATAGAAATAAAACACTAATTTTTTTCTTGTGGAACATCCCATACTAATGGAGTAGGAATTCTTATGGATGAAAATATGGCAAAAAGTGTTTTAGAACATTGGGCAATATCAGAAAGAGTACTCCTTGTTAAATTCAGAGGACAACCATTTGATTTAGCAATTAAACAGGTATATGCACTAACAACAGATGGAACAAATGAGGATATAGATAAACTCTATGAAGAGCTTGAACAAGCAAAGAATGGATGCAAATCTCAAGATATTGTTATTGTCAAGGGAGATCTAAATGCTAAAGTAGGACAAGGTGCTGATGGACATACCATAGGAAAATTTGGACTGGGGAAAGAAATGAAAAAGGTGAGAAATGGGTAGAATGATGCAAGATGAATAACCAGGTCATTATGAATACCTACTTTAAAAACCATTCCAGATGCTTGTGGACCTGGAAAAGTCCAGGTGATAACACTAGAAATCAAATTGACTTTATTACTATAAACCAAAGATTTAGAAATTCAAAGACTCAATACAAAACATATCCAGATGCAGACTGTAATAGTGACCATAACACTGTAGTGTCATGTAAAAGTAAAACTAAAAAACTAAAAAAGCAAATACCTGAAAAATCTCTTGACTACTTGCAATTAATCAAAGAAGAAAACTTAAGACAAAAATTTACAATTGAAGTAAGGAATAGGTTTCAAAGTCGAGAAATAGAATCTGTTTAAGATGATGGCAATCTTGTAGAAATGAAGTTTAACTCTTTGGAGGATGCCTTGGTAGAATCAGCAAAGTCAGTGATTCCTAAAAAAGAAAAAAAGCACAGAGAATAAATGGATGATAGATGAAATCAAAAATCTAATGGAAACATAGAAACATAGAAAATAGGTGCAGGAGTAGGCCATTCAGCCCTTCGAGCCTGCACTGCCATACAGGATGATCATGGCTGATCATCCAACTCAGAACCCTGTACCAGCCTTCCCTCCATACCCCCTGATTCCTTTAGCCACAAGGGCCATATCTAACTCCCTCTTAAATATAGCCAATGAACTGGCCTCAACTGCTTCCTGTGGCAGAGAATTCCACAGATTCACCACTCTCTGGTGAAGAAAGGAGACGGAAGAAAGCAAATTCTATAGAATACAAGTCCTTAGATAAAAAAAGTTAAAAGCTTATGTCAAAAAGCCAAAGAAGAATGGTTAAACCAGGAATGTGAGCAAATAGGAAGAATCCTTATAACTGATCCAAAAAGGTTACACCAACAAATTAAGAATATCACTGGTAAAAAGCTCTTCTGTTCGTCAGGTGGAATTTTGAAAGCAAAGGACGGTATCATTATCATGGAAAAAGATGAGATTATGAACAGATAGACTGAGTATATTCAGGAATTGTTTGAAGATGATTGAGGCAAAAAACCAGAAATTAAGAACATTGAGGTCCAAGTATTTTAAAATCTGAAGTTTGTAATGCATAAGTAAGAAGAAGAAAGGAAAGGCAGCAGGTCCAGATGAACTAGTAATAGTAAACAGAGTAATTAGTAAATAAATTTAAAAGAGAGCAGTTTGTGGAAGTCGGTCATTTTTCTCGGCAGTTGAACGGGGCAGGACTGCGCAAGCACGTGTAAGTTGGCCCATGAGGCAGTGGGAGTATTTAAAAGAGAGCAGTTTGACGGAGCGGGCGACATTGTAGCGGGCAACAGAGTAGTGAGAGACAGAGTAGGAAGGCTTTGACTTGAGAGGCTTCAGCAAGCAGAGGCTGAGGACGAGCTTCACTCCAAGTGAGGTAAGGCCGGTTAAGTTCTTTTAAAAGGAGAACGGTCTGCAGCGGTATTTTATTTGAAGCAAGAAAGGCAGCGAGGCTGTAGCGTATTCAGTAGGTCATGACAACTGAGATCGGCCCCGCGGTTTGTTCATCCTGCAGCATGTGGGAAATCAGGGATTCTTCCAGTGTCCCTGATGATTATGTGTGCAGGAAATGGGTCCAGCTGCAGCTTCTGGCAGACCGCATTGAGTGGCTAGAGCTGCGACTGGGGAACAAGGACATGGCAGACCAATTGAATAACTACTTTGGTTCTGTCTTCACTAAGGAGGACATAAATAATCTTACGGAAAGAGTAGGGGACTGAGGGTCTAGTGAGATGGAGGAACTGAGGGAAATACATGTTAGTAGGGAAGTGGTGTTAGGTAAACTGAAGGCAGATAAATCCCCGGGGCCAGATGGTCTGCATCCTAGAGTGCTTAAGGAAGTAGCCCAAGAAATAGTGGATGCATCAGTGATAATTTTTCAAAATTCTTTAGATTCTGGATTAGTTTCTGAGGATTTGGAGGGTGGATAATGTAACCCCACTTTTTAAAAAAGGATGGAGAGAGAAACTGGGGAACTATAGACCGGTTAGCCTAACATCGGTGGTAGGGAAAATGCTAGAGACAGTTATCAAAGATGTGATAACAGCACATTTGGAAAGCGGTGAAATCATCGGACAGAGTCAGCATGGATTTGTGAAAGGAAAATCATGTCTGACGAATCTCATAGAATTTTTTGAGGATGTAACTAGTAGAGTGAATGGGGAGAACCAGTGGATGTGGTATATTTGGATTTTCAAAAGGCTTTTGACAAGGTCCCACACAGGAGATTAGTTTGCAAACTTAAAGCACATGGTATTGGGGGTAAGGTATTGATGTGGATAGAGAATTGGTTGGCAGACAGGAAGCGAAGAGTGGGAATAAACGGGACCTTTTCAGAATGGCAGACAGTGACTAGTGGGGTACCGCAAGACTCAGAGCTGGGACCCCATTTGTTTACAATATATATTTATGACTTAGACGAGGGAATTAAATGCAGCATCTCCAAGTTTGAGGATGACACGAAGCTGGGCGGCAGTGTTAGCTGTGAGGAGGATGCTAAGAAGATGCAGGGTGACTTGGATAGGTTAGGTGAGTGGGCAAATTCATGGGAGATGCAATTTAATGTGGATAAATGTGAGATTATCCACTTTGGTGGCAAAAATAGGAAAACAGATTATTATCTGAATGGTGACCAATTAGGAAAAGGGAAAGTGCAACGAGACCTGGGTGTCATTGTACACCAATAATTGAAAGTGGGCATGCAGGTACAGCAGGCGGTGAAAAAGGCAAATGGTATGCTGGCATTCATAGCAAGAGGATTCGAGTACAGGAGCAGGGAGGTACTACTGCAGTTGTATAAGGCCTTGGTGAGACCACACCTGGAGTATTGTGTGCGGTTTTGGTCCCCTAATCTGAGGAAAGACATTCTTGCCATAGAGGGAGTACAAAGAAGGTTCACCAGATTGATTCCTGGGATGGCAGGACTTTCATATAATGAAAGACTGGATCGACTAGGGGAAGTCCAGAACGAGGGGTCACAGTTTGAGGATAAAGGGGAAGCCTTTTAGGACCGAGATGAGGAAAAACTTCTTCACACAGAGAGTGGTGAATTTGTGGAATTCTCTGCCACAAATAACAGTTGAGGCCAGTTCATTGGCTATATTTAAGAGGGTTAGATATGGCCCTTGTGGCTAAAGGGATCAGGGGGTGTGGAGAGAAGGCAGGTACAGGGTTCTGAGTTGGATGATTAGCCATGATCATACTGAATGGTGGTGCAGGCTCAAAGGGCCGAATGGCCTACTCCTGCACCTATTTTCTATGTTTCTATGTTTCTAACAAATTATCGCCCTTGAAGATTATGGAATTGAAAAACTTACTGACTTAATCAATGACATTTACGAGACTGGAATAATACCAGAAGAGATAAAAAAAAATCAGTATTTATCACTCTTCCTAAGAAACCTGAAGCAATACAATGTGAATTACATAGGACCATAAGTTTAATGAGTCTTATCACTAAGATACTTCTAAGAATTTTGATGACAAGAGCTAAAAGTAAGATACAAGCTGAAATAGGTAAAGAACAATGTGGTTTTGGGAAAGCCAAAGGTACAAGAAACACGATATTGATGTTAAGGATACTATCAGAACAAGCTATTAAAGTGCAAAAAGGTTTGTTTGTTTTATTGACTACACAAAAGCACTTGATAAAGTGAAACACAGTAAGTTATTTGAAATATTACAGAAAACTCTAGATCTAGATTCAAAAGACCTCTGCCTAATCAGAATTCTGTACTGGGAACAAACTGCCACTGTAAAAATAAATGGAGAAGTGAGTCAGTTTACGAAAATCAAGAGAGGCATTAGACAAGGGTATGTTTTCTCCCCTGATTTGGTTAATGTGTACAGTGAAACAATATTACAAAAATTAAGAGACATCTTGGGTATCAAAGTTGGCGGTGAGAACATCAATAATTTTAGATATGCGGATGACACTGTATTAATTGCAAGTACGGAAGAAGAACTACAAAACTTAATTGATGTTGAAGAACGTGCAAAAATGGGTCTATCTATCAATTGCAAAAAGACAGAATATATGGTGATATCCTTGTTACTTGTTACATACACCTGTTAGGGTGCATTCTCCAGTTACCTTATAAGGTAACCGTAGCCTTCAGCCAGGAGCAGATGTCATCAGGTGGTTCCCAAATAGAAGGAGAATCCTATCTGCATGTTGAGAATAAACAAGTACAGAGCTTTTGCTACTTAGGAAGCTGTGTGACATCAGATGGCAGGTGCAATATAGACATCAAAAGAAGAATAGGGATGGCAAAAGACACCTTTACAAGAATGAAGTGTATAGAAACATAGAAACATAGAAAATAGGTGCAGGAGTAGGCCATTTGGCCCTTCGAGCCTGCACCGCCATTTATTATGATCATGGCTGATCATCCAACTCAGAACCCTGCACCAGCCTTCCCTCCATACCCCCTGATCCCCATAGCCACAAGGGCCATATCTAACTCCCTCTTAAACATAGCCAATGAACTGGCCTCAACTGTTTCCTGTGGCAGAGAATTCCACAGATTCACCACTCTCTGTGTGAAGAAGTTTTTCCTAATCTCGGTCCTAAAAGGCTTCCCCTCTATCCTCAAACTGTGACCCCTCGTTCTGGACTTCCTCAACATCGGGAACAATCTTCCTGCATCTAGCCTGTCCGATCCCTTTAGGATTTTACACATTTCAATCAGATCCCCCCTCAATCTTCTAAATTCCAACGAGTACAAGCCTAGTTCATCCAGTCTTTCTTCATATGAAAGTCCTGCCATCCCAGGAATCAATCTGGTGAACCTTCTTTGTACTCCCTCTATGGCAAGAATGTCTTTCCTCAGATTAGGGGACCAAAACTGCACACAATACTCCAGGTGTGGTCTCACCAAGGCCTTGTACAACTGCAGTAGTACCTCCCTGCTCCTGTACTCGAATCCTCTCGCTATAAATGCCAGCATACCATTCGCCTTTTTCACCGCCTGCTGTACCTGCATGCCCACTTTCAATGACTGGTGTATAATGACACCCAGGTCTCGTTGCACCTCCCCTTTTCCTAATCGGCCACCATTCAGATAATAATCTGTTTTCCTATTTTTGCCACCAAAGTGGATAACTTCACATTTATCCACATTAAATTGCATCTGCCATGAATTTGCCCACTCACCCAACCTATCCAAGTCACCCTGCATCCTCTTAACATCCTCCTCACAGTTAACACTGCCGCCCAGCTTCATGTCATCTGCAAACTTGGAGATGCTGCATTTAATTCCCTCATCCAAGTCATTAATATATATTGTAAACAACTGAGGTTCCAGCACTGAGCCTTGCGGTACCCCACTAGTCACTGCCTGCCATTCTGAAAAGGTCCCGTTTATTCCCACTCTTTGCTTCCTGTCTGCTAACCAATTCTCTATCCACATCAATACCTTACCCCCAATACTGTGTGCTTTAAGTTTGCACACTAATCTCCTGTGTGGGGCCTTGTCAAAAGCCTTTTGAAAATCCAAATATACCACATCCACTGGTTCTCCCCTATCCACTCTACTAGTTACATCCTCAAAAAATTCTATGAGATTCATCAGACATGATTTTCCTTTCACAAATCCATGCTGACTTTGTCCGATGATTTCACCGCTTTCCAAATGTGCTGTTATCACATCTTTGATAACTGACTCCAGCAGTTTCCCCACTACCGACGTTAGGCTAACCGGTCTATAATTCCCCGGTTTCTCTCTCCCTCCTTTTTTAAAAAGTGGGGTTACATTAGCCACCCTCCAATCCTCAGGAACTAGTCCAGAATCTAACGAGTTTTGAAAAATTATCACTAATGCATCCACTATTTCTTGGGCTACTTCCTTAAGCACTCTAGGATGCAGACCATCTGGCCCTGGGGATTTATCTGCCTTTAATCCCTTCAATTTACCTAACACCACTTCCCTACTAACATGTATTTCGCTCAGTTCCTCCATCTCACTGGACCCTCTGTCCCCTACTATTTCTGGAAGATTATTTATGTCCTCCTTAGTGAAGACAGAACCAAAGTAATTATTCAATTGGTCTGCCATGTCCTTGCTCCCCATAATCAATTCACCTGTTTCTGTCTGTAGGGGACCTACATTTGTCTTTACCAGTCTTTTCCTTTTTACATATCTATAAAAGCTTTTACAGTCAGTTTTTATGTTCCCTGCCAGTTTTCTCTCATAATCTTTTTTCCCCTTCCTAATTAAGCCTTTTGTCCTCCTCTGCTGAACTCTGAATTTCTCCCAGTCCTCAGGTGAGCCACTCTTTCTGGCTAATTTGTATGCTTCTTCTTTGGAATTGATACTATCCCTAATTTCTCTTGTCAGCCACGGGTGCACTACCTTCCTTGATTTATTCTTTTGCCAAACTGGGATGAACAATTGTTGTAGTTCATCCATGCAATCTTTAAATGCTTGCCATTGCATATCCTCCGTCAATCCTTTAAGTGTCATTTGCCAGTCTATCTTAGCTAATTCACGTCTCATTCCTTCAAAGTTACCCCTCTTTAAGTTCAGAACCTTTGTTTCTGAATTAACTATGTCACTCTCCATCTTAATGAAGAATTCCACCATATTATGATCCATACTAAAGTAGGCATGACAACTCGCCTCAGCGCACTGAAATGTTACGTTTATCCGGTTATATTATATGGCTCAGAATGTTGGACAATATCTAGTAACATGAGGAAATGACTGAAGCAGCAGAGATGTGGTTTTTGAGGAGGATGCAAAGAATATCTGGGATGAAACGAGTATCTAGCGAGGATGTCATGAACAGAGCAAGCACAAAAAGTGAAATAATGTATGAGATCATGAAAAGGCAATGTAACTTCATTGGACATGTGATTAGGAAAGAGGAGTCAGAATGCATGGTAATTATGGGAAAGATTGAAGGGAAGAAATCAAGAGGAAGGCAAAGACAAATGATGATGGGGACAGCAGCCAGAGAACTGGAAATGAATACCAATGAATTGATCCACTTGACCCGAAACAGGAGTGAGTGGGCCATGGCAGTCAAAGCTCAAACTGGGCACGGCACCTGATGATGATGATGATGATGATGATGATGATGATGTAATCCTATGATAATGATTACCCCATATCTTGTGTCACTATCAAAATACATATTTTGTGGCACCAGAAATTCAATGGAGAGGAGCTAATTCAGGTTTGACTGTTCAGTCGTAGAGGTTTGAAAGACACAGACACAGAACTGACCTTGCAAAACAAAATGGGGCAAGATGCTTTCAATCTTTGATTTCTTATTGCATATACATAAATATCTTAAACAAGCAGCAACCAGCCAGCCTTCAACACAGGCGTTTCTTTAAAAAAAACTGCTGCAATTCTTTATTCTGTCAACAATCTGAAGAAAAGGACTATTACACAATAAGATAATTCTTTTTGGAGGTATTTCCTCTAAGAGGAATCCCTATGGGTTTAAATAGATAATTCACAAAAATAATAGAATTGATATAATGTGCCTTTATGGATTGTTATTTTAAATGGTGCAGTATCATTACTCTAGCAATTATTCCTGTATTTTATAAATGGCCTTACAGATACTTACATATTCCTGTTCTTGGGATAAAGAAGCAATAATATCAAAAATGCAGGTAGAAATTTTACCACTGATGCAAGATATCCAAATGACTTTTGATTATATTCTTTGTATTTTTATGTGCCAAATGTATCTCAGGATAATTGTTTAGCATTATGTTGTGTAACTCCAGAACCAATCGAAAGAACATGGAAGCTCGGGATAACTTGTCTACTTAGTTTCACTTTTAGTGAGGCGTGCACATATGACATAGTAGCATAATGATGTATGCCATTCACATACTTCTTACATATAACCCAGAATGAATTATGAAAACAAAGGATGCTTAATCAAACACTATACAATATTACTCAAATATTACTTAAATATTAAACACACTATACTGCACACTGATTAGCTATGAACTCTAACTCAAAAGAGAGTGCATCCCAGCTCAAATATGTAATGTATTGCTCTCTAGTCATCTATATATTTATACAGTATACTATATAATACAACTGCTATATGGACATCCGCAGCATAGTGAATTTTAAATTGCCTCAATCTAGCCTAAAGATTTAATCGCTGTGGAGGATTTCTTACTCTTCTGGGACTGCAAGAAGTGGTTCTGACAGCTCTGGACACCTTTCTTCTCCAACAATTGACTCTGGTCTCCTCAACTGATCGATGTGCTGTCTCCAGATGACATCAGATGCAGTCTGTGTAGGAAAGAGGTCCAGTTCTGTCCTTAATCTTTCCAACTACTCTCTTTTGATCACCTCTGGAGTTCCACACTAGGACTGCTTGTCCAGGAGCGAAACAGAGTCTCCTTGTTTGAGGAGTCCTCAACTGGTCTCAGCTATTTACCTTGTGTACTCCTTCTGAGATTGGGTTTGAGGAGATCTCAGTGTGAGTGCAAGGAACAACCCAGGAACTGCATAGCTGGTGATAGTTGGTTGTGGAGTGTGCTGCATTGTGATAGGCAAGGAGGAAACGGGCAAGCTTGTGATTCAGTGTCAGTGTAGTCTATTCTGCTGACATTGCTTCCAATGTGTTCCTTAGACCCTGGACAAAATTTTCTGCCAAGCCACGGGTAGCTGGTTGGTACTGTGATGATGTGATATGTCTTATTCCATTCATTTTCAGCAAAGACCAAAACCGTTCAGCAACAGTTTTATTGTTTTGTCCAGTTTTTGTCTTGTTTTGAGGTAAATAAAAGCATCTCAATCTAGTTTTGCGACTGAAGCCATCTTGTTGTTTTTCTTAAACAATTGACCCACAGTTTTTTGTGACATATGGTGGCAGCGGTGGGATGGCCAGTTGCAAAACTAAGCGTGCTTTCAAAAAACAAACTGGGCTACGGTCTCAAAACCAGCAACTTCAGATGAAGAATGAGGATGAGTAGGAGACAGCAGCGATGTCAGAGGAAGAGGCACAAGGGGCAAGATCCAAAACCCGACAGCTGCAGCCTGGGCCATCGCCAGAAGGGGGTCCCTCAACCCTAGAGGTGGTAAATCTCTTCAGGGACATTTTAGCCACCCAGCAGAAGAGAGATGATATTCTCCAAGAGCTCCAGGGCCTACGGATCTCACTGGAGGCCTCCCGACAGGTGGTCCTATAGCCATCCCCAGCAGGGCAGACCCCACAGCCGAAGGTGGGAGTCTTAGACTGGAACTTCCAACTCAAGCACCCAGAAGGGGAGGTCCACCTGACACCTCCAACTTTGGGCAATCAGTGGTATCTTCCCCTGGCAGACTGGGTAATCCTTCTGTTCACCCCCCAGCAGTCCAGCATAAGGAACCCAAGATACCAGTGTATCAACAAGGTAAGGACATTGAAAATTACCTTCTACATTTTGAACAAGACAAAAACTGGACAAAACAATATATATAGCAACCCTCAAACTAAACACAAAAGAAAACTAACCTCAAAGCCTTGGTAACCTGAGGCTTATAACTGCTAAGCCCCTCCCCCTAGACAAACCAAAAGCTAATTAACTCAATTATCCAATTAAAGATGGTATCCTCCACCATCAACACACCTGTGCAGGTAGTTGCTGCCTCTATATGAGACAGCTCCATGGAGCAGCTCTGGTTCAGACGCAGTCACTATTACTGCTGGGGATGAGTGTTTTACTGAGTGCGCCATGTGCTGTCTGTAATCAGTGATGGGCCTTTGTCACACACCTCAATCTCCACATAAGGCAACCTCCATTCATCCTGCTCTGGTAAAAATGGGGGAACTGGAGTTTCTGCTGCATATTTCCAGAAGGTGTTCAATAAGGTGCTGCACAAGAGACTTATGAATAAGATATGGATGCATGGAGTTAAAGGAAGTGTATTGGCATGGATAGTGGGTTAGTTAACCAATAGAAGGCAGAGAGTTGGTATAAATGGATGTTTCTCCGGTTGGCAGTCTGTGGTGAGTGGGGTGCTGCAGGGGTCAGTGCTGGGCCTGCAGCTGTTTACCATTTCCATTGATGATTTGGAAAAGGGGACTGAGTGTAGTGGAGCAAAATTTGCTGACGACACTAAACTGAGTGGAAAAGCAAATTGTACAGAGGATGTGGAGAGTCTGCAGAAGGCTATAGATAGGTTAAGTGAGTGGGCCAAGGTCTGGCAGATGGAATACAATGTTGTTAAATACAAGATCATCCACTTTGGAAGGAATAATAGAAGAGCAGATTATTATTTAAATGGTGAAGGATTGCAGCATGCTGTTGTGCAGAGTGACTTGGGACTGCTTGTGCATGAATTGCAAAAAGTTGGCTTGCAGTTACAACAGGTTATTAAGAAGGCAAACGGAATGTTGGCCTTCATTGCTAGAGGGATTGAATTCAAAAGCAGGGAGGTCATGCCGCAATTATACAGGGTACTGGTGAGGCTGCACCTGGAGTACTGTGTGCAGTTCTGATCTCCATAGTTGAGGAAGGATACAGTATACTATCTTTGGAGGCAGTGCAGAGGAGGTTCACCAGGTTGATTCTAGGGATGAAGGAGTTAACCTATGAGGAGAGATTGAGTCGCCTGGGACTATACTCTCTGGAATTCAGAAGAATGAGAGGAGACCTTATAGAACATACAAAATTTTGAAAGGAATAGATAGGATAGTAGGAAAATTGTTTCCATTGGTAGGTGAGACTAGAACTAGGGAACATTGCCTCAAGATTCAGGGGAGAAGTTTTAGGATAGCGATGAGGAGAAACTGTTTTTCCCAGAGAGTGGCAAATCTGTGGAATTCTCTGCCCAGGGAAGTATCTGAGGCTTCTTCACTAAGTATATTTAAGAAACAGTTAGATAGGTTTTTACATAGGGGAATTAAGAGTTATGGAGAAAAGCCAGGTAGATGGAGCTGAGTTTACAGACAGATCAGCCATGATCTTATTGAATGGTGGAGCAGGCTCAATGGGCCAAATGGCCTACTCCTGCTCCTATTTCTTATGTTCTTATGTTTGTTCTTATATTCCAACCATTTTGGGTGGCCATGTAGACCTGAGACCATATTGGGTCTTTTCTAGTTTCTCTTTGGATCACCCCTGCCATAACAGGGAGACTTTCAATTTGCATTAAGGAGAATATGTCAAGAGGAGTGTCCCTTTTCATAAATTGTGCAGGTATTTCCTTTTCCAAAGGTAAATGTGACAATCCAACAGCATTCCCATGCTTAGTTGTACACCTGAATTCGATTGTGTAATTGTGTCCTCCAAGAAACAGATTCCATCTCCACATTTGCACTGTTACTGTTAGTGGAACACCCTGCTGTAGATTGAAAATGGACACTGTCAAGTTGGATGTCTTTTTCTTTTTTGAACATGTGCAGCTTCCCCACTTGAAAGGGATTGAAGGCGTCTGCCCAAGGGCGTTTTAACTGGATTCCACCCAATGACCAAACAACTTTTACTTTCTCCTCCTTTTATTTTTCGCGAGTGCGACAGTTTGATGGTTCCATCGGTGACATCAGCCACTAGGTGAAAACACTGGCTACCTCTCCAGACTTTGTAGATGGATTCAGACCTGCACCTCTCCGCTCCCTCATAGACCGTTATGTTTTCAAACCGGGCAACCCTTCCCGAGGGTTCCTGAACTCTTCTTAAACCTCGTGCCATTTCCCAGAAGCATCTGCGCGCAATGATCCCCGCGACGTGAAGCTAGCGCTAACCCCAAACACAGTGACAGCAGTGCTCTTTTCCATAAAACAGTCTCTCAAGTTATTTAAAGTTCTGCATCTTACCGCAGATTCCAACGCTGCTCCCGGACTGCCGCTGTGATGCTGCCGGGTCCCCCCAATGTTCCGGGCAGAAGCAGCATGTTAGGCAGTGGGTTCCATCCAGTCTATCAGTGGATTCTTGCTATTACTTTTAAATTTTATTTTCTCTTGCCTCTAGGTCCCAATACTTTCTAGAAACTCTAGTTTGACTTGACAGACACAAATGCTTGATGATGAATAATGAGGGAAAACTCTCTCTCATACAAACACTGGTTGGAACATTTTACAGCCCAAATCAAACTCAAGGCATCTCCATAAATCTATGCATATTTTTCTCTGCAGCAATAATGCAAAGGTATTCATTGCCATCACTTATAACATGTGACATGACTGCACACTGCTTTGTGCATTTCTGTTCCTTCCTGATCTATAGTAATAAATTCAAGGGGTGGAGCACAATATTCAGATTTGGCAGGAGCCTGTTATAGTAATTGACAAGTCCTAAAAAAGTACCACATCTATGACATTTCCTTTGACCTGTGGGCACTAGCATTGCTTGAATTTTCGCTGCACACTTGTGTAGTTCTCGTGACTCAATGGTGTGACCACAGTAAGTGATGATTAGTTTAAACAATTCTTGTCATGTCATGCTCTGAGCCTATAACCTTCTAATCTTTTTAACACTGCCTTGAGGTTTCAGAGGTGCTCCTTGTCATCCTCACCTGTAAAAATAATGTCATCCAAATAATACTGAGTGCCTGGGCAGCCCTGCAGCACTGGGTCCACAGCTTTCTGCCAGTGTGCAGGTGCAGATGCTACTCCAAAAATAAGCCCATTTTACCAATAAAATCCTTTGTGAGCATTTATGATGAGCAACACTTTTGACTCTTCTTCTATCATCTTAACTTAGAGGACTCGGCTAAGCCCACTTTGTTGAAGTGTTTCCAGAGAGATTTGCAAATATATCCTCTATCCTTGGCAAAAATAATGATCTACTTCCAGTACTGAGTTGACTATGACCTTACAATCACTATAGATGCTGACAGATTTATTCTTCTTGGCTATTGGGACCACAGGCTACACTTAACTTTAGAAAGAATTCCTTTGGCCTCCATGCGATCTAGCTCACTGACTTCTGTGTCACAGGTGGTATAAGGAACCAGACAAGCTTTGTAAAACTTGGGTGTAGCATTTTCATTTACATTCGACATGTATGAGTTTTCCAATACCATCCTTGAACTCTGTTGTGGCATCATTCAGTACCTCTCTTAATTTGAGCTTAGTTGACTCTGTTGCAGGGGATGTGGCATGAAATGGCGGATGGATCACCAAACAAGTTGTATTTGTCTTAGCCAATCACAGCCCCACAATATGGCCCTCCTGTTTTAACCACATACAAGCCCAACATGGTTTGTTGATTGTTGTATTTCACTGTTACGAATGTCATTCCCACAGGAGTTATCTTTTCTCAAGTACAAGTTCTTAGTTAGCTATCTGTGGGCATCTCCTCAATATCTTTGAAATGTTATTCAAAGTCATTTTGTGGAATGACTGAAACAGCCAAGCCAGCGTCCAAATCCATTTTAATTAATTTGCCATTCACTTCTGGTGTAAGTCATATTGCTTGCCTCTTGTTATTTTCCTCACTGTAAATCTCAAGGCTGCTCAGTCCTGTGTCTCTCTCATCATTATCAGATTTTTCATCAACACAGTGCAGATTAATGCTCTTTTTGAAACAACAATTTGACTTTTTTTTTCTCTTCCTGTGCATTTATTTTTGTCTGCCTGACCTGCTCTTTGTATGTGTCTTACATTGTTGCATTTTCTGCAAGTTTCACCTTTAAACCTGCATTGGTCTGGTGTATGTGAGCCCCTGCCACAATGGTAACATAGTCCATTCAACCAGTCAGGTTTTTGTTTAAACATTGCAATTTTGTTCACACTCACTCATAATCCTGACCGCAACTCAATTGTGTCTCTAGCTGCTGTTTCCAGTCATTCAGCAATTTCAACTGCTTTTTTTAAATATGAGTTATACTTCAGTTAGGAGCCATTTTTGAATGCTTTCTTGTAAGATTCCACAAACTAAACAATCTCTCAGTGTATCATTAACGTTATCATTGAACTGACAATACCCGGACAATTTTTTCAGTTCAGCGGGTACATACACTGAAATGGACTCACCTTCCTCTTGATTCCACTTATGAAATCTGAAGTATTCTGTGATCAACAATGGTTTCAGTTGTAAGTATTACTTCAATACGGTCACAATATCAGCAAAGCTTATTTCAGCTGGTTTGGTTGGAGCAGTTAAATTTCTAAATAAACTACTTTTCCACCTATTCCACACAGTAACACTGGCACTTGGCTATTTCATTTGCTTCAAAGTATTGCTCAATTCATTCAGTAAACATACATTTCCGATGAAACACATGCTGTACTTTTTTTCGACTCAAACATCTGTCTCCCCCTGCACTTCAACAGGTAGGTAATCATCTTGGGTTCATTTTAAAACTTACTCATTACCACTGCTATGTTTTGTTACACCAGAAACTAATCAAAAGAAAAGCGTGGGAACTGGGGAAAACCTGTCTACTTCGCTTTACTGTTACTGAGGTGTTCACATATCACATGGTGTCTTAATGATACATGCCATTCACATACTTCATACGTATTACACATAATGAATTATGTAAACAAAGAATGCTTAATCAAACTATATATATAATACTACTCAAATATTACTGAAATATTAAATGTGCTACATTTAACTTTTCACACATGGACTGTAAAGGCAGGTCCCATGTCAGCTCCTGACATCAAGGCACCAGCAAGTGACCAAATCTAGCTTTAAAGATCCTGATGAAGGCTCTCAGCCCAAAAAGTCGACTGTTTACTCTTTTCCATAGATGCTGCCTGACATGCTGTGTTCCTCCAGTATTTTGTGTGTTTTGCTTGGATTTCCAGCATCTGCAGACTTTCTCATGTTTGTGGCTTTAAAGATCTGTTAGTTTGAAGGGAAAATACTCCTGCAACAGAATCATGATGCCACAAAGTAGATGATCACTTGAGGAATCCCTCAGGGCAAAAACCCAAGCATGCCTATTTTCATTTCCCTTTATCAGTAACATTCCTTCCATCTTAATACTAGAAGCTAAGCATTTCACTAAAACTTTATGCTGTCTGAATTTATTCACATTTCTTTAAACAATGAAACATCTGTTTTGAAGGAAAAACCTCACTTAGAGTCTAGGATTCGGCTGAAAAGAGGCAATAAATATTTCTGCTATGTACTTGTCAGAAATTACTATCACCATCGAGAAATAGCCTGATTATGTCTTCTTGAAATTCTAAAGCATCATCAAAGTGGTATTATGAAAATATTTTGAAATGTTTTCCTTGTTCTTTTCTGATTCAACAGCAAGAGTTACCTGCAAACAAAAAAGGCACTGTACACGTATTCAAGGCTACAAAAGATCGTTATTAGAGTAATATAAAGAATAAAATCGAGAAAGAAAGAAAATTAATTAATGAGGAAGTGAAGGAAACAAAATAATAAATATCAACCATTTACTGAGCCGATCTATAGAATGCCAGAGGGAACTTTTAAATCCAATATTTTCTATTCTTTCGCTCTCTCTCTCTGTCTCTCTCCTTAACTGTCATTTTCCCTCTCTCTCTATCTATCTTTCTATCTCTCTCTCTCTACCTCTTAGCTGCACTCGTAACCCAGCTTAAGAGACACAAACTTGATAAGCACCATCTGATATTCCACTGGGTAGCCCGTAACCATAGCCTCAGTGTTACTTTCTCTCTCTTGCTGGTCAGCGTAGGTTTTCACTGCCTTTGTTCACTTTTTCCATCCTTTCCCCCTCCCACCCCTCATTACCAAGATTCATTATGCTCTCCCACTGCTTTTATCAGACCATTACTATCACACGTTTTCTTTTTCATCCTACAGAAGCATATTCCTAAAAGCATTTTGTAGTGAACCAGCACAACCAGTGCACAGTGTGTAGATTTAAGTAGCGAATAATGTTTTCGGTCAAAGAATATTAAAACGACAGATGAACAATGAGCAGCAGGTTCTTGGAGCATCAAAATGAACCAAACTCTTTGAAGGTAAGAACAAAATTTCTTGCAATGCTTTAACTAATTCACGATACTAACATTAACATATATAGTACCAATGAAGGGTATCAACCCCAAACGTCAACTGTTTATTCCCATTCATAGATGCTGCCTGACCTGCTAAGCTCCTACAGCACATTGTGTGTATTACTCTAGATTTCCAGCGTCTGAAGTACCTCTTGTGGCTATATTTTTTTCTTTAATGGTCCTAGCTCAGAATTGAGATATGCATTTATGTATGTATTTATTGATCTGCATAGTGTATCATGTCTACTCAGTTCTGGGTGGACTCTAAACATTAGTAGGTGCTGGATCCAAATAACATAATTTAATTAATTTCCTTTTAAATAGGTAACTTAATGTAAGCCATGAAGTGCCAGAATTATATTGGAAAATAATGTCTACTTGTTATATTATGCCTTCAGTTTTTGTTTTGAACTTAGTTTCAACCCATCACTGAGTTGTTTTGCAAAGGAGGTTCATGTAAAATGAAATGCAAGAAATATTTGTGCACGATATCTGGTCTTCTATTTGTAAAAGCTTGACAACTTGCTCTTATCCACCCATTAAACTAATTATACAGTATGGCAGCAGAACATTGCTTCTTAATGATCAATTAATGTGTCAAAACCATGTGAAGACAATTAGAGGAATGCAGTCTTTTCCTGGTAATTAAGTTTAACATTTTGAAATCATCAGAGTGGGTTTTATTGAAGCTGACTTTTTCAGAGAGATCTTATACAGCTTAATTCTTTGGGGATTTTCTTTACTGTGAAGATATAATTTGCCAGGTGGAATTTTTGAAAGATGAGTACAGACTAAGATTAACTGATCAATTTCAATAGGTGGTAAATGCTTTTAACTACTAGGCAAGGACTGATTTTTGGCTGGAAGTTTATGTTCTGAAATGAACAGTAATGTTGATAAGGGTGCGCACTCTGTGTTTAAGGATATAAAATTTCAAAATTATTGGCTTGTTCAAAATTGCTTTCTTCTTATTATGTCACAGATGTGAGCTGAATACCTGTGATTTTCATGTAGTCAATTAGAGGTTGATTCATCACTTTTGACTCTTCGATGGCTGTATGCTCTTATTCAGTGCATTTTCGAGCATTTGGGTAGGTTCAATCTCCAGCTTATTTTAAAGATCTCATCCAGGATGCGGAATGGATATTACGATTGATCCAAGCACTCCTGAACTAGATAACAGATTATTGATTTTAGTTTTGCACTAGTTAATATTCAGCGCCTCTTTCATTGTGTATGTGTGGGAATAAGAGAGAACAAATATGGCAGTAATGCCATTTGTGTTGCACAAGCTAGTCATGCATCTGACAACAGGAACTAGACAAAATTTGGATCGTCTGAATTTAGTGAGCCTTTGGTGGGAGTAGGATAGAGGGGGAAGGATATAGATTACATGAACAAGATGGCTTTGCAGGGTATGAGGAGAAATCGGATAGATACATCAAAAAGAAGCAGAACATTTCCTAAAACATTCATCAGCATTTAATAATATCTTCTTCTTCAACATCATTTTCTTGCCCTATCCTTGTTTTCCTTGTTTTCCTTGATTCCCTTACTATTCATTATTCTATCAGTCTTATTTTTGAGTGTACAATGACTGACCCTCCGTAGCCCTCTCTATGAGTGAAGAAAATTTCCCCATCTCACTCCTAAATGGCCTATCTTGCAATGTAGAGCGGAGCACAGCTTAAGCTTGATTTGGTGAGCAAGAATTCCTCTCAAGATTGCATTTGTGTTAGCACACATTCCAAAAACCTGTATTCACGGCATATACCACACCCCAATGAGCTGCAAAATCTTCAAAAGGTAATCTAAAAAATCTAGCCACTCTAATAATATTGGGCCAAAATGCAAGGCCTGGATCAAGTCCAGTTTCCCTAGTTATTGGTTTTCAAGCACCATATTGAATCCTTTTTGATTCAAAGCAGCTCAATTAAAGGACATTTGCTTAGCCTGAAGAGTCCTTTACTGGAATCACATTCATCAGAATCTGAATTCGATTATGTTGCAGCTACCATTATAATTTAGCTTTGGGTTACATTTTCAGTCTGGAAGGAAGGAACCCAAAGGAATTACTATTTCAATAGTGGCACTTCTGTTCACAAAGGGCGCTTATACAAAACAGTCTTCCATTGGAAACAGTTCAGCAGAATATAATTTGTGGAAAAATCAACCTTTGTTTATGATCAGATGTTTTAACTAAACTGAGCTTCAGGATGAGGTAAGGCATCTCAGGACTTATTGCACAGCAGAGCAATTTCTGAATGGAAGATAGACGTGTTTGATATTGGTGTAACATTAAGGTTTGCTGTTCTGATCAATGGATTAAAATTGAGTTAATTAAAGTACTTACAACAGCCAGTAAAGGTTGAACATCAATCAATCAAAGCACAGATTTGCAGTATTCTTATTAAAATTGCATTTAAACAGAACTCTGCCGAAGGTGCCAAAATACACATGAATATTTAGAATAAACTAGCTTGACCACAATGAGAATATTGTTCTAGTGCCATACTTTAGAATGAAGTTTTAATGCTTCAGACAGGGTGCAAGACACGATTTACTAAAATCATTTTGTTATGTGGAAAGACTTACAAAGCTGAGTTTGTGCATAAATGGTGGAAAATGCAAGAAGTGTCTGACTTTAAAACCAAGACTACAGAAAGAGCTGTTCAAAACTATTCTGATTGGCTGAGTGGTCAAGCCCTGAGGGATATAGATGAAGATACTTAGCAAAATAGAACAAAACTGTCATGGCAGAAAAAAATATTTGAGGTCTGTATTGAATTTTAGAGATATTAGTAGAAACAGATTTAATTGGAGAGTTTGAATGGAGCGGGTTAAATACTGTATCTGAAAGGAAAAAGATTTGCAGGGCTATGGGGAGAAGGTAAGGCAGTGTGCTTGCTCTGGATTGCAGATGGTATGGTCTTGTTGGGTTGAGTGGACTTCTCTATACTCAAGCCAGTTTGTTATATGTGTACATGATGAACACAGAAAAACAGATAAACAAAAATCCTGTTGCAATACCTCTGTCAGATGATCAAATATTTTGTACACTATTCATTACTTCCTGCTTGAAGAGTAATATGGTTTTGAACCTCCAATTACTCAGTAAATACCTTGCTGACAGCACAAAGAAATCTTGTTTAAAAATATCTGATTTTTTGTCTGAACAAAAACTGAATCTCTTGACCATTTCTGTATGCTCTTATACATTGTTACTGCCACATTAATGGCTTATAGATGTATGCATTAACGAGGTGTACAGGTGTACCCAATAAAGTGACCACTCAGTGTATATTAATTCGGTAAATTACGTATATTTCTTATGTGATATTTTATGTTCATTTATTAACTTTTCTGGAATAACAAAAGTCTAATGCAGTTTAGTATCACTTCATTTTCATCCTTGCCATTTTGAGAAATTGTTTGAAACTTTGCAGAGATTTCACATTTCCCTACATGAATGAGCAGAAAACTGGTGAAAACCCCACAGAAATTACATGAACATCAGATTGCACAGCCGGACTGGCCATAGCCAATACCTAACTTCAGCTTTCTTCGGTGCTGTATCAGAACTGTCCCATTCACCAATTGCACTTGATTCACAGGGTGTGCATCCACTGAACAGAGCATGGACTGTCCTTCGTACTTTAAAATAAAGTTGTCCGACTTGTTGTATCTACAGCATTATATAGAGTGATGTGTCAATCCACAGATGAAAATGAAATGCAGGCTTCAAACTCTGGACTTGCCAAATTTGGGACCCTGAACTCCAGGCCTTGAACTCAGGACTCGCTGACAATCGGACCCTGAACTCTAGGCCTCAAACTCCAATTCGTTAATGATGGGACTACAACACCAGGCCTCAAACTCCAGACTTGCCAATGATAGAACCCTGAGCTCCAGATTCACCAATTCACATATCTAAGATGTCACCGGCCCTTGTGCTTCCTGCCTGGATGGACCCCTGATTACTCTGATCTGATGAGGGACTCACTGACCTGACCTGGCAGGTGGGGGCATCAACCCTCATTCTTACAGGTTTTTCTCCACGGCACTTGACACCAGCCTGACATTTGTCCACAGGTGCCCTTTGCGCACATTATCAGACATCCCACCTCTCCTGGAAGTTCCGGGAGTCTCCCGCATATTGATAGTGGCTCCCTGACGCCTGGAAATTATATACAATATCCCAGAAATCGATTATTTTGAGAGGGAGAGCAAGCATCCTGATTGGTCTCTCTTTGTGCTAAGAGTGATCCCCAACCACCGAGCCACGAGGAAACAATATAATTTGGCGATATGAAACGATATGAGTCAGCTGCTCATTCCCTGTCACACACTGTTAAATTTTAACGCACACGAGGTCATCAGTGATCCAAGACGTGCAAAGGAATGGGTCTGTGACCTTTTTGTGAATATCCCTGGTAAATCATCCATGTCAGCGCAGGGAAAAAGATCAACTCCTCGAGCTTGCAAATGATGGTGGGCTGAAAAGTATGTTTGACATAACATCTCTGCCGGCATTCTGGATCAAAGTCAAGGCTGAATATCCTGAGATAGCCACGAAAGCACTGAAAACGTTGCTTCCATTTCCAACATATTTCTGCGAAGCGGAGTTTTCTGCAATGAATGCAATGAAAACGACATTGCGGAATAGACTGGACATAAGGAACCCCCTTCGAGTATCGCTGTCTCCCATCACCCCTTAATGGGACCATCTTGTTGCAGGGAAACAAGCCCAGGGCTCCCACTGATTCAGCGATATTGGTGTGTTGCAATGATTTTATATGTTCATACGAGGAAAACACGGCGCAGCACATCACACAAACCAATCTTCTGTCCTTGGACTCACTTTACACCGCACGCTGTTAGAGCAGTGCTGCCAAGATAATCAAGGACACAACCCACCCAGCCAACACACTTTTTGCCTCTCTTCCCTCCGGGAGAAGGCTCGGGAGCTTGAAGACTCGTACGTTCAGATTTGGGAACAGCTTCTTTCCAACTGTGATAAGACTGCTGAACGGATCTTGACCCGAATCTGGGCCATACCCTCCAAATATCCAGACCTGCCTCTTGGTTTTTTTGCACTACCTTACTTTCCATTTTTCTATTTTCTATTTATGACTTATAATTTTAATTTTTAATATTTACTATCGATTTGTAATCCAGGGAGCGGGAAGCACAGAATCAAATATCGCTGTGATGATTGTACGTTCTAGTATCAATTGTTTGGCGACAATAAAGTATAAAGTATATGCGCTATCTGTTTAATATCTAAGCGTTACTTAAAATGTTATGATGCTATTGACTTATAAGTGACTTATAATTCAGTGGTGCCCAACCTCTGGGCCGCAAAGAATACAGCGATGGCCGGAACGCACCCAGCACATCTTTAAGAAAAAAGCCGAAATAAGCAAGCTAATGAATTGGTGTCGCCCAGCACGTAAATGTCGGTCCAGATCAGAGGCTTTCTAGTTGGTAGAGGTGGTGGCTTTGGAAAGTGCTGTCTTAGGAGTCTTGTCAGTTGCTGCAGTACATGCTGGAGATGGTACAACCTGCTGATATTCTATGTCTGTAGTAGAGATGTAAGTTGCATTGAAATTATTTTTGGCACACCAAGGAGTGGCTTCTTACTAACACTGGCTACACATTAACAGGATGGTGATGGTCCTAGTGCAGAGCCAAACTTGGCAACATGCGAGCTAGGAAAGCTCCTACATTCATAGGAGCTTAGCAGACCAATGGTGTAGTGAAACAACACGCTTGCCACTGGAACCATACAATGCAATGGCGGTCTCAAGCATTGGTTTTAGAAGTCTAGAATGGAAGCACAAGTGACTGCAGACACTGGAATCTGGAGTAACACAAAAGCTGCTGGGGGAGTATGAAGAAAAGTGCACTATTGATGTTTTGGGCTGAAAGGTTTCACTTGGACTGGGATGGTTGCAGAGTTTCATCTTGCACAAACATAGCATCATGAGGGATCAGCCTTGCCACCAGCAAAGCAGCTGGAAGTAAGAGGAGGTGAGGTAGTAAGAAGAGGAAAATCAAGCAAAAGGAAAGAGGGAAGCAAGCTAGGCAAACGTTTCCTAAATATCACCCATCAAGAGCCTATCCAAGTGAGAGGAGCAACAGCATCCAAGAGACATCATTAACATTCCACTCTATCTTTCCTCAACCATATACATGACATTTGCCTGTCACTGCAAAACTGTTATTCCAAAAGTTATTATCTATCACTCTTGGTGCTCAACTCTGGGTACTTTCACCTAACATTGCACATTCTGTATATTCCTGCCCCAGTGGCCACGACATGGCTGGCTTAAGGCAACTGAATTTACAAAGAGAAGTCCCCTGTTGGCCTGGGAGAGTTAACTCAAGCAGCTTAAGGCAAGAAGGCCCAGCTTCAGAGTTTGCTATCTCTGCAATATGGAGCATCCATCTTGGCTGACCGGATGATAGACAGCAGCAAGGCTGCTGGCTCAATAACAAAGGTTGGGTGCTGAATGCTGTCTCCATGGAAGGGAAGAGCAGTTCCATGCTCTCTTCAGTCACAGCTACTTTCTTGGGGTATTAACTCAGGAGGACTGTTTACTGAACCTTGTGTTCCTGTAACCCACAGCCATCACAGTGTAAGGATGAGCTTGTTGTCGCTGTAATCTGACCTCCAGTACATCAATCAATTCAAATTTCATTATCAAATGCATGAACTCAGAGGCCATTTTATTAGATACACCTGTACACCTGCTCATTAATGCAAATATCTAACTAGCTAATCATGTAGCAGCAACTCAATGCATTAAAGCAAGCAGTCTGGTCGAGAGGTTCAATTGTTGCTCAGACCAAACAACAGAATAGGAAAGAAATGTGATCTAAGTGACTTCGACTGTGGAATAATTGTTGGTGCCAGAAGAGGTGGTTTGAGTATCTAAGAGACTACTGTTCTCCAGAGATTTTCACACAGAACCATCTCTAGAATTTACAGAGAACAGTGTGAAAAACAAAAAAAAAATCCAGTGAATGGTAGTTCTGAGGGCAAAAATGTCTTGTTAATAAGACCATAATATAAAGAAGCAGAAGTACGTCATTCGACCCATCGAGTCTGCTCCACCATTCAATTATGGGCTGATCCAATTGGAGTCATCCCCACTCCCCTGCCTTCTCTCTGCCTTAAATGCACCCAATGAATTGGTTCCCACAGCCATTCGTGGACGAACAAATTCCACAGATTTACCATCCTCTGACTAATGTAATTTCTCCGCATCTCTGTTCTAAGTGGACAACCTTCAATCCTGAAGTTGTGCCCTCTTGCCCTAGACTCTCCTACCATGGGAAATAACTTTGATATATCTAATCTGTTCAGGCCTTTTAACATTCAGAATATTTTTATGAAATCCCCTCTCATTCTCCTGAACTCCAGGGAATACAACCCAAGAGGGTTTTCCCTCATATGGTAACCCTTTCATTCCTGGAATCATTCTCTTCAATCTTCTCTGAACCCTCTCCAATGTCAGTATATCCTTTCTAAAATAAGGAGCCAAAAACTGCACACAATTCTCCAAGTGTGGTCTCACGAGTGTCTTATAGAGCCTCTACGTCACATCTCTGCTCTTATATTCTGTACCTCTAATGAGAGAGGTGAGAGGAGTAGCCAGACTGAGAAAAGCATCTCTGGCAGCAGCAGAAGACCACGAATGTACACTCCATGGCCACTTTATTGTGTACCCTGTTCATTGGCCATGAGATGAGGAAGTTGGTGAGAGATGGGAATTGAAGATGCATCCACTGACCTCTGCTGTTGGTGTGTGATCACTGAATTTCCCAACACCCTTGTGGAGCGAATTGTCATGATCCTCATGGCTATTTTATTTTATTATTTGCCCATGGCATGTGAAAATTGACTGCTCTGCCAAAATTTATTGTCCATCCTTGATTGGCATTGAACTAGATAGGCAGTGAAGCATTAATAATATTAACAGATGAAGGGTCACACTAGGTCAGAGAAAGGAATGGCAACAAGAGAAGGAAACCCATCAATAAAGATTGTTGGTTTCCTCCCATGAAACACAGTTGTAAATTAAGTTGTTCTTATGTCTATCAGAATCACTATTCCTGAACCCTCTGCTTTTTGACCTTGAGTTTAAATGACTCATCCTTTCCAGCTCTTCCAGTGAGCTCCCAGTACAGTATATGAAGCCACAGAACCTGTTCCTGGGTTATTTCCAGCTGTAAAACACCAATAGAACCTTGCCCAGCCTGAATACTGTGTAACAGGTGCAAGTTAGCCTTGGCCAGTGTTAACCACTCATAATGTTGGCCCATTCTTGAAGCACCAGTTAATGAAGAATAGAAATGAGAGGTGGTCGGATGTTCCAATCATTATAATTAGTAGACAGCACAGTGTTACAGCGAATAATCACACAGAGCACACACCATGCCAATCTTCAGAGAATCACAGTTTAGACACTGAAATGCACTTGGTTTCAGTTTTCTCTTCTAGGAAATCAATTTTGCTCTGTTGCAACTTTTGAAATTAACCACAACAAACTAACAGCTCTTTATAAACTTAAGTCCTTTCATCAATAGATTTGTGCTTTCAGTGAAAAATAAGCTTAATTACAGAGTGTATTCCTAGAAGTCTGTGAAAGCATATCAACACCTCACTTCCTCGGAGGCTAAAGAAATTTGGCACGTCCACATTGACCATCACCAATTTTTAAAGATTCACCATAGAATGCATCCTATCCAGATCCTCACAGTATGCCAAGTTCCTCACAGACAGGACCCAGGCTGTAAAAATAGGGGACAAGCTCTCCTCTACAATCACTCTGAGCACCGGTACCCCACAAGGCTGTGTACTCAGCCCCCTGCTGTACTCACTGTACACCCATGATTGTGTAGCCAAGTTTCCATCAAACTCAATATATAAGTTTGCTGATGACACAACAATTGTAGGCCATATCTCGGGTAATGATGAGTTTGAGTACAGAGAGGAAATTAAAAACCTGGTGGCATAGTGCGAAAACAATAACCTATCCCTCAACGTCAGCAAGACGAAGGAATTGGTTGTTGACTTCAGAAGGAGTAGCGGACCGCATGACCCAATTTACATCGGTGGTGCGCAAGTGGAACAGGTCAAAAGCTTTAAGTTCCTTGGGGTCAATATCACAAATAATTTGACTTGGTCCAACCAAGTAGAGTCCACTGCCAAGAAGGCCCATCAGCGCCTTTACTTCCTGAGAAAGCTAAAGAAATTTGGCCTGTCCCCTAAAACCCTCACTAATTTTTATAGATGCACCGTAGAAAGCATTCTTCTAGGGTGCATCACAACCTGGTATGGAAGTTGTCCTGTCCAAGACTGAAAGAAGCTGCAGAAGATCGTGAACACGGCGCAGCACATCACACAAACCAATCTTCCGTCCGTGGACTCACTTTACACTGCACGCTGTCGGAGCAGTGCTGCCAGGATAATCAAGGACACGGCCCACCCAGCCAACACACTTTTCATCCCTCTTCCCTCCAGGAGAAGGCTCAGGAGCTTGAAGACTCATATGGCCAGATTTGGGAACAGATTCTTTCCAACTGTGATAAGACTGCTGAACGGATCCTAACCCGGATCTGGGGCGTACCATCCAAATATCCGGACCTGCCTCTCAGTTTTTTTGCACTACCTTACTTTCCATTTTTTTATTTTCTGTTTATGATTTATAACTTAAATTTTTAATATTTACTAATTTTAACTATTTTTAATATTTAATATTTGTAATCCAGGGAGTGGGAAGTGCAGAATCAAATATCGCTGTGATGATTGTACATTCTAGTATCAATTGTTTGGCGACAATAAAGTACGTTTGTATAAAGTAGAGTACTCTGCCTGAGACCACCAGAAGCTGCAAAGCAGTAGACATTGCTCAGCACATCAGGAAAACTATCCATGGTCTCTGTATACACTTCACAGTGCCGTGGTAAAGAAGCCAACATAATTAAAGATACTTCTCCCTCTTTCCTATCAGTCAGATGATACAAAAACATGTAATCATGTACTTCAAGGCTCAAGAACAACACTATTCATCTATCATATGAACAGACCTCTTCTATAACAAAGTGGAGTCTTGACCTCACAGTCTACTTCATTGTGGCCTTGCACCTTTTTGTCTCCATGCACTGCACCTTTTTTGTAATCATTACTTCCCCTTGTACTACCTGAAAGCACTAATGTGATGCAATAATTTGTATGGAATGTGTGTAAAAAAAGATTTTCCACACTGTACCTCAGTATATGTGACAATTTGCCAACAATTGTAACTTAAAGGAGTTTCACTTATTTAATTTCTTAAGAAGCAGTGATCATGGATTGTAATGGGCTGGGCTGATCAGACCCAAACAATTTGAATGGCCGGGAGATGTGGTAATAAGCATACACACAAAACAAAGTAACTTAAGCCTGATCTGTAATCATAAAATAGAAAGCAAAAATAAACCACATAAAATGCTATGTTACAATTCAGAAAGATTTCCATAAAAGTTTCAAGGCTCACAATTCTTTGTCACCAATTGATTGTCGCTGTTGTTGAGGGAACTCCAAATTCTGACTCGCTCGTGAAACTATCTCTGGGTCACAGGGACTGATCATGATTTCTGGTCTGGGTAAAATCCAACAAACCCAGGGAAGATACCCCAATAAATGCAAGCTCCGTAAGTGTACAAACAAAATCTTTGATATTTTGATCTCATGCCATTAACTCAGCCTCATTCAAACAACACGTGTTTATTAACAGAGCATTCAGCATACCTTTTTAAATCAATTAGACACCTTAATGGTCACCACTTATCCATCAGTCCACCAATGTTTTGGACATGACATTCTTTTTGACTTATAAAGTACATTAATATTACATATAAGCAATAAGCCCAAATGCAAAAAAGAATCCATCAAGTCAACTTGACAGGCACTAAGAAAGAATCCATCAACCTAGCTCTCAAAGTGACTATTAATAGACATCCTCATGTTGATGGTACCTGAGATGAAGAAAGAATCCAGCTGCTATCAGCAAACATTAGACTTTAACGAACCTACAATGTGTACCTTCTATGGACACTCTGCATGCAGCAAACTCCAAAGAGTTAAATTGCCATTTTGAACTGTTCAGACATTCATTCAATGTTTACAAAATGTAATACAATGCCTAGATGTGGATGATTATATAGGAACTTATAGGCTTCATATTCTTTGCTTTATCAGTTTATTTTTGGTGGTAGGGAATTGACTGGGTGCTTGATCCTTGGAATGTGTTTTCCCAAATTATGCACTGATTGCACTAACACCTCTTGGAGAAATCCCCTACACTCATAGGGAGAATGTGTAAACACCTTACTGAACACACATGTCTGCACAAAATCTCCCAATGTGACCTCCTCTACATTAGTGAGACCCAACGTAAACTGGGGGATTGCTTTGTCGAGCACCTCCATCCTCCAAAAGTAGAATTTCCTGGTGGCCAACCATTTAAATTCCTATTCCCATATCCATTCCAACATGTCAGTGCTTGGTCTCAGCTACAATGAGGCTGCCCTCAGGGTGAAGGTGCAGTACGTCATATTCCAATCACGTATTCTCTAACCTGGTGGCATAAACATCAATTTCTCCTTCAGGTAATTTTTTTTCTTTTCCCCTTCTCTTCCCTCTTCTTCTATTCCTTACTCTGGCCTGTTACCTGCCTATCTCATCTCCCTGGTGCTCCTCCTTCTTCCCTTTCTCCCATGGTTCAGTCTTTTGTCCTATCAGATACCTTCTTCTGCAGCCTATTACCTTTCCCACCCACCTGGCTTCACCTATCACTTTCCCCTCCCACCACTTTTTTATTTTGACATCTTCCTGATGAACTGCCTTGCCATGAAGTGTTGACAGTTTATTCACTTTCATAGATGCTGCCTGACCTGCTGAGTTCCTCCAGCATTTTGTGTGCGTTGCTCAAACCCTCCTTGTTGGAGTTGGTAGGTGGCAGTACTGATTGTTATGCAACTGTACCAACCATGTTGCCTTGGAGAGAAAAGTATGCACCTGAGTATTTCACCTTCATTTCAAATCCCTATTCTTCCTTATTTTACATTCACCAATTGTCACTTCTAACATTGATTTCTTAATGATAACTTGCATAAGCTATAATTTAAACTGGTTGTCTAGCAATACGTCTGGACCCTTAATAGTGAGGTATTAGGTTTAATTTTAAATAATTGGTAACTTCCAGGTGGCTGCAATCCAATTATGATTCATCATGTAAAAAACAGGGAATCTCAGAACTTCAATTTGCATTTAAATTGCTCATCCGGATTTATTTCTTCTACCGTTGCAGAAAATCTCTTTATAAAATGAAGTCATTTGTCATTTACTCTCCTTTTCAGTTGTAAAGCGATTTACTAACTATAATGGATCGCATTACATTCAGATTAGATAAATACAGTGGATTCCGATTAATTGGGCCATTGGTTAATCAGGGCAGTCTTTTCTTTGGGACAAATCTTAAAGAAGAAAACTCGTCAGGAAAAAAGCCGGGCTTCCCTTCATTTATTGGGACACTATGCCACTTAATTGGAGCAGGAGACTGTTGCTGAACAGTTTCTAAATAGTGTCTGTCACGTGTACTTGTGTGGCTGTTAGACACTACACTGTGCTATGAGTGAACAGTTCTTAAATAGCATCAGTTGCATGTGTTTATGTTCAAAAAGCAGTGATTTTACGTCACTAACAGTTGGCAAGAAATAAGCAATAAGGCAATTCAGAACTGTCCTACTCAGTGCAGTTTCAAGCATTTAGGCTTGCCAGAAACAGTTGGGAGTGACAATAAAACTACAAGTTAAGAACTATGAAAAGTTTGAAGGTATCGACTATCATCTTGAATGTTACAATGAAAATGAAGATTTGGAAGATGCAATCATCAACAGCATTGTATGCAAGTCCATTATCTTCACTCCGTGTCTGTACTTATTTTGTTCATTTACAGTCAAAAAAACGTGAAACAGATGAATTCCTACATCGATAAGTATTAGGAAGTATTAGGAATACAAAGTTCTATAGTACTATAATAACATTGATAGTGTTCTAATTTGTTCTGTATTTTATTTCAATACATAACTTGTTACTCAGTTCGTCCTTTTTAACTATTTCCATGAAGTTTCAGCTAATTGGGGCAGCTGCTTAATTAGGCCAAAATGAACTTGTGTCCCAATTAACTGAATCCACTGTATTTCAAAATGTACATCTTGATTGACAGCCATTGATGAAAAAGATTTTTTTAAATCAGAATAAAACTATTTAAGCTCATTCCTATATTAGCTGCTGTCATGGATAAAATAATATATTCATTTTGCCAGTGGTGAATGGTTTTTCTATGCAATTGATAATCCACGAGTCCATGTGCGTCAGAGTTAATTTATCCCTAATACAGTATATTGCACAGGCTTTGAACAATGCAGAAGCAGTTGGTGAAAGTCTAATCTAAAGTGTAAGTCTTTCCTAGTCAATTTCATTTGAGCACTTGAAAGAATTCTAAAACCTAATATTAAGGAATTTATTTCCCTGAAGCTTTCCCTCTTGTCTGTCTTGAAGTTAACAAATGGTTTAGCTTTATCCAATGACAAAACCCAACATATCTCTTCATTACCTATCTTCATAATAATTAACTGTTTGAGATCCATAATAAAACTAACCTGTTCTGTTTTATTGGCTCCAACTTACTGATTTCTTTCTATTCATTCCTGCTTTGATGTCTAGGCAATGATTGATAATTTAGCAGCACAAAATTGGGTGCAGAAAGTCATAGTTAAAGCAGATATTCCAATTTCTCTTTTATTACAATAAATAATAAATTAAAATATAAGACAGAAAGATAATTAAAACTATTTTGTCTAAGAACAGTATATTTGTATATATGCACAGTCAAGTGTGTCCTAACTTGTTGCACCATGGCCCAGTATGGAAACACTAATGCCCAAGAACAGAAAAGAATTCAGAAAGGGCTGGATACATTCCAGTCTAACATAGGGAAATCCCTCTCCATAAATGAGTACATTTACATGGAGTCCTGCCGCAAGAAAGTGACTTCCATCATCAGACCTCTTCTACCTAGGCCAGGGGTCCCCAAACTTTTTTGCACTGCGGACAGGTTTAATATTGACAATATTCTTGAGAACTGGCCGACCCGGGGGCGGGGGGGGGGGTAGGGTTGCCAATGGACAAGAGTAGCAGTCAAATACGTTGTGTTTACCCCGAGAAAGTCTACCATGACCATCAAGCCTTGCGCGGGCACCAGTGCGCATGCGTGTACGTGCCGATTTTTTTCTACAAATGGTTTTTGGCAATTCTGTTCGGGGGGGTGGGGTTCTTAATCACGACCAGAATATAGGTGATAAGTGGCTAATACACTCAATTTCGTTTCTAAAAGGGTTTACCTAATGAATTTAATATTAAACACACAGCACATAGTTTCCTCGCATGAATATAGTGATAAGTCAATTATCAGGGGAGGACAGGGGAGCTTGAAGTAAACGTTGAATGAACTTCCAGTAGAAGTGGTAGAGGCAGGTTCGATATTATCATTTAAAGAAAAAATGGATAGGTATATGGGAGGAAAGGAATGGAGGGTTATGGGCTGAGTGCAGGTCAGTGGGACTAGAAGAGGGTAGCATTCGGCACGGACTAGAAGGGCCGAGATGGCCTCTTTCCATGCTGTAATTGTTATATGGTTATATAAGTCACTTATATGTCAATAGAATCATAACATTTTAAGTAACGTTTGGATATTAAACACACAGCACATATTTTTCCTGTATGAACATATAAAATCATTGCAACACACCAATATCGCTGAATCAGTGGGAGCCCTGGGCTTGTTTCCCTGAAACAACAGGGTCCTATCGAGGGGTGATGGGAGACAGCGATACTCGAATGGGGTTCCTTATGTTCAGTCCATTTCGCAATTTAGTTTTCGTTGCATTCATTGCAGAGATATGTTGGAAATAGAAGCAACATTTTCAGTGCTTTTATGGCTATCTCAGGATATTCAGCCTTGACTTTGATTCAGAATGCCGGCAGAGATGTTATGTCAAACATACTTTTCAGCCCGCCATAAGTTGCAAGCTCCAGGAGTTGATCTCCTTCCTGACATGGATGACGCGTGCATAATGACCTTGTATGTGTTCAAGCTCAACAGTGGGTGAGACAAGGAATGAGGAAGGGTGCAGCTGACTCATATCGCCAAATTATATCGTTTCCTCGCGGCCTGGTTGCACATGTTTTGCGGGCCAGTACCGGTCTGCGGCCCAGTGGTTGGGGACCGCTGATCTAGGCTATGCCCTCTTATTGCTACTATCATTGGTCAGGGGGTATGCTTATTACCTTACGATCATCATGTTCCTGAACCTGCAAGAATAACCCACTGTATTATCAAATGATTTGTGTCCTGTTGTACCTTTGACAACCCGCCTCAGTTTCCACAACCCTGACAATTTTAATATCCTCTGCAAACTTACTAATCATTCTCCCTATATTTTCATCCAGATCATTTATATGTATCACAAACAAGAGAGTTCCTAGCTCAGATCCCTGTAGAACACCATTCAACATTACACCCTTCCATGGGCACAGCCTTCTATCTTTTATATCCGAGCAAATTCTGAACCTAATGTACCAAATCAACATGAGTTCCATTCCTATTAATCTTCTGGATCAGCCTACCATGAGGGACCATGCTTAATGCTTTACTATTGTCCATGTATACAACATCCACTACCCCACCTTCATCAGTCATCTTCAATGAAGTTCATAAGGCATGACTTCCTCCATACAAAGCCACCAAGACCATATCAAGTAAGTCCATGCTTTTCCAAATGTGATTAAAACTTACCTCTGAGAATCTAGTAATTTCCCTATCAATGACATAAGATTCGCTGACCTACAATTTACTGGATTGTCCTTATTGCCCCCAAAAAAGGAACAGATGTGTTTTTTGACCTCTAGTTCACTAAGACCTCACCTGTGGCTAAAGAGGATACAAAGGTCTCTGTCAAGGCCCCAGCCATCTTCTCTCTTACCTCCCGCAATAACCTTGGATAAACCCCATCAATCTCCGGTGATTGATTCTCTTTGATTTCCTTCCAAAGACATGACTTGTGGTAAAATTGTGCAAATTTTCCCATAGGTTTTTAAAGCATTATTAATAATAAAATATTTTGTGGTATTTGTTAATGACTGAATACAGTATATATTGCTTTGGTATAACTAAGGGTAGAATTAGGGTGAATAATCAATGACATAAAAGCATGATTGCAAGTGTATGTAGAGCAATATGAAATGGATAGCTGGAACACAGATATTTCAGATTTATGGAGAAATCTGTTTCTAAGCAGTTCTCAGGAATAGAACCCATACTTAACCTGGGGACTGCCTGTATTTGTGTTGAAGATCCTTTTACTTTTCACTTTAAATCTGAATGACTGGTATGGGCATTTTCAACAACTATTCAAAAATATAACCTCACTGATACCTTTAACGCAAACAAGACACAGAACTTATCATGACAAAGACCTAACTGCTGTTGGTGAACAGTCAACAGTTTGGCTGCCTGGCCAACTGAGTTCCTTTGGCATTTTGTGTGTGTTGTTCAGATTTCCAGCATCTGCAGTTTTTCTCTTGTTTGTGACTGGGTTTCACTTATTGCTGTAAATATTGCCCGTATATGGAACAAGTTTCCAGAGAAGGTGGTAGATTTGGGTACAACTGCAACTTTCAAAAGACGTTTGCACAACTACATGGATAGGAAAGGTTTGAAAGGTAACCCTTCAAAGGTTTAAAGATTTGAAAGCTCTGGTAGTGACAACCCATTATTCTCCTCTGATGGACTTTTTAATGGTGAAGTTTCAACCCTCCTATTTACTGAGGGAGTTCACTGCCATGGTGATTGTGGCTGTTTTCAGCACCATTGTCTAATGTTGTGTGAGCGTTACTGTGCCATCAGTGATCTCCAGGCCACATTTGCCTGTTTCTTTATTGTTGCTGGCGAATTCAACAATGCTAACTTATAAACAGTCCTGCCTAAATTCTATCACCACATTAACTTTGTCATCAGAGGTGAGAACACATTAGACTTAGGTTACATCCACACTAGACCGGATAATTTTGAAAACCCCGGTTTCGCGTAAAAACGATAGGCATCCACACCAGGCGTTTTTGAAAATACCTCCGTCCACATTAAAAAGGGTATTTGGGCGAATCACCTCCTACTGGGCATGCACAGGACACATCTACAAAAAACAAGCGAAGAGAAACCGGTATACTTGTAGTGCGTTTGTCCAGTTATAGACTAGAAAAACTTAAAAGGAAATTGCCAAACGACAGACAGCTGTTGGCTCTTGCACAGGAGGACTTAAAACTAAAAAAACAAATACTGGAGCATATGGAGGTAACTGACAGGGAGTTCACGGACAGTATGACCCAGCTGACGACGAACATTGAAAAACTGACACAATACCAGCCTCACAGCCACTACAATAGCTATACATATGGACACACAGACCCCCGGGTGGCCCCACCAACATCTTCCCCACTCCCACAGAGGGGTCACCCTGGAAACATTTCCTACAACCATAGTCTCTTCACCGATGAAAGGGACGACAGGTTTTTTAAAACCTCCGTTTACTCCATACACACTACAACGCCCAACCGGCATTTTCAGATTTAAACACTCTGGAGAGTGTTTTAGAAAAGCTCCGTTTTCGGGGGAGGAAGATGTCATTTCAGTGTGGACGGAGGGTCAAAGTGAAGAGAAAAAGCTTTGGTTACGGTTTTATCTGGTCTAGTGTGGACGTAGCGCTAGTTTATACCAACACCTGTGGTGCTTACAAGCTGTTCCCTTCCCCGCCACCCCCCCCACCTTGAATCCTTTAACTCTTTCTATTATGGTAATTTCTACATGCCACTGATTAAATGAATCAAGCCAGTTCAAGGGAAGATTAAGACCAGGCAGAAGGAGCATCTTCATTATTGCAGGGCTCGTTTGAAAACACGGACTGGAAAATATTCAAGGAGGCGGCATCTGGCCATCACATTAACATCAATGAATATGTAGCGTCTGTGACTGGCTACGTGTGGAGAAGTGCACTAAGGATGACACCATTATTAAACACATCCATGTGAGGGCAAATCTTAAGTCATAGTTGACAGCAGACGTCCATGTGTGGCTGAGTGATCAGGATGCTTCCTTTAGATTGGGAGGGTAAGACAGCTCTCAGGTCAGCAAGAGCAGTGCTTTCCCACACCATTAGAAAGCAAAATGGGATTATTCACTGAGAATTTACAGCCATTTCTGTAACACAAGGTATATGTCGCAGGGCATCCAGATCACAACTGATTATAAATCCACCCTACACGTCAACGACAGTTACACCTCTCTTCTTGATAAACTGCACACTCAAAATGCTGGAGACACTCAGCAGGCCAGGCAATATCTATGGAAAAAGGCAGAGTCAACGTTTTGGGTCGAGACCCTTCATTAGGACTGGAAAAAAAGATGAGGTCAAAGTAAGAAGGTGGAGGGGATGGGAGGAAGAAGTACAAAGAGGTAGGTCATAGGTGAAACCACGAGAGAGGGAGACGTGAAGTAAAGAGCTGGGAAGTTGAATTAAAGGGGGTGGCCACAGGGAGATCCCACGTTTTCTGGTATGTGTTCAGTGAAGCAGTCTCAGTGATATAAAACCATAAGACCATAAGATATAAGAGAAAAGTAGGCCATTCGGCCTAACGAGTCTGCTTCGCCCTTCAATCATGGGCTGATCTAACTCTCCCCGTCTTCACCCCATACCCTTTGATGCCCTGGCTAATCAACAACCTATCTATTTCTGCCTTAGATACACCCAATGACTTGGCCTCCACAGCCACTCATGGTAACAAATTCCACAGATTTACCACCCTCTGACTAAAGTAATTTCTCTGCATCTCTATGGCAGCACGACTCAGCGTGCAACTGACACTCCGGTGAATGATATCTGTTATCTGTCAAGTAGGGTGCCGTACACAATCCTGATTTGATGGAGACAGATGTGAGAGCACGGAGGAACATCTGGAGAAACTTCTGAAATGCCTGCTTCGCCACCGCTGCTACTGTGTGATCCAGAATCTCCGGAGGGGAAGGCCCCGGGTCCTCTGCTTTGCTTGTTGCTTGGCGGCCTGGGCGAGGTCGAAGCGCTCAGCAGAGGATGGTACCCGGGAGGCTGTATCCGAGGGGCTGGTCGGAGGCTCGAAGTTTTCAGATGGACTCAGGGTCAGCTGCAGTCGGGTGATTCCAATACATCGGCAGTTGTCAGCGCCTGGAGGTTTATGGCAGGGAGAGTTTATCGGGAGTCGATTGGAACTTTGAGACTTTTTTTTTACCGTGTCCATGGTCTGCTCTTTATCAAATTATGTATTGCTTTGCACTGTTGTAACTATATGTTATAATTATGTGGTTTTGTCAGTGTTAGTCTTTGGTTTGTCCTGTTTTTTTGTGATATCACTCTGGAGGAATATTGTATCATTTCTTAATGCATGCATTTATAATAACAATAAATGAGGACTGAGTGTCCTCATAATCTAAATGGACGTCCTTCAATCCTGAAGTCATGCCCTCTTGTCCTAGACTCCCCTACCATGGGAAATAACTTTGCCATATCTAATCTGTGCAGGGCCTTTAATATTCGGAATGTTTCTGTGAGATCCCCCCTCATTCTTCTGGACTCCAGGGAATGTCTGGATGTCATGTAAAGAAAAGTGTTTCACTATATCTCAGTGCATGTGGGAATAATACAGCAATACTAATATCAATATCCATTTGTCTGAGGGGCCTGTTTTCAGTGCTATATGCTGGAGCACTATGACTTCAAATATATCTGGAATCAAAAGACTCAGCTTGCTATTCAGTGGCAGGTTCAAAACACCAGGATTCAACTCACTGCCAGTCAGCTATACAGCAAATCAAAAGACATCAATAATTTTTCTCTCATGGATTCAGAAAATTAATCTCATCATACTGTATAGTTCCAGAAAACAAATTCCAGTTACTTCTGCATAACAGTGTTCAAGGACTAAAATTCATGCAATTGCTATTCTCCAACCCAATTAAATTTCAATTATTCAGCCAGTGTAAATGAACTTTCCAAGTTCAAGTTTAATTGTCATTCCACCATGAGCATGAATACAGCCAAACGAAACAGAATTCTTCTGGGACCAAAGTGCAAAACACAGTACCACTCACGCACAACCCACAACAGGCTCTAGTTAAGAGAAAGAAGGAGGTGCATTGCAGGTATAGGCAAATAGGAATGAATGAGGTGGCTATAGAGTACATGAAATGCAAAAGAACACTTAAGAGTGAAATCAAGTAGGCTAAAAGAAGGTATAAGTTGCTCTAGCAGACAAGGTGAAGGAGAATCTTTAGGGATTCAACAAATATGTTAAGAGCAAAGGGACAAAATTGGTCCTCTGGAAGAACAGAATGGTAATCCATGTGTGGAGTCAAAACAGATGGGGGAGAACTTAGGTGCACTCTTTGCATCTGTACTTACTCATGAGTCTACACAAGTGAGGCAAAGCGGCGTCAGCTTCATGGATCCTGTACAGGTTGCAGAGGAGAAGGTGTTCGCTACCCTGAGGCAAATTCCCAGGACCTGGCAAGGTGTTCCCTCAGACCCTACGGGAGGCAAGTCTAGAAATTGCCGGGGCCCTAGCAGAGATATTTAAAACAACCTTTGCAATAGGAAAGGTACCAGATGATTGAAGGATAGCCAATGTTGTTCCGCTGTTTAAAAAAGGTCCTAAACAGAAGCCAGGAAATTATATGGCAATAAATCTGACAACAGTTGTGGGAAAGCTATTGAAAGGTATTCTAAGGGATTAGATATACAACTATTTAGATAGACATGAACTGATTAAGGATAGTCAGCATGGTTTCGTGCACTGTAGGTCATGGCTAACCAATCTGATAGAGTTTTTGAGGAAGTTACCAGGAAAGTGGATGAAGGCTAGGCAATGGATGTTGCCTGCATGGATTTTGGTGAGGCCTTTGACAAGGTGCCACATGGGAGGCTGGTCAAGAAGATTCAGTTTCTCGGCATTCAGGATGGGGCAGTAAATTGGATTAGACATTGGCTCGCTGGGAGAAGCCAGAGAGTGGTAGCAGAGGGTTGCCTCTCTGACTGGAGTCCAGCTTGTCTCCCACCGAGCAAAGAGTGCAGCACTAACCGGAAGTTCCAGCCTCCAGCACAGCACGGAATCCAGTGGCACACAGCCAGCTCTGGTGTCTCTTTCCTTGGTGGCCACAACATGCCATCCCAAAGCATGAAGAAGGCCTAGCCTGCACCACAATTCAGGACACGCAGCTCCTCCTCCGTCAGTCTCGCCAACGAACCAGTGAATCAGACACGTGGTATTCAACATTTTTAATCTCTCCCTCTCCCGATGTAGAGTGCCCTCCTGCTTCAAAGCATCCACCATTGTTCCTGTACCTAAAAAGAGCAAGGTAACATGTAACATGTTGGAACCTGTCACACTCACTTCAATAAAAGCAAAGGCTTTGAGAGGCTGGTTAAGGACTACATCTGCAGCATGCTACCACCCAAATTGGACCCCCTACAATTTGCCTACCAACACAACCAATCGATAGATGACGCAATAGCCACAGCTCTACACACCATCCTTACACATCTGGAGAGGAGGAATGCTTATGTGAGAATGCTGTTCCTGGACTCCAGTTCAGCATTCAACACCATAATTCCCTCCAGGTTTGACAAGAAGCTCAGAGACCTCGGCCTTCACCCTGACAGATCACCAGCAGGTGGTAAGAGTAGGCTCCCTCACTTCTGCCCTCCTGACTCTCAATACAGGAGCTCCTCAGGGCTGTGTCCTAAGCACCCTCCTTTACTCCCAGTACACCCATGACTGTGTTGCCACCCACAGCTCCAATCTGCTAATTAAATTTGCACATGATACTACATTTATCTCAGATAATAATGAGGCAACCTACAGAGAAGAAGTCATCTCTCTGACACAGTGGTGTCAAGAAAACAACCTCTCCCTCAATGTAGCAAAAACAAAGGAGCTGGTCGTGGGCTACAGGAGGAATGGAGACAGGCTCACCTCTATTGACATCAATGGATCTGGGGTTGAGAGGGTGAACAACTTCAAGTTCCTTGGTATTCACAGCACCAAGGACATCAGTTGGTCTGTTCATATCAGCTGTGTGGTGAAAAAAGCACAACAGCGCCTCTTTCACCTCAGACAGTTGAAGAAGTTGAAGAAGTTTGACATGAGTCCCCAAATCCTAAGGACTTTATACAAGGGCACAATTGAGAGCCACCTGACTGGCTGTAAAGGAAGGGACTCAGTATGCAGCCCTGAGGAGCTCCTGTATTGAGAATCAGGGTTGGAGGTGAGGGAGCCCACTCTTACAACCTGCTGGCAATCTGACAGGAAGTCCAGCTGCACAAGATTGGGTTAAGGCCAAGGTCTCTGAGTTTCTTGTCTAGCCTGGATGGAACTATGGTGTTCTGGGGATAACATCATCAATGTACTTCCGGATGAAGCACGTGACTCCATCAGTGCACTTGGAGACATCGACATCATGGAAGACATTCCATTTGATGTCATTGTAGCAGTCTTGCAGCATGCAGGCCGGTTGGTCAGACCAACAATGGCGGTTTTAACTATGGCCGCCTCTTGGTTCAGCTTCCACCTGTACAATGGGAGAAGCAGGATCAAAGAGTGGTCTGATTTTCCAATGGAGGAGAACCTTGTAAGCATTACGAAAGGGAGTGTAACAGTGGTTGAGTGTGTTATCTCCACCAGTGCTCACCTGAATGTGCTGACAAAACTTCAGAGAGACTTCCATCAGCGATGCTCGATTAAAGTCACCAGCGACAATGAAGGCAGCCTCTGGGTGTGCAGCCTCCTGCGCGTTAACGGTCTCATACAGTTCCTTGAGAGCCATGTCAGTATCAGCCTGCGGCAGAATGTACACCACTGTGATGATAACAGCCGTGAACTCCCTAGGCAGCCAGTAGGATCTGCACAGCAGCACCAGGTATTCCGGGTCTGAGGAACAAAAAGGTTTCAGTGCATGCACATTCTGGGGGTCACACCAAGCATTGTTGACCATGAAGCATACCCCTCTTCCTTTACTCTTCCCAGTGAGGATTTTCGACCTGTCCACCCAGAAAAGGGAGAACCCAGAGGACTCGATGTCATGATCCGGTATCTCCTCCATCAGCCTGGTCTCCATGGAGCACAAAACATTACATTCCTTTGTTTCCCACTGATAGGAGATTCTGGCTTTCAGTTCACAAAGCTTGTTATCTGGGGACTGCATGTTAGCCAGGAGTATGCTAGGGAGCAGTGGTCAATTTGCATGCTGTCTCAGCCTCACCAGGACTCCGGCCCTTCTCCATCGCCTCTGGCGCTTCTTCCGAGGTAGTGGCGGTGTGAGAGATGAGTCTCCCATGGATCGCGCAAGCAGGGGATCCCAGTGTACGAAAGGCAGCACATAGTGGTTAAATGTCGTCTTTCTGATGTTCAGAAGGGTCAATCTATCAGATCTGATGTGACTATCAGCTACTTGAACAGAAAATGCTAAGAAAATGATAGAAATTAGTAGTACGCTGTAGATTTGGAACAGAGCTCGCAATACAGCCGCTGTACGCGGCGCCATCTTGGTTTGAATTGTAAAACATAAGCAAAAAGCTTGCTAAAAATTCTTATAAACAAGAAAAAATCTGCAGATGCTGGAAATCCAAGCAACACACACAAAGTGCTGGAGGAACTCAGCAGGCCAGGCAGCATCTATGGAAAAGTGTACAGTCGACGTTTTGGGCCGAGACACTTCAGCAGGACTAGAGAAAAATGTTGAGTGAAATGTTCCAGTTTGATAAGCTATTTTTAGATTTTGAATAAATTCTTGGTCTTCCAGCTGGGTACAGGTATCAATTACAACTGACATTTTGATGACAAACTCTACCTTCTTCATCAGGAATGATGCCTGGGCATGTCTAGTCTGGTAGTATTTATACGCCCGTAGTCTGTTCCTCCTGATTGGTTAGTCCTCATCCAATCAGGTTTCCACTGTCCCACCTTGTTTGCAATTGAAGTCCAGTTCTTACTTAGAGCGAGATCTTCGGATTTGTTAAAATTCTTTTCCCCCAGTTTTATTCCAATGGCTACTTTTACCAGGCAGCCCCAAAAATCATTGGAATAGTACAGTAGTTTTGTGCCGTCAAAGTCAAGCCTATGGCTACTGCGAATGCAACGTTCTGCTGCTGCTAATTCCTCCAGGTAACTCAAACAGGTACACTTCCTGTGCTCCTTGAAGTGTGTTTCCACCATGCGTCCCATCTGGCAGATAGACGCTGCTCCACGTTCACAGGAAATTCTGCAAGCGCCAGCTGTCCTGAGTCCCAGGTTACTTTAACTCACATAAGCAGTGATTTGAGTTTCCTTATGAGTTTGTGCATGGTATTAATCCGGTATTTTTTCAGGATCCCGGCAATCGTTTTAGAATCCATGGAAATATAAGGAAGACAGGGGTTCCTCCTCGTTGTAGGTTTCTATGCTTTCCCGTTGGCCCTTTTAGATTTAGTTATTTTATCAGTCAATCATCTCTATGTAACTTGTAACTTGCTTGATCTTATTGCATTTTTTATAAACACAGAACATATTAATATTAATCTTCTCAATTCCTGCCTATATTTAGAAGAAGACAATTTGGTCCTGCCGAAGGGTTTCGGCCCAAAACATCGACTGTACTTTTTTCAATAGATGCTGCCTGGCCTGCTGAGTTTCTCCTGCATTTTGTGTGTGTTGCTCAGATTTTCCAGCATCTGCAGATTTTCTCTTATTTGTAATTCTACATAACTGCCTACTTTTGCGGAAAAAATTAAATTTCATGATGGTCAAGTATGTTGAAAGATATACTTCTTTGGCACTACATCAGTTGAAATGGATCAGCATGGACTAGATGGTCGGAAGAGCCAGCTTCTGTGCTGTACTTTTCTATGACTCTGTGATTCTCTCTTTGGCAATCCCATTTTAGGCACTACTGGCAGAACCAGTTACATCACAATGCAAGATATAGACCTACTCTGATGAATCAGGATACTAATTGTAATTAGCTTTAAAGAAGCACATTATGCAAGTCTGAGAGGGCAAAAATAACAAATGCAACAGGGCCAGACTGAAAAGAAAAATCTGCCAAATGAATTAAGAAGTCTAATACAGATAGAGACTGGCAAACAAGATAATCTGATAAATAGCTGAAAGATTATGAAAATAACCAACAGCAAGATAAACTGAAGAACTGCGTATAGACTCATTCGCATTTAAAATTGAACATTGCCTTGGAGTATGAATTGAAATCAAGCTCTAAAGCACTTTTCTTTCCCAATGCTATATATCACTTGTAATGATCTTTGGAAAAGTGTAATCCCACTGATGCGTTATCAAAAACTCATAAACCCATTTTCAATATTTAATGCCAGGAGCTGCAATGCAAGACTACACCCTCGCTTATCAGCCATTCACTCTGTTAAGGGCTTTAAACAATGCATTCTCACAGTTGCACATTTCTCAATCACAGGCCAGCAGCCACTAGGGTGTTCGTGTTCCAATGGAGTTTGGAGGCTGTGTAGATGATTAAAAAGACTAGGTGCAAATTACTTCTTTTCCTGCAATGGACGAGCCATGCCCTTATAAATTACATTGAAGTTCAAAGAGTGGAAAGAATGTTAAATAAATAAAAACATACCCTAAAGAACACTCCAAATGCAAATTGTTCTTTATTTTGTCACCACATACAAATCTAAACACTCAGCAAGGAAAGCAAAACAGAACATTAAAATAATTCCAGAGGTCAACCAAAATTACCATTTCAGTGTTATCATTCAGCCATCAAGAATCTATCAGACCTCTGCCTTAAATGTAGATAAAGACAGGGCCTCCACACCTGCCTGTGGCAAAGAATTCCACAGATCTATAGGAAACATTCTCTCTGCATTCCTCTAAAAAGGCCTTTCACCATTTGATAGGTTTCAATGAGGTCACACCTCATTCTTCTGTATTCTAGTGAATACAGACCCAGAGCACTCTTCATATGACAAGCCATTCAATCATTTTGTGAACCTACTTGAACCCTTTGAGCACAAAACTGCTCACAATACTCCAAGTGAGGCCACACCGGTGCTTTATAAAGTTTCCACATTGCATCCTTGCTTTTATATTCTAGTCCTCTTGAAATGAAAGCTAAACATTGCATTTGCCTTCCTCACCACAGACTCAACCTGCAAATTAACCTTTAGGGAATCCTGCACAATGACTCCTAAGTCCCTTTGCACCTCAGATTTTAGAATTTAAATAGTCAACGCTTTCATTTCTTCTACCAAAGTGCATGACCATACACTTTATTCCATCTGCCACTTCTTTGCCAATTCTCCTAATGTGTGTAAGTCCTTCTATAGTCTCCCTACTTCCTCAAAACTACTTGTCCCGCAACCTATCTTCATATCATCTGCAAACTTTGCAACAAAGTCATCGATTCCATCATCCAAATCATTGACATATAACATAAAAAGAATCAGTCCCAACACAGACCCCTGTGGAACATCACTAGTCACATGCAGCGAGCTAGAAAAGGCTCCTTTTATTCCCATTCTTTGCGTCCTGCCAGTCAGTCACTGCTTTATCCATGCTGGAATCTTTCCTGTAATACCATGGGCTCGTAGCTTGCTAAGCAGCCTCAAGTGTGGTACCTTGTCAAAGACCTTCTGAAAATTGAAGTACACAACATCAACCGATTCTCCTTTGTCTATCCTGCTTGATGCTTCCTCAAAGAATTTTAATGGATTTTTCAGGCATGACTTTCCCTTGAGGAAACCATGCTGACAACAGCCTATTTTACCATGAGTCTCCAAGTAGCCTGAGAGCTCATCCTTAATAATCAACTCCAATATCTTCCCAACTATTGAGGTCAGACTAATTGGCCTATAGTTTCCTTTCTTCTGCCTCTCTCCCTTCTTGAAGAGTGCGGTGACATTTGCAACTTTCCAGTCAAATGCAATTTATTTGTTATTATTATTACTCTGTTTCCTTCTGTATTTGCACGGTATGTTGTCTTTTGCACATTGGTTGTTTGTCTGTCCTTGGTTTTATTATTTTTCTGGATTTACTGAGTAACCCATAAGGAAACGAATCTTATATAATATATATAGAGCATGTACTTTGATAATAAATTTATTTTGAACTTTGAACTTTGAAAATATATTGCAATGCAAGACAGAATTGAGACATATTTCAAGGCAAGTTTTATTCCTACATGAAGCTTCTGCCCCAACATATATAGGTTTGTTAAATACAAATACTGAGGCGAGAATTGCTTTTGATTTTTCAATACAAAGCTGCATTAATTGTAAAAGCTGCCAATAAAACAGTGAAGGAGAAGGTGTTAGATAAGTAGACTAGCTGGTTTTGGAGTCATGGTGACAAGGATTGCCTGTAGCTCCTATATAATGGAGAGCTAAGCTTGATGAACAAATCAATAGCAATCATCAAATAAAATACTTACCAAAGGCAACAGACAAGAAACAAACTGATAAGGAAACTCAGTAGATTCTGCCTGACCCACTGAGTTTCTTCAGCAATTTGCTTTGCTCCAGATTCCAATGTCTGCAGTATCTTGTGTTTCTAAGACAGGAGAAAAAAATTAGGCTAATGTAACTGCTTCTGGAGTCTAATCCTAGTGATGTGCTATTATATGTGTGTCAAAAGTGTCAGACCACATTAGAGATTTAAATTATTTGCTATTAATTCATATTTTATATAATTCTACATCCACTATGGAGTCCTGCCTATTAGTAACAAATATGAGCAACAAGACATCCAGCCTTACAGGTCTTTCAGTCTAGAAATATCTAAATAAATAGGAGATTTTGCATGTAACTACCCCTGGCATACCTCTGGTAAGCAACATAAGACCATTAAGCATAGGAGCAGAATTAAGTCATTCGGCCCATCGAGTCATCTCTGCCATTCCATCATGACTGATTTAAATCCCTTTCAAACCCATTCTCCTGTCTTTTCCCCATAACCTTTGACACCTTGATTATTCAAGAACCTGTCAACCTCCACCTCAAATATACCCAATGACTTGACTGCTCAGCCATCTGTGGCAATGAGTTCCATATATTCACCACAGTCAGGATAAAGAAATGTTTTCCTCATCTCTAATCAAAATGGACATCAATTCTGTTCCTGCTGGTCATAGACGCCCCCCATTATAGGAAACATCCTCTCCACATACACTCTATCTATCCTTTCAATATTTGATAGGTTTCAATGAGAACCCCCCCCACACACACCATTCTTCTAAACTCCAATAAGTACAGGCCCAGAGCCATAAAGCACTACGCATATGTTAACCCTTTCATTCCTAGCATCATTCTCATGGACTGTCTTTGGACCCCTCTCCTATGCCAGCACATCTTTTCTTAGGTAAGGGGCACAAAAGTGCTCACAATGCTCCAATTGTGAACATGAATAATGCCTTATAAAGCCTCAGCATTACATAGAAACATAGAAAATAGGTGCAGGAGTAGGCCATTCGGCCCTTTGAGCCTGCACCGCCATTTATTATGATCATGGCTGATCATCCAACTCAGAACCCCGCCCCAGCCTTCCCTCCATACCCCCTGATCCCCGTAGCCACAAGGGCCATATCTAACTCCCTCTTAAATATAGCCAATGAACTGGCCTCAACTGTTCCCTGTGGCAGAGAATTCCACAGATTCACCACTCTCTGTGTGAAGAAGTTTTTCCTAATCTCGGTCCTAAAAGGCTTCCCCTTTATCCTCAAACTGTGACCCCTTGTTCTGAACTTCCCCAACATTGGGAACAATCTTCTTGCATCTAGCCTGTCCAATCCCTTTAGGATTTTATATGTTTCAATCAGATCCCCCCTCAATCTTCTAAATTCCAATGAGTACAAGCCCAGTTCATCCAATCTTTCTTCATATGAAAGTCCTGCCATCCCAGGAATCAATCTGGTGAACCTTCTTTGTACTCCCTCTATGGCAAGGATGTCTTTCCTCAGATTGGGGGACCAAAACTGCACACAATACTCCAGGTGTGGTCTCACCAAGGCCTTGTACAACTGCAGTAGTACCTCACTGCTCCTGTACTCGAATTCTCTCGCTATAAATGCCAGCATACCATTTGCCTTTTTCACCGCCTGCTGTACCTGCATGCCCACTTTCAATGACTGGTGTATAATGACACCCAGGTCTCGTTGCACCTCCCCTTTTCCTAATCAGCCACCATTCAGATAATAATCTGTTTTCCTATTTTTGCCACCAAAGTGGATAACTTCACATTTATCCACATTAAATTGCATCTGCCATGAATTTGCCCACTCACCCAATCTATCCAAGTCACTCTGCATCCTCTTAGCATCCTCCTCACAGCTAACACTGCCACCTAGCTTCGTGTCATCCGCAAACTTGGAGATGCTGCATTTAATTCCCTCATCCAAGTCATTAATATATATTGTAAACAACTGGGGTCCTAGCACTGAGCCTTGCGGTACCCCACTAGTCACCGCCTGCCATTCTGAAAAGGTCCCGTTTATTCCCACTCTTTGCTTCCTGTCTGCTAACCAATTCTCCATCCACATCAATACCTTACCCCCAATACCGTGTGCTTTAAGTTTGCACACTAATCTCCTGTGTGGGACCTTGTCAAAAGCCTTTTGAAAATCCAAATATACCACATCCACTGGTTCTCCCCTATCCACTCTACTAGTTACATCCTCAAAAAATTCTCTGAGATTCGTGAGACATGATTTTCCTTTCACAAATCCATGCTGACTTTGTCCGATGATTTCACCGCTTTCCAAATGTGCTGTTATCACATCTTTGCTAACTGACTCCAGCAGTTTCCCCACCACCGACGTTAGGCTAACCGGTCTATAATTCCCCGGTTTCTCTCTCCCTCCTTTTTTAAAAAGTGGGGTTACATTAGCCACCCTCCAATCCTCAGGAACTAGTCCAGAATCTAACGAGTTTTGAAAAATTATCACTAATGCATCCACTATTTCTTGGGCTACTTCCTTAAGCACTCTAGGATGCAGACCATCTGGCCCTGGGGATTTATCTACCTTCAATCCCTTCAATTTACCTAACACCACTTCCCTACTAACTTGTATTTCGCTCAGTTCCTCCATCTCACTGGACCCTCTGTCCCCTACTATTTCTGGAAGATTATTTATGTCCTCCTTAGTGAAGACAGAACCAAAGTAATTATTCAATTGGTCTGCCATGTCCTTGCTCCCCATAATCAATTCACCTGTTTCTGTCTGTAGGGGACCTACATTTGTCTTTACCAGTCTTTTCCTTTTTACATATCTATAAAAGCTTTTACAGTCAGTTTTTATGTTCCCTGCCAGTTTTCTCTCATAATCTTTTTTCCCCTTCCTAATTAAGCCTTTTGTCCTCCTCTGCTGAACTCTGAATTTCTCCCAGTCCTCAGGTGAGCCACTTTCTCTGGCTAATTTGTATGCTTCTTCTTTGGAATTGATACTATCCCTAATTTCTCTTGTCAGCCACGGGTGCACTACCTTCCTTGATTTATTCTTTTGCCAAACTGGGATGAACAATTGTTGTAGTTCATCCATGCAACCTTTAAATGCTTGCCATTGCATATCCACCGTCAATCCTTTAAGTGTCATTTGCCAGTCTATCTTAGCTAATTCATGTCTCATTCCTTCAAAAATACCCCTCTTTAAGTTCAGAACCTTTGTTTCTGAATTAACTATGTCACTCTCCATCTTAATGAAGAATTCCACCATATTATGGTCACTCTTACCCAAGGGGCCTCTCACGACAAGATTGCTAATTAACCCTTCCTCATTGCTCAAAACCCAGTCTAGAATAGCCTGCTCTCTAGTTGGTTCCTCGACATGTTGGTTCAAAAAACCATCCTGCATACATTCCAAGAAATCCTCTTCTTCAGCATCTTTACCAATTTGGTTCACCCAATCTACATGTAGATTGAAGTCACCCATTATAACTGCTGTTCCTTTATTGCACACATTTCTAATGTCCTGTTTAATACCATCTCCAACCTCACTACTACTGTTAGGTGGCCTGTACACAACTCCCACCAGCGTCTTCTGCCGCTTAGTGTTACGCAGCTCTACCCATATCGATTCCACATCTTCCTGGCTTATGTCCTTCCTTTCTATTGCATTAATCTCTTCTTTAACCAGCAACGCCACCCCACCTCCCCTTCCTTCATGTCTATCCCTCCTGAATATTGAATATCCCTGAACGTTGAGCTCCCATCCCTGGTCACCCCAGAGCCATGTCTCTGTGATCCCAACTATATCATAATCATTAATAACAATCTGCACTTTCAATTCATCCACCTTATTACGAATGCTCCTTGCATTGACACATAAGGCCTTCAGGCGCTCTTCTACAACTCTCTTAGCCCTTATACAATTATGTTGAAAAGTGGCCCTTTTTAATGCTTGCCCTGGATTTGTCGGCCTGCCACTTTTACTTTTCTCCTTAGTACTTTTTGCTTCTACCCTCACTTTACACCCGTCTGTCTCTCTGCACTGGTTCCCATCCTCCTGTTGTGAACTAACTTCCTCACGCCTAGCCTCTTTAATTTGATTCTCACCCCCCAACCATTCTAGTTTAAAGTCACCTCAGTAGCCCTCGCTAATCTCCCTGCCAGGATATTGGTCCCCCTAGGATTCAAGTGTATCCCATCCTTTTTGTACAGGTCACGCCTGCGCCAAAAGAGGTTCCAATGATCCAAAAACTTAAATCCCTGCCCCCGGCTCCAATCCCTCAGACACGCATTTATCCTCCACCTCATCGCATTCCTACTCTCACTGTCGCGTGGCACAGGCAGTAATCCCGAGATTACTACCTTTGCGGTCCTTTTTCTCAACTCCCTTTTAACTCTCTATATTTTCCTTTCAGGACCTCTTCCCTTTTCCTACCTATGTCATTGGTACCTATATGTACCACGACCTCTGGCTCCTCACCCTCCCACTTCAGGATATCTTGGACACGATCAGAAATATCCCGGACCCTGGCACCCGGGAGGCAAACTACCATCCGGGTCTCTGGACTGCGTCCACAGAATCACCTATCTGACCCCCTTACTATCGAGTCCCCTATTACAACTGCCCTCCTCTTCCTTTCCCTACCCTTCTGAGCTACAAGGCCAGACTCTGTGCCGGAGGCACGGCCACTGTCGCTTCCCCCGGATAAGCTGTCCCCCCCAACAGTACTCAAACAGGAGTACCTATTGTTAAGGGGCACAGCCACCGGGCTACTCCCTATTACCTGACTCTTCCCCTTCCCCCTCCTAACCGTGACCCACTTGTCTGCCTCCCGTGGCCCCGGCGTGACCACCTGCCTGCAACTCCTCTCTATCAACTCCTCACTCTCCCTGACCAGACGAAGGTCATCGAGCTGCAGCTCCAGTTCCGTAACGCGGTCCCTTAGGAGCTGCATCTCGATGCACTTGGCGCAGATGTAGACGTCCGGGAGGCTTGGAGATTCCAGGGCCTCCCACATCCGACACCGAGAACAGCAAACTGCCCTCACACTCATACAGACAGAAACAGGTGAATTGATTATGGGGAGCAAGGACATGGCAGACCAATTGAATAATTACTTTGGTTCTGTCTACATCCTTGCCTTTGTATTCTAGGCCTCTTGAATTCAGAGTCCAAACTCTGGACCCACTCTCATTGCTCTAACTATGTACTATGTACTAGTACATAGTACATAGTACACAACTAACTATGTACTAGCAAAAAAAAACTTACTACAACTTACTTAGAACATCCACCTGTGCTTGCCCAAGCACGTATTCACCAAGCCGTTTGAGCCAAAGCCTGACCACTCTAACACTGGCCCACTCACACAATGGCTACTCCCTTCTTTTTATTGGCTCAATGCTGATGGCAGCCCAGTGAAATGAACCAAAGATCTGGGTCCATTGCCTGTGATGAAAGAGGTGAAATTTCCATGAGCTTATGAAGATGACTGTTGCTAGAATTAGAATATATTTAAATCTTACATCCATCCCACACTGTGAGGCAGTAAAAATCTTTGCATTATGACTCCATTGCAATGTACAGACATGTGAATTTAAAAGTCTTATGGCTTGTAGAAAGAAGCTGTCCCATAGCCTGGTGGTCCTGGCTTTAATGCTGCAGTAGTGTTTGCCAGACAGAAGCAGCTAAAACAGTTTATGGTTGGGGTGACTGGTGTGTCGATGATCTTCCAGGCCTTCATTCTGCACCTGCTGTTCTAAGTATCCTCAGTAGAGTGAGGTTCATGTCCACAGATGCACTGGGCTATCTGTATCACTTTCTGCAGTGCCCTGCGATCAAAGTTGGTGCAGTTCCCATACCAGGCGGTGATACAGCCAGTCAGGAAGCTCTCAATGATGTCCCTGTAGAAGGCCTTGAGGATTTGGGGGCCCATGCCAAACTTCTTCAGTCTCCTGAGGTAGAAGCGATGCTGTTGTGCTTTTTTTGCCATAAAGCTGGTATGTAAAGTCTAGGTGAGATCATCGGTGATGTTTATGCCAAGTAACTTGAAACTACTCACCCTCTCAACTGCAGACCCATTAATGTTGATCAGGCCAAGCCTGTTTCCGTTCCTCCTGTAATCCACAATCAGCTCTTTCATTTTTTTGGACATCAAGGGAGAAGTTGTTATCATGGCACCACTGTGTCAGGGCGTGAACCTCTCCTCTGTAGGCTGCCTCATTACCGCTAGAAATAAGGCCAATCAATATTGTGTCATTTAGATTATGAGAACACTCAGTCCTCTTTTATTGTCATTTAGAAATGCATACATGCATTAAGAAATAATACAATGTTTCTCCGGAGTGATATCACAGAAAACAGGACAAAACAAAGACTAACACTGACAGAACCACATAATTATAACATATAGTTACAGCAGTGCAAAGCAATACCATAATTTGATGAAGAGCAAACCATGGGCACGGAAAAATAGTCTCAAAGTCCCCGAGTCGATTGACTCCCGAGTCCCCGGTAACGGCGGCAAAAGGGAGAAACTCCCTGCCATAAACCTCCAGGCACCATCAACTTGCTGATGCCCTGGAAGCAGCCGACCACAGCCAACACTGAGTCCACCCGTCCGAAAACTTCGAGCCTCCGACCAGCCCCTCCGATACATCCTCCCGAGTGCCATCCTCTGCCGAGTGCCTTTGACCTAGCCCCGGCCGCTGAAACAAGCAAAGCCGAGGATTCGGGGCCTTCTGCTCCAGAGATTCTGGTTACCACACAGTAGCAGCGGCAAGGAAGCGAACTCTCTGACGGTGGTGTCTGAAAAGAGGATGCTGTCCAAGTTGCATGCCATCTTGGTCAATGTCTCCCATCCACTACATAATGTACTGGGTGGGCACAGGAGTACATTCAGCCAGAGACTCATTCCTCCGCGATGCGACACAGAGCGTCATAGGAAGTCATTCCTGCCTGTGGCCATCAAACTTTACAACTCCTCCTTTGGAGGGTCAGACACCCTGAGCCAATAGGCTGGTCCTGGTCTTATTTCCTGGAATAATTTACATATTAATATTTAATTATTTATGGTTTTAGTACTATTTAATTATTTATGGTGCAACTGTAACAAAAACCAATTTCCCCTGGGATCAATAAAGTATGACTATTTCAGAAGTTTTCCAGATGTTCCTCCATACTCTCACGTCCGTCTCCATCAAATCAGAATTGTGCATGGTCCCCTACTTGATTACTAGATTACAGATATCAATCATCGGAGAGGCCTCACGTGCTGCCGTCGCGCCGCCATCTTCTCCTCCTCCTGACCATTTGCAAAATTGATCAGCAGGTTGGAGCTGTTTGTGGCAGTAAGTCTTGGATGCAAAGGGAGTTGAGAAGGAGACTCAGAACACAACCCTGAGGGGCACCGGTGTTGAGGGTCAGAGGGGCAGAAGTGAGGGGGCCCATCCTTACCCCCTGTCAGCCAGGATCAAGCTGCACAAGGTGGGTGCGGGCTGAGGTGTCTTAGCTTCCTGTTAAGTCTGGGGGGAATTATGGTTTGAATGCTGAACCAGTTTTCTAACGTATGCTACATTGAGTAGTTTGGATTAATCATTTTGAGGACTTCTATAGAAGGACACAGTTTGAGGTGAGGATGTAGCAAGCTTCAAATCAGGTTGTCTAGCTCGAGTTTAATGGCCAAATGGTCAAACAACAAAGAAAAAGGGAAACTACAAATATAGAGCTGCCTGTTTCAGAGCATGTGATTGCATCACTGGTCAAAGGGAAAAACAGCATCCATGAGCTGGAGGCAAAAGCAGCTCGATGGTTTCACCATTCTTTGCAGAGACAGGGCAAATTAGGCTTTTAAAGGCAGAAGAGGTGTGTGTGCTTTATGATTAAATCATCATGGTGCACAAACGTGAAAGTTCTCTCTCAGTCCTGCTCACCCAGCCAGAAACACCTAGAAGTCAAATTTTGTCCATTTTTATCTGCAAAGGGAGATTTATCCGGATAGCAGTGTGCATTCCAACTCAGGCCAATATCAGGCAGGTGCTAGAGGAGCTGAGCAATGTAATCAGAAGGCATAAACCTGCGTACCCTGATGGTTTCCTTGACGTTGCGGGAGATATTTAGCAGGCCAGCTTGAAGAGGTCTCTGAACAACTACCAACAATATATCATCTTTGGAACTAGAGGAGCCAACACACTTGACCACTGTTATGCCATCATCAAGAATGATTACTGTGCCATCCCACGCCCACATATTGGAAAGTCCGATCACCTGACTGTACTTCTACTCCCAGCATATAGGCAAAGACTAAAGACCACAGCACCAGTGGTGAGGAGCAAGGGAGGTGGAGGAGCACTTACAGGACAGCTTTGTGTCAGTGGACTGGACAATATTCAGGGATTCATCTTCAAGTCTGAATGAATATGCCACAGTTGACACTGACTTCATCAAGACCTGTCTGCCTTCAAGAACATACCAGACATATCCAAACTAAAAGCCATGGATAAACCAGGAGGGTCATAGTTTGCTGAGGACTAGATATGTGGCATTCAAGACCACGGATCCAAACATATGCAAGAAGTCCAGGTATGAACTATGGAAGGCTATTTTAAGGGTGAAGAAACAATTTCAATTGAGGTTAGAGACGGAGTCGGACACATGTCAGAACAGAAATCTATGCATAGAGCTAAAAGTGATGGGAGAGACCTTAAATTCATTTTTTGCATCTGTGTTTACTTGGGAGATGAACACAAAAGCTATGGAAGTGAAGCTAAGCGGCAGCAAGATCGTGGACCCTATACAGATTATAGCAGAAGAAGTGTCTGCTATCTTGAGGCAAATGAGGGTATATAAATTTTCAGTTCCTCAGACTCTGTGGGATGCAAGTGCAGAAGTGCAGGGGCTGTAGCAGAGATATTTAAATCATCCTTTGTAACAGGTGAGGTACCGATGGATTGGAGGATAGCTGGTGTTGCTCTGCTATTTATGAAAGGCTTTAAAAATAAACCAGAAAGTTATAGGCTAGGAGGCCTGACATCAGTTGTTGTTGGAAAGTGGACTTTAGCAAAATATTTAACAAGGTCCCAAATGGAAGGTTGGTTAGGAAGTTTCAGTCACTTGGCATTCAAATTGAGGTAGTAAATTGGATTAAACATCGGCATTGTGGGGAGAAGCCAGTGGTAGTAGACGGTTGACTCTCTGACTGAAGGCCTGTGACTCGTGAAGTGCCGCAGGAATTGGAGCTGGGTCCATTGTTGTTGATAGAGAACATTGTTGTTCTCTATCAACGATCTGGATGATAATGTGGTTAACTGGATCAGCACATTTGTGGATGACGCCAAGGTAGGGGGTGTAGTGAACAGTGAAGAAGACAATTAGAAACTTCAGCATGATTAGGACCAGCTAGAAAAACATGCTGAACATGGCAAATGGAATTTAATGCAGACCTGTGCAAGGTGCTGCAATTCAGTAGACCAACCAGGGTAGGTCTTACACAGTGAACGGTAGAGCACTAGAGAGTGTGGTACAACAAAGGAATCTGGTAATACAGGTCCATAATTCATTGAAAGTTGTCTCACAGGCAGATACGGTTGTAAAGAAAACTTTTGGCATATTGGCTTTCATAAATCGAAGTACTGAGTACAGGAGATGGAATGTTATGTTGAAGTTGTATAAGACATTGGTGAGGCCTAATTTAGAGTGTTGTGTGGAGTTTTGTTCACCAACCTACAGGAAAAATGTAAATAAGGTTGAAAGACTACAGAGAATATTTACAAGGATGTTTCCATGGTATACTTTTCTATGACTCTGTTATTCTATGACTCAGTCCTCATCAAGGGATCAGAAGAGGAAAGGTGAGCAGTTTCAAGTTCCTGACTGTCAACATCTTCAACATCTATCCTGGGCCCAACGTATTGATGCAACTACAAAGAAGGTACTATAGCAGCTCTATTTCGTTTGGAGTTTGATAAGAATTGGTATGTCACCAAAGATACTCACAAGTTTCTACAGCAGTATCGTGGAAAGTGTTCTGACTGGCTGCATCACCATCTGGTACGGAGGAGCCACTGCACAGGATAAGAAAAAGCTGCAGAAGGTTGTAAACTCAGCCAGCTCCACCACGGGGACTGGCCGCCCCAGCTTCCAGGACACGTTCAAAAGGTGATACCTCAAAAAAGCAACATACACCCAGGATATGCCATTTTCACATTGCTTCCATCAAGGAGGAGGTACAGGAGCCTAATGGTACACACTCAATATCTCAGAAACAGCTTCTTACCTTCCCTCATCAGATTTCTGAATGGACAATGAACCTAAGAACATTACCTCACTATTTATTTTTCCTCTATTTTTGCACTACTAATTAATTTTTATATACAGTATATTCTTATTGTAATCTATAGTTTTTATTATTATATTTTACAATGTCATTCTGCTGTAAAACAACAAATTTAATGACATATGCCAGTGACATTAATCCTGATTCTGTTTCTGAAAAGCCTTTCGATACAGATTACTGACATGGAATGAAATACGTTGGCAGTGACACCATAGTAACAAAGCACTTCTTGCAACAAAATACAAAAAACTGAGATACAAAGGGACTTGGGAGTCTTTGTGCAGAATTCCCTGAAGGTTAAGTTGCAGGTTGAGTCTGTGATGAGGAAGGCAAATGAGGACAAGAATATAAAGCAAGGATGTAATGTTGAAACTTTATAAAGCACTGGTGAGGCCTCATTTGGAGTATTGTGAGCAGGTTTGGGCCCTTTGTCTTGGAAAGGATTTGCTGAAACTGGAGAAGGCTCAAAGGATGTTCATGAAAATGATTCCAGGATTGAATGGCTTGTCATATGAAGAGTGCTCTGGGTCTGTATTCATTAGAATTCAGAGGAATTGGGGGTGACCTTATTGAAACCTATCACACAGAGAAAGGCTTTGATAGAGTGAATGTGGAGAGGCTATTTCTTTTGGATTTGTGGAATTCTTCGCCACAGGCAGCTGTGGAGGCCGTCTTCATATACATTTAAGGCAGAGGTTGATAGATTCTTGATTTGTCAGGGCATGAAGGGATATGGCAATAAGTATGGAGATTGGGGCTGAGAGGAAAATTAGATCAACCATGATGGAATGGCGAAGCAGACTCGATGAGCCGAATGGCTTCATTCTGCTCCTATATCATTTGGTCTTATGGCCTCATAATGCTCTTAGTGAGGGTATCTCTATAGTGGTACCCTCTCACTAAAAGCAGTTTGGTTCAGTAGCACTTTATTGACAGTAAGTAATAAATAGAGGTCTGCTGAGGAATTTCTATTATCTGGGAAATAAATTGATAATATAAATAAGAAAACAGTATGTCAATATTACTAGCCCTTCCTTCAGTTAGTCCTGACGAAGGGTCTTGGCCCGAAACGTCGACTGTACTTGTTCCTAGAGATGCTGCTTGGTCTGCTGCATTCACCAGCAACTTTGATGTGTGTTGCTTGAATTTCTAGCATCTGCAGAATCCCTTGTGTTTATGTCAATATTTATTGTTTTGTGCAGTTTAGTAGATTATTAATGCTTTCTTCTATTTTCATTTTTACAATTTGAGGTGCATTTTATTTGGAACAAAAACCAAGCCCAGCCCAAATCTCTGACTTTTCGCTGACTTAAAGGAAACACTCATAAATTCAGGGAGGGTGTAGTCACTTCTGTTCTAGTTTTCCTGAATATGTGATGCCACAGAACACACTAATCTCCTTTACTCATGTCAAATGCAGTTGCCCCAACAGGATCAGTGAACTGCCCATTAAAATTGCATGTCCATCCAGTGGAAGATAATGGCGGGGATTAAAATATACTTTTTATTGCACCTTGAAGTCTGTCAGTTCAAGAATAATTACTGTTAGACATAGGAGGAGAATTAGGCTATTCAGCCCATTGAGTCTGCTAGGTTCTCAAAAAATAGAAACAAATGTAATGTGGTTGGCTCAACATCATATATTAATAGAAGCATTTTTAAAATAGGAGACAGTGTAATGGTTTTGTAGAATTTTTTTCTCTTTATGATTTTGAATTTTATATATTTTAGAAGTTATACTTCATCGTTTGGATTTTCTGTTATACACATGAGATTTCTGGAAGTTCTTCATCTTTCTTCAGAAATTTCTGTATTCACGTGTTTAAAATTCAAGCTAAGCTCAGTAATTTTAGCAAAGAAGGTATGTGTTTATACATTTGTGGGTTCTGTTTCAGATTATTGATATTATTATGTCTCTCCTTGACTTGTAAATGTACTGGGTTTTTCTTGCTTAAGATGTAGAATGGCTTTTATTTTTTAATTGATTGTAATCTCTTACTGGAATTACCTTATTGGCTATGAAGCTGTGCAATGTTCGGAAAAGGATGCAAAATGCACCAAATAAATGACCGTGTTTCTTTCCTTATTTCAAAAAATATCTTTCTAATAACCTCATAAAACTACTCACAGTAATGTTCAGTTTTTCTTAATATAGCAGTTAAGCTTCATCTTACTTCAGGAGATGGTAAAACGGGTGCAGAATAAAACATATTTTTCACTGATTTTGTATTCATGAAATTCTTCAGTTATTTTGCCCAAGACAAGTACTTGCATCAGCAGACCATAATATCACCACCCACCACTATAAAGAAATAGATGAAAGCTTAATCCTATCATTTTAGGAAAATAATTCTGACTAATTGCCATAATTTCAATAATTGCAATTGGTGAGGCAGAAAATGAATGCCATGTATTTTATGGAGTGAGACAACGATCAGAAGCATGTACACAAGATTTTCTTGAAAGAGGAAATTAAATAGGTTTTGGTCATATCGCTTAGAAGGAATAGACATGTCATATGACCAGGTCAAATGAAACATAGAAACATAGAAAACCTACAGCACAATACAGGCCCTTCAGCCCATAAAGCAGTGCTGAATATGTCCTTACCTTAGAACAACCTAGGCTTACACATAGCCCTCTATTTTTCTCAGCTCCATGTACCTATCCATGAGTCTCTTAAAAGACCCTATCGTATCCGCCTCCACCACCGCTGCAGGCAGCCCATTCCACGCACTCACCACTCTCTGCCTAAAAAATTTAGCCCAACATCTCCTCTGTACCTACTTCCAAGCACTTTAAAACTATGCCATCTTGTGCTAGCCATTTCAGCCCTAGGGAAAAGCCTCTGATTATCCCATACGATCAATGCCTCTCATTATCTTGTACACCTCTATCAGGTCACCCCTCATCCTCTGTCGCTCCAAGGAGAGAAGGCTGAGTTCAATGAGTAGGAAGTTTTAAAATAAAATTACTGCTAGATTCACTGTTTATTGAATCTTCTTCAACAACATCAGAGACTGAAGAAACTTACTGCCAAGGAACTGATTTTTCCCAACACTCTTCCATCAAAACCAATTTAATCTGATTAAATTGCATTCCTCATTATTTCTAGGTCATAGGTCATTTCTAGGCTAGGGGCCACAATGGGGAACAGAAGAAGAAGGGAGAAAAGAAAACAAAAGAAAACTTAATTATTGGAAGGAGAAATCAATGTTCATGCTATCAGATTGGATTAAAAAAGATGTCGATAGACAAGTTGTCATTAGAGATGGGGACAGATAGATTGAGAGTGGGGAGAGAGGTGTCAGAAACTGACTAAGTGAATTCAAGGGCAGGGTTGAAGTTGAACGCAATGTTGATGAAATTGATGAGCTCAGCATGGGCGCATGAAGCAGTGCTAATGCAGTCATCAATGTTTCAATAGGTTTTAATAGGTACATTTAATGTCAGAGAAATGTATACAATATACATCCTGAAATTCTTTTTCCTCGCAAACATCCATGAAAACAGAGGAGTGCCCCACAGAATGAATGACAGTTAAAATGCTAGAACTCCAAAACCCCCGCCCCCAACTCCCCCACCCCACACACAAGCAGCAGGAAGGCAATGACCCCCCCACCAGCAAAATAGCATCAGCACCCTCCACCGAGCACTCAAGCATGCAGTAAGCATCAATAAAGACACAGACTTACAGTACCCAAAAAACTAATTGTTCACCCGGTAATTCATCATACCACAGGCTCTCCCTCTCCCTAATAAGAGAGAAAGAGGTGTCCCTGTTTCTCAGCGAGAGGGGAGTCATAACAAACAACTCGCTGATTTACCATGTTAAAAGCCTGTTGCATCTCTTTTTCTGAGCTCTGTGCCCAGAGAGTTGGCACCAGAAAGGCGCAGCTCTGCAGACACACAACCCCTGGCAGCTAACCTACTACTCCCAACGTTCCGTGACTCCCACGACGCTTCAGTCAGGGGCACCGGCCTAGAATCAGCACGTCCTCAGAGCCACGAAAGCCCGGAACCACTGAAGGTGCTCTGAGAGTGGGTCCCACTGCCACAAAGAACTGAAGTCATCGTGTAACTCCAGGTCAGAGTCTTCAAAGGAACCTTGAAAAGGGAAAAAAGAGATATCAAAGATAGAAATAGAGCTTTTTCCGAAGATGCAAGCAAAGGATTCATCGTTTAGCGCCGTCTTGACTTCGATCCAATTTAGCACAGAATGAGTTGGGAATGGTGAAGACACAGCAGAGATTAGAGTTGCGATCAGATGGAGCAGGAGAGTTGGTGGCAACAGAGGAGGGAGGATGGTTGGGGTGTTCACGGAATGTAGGTGGGAAGAGACATAGAGGCTCCAAGGACCCAAGAGGTAACTTGGGAGCCAGAGAGACCTGGGGTTGGAAAGTGGTAGAGGGGGAAGTGAAGCCCAGGGTCCCAGCGGCAGCAAGGAAGATCAGGCCCTGGAGGTGGTAGCAGCCGACGTCCAGGTTGGAGCTGGAGCTGGAGGCTGCATAATTCATCTAGTTCCTGGATCATTGGAACTAGAGTTAGTGATGTTGGTAGCCTCAGTCTGAAGACACCCAGGGCCATCAGAACCAATGTTGAGAATGGGAGGATCTTTGTTCTGGAGATATCTGACCGAGTTGATATCTGAGTGGAAGGCAGCAGAGCCAGAGTCTGCAGATGGGTGATCTTTCAATCCTTCCTGAACATAAGGAAGGCAAAGAACTGGTAGTTGAAGAGTTTTAAAATGGCATTACTTCGGACTGTGAAGAGTTTTCCAAAAGCATGAAAATGGTGAAGAGAATAAAGGTGAGAGATTCACATAATATTTACTCAAGAAAGAACGTTACACATCTGGAAAACACTAACCTCATCATTATTGAACAGATTTAGACTTAAAATCTCTCCTCTGGAAAATATGGTATCACAGCTTGAATTCATGAAGTGATTGGATATATTCGACTGCCAAAATGGCTGGTCCATTCCTTTAGGCTATGGATGCTATGGATTACGTATACCATAGATATGTAAGGGCATTTTCTGTGGCACTAAACCTACAACAGCTTGCTCTTGGTTATTTGTTTCTAAAACACATAACTGAGGGGGTCTGGGAATATAGACATATAATTCCTTGAAGGTGGCATCACAGACAGATAGAGTCACAAAGAAAGCTTCTGACACATTGGCCTTCATATATCTAAGAACTGACTTGGGATGTTGGGCATATCAGGTTGGTGCTGGATTACACGAGGGGGAATTCCTACAATGTCTAGGAGATGGCTTTTTAGAGAAACTTGTGGTTGAGCCCACTAGGGAATTCATAATTCTGGATTGGGTGTTGTGCAATGAACCAGAATTGATTAGAGAGAAGATAAAAGATCCGTTAGGGGTAAGTGATCATAATATGATTGAATTCACCCTGAAGTATGAGAAGGAAAAGCTAAAGTCATATGTATCAGTATTACAGTGGAGTAAAGGGAATTACAGAGGCACGGGAGGAGCTGACCAGAATTGATTGGAAAGGAACACTGGCAAGGATTATGGCAGAGCAGGAATGGCTGGAAGTTCTGGAAGTAATTCGGAAGGCACAGGGGATATACATACCAAGGAGGAATAAATATACTAAAGAAAAGATGACACAACTGTGGCTAACAAGAGAAGTCAAAGCCAACACAATAGGCAAAGCGAGGGCATATAATAAAGCAAAAATTTGCGTGAGGGTAGAGGATTAGGAAGCTTTTAAAAACAAACAGAAGGCAACTAAAAAGTCATTAAAGCAATACACATCAAAGTTGCTGGTGAACGCAGCAGGCGTTAGGAAGTCATTAAGAAGGTAAAGATGAATAGAAAAGTAAGCAAGCCAGTAATATTAAAGAGGATACCAAAAAGGTCTTCAATACATAAAGTGTAAAAGACAGGTGAGAGTGGATATCGGACTACTGAAAAACAATCCTGGAGAGGTAGTATTAGGAACCAACAAAAAGGTGGACAAACTGAATAAGTATTTTGTGTCAGTCTTCACTATTGAAGACACTAGCAATATGATGGAAGTTCCAGGTGTCAGGGGTCATGAGGTATGCAAAGTCACCATAAGTAGACAGAAGGTTATTGGGAAACTGCAAGGTCTGAAGGTAGATAAATCACCTGGACCAGACAGCGCACACCCCAGGGTTCTGAAAGAGGTGGCTGAAGAGATTAGGGAGGCATGAGTAAAGATCTTTCAAGGATCACTAGATTCTGAAATGGTTTTGGAAGACTGGAAACCTGCACTCTTCATGAAGGGAGAAAGGCAGAAGAAATGAACTTATAGATCAGGTAGTCTGATCTCAGTGATGGAAAAATGTTGAAGTTGACTATCAAGGATAGAGTCTCAGGGTACTTGGAGGCATATGATAAAATAGGCCACAGTCAGCATGGTTTCCTTCAAGCAAAATCTTGCTTGACAAATTTGTGGAATTCTTTGAAGAAATAATAAGCCATATAGACAAAGGAGATCAGTTGATATCGTGTACTTGGATTTTCAAAAAGCCTTTGACAAGGTGCCACACATGAGGCTGCTTAGCAAGCTATGAGCTCATGGTATTACAGGAAAGATTCTAGCATGGATAAGACAGCAGCTGATTGGCAGGAGGGAAAGCATGAGAATAAAGGGAGCCTTTTCTGACTGGCTGCCTGTGACCAGTAGTGTTCCATAGTGGTCTTTGTTGGCATTGATTCTTTTTACATTATATGTCAATGATTTGGATGAAGGAATTGATGGTTTTGTTGCAATGTTTGCAAATGATTTGAAGATAGGTGGACGGACAAGTAGTGTTAGGAAGTAGAAAGGATACAGAGACAGATTAGGAGAATGGGCAAAAAAATGGCAGATGGTATATAGTGTCATGAAGTGTATGGTAATGAACTTTGGCAGAAGAAATGAAAGGGTTGACTGTTTTCTAAATGGAGAGAAAATCCAAAAAAGTGAGGTGCAAAGGGACTTGGAAATCATTGTGCAGGATTTCCTAAAGGTTAATTTGCAGGTTGAGTCTGTGTTGAGGAAGGCAGATGTGATGTTAGCATTCATTTCAAGAGGACTAGAATGTGAAAGGAAGGATGCAATGTTGAGACTTTATAACGCACTGGTGAGGCCTCATGTGGAGTGCTGTGATCAGTTTTGGGCCCCTTATCTTCGAAAGGATGTGCTGAAACTGGAGAGGGTTCAAAGGATGTTCATGAAAATGATTCCAGGATTGAATGGCTTGTCATATGAAGAGTGCTCTGGGACTGTATTCACTAGAATTCAGAAGAATTGGGGGTAACCTCACTGAAACCTATCAAATGGTGAAAGGCTTTGATAGGGTGAAAGTAGAGCGGATGTTTCCTGTAGGTCTGTGGAATTCTTTTAGAACAGGCAGCTGTGGAGGCCAAGTCTGTATGCACATTTAAGGCAGAGGTTGATAGATTCTTGACTGGTCAGGCCTGAGAGGCAAATTAGATCAGCCATGATGGAAGGGTGGAACAGACTCAATTGGCCAAATGGATTAATTCTATTCCTGTATGTTATGGTCTTATTGGCCTCATAATGCTTTCGAAGAAGGTATCCCTATAGTGGTACCCTCTCACTAAAAGCAGTCTGGTTCAGTAGCACTTTCTTGAAGGTAGGTAATAAATAGAGGTATATTGAGTGATGTCTGTTACCTGGGAAATAAAATTATAATGTAAATAAGAAAAAATTAAATAAGAAAAAATTAAATAAGAAAAAAAAGTATTTCAGTATTTATTGTTCTGTGCAATTTAGTAGATTATTAATGCTTTCTTCTATTTTACAATTTGGGGTGCATTTTGTTTGGAATCAAAACCAAGCCCAGCCCAAATCCCTGATCTTCCATGAACCTAAAGAAGACACTCCTAAATTCATCGAGGGTGTAGTCATGGAGGGTGTTCCAGTTTTCCTGAATATGTGATGCCACAGAACACACTAATCTCCTTTATTCATGTCACATCCACATAAATGCAGTTGCCCCAACAGGATCAGTGAACTGTTCATTAAAATTGAAGTTAGTGGTGTAGATAAAAATATACTTTATTATTGCACCTTGAAGTCTGTCAGTTCAAGAATAAAGACCATAAGGCTATTCAGCCCAGCAATACTGTTGGGGTCACATTGAAACATAGAAACACAGAAAACCTACAGTATAATATAGGCCCTTCAGCCCACAATGCTGTGCCAAACATGTACTTACTTTAGAAATTACCAAGGGTTACCCATAGCCCTCTATTTTTCTAAACACCATGTACCTATCCAGAGTCTCTTAAAATACCCTATCGTATCCACCTCCACCACCATCGCCAGCAGCCCATTCCACACACTCACTGCACTCTGTGTAAAAAGCTTACCCCTGACTTCTCCTCTGTACCTACTGCCAAGCATCTTAAAACTGTGTTAGCCTCTTGTGTTAGCCATTTCAGCCCTGGGGAAAAGCTTCTGACTATCCACATGATCAATGCCTCTCATCATCTTATACACGTCTATCAGGTCACCTCTCATCCTCCATCGCTCCAAGTTCACTCGACCTATTCTTATAAGGCATGTTCCCCAATTCAGGCAACATCCTTGTAAATCTCCTCTGCACCCTTTTTTATAGTTTCCACATCCTTCCTGTAGTGAGGTGACCAGAACTGAGCACAGTACTCCAAATGGGGTCTGACCAGGGTCCTATATAGTTGTAACATTACCTCTCGGTTCTTAAACTCAGTCCCACGGTTGATGAAGGCCAATGCACCATATGCCTTCTTAACCAAACAGTCAACCTGAGCAGCAGCTTTGAGTGTCCTATGGATCCGACCCCAAGATCCCTCTGATCCTCCACACTGCCAAGAGTCTTACCATTAATAATCTATTCTGCCATTATATTTCACCTACCAGAATGAACCGCCTCACACTTATCTGGTTTGAACTTCATCTGCCACTTCTCAGCCCTGTTTTGCATCCTATCAATGTTCCGCTGTAACCTCTGACAGCCCTCCACACTATCCACAACACCTCCAACATTTGTGTCATCAGTAAACTTACTAACCCATCCCTCCACTTCCTCATCCAGGTCATTTATAAAGATCACAAAGAGAAGGGGTTGCAGAACAAATCTCTGAGGCACTCCACTGGTCACCGACCTCCATGCAGAATATGACCCGTCTACAACCACTCCTTACCTTCTGTGGGCAAGCCAATTCTGGATCCACAAAGCAGGGTTCCCTTGGATCCCATGCCTCCTTACTTTTTCAATAAGGCTTGCATGGGGTACCTTATCAAATGCCTTGCTGAAATCCATATATACTACATCTACTACTCTACCTTCATCAACGTGTTTAGTCACATCCTCAAAAAATTAAATCAGGCTCATCAGACACAACCTGCCTTTGACAATGCCATGCGGACTATTCCTAACCATATTATGCCTCTCCAAATATTCATAAATCCTACCTCTCAGGATCTCTTTCATCAACTTACTAACCACTGAAGTAAGACTCACTGGTCTATAATTTCCTGGGCTATCTCTACTCCCTTTATTGAATAAGAGAACAACATCTGCAACCCTCCAATCCTCTGGAACCTCTCCCGCCCCCATTGATGATGCAAAGATCATTGCCAGAGGCTCAGCAATCTCCTCCCTCACCTCCCACGGTAGCCTGGGGTACATTTTGTCCGGTCCTGGAGACTTATCCAACTTGATGCTTTCCAAAAGCTCCAGCACATCTCCTTTCTTAATGTCTATATGCTCAAGCTTTTCAATCCACTGTAAGTCATCCCTACAATTGCCAAGATCCTTTTCTGTAGTGAATACTGATCATTATGTACCTCTGCTATCTCCTCCAGTTCCAGACACACTTTGCCATTGTCACACTTGATTGATCCTATTTTCGCATGTCTTATCCTCTTGCTCTTCACTTACTTGTAGAATGCCTTGGGTTTTCTTTAATCCTGCTCACCAAGGCCTTCTCATGGCCCCTTCTGGCTCTCCTAATTTCATTTTTAAGCTCCTTCCTGCTAGCCTTATAATCTCACATCAAAGTTGCTGGTGAATGCAGCAGGCCAGGCAGCATCTCTAGGAAGAGGTACAGTCGACGTTTCGGACCGAGACCCTTCGTCAGGACTAACTCAGGACTAACAGTTAGTCCTGACGAAGGGTCTCGGCCTGAAACGTCGACTGTACCTCTTCCTAGAGATGCTGCCTGGCCTGCTGCGTTCACCAGCAACTTTGATGTGTGTTGCTTGAATTTCCAGCATCTGCAGTATTCCTGTTGTTAGCCTTATAATCTTCTAGTTCTCTATCATTACCTAATTTTTTGAACCTTTCGTAAGCTTTTCTTTTCTTCTTGACTAGATTTTCAACAGCCTTTGTACACATCAAAAAAATGGAAACAGATGTAATGCAGTTGGCTCAGCATCATGTCATATTAGTTAAAGCATTTTTATAATAGAGGACAATGTAATAGTAATTTAGAATTTTTTCTCTATATTATTTCCAATTCTAATTATTTTAGAAGTTATATGTCATCTTTTTTATTGTTCTTTAGAGTTGTGACCAATAAATTTCTGTATTCACATGTTTAAGATTCAAGCATTATTCTTGCTGAGCTCAGTAATTTTAGCAAAGAAGGAATGTTTTTATGCATATGTGGGTTCTGTTTCAAATTATTAATGGCATTATTATGTCTCTCATTCACTTGTGAATTTACTGGGGTTTTTCTTGCTTAAGATGTAAAATGACATATTTTTAATTGATCTCAATTTCTCATATTGGGACTACCTTATTGGCTATGAAGCTCGACAGTGCTCTGAAAAGAATGCAAAATGCACCAAATAAATGTCCATGTTTCTTTCTTTATTTCAAAAAATATCTTTCTAATACTTCCAGAATTCTGCAGAGCAGAATTAACCCCATAAAACCATGCACAGTAGTGTTCTATTATTCTTATTACAGCAGTTTAAGCTTCATCTTGCTTCAGGAGATGTTTTCGATGGTAAAATGGGTGCAGAATAAAACATTTTTCACTGATTTCATAGAAACATAGAAAATAGGTGCAGGAGTAGGCCATTCGGCCCTTCGAGCCTGCACCGCCATTTATTATGATCATGGCTGATCATCCAACTCAGAACCCTGCACCAGCCTTCCCTCCATACCCCCTGATCCCCACAGCCACAAGGGCCATATCTAACTCCCTCTTAAATATAGCCAATGAACTGGCCTCAACTGTTTCCTGTGGCAGAGAATTCCACAGATTCACCACTCTCTGTGTGAAGAAGTTTTTCCTAATCTCGGTCCTAAAAGGCTTCCCCTTTATCCTCAAACTGTGACCCCTCGTTCTGGACTTTCCCAACATCGGGAACAATCTTCCTGCATCTAGCCTGTCCAATCCCTTTAGGATTTTATATGTTTCAATCAGATCCCCCCTCAATCTTCTAAATTCCAACGAGTACAAGCCCAGTTCATCCAGTCTTTCTTCATATGAAAGTCCTGCCATCCCAGGAATCAATCTGGTGAACCTTCTTTGTACTCCGTCTATGGCAAGGATGTCTTTCGTATGAATGAAATTGTTTAGTTATTTTCCCCAAGACCAGTACTCATATCAGTACAGCATATTTAAATCCACCACTACAATAAAGAAATAGATGAAAAGCTTAATCCTATTATTTCATGAAAACAATTCTGACTAATTGCCATAATTTCAATAATTGCAATTAAAGAGGCAGAAAGTTAGCACTATGCATTGTATGGTGTGAGACAATGATCAGAAGCATGTACACAAGATTTTCTTGAATGAGGGATATTAAATACAGTTTGGTCATATTGCTTAGAAGGAATAGACATGTCATATCAGCAGATCAGATGAGTAGGAAAATGTAAGATATAGGTGTAATGTCCTTTTCATCTTTTTTACTGTTATGCTCCCTGTATTTCAGTTTGTGCTGTTCTGTGCGAGCTGCTTGTTTCCAGCTTATGTTTGGATTATTGTTGAAGATAAGAGAGAAGAGAAATGTGTGCCATCCAATTAGGATGGTCGGATTAAGGGGAGGTTTCTCTGGTGAGGGACATTAAAGTTGGGCTTGGGGTCGTTGTTTGAGAGGAGATGAAGAGAGAAGATGCTGGAGAGAACCGGTCGTAGCATACAATCTGGTGGGAGACCCATTTATTTGAGATAGATTGTGAGCAATGTTCAGAAGGTGGTGTGTGCTTTCACGTTGACCGAGGGCCCAGCGCATGAGTGACAGAGAAGTTCAAGATGAGCTCCGACTTGTACGCATTTGACTGTTTAATTAGAATGGGCCCGTTTTATGTTATTCTTTATTAACCCTTTAGTTAAGATTCATAAATATAATTCCTTTAATCGTATGCAGTTTACTGTCTGTTATTCTATGGCATTAGTTTGTAACAGGGTAGCGAATGACACAGCATCCACACAAACCGGGGTTTGGGGTGATTTGAGAGCGCCTCAACTTCACAAGTTTGGCGGGGCCAGATACTGTTTTCCCTTGACTTATGCAGCCAAGGAAACTAAGGTGTTTCATAAGATTACTGCTGGATTTTATCGCATCAATGACCAAAGAAATTTACTGTCTAGGAACTGATTTGTCCAACACTATCCCATCAGAATTTATTTAACCGGATTAAATTGCATTCCTCATTATTTCTAGTTCAAGTCATACCAATCAGAAAACTCAGCAATTGACATCCAGTCATGAGTAATCCCCAAGATTATTTTTGCATGAGGAATGCTTGAGACGATATCATTCCTAGAGTAATATTGCTTTTAGAGCATTGCAGGGGATTAGTTAGAGTGTCAAAGATTATGGGCAGGAAAATGGAGTTGAGATGAATAATAAATCAGTTATGATGCAATGGAGGAACACACTGGAAGGACTGAATGGCCTAATTTTGCTCCTATGCCCTATGGTCTCATGCTCTAAATTGCATCAAGTTGGTCCAAGGGTGAGTTCAGCTGAGTGTGGTTTTATTCCTACATCACTCACCTGCAATTAGGAATCTACAGTTAGGAAGTTTCTCTAAATCAAAACCCTCCTCAACCCATCCCCTACTTTTTCAGGAAAAGGAACGAATATCTCTCACAGCACCCCAGATTCATATTTGACACCTCTCACATTTTCTGCTTTTGAAATAATTCTACTCTGCTGCTGGTCCTCCTGACGCCCAGTCTCCACTAGTGATGGAGACCATCCTGAGTCCTGTGCTCAACCTCAAAGGAAGAATATTGTTGCACAGTTTTATTTATCATAATGTGTGACATCTGACAAATCTGACATGACAGGATATCAATTAAAACTATTGCTTATCCAATCCGATAAACACTATTCCAGCATACTTCTCATGGTATGCTGGAGTTTCTAGGTGCAGTTCTGTTTTGCCCAGTCCAAACATTGACCCACTTTGATATGGGCACATGTGCAAATAATTTTAACAAAAGAAAACACAGAGAGAAACTCGCATGAAGTCACAAGAGATGAAGAAAGAGATTTTGGGACTTAAGAGCTAAACAGTAACAATTTCTAGGCAATTGCAACAGAACTCCTTGATTATATTGTTTGCTTTCTATTTTCAAATCTTATATACATTTAATTATTTTTTGATGTAAACACAAGTGATTCTTCCAATGCTGGAAATACAAAGTAACACACACGAAATGCTGGAGGAGCTCAGCAGGTCAGGCAGCTTCTAGGAAAATAGGACATTTCAGGTGAGACCCTTTATCAGAACTGGAAAGGAAGGGGGGAGAAACCAAAACAGAAAGTTAGGGGCGGGGGAGATGAAGAAGGTGATAGGTGAAGCCAGGTGGATGGGTAGGGTAAAGTGCTGGAGAAAAGGAATGTGATAGGAGTGGAGAGTGGACCCTGGGCGAAAGTGAAGAAGGAGGGGCATGAAGAGAAAATGATAAGCAGATGAGGAGAAGAGGCAAGAGGCCATAGTGGGGAACAGAAGAGAGGGAAGCAGGAAGGGAAAAGAAAACAAGAGGAAACTTAATTATTGGATGGAGAAATCAATGTTCATGGGTTAAAACAGATGTCAGTAGGCAGTTGGTCTCCAGAGATGGAGACAGAGAGATTGAGTGAGGGGAGAGAGGTGTCTAAAATGGACAAAGTGAATTTACGGGCATGGTGGAAGCTGTATGCTAAGTTGATGAAATTGATGAGATCAGCATGGGTATACGAAGCAGCGTTAATGTGGTCATCAATGCAGCACAGAATGATTTAGGAATGGTGAAGACACAGCAGGGATCAGAGTTGTGATCGGAGGGGGTAGGGGAACTGATGGCAACAGAGGAAGGTTGAGGTGTTCAGGGAGTGTAGGGGGAAGAAAAATGGAGGCTCCAAGGACCCAAGAGATAACTTGAGAGACGGAGAGACCTGGGATGGGAGAGTGGTGGCAGGGGAAGTGAAGCCCTGGGGCCAGTGGCAGCAAGGAAAGTCTGGGCCTGAAGGTGGTGGCAGCCAAAGTCCAGGTTGGAGCTGGAGCTAGAGGTTGCATAATTCATGGTTTGAAGGTATCCAGTGCCATTAGAAATGGTGTTAGCGATGGAGAGATCCGCAGTCTGCAGCAACCCGGGTCACTGGGGCCGTAGTTGCCGATGTTGGTATCCTCAAACTGAAGGCATCAGAACCAAAGTTGAGAATGGTAGGATCTGCGGTCTGGAATGCTCTGATCAAGTCGATATCTGAGAGGAAGGCAACAGGCCCACAGTCGGGAGACGGGAGATCTTCTGATATTTCCTGGACGCAAGGAAGGCCAAGAACTGGTGGTTGAAGATAAGTGTTTTAAAATGGCAATCCTTCAACCTGTGAGAGTTTTCCAAATGGAGAAGAGAATAAGGTTGGGAGATTCACATAATATTTACTCGTCAGAATATTACACAGCTACAAAACACTAGCCTCATTATAATCAGACAAATTTAGTTTTAAAATTTCTCCTCTGAAAATCATGGAATCGTAGCTTGAGTTCATGAAGTGATTGGATATTTTCGACTGCCAAACGGGCTGTTCCATTCCTTTAGGCTACGGGTGTTAATGGATTATTCATACCATTGCTGTGTAACGGCATTTTCTGTGGCAGTTAATCTGCAATAGCTTGCTCTTGGTTATTTGTTTCTAAAACATGTAACTGAGGGATCTGGGAATACAGGCCCATAATTCCTTGAAAGTGATACCCCAAGTAGATCAGGTCATAAAGAAAGCTTTTGGCACATTGGCCTTCATAAATCAAAGAACTGACTACAGGAGTTAGGTAGTACTGTGTCTACTTCTTGTCACCTACCTACAGGAAAGATGTCAATAAGTTTGAAAGCAAAGAAAAGTTTGGATACATGCATGGACGGGACGGGTATGGAGGCCTATAGTGTAGGTGCAGGTCGATGGGACTACATATGCAGAATAATAGTTTGGTAGGGACTAGATGGGCTGAAAGGCCTGTTTCTGTGCTGAAGTGTTCTATGACTCTATAACCGTCTAGTAGCATAGTTAGAAAAACAGATTTAGACACTTGACAGCACACATCAAAGTTGCTGGTGAATGCAGCAGACCAGGCAGCATCTCTAGGAAGAGGTACAGTCGACGTTTCAGGCCGAGACCCTTCGTCAGGACTAACTAAAGAAAGAGCTAGTAAGAGATTTAAAAGTGGGAGGGGAAGGGGGAGATCCACAATGATAGGAGAAGACAGGAGGGGGAGGGATGGAGCCAAGAGCTGGACAAGTGATTGGCAAAAGGGATATGAGAGGATCATGGGACAGGAGGCCCAGGGAGGAGGAAAAGTGGGTGGGGGGGAGGAAAAGCCCAGAGGATGGGCAAGGGGTATAGACAGAGGGACAGAGGGAGAAAAAGGAGAGTGAGAGAAAGAATGTGTGTATATAAATAACGGATGGGGTACGAGGGGGAGGTGGGGCATTAGCGGAAGTTAGAGAATTCAATGTTCATGCCATCAGGTTGGAGGCTACCCAGAAGGAATATAAGGTGTTGTTCCTCCAACCTGAGTGTGGCTTCATCTTTACAGTAGAGGATGCCATGGATAGACATGTCAGAATGGGAATGGGATGTGGAATTAAAATGTGTGGCCACTGGGAGATCCTGCTTTCTCTGGCGGACAGAGCAGACTGGGAGATCGTTTTGCTGACCGACGCAGACTGGGAGATTGTTTTGCTGAATACCTACGCTCTGTTCGCCAGAGAAAGCAGGATCTCCCAGTGGCCACACATTTTAATTCCACGTCCCATTCCCATTCTGATGTGTCTATCCACGGCCTCCTCTACTGTCAAGAAGAAGCCACACTCAGGTTGGAGGAACAACACCTTATATTCCGTCTGGGTAGCCTCCAACCTGATGGCATGAACATTGATTTCTCTAACTTCCGCTAATGCCCCACCTCCCCCTCGTACCCCATCCGTTATTTATATACACACATTCTTTCTCTCACTCTCCTTTTTCTCCCTCTGTCCCTCTGACTATACCCCTTGCCCATCCTCTGGTCTTTCCCCCCCGCGTTTTCCTTCTCCCTGGGCCTCCTGTCCCATGATCCTCTCATATCCCTTTTGCCAATCAACTGTCCAGCTCTTGGCTCCATCCCTCCCCCTCCTGTCTTCTCCTATCATTTTGGATCTCCTCCTCCCCCTCCCACTTTTAAATCTCTTACTAGCTCTTCCTTCAGTTAGTCCTGATGAAGCGTCTCAGCCGGAAACGTCGACTGTACCTCTTCCTAGAGATGCTGCCTGGCCTGCTGTGTTCACCAACAACTTTGATGTGTGTTGCTTGAATTTCCAGTGTCTGCAGAATTCCTCATGTTTGCGTTTAGACACTTGACCTTCTGATAATATCACAAGATTCCAGCTTTAATGACATAAATACATCTTGATGAAATTGTGCACTGAAACTGAAGCTATTAGATTTTTAGGATTATTTTTTGTACCTAGTGACTTTCAATTAAAGAAGTTTTTACAATGTACTCCCTGATGCATACGATGGGTTACTATTGGAATGAGTTTCACGTCTGCAGTCTATTTTCATTGCAAGTAAATCCACTGATAAAACAGCCGCAGGTATTGCTCCTTATTTATTGCATAATATCAGTTCAGATTTAGGACCTCCCCATTTTAATGTTCCTGGTTCCACACTTGAACTCCCCAGAGTCGATGTCCAAGATCAGTCAGATGCAGAAATATACCCAGCACTTTTTGTCTGACAGAGGTCTTAAGTGAATACTTCTTGTCTGCATCTATTGTGGATAAGATCATAAAAGCTAGTGCATTCAGGGAAGAGAACAGTGATGTTTTAAAATGCATTGACATTGTGAAAGAGATCTTAAAGCACATAAAGGCAGATATATCCCCAGGGCTTGACTAAATTATCCTATGATATTATGAGAAGGAAGGGAAGGAATTTCAGAGCGTCTGGCAGAACTTTTGTATTTTCTTTAGCCATGGATGTAGTATGGGAAGGCTAGCGAGCCTGACATCAGTGGTGGGAAAATTCCTGGAGGGAATTCTGAGAGACAAGATCTATTCTCATTTGGAAAGACAAGGTTTGGTTAAGGATAGTCAACATGGTGTAGTGTGTGGCAAATTATATCTCAATATAACTGAGCTTTTTGAAAAGGCAACCAAGAGGACAGACAAGGACAAGGTGGAATGCTCGTCCTATAAGATGTGAGATTACAGGGTATATACCTGTCTCCCTGATGACTACATCTGCAGGAAGCACACCCAACCTCAGCTGCTGATTGCCAAGCTCAAGGAACTGGAGCTGGAGCTGAATGTACTCAGGACCACCAGGGCTGAAAACATAAAAGAGACTTTTACTGAGTGAGGCCCAGAGGGCAGGCTTTAGTTGGTAGATGGGTCACCATCAAGAGGAAGCAGTTAGTGCAGGTTTCCCCTATCCCCATTCACTCAGAAACAAGTACTCCCCTTTGGCTACTGCTGGGAAAATGACCTGTCAGGACACAGCAGCAGCAGCCAGGGCAGTGACACTGTGGCCAGCTCTGAGGCTCCGCAGTGACGAGTAGTCAGGCAAAGCAATAGTGATAGGAAACTCGAAGGTTAGGGGAACGGATGGAAGATTCTGTGGCCCCGAAAGAGATGCCAGGATGGTGTGTTGCCTCCCAGATGCTAGGGTCAAGGATGTCCCAGAGCAGCTGCAAGAAGCAGGAAGAGCAGTCAGAGGTCATGGTGCACATTGGCACCAATGTAGTAAGTAGAAAAGGGGAAGAGGTGAGCATAGCGAGTTTAGAGGAGAGGCTGAAGAGCTGGATCTCCAAGGTAGCAATCTCTGCATTACTCTCAGTGCCTTGTACTAGTTAGGGCAGGAACAGGATGATGATACAAACGAGTGGCTGAGGAAGTGGTGCAGGGGACAGGGTTTCAGATTTCTGGATCATTGGGATCTCTTCTGGGGAAGTTATGACCTGTACAAAAAGGGTAGGTTACACCTGAACCTCAGGGGGAGCAATATCCTTGTGTGCAGGTTTGCTACGTCTGTTGGGGAGTGTTTAAACTAAATTGGCAGGGGGATGGGAACTGCAGTGATAGGGCTGAGGATGGGGCAGCTGGTATACAAGTAGATGCAGTGTGTAATGAGGACAGACAGAGGATAGGGCAAAATTGCAGTCATTAGTAAAATTGAAAAAGGTGATGAATACAGGACTGAAGGTGAATGTTTGAATGCATGTAGCATGCGGAATAAGTTAAATGGTCTTGTAGCATAGCTAGAGTTTGGCAAGTATGACGTTGTGGGCATTACTGAGCCATGGCTGATAGAAGATCATATTTGGGGGCTTAACATCCAAGGATACGTATTGCAATGAAAGGACAGGAGGTGGGCAGAGGGGATGGAGTGGCTCTGTTAGTAAAAAATGAAATCAAATCCTTAGAAAGGGGTGACAAATGATCGGAAGATGTAGAATCCTTGAGGGTAGAGTTGAGAAACTGTAAGGATAAAAAGACCCTGATGGGAATTTTATACAGGCCTCCAAACAGTAGCCAGGATGTGGGGTACAAATTAGAATGGAGGTAGAAACAGCAGGTAAATAGAACAATGTTACAATAGTCATGGGAATTTCAATATGCAGGTTGATTGGGAAAATTGGGTTGGTGCTGGATCCCAAGAGAGCGAGTTTGTCGAATGCCTACGAGATGACTTTTTGGAGCAACTTATGGTTGAGCCCTTGAGTGGAAAGGTAGTTCTGGATTGGGTGTTACATAATGACCCAGATTTCATTAGGGACCTTAAGAAAAAGGATCCCTTAGGAGTCAGTGATCATAATCTGATACAATTCCTCATGCACTTTGATGATGAAGACAGATGTATCAGTGGAATAAGGGGAATTACAGAGGCATGACAGAGGAACAGGCCAATACTGATTGGAAGGGCATTACCAGGATTGGTGGTAGAACAGTAATGGCTGGAGTTACTGGAGACAATTTGGAAGGCACAGCATTGATACATCCCAAAGATGAAAAGTATTCTAAAGGGAGGATGAGACAACCATGAATGACAAGAGAAGTCAAAGAAAGCATGAAAGGAAAAGAGAGGAAAAGTTGCAAAAATTAGTCGGAAGTTAGAGAATTGGGAAGATTTTAGAAAACACCAGAAAGCCATAAAGTGAGGTATGAAGGTAAGCTAGCCCATAATATAAAAGAGGAAACCAAATGTTTATTCTGACATTCAGTATAAAGAATAAATTAGAGGTGAGAGTGGATATTGGACCACTGGAAAATAACACTGGAGATGTAGTTGCACTCAAATAAATGTAGCCATGGGCATTTCCATGGGTCCCAGCTATGCCTGCCTTTTTGTTGGCTACATGGAACAATACACGTTCCAATCCTACACTGGTATCGCTCCCCAACTCTTCCTATGCTACATCGATGACTGCATTGGTGCTGCTTCCTGCACACATGCTGAGCTTGTTGATTTCATCAACTTCCCCTCCAACTTGCCCTCAAATTTACTTGGTCCATTTCTGACACCTCCCTCCCTTTAACAATCTCTCTGTCTCCATCTCTGGAGACAGTCTATCTACTGGTATCTTTTATAAACTCACTGATGGAGCCTGTGACGTACAGTTTGGAACTCGATTGAAGGATCCAGCGCTGTGCTGTGTCTGGAGAGCTGCCTCGTGGAGATCAGAGACAGGGGGCTGAAAAGGTCCGAGAACACAAGCTGACTCATGGAAAAGATCAAAGACGAGGCGCAGGTTCATGAACGAATCCACCTTGAAGCAACGAGGAAGACAAAAACATTGAGGCGAATGTGGAAGGGGTCAGCAATCACTCCTAAAGGAGGCATTTGGACCCAGGTCGGTGACGGCATCAAGGTGAATGCAGACGGGGTCAGCCATGTCTCCCAATGGAGATGGTCATCAGCTGGATTGGTACATTTAGCCCCGGATCGGTGGTGTTCAGAGTCGGACCTGGGTCAGTGGTCACTCTTTACAGCAGGACTGAGCTAATGCGGCTGTTCTCCTCTTATGCAGACCAATATTCTGAGATTTATATTATCATTGAACTGTACTTTATATTGGTTTCCTTAATTTTTTCAGCATTTTCTTTCTTGTGGGTGGGTGGGGGCTTGGATGTTACGGTTGCTGTTCATTTCTGTGAGTGAGGGGTTCAGGGATTGTCATTGTCACTATTTTCTGTGAGTGACTGGGCCGGGGATTGTCATTGTCACTGTTTTTTTCTGTGGGTGAAGGGATTGTTATTGTCGCAGTTTTTTTCTGCAGGTAAGGGGGTTTTTGATGCTATTGCCACTGAATTTTTTTCAGTGGGGGGGTGGATTTTAGGGTCTGCAAGCTTTGTTCATTTTCTTTTTCATGCCGGGGGGAGGGTAGTTGATGACTTTGCTTTCATCAACTCTATGGTCTTTCTGTATTTCATGGCTATCTGGAGAAGACAGATATCAGAGTTTTATTGTACATGAATATTTTGACAATAAAATAAACCTTTGAACCTTTGAGGATGAGGGTTTTCATTCCAGAACTACTGAGATATTCTCCTTCTTCAAAGAAAGGGGCTTCCCTTCATCCACCATCAATGTTGCCCTCACCTGCACCTCTTCCATTTCATGCACGTCTGCCCTCATCACATCCTCCTGCCACCACACCAGGGAGACGGTTCCTCGTCCTCATCTACCACCCCACGAGCATTCACGTCCAGCACATAACTCTGTGTAACTTCTGCCATCTCCATTGGGATCCCCACCACGTCTTTCCTCCTCTCCACTTTTCACTTCCTGCAGGGATCACTCCCTATACGACTCCTTTGTCCACTCGTACCTCCCTACTGATTTCCCTCATGGTACTTACCCTTGCAAGTGGGGCAAATGCCACACCTGCCCTTACATCTCCTCTCTCACTACCATTAATGGCCCCTAATAGTCCTTCCAGGTGAGGTGAGTCCGTTCACCTGTGGGTCAGTTGGGGTCATTTACTGTATCCAGTGCTCCTGGTGTGGCCTCCTGTATATCGATGAGAACTGATGTAGATTGGGAGACCAGCTCACTGAGCACCTACGCTCCTTCCGCCAGAAAAAGTGGGATCTCCCAGTAGCCACACATTTCAATTCTACTTCTCATTCCCATTCCAACATGTCCGTCTATAGACTCCTCTACTGCGGCAATGAGGCCACATTCAAGCTGAAGAAACAACACCTTATATCCCATCTGAGTAGCCTCCAACCTGATAGCATGCACATTAATTTCTCGAACTTCTGATAATTGTTCCCCCCCCCCACATTCTTTCACCATTCCCCATTCTTGTTTTCCTCTCTCACCTTATCTCCTTACCTGCCAATTACTTCCCTCTGGTGCTCCTCCTTCCCTTTCTTCCATGGTCGTCTATACTAGCCTATCAGATTTCTTCTTCTCCAGCCCTTTATTTCACTCACCAATCAACTTCCCAGCTCTTTAGAACATATAGGACATAGAATAGTACAGTACAGTACAGGCCCTTCAGCCCACAATGGTGTGCTGACCCTTAAACCCTGCCTCCCATATAAACCCCCACCTTAAATTCCTCCATATACCTGTCTAGTAGTCTCTTAAATTTCACTAGTGTATCTTCCTCCACCACTGACTCAGGCAGTGCATTCCATGCACCAACCATGCTCTAAGTAAAAAACCTTCCTCTTATATCCCCCTTGAACTTCCCACCCCTTACCCCCTGAACTTCCTACCCCCAGATCCCTCTGCTCCTCCACACTCCTCCTGCCATTTACTTTGTACTCTGCCTTGGAGTTTGTCCTTCCAAAGTGTACCACCTCACACTTCTCCGGGTTGAACTCCATCTGCCACTTCTCAGCCCACTTCTGCTGCTTCTTATCAATGTCTCTCTGCAACCTTCGACAATCCTCTACACTATCCACAACACCACCAACCTTTGTGTCGTCTGCAAACTTGCCAACCCACCCTTCTACCCCCACATCCAGGCCGTTAATAAAAATCACGAAAAGCAGAGGTCCCAGAACAGATCCTTGTGGGACACCACTAGTCACAATCCCCCAATCTGAATGTCCTCCCTCCACCACCACCCTCTGCCTTCTGCAGGCAAGCCAATTCTGAATTCACCTGGCCAAACTTCCCTGGATCCCATGCCTTCTGACTTTCTGAATAAGCCTACCATGTGGAAGCTTGTCAAATGCCTTGCTAAAATCCATGTAGATCACATCCACTGCACTACCCTCATCTACATGCCTGGTCACCTCCTCAAAGAACTCTATTGCCAAAGGGCAGGGGTTACTTCACCTATCACCTACCACCTTGTACTTCTTCCTCTCCTCTCCTCACCTTCTTACTCTGACTTTCCCTTTAACTTTCCAGTCCTGATGAAGGGTCTCAGTCTGAAATGTTGACTGTTAACTTTTTTCTATAGATGCTGCCTGGCCTGCTGAGTTCCTTCAACATTTTGTGCGTGTTGCTGAAGAGGTAGTAATGGGGGACAAAGTAATAGCAGATGAACTTAATAAATATTTTGCATCAGTCATCACTGTGGAAGAAACTGGCATTATGCCAGAAACTTAAGAGTATTGGGAGCAGAAGTCAGTGTAGATGCTATTACTTAGAAAAAGGTGCTTGGGAGGCTGGAAGGTCAGAAGGTAGAAAAGTCATCTGGACCAAATGAACTACACCCTATAGTTCTTAAAGTAGTAGCTAAGTAAATTGTTGAGGCATTAATCATGACCTTTCAAGAATCACTAGATTCTAGAATGACTCCTGACTACTGGAAAATTGCAAATGTCATTCCACTCTTTAAGGAGGGAGGGAGGAAGGAAAAAAGAAATTATAAGCCAATTAGCCTGACTTCAGTGGTTGGGAAATGTTGCAATTCATTATTAAGGATGGGGCTTCAGGGTACTTGGAGACACATGATAAAACAGGCCAAAGTCAGTATGGTTTCCTTAAGGGGAAATTTTGTCTGACAACCTGTTGGAATTCTTTGAGGGTAGACAAAGAAGAATCAGTGGATGCCGTTTACTTGGATTTTCAGAAGGCCTTTGACAAGGTGCCACACATGAGACTGTTTAAAAATATAAGTCACATAGTATTACAGGAAAGACACTTGCATAGATAGAACATTAGCTGACTGGCAGAGGGCAAAGAATGGCAATAAAGGGGACTTTTTTCTGGTTGACTGTCATTGACTACTGGTATTCCACAGGGGTCAAAATTGGGACCGCTTCTTTTCCAATTATATGTCAATGATTTGGACAATAGAATTGATGGCTTTGTGGCCACGTTTGCAGATGATAGAAACATAGGTGGAGGGGCAAGAAGTGATGAAGAAGCAGAGAGTCTCTCAGAGAGACTTGGACAGATTGGGAGAATGGGCAAAGTGGCAGATGGGATATAGTGTAGTGAAGTGTGTGGTTATGCACTTCGGTAAAAAGAATAAAGGATTAAACTATTTTCTAAACAGGGAGAAAAATCAAAAATCAGAAGTTGAAAGGAACTTGGGGATCCTTGCACAGAATTCCCTAAAGGTTGACTTGCAGGTTAAGTTGGTGCTAAGAAATGCAAATGCAATTGCTGTTACTGATAATAAAATAACTAACATAACTGGGCCCTGAATACACACACTCTAACTGGCACAACCACGGATTTGGCAGCCCAGCAGATTTAGCAATTGTGTCCGTGAATATGTACATATCAGTTAATTATTATTTCACTGTGATAGTATTTAACTCCATTCTTTTCATTATAGTGCTTGTCGACACTTGGACACAGCACAGCAACACTTCGCTGTCTGTTTGCATTCGACCTTGCCTGAGAAATTGGACTGTCGAGTCAACTGATTCTGAAGACTAGCAGTATTCGTTTTATACTCAGTTATTCCTTTCAGCAGCAGTTTAGGCTTCATTTACTATTTGAGAGTTTTAGTTAACGGCCCTGTTTGGCCTAGTGTTTATTGTTTTCTTTTCCCTTTTAACTCTGTTCACATTAAAGTCTGCGAACTATCAACCCACTTCAGTATCTCTCGCTCTGCACTTGGGCCATATCCGAACCTGCTGTCACTAACAAGTCAAACATAATTGATTTTACTTGTGCATAAGAAGAACAGCAAAGGCCCTACCACCCAAACTATTCTCAAGCCAGGACAGAAAACTATTAGCTTTATACAGCCTAGACTTGTCAGTTATGGATATTAATCATTTGGTAAATTGTATATGTTTGAATTCTTTACTTGCAAGGTTAATCGCCATTCACAATAGAGATGTTAAGAGTCAACAGGAACAATAAACTGACAATTGATGATACATTAAAGTTAATAAAGCAATTGTCCCTTAATAGCCGCGTGTGTGTGTGTGTCACATTCTTCTGTTATTCCTATCTCGTCTATCTTCAGCACCCCCATATGTAACGAAATGCAATGTTTTTCAAAGACCCTTCTAGAAAACTCTCACTACAATGGCCTCACTCATCTGGCTTGAGAACACACTGCCAAAATCAGTCCGCCTATCTCATCTGTGGTAAGCAAAGGTGTCTTCAGCCATCTCACTACAAAGGTCTCATTTGACTACATCTGCCCTAGGTAATCCTTGCCAGGACACTGTCTTCAACACTTCCCTTACCACAACTTCCACGTTCCCCCTCTTTGTCCAGTAAAACAGGGGTCCCCAACCTTTTTTGCGCTGTGGACCAGTTTAATATTGACAATATTCTTGCGGACCAGCCGACCCGGCAGAGGGGGGTGGGGGGCAGTGGGGGATAAGGTTGCCTACGGACAGGAGTAGCAGTCAAATATGTTGTGTTTACCAAAAGAAAGACTACAATGACCATGAAGCCTTGTGCGGGCACCAGTGCGCATGCGTGTACATGCCGATTTTTTTCTACAAATCATATTTGGCGATTCTGTCCGGGGCGGGGTGGCGGTGGTGTTAAGCACGACCGGAATACAGGTGATAAGTGGCTAATACACTCAATTTTGTTTCTAAAAAGGTTTATCTAACAAATTTAATATTAAACACACAGCACATATTTTCCTCGCATGAATATAGTGATAAGTCAATTATCAGGGGAGGACAGGGGAGCTTGAAGTAAGTGTTGAACGAACTTCCAGTAGAAGTGGTAGAAGCAGGTTTGATATTATCATTTAAAGAAAAATTGGATAGGTATATGGACAGGAAAGGAATGGAGGGGTATGGGCTGACTGCAGGTCGGTGGGACTAGGTGAGAGTAGCGTTCGGCACGGACTAGAAGGGCTGAGATCGCCTGTTTCCATGCTGTAATTGTTATATGGTTATATAAGTAAGTCAATAGCATCATAACATTTTAAGTAACGTTTGGATATTAAACACACAGCACATATTTTCCCCGTATGAACATATAAAATCATTGCAACACCAATATCGCTGAATCAGTGGGAGCCCTGGGTTTGTTTCCCTGCAACAAGACGGTGATGGGAGACAGCGATACCCAAAGGGGGTTCCTTATGTCCAGTCTATTCCTCAATTTAGTTTTCGTTGCATCCATTGCAGAAAACTCTGCTTCGCAGCGATATGATGTTGGAAATGGAAGCAATGTTTTCACTGCTTTCGTGGCTACCTCAGGATATTCAGCCTTGACTTTGATCCAGAATGCTGGCAGAGATGTTATGTCAGACATACTTTTCAGCCCACTGTCATTTGCAAGCTCGAGGAGTTGATCTCCTTCCCGCGCTGACATGGATGACACGCGGGTAATGACCCCACGTGCGTTCAAGTTCAACAGTGGGTGTGACAAGGAATGAGGAAAGGTGCAGCTGACTCATATCGCCAAATCATATCATTTCCTTGCGGCCCGGTAGGACATGCTTTGTGGCCCAGTGGTTGGGGACTGCTGCTGAAAAAGACAACATAAATCTTACTGAATTTCAATAGCATAGTGACAGTCTCATCAGTGACAGTTAGCAGTTGACATCAGGGACATATGTGCAACACTACTGCCTAAACTACTATCCAGTGCTTTCAATTTGATCATACTTAGATGACCAGTAGGTAGCTCCTCCAACAATTTAGCTCCCACTAGGCAAAGGAGTGTCCTCCTTTGTAAATTTTTCAGGTACTTCCTTTTCTAAGAGTAAATGGGAGAAATCCATCAGCATATCCATGATTAGTTGTCTCTTGAATTCAATCTTATAATTGTGTCCTCTAAGAAACAGAACTTACTTGTGCATTCGTGCTGCTGCTGTAACAGTGGAGCACCTTTCTGTGGATTGAAAATGGACAATAGCAGTTGATGATTAGTGATGAGGGTAAACTCTCTCCAGTACAAGTACTGGTTGAAGTGTTTTACAACCCAAACCAGACTCGAGGCCCCTCTATCAACCTGTGCCTAATTTTTTTCTGCAGTAGTAGAGGAACATGATGTGAAGACTGTGTGGTGTTCACTTCCATCACTCCTAACATAAGACCGTAAGATCATAAGATATAGAAGCAGAAGTAGGCTATTCGGCCCATTGAGTCTGCTCAGCCATTCAATCATGGGCTGATTCAATTCTTCCAGTTATCCCACTCCCCTGCCTTCTCCCCATATCTGTTGATGCCCTGATTAATCAAGAAGCTATCTGCCTTAAATGCACCCAATGACTTGGCCTAAACAGCCACTCGTGGCAACAAATTCCACAGACTTACCACCCTCTGAATAAAATAATTTCTCTGCATCTCCATTCGAAATAGATATCCTTCAATCCTGAAGTCATGCCTTCTTGTCCTAGAATCCCCTACTATGGGAAGTAACTTTGCCATATCTAATCTGTTCAGGCCTTTTAATATTTGGAATGTTTCTATGAGATCCCCCCCTCGTTTTCCTGAACTCCAGGGAATACAGTCCAAGAGCTGCCAGATGTTCCTCTTACAGTAACCCTTTCATTCCTGGAATCACTCTCGTGAATCCTCTCTGAACCCTCTCCAATGCCAGCATATTTTTTCTAAAATAAGGAGCCGAAAACTACACACAATACTCCAAGTGTGGTCTCCTGAGTGCCTTATAGAGCCTCAACATCACATCCCTGCTCTTATATTTTATACCTCTAGAAATGAATGCCAACGTTGCATTTAACTTCTTCACCACTGACTCAACCTGGAGGTCAACCTTTAGTGTATCCTGCACAAGGACTCCCAAGTCCCTTTGCATCTCTGCATTTTGAATTCTCTTCCCCATCTAAATAATAGTCTGCCCATTTATTTCTTCCACCAAAGTGCATGACAATACATTTTCCAACATTATATTTCATTTGCAACTTCTTTGCCCATTCTCCTGAACTATCTAAGTCTCTCTGCAGGCTTTCTGTTTCCTCAACACTACCCACTCCTCCACCTATCTTTGTATCATCGGCAAATTTAACCACAAATCCATTAATCCTATAGTCCAAAACATTGACATACATGGTAAAAAGGACAAGCGAGAGACTGCACCTACTCCACGAGGCAAGGTACCACTGGCAAGTTTCACTGGTTGATGTAGAATATAACATGTGAGTACAGTGTCTGACATCACCATGATGTTTGCCTTTTGGAAAGCCACCTCACATTGCTTTGTCCATTGCCATTTCTTTCCAATCTGTTATAATAAGTTCAGAGGGTGGAGCGCAGTAGCCGGGTTTGGCAGGAACCTTTTATACTAATTGGCATATCCTAAGAAGTACTACAACTATAAGGTGTCCTTTGGCCGTGGGCATCCATCACTGCTTGTATTTTCTCAGCACACTTGTGGAGTCCTAGTGCATCAATGGTGTGACTACAGTAAGTGATGCTTGGTTTAAAGAATTCACACTTGTTGCACTAAGCTCTGAGCCCATAATCTTCTAATCTTTTTAACACTGTCTTGAGATTTTGGAGATGTTCCCTGTCATCCTCAGTGGTAACAATGTCATCCAAGTAATATTGAGTGTCTGGACAGCACCTGGTCCATAGTTTCTTGGCAGGGTGCAGGTGCAGATGCTATTCCAAAAATAAGGCTATTATCATGATAAACCCCTTTGTAAGCTTTTATTGTGAGAAAAACTTTGGATTCTTCCTCCATCTCCATTTGTAGGTAGACCTCAGCTAAGTCCACTTTGCTGATGTGTTTCCCTCCAGAAAGGTTTGCAAGGATATCCTCTATCTTGGGCAGAGGAAACTGATCTGCTCTCAGTACTGGGTTGATGATGACCGTGAACTCACCACTGACCCTGACAGACCCATCCTTCATGGCTACTAGGACCATTGGCATTGCCCATGAACTCCAGTCAAACTCGGAAAGAATTGGTTCAGCCTCCATGCAATCAAGCTCACTGGCTACTTTAATACAGATTGTATAAGGAATTGGACAAGCTTTGTAAAACTTGGTCGTGGCATTTTCATTTAACACGTTTTTACCCTTGGTATACAGCACTGTTCTACCCTTGATATGTTTAAGTTTCCCAAAGCCGTACTTGAACACTGCTGTGGCTTCATTAAATACCTTTCTTAATTTGTGTTCATATGTTTCTATTACAGAGCAATTGGCATACACGTGGGGGATGGATTTCCAACCAAGCTGCAGTTGTCTCAGCCAATCATGACCCCACGATGCTAGCCCTCCAGCTTTTACCACGTACAAGCACAGTGTGGCTTGTTGGCTGTTGTATTTCACTGTTAAAAATGTCATTTCCACAGGACTTACCTTGTCTCCAGTATGAGTTCTTAGATGGATATCAACAGGCTTCTGTTCAGTATCTCTGAAATACCATTCAGACTCATTTTGTGTAATGACTGAAACAGCCAAGTTAGTGTCCAATTCCATTTTAATTAATTTGACATTCCCTTCTGGTGTAAGTCGACACCGGGTCGTGAGTGCTGAGACTCCCGTCCGAGGCCGCCGAACTGACACTGGACCTATTATACAGGTATAAGGCGAGGCGGCGGCGGGCGGAGGGGGTGAGGCCCGAGGCCTGGAGCTGGCCTGCCGCTCGTCGCTGCCTGGTACGGTCGGGAGCAGCTGCAGGACCGGGCCAAGGTGGAGCAGCTAGCGGGTGAAAACAAGTGAGGGGGTGGTGTCATTACTACACCACTAGGTGATCATCCCAACGGCAGAGCAGGCGGAAGAGGAGACATCTCCCAACGGCTGCAAAGGTGGATGAGGATGTCCAACAATGGGTGGGGAGGCTTGTGAGCACGCCGCAAGAACTGCCGTAGACCCACAACACTCAGGGCTTGTCTACCTAGCGTGTGAAGCCTGGATTCAGCGGACTGCGCGGAAGAAACCATCACTGGTTCAACGGGCAGAAAGGCGATTCTCAGCAATGCGTCGTGGAGCGCTAAGAGGGCACAGTGAGACACAGACAGAACACTGCTGGCCATCCATTGCATCCTGACCTATCTCCAGCCGTCTCGACTATGTCTTGCCACTGGGTCCAGATAGGCCTGGATGAGAGAGTGAGGCTGACGACCTGCGCAACTCTCCCTCACTTTAATCCAAGTCAAGCGCAAGTCATGACTTCAAACCCTACGCGGAAGAAAGTGGTGGTGCTCAACCTTGGCACGTGGAACGTGAGAACGCTGCGAGATAACATCAAGGCAGACAGACCAGAGAGAAGAACTGCACTGGTTGTAAAAGAGCTAGCTCGCTACAACGTGGACATAGCAGCTCTCAGCGAAACACGCCTAGCAGACAAGGGCCAGCTGACAGAACGTAGTGGTGGATACACGTTCTTCTGGAGCGGTCGCAGCAATGCTGAACGACGAGAAGCAGGCGTGGGATTTGCCATCAATTCTAACCTCGCCCGTAAGCTCACCAAGCACCCAGAGAGCATCAACAACCGCCTGATGACACTTCAGCTCCCACTTGCAGACAAGAAGAGTGCTACGCTGATTAGTTATTAGTGCCTATGCTCCCACCATGACCAACCCAGATGACATTAAAGACAAGTTCTATGAAGAACTCGACGCCCTCATCTCAGCAATCCCACAGTCAGAGAAGCTCATCGTTCTCGGGGGCTTCAATGCCAGAGTAGGGACAGACTACCAAACCTGGGAAGGGATCATTGGAAGACACGGCACTGGCAAGTGTAACAGCAACGGCCTTCTGCTCCTCAAGACATGTGCCACACATGACCTTGTCATCACCAACACCCTGTTCCGCCTACCCACCCGTAAGAAGGCGTCATGGATGCACCCACGCTCGAAGCACTGGCATCTGATTGACTACATCATCACCAGGAAGAGGGACAGGATGGATGTCAGAGTGACGAGAGCCATGTGTGGTGCCGACTGCTGGACCGACCACCGCCTCATTGTGTCCAAGTTCAGGCTTCGCATTCTGCCCATGAGAAGACCCCAAGGGCAGAAGACTGCAAAGAGGCTGAATGTCTCCAAGCTGAAAAGCAGCAGGGTTGCAGAAGAATTCGTCGATGACCTTGAAGGCAGACTGCCAGACACACCACAGGAAGACGGGACCAGCGTTGAGGAACAGTGGACAGCCTTCAGAGACGCTGTCTACACTACCGCCCTCGAACATCTCAGACCAGCAACCCGAAGAAACCAAGACTGGTTCGATGAGAATGATGAAGAAATACAGGCACTACTAACGGAGAAACATCAACATTACAGAGCGCATCAGAACGACCCCGCGTCGCTAGCCAAGAAAGATGCCTTTACCAACGCAAGAAGAAAGGTGCAGAAAAAACTTCGTGAGATGCAGGACAGCTGGTTCAGCAAGAAGGCCGATGAAATCCAGGGCTACGCAGACAGCCAAGACATAAAGTGCTTCTACGATGCGCTTAAGACTGTATACAGACCCCAGTCCTCTGGCTCCTCACCCCTCCTCAACGCAGATGAGACGCAGCTGCTGACAGAGAAGAAGCAGATTCTGGATCGGTGGGCTGAGCACTTTAACAACGTCCTTAAGCCCTGCCGACATCAACGACGAGGCCATTGCCCGCCTGCCCCAGGTAGAGATCAACAAGAACCTCGACACCCTCCCCACAGTAGATGAAGTCAGGAAGGCAGTGAAGCAACTCTCCTGTGGCAAAGCGCCAGGACCCGATGCAATCCCTGCTGAGGTATACAAAGCAGGAAGCCCTGTCATGATGCAAAAGCTGACTGTTCTCTTCCTGTCCATGTGGAAAAAGGAACAGGTCCCGCAACAGCTGAAAGATGCCAGCATAGTCCACATCTACAAGAGGAAAGGCAACCGCCAGTCTTGCGACAACCACCGAGGCATCTCCCTCTTGTCCATTGCGGGGAAGATTCTGGCCCCCGTCCTGCTCAACCGCCTTCTCCAACATCTTGAGCAAGGTCTGCTCCCAGAAAGCCAGTGCAGCTTCCGTGCTGAACGTGGGACCGCGGACATGATTTTTGCTGCGCGCCAGCTCCAGGAAAAATGCCAGGAGCAACACAGCGACCTCTTCGTGGCCTTTGTTGATCTAACCAAGGCTTTCGATACAGTCAGCAGAGAAGGCTTGTGGAAGCTCATGGAGAAGTTTGGTTGCCCCAGCAAGTTCATAACAATCGTTTGGCAGTTCCACGACGGTATGATGGTGAAAGTTCTGGATGAGGGCGACGAGTCGGAGGCCTTCCCAGTGACAAATGACGTCAAACAAGACTGCGTTCTTGCCCCGACTCTGTTCAGTATGGCTTTCTCTGTCATGCTGACAGATGCCTTCCGTAACTACGAGAAAGGAATCCACGTCAGGTACAGGACTGACGGCAGGTTGTTCAACCTTAGGCGCCTGCAGGCAGTTACAAAGGTGCGAGAGACTGTCATCAGAGACTTCTTCTTTGCTGATGACTGCGCACTCAACGCCAGCACAGAGCAGGAGATGCAGCATGAAATGGACTGCTTCTCACAAGCCTGCGACAACTTCGGTCTCACTATCAGCACCAAAAAGACCAAAGTTATGTACCAGTTTGCCCCAGGAAAGCCATACCAGGAGCCGCGCATCACGGTGAAGGGCCAGAACCTCCAGGCAGTCGACAACTTCACCTACCTGGGCAGCATACTCTCTCGCGCAGTGAACATAGATGCTGAGGTCAACAACAGGATTGCCAAAGCCAGTGCCGCCTTTGGGAGACTCCGTGAGAATGTCTGGGAGCGGAGAGGACTCAGCCTTACCACCAAGCTGAAGGTCTACTGTGCAGTGGTCCTTACCACCCTCCTTTACGCCAGCGAGACCTGGACTGTCTACAGCAGACACGCCAAACAGTTCAACCACTTTCACCTGAGCTGCCTCCGCAGACTCCTCCACATCAGGTGGCAGGACAAAGTCCCCGACACGGAAATCCTGGAACGAGCTGGGCTCTGCAGCGTCTACACCCTCCTGCTGAAAGCCCAAGCCAGGTGGGCTGGACATGTGGTCAGAATGCCAGACAGCCGATTGTCTAAGCAGCTGCTGTACGGAGAACTGTGTCAGGGCAAGCGCTCAGTTGGGGGGCAGAAGAAACGTTACAAAGACTGCCTTAAAGCGTCCCTCAAAGGCCTGGGTGTCGACATCAACACGTGGGAGATGCTTGCCCTCGACCGTCCAGCTTGGCGCAGCAAGATCACCACAGGAGCCCGTGCAGCTGAAGTCAGGCGCATCATCGAGGCGCAACGAAAGCGTGCTGTGCGCAAGGCCTGAGCAGCATCCACTGCCACGACAGCACCCACCCACTTGTGTCCCACATGTGGGCGAGCCTTCAGGGCCCGGATTGGCCTCATCAGTCACCTCCGGACCCACAGCCACCAATCTCCCATTTGACTTTGAAGCCAAGGTCATCTTCGACTACGAAGGACGAACAACAACAAGTCATATTGCTTGTCTATTGTTAGTTTTCACACTGTAAATCTCAAGGCTACTTATTACTGCATTACTCTCATCATTATCAGATTTTTCATCAACGTCACATAGATTAGCAAACATGAGGAAATCTGCAGATGCTAGAAATTCAAGCAACACACATAAAAAATGCTGGTGAACGCAGCAGGCCAGGCAGTATCTATACGAAGAGGTGCAGTTGACATATTGACAAAGGGTCTCAGCCTGAAACGTCGACTGTACCTCTTCCTATAGATGCTGCCTGGCCTGCTGCGTTCACCAGCACTTTTTATGTGTGTCACATAGAATAGTGCTCTTTTTGAAACTGCAACTTGATTTTTAATCTTTTCCTCTAACCTTTACTGTCCATATGCTTTTGTCTGCCTGACATGCTCTTTGTATGTATCTTACTTTGCTGCATTTTCTACAAGCTTCACCTTTAAACCTGAATTGGTCTGGTGTATGTGAACCTTTGCCACAACGGTAACACAATTTGTTTGGCCAGGCTGGTATCTGCTTAGACAGTGAAATTTTGTTTATGCTGACGTTCATTCCTGACTGTAACTCAATTACGTTTCTGGCTGCAGTTTCTATTGATACAACAATTTCAACTGATCTTTTAAATGTGAGATTTGTTTCAAATAGGAGATGTTTTTGAATGCTTTCTTGCAAGATTCTACAAACTAAATAATCTTTCAGTGCATCATTAAGCTCATCACTGAATTGACAATGCCACGTAAGCTGAAATTGACTACCCTTTCTTTTTCCGTTTATAAAGCCAAAAGCAATACGCAATCAACAATGGTTTTGATTCTAAATATTCCTGCATTCCATTCACAATATCAGCAAAGATAATATTGGCAAGTTTGGTGGGAGCACTTAAATTTCTAAACAAACCGTATGCTTTTCTGTCGATTGCACTCAGTATCACTGGCACTTGCTTTTCCTAGACTAGTTCATTTTCTTTAAAATACTGCTCAATTTGTTCAGTATACATCATCTAATTATCAGCTGTGTAATTGAAGGTGTCTATCTTTCTGATGTAGCCAGTCATTTCTGTTTTTTTTATATAATCATCCAGTACTCACTGTTACAAACCCATGAATTTTATCCATTTTCTGCCTTTTTTTACTCCACTCTCTCTCTCTCTTTCTCCCCTTCCAAAGAAACATGTGCTGTGCTTTTTTATTGACTAAAACATCTCTTTGCCCCCTTCCGAAAAGACTCGAATGCTTTGCTGTGCTTCAACATGTAGGTCGTCATCTCAGGATCATTTCAAAACTACCTTGACACCATTGTTATGTTTTGCAACTCCAGAAACTAATCAGAAGGAAAACACGGGAGCTGGGGAAGAGGTCCTCGTTATCTTTACTTTCTTTAGTGAGGTGCACACATATGACATGGTGATGTAATGACATGTCCCATTCTTGTACTTCTTACATATAACCCATACCAAATTATGTAAAGAAACAAGATTACTTCATCAAACAATACATTTCCAATATTGCTCAAATATCACTGAAATATTAAATATACTACAATGAGGGTTGGTGGAAGTGCTCCTGGTCAACTTAGTTCAGTCTCATCACGCAACTTGGTTAACCTGCACAGGGCCCCATTCTGTTTTTCAGCTGCTCTGTAAGATTGAGGGTGATAAGGGCAGGTGAAATAATAGTTGCACTACAAGGTTTTTGTCAATTCCTGTACTTCACAACAAGGCATTTGTCAACTTTACAGACAAAGTGAGGAGTATTATAAGAGCAACACACACAAAATGCTGGAGGAACTCAGCAGGGTGTGCAGCAACTATGGAACAAGTACAGTCAATGTTTCGGGCCGAAACCCTTCGGCAGGACTATTATCACTTGAGATTTTCTCAGAAATCCCTAAATTCTCATAATAAACACAACACACACAAAATGCTGGGGGAACTCAGGTCAGACATACGTAAATGAATAGATGTTTAGGGCCAAGACCCTTCTTCAGGACCGAGAAAGAAGGGGGAAGATGCCAAAATAAAATGGTGGGGGAAGGGGCAAGTGTGGAAGGTGATAGGTGAAGGCATGTGTGTGGGAAAGGTCAAGGGCTGGAGAAGAAGAAATCTGATAGGACAGGAGAGTGGACCCTAGGAGAAAGGGAAGAACGAGGGGTAAAAGTTCATAGTGAGGTATAGAGGAAAGAGGTGTGGAAATTGTTTACTGGAAGGAGTCAGATATTCTTGCCATCATGTTAAAGGCTACCCAGATGAAATATAAAGTGCTCCTCCACTCTGAGGGATAAAAGTGAGATCACTTTCCTGAGTTGGATAAGCATTAATCTACAATTTGAGAGAGAGAAAGGAAAATCGGAAGTGTCAGTATCACAGTTGAACAAAGGGAACTATGGAGCCATGAGGGAGGAGCTGGCCAAGGTTGACCGGAAAGATACCCTAGCAGGGAGGACAGTGGAACAACTATGGCAGGTATTTCTGGGAATAATACAGAAGGTACAGGATCAGTTCATTCCAAAGAGGAAGAAAGATTCTAAGGGGAGTAAGGGGTGACCGTGGCTGACAAGGGAAGTCCAGGACAGTATAAAAATAAAAGAGAAGAAGTATAACATAGCAAAGATGAGCGGGAAGCCAGAGGATTGGGAAACTTTTAAAGAGCAACAGAAGATAACTAAAAAGGCAATATGGGGAGAAAAGATGAGGTACGAAGGTAAGCTAGCCAAAAATATAAAGGAGGATAGTAAAAGCTTCTTTAGATATGTGAAGAGGAAAAAAATTAGTTAAGACCAAAGTTGGGCCCTTGAAGGCAGAAACGGGAGAATATATTATGGGGAACAATGAAATGGCAGACAAGTTGAACAGGTGCTTTGGATCTGTCTTCACTAGGGAAGACACAAACAATCTCCCAGATGTAATAGTGCCCGGAGGACCTAGGGTAACGGAGGAACTGAAGGAATTTCACATTAGGCAGAAAATGGTGTTGGATAGACTGATGGGACTGAAGGCTGATAAATTCCTAGGGCCTGATGGTCTGCATCCCAGGGTACTTAAGGAGGTGGCTCTAGAAATTGTGGACGCATTGGTAATCATTTTCCAATGTCCTATAGATTTAGGATCAGTCCCTGTGGATTGGAGGGTAGCTAATGTTATCCCACTTTTTAAGAAAGGAAGGAGAGAGAAAACAGGGAATTATAGACCAGTTAGCCTGACATCAGTGGTGGGGGAGATACCGGAGTCAATTATAAAAGATAAAATAGTGGCACATTTGGATAGCAGTAACAGGATCGGTCCAAGTCAACATGGACTTACGAAGGGGAAATCATGCTTGACTAATCTGGAATTTTTTGAGGATGTAACTATGAAAGTGGACAAGGGAGAGCCAGTGGATGTTGCTCTTTAAAAGTTTCCCAATCCTCTGGCTTCCCGCTCATCTTTGCTATGTTATACTTGGACTTTCAGAAAGCCTTTGATAAGGTCCCACATAGGAGATCAGTTGGCAAAATTGGAGCACATGGTTTTGGGGGTAGGGTACTGACATGGATAGAAAATTGGTTGGCAGACAGAAAACAAAGAGTAGGGATTAATGGGTCCTTTTCAGAATGGCAGGCATTGACTAGTGAGGTACTGCAAGGCTTGGTGCTGGTACCGCAGCTATTTACAATATACATTAATGATTTAGAGGAAGGGATTAAAAGTAACATTAGCAAATTTGCAGATGACACAAAGCTGGGTGGCAGTGTGAAATGCGAGGAGGATGTTATGAGAATGCAGGGTGACTTGGACAGGTTGGGGAGTGGGCAGATGCATGGCAGATGCAGTTTAATGTGGATAAATATGAGGTTATCCACTTTGGTGGCAAGAACAGGAAGGCAGATTACTATTTGAATTCTGTCAAGTTAGGAAAAGGGGAAGTACAACGAGATCTAGGTGTCCTTGTTCATCAGTCACTGAAAATAAGCATGCAGGTACAGCAGGCAGTGAAGAAAGCTAATGGCATGTTGGCCTTCATAACAAGGGGAGTTCAGTATAGGAGCAAAGAGGTCCTTCTGCAGTTGTACAGGGCCCTGGTGAGACCACACCTGGAGTATTGTGTACAGTTCTGGTCTCCAAATTTGAGGAAGGACATTCTTGCTATTGAGGGAGTGCAGCGTAGGTTCATGAGATTAATTCCCGGGATGGCGGGACTGTCATATGTTGAAAGATTGGAGCGACTGGGCTTGTATACACTGGAAATAGAAGGATGAGAGGGGATCTGATTGAAACATATATTATTAAGGGATTGGACACGCTAGAGTCTGGAAACATGTTCTCGATGTTGGGGGAGTCCAGAACCAGAAGCCACAATTTGAGAATAAGGGGTCGGCCATTTAGAACAGAGTTGAGGAAAAACTTTTTCACCCAGTGAGTTGTGGATCTGTGGAATGCTCTGCCTCAGAAGGCAGTGGAGGCCAATTCTCTGGATGCTTTCATGAAAGAGTTAAATAGAGCTCTTAAAGATAGTGGAGTCAAGGGATATGGGGAGAAAGCAGGAACGGGGTACTGATTGTGGATGATCAGCCATGATCACAGTGAATGAAGGTGCTGGCTCAAAGGGCTGAATGGCCTACTCCTGCACCTATTGTCTATTGTCTATTGTCTTTTACTCATGGAGATAACAAACAAAATAATAAGTGCATAATCACAACCCATACATTTAGGTGACTGCATAAAGTCCATTCAGAGATACACAAATAAATTCCAGGGGGAGGGCCCAGTAGTGGCAGACGCCGGCAATTTCTTTCAGGATCATGTCTCTGGCAAATCATACAGTTGCAGTTAGTTTTCTTGTTAATATCGAGAATCTCTCATTTTCTATTATACAAAGAACAAAGAACATAGAATAGTACAGCACAGTACAGGCTCTTCAGCCCACAATGTTGTGCCGACCCTTAAACCCTACCTCCTATATAACCCCCCCCACACACCTTAAATTCCTCCATATACCTGTCTAGTAGTCTCTTAAAATTCACTAGTGTATCTGCCTCCACCACGGACTCAGGCAGAGCATTCCACGCACTAACCACTCTCTGAGTAAAAAACCTTCCTCTAATATCCCCCTTGAACTTCCCACTCCTTACCTTAAAACCATGTCCTCTTGTATTGAGCAGTGGTGCCCTGGGGAGGAGGCGCTGGCTGTCCACTCTATCTATTCTTCTCAATATCTTGTATACCTCTATCATGTCTCCTCTCATCCTCCTTCTCACCAAAGAGTAAAGCCCTAGCTCCCTTAATCTCTGATCATAATGCATACTCTCTAAACCAGGCAGCATCCTGGTAAATCTCCTCTGTACCCTTTCCAATGCTTCCACATCCTTCCTATAGACCAGGCGACCTATCATCCTTTTAAGTTTTGCACTAAGTGTGCTTTAGTCCATAAAGTCCTTTTAGCCTCTGATTGTACTAGTTCATCAAAAGAATTTGGAAATTTTTGGCAGCCTGCTCACACTGGAGTGCTATATGGCCATAAAGGTCTGCTGTTGCTGCCTAGCATAAAGGAGTCAGCTCGTTTATTCATCTAGTTATTTCATCCTTCTTAGTATGATCTGCATCGTTTTTAACAGCAATTGCAGTAAGTAATTGAAAAGCAGGAAAAGGTTCACAGTTAGTTGGCTATGTTTTATCAGAGTCCCATAGAGGTTTCCTTAATTGTCCATTGACATGTTCATTGTTAATTATTCATTAAGATTCAGTGTAATTATTTACAGCACCACCAGCTGCAAGCTTGAGGGCCTTTGTAAAGATTAAAAAATTTCAGCTGCTTAAGGGAAAATCTTGCCTGTCGAATCTGTTAGAATTCTTTCAAGAAACAGCAAGCAGGATTGAAAAAGGAGGATGAGTGGATGCTGTGTACTTGGGTATTTAGAAGGCCTTTGCACATGAAGCTGCTAAACAAGCTAGGAGCCCAGATTATTGCAGGAAAGATACTAGCATGGATAGAGTATTGGCTGATTGGTAGGAGGCAAAGATTAGAAATAAAGGGATCCTTTTTGGATTGGCTGCTTGTGACTAGTGGTGTTCAAAAGGGGCCTGGTTGGGACCGCTTCTTTGTCAACAACCTGGAAGATGAAATTGATGGCTTTGTGGCCAAGTCTGTGGAAGATACAAAGATAGGTGGAGGGGCAGTTAGTGGTGAGGAAGCGGAGAGGGTGCAAAAGGACTTAGATTGATTAGAAAAATGGACAAGGAGGTGGCAGGTGGAATACAGTGTCGGGAAGTGTATGATTATGCACTTTGGTTGAAGGAATGAAAACATAGACTATTTTCTAAACAGAAAGAAAATTCAAAAATCCAAGATGCAAAGGTATTTGGGAGCCCTCATGCAGGATTTCCTAAAGATTCATTTATGGTTGTATCAGTGGTGAGGAAGGCGAATGCAGGTTAGCATTTATTTCAAGAGGACTAGAATATAAAAACAAGGATGTAATGTTGAGGCTGTATAAGGCACTGGTGAGGCCTCACTTAGAGTATTGTGGGCAATTTTGGGCCCCTTATTTAAGAAAGGATGTGCTGACATTGGAGAGAGTTCAGAGGAGGTTTACGAGAATGATTCTGAAAAATGAAAGGGTTATCATATGAACAGCGATTGAAAGCTCTGGGCCTGTACTCGCTGGAATTCTAAAGAATGAATGTTGAAAGGTCTAATAGAGTGGATGTGAAGAGGATGTTTCCTTTGGTGGGGGAGTTTAGGACCAGAGGGCACTGCCTCAAAATGGAGAAACGGCTGTTTAAAACAGAGATGAGGAGGAATTTCTTTAGCCAGAGGGTGATAAACCTGTGAAGTCCATTGCCAGAAACGGCTGCAGAGGCCAGGTCACTGGAAGCATTTAAGGTGGAGGTTGGTAGCTTCTTGATTAGTCAGAGCAAGAAAGGTTATGGGGAGAAGGCAAGAGAATGGGGTTGAGAGGGAAGTGGATCAATCATAATGAAATGGCAGAGTGGACACGATGGGTTGAATGGCTTAATTCGGCTCCTATGTCTAAAGGTTTTATGGTCTTATGGCAGGAAATGTATAGCGAATGACAAGGCCCTGGTGTGAAGAGAGAAACGATGGGCTAGAAGTACGTAGATTTCTGAAAGTGGCAACACAGGTAGGCAGTGTGGTGAAGAATGTGTATGGCCCGCAGACATCATGTTACAGCTGTACAAGATATTGGTCAGACTACAACTGGAATATTGAATGCATTTCGGGTCATCATACTGTACGAAGGATGTGATGAAACTCGTGAAGGAGCAGACAAAATTCATAAGGATTGGCAGGACTGGCAGGCTTGAATTATAAGGGGAGACTGAATAGGGTGGGGCAGTCGTCCCTGAAGCAAAGAATGATGAGCAGTGACCTGATAGAGATTTATAAAATCATAGGGGCCTGAGATAAAATGGATTGTCACAGTCGTTTCCCAGAGTAAGTAGGCTAGAATTAGAGGAGTAAGGAGAGAGGGGAAATATTTAAAGAGAACTTGAGGGGAAAATAGAGGCAATATTGAATGATTAACCAGAGGAAGTGATAGGGGCAGTATAAATGCATTATGTAAAAGACATTTGGACAGGTACTTGGATAGGAAATGTTATGCAGTCAAATGTAGTCCAATTCAGGAAAGCACATTGGCTAGCATGGGAGAATTGGGCTGAAGGACCTGTTTTTGCGCTGTATACTTCCAACTCCATGACATGTTAGAAACTTGTAAGTATACAAGTAATTTAACAATTTTATGTGGTCAGCCCATTACCAAGTCACAGGCAATAGATTTTCTCAAAATGAGTCATGCCTCTGCTGTGTAGCTGAAACTTGTTTTGAATTCAGTGGTGTGTGGAGTGGTGTAACACAGGATTCTCATTTGTATTCTTGTTCCATTTATCACTGCCATAAAACTTAGGTCCATTCTGCACATAGACAAGTTGCAAGGAAACTATGAATGCACAAAAAACAAATGATCTTAAAATATAATTAAAGCTTTTTAAACACAGAAAGTTTAGGTTCTTAAACTTGCTATTAAAATGGCAGTAGTAATTTGGGGAACTGTATTATCAAACACCTTCAGTTAGTCTGCCACAAAAAGCAAAGTTTCCCAATGGCCACCCATTTCAATTTGACTTCCCATTTCCATTCTGACATATCGGACCATGGCTTCTTCTACTGTAACAATGAGGTCACTGTCAGATTGGAGGTATAATATCTTATATTCCATCTAGGTAACCTCCAACCTGGTGGTATGAACATTGATAACTCTAAACTCTGGATATTTCTCCCCTTTACTTTCCCTCTTTATCTAATCCCCATTCTGGCTCCCCTCTTACCCCTTCTCTTCTTCTGACATGCCATCACTCCTATCTGGTACACCTCCCTTTCCTTGCTCCCATAATCTACTCTCCTCTCCTATTAGATTCCCTCTTTAGTCTTTTATCTCTTCGAACTATCACATCCGAGTTTCTTCCTTCATTACCTTCCCCGTCTGCCCACCCACCTTCCCCCTCGCCTGGTTTTACCTATCACCTACCAGCTTGTACTCATTCCCCTTCCCCCCACCTTCTTACACTGGCTTCTTCCCCCTTCCTTTCCAGTCCTGATAAAGTGTATTGGCCCAAAACATCAACTGTTTATTCATCCCCATAAATGCTAATTGACTTGCTGAATTCCTCCAGCATCTTGTGGGTGGCTGGTCTGGATTTCCAGCAACTGCAGAACCTCTTGTGTTTCTGAGAGTAATATTATTGACTTAATTTTCTATTATTAGCAGGCTTTATTTGAACACTCTTTACTTTCTTCTTACATTACTGTTTTTAAAACGTGCTGAGAAGTTCCTCAGGAGCTCCCTGATCTGCAGAAAACCAACGAAAATTTGATCTCCACAAAGTAGTGCTGATCATCAGCAGAAGTGGCAGTATTGATCGGGATAACCTAATTCCTGATATAATTTATCTGCTGGTTGGTTTTGGATTTAATTTGTGAACATTTTGCAATATTGAGTCAAACCTGGTAGAGTTTAGTAACTGCTATGTGCATGAATAAAGTGTAATAAGTAATTTAATTTGGACTTTGTTAAAAGGCAATGACTAAAAATTTAGCAGGGGCCTACATTAACAAGTGTAGCAAATAAGCTCCTTTCAGTTCCTCCATGTCAGTTACATCTGTTCTCAAGATGAGACTCTCCATTCTAGAATATCTGATACGTCCTCTATGATAAAAAAAACGGGGTTTCACTCCACCACAATCAATGCTGCATTAACCTACATTTCCTCCATTCTCTACACATCTGCCCTCACGACATCCTCCTGCCATAATAACAAGGATAGGGTTCCTCTACTACCATGACCATGATGAGACCAAACTCAGGTTGGTGAAGTTGGAGCAACACCTCATATACATTTTTGGTTGTCTCCAGCTGATAGCATCAATATTGATTTCTCTTAGCTTTGGTAATTTCTCCCCCCTCTCTTTGTCTTCTTTTTCATTCCCTCTTCCGGTTACTCTCTCACCACTTCTCCTCTCCTCACCTGCCCATCACCTCCCTCTGGTTCCCTCCTCCTTCCTATCGTCCATGGTCCACTGTCCTCTCCTACTAGGCTCCTTCATCTTCAGTTCTTTACCTCTTTCATCTATTCCCTCCCAGCTTCTTATTTCATCCTCTTACCATGCCCAGCCACCCATCCACCTAACTTCATGTGGTTTCACCTGCTAGCTTGTACTCCTTCTCTTCAACCCTCTTCTTATTCTGGCTCCTGCCCCCTTCCTTTCCATTACTGATGGAGGGCCTCAGTCCAAAGCATTCACTGCTTATTCGTCTCCACAGATGCTGCTACACTTGCTAAGATCCTCCAGAATTTTGTGTGTGTTGCTCTTATGATTCCCAGCATCTACAAACTCTCTTGTGTTTAAGAAAGCTAAATGGTTTGCGATAAGGCACTCATTCAAAGCATTTGTCACTGGACTCATTGCAGCCGAACTATGGACTGACAACTTAAGAAGGTGAACAAACATGCATAAGCTACGGGATTACAATGTATTTGCCTTGCTGTAATAATTTAACCCAGACCAAAAGATACAGCTCTACAAATTGAGTTTATTGGCCAACATATTCTCTTCTCTACTTAATTAATATTTATTTGCACAGCAGCATTACAATTAACTCAACACTTTACAGTGCCAGTGATCAGTGATCAGGGCTCAGTTCCCACCACTGTCTGTAAGGAGCTTGTATGTTCTCTCCGTGACCGTCCGGGTTTCCTCGGGATGCTCCAGCTACCTCCCATACTCCACAGACCTACGAGCTAAGCTTAGTCAGTTGTGGACATGGTATGTTGGTTCTGGAAGCATGGCATCACTTGTGGGCTGCCCTCAGCATATCCTTAGAAAAGAAGGGGACAGCAGCCAGAATAAGAAGAGGGGTGAGGGGAAGGAGTACAGGCTAGCAGGTGAAACCACATGAGGGGGAAGGTAGGTGGGGGGGGGGTGGCTGGATGAGGTAAGAGGGCGAAGAAAGAAGCTGGGAAGGGATTGATGAAAAAGGTAAACAACTGAAGATGAAGGACTCTAGTAGGAGAGGACAGTGGACCTTGGAAGAAAAGGAAGGAGGAGGGAACCAGAGGGAGGTAATGGGCAGGTGAGGAGAATTGTGCAAAAAAACAGAAATAAAATATACTAAAAAAAGTGAGATAGTGTTCAGGGGTTCAATGTCCATTTAGGAATCGGATGGCAGAGGGGAAGAAGCTGTTCCTGAATCATTGAGTAGTGTGCCTTCAGGCTTCTGTACCTCCTACCTGAAGGAAACAGTGAGAAAAGGGCACGCCCTGGATCCTGATGGTCCTCAATAAAAGATGCTGCCTTTCTGAGATACAGCTCCTTGAAGATGTCCTGGGTACTTTGTAGACTAGTACCCGAGCTGGAGTCAACTAAACTTACAACTTTCTGCAGCTTCTTTCAGTCCTGTGCAGTAACCCCTCCATACCAGACAGTAATGCAGCCTGTCTTACATCAATAGAAGTTTTTGAGTGTATGTGTTGACATGCCAAACCTCTTCAAACTCCTAATGAAGTATAGACACTGTCTTACCTTCTTTATAACTTCATCGGTTTGTTGGGACCAGGTTAGGTCCTCAGAGATCTTGACACCCAGGAACTTGAAACTGCTCACTCTCTCCACTTCTGATTCCACTATGAGGATTGGTATGTGTTCCTTTGTCTTACTGACGTTGAGTGCCAGGTTGTGGCTGCGACACTACTCCACTAGTTGGTATATGTCGCTCCTGTACGCCTTCTCGTCTCCATCTGAGATTCGACCAACAATAGTTCTTTCATCAGCAAATTTATAGATGTATTTGAGCTATGCCTAGCCACACAATCATGGGTATACAGAGAGTAGAGCAGTGGGCTAAGCACGCACCTCGGAGGTGCGCCAGTTATTGAATGTCAGCGAGGAGGATATGTTATCACCAATCTGCACAGATTGTGGTCTTCCAGTTAGGAAGTTGAGGATGCAATTGCAGAGGGAGGTACAGAGGCCCAGATTCTGTAACTTCTCAATCAGGATTGTGGGAATGATATTTAATCCTGAAAATGTTCAGCAAATCAAGAAGTATTTGTTCAGTTTCTGCCTTGCTGAGTATTTTGAGCATTTTATGTTTTACTTAATTCTCAACTTGTTTTCAAACTTACTCATGTTGCATCTGTAAACTCCTGTATACTTACAGAATGGCAAAGTGCATTTGTTCAACTTTGATCCCGTCAATGTGCCTTGGTTTTTATTGCTCAGACATTGGCAGCCATCCTGAAAAGATCCAATGGCTGCTAAGATTTTGGGCAGTGGAGTTATTTTACTGAACCTCCACAACTCTTTATATGTCTCTCATATCTGTTTGTGCCTCTTTAACTACATGCTAGTCTTTCTCTGTCTGCCGTGGAAAATGCTCCTTCATGCATGCTCTTCAATGATGTCCAATCCTAATATCTTTTCAAAGTGACTCAGTGCTGAACTTTATGTGAATATGCTCCTCTGAAACACATTGATAGGATATACTGAACATGTGCTAAACTATTGCAAGTTTTCTATACAGTCGCAATTGCTTCTCAAGTTTTTTTTAGAAAGAGAGGTAGTTTTCAGTAACAGTGGAAATTCAAAACTATGGGCCAGCTGGTGGCGCAACGACATCGGTGCCGGACCCAGGAGTGGAGGTTCCTGGGTTCGAAACTAGTCGGTTTCGCTCCCGAGTATGCTTTCCATCCGTGCCGGGTTGAGTGTCAGTATCGCAACTCGACCTCGTAAAATAAAGGGAAAATACTGCGAACAACACACATCAAAGTTTCCGGTGAACGCAGCAGGCCAGGCAGCATCTCTAGGAAGAGGTACAGTCAACATTTTGGGCCGAGACCCTTCGTCAGGACTAACTGAAGCAAGAGTTAGTAAGAGATTTGAAAGTGCGAGGGGGAGGGGGAAATCCAAAATGATAGGAGAAGACAGGAGGGGGAGGGATGGAGCCAAGAGCTGGACAGGTGATTGGCAAAGGGGATATGAGAGGATCATGGGACAGGAGGCCCAGGAAGAAAGACAAGGCGGAGGGGGAACCCAGAGGATAGGCAAGGTGTGCTCCCGATGTGGCCTTCTATATATTGGCGAGACCCGACACAGACTGGGAGACCGCTTTGCTGAACACCTACGCTCTGTCTGCCAGAGAAAGCAGGATCTCCCAGTGGCCACACATTTTAATTCCACATCCCATTCCCATTCTGACATGTATATCCACGGCCTCCTCTACTGTAAAGATGAAGCCACACTCAGGTTGGAGGAACAACACCTTATATTCCATCTGGGTAGCCTCCAACCTGATGGCATGAACATCGACTTCTCTAACTTCCGCTAAGGCCCCACCTCTCCCTCGTACCTCATCTGTTACTTCTTTTTATACACACATTCTTTCTCTCACTCTCCTTTTTCTCCCCCTGTCCCTCTGAATATACCCCTTGCCCATCCTCTGGGTCCCCCCCCCCCTTCTTTCTTCCCGGACCTCCTGTCCCATGATCCTCTCGTATCCCTTTTGCCTATCACCTGTCCAGCTCTTGGCTCCATCCCTCCCCCTCCTGTCTTCTCCTATCATTTTGGATCTCCCCCTCCCCCTCCCACTTTCAAATCCCTTACTCACTCTTCCTTCAGTTAGTCCTGACGAAGGGTCTCGGCCTGAAACGTTGACTGTACCTCTTCCTAGAGATACTGCCTGGCCTGCTGCGTTCACCAGCAACTTTGATATGAGTTGCTTGAATTTCCAGCATCTGCAGAATTCCTGTTGTTTACGTTTTTAAAAATTCTGTGAAAATGTCTGTGTGAGGAATGGCGCGCCACACAGACTCTCTCTCTCGCTCCGCGCCTTGTAAAATCCATGAAAAAAACATCATCACGGACGCACACACGGACACGCACGCGCACGCACAGACCGCAGACTCACACGCACACACAGACCGCAGACTCACACACACAGACGCGCACGCACACACGGACACGCAGACTCACACGCACAGACGCGCACGCACAGACTCACACGCACACACAGACCGCAGACTCACACGCACAGACGCGCACCCACGGACACGCAGACTCACACGCACACACAGACCGCAGACTCACACGCACAGACGCGCACCCACGGACATGCAGACTCACACGCACAGACTCACACGCACACACGGACACGCAGACTCACACGCACAGACACGCACCCACGGACACACAGACTCACACGCACACACAGACTGCAGACTCACACGCACAGACGCGCACCCACACACGGACATGCAGACTCACACGCACAGACTCACACGCACACACGGACACGCAGACTCACACGCACAGACACGCACCCACGGACACACAGACTCACACGCACACACAGACTGCAGACTCACACGCACAGACGCGCACCCACACACGGACACGCAGACTCACACGCACAGACGCGCACCCATGGACACGCAGACTCACACGCACACACGGACATGCAGACTCACACGCACAGACGCGCACCCACGGACACGCAGACTCACACGCACAGACGCACACGCACACACGGACACGCAGACTCACACGCACAGACGCGCACCCACGGACACGCAGACTCACACGCACACACAGACCGCAGACTCACACGCACAGACGCGCAGCCACAGACACGCAGACTCACACGCACACACAGACCACAGACTCACATGCACAGACGCGCACGCACACACGGACACGCAAACTCACACGCGCAGACGCGCACGCACGCGCACGCACAGACTCACACACACAGACGCACACACACGCACACGCACGCACACACGGACATGCAAACTCACACGCACAGACGCACACGCACGCACACGCACAGACTCACACGCACAGACGCGCACGCACAGACTCACACGCACAGACGTGCACGCACAGACTCACATGCACACACGGACCGCAGACTCACACGCACAGACGCGCACGCACAGACGCGCATGCACAGACTCACACGGACACACGGACCGCAGACTCACACGCACAGACGCGCACGCACAGACTCGCACGCACACACGGTCCGCAGACTCACACGCACAGACGCGCACGCACACACCGACACGCAGACTCACACGCACAGACGCACACACACGCACACGCACAGACTCATACGCACACACGGACACGCAGACGCACACGCAGACTCACACACAGACTCACACGCACAGATGCGCACGCACGCACACGCACAGACTCACACGCACTCACGGACACGCAGACTCACACGCACAGACGCACACGCACGCACACGCACGCACACGCGCAGACTCACACGCGCAGACTCACACGCACAGACTCACACGCACAGACGCGCACGCACACACGGACCGCAGACTCACACACACAGACTCACACGCACACACGGACCGCAGACTCACACGCACAGACGCGCACGCACACACGGAAACGCAGACTCACACACACAGATGCACACACACGCACACGCACAGACTCACACTCACACACCGACACGCAGACGCACACACAGACTCACACGCACAGATGCGCACGCACACACACGCATACACGGACACGCAGACGCACACGCACAGACTCACACGCACAGTCTCACACGCACAGTCTCACACGCACAGACGCGCATGCACAGACTCACACGGACACACGGACCGCAGACTCACACGCACAGACTCACACGCACACACAGACATGCAGACTCACCCGCACAGATGCACACGCACGCACACGCGCAAACTCACATGCGCAGACTCACACGCACAGACGCGCACGCACAGACACACACGCACACACGGACCGCAGACTCAGACGCACAGACACGCACGCACACACGGACACGCAGACTCACATGCACAGACGCACACACACGCACACGCACAGACTCATATGCACACACGGACACGCAGACGGACACGCAGACTTACACGCAGACTCACACGCACAGATGCGCACGCACGCACACGCACAGACTCACACGCACTCACGGACACGCAGACTCACACGCACAGACTCACACGCGCAGACTCACACGCGCAGACTCACACGCACAGACTCACACGCACAGACGCGCACGCACAGACTCACACGCACACACGGACCTCAGACTCACACGCACTGACGCGCACGCACACACGGAAACGCAGACTCACACGCACAGACGCACACACACGCACACGCACAGACTCACACGCACACACGGACACGCAGACACACACGCAGACTCACACGCACAGATGCGCACGCACGCACATGCACAGACTCACACGCACACATGGACACGCAGACGCACACACACGCACACGTACAGACTCACACGCACAGACACACACGCAGACGCACACGCACAGATGCACACGCACGCACACGCACAGACGCGCACGCACAGACGCACACGCACGCACACGCACAGACGCGCACGCACAGACGCACACGCACGCACATACTCACACGCACAGACGCACACGCACTGACGCACATGCACGCACACGCACGGACGCACACGCACGCACATGCACAGACTCACACGCCCACACGGACACGCAGACGCACACGCAGACTCACACGCAGACTCACACGCACAGATGCGCACGCACGCACACGCACAGACTCACACGCACTCACGGACACGCAGACTCACACGCACAGACACACGCACGCACACTCGCAGACTCACATGCGCAGACTCACACGCACAGACTCACACGCACACACGGACCGCAGACTCACACGCACAGATGCGCACACACAGACTCACACGCACACACGGACCGCAGACTCACACGCACAGACGCACACACACGCACACGCACAGACTCACACGCACACACGGACACGCAGACACACACGCAGACTCACACGCACAGATGCGCACGCACACACACGCACAGACTCACACGCACAGACGCACACGCACGCACAGACTCGCACAGACGCGCACGCACAGACGCACACGCACGCACACGCACAGACTCACACGCACACACGGACACGCAGACACACACGCACAGACGCACGCGCACAGACTCACATGCACACACGGACACGCAGATGCACACGCAGACTCACACGCAGACTCACACGCACAGATGCGCATGCACGCACACGCACAGACTCACGCACACACGGACACGCAGACGCACACGCACGCACACGCACAGACTCACACGCACAGACTCACACGCACACATGGACACGCAGACTCACGCACAGACGCACACACACGCAGAGACTCACACGCACAGACGCGCATGCACGCACACGCACAGCCTCAGACGCACAGACTCACACGCACAGACTCACACGCACAGACGCGCACACACAGACTCACACGCACACACGGACCGCAGACTCACACGCACAGACGCGCACGCACACACGGAAACGCAGACTCACACGCACAGACGCACACACACGCACACGCACAGACTCACACGCACAGACTCGCACAGACGCGCACGCACAGACGCACAGACTCACACGCACAGACGCACACGCACTGACGCACATGTATGCACACGCACGGACGCACACGCACAGACTCGCACAGACGCGCACGCACACGCACAGACTCACACGCACAGATGCATACGCACTGACGCACATGCACGCACACGCACGGACGCACACGCACAGACTCACGCACACACGGACACGCAGACTCACACGCACACACGCACACGCACAGACTCACACGCACACACAGTCACACAGACGCACACGCAGACTCACACACAGACTCACACGCACAGATGCGCATGCACGCACACGCACAGACTCACACGCACTTACGGACACGCAGACGCACACGCACACACACGCACAGACTCACACGCATAGACTCACACGCATAGACTCACACGCACAGACGCGCACGCACACGCATAGACTCACACGCACACATGGACACGCAGACTCACGCACAGACGCACGCACACGCACAGACGTGCACGCACACACGGAAATGCAGACTCACACGCACAGACGCACACACATGCACACGCACAGACTCACACGCATACATGGACACGCAGACACACACGCAGACTCACACGCACAGATGCGCACGCACGCACACGCACAGACTCAAACGCACAGACGCACACGCACGCACAGACTCGCACAGACGCGCACGCACAGATGCACACGCACGCACACGCACAGACTCACACGCACAGACGCACACGCACTGACGCACATGTACGCACACGCACGGACGCACACGCACGCACACGCACAGACTCACACGCACACACGGACACGCAGACACACACGCACAGACGCACGCGCACAGACTCACACGCACACACGGACACGCAGACGCACACGCAGACTCACACGCAGACTCACACGCACAGACGCACACACACGCACACGCACAGACTCACACGCACACACGGACACGCACGCACACGCACAGATGAGCACGCACAGACGCACACGCACGCACACGCACAGACTCACACGCACAGACGCACACGCACTGACGCACATGCACGCACACGCACGGACGCACACGCACAGACTCACACGCACACACGGACACGCAGACTCACACGCACAGACGCACACGCACAGACTCACACGCACACACGGTCACGCAGACGCACACGCAGACTCACACGCACAGATGCGCATGCACGCACACGCACAGACTCACACGCACTTACGGACACGCAGACGCACACGCACGCACACGCACAGACTCACACGCACAGACGCGCACGCACACGCATAGACTCACACGCACACATGGACACGCAGACTCACGCACAGACGCACGCACACGCATAGACTCACACGCACACATGGACACGCAGACTCACGCACAGACGCACGCACACGCACAGACGCGCACGCACACACAGAAACGCAGACTCACACGCACAGACGCACACACACGCACACGCACACACGGACACGCAGACACACACGCAGACTCACACGCACAGACGCGCACGCACGCACACGCACAGACTCACACGCACAGACGCACACGCACTGACGCACATGCACGCACACGCACGGACGCACACGCACAGACTCACACGCACACACGGACACGCAGACTCACACGCACAGACGCACACGCACAGACTCACACGCACACACGGTCACGCAGACGCACACGCAGACTCACACGCACAGATGCGCATGCACGCACACGCACAGACTCACACGCACTTACGGACACGCAGACGCACACGCACAGACTCACACGCACAGACGCGCACGCACACGCATAGACTCACACGCACACATGGACACGCAGACTCACGCACAGACGCACGCACACGCATAGACTCACACGCACACATGGACACGCAGACTCACGCACAGACGCACGCACACGCACAGACGCGCACGCACACACAGAAACGCAGACTCACACGCAGACTCACACGCACAGATGCGCATGCACGCACACGCACAGACTCACACGCACACACGGACACACAGACGCACACGCACGCACACGCACAGACTCACATGCACACATGGACACGCAGACTCACGCACAGACGCACACACACGCAGAGACTCACACGCACAGACGCGCATGCACGCACACGCACAGCCTCACACGCACAGACTCACACGCACAGACGCGCACACACAGACTCACACGCACACACGGACCGCAGACTCACACGCACAGACGCACACACACGCACACGCACACACGGACACGCACGCACACGCACAGACTCACACGCACAGACGCGCACGCACAGACACACACGCACGCACACGCACAGACTCGCACAGACGCGCACGCACAGACGCACACGCACTCACACGCACAGACTCACACGCACAGACGCACACGCACTGACGCACATGAACGCACACGCACGGACGCACACGCACAGACTCACACGCACACACGGACACGCAGACTCACACGCACAGACGCACACGCACAGACTCACACGCACACACGGTCACGCAGACTCACACACAAACTCACACGCACAGATGCGCATGCACGTACACGCACTTACGGACACGCAGACGCACACGCACGCACACGCACAGACTCACACGCACAGACGCGCACGCACACGCATAGACTCACACGCACACATGGACACGCAGACTCACGCACAGACTCACGCACAGACGCGCATGCACGCACACGCACAGACGTGCACGCACGCAAACGCAGACTCACACGCACAGACTCACACGCACAGTCGCGCACGCACACACGGACACGCAGACTCACACGTACAGACGCACACGCACAGAAGCGCACGCACACACGGACACGCCGTCTCACACGCACAGACTCACACGCACAGACGCGCACGCACGCACACGCACAGACTCACACGCACACACAGACACGCAGACGCACACGCACGCACACGCACAGACTCACACGCACACATGGACACGCAGACTCACGCACAGACGCACGCACACGCACAGACTCACACGCACAGACGCGCATGCACGCACACGCACAGACTCACACGCGCAGACTCACACGCACAGACTCACACGCACAGACGCGCACGCACAGACTCACACGCACACACGGACCGCAGACTCACACGCACAGACGCACACACACGCACACGCACACACGGACACGCACGCACACGCACAGACTCACACGCACAGACGCGCACGCACAAACGCACACGCACAGACTCACACACACACACAGACACGCAGACGCACACGCACGCACACGCACAGACTCACACGCACACATGGACACGCAGACTCACGCACAGACGCACGCACACGCACAGACTCACACGCACAGACGCGCATGCACGCACACGCACAGACTCACACGCGCAGACTCACACGCACAGACTCACACGCACAGACGCGCACGCACAGACTCACACGCACACACGGACCGCAGACTCACACGCACAGACGCACACACACGCACACGCACACACGGACACGCACGCACACGCACAGACTCACACGCACAGACGCGCACGCACAAACGCACACGCACAGACTCACACACACACAGACACGCAGACGCACACGCACGCACACGCACAGACCCACACGCACACATGGACACGCAGACTCACGCACAGACGCACGCACACGCACAGACTCACACGCACAGACGCGCATGCACGCACACGCACAGACTCACACGCGCAGACTCACACGCACAGACTCACACGCACAGATGCGCACGCACAGACTCACACGCACACACGGACCGCAGACTCACACGCACAGACGCACACACACGCACACGCACACACGGACACGCACGCACACGCACAGACTCACACGCACAGACGCGCACGCACAAACGCACACGCACAGACTCACACACACACACAGACACGCAGACGCACACGCACGCACACGCACAGACCCACACGCACACATGGACACGCAGACTCACGCACAGACGCACGCACACGCACAGACTCACACGCACAGACGCGCATGCACGCACACGCACAGACTCACACGCGCAGACTCACACGCACAGACTCACACGCACAGACGCGCACGCACAGACTCACACGCACACACGGACCGCAGACTCACACGCACAGACGCACACACACGCACACGCACACACGGACACGCACGCACACGCACAGACTCACACGCACAGACGCGCACGCACAAACGCACACGCACAGACTCACACACACACACAGACACGCAGACGCACACGCACGCACACGCACAGACTCACACGCACACATGGACACGCAGACTCACGCACAGACGCACGCACACGCACAGACTCACACGCACAGACGCGCATGCACGCACACGCACAGACTCACACGCGCAGACTCACACGCACAGACTCACACGCACAGACGCGCACGCACAGACTCACACGCACACACGGACCGCAGACTCACACGCACAGACGCACACACACGCACACGCACACACGGACACGCACGCACACGCACAGACTCACACGCACAGACGCGCACGCACAAACGCACACGCACAGACTCACACACACACACAGACACGCAGACGCACACGCACGCACACGCACAGACCCACACGCACACATGGACACGCAGACTCACGCACAGACGCACGCACACGCACAGACTCACACGCACAGACGCGCATGCACGCACACGCACAGACTCACACGCGCAGACTCACACGCACAGACTCACACGCACAGACGCGCACGCACAGACTCACACGCACACACGGACCGCAGACTCACACGCACAGACGCACACACACGCACACGCACACACGGACACGCACGCACACGCACAGACTCACACGCACAGACGCGCACGCACAAACGCACACGCACAGACTCACACGCACAGACGCGCATGCACAGACGCACACGCACGCACACGCACAGACTCACACGCACAGACACACACGCACTGACGCACATGCACGCACACGCACGGACGCACACGCACAGACTTACACGCACACACGGACACGCAGACTCACACGCACAGACGCACACGCACAGACTCACACGCACACACGGTCACGCAGACGCACACGCAGACTCACACGCAGACTCACACGCACAGATGCGCATGCACGCATACGCACAGACTCACACGCACACACGGACACGCAGACGCACACGCACGCACACGCACAGACTCACACGCATAGACTCACACGCACACATAGACACGCAAACTCACGCACAGACGCACGCACATGCACAGACTCACACGCACAGACGCGCATGCACGCACACGCACAGACTCACACGCACAGACGCGCACGCACGCAAACGCAGACTCACACGCACAGACTCACACGCACAGACGCGCACGCACACACGGACACGCAGACTCACACGCACAGACGCACACGCACCGACGCGCACACACACACGGACACGCAGACTCACACGCACAGACTCACACGCACAGACGCGCACGCACGCACACGCACAGACTCACATGCACGCAGGCACACGCCAAAAAAAAGGAAATACAAAACTGATTTTTTGATCATCTATATTTATCACCTGTGTATCAAACATAGAAACATACAGTGAAATGTGTCATTTGTATTAACAACCAACACAGTCCAAGGATGTGCTGGGAGCAGCCCACAAGTGTGACCATACTTCGACAACCCACTAATCCTAACCAGCACATCTTTGGAATGTGGGCGGAAACTGGAGCACCAGTGTGAAAGCTGTGTGGTCACAGGAGAATGTACAAGCTCCTTACAGACGGTGGCAGAAACAGAAGCTGGATCGCTGGTGTTGTAAAGCATAACACTAACTGCTACACTGCCATGCCACCTATGATAGATAGATAGATAGACATATTTTATTGATCCCCAGGGAAACTGGGTTTCGTTACAGTTGCACCAACCAAGAAAAGAGTATAAATATAGCAATATAAAACCATAAATAATTAAATAATAATATGTAAGTTATGCCAGATGGAAATAAGTCCAGGACCAGCCTATTGGCTCAGGGTGTCTGACCCTCCAAGGGAGGAGTTGTAAAGTTTGATGGCCACAGGCAGGAATGACTTCCTATGATGCTCTGTGTTGCATCTCGGTGGAATGAGTCTCTGGCTGAATGTACTCCTGTGCCCAACCAGTACATTATGTTGTGGATGGGAGACATTGTCCAAGATGGCATGCAACTTGGACAGCATCCTCTTTTCAGACACCACCACTATGAATTGTTTACTTCAACTGTCATTATGCACTCTGCCCATTTGGCTCAATAGAAACAAAGATCCAGCAGTACGTAAAATCTACAACTGTCTGTTATCCTCAATGACAACCAAGACTAACCTCATAATCTCTACCATAAATCCAATCCATAATTGTCAATTTATGATCTTTTTCCTTCCAGTTTTGCCAAAAGCTGTTCATCAGTTCTGAAAACTTTTAAAACACTGAGTTTTCCAAATATATATGTCCAGATCTCATACTTGTTTGTAATTGTCTACACAACTCTGAACATGACTGAAACACGATTTCCCCATTATCTGCAACATAGAACAGGAGAGCAGAGGAAGGAGCCTTTCAGCCCATAATGTTGTACCAGACTTATTAAATTAGTCATCAAATGCCCAACTAACCTAATCCCTTCTGCCACAATGTCCGTATACTTCTATTTCCTACATATTCATGCTGCTGTCTATGAACATCTCTGCCATATTTGGCTCCACCACCACTCCTGACAGTGTATTCCAGGCAGCCATCACTCTCTGTGTGGAAAACCACTAGTCACAGATGTCCATCTAGAATAAATTCCATCAACCACTATCCTCTGTGTGATATAGGCAAGCTAATTCTGATACAGGCTGATTCACCAAGGATCCCCTGCTTCTTAATCTTCTGGATGAGCCTCCTATGAGCGATATTGTTAAACGCCTTACTAAGGTCCATGTAGATGACTTCCGCAGCACTACTTTCATCAATTACCTTCATCACCCCCTCACAAAATGACTTGCTCCTCACAACGCCATGCTGACTGTTCCTATTTTGGCCATGGTCTTCCAAATGTTTATAAATCCTATCCCTAAGGATCTTCTCCAGAAACTTAGCTACTACTGATGTGAGACTCACAGGTCTATAGTTTCCAGAATTATGCCTTTTTCACTTTTTGAACAACATTAAGTACTTGTCAGTCTCTGAGATCTCCCCTGACGCTAGAGTGAACATTAAGATATTGGTCAATACGCCAGCAATTTCATCTGCTTCCTCTCTGAAAAACCAGGGTTATCTCTCATTAGGCTCTGTATACTTATCTACTTAATATTGTTTAAGAGACACAACACTATCCTTCTTATCTCAAAATGCCCTAGCATGTTAGCACATTCCAGACTGATCTCCCTCTCCTCCATTTCCATCTCCTTGGTAAATACTTTTCAGAGTACTCATTTGCATTTTTTTGCACTTATTGTAACACTTAATAAATTTTTGGAATGATTAACTGGATCCAATGTGAAATTATGTACAAAAGTACATTGGTTTATTGACAAAAATATGAACATAGAAAATTTAACTACCAAATACATTTTTGGCAATTTATAACTGTAAGCTGGAGAGAACTAATGTGCAAGAGGAAATAGGAAATGAAGTGTGCTTTTCACTTAATCTCAACCTTAGGCATCCGTTAGTCTCGTGAGACCATGGATTTGAGCCTTGGAAGGTTTCTGGGGCGCAGGCCTGGGCAAGGTTGTGTGGAAGACCGGCAGTTGCCTATGCTGGAAGTCTCTCCTCTCCACACCACTGATGTTGTCCAAGGGAAGGGCATTAGGACCCATACAGCTTGGCACCGGTGTCATCGCAGAGCAATGAGTCGTTAAGTGTCTTGCTCAAGGACACAACACGCTGCCTCAGCTGAGACTCGGACTAGCGACTTTCGGATCAATAGACCGACGCCTTAACCACTTGGCCACGTGCCATCACTAATCTCAATAGAAATCACAAAATAGGGACCGAATGGTTGCTATTGTAGCCCTTATGGCTTTTGGAAAGTTTTAAGCAGAGAAAATGTTGCAAACACTCTGCATAATATTTCCACGAGGCGTGTAATCTAGAAAGTGGATCCTACCAAACGGGTAAGCTATCTTTGTGAAGCCAGGAAATGTCAGACTGCTCTCGCCAATAGCCCAGTTGTTGTGTCTTACTTTTGATTCACCTCTCCACCTCTTGCAACCCTCATCCGAGGCTAGCTGCTCATATTGTGAACTGCCTGAAATCTATCAGCCTAAAGTGGGTGATCTGCTTATGGAGCAGCGACTGAACCCAAGACGTTGTCCCATAAGTTTCTACCATGACATCTTTCAGATAACATCACTTATTAAAATACTAGAAATGACATGCAGTTAATGACATGGCTGTCTCACAATGGAACCGTCAATTTGAAGTGTATTTCATCAGTTTTAAGACATCTAAGAAATCTCTCTTTCACTATGCAGGCTGACCATTGATTTAGCTTTAATATATTGTCACATTGACTTAGTACAGATTTTCTTTAATTATAATAATCTGTCCTACCACTGAACATTATTTTTACCTATCCTTACCCTCCCCCGCCAGCTTTCCAAAGGGATTGCTCTCTCCACGATTCCATTGTTCATTTGTCCCTCCCTACTAATCTCCTTCCCAGCACTTATCCCTGCAAGCAACCTAAGTGCTACACCTGCCCGTACACGTCCTCCCTCACGTCCTTTCAGGGCCCCAAACAGTCCTTCCAGATGAGGTAACACTTCACCTGCATATCTGCTGCGGTTGTCTATTGCGTCCAGTCCTCCCGATGTGGCCTCCTCTGCATTGATGAGACCTGTCATAAATTGGAGAATGTCTTCGTTGAGCACCTCTGTGCCATCCACCACAAGCAGGACTTCCTGGTGGCCAAACATTTTAATTGCAATGCTTTGTTAGGGTGACTTTTGGGTTTAGGTCATTTACATTTAGCAAATAGCTTTGGCTACCAGCCTTCTGTTCCTTGAAAATGTATTGTGGATTTAATTTGCAACAATGCTGTTGTGAATCCCAGTCCAGACGATGCTGGCGTCTGTGGGATGGATGCGAATCAGGAGGTGTGAAGTTTGTATGTAGTTTCAAAAGAAAGCATTGTATATACTTTGTAAATATGAAATTGTCCTTTGTGTTTAGCGCATAAATATCGAGCCCTATGTTGGGCCAACAGACCTTTCCACCGAAAGCGTCTCCATATGATCCCTGCTGTATCTTGTTTTGTCCAATAAAGAAGCTGCTTTGTATCTACAGGTAATTCTCTCTGGTGATTTCATTCCCGCAACAACACTTCCTCTTGTGCCAAGGTGAGGCCATCCTCAGGGTGGAGGAGCAACACCTTATATTCCATCTGGGAACACTTCAACCTGATGGCATGAACATCGACTTCTCTTTCCATTGAACAAATTCTGTCCACCCCACTATTGCCTATTCTGACCTTTCACTTATTCTTACCTGCCTATTACTTCGCCATAGGTCCCCTTCTCTTCCATTTTCTCCTGTTGTCCACTCTCCTCTCCTATCAGACTCTTTCTTCTCCAGTTCTTAACTTTTCCCACCTATCTGTCCTCACCTATCACTTTCCAGCTAGCCTCTTTACCCTCCCCCTGCCTTTTTATTCTGGCTTCTTCCCTCTTCCTCCTCAGTCCTGAAGAAGGGTTTTGGCCTGAAGCGTCTTTTCTATAGGTGCCCCTGACCTGCTGAGTTCCTCCAGGATTTTGTACATGTTGCTTTGGATTTCCAGCATCTGCAGACATCCCCATGTTTGTGATTTAATATCGATCCTTAGCATCCTTTCAATATAATATCAATCTCATAAGTAGTGTGAGTAATTGCATGTCCTTTTTTGAATATTACATCTACAAGATACTTAATAAGGCATTACATAGAACGTAGCACATAGAATAGTACAGCACAGTACAGGCCCTTCGGCCCACAATGTTGTGCTGACACTCAAACCCTGTCTCCCATATAAGCCCCCACCTTAGATTCCTCCATACACCTGCCTAGTAGTCTCTTAAACTTTACTAGTGTATCTGCCTCCACCACTGACTCAGGCAGTGCATTCCACGCACCAACCACTCTCTGAGTGAAAAACCTTCCTCTAATATCCCCCTTGAACTTCCCGCCCCTTACCTTAAAGCCATGTCCTCTTGTATTGAGCAGTGGTGCCCTGGGGAAGAGGTGCTGGCTATCCACTCTATCTATTCCTCTTATTATCTTGTACACCTCTATCATGTCTCCTCTCATCCTTCTCTCCAAAGAGTAAAGCCCTAGCTCCCTTAATCTCTGATCATAATGCATACTTTCTAAACCAGGCAGCATCCTGGTAAATCTCCTCTGTACCCTTTCCAATGCTTCCACATCCTTCCTATAGTGAGGTGACCAGAACTGGACACAGTAATCCAAGTGTGGCCTAACCAGAGTTTTATAGAGCTGCATCATTACATCGCAACTCTTAAACTCTATCCCTCGACTTATGAAAGCTAACATTCCATAAGCTTTCTTAACTACCCTATCCACCTATGAGGCAACTTTCAGGGATCTGTGGACATGTACCCCCAGATCCCTCTGCTCCTCCACACTACCAAGTATCCTGCCATTTACTTTGTACTCTGCCTTGGAGTTTGTCCTTCCAAAGTGAACCACCTGACACTTCTCCGGGTTGAACTCCATCTGCCACTTCTCAGCCCACTTCTGCATCCTATCAATGTCTCTCTGCAATCTTTGACAATCCTCTACACTATCTACAACACCACCAACCTTTATATATCAGGAATTGCAGTCCATACAGCACGGCGGTGCAGCTGGTAAAGTCACAGACTCACAGGTCTAATGACTCTGGTGCAATCCTACCTCTGGTGCTATCTGTGTGGCGATTGCATGTTCTTCCTGCAACAATGTGGGCTTCCCCATGATGCACTAGCATCCTCCAATATCCCCAGGACATGCTGGTTGGTAGGCTAACTGGCTAACTGGCCACTGTAAATTGTCCCAACAAGCGAGTGATATGATACGGTAGAGTTGAGGGGAATGTGGGCAGTTTAAAAAGGGATCAGTAGAAACGTGTGCTGATAGCTAGCATGGACTTGGTGCTTCAATACCGTTTGACTCTATGTCTATCATTCTATTTAGTATAATACTGGCTGAAATAGTGGAAGTTACAGTATATTCACATTTAATTAGATGTATCAATAAATATCTCTAATATGTTTTAATTCTATCAATAGCTTCAATATTATTGTATTTCATTCCAGTTTCTGGAAATACAATTCATGGTAATGTACTCTTCACTGACTCAACACCTCCCTTTGCAACCAGATCCTTGGTTCCCTGACCAACAGGCGACAATCAGTAAAGATAGGCAGCAACAACTCAGCAACAATCATCCTCAACACTGTTGCCACACAAGGATGCATCCTCAGCCCCCTACTCTACTCCCTGTACACTCATGACTGTATGGCCAGATTCTGCTCTAACTCCACCTGTAAGTTTGTGGATAATGTCACTGAGGTAGGTCATATTTCAAATAATAATGAGTCAGAGTACAGGAATATAGATAGAGAGCCTAGTCCAAAGGTGTCATATCAACCACCTTTTCCTCAATATCAGCAAAACAGAAGAGCTGGTCATTGATTTTGGGAGTAGGAGCAGTGTGCATCAAAGATGTTGAGGTCAAATGAGTTGAGACTTCAAGTTCCTAGAAGTGAACATCACAAATAACGTGTCCTAGTCCACATTGAGCTACAAGTCTCCCCTCTCCACGCCACCGATGTTGTCCAAGAGAATGGCATTAGGACCCATACAGCTTGGCACTGGTGTCGTTGCAGAGCAAGTATGGTTAAGTGCCTTGCTCAAGGACACAACACGTTGCCTCAGCCAAGGTTCAAACTAGTGACCTTCAGATCACTAGACGAATGACTTAACCTCTTGGCCACGCGCCAACACTAGACACCAAAGACATTCTGGATCATGAGTTTCTGTGAACTGCTATATTTGAGTAAATTAATAAACTCATTGACTTATAGACATTTACTAATAAAACATAGCATTACAAAAATAGTGTTTAAAATTACATTGAGCATATAAAACCACTACTGTTAAAGACTGACAAAGTCAGCATCAGTGATAAAAATACACCTGTATTTCAAGAACAACTTGCACTCAAGGAACTTGGACCAGAAATTTTCTACTAAACTAAATCTGTTTTCAATAGCCTTTTCAGAAATTTCCTGATAGCAACCTTTTTATTCATTTTTAATTCTGGCAATTACTTTAAATCTATATCCTATATTTACTGGCTCTCCAGTTTCTCACTGATAGACTTTTCATTTTCCACCAAGCCCCTATGATTTGAAAACTCACAGTGAAATCCTGTCTGAAACTTCCCTCCTGTGCTCCTGGGAGATGAAGCCCAGCATTTCTGGCCAAGTGCTTGAATAGTGATTGTGAAACAATTATTCCACCTGTAACATGTAAGCTGTAAGGTTTCACTGCTAAGGTAATGGCATCTCTGTAATGTTTCACTGCTGAGGTAATGGTTTCTCTGTAGCAGCAATGTCTGGGTTATGACTAGGGACAGCGGGGCTATCCGATGAGAGGAATGTTGTGAGTCTGGAAGAGAGATTTTTGCGGTCTTTTGCCGGAGATCAATGAGGAGTGAAGACGTGAAAGGAGAGAGTTGGTAGACCATCAGACTGAGTGGACTTTGAGCGAGGGTCTGAAGGTCAGCGATGATTGGAGGAGGTCAATGGTGGACGGTCGGCTTATCAGTGAGCTCCAACATTGCGTAACAGACGGTTTCATGAGAATGGGCCCTTTTTCTTTTTTTTTGTTTTCTTTACTAACCATATAGTCAAAGTAAGAATTACAAAGCTCAATCATTTAATCACATATTTTGTACTGTTTGTTATTTCAGGGTACTGATTTGTAACAGGGGGCACATCGCGTAGCAACCAACCAAACAAGATTTCTTAAGTTTGGCAGGGCCAGGGGCTATCATCCCTGTATTAAGCAGCTAGATAAAGCGAGAGTTACACACCTCTTTAAAAAAAAAGTGAGTGAAATGCAGCATTTTCAGGGAAAATTATTCAGAAATTTGTGTTTATGCTTCAGTTTCTTTTTCCACAATGCATTTCCTCTTATTAGCTGTAGTCCTACTTACAAAGTATATGTTTTTGATTCTTGATTATCTATGAAGGCAATTTTATTTCAGTAATTTTGTTTTAAATGCCTTTAAAGCAAGAAAACATTGGGGTTAACTTATCACTGTTTACTTCTTACAGATATCCCACAGCATAATTAATTACCTTGGAATACTATTTTTATGTGGTTCTGCAGAGAAATACATCAGTCAATTGCTATATAGAAATAAAGTAAATAATCCCTTCATATATTCTTGGAATCGTGAGAGAACACTCAATCAGGTCTCTGGGAAAACACTGGATATTCCTCACGAATGATGTTGTGTGATCTTGTATATCCACCTTAAAAGAAAGGTCACCTGAATTTGCTTCTCTGGGGCAGGCAAGTGGCAGATAGGATTTCTACCATCCTGTTTACTGCCCGTATACCCAAACTAATTTCCTGGATTGTGATTTGGTTATGGTACATGAGAGGATCCTGTTGAAATTCCTGCCCATCAGTGCAAGTATGTCAATCCTGCCATTCACACCAGGGGTGTTTCCAGGAGGCTGGCATGGAGATGCAGACAACAGAGCATAGTTCCAACAATCCAGGTTCAATCCTAAACTCAAGTACTGCCTGTGTGGAGTTTGTTCTTTCTCTCTGAGGCTGAGTGAGATTCCTTCAGCAGTTTCGGTTTCCTCCCACAACCCAAAGATATGCAGCTTGATAGGTTTAATTGGCTACTGTAAATTACCCCTACTGTTTAAGTAGAATTTGAGTAGAATTGATGGGATCGTGAGGAGAATAAAACAGGAATAATACAGAGTTCTGCAAAGAGTCAGAACTGACTTGGTGGGCAGAAAGCCCTGTTCCTTTGACTTCTACATCCTGCGACTCTGGAAAACACAAGGGGGTCTGAAAAAACAAACACCACAATCACATTCCATTTCTTTCAAAACTAAACCTTCAATCAATCATGGCTTGGCTTTGCGAACGAAGATTTAGGAAGGGGGCTGCCCATGTCTTCTGCAGGCTCCCTAGCGGCTGACGAGGCCAATACGGGACAGGCAGGCCTGGCCACAGCGGCTGCAAGGGAAATTCTGTTCTGGGTTTGGTGCTGCTGTGTCATGGTTCTTCCTCCTTCTCCTTTTGTCCTTGATGACAGCCCTGCATGTGTTCTTGAAGGAGGAGACAGACTGGTGAATGGTGTGTCATCAGGCCTCACGATCGGAGGCTAGATTAGATCACTGGCAATGGTCAATGTGACAGGCACCAAGGGATTTCTTCAGAGAGTCCTTGTACCTCTTCTTCGGTGCCCCTCTGTCATGATGGCCAGTGGAGAGTTCGCCATACAACACAATCGTGGGCAGGCGATGATCCTCCACCCTTATTTATTAAAAAAGTACATGCACAAATTATAAAACAGCAAATGGCCTTCCTTGCATTCATTGTGTCATTATTCCCACTGTGTTTCAGTTAATACAGTACATTCTGTGTACAGGGTACTACACCGTTCATTTGACTTAGAACATAGAACAGCCCAGAACAGTGTAGGCCCTTCAGCCCACAATGTTGTGCTGACCTTTTAACCTACTCCAAGATCAATTTAACCCTTCCCTCCCATTTAGCCCTCCATTTTCCTATCATCCATATGCTTATCTTAGAATCTCGTAAATGTCCCTAATATATCTGACTCTGGCAGTGCAACCCACACACTAATCACTCCCAGTGTGAAAAACCTGCCTCTGACTTCCCCCCTGTGTTTTCCACCAATCATCTTAAAATCACATCCTCTTATATTAGCAATTTGCCATGCTGGGAAGACGATGCTGGCTGTCCACTCCATCTATGCCTCTTATTGTCTTATACATTTCTATCAGCTCACCTCTCATCTTCCTTTGTTCCGAGGAGAAAACCTGTAGTGTGCTCGACCTTTTAGTATGAGGCATGGTGTTTAATCCAAGCAGCATCCAGGTAAATCTCCCCAGCAGCCTCTCCAAATCTTCAGTTCTGGTCACCTCCTATATCCATACAGTGTAACCATATCTCCATATCTCCAATTGTCAAAGATGTCAGAAATTTGAAATGTTCTGATATTCAAAAACTATAGTTCATTCAAATAACAATGAGTCGGTGTAAAGTAAACTATAGAAATCCTAGTAATAGCAAAACAAAACAGCTAGTCATTGACTTCAGAAAGACTGGGGGGGGGCGGGGGGGGGCAGGAGGAACTGTGCACATGTTTCTATTTACATAAATGGTGCCGAGATCAGGAGGGTTGCATCTCATTCCACTGAGATGCAGCACTGAGCGTCATAGAAAACATAGAAAACATAGAAAATAGGTGCAGGAGTAGGCCATTCGGCCCTTCGCGCCTGCACCGCTATTTATTATGATCATGGCTGATCATCCAACTCAGAACCCTGCACCAGCCTTCCCTCCATACCCTCTGATCCCCCTAGTCACAAGGGCCATATCTAACTCCCTCTTAAATATAGCCAATGAACTGGCCTCTACTGTTTCCTGTGGCAGAGAATTCCACAGATTCACCACTCTTAGGAAGAAGTTTAAGAAGTTTTTCCTAATCTCAGTCCTAAAAGGCTTCGCCTTTATCCTCAAACTGTGACCCGTTGTTCTGGACTTCCTCAACATTGGGAACAATCTTCCTGCATCATAGGAAGTCATTCCTGCCTGTGGCCATCAAACTTTACAACTCCTTCCTTGGAGGGTCAGACACCCTGAGCCAATAGGCTGGTCTGGACTTATTTCATAATTTACTGGCATAATTTACATATTACTATTTAACTATTTATGGTTCTATTACTATTTATTATTTATGGAGCAACTGTAACGAAAACCAATGACTATGACTATGACTATGAGAGCTTCACGTTCTTTGAAATTAACATCACCAATAGCCTGTCCTGGTCCAACCACATAGAAAACTCTCTAGTGCCTCTACTTCCACATGATGCTAAAGAAATTTTGCATATCCTCTTTGGTCTTCACCAATTTTTATCAATGCACCATAGAAAAGATCGTTTCTAGATTCATAATATGCAACTATTCTGCTTGTGACGACAAGAAACTGCAGAGAATTCTGGACACAGCTTAAGCACATCACAGAAACAAGTCTCCCATCCATGGTCTCTCAACATTTCTTGCTGCCTTGGTAAAGCAGCCAACATAATTAAGACCCTATCCATCCTGGACATTCTTTCTCCTCCCATCAGAAAGAAAATACAAAGCCTGCAAGCATATATTACCTGGCTCAATGACATTTCTATCTGCATTTATAAGACTACTGAGTGGTCCCCTAGTGCAATAAGATATACTACTTACCTGGAAATCTATTTTCTCATGGCCTTGCTCCTGATAGACTGCCTGCACAGCCCTTTCTCTGTAACACTTTATTCCACATTCTGACATTTACACCAGTACTACCTCAGTGCACTGTTGTAATGAAATGATCTGTCTGGTTGGCATGCAAAACAAGTTTTTCGCTGTACTTCAGTGCTTGTGACAATAATGAATCTATTTACCAATTTAATTGCTTCTTCTATGCTGCGGAGTAATGAAAATTATTTTAAAATATGTTCTTTTCTCATTCAGCTCAGGGTATTTGCATATGCATTCACAAACAAAGGAGACACTGTGTATGTATTCAAGGCCACAAGGGAACACTTTATCAGAACCAGCACAAGTGTAAAACAGAAAGAAAGCAATAGTCTACAGTAGTAGCAGCACAGAAATAAAAATAATACTTATCATCCAGTAAGCAGCCCAGTCTGCAATGTCGGACGTGAGTTACAGATCTGACCATCTTCAACACAGCCTCTTTTCTCTCTCTAACTCTGACTCGACATAATCTAACCTTCTAAGACATACTTATCCATATCTTCTGAGCATAGTACCAGTTGTAACTTAGGCAAAGAACAAAACTCTGTCTCTTGCACAAAGAAAGTGCCCCTTTATATACCCTTCATAATCTCTTATAAGTACTTTTCCATGTCTAGGTGGCACCAGCTGCACTCCCTTATCATTTATGACTTTCAGGCCAGACAACAGGTCTGTAAGGAGGAAAATATCATACATTATCTAATCTTGGATGACGTGCACTTGTGCACATCTCCAGACTATCAACACATCCCAAACTGACACCATCTTGTTGTCAAACTTCCATTTTATTTTGGCCTATACCAAGGATTAATCACAATTAGCTTTCCAACACAACACCCCTTCATTCCTCATTGGTACAGTACATTATATAAAATCACAGAAAATAGAAGTTAACAAGAATTTTTGCAGTACAATTACTTAAACTGTTGGGATTATACTACAAATTCCATAAACACAATAAACTACAGTAAACTACATTACAAACAGTACTATCATAATTAGTTCACATTCACTATTTAGTTCCCAGTCACATACTTTTGTTTGAATAACACGAACTCCAACACAATTTTTGAGGCTCTCCATTGATTGGAGTCAACCACGAATGCTGCATTCCATCTAAGCCATTACACAAGACAGGGCAGTATGATATGGAGAGCGAGCTATTGCCTATGTACAGGCTCATCCTTTCCACACAGTTGGTAAATCCAAAGGAATGGCAGAGACTGATTCAGTTTTGGCACCAGTGGCGCGACCTCAGAGTTTCCAGTCAGCATTAAACTCAACATAGGACTGACTGGTGGACTCCAACCCTGGACTTTTCCTCAGGGTTTACTTCCAAAGCCTTCTGCATAAGTAGTCGGCAGAGGTTTGACATCACAATTTTCCTTCTCCCAGATGAGCTGCCAACCATGGCTGACGAGCCTCATCTGCCCTAATCAAATGGTTATATGATGGCAGTAACCTACTTCTTCCTTTCTCCTGTCCGTAGAAACAGTTCCACAGCGCTTGTAGATAAGCTACATGTGAAGGCCAGAAGCTGGATTTGGTTGTCAAAGGCTATTTGAGATGTACGGTCCTGGGAACATTTATAAATAGTGGGAGCTTATCCCCATTACCACCCACTGCTATAAGAGCCTTAAGGAACTAATCAAAGTTCAAAGTTTATAATTTTTTTATTGAATTACATTAATGTCATCGTGTACAATCATGTGATTAATTTTCTTTTTGACATGTCCAATAAATCCATAATAAAGAGAAGATGGCGGCGCGACGGCAGCGCGCAGCGGCCACTTCAGTGGTGATGTCTGTTATCTGTCAAGTAGGGGACCGTGCACAATTCTGATTTGATGGAGAGACAGACGTGAGAGTACGGAGGAACATCTGGAAACTTCTGAAGTGCCCGCTTCACTGCTGCTGCTACTGTGTGGTAACCGGAATCTCCGGAGCAGAAGGCCCTGAAATCCTTGGCTTTGCATATTTCAACAGCGCTCGGGAGACTGTATCAGAGGGCTGGGGGCGGAAGCTTGAACTTTTCGGATGGATGGACTCAGTGTTGGTTGCGGTCGACTGCTTCCAAGGCATCGGCAAATTGACGGTGCCTGGAGGTTTATGGCAGTGAATTTCTCCCTTTTGCCACCTGCTATCAGGGACTCGGGAGTCGATCGTCTCGGGGACTTTTGAGACTTTATTTACCATGCCCATGGTTTGTTCTTCATCAAATTATGGCATTGCTTTGCACTGCTGTAACTATATGTTATAATTATGTGGTTCTGTAAGTGTTAGTCTGTGGTTTGTCCTGTTTTCTGTAATATCACTCTGGAGAAACATTGTATCATTTCTTAATGCATGTATGCATTTCTAAATGACAATAAAAGAGGACTGAGTGTTCTCATAACCTAAAAAAAAGTAATAACCATAATAGATTCAATGAAAGACTGCACCAACTGGGCAAGCAAACAATGCGCAAAAGACAACAAACTGTCCAAATAAAAAACAAAGAAATATAATAATAAATAAATAAGCAATAAATAACAAGAATATGTGATGAGCAGTCCTTGAAAGTGAGCCCATAGGATGTGGGAACCTTTCAGTAACGGGGCATGTGATGTTAAGTGAAGTTTTCCCATTTGGTTCAAGAGCCTGATGGTTTTGTGATAACTGTTCATGAATCTGGTGGTGCAAGTCCTAAGTTCCTGTCCCTTCTTCCTGATGGCAACAGCCAGAAGAAAGCATGATCTGGGTGGTGGGGGACCCTGATGATGGATGCTGCTTTCCTGCGCCAACACTCTGTACAGATGTGCTTAATGATGGGGCAGTATTCAATACTTTCTGCCCTACTTTCTGTTCAATGGCAGTGGTGCTTCCATACCAAGCTGTGATGAGGCCAGTCAATATACTCTCCACCACATATCTATAGAAGTTTGTCAAAGGTTTAGATGTCATTCCAATTCTTTGCAAACTCCTAAGGAAGTCGAGGCACTGCTGTGTTTCTTCGTAATTGCACAGGACAGGTCCTCCGAATTTGAAGGTGTTGAACCTCTCTACCTCTAATCTCCCAACGAGGACAGGCTCATGGACCACTAGTTTCCTCCTCCTGAAGTCAATAATCAGCTTCTTGGTCTTGTTGACATTGAGTAAGAGGGTGCTGTTGTGGCACCACTCAGCCAGATTTTCAATCTCCCTCCTATATGCCGATTTGTTACTACCTTTGATTTGGCCTACCGGGGAGTTATCAGCAAACTTGACTACGGCATTGGTGCTCTGCTTAGCCTCACAATCATAAGTTTAATGTGAGTAAAGCAGGGGCTAAGCACACAGTCTTGTGGTGCACCTATTCTGATGGAGATTGTGGAGGAAATGTTGTTGCCAATCCAAACTGACTGGGGCCTGTAAGTGAGGAAATCAAGGATCCAGTTGCACAAGGAGGTATTGAGGTCCAGGTTTTGAACCATATTGATTAGTTCTGAGGGGATGATAGCACCTTTGCTGTCCAGATGTTATTGGGTTGAGTGAAGAGCCAATAAGATGGCATCTGCTCTGGACCTGTTGCTCTGGTAGGCAAATTGGAGCAGATCCAAGTCGCTTCTCAGACAGGAATGATATGTTTCATTGCCAATCCCTCAAAACACTCCATCACTGATGATGTAAGTGCTACTAGATGATAATCATTGAGGCAGGTTACCATGTTCTTCTTAGGCACCCGTATAAGGGAAGTCTACCTGAAGCAGTTGGGTACATGAGACTAGTGAAGCGAGGGGTTAAAGATCTCAGTGAACCTCCAGCCACTTAATCACAATTAATCATAGTTAAATTTCATGAATGTGAGTGTGTGTGTGTGTGTACTGTATCAAAGGAGGTCCTCTTCTATAGCCGGTCTATGTTCTTCCCGCATGCCCATGTGGTGACCTCTAGTCAGAGGAAGTTGAATACAGCTCCATGCCATTGAGAAGATTAATTCCAGGACTGTATTTCACCTGGGAGAAAACAAAGTGTCTGTTATTATCAGTCTTACACAAATTTTAATCATTCTACCTCCATCTGCAGAATTCCTGTTGTTTGCGGTTTTAATCATTCTCATTTGGTCAATTTCTCCCAGTTTCTCCTTGTCTTTCTGTTGCACTGATACCAAGGAAATGTAACTGTCTCTGTTTACTACAAACTCCCCCTTGCAAACCAGAGAATTTGGTATGTACTCCTATACTTTCCCTCCCTCTGTGCAGGCTCTTTCTTCAGTGCCTGTTTCCTCCCCCGGTTCGGTGGTACACTTATCATCCTGGTCATCGGCGATCCTTCGGTATCAGTCTGCTGTTCAGATTGTACAAGGCTTGGGATAGTACAGTCAGTTAACCCTGTAAGGTGTCAGTTGGGGTCAATAAATAGAAACATAGAAAATAGGTGCAGGAGTAGGCCATTCAGCCCTTCGAGCCTGCACCGCCATTTATTATGATCATTGCTGATCATCCAACTCAGAACCCCGCCCCAGCCTTCCCTCCATACCCCCTGATCTCCATAGTCACAAGGGCCATATCTAACTCCCTCTTAAATATAGCCAATGAACTGGCCTCAACTGTTTCCTGTGGCAGAGAATTCCACAGATTCACCACTCTCTGTGTGAAGAAGTTTTTCCTAATCTCGGTCCTAAAAGGCTTCCCCTTTATCCTCAAACTGTGACCCCTCGTTCTGGACTTCCCCAACATCGGGAACAATCTCCCTGCATCTAGCCTGTCCAATCCCTTTAGGATTTTATACATTTCAATCAGATCCCCCCTCAATCTTCTAAATTCCAACGAGTACAAGCCCAGTTCATCCAGTCTTTCTTCATATGAAAGTCCTGCCATCCCAGGAATCAATCTGGTGAACCTTCTTTGTACTCCCTCTATGGCAAGGATGTCTTTCCTCAGATTAGGGGACCAAAACTGCACACAATACTCCAGGTGTGGTCTCACCAAGGCCTTGTACAACTGCAGTAGTACCTCCCTGCTCCTGTACTTGAATCCTCTCGCTATAAATGCCAGCATACCATTCGCCTTTTTCACCGCCTGCTGTACCTGCATGCCCACTTTCAATGACTGGTGTATAATGACACCCAGGTCTCGTTGCACCTCCCCTTTTCCTAATCGGCCACCATCCAGATAATAATCTGTTTTCCTACTTTTGCCACCAAAGTGGATAACTTCACATTTATCCACATTAAATTGCATCTGCCATGAATTTGCCCACTCACCCAACCTATCCAAGTCACTCTGCATCCTCTTAGCATCCTCCTCACAGCTAACACTGCCACCCAGCTTCGTGTCATCCGCAGACTTGGAGATGCTGCATTTAATTCCCTCATCCAAGTCATTAATATATATTGTAAACAACTGGGGTCCCAGCACTGAGCCTTGCGGTACCCCACTAGTCACCGCCTGCCATTCTGAAAAGTGCCCGTTTATTCCCACTCTTTGCTTCCTGTCTGCTAACCAATTCTCCATCCACATCAATACCTTACCCCCAATACCGTGTGCTTTAAGTTTGCACATTAATCTCCTGTGTGGGACCTTGTCAAAAGCCTTTTGAAAATCCAAATATACCACATCCACTGGTTCTCCCCTATCCACTCTATTAGTTACATCCTCAAAAAATTCTATGAGATTCGTCAGACATGATTTTCCTTTCACAAATCCATGCTGACTTTGTCCGATGATATCACCGCTTTCCAAATGTGCTGTTATCACATCTTTGATAACTGACTCCAGCAGTTTCCCCACCACCAACGTTAGGCTAACCGGTCTATAATTCCCCGGTTTCTCTCTCCCTCCGTTTTTAAAAAGTGGGGTTACATTAGCCACCCTCCAATCCTTAGGAACTAGTCCAGAATCTAACGAGTTTTGAAAAATTATCACTAATGCATCCACTATTTCTTGGGCTACTTCCTTAAGCACTCTAGGATGCAGACCATCTGGCCCTGGGGATTTATCTGCCTTTAATCCCTTCAATTTACCTAACACCACTTCCCTACTAACATGTATTTCGCTCAGTTCCTCCATCTCACTGGACCCTCTGTCCCCTACTATTTCTGGAAGATTATTTATGTCCTCCTTAGTGAAGACAGAACCAAAGTAATTATTCAATTGGTCTGCCATGTCCTTGCTCCCCATAATCAATTCACCTGTTTCTGTCTGTAGGGGACCTACATTTGTCTTTACCAGTCTTTTCCTTTTTACATATCTATAAAAGCTTTTACAGTCCATTTTTATGTTCCCTGCCAGTTTTCTCTCATAATCTTTTTTCCCCTTCCTAATTAAGCCCTTTGTCCTCCTCTGCTGAACTCTGAATTTCTCCCAGTCCTCAGGTGAGCCACTTTCTCTGGCTAATTTGTATGCTTCTTCCTTGGAATTGATACTATCCCTAATTTCTCTTGTCAGCCACGGGTGCACTACCTTCCTTGATTTATTCTTTTGCCAAAATGGGATGAACAATTGTTGTAGTTCATCCATGTAACCTTTAAATGCTTGCCATTGCATATCCACCGTCAATCCTTTAAGTGTCATTTGCCAGTCTATCTTAGCTAATTCACGTCTCATACCTTCAAAGTTACCCCTCTTTAAGTTCAGAACCTTTGTTTCTGAATTAACTATGTCACTCTCCATCTTAGTGAAGAATTCCACCATATTATGGTCACTCTTACCCAAGGGGCCTCTCACGACAAGATTGCTAATTAACCCTTCCTCATTGCTCAAAACCCAGTCCAGAATAGCCTGCTCTCTAGTTGGTTCCTTGACATGTTGGTTCAAAAAACCATCCCGCATACATTCCAAGAAATCCTCCAAGAAATGAATCTGTCATTTTAAAAATCCATTCATTCTTTTGATCAGCCCTGATGCTGGGGCTAATGGAGTACATGATACACGCAGTGAATGCCTTTACTGGCAGCCCAGTCTTTCACAACTTGTCCTGAGAAATGAGACCCATTGTCCAATTGTATCTCTTGAGGTCCCCATAATAACTCATTCTGCTGTCCCTTCAGTGTATGACCTTATACAACTTTTGTTCAAGGAACTGCCAATAACAGACTTGAATAGGTGTCAACAATAGTAAGCCAATATTTAAACCGTTGTTGATGTGGCAGGAATCCGATGTAATCAATCTGTCAAACCTGTGCTAGACCAGCCCCTCTTTTTAAGTGGGCAGTCAATTTCTTGGGCAGTGCTCTCATTTTAACTTGCTGACAGATATCACATGCAAGAACAAATTCTTTAGTCATGTCTACAGGTAGTCTATACCTTGATGTTTAGCCCAGTTAATCATACTATGCACTCCAAAATGACCAGCCATGTTATGTGCCCATCGCATGGAATCCAGGGGCGTTGACCTAGCATAACTGAAAGAATTGGCCCACCTTATTATTAAAGGAGGTGGAATCACCCTCCACTTGCACCAGGGACCCCTGATACCGATCAGGATTCCCGCTTATAAACAAATGTTTGGCGCCCCTGTCTAACAAATCATTAACCTTCTGTTTGTACCCACCTTCCCACCACAAAGTGAGGTCTCAGGTCCCCCTGATGGAGACCTGATTAGAGGTCCCCCTAACCGCTCAGGAACCCTGGCTCCAAGATGCTGGGGGAGGGATTGGGCCACTCTAAACTGACCCTCATGCCCTTGGTATTAATTGTTCTCTCTCCTTCTCTTTCTCTATTAATCTCAGCTCAGTTCCTATTTTCACAATAATATTTCCATAAGGCATACATAGCTCTCATAAGCATACCATCAATCCTCGCTTTATCCACTCCTGAATTTAATTAGGGCTTAAGACATCTCCCTGTGAGTTGGCCGGGACCACTGCCTGCGTTATTTTTAATGCTTCTCATGCCTCCCTTTGACTTCAAAACCCCGCCGTTTGTTTTCCTCTCATCAGCCTACCTTAATACCCCCATCCTCCCTTGTGCCTCAGCCACAGGATGTCCCATTAACATGACGTGTCCCATTAAAATGAGATTTCCCCTTACATGCAAGGGTGCATATTGAGCCATCCTGCTCACATACCCCTGATTCAATATTTCCTCATCCGGGCCATCCCACACCATTCTATGATATGTGCCTGTGTGCGTAACTGTAGCTCAAAGCATCGCAATTCCCTCATCTACTTTGTGCCAAGGTGTACCCTGCTGTCCCCAGTCTACCGCAGAGGGATAAATCCTTAATAATTCACATCGGACTCACAGGAACAAATCTGAATGGTTGTCATTGTCATTCCACATCTGATTATTCCTGCCACTTTGCACAGAGAGAGGGAGAAAGTTATTAGGCTCCTCCATGGCCAAATGCATCATACCAGTACCCATATCCTACAACTGAGATAACCACACAGCAAGACATTTTCTGCTCCTCTGCACATGTTTATCTTGAATGGCCCCCTATTCCTCAATCTTCCATGCCCTAGTCACTCTTTCCTCTTGTGTCCTCTGACCACTCCCACTCCAGCCAGTGTCGTTGTAGTTGTATGACTCTGCAGTGTTACTGGGTGAGACTGTACTGCCGGGTTCTCACATGAAATGACCTGCTCACTCTTGGTGGGGGATCCTCAGGACTGTTACCACACCGATTATCAGCGTCATACCGGATTTCACCATCCCAACTATCAGGATCACAACCCTTAGCCATTAATGCCCTAATTTTGGTAACATCTGGATCACTCAGCTTCGCCCTCTGCTCCTGCCATACAGTGAGCAATTCACACGCTCAGGTGGTTTGCTGGGTTTTGGCATCGTCATCTTATTCATGGGCCATCTTAGTTAATTCAGCTAAGGTAATATTCTGCTGCTCTATTATTCCCATTCTGTCATTAGCAGCAGATAAGATTTGCTCTCCTCCCCTATCCATGTTTAATACAGCATTCAAAGAATACAGGATAATTCTGCAAGCCATCCCCTTACTCTGCTCCCATTTGGGAAATCTTTCCTTAATTAGCAGGTTAGCTACAGTACTTATCGCTATCTTCTTAGCTCGAGCACTGGTCGTGACCTAGCCTAACACCAAAATTCTCGCCCTCTTGCACAAGAAAAGTGCCCCTTTTTATAACCTTCAGAACCCCTTACTAGTACTTTCCTATGCCTTGCTGGTACCAGCTGCAACCCCCTATCATTTATGCCTTTCAGGGCAGGCACATAATTTAGGAAAACAAAGACAACAGGTTTGTAAGGAGGAAAGCATTATTCATCATCTAGTCTTGAGGGATGTGCACAAGTGCACATCTCCAGACTGTCACAACATCCCAAACTGACACCATGTTGTCTTCAAGCTTCCATTTTATTTTGGCCTGCACCAAGGATTAATTACAATCAACATTTTCCTTGCATGCAGTCAAGAAAATGTTGACTGGAACTTCAGGCCTACCAAAGTTGATTAATTTATGGGGGGAGTCTCTTAGAGCATATAGGAGAAAAAAATTGACTTTTCTCCAGTAAGTCTGGCCAAATAACTTATGCTTTTATTGCACATTTGTGTACTTGACTAGTGAATGTGTTCTTGCTTTTATAACAATCTATCATCGTCGCTTTATTTAGTATTTGGTGCTACTGAACTCAAATTTTCCAAAGTGCATAAATAGGATTTTAATGTATTTAATTATTCGTTCTGATCTATAACTTACTGGATCACTAGCATAACCATTGCAATGACTTATTCATTTCCTCAGCAAGTTTGTCCTCAGGAAAGATGTCATTCAGCTTTATAATGTTTGAAATTAGACATTTTTTAAAAATAAAATTTGGACCTTCAATGCCGTAAATGAAATAAGACAACTTTTTTAGAAGTATAACATCTGCAAAGCAATTGGAAGCAGGATTTTGCCCCCTAGCTGGCATTGTAACAACTGAAACTTCAAACATCATTAGTAAGTAGACCAATCCAGTAACCTGCAAGACTACTGTAAGAGAGCTGTGGGAACTTGCTGGAGATAAACTCAGTGACCACTTCATTAAGTATGCCTGTACACCTGCTCATTGATGTAAATATCTAATCAGCCAATCATGCGACAGCAACTCAATGCATAAAAGCATGCAGATACAGTGAAGGGGCTCAATTGTTGTTATTCATACCAAACATCAGAATGGGGAGGAAATGTGATCTAAGTGACTTTGACCGAGGAATGTTAGTTGGTGCCAGATGGGATGGTTTGCATAACTCAAAAACTGATGATCTCCTGGTATTTTTCACACAGAACAGTTTCTAGAGTTCACAGAGAACAGTATGAAAAGCAAAAAATATCCAGTGAGTGACAGCTCCGTGGACAAAAGTGCCTTGTTAATAAGAAAGGTCAGAGGAGAAGGGCCAGACTGCATCAAGGGACAGTAACTCAAATAAACACATCTTACAACAGTGGTGTGCAGAAGACCACTTCTGAATACACAACACATCAAACTGTGATACGGATGGGCTTTAGCAGCAGAAGACCACAAACATATACTCAGTGGCCACCTTATTAGGTACCCCCTATACTTGATAAAGTGGCCACTGTTTTGTATGTATTCAATACAAACTTATACAACTTTTGAATCAGTTCCAGAACTGAAAATTTCCCCCAGAATTTCTAAAGTAGACATTTATTTCATACATTTCAAGCAATACAACACCTGGCACTTATTTTGTCGGGCTATCACTATTAATGATTAGTAACCATAATGCAACTGCAAGCACATCCAAACCACTGGAAGTGACAAATTGATGTGCAAAATATTGGGTTTGCTTATGTAGTCCCAATGATACATAGACACATTTACTTCTTAGGCAGGGAGTTTGCATTGCATAAAATCCAGAGCTGTGAAACACACAGTCACAAATCAATTACCATTACTCAAGCCTAGTATTTCAGTTACATATTATAAATGGTATCAGCGTGATGATCAATAAACATCATGCACCTAATTATGTTGTAGTGGTGTAAAGTAAATTCAATTTGAGGCAAAATTTACTTTTTAATCTTTTACAAAATCAGCTCACTGAAATAATAGCACAATCCTAATTTAGAACCTCAAATCCTTAACTTCTTCATTATTTTAGCAGTTATTCTTTTTTTGCTATTCAATAATAATAATCAGCTGCTTTGTCAAAAGGAACACCCACCACGGTCCCCTGCCACTCTTGCAGGGCTGTGACACCAGTAAGTATAGCTTGTTTTAAGGTTGAATCACAGAACTAGAAATAGCTTTTAGCTCCATTAATCCGTATGGACCCACACAGAAAACGCAATAATGATTAAATAAGAAATTTCACTGTTGGTTACCCTACAAAATGCAATCTGCTTCATTAGACAAGTCAAAATTTAATGGTGGCTGTCATAAATTCCAAAGGTCTGCAGCCTTCATGCTATTCTACGAGCCTGAATGCAAGATCATATCTACACCATTGCCAAACAAGAAATGCAACGTCAACAGCTTTTTCCTTCTATTCTCACCACACCACACAGCTACATATTAAATTAATACTTATCCATGAATCATGGTTAACTCAGTTTCTACTCAGAGTTCAGTTGCCTCCGTTAATTTAATAATTACTTTGTTCCGAATTACAGCAACAGTTAAAGCCTCCAAGGATTAGTAGAGCCCCAAGATTAGGAAAAGACCTGCAATGTTCACCACAGTTTCTATTTAAAAATAAAGACATTGTTAAAATACTTTAAGGCTTAAATGTATGAATATAAACAAAATGTACTAACTTTATTTATCAGGCAAAAGATATCAGGAATAACAACAATGGCTATTAAGAGGAAATTAGAAAGAGTCATCAAATCTTAATTATTCTTTTCGCTATTAGTGGATATGAATTTCTCTTTCAGATGATCATTAATTTCTGTTCTTTTACCACCTCCATGAGATTTATTCCTGATTTATTTATTTTGTTTTCTGTTACTCCTTGTCATGTTTTCATTACAACTAGTAAATCTGTGACGGCATTAATATTATAATACAAGTTGAGAATCATTATACTGCCAGACCCCTGAAAGACAGAACAGACAGCTTGAAGGAAGAGAAAGTGCACAAAGTAAATGGCTTCTCTCAGGATTGACACTGAATGTTATAAACGAAGCAAACACACCCTTAATTACATGCATCTTCTGAGTAAACATGCTATTCAGCTACTACGTTAGCACAGAATTATCATTTTAATTGTGTTGGACAGCTGAGAATCTCAAATTGCCCATTGAGTTTATATCATCAGAATCTTATTATTGCAGTTTCACTGACAGTTTTCCAGCTGCATCTCAGCTGTCAATTAACATTCAGCAGGCGTAGGGAGACTGGTGTAACATCATGTCTAATAAGTGAAATAAATAATTCCTTAATTACACATTTCCAGATCTCAAACGTAAAATTAATTCTCCAAATAATGAAATATGGTTAAAATTATGCACATGACAATGTGATAATTTTTGATTTGCCTTTTACGCCGGTATACTGATACTAGATGGTGGTGTAACATCCCTCTGTTAGCCTGCAGGTCACCCTTGGGCAAGCTGTAGCACCATTTTAGCCCCCTGATCAGGGTCACGTGAAGCCATGGGAGCAGGTGCTGGATGGTCTTATGAGCAGCTGATGCTTATCGCAAGTCCTGGTTAGTCAACCACTGATGCCAGGTAAAAAATCTTGGAAGAGTATTGATAGTGGCTAGGGTCATCGGTCTTGTAAAGGCATTGCCCATAAGAAAGCAATGACAAACTGCTTCTGTAGAAAAATTTGCCAAGAACAATCATGGTCATGGATAAATCCATGATCACTCACATCAATATGACATGGCACACAACGATGATGATGATTTGATACCCAATTGAACACCGACTCATTACAACCCCTTTGGTCCTCCAGGTGAATAGTCACAGGTAGTTAGCCCTTACAATTTAAAGAAGACTTTCACATGAACTTCACATAGCAATGGTGAGATCCTGCACTGTAGTATGCCAGAGGACACCCTTTTAAGGTGAAGGTGACTGGAGGAAAGTTTTAAGGGAAACACAGTTGTCTGGGATAGAGTTAGGGGCTCAAGTATGCTAGAGGATGGTTGGTAGGAAGGGTTGAGAGAGCTAGGGTTTTCCTCTTTGAAGTGAAAAGGGATGAGAGGAGATTTGATGGAGGTGTATAAGCTGTTAAGAAGGGTAGATAGACTGGACAGCGCATTAGGGTCTTTTTCCCAGGATTACAATGGCTACTAAAAAAAGACACTTTTCAGATGATTGGAGGGAAGTATGGAGTGGGGGGGGGGCGATATCTGAGGTAGGTTTTGTGGTGATATCACGTGTCACATGTAAGAACGTGATTGGACAGAGTTCTGAGCATCTGCAGAAATGAGAGAAATGAAAGCATGGCCGTAAGAAACGTGGTTGTTGTTTGCTGTTGTAAGTAAAAGTTCTAGTTTTAATTCTTTCAGAGTATGGTCAGTTCTTAGTAACCCATGGTACGTATAAAGAACACAACATGTTGTCAGAAATTGGTCTGGAAGAATAATGCGGAAACGGGAGAATCGAAGATAATCAATAAAAAAAAGAGCGCGCAAACTGTTTTGGTGTGCTAACAGTTTTAAAAAAGGAAGTTCTGCAACCCCCATTGACACTTCAGCTGACTGGAAACGTAGCTGAAAACTGGAAAAGATTTAAACAGTGTTTTGAAATTTATTTATCGGCAATCAGAACAGATAATAAAACAGAAAAAACAAAAGCTGCAATTCTACTCCACATAATGGGTGACGACGCAATTGAAGTATACAACCATTTTACATTTGAAAATGGAGATAATTTGAACCTAGAAGTGATAATGGGCAAATTTGACACATTTTGTATACCGAAGCGCAATGTGACGTATGAACAGTACAAATTTTTCAAATGTCGGCAGAGACCTGGTCAAACGATTGAGCAATTTGTTACGGAGTTGAGAAGCTGCAGTAAAACATGTGAGTTTGTAGAACTGACGGACTCTCTCATTAAAGACAGAATTGTTTGCGGCATTCAGGGTAATGGTCTGAGAGAAAGACTTAAGAGAACAAGACATAAATTTGGAGAAAGTTTTGATTCTCTGCAAAGCTTCGGAAACCGTGACCTCGCAGGCTAAAGAGCTTTTCATTCAGAACTGTGACGTAGACGCTGTAAAGCGTGAACATATTAGAAAAAATAATGAAGCGATAACGAAACCGACAGAGAGCAAAACGTCATCTGAAAGAAAAAAAATTATGTGATCACTGTGGGCGGCAGCACTGACCAAAAAAGTGTCCAGCATATCGGGAAATGTGCAATGACTGTGGTAAGATTAATCATTTTTCACGCTGTTGCAGAAGTAGAAAGAAAATAAAACAAGTAAATGCTGTGCTTGAAAATGAACGTGAGGAGTTTTATATAGATATGCTTAGTGAAAACCAACAAAGTAAGAATGACTGGACTATGCCATTGCAAGCAAACCAAAACAATATTCTGTTTAAACTTGATACTGGAGCACAAGTAGATGTTCTTGCAGAATCTGAGTTTAATGCATTAAAGCCAAGACCAAAGTTACATTAAACAAATATCAAAGTGTCTGGGTATTCAGGTGCAGACATTCCAGTTAAAGGAACATGTGTGGCAAAAGTATCACATAAAAATATTGTGCACACACTTTCATTTGTGCTCATGCCAAAGAATGTACAGTCAATACTGGGTTTATCTGCCTGTGAGAGACTGAATTTGGTGAAAAGAGTCTTATTCCTGGCTAGTGATCCAATTGAAGAAATGAAAGCTCAAGTGAAGGAATTGAGAAGTTTTATTGAAATGATGAAGTCTCAGCATAAAAAAAGAGATTACACAGTTAATGAATGAATTAGATGAAGTAAAGAAGATTCGTATTTCATTACAAATGGAAGTGGAAGAATTAAGAAAGCTACAGTACTTGAAGAAATACAACCCAGATCATACATGGTCCAAACAGTAGAAGGAGCAGTGTTAAGAAGAAATCGCAAAGACCTTAAGAAAGAGCCAACTTCAGAGTTTCAGTTAACTGATGCAGACCAGACAGAACTTGAAAGTAACAACGAAACACAAGAACTGTGTGAACCACTTAGAAGGTCTACTCGTGTTCGTAAACTCCCAGAGAGATTGATAGAGACGTTAAATTATGTATTTGTTTTGATCAATGTTGCTAATTGTTTTTCATTTTAAGGAAAGGAAGATGTGGTGATATCACATGTCACGTGTAAGAACGTGATTAGACAGAGTTCTGAGCATGCGCAGAAATGAGAGAATGATCTAGAAAGCATGGCTGTAAGAAACATGGTTGCTGTTTGCTGTTGTAAATAAAAGTTCTAGTTTTAATTCTTCCAGATATGGTTTGTTCTTAGTAACCCATGGTACGTATAAAGAACACAACAGGTTTTTTTTACAGAGAGAGAGGTAAGTGCTTGGAATGCACTGCCAAAGGTGGTGGTAGAGGCTGATACATTACGGATATTCAAGGGGCTCTTAGATAGGCACATGGATAACAGAAAAAATGGCAGGTTATAGGTACTGCAGGAGGGAGGAGGTAGATTGATTGTAGAGTAGATCAAAAGGCTGACACAACATTGTGATGAAAAAGGGCCTGAACTCTGCTGTACTGTACTATGTTGTATGTAAACTAGCTGGGAATCCTTGGTCTGCATAGCAATCCACCAGCAATCAACTATCACAGAGTACCCCTGTGACTGCCCCCCTTAGCAACAAGTACTCCTGTTTGAGCAACAGTGGCCACGCCTCTGGCACAGAATCTGGCCCTGTGGCTCAATAGGGTAGGAAAAGGAAGAGGATGGCAGCAGTGATAGGGGACTCTATAGTTAGGGGGTCAGACAGGCGGTTCTGTGGACGTGGGAAAGAAACACTGATGGTAGTTTGCCTCCCAGGATGTTTCTGATCGCATCCACAATATCTTGAAGTGGGAAGGAAAATAGCCAGAGGTCATGGTACATATTGGTACCAATGACATAGGTAGGAAAAGGGAGGAGGTCCTGAAAATAAACTACAGGGAATTAAGAGGGAAGTTGAGAAGCAGTACCTCAAAGATGGTAATCTTGAGATTACTGCCTATGCCACATGACAGTGAGTATAGGAATAGAGTGAGGTGGAGGATAAATGTGTGGCTGAGGGATTGGAGTGGGGGCAGGGATTCAGATTTCTGGATCATTGGGACCTCTTTTGGGGCAGGCGTGACCTGTACAAAATGGATAGGTTGCACTTGAATCCCTGGGGATCAATATCGTGGCAGGGAGGTTTGCTAAGGCTATTGGGGAGAGTCTAAACTAGAATTGCTGGGGGTGGGAACCGAACTGAAGAGACGGTGGAAGGGGCGGTTGGCTCACAAATAGAGAAAGCTTGTAGACAGTGCGAGAGGGAGGATAGGTAGGTGATAGAGAAGGGATGCACTCAGGCTGATGGTTTGAGATGTGCCCGAAACGTCGACTGTACCTCTTCCTACAAATGCTGCCTGGCCTGTTGCGTTCACAGGCAATTTTTATGTGTGTTGCTTGAAATTCCAGTATCTGCAGATTTCCTCGTGTTATGGCTTTGTCAAAGGCAGGTCGTGCCTTATGAACCTAATTGAATTTTTTGAGGATGTAACTAAACACATTGATGAAGGTAGAGCAGTAGATGTAGTGTGTATGGATTTCAGAAAGGCATTTGATAAGGTGCCCAATGAAAAGATTATTAAGAAAGTAAGGAGGCACGGGATCCAAGGGGACATTGCTTTGTGGATCCAGAATTGGCTTGCCCACAGAAGGCAAAGAGTGGTTGTAGACGGGTCATATTCTGCATGGAGGTTGGTGACCAGTGGTGTGCCTCAGGGATCTGTTCTGGGACCCCTTCTATTTGTGATTTTTATAAGTGACCTGGATGAGGAAGTGGAGGGATGCGTTAGTAAATTTGCTGATGACACAAAGGTTGGGGGTATTGTGGATAGTGTGGAGGGCTGTCAGAGGTTACAGTAGTACATCGATAGGATGCAAATCTGGGCTGAGAAGTCGCAGATGGAGTTACATAGAAAACATAGAAACATAGAAAACCTACAGCACAATACAGACCCTTCGGCCCACAAGGTTGTGCTGAACATGTCCCTACCTTAGGAATTACTAGGCTTACCCATAGCCCTCTATTTTTCTAAGCTCCATGTACCTATCCAAAAGTCTCTTTAAAGACCCTATGGTATCCGTCTCCACCACTGGCAGCCCTTTTCACGCACTCACCACTCTTTGCGTTAAAAACTTACCCCTGACATCTCCTCTGTTAGCTGCTCCCCAGATGGATCGTTTGTCACTTAAGCTGACCAATCTCACGTCATAGGAAGTTATAAAATGTAAGCCCTGCCACAGCTGTTGAAGCACCATCTGTAATTCCATCTTAGTCTGAAGTCTTTGTGCTCACAATAGCCTTCTGGAAATTTTTGCCTGGACTTCCTATATGATTCTGGACCTCCAGCCCTAAGTGCCACAGATCTAGCCCTCCGAGATTTGGAATAATCCGGTCATCCAAGGTTGGAAAAGACTCAAGATGTTTTTGCAGGTATATCCACATCCACACTTGCCCTTATGAAGTCAGTGACAACAGTGGGATAGTCATTCAGATCCGCTGACTAACACAGCCCACGGGACGGTGCTGAGTGGCTGCCTGTGTGGGCCGGTGCTGGGTGGAGTGGGGTGAGTGGTGTGCTGATTAGAACTGGGATGTTGGCTGAAGGGAGAGCATCTGGGACAGCATGATGTGTGTGGGCCAACTGGCACCAGTCAGTGTTGACAAGCAATTTGAATCCCGTAGTCTCTCTTTATCTCCCCTTGACTGTAATGGAAATTGCCATCCCCTTTTATCCTTTTGCCAAATTCCCTTAATGGTAACAAGCTTAACAGTGATTTCTGGGCTGGGGAGAGCAGTGCCGCCACATACAGGGGAAAGGTCAGGTAGGAAGGTGCCTCCATCACATTCAGCAGGTAGAGCTGAACCAGGACATGGTGTTAGTCCACAGCAATAGGCTGTGCTTAATTGTTCTGAACAGGATGTAGCCCTGAGCCCAGCATCTCAGTATTTCTGGGCTGCCCAGCTACATTGCTCACTGGCTGTCTCCCTATATTGATCTCCGGGGTGACTCAGTGCTGGATTTGAACAAGTCATCTGCACTGCACTGTTTTCTTTCTGCATTTCTCTATCCACAAATGCTTTAATAAACTCTTTTATCTCTGATGCTGTTCATGCTCTCTTTTCAGGGAATGTAAGGTTCAAAATTCAAAGTAAATTTATTATCAAAGTACATATATGTCACTATATACAACCCTGAGATTAATTTTCTTGCAGGCATACTCAATAAATCCATGATAGAATAATAATCATAATAAAATCAATGAAAGACTACATTAACTTGGGTATTCAAACAGTGTGCAGACTGTGCATATACAAAAAGAAAGAAATAGTTATTATATATAAATAAGCAATAAGTATCGAGAGCATGAGATAAAGAGTCGTTGAAAGTGAGTTCATAGGTTGTGGGAACATTTCAGTGATGGGGCTAGTGAAGTTGAGTGAAGTTATCTCCTCTGTTTCAAAAGCGTGATGGTTGAGGGGTAATAACTGTTCCTGAACCTGGTGGTGTGAGTCCTTAGGCTCCTCTACCTTCTTTATGATGGCAGCAGCAAGCAGAGAGCATGAGCTGAGAGGTGGGGGTCCCTGATGATGGATGCTGCTTTCTTACAACAACACTTTGTGTAGATGTGCTCAATGGTGGGGAGGGCTTTACCCATGATGGACTGAGCCATTTCCTTTGCTTTTTGTAGGACTTTCCATTCAAGGGCAATGGTACTTTCATTACAGGCTGATAGACAGCCAGTCAATATACTCTCCACCACACATCTGTAGAAGTTTGTCCAAGGTTTAGATGTCATTCCCAATCTTCACAAACTCCTAAGGAATGCATCCTCTGCAGACAGAGCAGTTGCCATACCCATGACACATCTGGATAGGATGTATCCGAATTCCCTAAAAGTGGCGTCACAAGTAGATAGGGTCGTAAAGAGAGCTTTTGGTACATTGGCCTTTATTAATCAAAGTATTGAGTATAAGAGCTGGAATGTTGTGATGAGGTTGTATAAGGCATTGGTGAGGCTGAATCTGGAGTATTGTGTTCAGTTTTGGTCACCAAATTACAGGAAGGATATAAATAAGGTTGAAAGAGTGCAGAGAAGGCTTACAAGGATGTTGCCGGGACTTGAGAAACTCAGTTACAGAGAAAGGTTGAATAGGTTAGGACTTTATTCCCTGGAGCGTAGAAGAATGAGGGGAGATTTGATAGAGGTATATAAAATTATGATGGGTATAGATAGAGTGAATGCAGGCAGGCTTTTTCCACTGAGGCAAGGGGAAAAAAAAACCAGAGGACATGGGTTAAGGGTGAGGGGGGAAAAGTTTAAAGGGAACATTGGGGGGGGGCTTCTTCACACAGAGAGTGGTGGGAGTATGGAATGAGCTGCCAGATGAGGTGGTAAATGCAGGTTCTTTTTTAACATTTAAGAATAAATTGGACAGATACATGGATGGGAGGTGTATGGAGGGATATGGTCTGTGTGCAGGTCAGTGGGACTAGGCAGAAAATGGTTCGGCACAGCCAAGAAGGGCCAAAAGGCCTGTTTCTGTGCTGTAGTTTCTATGGTTTCTATGGTATCAATGAAAATTGTCGAAAGTCAGAGTGGGACGTGCCATATATCTTTAGCCTTCTGAGGAAGCAGAGACACTGGTGTGTTTTCTTGGCTGTGGCATCTACATAGTTAGACCAGGACTATCTATTTCTGATATTCACTCTTTGGAACTTGAAGCTTTCAACTGTGTTGACATCAGCACCATTGATGTGCATTGGAGTGTGTGCACCTCTCTCCTTCCTGAAGTCAACGACCAGCTCTGTTATTTAGTGACAATACTCAATGTCAGCAAAATGCTGGTATTTTTCTGTTTCCCAATGCTGACATTTGTACCGCTATATCAATTATATGTATTACTGTACTATCTTCAGAAACCATAATAATACTTTTGACCCAAATCTATCCAAAATATGTACATTAAACCTCTCCATATATGTCCACTTGATATAACCCTAGCACTGGGTTTCACATTTTATCTGTTTTTGCATTAGCTTTTTCAATTATAAATGCAGATATAGAAATGTGATAAAAGGTGCTTCTGTAAACCTGTGAACATCTAATTACAGCACTCCACCCCCACCAACAAATCCATTTTACATACCTCAATTCCTCCATTAATTCTGCAAATCAGCTTCTATATTTGAAACCAGCTTCTATAAGCATTGTCGGTCACCTAGCAATAACAATATAAATGTAAGTGTTTTATGAAAGTCATGGTGATTACAACAGAGATTGCTTTTAGTTTATGCTTAGTTTAGTTTAGTTTAGTCTGATTATCATACACTGTAAGACCAGCCCATCAGAAGATAACACTAAGAGCTGAATTTCAGTGGGGTTCTCATAGTAAATTTAGAATCATAGAGCATTACAGCATAGAAACAGACCTTTTGGTCCATCTAGAATGTGCCAGCTTGGTCATCTGCCTACTCCCATCAGTCTGCATCCAGACCAGACAGGTAGTCAGTGATCTCAGAGTAATGGAAGATCATTCTTGATGATTGTGTCATCTGTTCTAGCAAGGTCGATTGACAAACGAATAATAGCTTAAAAAATCTCACCTGTACTTCTCCAAAATATACCATTCATCTGAAAAGGGAGTTTTGATTTTTAATACTGCAGCACCAACTCAATACTGTACAGCACTGACAATCTATTCCTTTCTAAATGTGAGGCAATCATGCTGCACCCTGAACCATGGTTGGCATTCCATAGACGAGGACCATGGTCAGGGTGAGGAACATTCATCTTCGTCGCAATTTACTGTAGTGACACTGTGAATAATGCTCCACCAAACACTGGAGGTGACCATGGCTCCATGCTATTATCACGACCTTGTAAAATAATGCCCTTTTAATGCATGCTTTAATATCTTTGTGCCAACATAAGCATGAATGATACAAGAGTCACTGATAAATTTTATTTTTGAGCAGGGAATTGACTGGCTAACTGCTGCTTACGCAAAGATAGCATTTGAATTTAAAGAAATAGCCTTGTTGTTCTTCTACACAATACTATTTTCAGCAAATCCTATAACTTACATACCTTTGCTGCTTTGTGTTTTATTGCATACAACTGTTTGAGTACGCGGGACAATAAAAAAAATTATATTGAAATTACTGATTCTCCTTTGGTTCATGATAAACACAAGTTACAATATAAGTAATGTCAAAGTTCAATGCTACGCCAATTTTTGTTTCATAAAGGACAAAATTGGAAAACTCTGCAGAGTGGGAAGCTTTGAGGAAAGTTGTCTGCAATGGACCAAGTGCAAGTGTTGCCACACATTTCAGTGCCAACATTGCATACCCATAATCTTCAGCAGAACAGCATACGCAACAAAAACAACGGAACTACAGCAACAAATTAACTTCAAAACAAGCCCCTTTCCCCACTCCCATCCATCCATCCACTCACACAGACCAACAATCCTCCAACCTCAGGCCAGGCCATTTCCAGGACTCCAGCCAATAATGAGAATCGAGGAATGTTAAGGAATACCTTTCAGAATGCATTCAAGGCTTTCTTTGAGAAGGAACAATTTATATGGGGCTTTTCTGTAACATTGACTGAAGTAAGAATAACTGGCCAATGTTCATTGTTTTGCTATTGAGAACATTTCTGCAAAGTTCCATTCAGGGAATGTTAACAGAAGTCAAGGGGTGGGTCTCCAAATCAATAAGGAAAGAATTTCTGTCTGATTTAGTTATGAGACATGAAATACAACAAATATCCACACTGAAGTTTAAAAATAAATTGTGAAAGAACATCCAGAGCATAATTAAATTCAATTTCAAAATCCAAAAGGCATTATACAAATCTATTGGCCCATATTAACTGAACAGAAAAGTTAGGTAAGAAGATAATAGATCAACAGCAGAGAATATTAAAACTAGCTGTATACATACATCTATTGACGCTTCTGGACACATCTTCAGTGATGTTCCTGGAATCATCGGGTGTTTCGGGTCTTTCAACATCATACAACCTCCTCCAGGTGACCCAGCTGGGGCTGATCAGACCCCGGCTTGTATCCAGATGGCTAGCTACTTATGACTCCATGGCTCCTCTCTTCTGAGCCACAGCCATCTTGAGGCCCTCTCTGCCGCATCGATGGTACTGCGGATGGCTCTCCCCATCCTCTCTCCCTCGATGCCCAAGGATACACCTAAGGAAATTTCATGGACAATCTCTTATTATTCTATGTTAAGGACGTGTGCTTAGATACTTGGAGGCACATGAGGAAATAGGCCGTAGTCAGAATAGTTTCCTCAAGGGAAACTCTTGCCTGACAAAGCTATTGGAATTCTTTGAAGAAATAACAAACAGGATAGACAAAAGAAAATCAGTTTATGCTGTGTACTTGGATTTTCAGAAGACGTTTGACAAGGTGCCACACATGAGACTGCTTAACAAGAGCCTATGGTATTACAAGAAAGACTCTAGCATGGATAAAGCAGTGGCTGATTGGCAGTATGTGAAGAATGGGAATAAAGGGAGCCTTTTCTGGTTGGCTGCCCGTGACTAGTGGTGTTCCACAGGAGCTGGTGTTGGAACCAATTCTTTTTACGTTATATGCCAATGATTTGGGTAATGGAATGGACGACTTTTTTGCAAAGTTTGCAGATGACAAGTGTTACGAGAATACACATAAAATTAAGATGTTTGCTGGCCTGGGCTAGCATCAGTGGCATCAGCAGTTGGTCTGCCACCTGCCCTCAGGGGAAGGAGAGATAAGGAACAATGGAGCAGCGTCTGGAGATGTGTAATGAAGGGATGTGGGAGGAAGAGCTGTCTGGAGCGGCTCCCCCCTTTGAACCCTGAACTGTTTGAAGTGATGGACAGGCGATACCCCAGCAGGGGGATAAAAAGGGACAGGTTCGCTAAGACAGACACACACGCCACCCGAGGTAACGAGACCCTGGAAGCGGTGCGCTTCTCACGAGTGGGTGAGAAGTCCCAGACAACGACAAGGGTGGAAAGGTACGATCAGCGGGAACCCGGTGTGTGTCCGCCCTTGCCTGGGTGCCGGGTTCACTGCAGAGGATCGACCGCATCTGGAGGAGGGGTCACAGTCGGTGACCTCAGGTGACATCACCAAGGACCCGCCCAAAAAGCTGTTTGTGAGCCATCTCGCTGGTCTGTGAGCCATCCTGCTGGTCTGTGAGTGAAGCCGTTCTGAATGATGAGTTGTTCCTATTCTATCTCTCTCTTCCCCCACATTGTCCACCGCCATGGCAACGATTACTGCGAACTGAACTACTAAACTGGACTGAACTTTGAGTCATTTTGAAATTGGTCATTTACCCCTAGACAACGATAGAGCTTGATTGATGCTGTTATCTTAATTCTGTGCACATGTGTGTTTATCATCACTGAACTGTTGCATTTATTATCCTTTCGATTACTGTGTTGCTTGTTTCTTTAATAAAACTTTCTTAGTTCTAGTACTCCAGACTCCAACTGAGTGATCCATTTCTGCTGGTTTGGCAACCCAGTTACGGGGTACGTAACACAAGAAAATAGGTGGAGGAGCAGATAGTTCTGAGGAAATAAAGAGGCTACAGTAGGACTTAGACAGATTAGGAGAACGGGCAAAGAAGTAACCGATGGAATAGTGTCAGAAAATGTATGGTCATGCACTTTGGTAGAAGAAATAAAAGGGTAGACTTCCCTTAGAATGGAGAGGAAGTTCAAATATCTGAGGCGCAAAGGGACTTGGGAGTCCTTGTGCAGGATTCCCTAAAGGTTCATTTGCAGGCCGAGTCCGTGGTAAGGAAGGTAAATGCGATGGTAGCAGTCATTACAAGGGCACTAGAATATAAAAGCAACGATGTAATGTTGAGGCTTTATAAAGCACTTGTGAGGCCTCACTTGGAGTATTGTGAACAGTTTTGGGCCCCTTATCGTAGAAAGGATTTGCTGACACTGGAAAGGGTTCAAAGGAGGTTCACGAAAATAATTTCAGGCTTGAATGGCTTGTCATTTGAAAAATGTTTGATGGTTCTGGGCCTATATTCACTAGAATTCAGAAGAATTAGGGATGACCTCATTGAAACCTATTGAACATTTCATAGAATGGATGTGGAGAGGATATTTTTTCCTATGGTGGGGGAGTCTAAGACCAGAGCACACAGCTTCAAAATATAAGAATGCCCTTTCGGAACAGAGATGAGGAGGAATTTCTTTAGTGAGAGAGTAGTAAGTCTGTGAAATTCATTGCAACAGGCAACTATGGAAGCATAAGAAATAGGAGCAGGAGTAGGCCAACCAGGCCATCAAGCCTGCCCCACTGTTCAATAAGATCATGGCTGATCGGTCCGTAAACTCAGCTTCATCTACCTGATTTTTCCCCATAACCCTTAATTCCCTTACTATGTAAAAAACTGTTTCTTAAGTATATTTCGTGAAGAAGCTTCAACTGCTTCCCTGGGCAGAGAATTCCACAGATTCACCACTCTCTGGGAAGAACAGTTTCTCATCTCCGTCCTAAATCTTCTCCCCTGAAACATGAGGCAATGTCCCCTAGTTCTAGTCTCACCTACCAAGGGAAACAACTTTCCTACTTCTATCTTATCTATCCCTTTCAAAATTTTATATGTTTCTATGATCCCCTCTCATTCTTCTGAACTCCAGAGAGAATAGTCCCATGCGACTCAATCTCTCCTCATAGGTTAACCCCTTCATCCCTGGAATTAACCTGGTGAACCTCCTCTGCACTGCCTCCAAAGCCAGTATATCCAGTATGGAGAACAGAACTGCACACAGTGCTCCAGGTGTGGACTCACCAGCACACTGTGTAGTTGCAGCATGACCTCCCTGCTCTTGAATTCAATCCCTAGAGCAATGAAGGCCAACATTCCCTTTGCCTTCTTAATAACCTGTTGTACCTGCAAGCCAACTTTTTGCAATTCATGCACAAGCACTCCCAAGTCCCTCTGCACAACAGCATGCTGCAGTCCTTCACCATTTAACTAATATTGCTCTTCTATTATTCCTTCCAAAGTGGATGATCTCGCATTTACCAACATTGTATTCCATCTGCCAGATAAAGCCTTTATTTTTGTTTAAGGCAGAGGTTAATAGATTCTTGATTGGTCAGGGCATGCATGGATATGGGGAGAAGGCAGGAGATTGGGTCTGAGAGGGAAAATGGATCAGCCATGATAAAATGACTGAGCTGATTCAGTGGGTCAAATGGACTAATTCTGCTCCTAAAACTTATGGTCTTATAGTCTTATGTAAATAGGCATGCAGAAAAATCAAGTACAGATCACCATATGTTGTGTTACACCTGTCCATTCGCTTCCTCCCTCACCTCTATTCAGGGCTCCAAGCAGACCTTCCAGGTGAGGCAACACTTCACCTATGAATCTGCTGGGGTCATCTATCGTACTCGCTGCTCCTGATGCAGCCTCCCCTACATCGCTGAGATGCATCGTAAATTAGGGGACGGCTTCATCGAGCATCTCTGTTCCATCCGCCAAAAGCGGGACCTCTCAGTGTCTCAACAATTTAATTTCAATTCCCATTCTCACGGCCTCCTTTTGTATCATGATGAGGCCACCCTTATATTCTGTCTGGGTAGCCTCGAAGCTGGTGGCATGTATATCAATTTCTCCTTCAGGTAAAATTATTTTCCCTCCCTCTTCCCTTTTTTTCTATTCCCCACTCTGGCCTCTCACCTCTTCTCACCTGCCTATGACCTCCTCCTGCCGCCTCTCCTCCTTCCCTTTCTCCTATGGTCCACACTCCTCCTTCCCTTTCTCCTATGGTCCACTCTCCTCTCCTATCTGATTAATTCCTCTGCAGCCCTTTACATTTCCCACCCACCTGGCTTCACCTATCAAATTCTAGCTATCCTCCTTCCCCTCTTCCCACCTTTTTATTCTGTCATCTTCCCCTTTCCTTTCCAGTCCTAAAAAAGGGTCTTGGCCCAAAACATTGACTGTTTGATCATTTCTATGGATGCTGCCTGACCTGCTGAGCACCTCCAGTATTTTGTGTGTGTTGCTTAAGATATGTGATTATGTTATTTGACTACTATTAAAAATGTAGTGACTGCTGTTAAATAGTTAGTGAGACTGATACAATAGAGACATTTTAAGAGATCTTTAGAAGGGCACATGAATGTTTGAAAGGTGAAAGGCTATTGACTGTGCAGGAGGAAAGGGTTAGATTAATCGTAGAGTAGGTTCATAGAGATTAACATATTATTGGCTAAAGGGTCCGGACTGTGCCATATGAAATAAAACAGCATATTCCCAAATTAACAGCAGCCAGAAGAGAAAACAAAATTATTAATCTTGACAGAGTTAAATCTAAAATCCCTTTGGAGTGTAGGTGCATAAATGTAAGAAGCAGACATCCCACCTCTCCAGCATATTGAATAGTGGCTCCCTGATGCCCAGAAATTATACACAATATCCCGGAAATCAATTTTTTTGAGAGGGACAGCGAGCATCTGATTGGTCTCTCTTCGTGCTAAGTAAACCTATCAGTTTTCTCTGTGGGTGGGCTTTACAGTCGACCTCAAAAATAATGACAGTGTTGCTCGCTGCACTGTTTACAACAGTGACTTTTCTATTGCCCATGGTGGGTTAAAATGTAAAAGACATGTTGAGGTGAGTTTAACAAGTGTCATTCGTTCATTAGCATAGCTAACATTATTTAAACTAGCTGGCTATCTGCTAAGGAGCTACGCTATTGATGTCCTTCATGATGAGGCCAAACTCGCTATAGACTTGCTTAAAGTTGTAATATAGAATAAACATGATAATATAATATAATATAATATAAGTACATATTTTAATTTCACATTTTCTGCATATACCCAACTTGGTTTACAGATTAGACAAAATCACTAAACCAAGTATTACATACACCCTTGGAGGCTCAACCGGTGGGAGGGGGCGGTGGGGGGGGATATGGGGTAGCAGGGGGCGGGGGTGCTACCTCCCTGAAATGAGTTTTTGCTGGGTGGGATGTCTGAAGAAGCATTTATGCATGCAGATTAGGCTGGTAAAATACCAATACAATTGGGCCTCAAAAAATATGGTGAAAATGAATCAAATCCAGCTCCAAAATAATTAATGAAACAATATCTTCATGAAAGAAAAAGAAAGGAAAAGAAGGCAGCTGGTAGGTCAGGATACTGAAGTACAGATAGAAGAGAATGGGTGTGACAGTATTAATTTTAAAAGATCACCATATATCACTTGAAAAATGAAGAGATGGTGCAATGGTTAAAGACAAACTATGTTTCTATAGATTTAAAGAATAGCACAAAAGCAATTACAGCTAGTTTTTGTGTCACTCAAAATTGGAAATTAGATGAAAGAGTGAGTCTGCAGTTATGAAGGCGAATTATAATCCTTTGTTATAAGGATTAACATGAAATAGTCTTTGATAAATGAAGAGAATTACAAGATTAATAAAAACATTTCAGAGGAGACTTAACAAAGCCAATGAGAAAGAAAGGATTTACAAAAACAGTTTAATGGCCAGTCCAAAAAAGAGTTTGAAAATCTTTCATGAATATGAAAAAAATGCAAAATAAGGGTTCTGCCCACTAGAAAATAACCAGTGTGCTAGAAGCATATGTCATGAATGCTTCAGAAAAGAACGAGCTGCCAACATGAAGACTACAATGACATCGTGTGGAATAAATATAGAAAAAATGAATCACTTACAAACTTAGTAATTTTCAGGAAGTAGAATTCGTACAATCGGGATGGGATACATCTTAGGTTAGTGTGGAAGCTATGGAGACTGCAGAATATATAGGCTTTGGTTGCAATATTAAGACCATTAGACCATAAGATATAGGAGCAGAAGTAGGCCATTTGGCCCATTGAGTCAGCTCCGCCATTCAATCATGGGCTGATCCAATTCTTCCAGTCATCCCCACTCCCCTGCTTTCACCCCATAGCCTTTGTTGCCCTGGCTAATCAAGAACCTATCTATCTCTGCCTTAAATACACCCAATGACTTGGCCTCCACAGCCACTCGTGGCAACAAATTCCACAGATTTACCACCCTCTGACTAAAGTAATTTCTCTGCATCTCAGTTCTAAAAGGACGTCCTTCAATCCTGAAGTCGTGTCGTGTACATCGTAAAAAGCAGCAGTCCCTATACCAACTCCTGTGGAATTTCACTGGTAACCGGCAGCCAGCCAGAATAGGATCCTTTCATTCCCACTCTCTGTTTTCTGCTGATCAGCCAATGCTCCACACATGCTGGTAACTTCCCTGTAATTCCGTGGGCTCTTATCTTGCTAAGCAGCCTCACGTGCGGCATCTTGTCAAAGGCCTTCTGAAAATCAAAGTACACCAGATCTACTACATCTTATTCCAGTCATCATATTCCACTCATCATCTTGACTGTGGATGGCGATGGAGGACTGGAAGATTGCAAATATTTAACATGTTAAGAAAATGTAAGAGGGTGAAGTTACAGAGCTACCAGCTTTATGATCAATATTTTGGGACAAGACTAATTGAGGCTTGCAAAAGTATGGCTGCATAACTAAAGTTTGCAAGTATGTCACATTTAATTAACTTAATTGAAGACTTTGGTAAAGTAACACACATAAAAGTTGCTGGTGAACGCAGCAGGCCAGGCAGCATCTCTAGGAAGAGGTGCAGTCGACATTTCAGGCCGAGACCCTTCGTCAGGACTAACTGAAGGAAGAGTGAGTAAGGGATTTGAAAGTTGGAGGGGGAGGGGGAGATCCAAAATGATAGGAGAAGACAGGAGGGGGAGGGATGGAGCCAAGAGCTGGACAGGTGATAGGCAAAAGGGGATACGAGAGGATCATGGGACAGGAGGTCCGGGAAGAAAGACAAGGGGGGGGGGGACCCAGAGGATGGGCAAGAGATATATTCAGAGGGACAGAGGGAGAAAAAGGAGAGTGAGAGAAAGAATGTGTGTATAAAAATAAGTAACAGATGGGGTACGAGCGGGAGGTGGGGCATTAGCAGAAGTTAGAGAAGTCGATGTTCATGCCATCAGGTTGGAGGCTACCCAGATGGAATATAAGGTGTTGTTCCTCCAACCTGAGTGTGGCTTCATCTTTACAGTAGAGGAGGCCGTGGATAGACATGTCAGAATGGGAATGAGATGTGGAAATAAAATGTGTGGCCACTGGGAGATCCTGCTTTCTCTGGCGGACAGAGCGTAGATGTTCAGCAAAGCGGTCTCCCAGTCTGCGTCGGGTCTCGCCAATATATAAAAGGCCACATCGGGAGCACCGGACGCAGTATATCACCCCAGCCGACTCACAGGTGAAGTGTTGCCTCACCTGGAAGGACTGTTTGGGGCCCTGAATGGTGGTACGGGAGGAAGTGTAAGGGCATGTGTAGCACTTGTTCCGCTTACACAGATAAGTGCCAGGAGGGAGATCAGTGGGGAGGGATGGGGGGGGGAACAAATGGACAAGGGAGTTGCGTAGGGAGCGATCCCTGCGGAATGCAGAGAGAGGTGGGGAGGGAAAGATGTGCTTAGTGGTGGGATCCCGTTGGAGGTGGCGGAAGTTACGGAGAATAATATGTTGGACCCGGAGGTTGGTGGGGTGGTAGGTGGAGGACCAGGGGAACCCTATTCCTAGTGGGGTGGCGGGAGGATGGAGTGAGAGCAGATGTACGTGAAATGGGCGAGATGCATTTAAGAGCAGAGTTGATAGTGGAGGAAGGGAAGTCCCTTTCTTTAAAAAAGGAAGACATCTCCCTCGTCCTAGAATGAAAAGCCTCATCCTGAGAGCAGATGCGGTGGAGACGGAGGAATTGCGAGAAGGGGATGGCGTTTTTGCAAGAGACAGAGTGAGAAGAGGAATAGTCCAGATAGCCGTGAGAGTCAGTAGGCTTATAGTAGACATCAGTGGATAAGCTGTCTCCAGAGACAGAGACATGTCCTTACACTTCCTCCCTTACCACCATTCAGGGCCCCAAACAGTCCTTCCAGGTGAGGCAACACTTCACCTGTGAGTCGGCTGGGGTGATATGCTGCGTCTGGTGCTCCCGATGTGGCCTTTTATATATTGGCGAGACCCGACGCAGACTGGGAGACCACTTTGCTGAACATCTACGCTCTGTCCGCCAGAGAAAGCAGGATCTCCCAGTGGCCACACATTTTAATTCCACATCCCATTCCCATTCTGACATGTCTATCCACGGCCTCCTCTACTGTAAAGTTGAAGCCACACTCAGGTTGGAGGAACAACACCTTATATTCCATCTGGGTAGCCTCCAACCTGATGGCATGAACATCAACTTCTCTAACTTCCGCTAATGCCCCACCTCCCCCTCGTACCCCATCTGTTACTTATTTTTATACACACATTCTTTCTCTCACTCTCCTTTTTCTCCCTCTGTCCCTCTGAATATACCCCTTGCCCATCCTCTGGGTCCCCCACCCCCTTGTCTTTCTTCCCGGACCTCCTGTCCCATGATCCTCTCATATCCCTTTTGCCTGTCAGCTGTCCAGCTCTTGGCTCCATCCCTCCCCCTCCTGTCTTCTCCTATCATTTTGGATCTCCCCCTCCCCCTCCAACTTTCAAATCCCTTACTCACTCTTCCTTCAGTTAGTCCTGACGATGAGTCTCGGCCTGAAACGTCAATTGCACCTCTTCCTAGAGATGCTGCCTGGCCTGCCGCGTTCACCAGCAACGTTTATGTGTGTTGCTTGAATTTCCAGCATCTGCAGAATTCCTGTTGTTTACTTCGGTAACGTCATAGTTTATGAGGGTAGAACAGTTCATAATTTGTGCAAAGACTTTAGAAAGGCACTGATACAGCATAATTAGAACCATGAAATTAAAATAACAATGTTTTTATAATTGCAAAATTAGCAAAAGTTCAGAGAGCAGATACCAGAGGTGAACTAATGCTTTTCTGACAGGAGAGATGAACTGGTGGTATTCACCAGGCTCAGCTCTTTCAAATGTATATTCATGATCTAGAGCAAATTATCCAGGATATGAGTTACAGATCTCTGATGATTTATGTCATGAACTGATGCATAGAAGATTTATTTGACAAGTGGGGTGCTAATCTTTATAGCAAGAGTGTAAGAAGGTCTAATTTAAACAATGGTGCTCAAACATCTAGGATTAGATGTGAGAAGAGAATTCAGACTTTGTTCAGAAGAAATCAAACTTCTTCTTTGTTCTAATGTTTCATTTGGCTTGAAATACCTTGCCTAGAGAGAAGTTTTTAATTCAGTTGTGTAGAAGAGGCCAAGGGGTCTTTTATGAGGGCTTACTACTGCCAAATTCTATCAGAATAAGGGCCCAGGTGTTTTGAACCAAAGACTGGACTCATATTGTGTGCAGACGTCCTCTCCTCATGTTTCTCCAAAAGGAAATGGATAGATCATGGGATTAGGTTTATGAATTTATACTATAGGATAGAGGCTCAGACCCTGGATGGAGGATTCAAAATAGGATTAATATGTGAGTACAGGGACAACAGTGGAGGCAGAGGGGTGAATTGGGATGTCAGCAGTCAGATAGGACATAGAGGAGTGGGAAAGGTAAGATGGTGGTCAAAATAAGCAACTGAGGTTGTGGACCAGCTTCAGAATCAAGACTGATCAAAGACTGGACTAGCAACTGAGATTGTGAATGGGGTTTATATTACATTCAATAACTCCGGAAACTATTTGAAAGAAAAACCCAGGAGCCAGAATATTTGTCTGCTGAGATTATATTTCCTTTTGTTCGGTGAGGCGCTTACATATGATGTGGTGACATAATGACATATGCCTTCCACGTACTTCTTTCATATATCCAAGATTGAATAAGGTACAAAAAAGAATACTTAATCAAACAATATATTCACAATATTACTCAAGTGTTACTAAAATATTAAATACACTATACTCCTCCCTGCTTAGCTTTCTTAGCTATAACCTAAAATTCAATATAGAATGCATCTCAGCTCAAATATGTAATATATTGTTGTCTACTCATTGTTTTCTATGTATATATATGCGCACACACAGTACAATATAAAACAACTACTACATAGATAGACACAACCTAATAAGTTGTCCCATTCAGGCCTAAGTATTTAATCACTGTTGAGAATTTCTTACTCTTGTGGGATAACCCCTTTCCTGACAAAGGGGGATCAATCTGAGACTTGTAACTGTGAAACCATCTCAGGTTCTGGGATATCAATCTGGTCGTAGGAGTTGACTTTGGGGCTCAGGAAGTGGCTCTGGCTACTTTGGGCACCTCTAACAATTGACTCTGCTCTCCTCAAATGATCAACGTATTGTCTCCAGATGACATCAAACGCAATCTCCACTGTGTAGGAGAGTGGTCTAGTTCTGTCCTTAATCTTTCCAAGTAGCCACTTTTGGTCATCTCTGTATCCCTCACCAGCACTGCTTGTTCAGGAGTGAAACATCAAATCTTCTTGTCTGAGAAGTCTATTTGTCTGCATTGTTTGTCTGAACAGGAGGGTTTTAGAAGATCCAAGCATAAGCACAAATGATGACCCAGGAATATCATAGCTGGTGAGTTGTTGGTTGTGGAGTGTTCTGCATTGTGACATGGAAGGAAGAAAATGGCAATCATCTGGTTCAGTGTCAGTGTAGAGTGTTCTGCTGACATTGCTCGCAGTTATTCTTTAGACTCTGGACAAACCTTTACACCAAGTCATTTGTAGCTGGGTGGTACGATGCAGATGTAATGTGCCTCATTCCATTCATTTTCAGGAATGACAGACCATTCCACAACAAACTGTGGTCCATTGTCACTCACTGAGTAGGTGTTCTGGAACACAAGCCCTTGAGAAGAGGCTTCTCAACACATCAACAGTTTACACGGTTGTAGTGGAAGCTACTGGGAATATTTTTGACCACGTTGTAGCTGCATCTACCACTACCAAGAAATTTGTACCCATGAATGGTCCAGCAAAATACATAAGAATCTTCTGCCAGAGCAATGCAAACCATTCCCAGGGATGGAGAGGCACTGCTCCCTACATCTCTGGATGTGTTGGCATCTCGAACAGTGCATGGCAAGATGATCTATCCTAGACCACCAAACAAAGCTTCAAGCTAATGTTTTCATTATGCCTTGCCTAGATGACCAGCACATAGCTCCTCCAACATGTTTTCTCTCAGCTTGAATGCTACAACTCTTAATCTCACAAAATGGAACCTCTGTCAAGAACAAATTAGCACTGGTAAAAATGTCACTATGTTCAGATATGGCCCAAGTGCAGAGAGGGACACACTGAAGTGGATCAATAGTTCACAGAACTTAATGCCAACAGACTTGAAGGGAGATGAAAACAATAAACGCTAGGCCAAACAGGGTTGTTAACTACAGCTCTGAGATGGAAAATGAAACCAATACTGCGGCTGAAAGGAATAACTAATGGAAGCAGGCAGCAAAACATTGCGGTGCCTTGCTCAAGACTCGACAAGCACTATGATGAAAAGAACGGAGTTAAATGCCATCACAATGAAGCAATAATTAGCTGACAGGTGCATATTCATGAGCACAATTGCTGAATTTGCTGCACTGCCGAATCTGTGGTTGTGACAAAAATGGGGGAACTGGAATTTCCTCTGCACATTCCAGCCATCATGGGTTGCCATGTAGACCTCAGACAGTGTGGAGTCTTTTCTGGTTTCCAATTGGATCATCTCTTCCAACAATAGGGAAACATTCAATTTGCATTTGCAATACATCAAGAGGAGTGTCCTCTTTTGTAAACGTTTCAGATACTTTGCTTTTCTAAGGGTAAATGGAACAAACCATCAGCATTTCCCTGATTAGCTGTCCTCTTGAATTCAATCTTTTAATTGTGCCCTCCAAGAAACAGAGCCGATCTCAGCATTCGTGCTCCTGCAGATAGTGAAACATCTTTCTGTGGATTGAAAATGGACACCAGTGGTTGATGATCAGTAATGAGGTTAAACTCTTTCCACACAGGTACTGCTAGAAATGGTTTACACTCCAAACCAGACTCAAGGCCTCTCTGTCAATCTGTGTGTAACGTTTCTCTGCAGAGGTAATGAAATGTATGCAATGGCTATCAGGCGCCATAGGTGTTCACTTCCTCGATTCTTGACGTGTGACATAACTGCATCTATACCATAAAGCAAGAGTCACAGGCAATCTTCACTCGGCAATGTGGATCATAATGTGTGAATACAGCTTCTGACACCACTTCCTTTGTCTTTAGGAAAGCCACCTCCTACTGCTTTGTCCATTTCCAATTCTTCCTGATCTGTAGTAATGAGTTCAAGGGGTGGAGCACAGTAGCCGGTTTTGGCAGGAACCTGTTACAGTAGTTGACAAATCCTAAAAAGGGCCGCAACGGTGACACATCAAAATAGAAAGAGCTGGACAATCAACATCAGAGCTGCGTAAAAAGAGCCAGCTTTCAATCAGGATCGCGATCGAGATTTTTAAAGACAGAGCTTCACGGTAGTTTCTCTGAGTTGATGAGTGACCAATCAGCAAGAGGGATTTATTAGTAAAGGCCAATAAAAATAGTACAGGTGTAAGCTGAGTGGCCAGAGTTTAGACTAGCTTTGGCTCATCAGGCTTAGATGAGATCAGGCATGGGTGAGGTGAAGTATCTTGGAAGTTACTCTCTTCCTGTTCTTATTTGTTCATCCTTACCTGTTAGGGCATAGTAGAGTCATGAGAAAGGCTCCAGAGGCAGTGCTTTGTACGCTGTGTGGGATGTGGGAAGTCCGAGAGACCTCCAGTCTCCCAGATAAACACATCTGCACCAGGTGCATCGAGCTGCAGCTCAAGGACCTTCAACTCAAGTAGTTCATTTTGGTAGGTCAAATTTGAAGACAGAATATAATATAAATGGTAAGACTCTTGGCAGTGTGGGGGATCTGAGAGATCTTGGGATCAGTGTCCAGAGCACACTCAAAGCTGCTGCACAGGTTGACAGGGTTGTTGAGAAGGCATATGGTGTGCTGGCATTCATCAGTCGTGGGACTGAGTTCAAGAGCTGTGAGGCAATGTTACAGCTATGTTGTTGCATGAACGAAAACGTCAGAGAAAATTACTGGTAGATACAAAGCAGCTTCTTTGACAAAACAAGGTACAGCAGATATCATATGGAGACACTTTCAGTGGAAAGGTGTCCTGGCCAACATGGAGCTCGATATTTATTTGTTAAACACAAAGGACAATTCCATATTTACAAAGTATAGACAATGCTTTCTATTGCAACTACATACAACCTTCACACCTTCTGATTCACATCCATCCCACAGATGCCAGCAGCATCTGTACTGGGATTCACAGGTTTTGGGAGTGTATTATTCCAAACTGAATCCACAATACATTATCAAGGAACAGAAGACTGATAGCCAAAGCCATTTGTTAAATGTAAATGACGTAAACCCTAAAATCACTCTAACAACTATACATGATATTGGTCAGACCCCACTTGGAGTACTGTGTTCAGTTCTGGTTATGTCGCTACAGTAAGGATGTGGATACTATAGAGAGAGTGCAGAGGAGATTTACAAGTATGTTGCCTGGTTTGGAGGGTGTACTTGATGAGAATAGGTTGAGTGAACTTGCCCTTTTCTCCTTGGAGTGACGGAGAATGAGAGGTGACATGATAGAGGTGTATAAGATGATGAGGGGCATTGATTGTGTGGATAGCCAGAGGCTTTTCCCCAGGGCTGAAATGGCTAACACAAGGGAGCATAGTGTTAAGGTGCTTGGAAGTAGGCACTAAGGGGATGTCAGGGGTAAGTTTTTCACACAGAGAATGGTGGGTGCGTGGAATGCACTGTCGGCAGTGGTGATGGAAGTGGATACAATTGGGGAAGCTGCTGGAGTCAGTTATCAAAGATGTGATAACAGCACATTTGGAAAGCTGTGAAATCATCAGACAAAGTCAGCATGGATTTGTGAAAGGAAAATCATGTCTGACGAATCTCATAGAATTTTTTGAGGATGTAACTAGTAGAGTGGATAGGGGAGAACCAGTGGATGTGGTATATTTGGATTTTCAAAAGGCTTTTGACAAGGTCTCACACAGGAGATTAGTGTGCAAACTTAAAGCACATGGTATTGGGGGTAAGGTATTGATGTGGATGGAGAATTGGTTAGCAGACAGGAAGCAAAGAGTGGGAATAAACAGGACCTTTTCAGAATGGCAGGTGGTGACTAGTGGGGTACCGCAAGGCTCAGTGCTGGGATCCCAGTTGTTTACAATATATATTAATGACTTGGATGAGGGAATTAAATGCAGCATCTCCAAGTTTGCGGATGACACGAAGCTGGGTGGCAGTGTTAGCTATGAGGAGGATGCTAAGAGGATGCAGAGTGACTTGGATAGGTTGGGTGAGTGGGCAAATTCATGGCAGATGCAATTTAATGTGGATAAATGTGAAGTTATCCACTTTGGTGGCAAAAATAGGAAAACAGATTATTATCTGAATGGTGGCCGATTAGGAAAAGGGGAGGTGCAACAAGACCTGGGTGTCATTATACACCAGTCATTGAAAGTGGGCATGCAGGTACAGCAGGCGGTGAAAAAGGCGAATGGTATGCTGGCATTTATAGCGAGAGGATTCGAGTACAGGAGCAGGCAGTTGTACAAGGCCTTGGTGAGACCACACCTGGAGTATCGTGTGCAGTTTTGGTCCCCTAATCTGAGGAAAGACATCCTTGCCATAGAGGGAGTACAAAGAAGGTTCACCAGATTGATTCCTGGGATGGCAGGACTTTCATATGAAGAAAGACTGGATGAACTGGGCTTGTACTCGTTGGAATTTAGAAGATTGAGGGGGGATCTGATTGAAATGTATAAAATCCTAAAGGGATTGGACAGGCTAGATGCAGGAAGATTGTTCCCGATGTTGGGGAAGTCCAGAACGAGGGGTCACAGTTTGAGGATAGAGGGGAAGCCTTTTAGGACCGAGATTAGGAAAAACTTCTTCACACAGAGAGTGGTGAATCTGTGGAATTCTCTGCCACAGGAAACTGTTGAGGCCAGTTCATTGGCTATGTTTAAGAGGGAGTTAGATATGGCCCTTGTGGCTACAGGGGTCAGGGGGTATGGAGGGAAGGCTGGGGCGGGGTTCTGAGTTGGATGATCAGCCATGATCATAATAAATGGTGGTGCAGGCTCGAAGGGCCGAATGGCCTACTCCTGCACCTATTTTCTATGTTTCTATGTTTAAGAGCTTCTTAGATAGGTAAACGGAACTTAGAAAAATAGAGGGTGATGTGCTAGGGAAATGCTAGGCAGTTTCAAGAGTAGGTTACATGGTTGGCACAACATTGTAGGCTGAAGGGCCTGTATTGTGCTGTAGATTTCTATATCTGTTTTCTATGTTCATATAAGAGAGTGAGGAGGTGATACAGGGAGGTAGTCACCCCTAGGTTGCAGGAGACAAGTAACTGGATGACTCTCAGGAGGAGGGGAAAGGCACTGCCAGTGCAAAGTACACCTGTGGCTACTCCCTTCAATAGTAATTCCCTACAACTTTAGGTACTACTGAGCAGGGAGCCACAGTGACCTGGTCTCTGACCAGGTGCTGTGACTCAGAACAGCAGAGAGGTGAAGAGGAGACTCAATAATCAGAGGGACAGAGATGTGGTTCTGTGGGCACGAGAAAGGTCCCAGATAGTACATTGCCTCCTTCGTCCCAGGATCAGGCATGTCTTGGATCGTGTCCATGGCATTCTGAAGAGTGAGAGCGATCAGCCAGGAGTCTTGGTACATATTGGCACGAATAACGTAGGTAGACAAGGCGAGGAGCTCCTGAAGAGACTTTTGGGAGCTAGGTTGAAAGCTGAGAAACAGGACCTCAAAAGTAGTAACCTTTGGATTGCTGCCTGTGCCACGTGCTAGTGAGGGCAAGAATAGGATGATTTGGCAGGTGAACACCTGAGTGAGAAACTTGTGCAGGGGGTAGGGTTCAGATTTATGAAGCATTGGAATCTCTTCTGAGAAAGGTATGACCTATACAAAAGGGACGGGTTACACCTGAACCAGAAGGGTTCCAATATCCCTGTGGGCAGGTTAGCAAGAGTTGTTCGTGAGGGAAAATGCATTCCAAAAGGGCAATGTTACAATAATCATGGGGGATTTCAATATGCAGATAGATTGGGAAAATCAGGTTGGTGCTGGATCCCAAGAAAGGGAATTTCTAGAATACCTCCGAGATTGTTTTTTAGAGCAGTTCATTGTTGAGCTCAGTAGGGGATCAGCTATTCTGGATTGGGTGTTGTGCAATGAACCAAAATTGATTAGAGAGTTTAAGGTAAAAGAACCCTTGGGGACAGTGAGCATAATATAATCAAATTCACCCTGAAATTTGAGAAGAAGCTAAAGTCAGATGTATCAGTATTACAGTGGAGTAAAGCGAATTACAGAGGCATGAGAGAAGAGTTAGCCAAATTAATTGGAAAACAACACTAGCTGGGATGATGGCAGACTGGCCATGGCTGGAATTTCTGGAAGCAATTCAGAAGGCAGAGGATATATACATCCCAAAGAGGAAGAAGTATTCCAAAGTCAAGATGATGCAATGGTGGTGAACAAAAGAAATCAAAACCAACATAAAAGCCAAAAACAAGGCATATTATAGAGCAAAAATTAGTGAGAAGTTAGAGGATTAGGAAACTTTTAAAAACCAACAGAAGGCAACTAAAAATAGTAATTAAGAAGGCAAAGGTGGATTACAGAAGTAAGCTTGCTAATAATAAAGAGGATACAAAAGTTTCTTCAGATACATAAAGTCTAAAAGAGAGGGAAGAAGGGATATCGGACCACTGGAAAATGATGCTGGAGAGGTAGTAATGAGGGACAAGGAAATAGTGTCTGAACTTGGACCAGATGGTGTATATGCCAGGGTTCTGAAAAAGGTGGCTGAGCAAATTGTGAAGGTATTAATAATGATCTTTCAAGAATCACTGGAGTCTAGAATGGTTCCGGAAGACAGAAAAATTGCAAATGTTACTGCACTCTTTAAGACTTGTTATCTCTTCAGCAACCTTTCTCAGGGCTCTGGGATATAATCCATCTGGTCCAGGTGACTTATCCAGCTTAAGACCTTTCAGTTGTCTAGCACTTTTTTCTTTGTAATAGCAATGACACTTACTCCTGCTCCCTGACACTCATGAAACTCTGGCGCAGTGAAGACTGATGCAAAGTACTCATTACGTTCATCTGCCATATCTTTGTCCCCCATTCCATTCACTTTTGTTACGTTATATGCCCATCCCTTGGCTATTATGCAGTCCTTAGCTTTCTTTGTCAGCCATGGTTGCCAACCCCTGCTATTTGAGAATTTCTACTTTTGTGAGACATATCTACCCTGCACCTTGTGAACGATTCAGCCATCTCTGCTCTGCCATCATCCCTGCCATCCTCCTACTTTTGAGGAAATAGAGAAGCTACAGAAGGACATAGACAGATTAGGAGAATTGGCAAAAAAGTGGCGAATGGAATACTGTATAGAATAAATTAAAGAACTGGCTAATTTCTAAATTCTGAGAAAATACAAAAAACTGAGATGCGAAGGGACTTGGGAATCTTTGAGCAGGATTCCTTGGAGATTAATTTGCAGGTTGTGTCTGTGGTGAGGAAGGCAAATGCAATGTTAGCATTCATTTCAGGAAGACTAGAATATAAAAGCAAAGATGTACTGTTGAGACTTTATAAAGCACTGGTGAAGCCTCACTTGGAGTATTGTGAGCAGTTTTGGTGCCCTTACCTTAGAAAGGATGTGCTGAATCTGGAAAGTGTTCAAAGGAGGTTCACAAAAATGATTCAAGAATTCAATGGTTTGTCATATGAAGAGCATTTGATAGCTCTGGGCTGGTATTCACTCTAAGGTTTCAGTTCTTCTGACTATCGAACGGTGAAAGGCCTTGGTAAAGTGGATGTGATGTGGGAGAGTCTAAAACCAAATGACACCACCTTAGAATAGAGGGGCATCCTTTTAGAATGGAGATGAGAAGGAATTTCTTTAGCCAGAGAATGGTGAATCTGTAAAATTCTTTGCCACAGGCAGCTATGGAGGCAAAGACTTTTTGTATGTTTAAGGCAGAGGTTGATTGGGTCAGGGCATGAAGGGATATGGGGGTAAGGCAGGAGACTGGGGTTGAGAGGAAAGTTGGATCAGCCATGATGAAATGGCAGAGAGAACTCAATGGACCAAAAAGCCTAAATCTGTTCCTATATCTGATGGTCTTGTGGTCTTAAATGTCACCATATACAACACTGAGATTTATTTTCTTGCAGGCATAATCAATAGATTCATAATAGTATAATAACCATAAGAGAATTAATGAAAGACTGTACCAACTTGAGCATTCAACTAATGTGCAAAAGACAACAAACTGCAAATACAAAAAGAAATAATAATAGTACTAAATTAATAAGCAATGACCAATAATGAAAAAAATCACTAATTGATTACCATCAACAAATCACTTGTAGTACCAGAGGAAGCAATACACTAGACCACTGTTACACGGGCATCAAGAGTGCCTACCGTGTTCTGCCAGGCCCACCCTTCAGAAAGTCTAATCACTTGGCTGTATTTCTACTCCCTGAGTATAGGCAGAGATTGATGCCTGCAGCACCAGTAGTAAGGACTAAGAAGGTATGGATAAGGGAAGCACAGGAGTGCTTACAGGACTGCTTTGAATAGTCACTAGAGATAAGGTTTCTCTTGTCCTCACTTACCACACCACAAGCCTCCACGTCCAGCACATAATTCTCCATAACTTCTGCCATTTCCAGTGGGATCACAACACCGAGCACATCTTTCCCTCCTTCCCCCGCTTCTGCTTTCCGCAGGATCATTCCCAATATGACTCCCTTGTCATTACTTCCTCCCCACTGATTTCCCTCCTGACACATCCTGGCAAGCAGAGCAAGTGCTACACCTGCCCCTACACCTTCTCCCTCACTGCCATTCAAGGCCCCAAGCAGTCCTTCCAGGTGAGGTGAGAATTCACCTGTGAGTCTGCTGGGGTCACCTACTGTACCCTGTGCTCCCAGTGAGGTCTCCTGTATATTGGTGAGATCCCGACGCAGATTGGGAGACTGCTTTACCAAGCATCTACGCCAGAAAAAGTGAGATCTCCCAATGGCCACTTATTTTAATTCCACTTCCCAGTTCCATTCCAATATATCAGTCCGTGCCCTCTCCTACTGTTGCAATGGGGCCACACTCAGGTTGGAGGAACAACACCTTATATTCTGTTTGGGTAGCCTCCAACCTGATAGCATGAACATTGATATCTTGAACTTTCATTATGCTCTCCCCCTTCATTATTCCCTATCCCTTTTACTCCCTCTCACCTTATCTCCTTTCCCGCCCATCATCTCCCTCTGGTGCTCCTCCAGTCTTTTCTTTCTTCCATGGGCTTCTGTCCTCTCTTATCAGACTCCCCCTTCTCCAGCCCTGTATTTCTTTCACCAATCATCTTCCCAGCTCTTTACTTCATCCCTCCCCCTCCCGGTTTCAGCTATCACCTTGCATTTCTCTCTTCCCTCCCCCCACCTTTTAAATCCACTCCTCATCCTTTTATCTCAAGTCCTACCAAAGGGTCACGGCCCAAAATGCTGACTGTACTTTTTGCCATGGATGCTGCCTGGCCTGCTGAGATCCTCCAGCATTTTGTGTGTTGATTGGATTTCCAGCATCTGCAGATTTTCTCTTGTTTGTTGCTGATCAGGCATCACCTTTGATTTGGCCGACAGCAGTGGTGTCATCAGCAAACTTCAATATGACATTGGAGCTCTGCTTAGCCTCACAGTCATCGGTGTAAAGTGAGAAGAGCAGGGGGCGTTGTAGTGTATTTTGCTGATGGAGACTGTGGAGGAGAATTTGGTGCCATACTGAACAGACTGGGGTCCACAAGTGAGCTTCTGATTTATAAAGCTGAGACATGGTACACTGTTACCAGTAAGCCTTTCTAAAACATTGCTTATGCCCTGGCTGCGGTTTTGCACAATCACTCTGGAAGGACATTAGGTCTTGGTGAGGATGCAAAAGTCATCTATGTTATATATTGGTGTTTAGGACAATGGGCTTGTTATTTCGACAGACTGGAAAAGTGGTGGAAATAGTACAACAGAGACATGAAAGAAGTTTTTAAATAGAGACATGATTGTGTGCAGGGAATGGATATCAATCATATGCAGGCAGAAGCAAATTAGTTTACTTTAGCATTGTGTTCAACACAGAAATCATGGCTGAACAACCTATTCTAATGTTGCACTGCTCTGGGTTCTATGTTCTAATAACAACATGGTATAACCTTCCCATCCTCCCACCATCCTACCAGGGATGGGTTCTTCTTGTCCTCACCTACCACCCCACCAGCCTCCACGTCCAGCACATAATTCACCGAAACTTCTGTCATCTCCAATGTGATCCAACCACCAAGCACATCTTTCCCTCCCCCCTACTTTCTGCTTTCCTACATGACTCCCTTGTCCATTAGTTCCTCCCCACTGATCTTCCTCCTGGCACTTACCCTTGCAAGTAGAACAAGTGCTGCACCTGTCTCTCACTGCCATTCAGGGATCCAAGCAGTCCTTCCAGGTGAGGCGACACTTTACCTGTAAGTCTGTTGGGGTCATATACTGTGTTCAGTGCTCTCGGTGTGACCACCTGTATACTGGGGAGACTCGACGTAGATTAGGAGACTGCTCTGTCTGCCAGAACAAGCGGAATTTCCCAGTGGCCACCCATTTTAATTCTACCTCCCATTCCCATTCCAATATGTCCATCCATGGCCTCCTCCACTGTCATGATCAGGCCATGATTAGGATGGAGGAACAACACCTTGTATTCTGTTTGGGTAGCCTCCAACCTGATGGCATGAACATCGATTTCTCAAACTTCCAGTAATGCCTCCCCCCTCACCATTTCCCATACCATATCTCTTGTTATCTTCTTGCCCACCCATTGCCTCCCTCGGGAGCTCTTCTACTCTCCCTTTTTTTTTATTTCTTCCATAGCCTCTGTCTCTCTCACCAATCAACTTTCTAGCTCTTTGCTTCATCCCTCCCCCTCCAAGTTTCACCTATCACCTGGTGTTTCTCTCTCCCCTCCCCCCATCTTTCAAAGCAACTCCTCAGCTTTTTTTCTCCAGTCCTGCCGAAGGGTTTCGGCCCAAAATATCAACTGTGCTTTTTTTCCATGGATGCTGCCTGGCCTGCTGAGTTCATCCAGCATTTTGTGTGTGTTGCTCGGATTTCCAGCATCTGCAGATTTTCTCTTGTTTGGTATAACCTTGATGAAATTTTGCTGCAGACTTTGCTTTTTAGTTGGGATTTAAGACAGAAATTTCCAGACCCTCTTTAAGTCCTTCACCTATTCTGATAAAGAATCTTTAACTTGAAACATTTGCTCTATTCTCCTTCCATGGTGGTTGTCGTGGTGGCATCCGTTAGTCTTGTGAGACCATGGATCTGCACCTGGAAAGTTTTGCTTCAGTCTGTGTTAGAGTAGCGTCTGCTGTGGCTGTAGAAAGATGCTAACTAACCTGCAAGGAGATTTCCTCATACTTCTTGGGAAGGTTTAATCAAATCTATTTTTTAGAAGTGGGAAGCATTGTACGGTACAAGGGCAGCAAGTGGGGAGGAGAACATGGAGGATAAATCGAGTAAATCTGGGGAACAGACACGACAAAGACAGATTAGGAAGCATGGGAAGGCTGGCAGGCTCAACTGCATTTACTAAAATTCACAGTTAAGTCAGATGAGCTTAGAGCATTGATCAACACTTGGGAATGTGGAATGTTGCAATCATAGAAAATCATTAAGGGAAGGGTAGAACTAGCATCTCAATATTCTAGAGGATAGAGGTTCCAGATGTGTAACTATCCTTTTGCCTCCAGAGAGGCAGATTAACCCATTGAGTTCCTCCAGTAGTATGTTCTTTAACAAGATGAGTAATGGACTTTGACTGAGCAGTGATGCCATGTTGGCATGTCATCTGATGGTGTGATGAAGCTATTGTCGCTGTACATGAATCACTTCAAAGGTATTTCCAGTGACATTGGTCCACAGATTTACATTCACATTCATCCTGGAAATCTTAGTTCTGTAATGAAAAACGACAGAGCCTTACAAACTGTACAGAACAAAAGGTTGCACGGGGAGACTCCATGTCCCTTTCAGTCTTATTGATTTTCAGAACCTTTAGGTTGTGGACATTTCACTGTGATCAAAAACCACTTTTGTAATTTTTGAACTAAAGTTAGTCATTCCAAAAAAGTTGGGTCATGGCTGTAATGGCCATTTGTAGTTAAACCTGGACTGCTTTGGAGGTTGCACTTGCAAAATTCTGGAGGAACTCAGCAGGTCAGGTAGCACCTATGGAGATGAATAAACAGGAAAAGGGAAGATTCCAGAGTTTCCTCTTTTGCCACAATGAGTCCACTCATAGGGTAAAAGAGCAACAATTCTGATTCCATCTAAATAACCTCCATCCTGATTTAGAAGTCAACATTGAAAATTACAGCTGCCTTTAGCTGCAGTGCAAAACAAGAGGGGGGCAGCTCCAGTGAATGCAGATTGTCCTTTTTTATGGGAACAAACATCTCCTGCTTGGTTCATAGCCAACCAAAGTGTGTGGAAGATTTGCTGTTTCACCAAGTATACCACTGTTGGAATCGAATTGAAGAAGCCAAGAGGTGGTTTTTGAGGAGGATGCAAAGAATATCATGGACGAAACGAACATCTAATGAGGATGTCATGAATAGAGAAAACACAAAGAGAAATAATGTACCAGATCATGAAAAGGCAATGTAATTTCAATGGACATGTGATTAGGAAAGAGGAATTAGAATGCATGGTATTTATGGGAAAGATTGAAGGGAAGAAAACAAGAGGAAGACAAAGACAAATGATGATGGAGACTGCAGCCAGGGAACTGGAAATGAATACCAATGAATTGATCCACTTGACCCGAAACAGGAGTGTATGGCAGTCAAAGCTCAAACTGGGCACGACACCTGATGGTGATGATGATGACCACTATTGGTAAAAGATCTGTTTCTGTAATCATTGGCACTTCAGAGTCTTCAATTTACAAATGACAGCAGTTCAGATCAACTTTGTTCTTTGCAGAGAAAATGTAAATATTAAGCTTGAAGTGTGCTTTGATATGTTTTCACTGAATGAAAGCTACTCTAGTACATTGTCTAATTCCTCCCACTCAATGGGACCCAGCATTGCTCGTCATCATCATATATTACAGTATCGAGTGGAGAAGCTGAATAGTCTGTCTGAAGAAGATAACAAACAAGCTGCAATTCAAAAAGTGATCCATGGCATCCATGAAGACATTGTGGAAGTGCTGTGAGTCAGGAACTACAAAGTGAAGACGGTGATGAAGAACAAGAACTGGAAGATATGCATTGATTTGTATTACCAGATGAGTTCTTTGATGCAGACATTACTGAACAAAGGTGTGAGGCACAGGAGAACTGAAATTGAGTAGATATCAAGAATTAAAATTAATTAGTGAGGATACTTCAGAGATGAAAAATATACTGTTGCACCCGTGGATATTTCAGAATTCAAGAAAACAATAAGAATTTATAACTTCATAAATATGTGAATATTTATAATATTTTAAAGCTATACGTGGAAACAGGGTATAGTTTGATTGGGGTGATCTATTTTTTATAGTATAATAATCTACTCTGTCAGTATTCCTTTAGAAACAGATATTGTGACTGATATTGTTGTACCAGGCAGTGGAATTTGGTCAAGTTACCACCTTCAGAAAAAGATGTTCTCTTTATAGCCCTGTCTCTGTCTAAGCACTTGTGCTTGTAGCATCATTAAAAAAAATAAACAGATATTATGATATAGAATAAAAATTAGTTCTACTTAAATTAGGAGAACCTGAAACAAGTAACTCATTGGGTGTAGATGATATTTCCTTAGTTAATGAAGTCCCAGAGGAAGTGACAGACATTCTAACTGCAATTTTCCAAATTTTTACAGGATAGTTCACAATCAACTCTTCAACCACTGGTTCATTGGTCTATACGTTTGGCATTCATTTAAAGGAAACCATTTTCTGTAAATTTAAAACTAAGCAAAAACACGGAATATTTGGAGATAATGTCTCGTGTTTATAACTTATAAAATCACATAGACTTTAAAAATGACAAATTTCTCTTTCCAGCAAAGCTAAAAATATTTTCCCAAGTATTTATTTTATCACTACAACTTAATGGAGACCCCATCACATTTTGACAAGCCATGCCATATCAGATGTACAGATTAATGCCTTTACCTTTCCATTTAACTTATCTACTATATGTCAATAAATCAATAAAAAACATCTCAGTATCTCATTATACCTGTTTTGAGAAACACTGACGCCAATATGGAATGAGTATTATTGATCTTTAAATCTGCTGACAGTAAAAGAACTATGCAAAAAGTCTAATGAATCTAAATGTGAGTTTCAGCATTTTCATAGATGTTTACTTCACATATCAGGTTGTAATAAATATCCTCGGACTTCTTGTGAAAATAATGTTCTTGCATGCTTCACTTCAATGTGTTCCTTCAATGGGCAAAGATCAACAGGAACAAGATGCTGGTCTGGAAATGACTCTCATTGAAGTGGAAGACTAAAATAGTATAACTCTAATCCACTTCCTCTTGGGTATCCACCATCAGATGATTTCCTTAAAACAATTATTCTTGGTACATGTTCAGCACTAGCTGAATCAATATTAATTGCCCTTTCCTAAAAGTGTCTTGTTTTCTTATTACTCCCATTACAGATTTGATGACTAGTTGGTCACAGAAGAATTATGCAAGCAAATACTAGAAAATATTTATATATTTTTTTCAGAAAGTACATATATGATGATATACTTCATCTATTTATGATGGGATTCTTGAACTTATTCTTGTACTCCGCATAGAATACATTTTTTAATAATTGTTCCTACATGGGGCTGGCTTCATGGTCACAGTTGAACTATATGTATGTGCAGAATTATACCATCACTATCTGTCAACACTTTGACCACCATGTTCACGATCCTCCTTTGCATTAATTTTTTTACAATTGATTGTTGAATTATTTAGCCTCTCCTACTATTTAGTGCCCTCCCTCTCAAGTTCAGGTGTCTTCCTGGAATGCCCACTTCTAGCACCACCAAAATTTGTGGCATTACAAGAAGCAAGCACATCCCATTCAGTCATGATCTCTTATGGCATGAGTACTAATGGGGTAGTAGTAATGCCATCACTCATTGAATACCATGTTTGCAAAGGGGGTTGTCTATTGCTGGATTGTCAGGTGACTGTAGAGGGTGATCCAGTATCCACATAAGCATGATGTTAGGGTGGATTTTCTTAGTGGAGGTGTGTGACCTTATTTAATGAGGGGAGGCGCTCCGTGACAGATCGGGGTCAGGGTCCTGTGACATGGAGTGCAAGACAACTGGGGGCCCTTCACTGGTGCAGTCCTCTTCTGCCTTTGCTGCCTTTAAGATGTGGTATCATCTTCCACCAGCTCCATTCTTGAGGTCTTGGCTGTGTCACCCTTTGTCCTGAACACTACCCTTGGCCTTATCACCATGAGTAGCTCCACCAGGAGCTAAGTGCTAGGTGGCTGTACTCTAGATGGCATCACTGTCAGGATCTCAGGAACTCATTAACCTCTCCACCACCATGATGTGACAACCCTGACAGGGTTCACATCATGGACAATGGACCAAAAGTCATTTTCTTAAACACTCCCCTATCTTGCTACTCTATCATCCTACCTCATTTCTGCCATGAAAGAAAATGCATAAATTATCTGTCTAGCAGCTTTCATAAATTAATTTTTTTTTAAATGTATTTTCCTTTCAAAGATCCTCAGGCCACGATGAGACCTGTTACAGCCTTTATGAAATTGGTATGTCTATTGACACAGCATTTCTTTCAGAGAATGCAAAGCTGACCTCTGGATGTATTTATAACATGGTCAGAGTGTCCTCTGCAATGCAATCATTGCAGCGCATACCCAGCAAAGTGGGAGTATAACAGGCCTGAAAATATTATGCTGGTTGACATTAATGGCTGCTACATTACCGGAAATTTGAACTGTCAATGTTGGAGAACTTATTCAGCAATATTTCTATAAAACTAATTATTTGGTTTTGATTAATTAGTTACTCCACTATACTTGGCCCAAATACTTAGAAATCCAACACTTCGTTTTTCTCATGGCGGGCATAAATTTTTAGGTATCCACAGCACTGTGTAATTGTAATGACACTATGAGATTGCAAAACCTTGCAACAAATTCTGCCAGATAAGCACAGATCATAGTGCTTCAAATTAAATTAGAGATTTATAGTGATTATGTGCTGAAAAAAAAATAAGCCTTCATTTTGTGAGACTCAGCAAATAACTCTGAAGTTGACTAATGGGTAATCCTGCAGAAATATCCTTACTTAAAATATAAGCTAATTAATGGAACTAAGAATTTAAAAGGAAAACAGATACCGTCAAGTCATTTTTTAAAATTTATTTGTGGGAGTAATATCCAACGTAGACTATGATAAGTCTGATGATGATTTGTACCCAGAACTGCTGCTGGCATGTGGTAATGACATGGCAAATGAGTTAGAAGTTGACAGAATGGTAGAAAACAAAGAGTGCCGATTAAAGAACGAAGACAGGCACGTGTTCTATGCCCAATGATCATTGTTGGGACCAGTCATTGGACTCAAAACCACAGAGGCATCTGAGCAAATTTGCAGATGATGCAGAGTTAGGCTGATGAGTGGATGTGGATGAAACAATTCAACAAATGCTGAGCAACTTGATCAAATATAAACATGAATCAAAATAACCGAGAAGCTGCTATTCACAACTGTGAAGCAATGCACCTCAGAAAGATGAATGGACAATATACAGTATGGGGCAGCACAGTAGCATAGTGGTTAGCACAACACTTTAAGTACAGGCGACCCAAGGTTCAAGTCTCGCCATTGCTTGTAAAGAGTTTGTACGTTCTCCCCATGACCGCGTGGCTTCTTCTGGTTGCTCCAGCTTCCTCCCACAGTCCAAAGACATACTGGTTGGTTGGTCGGTTAATTGGCTCATTGTAAATTGTTCTGTGATTAGGCTAAGATGAAATCAGGGATTGCTGACAGCGTGGCTCAAAGGCCTGTTCCACACTGCAGCTCAATAAATAAATAAATAATAGTATACGCTCTGTGAGTTGTTAAATTAGCTATAATTGAAGCCAAGAAGGGTCAAGATGCATCCAATTATTAAGTTGATACAAACATAAAATGAGAAGGTAATATAACATTGAACAATGTAGCCTAGATATATGTTTTGTATTTTGCAGAGAATAAGAAAATAATTTCCACAATCATTTCAGAGCGTTCTTTTCAATTAAAAATTGACTTGATAGCTAAATAATTAACAAAACTGATCAGGTCAAAGGAAAACACAATCATGATTTTTTTATCAATATGCTAAAGAGTTGATGCCTCTCTCATGTCTTTTATCACTGCTTTGTAAATATTTGTTCCAGTTTGCTAGGTTCCTTTTTATCATTAGCTATATCTAATTCCCCTTCTAGAATATGTTCTATGCCAAATGATCATATTACAATAAGTAAACAAATATTACCTGATGTTTGTTTAGATTATTGTTATCAGTGATATGTATAATTTTACACATGTATGTAAAATATAGAATATGTTCAGATCTAATAGAATACAGCATAAGGAAATGTATGTTCATGCATTTTGGTAGAAGGAATAAAGGTGTAGACTATGTCTAAGCAGGGAGCAAATTCAGAAATTGGAGGTGCAAAGAAACTTCGAATTCACTAAAGGGTCAATTGCAGGTTGAGTTGGTAGCAAGGAAGGCAATTGCGATGTTAGCATTCGTCTCACAAGAACTAGAATATGAAAACAAGGATATGATGCTGAGTCTTAAGGTATTGTGAGTAGTGTTGGGCCCCATGATTAAGGGAGGACATGTTGGAAAGCATCTAGAGGAGGTATAAAGGAATGATCTGGGAATGAAAAGGGTTAACATATGAGGCGTGTTTTATTGCTCTGGGCTGTACTTGCTGAAGTTTAGAAGAATGAGGGGAGATCTCATTGGAACCTACCGAATATTGAAAGGCCTGGATAGAGTGGGCATGGAGAGGGTATTTCCAATAGTGGGGGAGTGTAAGACCAGAGTGCACAGCCTCAGCATAGAAGGGCAGCCCTTTAGAACAAAGATGAGGGGGAGTTTCTTTAGCCAGAGAGTAGCTGTGGATTTGTGGAATTCATTGCCACAGATGGCTGTAGAGGCCAGGTCACTGGTATATTTAAAGTAGATATTGATAGGTTCTTGATTAGTAGGAGTGTCAAAGATTATGTGGAAAAGGCAGGACAATGGAGTTGAGATCAATAAATCAGCCATAATTGAATGACAGAGCAGACTTGATGGTCTGAATGGTCTAATTCTGTCCCTATGTCTTATGTTGAGCTCCTATAAGTATTAAGCAAAAGCCTTTCAGGTTTTTAAAAGATTGTCTTAAAAGTTTGAATAGGATGTGGAAACATTAATTACAGTTTTATAATAAAACTCATCTAGTAGAAATTCAAATGCAATTTAATATTTTAAAGTTTAGTGACCAATAACTATAACTAAACTGTCATTGTGTTTTGTATTTCAGAGAGAATAAGAAAATATTCTCCTCAATCATTTCATTCTGCTTATTAATAAAAATTTGAGTTGGTAGTTAAATAATTAACAAAACTGATTCTAACTAGTGTCTGTATTGACTAAAGTTGTTATTTAAATTACTCATCTAACCAGAATAAGGTATATGTCAGGGTATCAAGGGATATGGGGAAAAAGCCGGAAAATGGAACGAGATGGGAGAATAGTATAGTTCATGGTGGCGTGGCAGAGCGGACTCGATGGACCGAATGGCCTACTTCTGCTCCTTTGTCTTGTGATCTTGTGATAGGGAATAGGAGCAGGAGTTGGCCATCTGGCCTGTCGAGGCTGCTCCGCCATTCAATAAGATCATGGTTGATCTGGCCATGGACACACATCCGCAGACCTGCCTTTTCCCCATAACCCTTAATTCCCATATATGCAAAAATCCATCCATCTTCGTCTTGAATATATTTATTGAGGTAGCCTCCACTGCTTCATTGGGCAGAAAATTTCACAGATTCACCACTCTCTGAGAAAAACAGTTCCGCCTCATCTCCAGCCTAAATCTACTTCCCCAAATCCTGAGGCTATGTCCCCTAGTTCTAGTCTCACCTACCAATGGAAACAACTTTCCTGCCTTAATCTTATCTATTCCTTTCAGAATTTTATGTTTTATAAGATCTCCTCTCATTCTTCTGAATTCCAGTGAGTACGGTCCCAGGCGACTCAATCTCTCCTCATAATTTAACCCCCTCATCTCTGGAATCAACCTGGTGAACCTCCTCTGCACCGTCTCCAAAGCCAGTATATCCTTCCTCAGTAAGGAGACCAGAACTGTATGCAGTACACCAGATGCAGCCTCAGCAATACCCTGTACAGTTGCAGCATAACCTCCCTGCTCTTAAATTCAACTCGTCCAGCAATGAAGGCCAACATTCTATTTGCCGCCTTAATAGCCTGCTGCACCTGCAAGCCAACCTTTTGTGATTCATGCACAAGCACTCCCAAGTCCCTCTGCACAGCAGCATGCTGTAATTTTTTACCATTTAAATAATAATCTGATCTTCCATTTTTCCTTCAAAATAGATGGCCTCTTATTTACAAACATTGTACTCCATCTGCCAGACCCTTTCCCATTCATTTAACCTATCTATATCTCTCTGCAGACTCTCCGTATCTTTTGCTTTTCCACTCAATTTAGTGTCATCAGCAAACTTAGATACATTACACTCGGCCCCCTCTTCCAGATCGTTAATGTATATTGCAAAATTTTTTGGACCCAGCACTGACCCCTGTGGCACACCACTCACCACTGATTGCCAACCAGAGTAACACCCATATACCCCAACTCTCTGCTTTCTATTAGTTAACCAATCCTCTATCTGTGCTAATACATCACCCCCAACTCTACGCATCCTTATCTTATGGATAAGTCTTTTATGTGGCATTTTATCAAATGTCTTCTGGAAATCCAAGTAAATAATGTCCATGTGTTCCCCTCTATCCACTGCGCTCGTTATATCCTGAAAGAACTCCAATTTCCAACTCATCGCCTGCAGCCTATTTAAACCCAGCTCTTATCCACAGTCCATGTTCACCCATCGAACCAGCCAGCCTCAATCAGTTGCTCCTAGCCTTCAGTTACCTTGTTGCCTTGTCGTGTTAAGTACCTGATTTCTCTTATTTTGTGCTCCCCTGTGGCTTGTTATTTTGCAGTTTATTATTATAGCTATTACTCATCACTAAATCACCTTTGCTGCTTCGTATTTGGGTTAAACCTCCTCTACACTTCCTGACAGGAAGAGTGAACCTCTAGGTGCTAACTAACTCTAGCTGTCCATCAATCCCAATTTAACAGGGATCTGCTACAGGTGCCCAAAATGTGTTCAGGTATAGATTCTAGAGAGTGCAAATCAGGGCTATCGATCTCAAACAGCATTTTAGCTCAGTGAGTGAGGTTTGGGTCATTATCACCTCTATCAACCACAGAGTCACAAAATTGAGGATCTTTAATTTAGTGTGCGGGACTCTGTGGTACAAGATATTCTGTTGGCTTAAGACAAATTGAGTACATTGTAGTTAGGGCAAAACATTTAATGTCTAACCAGCCAACATTTAAACCTGCCTCACCATTCTTCAAGATCACACCTGATCTTTTGCTTCAGTTCTCTATTCCTGCACTATCCCCATATCCTTTTGTTTCTTTAAGATCCAGAACTCTACCCATCTCTGCTTTGAATGGACTCAGTGGTTGGGATTATTAGATGTTTGAATATTACAGGATGAAAAGATAGAGGAACAGGGCAGGAAAATGGGAATTCTGATTGAAGATTAGCTATGATGATTGACATAAATAGCAGAGCAGGCTCAAGCGACCATATAGCCTATCTATGTTCCTAATTCTGTGTTCTTCTGAAAAAGTACTTACTTTGAGATAATTATAAGACCAGTAAGTATAAGAAATATTAGGCAGAGCACTGAAGGACCATAGGTATGAAATGTTTAATTGGTGTCCCAAGCTATTGATCCAGCACTGCTGGCTGTTTCCAGTATATTTTCTCTTCATGTCTGACTGGACTATTTTGACGAAGTGAGCATTTCCAGTTACCCCGATGAACAGGTCATCTGAAGTAGCCTTCCTTGTTTAAATAGTTCAATGGTGAAGTTATTTCCTGGAAGGCATCCAGAATGAGATGCATTACTGTATGCAAATACTAAAGTCATCAGGGTCATTTGTAACCTGCTAAAGTTGGCAGTAATAACTTAAGGTGAGCTTATTAGATTTACCATTTGTTAACATCGATAATTAAACCTCTGATGCTTTCACAGGGGGCTTCCACTGAAAGTCCAGAATATTTATCTGCTGCTGGACACCTGGGTCTGATCTTTCTTTAAACCATAATGCTGAAGTTTTTCCCAGGCCACAGGCTCTCAGCCACAGTATCAGTACAGCTAGCAGCATAGTTAGCTGCATATCTTCAATGTGATGTTGGACACTAAACTCAACAGCCTGCTGCCAACCCACACTAATTGCCACTTGAATTACTCTAATTCTCTCTAGCTAGTATGTCAGAACATGCTAAAAAAAAAGGACAGCATTCCTACTTCGAAGAAGGTAGAAGACCCACCAACTGTCCTTAGTTGGTAAACCATACTCACTAAAGCAGTACAAATCAGAGTAAGGTTTAATATCACTGGCACATGTTGTGAAATTTGTTGTTACGCAGTAGCAGTACATTATAATCCATAATAGTAAAACATATAAATTACAATATGAAAGACATAAAAAAAAATTAAACAAGTAGTGCAAAAAGAGATTAAGATAGTATACATGGGTTCATTGTCCATTCAGAAATCTGTTGCACTTTAGTGTAACTGTACAAACTGGAATTACAAGCTTGGGGCTATGTGAATGTGGTAATAGTAACACTTGCTTTCAGAGCATTTTTAAGGTGTGAACGTGTTTTGTTTCCGTATCAGTGCTTTGCTGCTTCCAATCCCAAAATGTATAAAAAGATTGAAACCTAAACATACAGATGTGATATCTTTAAATTATATATATATATATATATATATATATATATATATATATGATAAATGTAACATGCTTTCCACTAAAAATAAAGCAGGTGGGCAGGTGGCATTCCAAAACACATTTGAAGCTAGTTGTTAATTTCTCGGAATTGGAATCAGAATCAGATTTATTATCACTGATGTGTGTCATGAAATGTGCTGTTTTGCAGCTTCGGTAAGGCACAAGACATAAACTTACTATGATAGATAGATTTACTTTATTAATCCTGAGGGAAATTTGGTTTTGTTACAGCCACACCAACCAAGAATAGAGCGTAAATATAGCAATACAAAAACCCCCAACAATCAAACAACAAAATGCAAACTATGTCAGATGGAAAATAAGTCCAGGACCAGTCTATTGGCTCAGGGTGTCTGACCCTCCACGGGAGGAGCTGCACGTTCGATGGCCACAGGCAGGAACGACCTCCCGTGCCGCTAAGTGTTGTATCACGGTGGAATGTGGCCGAAGTCCAACAGTAAAAAGTTCAATATCCAGTCTGCAAACGCATTCCTCAATCGTAATATACCCCGGATTGCACCATCTGTTGTTAGCCAGAACAGTAAGCACCCAACTCCTTTACGCTCACCGCTCTCAGTGCACTTCCGGTCAGCCGGAACGGTATTACCCACCGAACTCCTCTTCTCCAAAAGTCTCTGTTGTCTCGACCCAGTCCTCTTTCCTCAGCTTTGTGATCCTCCTCTGCATCCTCTGTGTGTTTTCCTCCGGATTTCAGCAGGGGTGTCCGCTGCTCTGCTCGCTAAACCGGCCGGTATTTGCTGGTCCGTGGAATACACAATGCGACCTTGCTTCTGTCCCGCATGTCGGGATGTAACCATTTCCAGCGCTAAAGAAAACCCAAATAAAACTCTCTCTACCAGCATGTTAGAGAGGGTGCAGCATCGATGTGTTACCGTGAGAAAAAAATACAAAAAATAACGTAAATTAAAAGGTAAGAAGAAGAAAGTAAGAATAGATTGGAATGGTTGTACCAGGCTGCATGCACGACCGGCGCATGCGCACTTAAATTGTAAGATCAATAAATAGGTAAAAAAGAATCACAAATGGGTTGATGAACCATTCAGCAATCTGATGGCAGAGGGGGAAAAAGCTAAGTCATTGAGTGTGGGCATTCAGGCTCCTGTACCTCCTTCCCGCTGGTAGTAACAAGAAGAGGATACATAAGAGTCCATGGTGATGGATGCTGCCTTCTTGAGGCACCAGCACTCGAGGGGTGTCCTTGATGGTGGGGAAACTAGGGACACAGCCTGAAGATTCGGGGGAGTAGATTTAGGATGGGGATGAGGAGGAACTGCTTTTCCCAGAGAGCAGTGAATCTGTGGAATTCTCTGCACAGTGAAACAATGGAGACTAACTCAGTAAATACACTTAAGACAAGGTTGGATAGATTTTTGCATAGTAGGGGAATTAAGGGTTATGGGGAAAGGCAGGTAGGTGAAGATGTGTCCACGGCCAGATCAGACATGATCTTATTGAATGGTGGAGCAGGCTCGACGGGCCATATGGCCTACTCCTGCTCCTATTTCTTATGTTCTTATGTTCTCATGTTCTTTTGAAAGCTTTTCCCAGAATGGAGCTGGTTGAATTCATGACCGTTTGCAGCTTCTTTTAATCCTGTGCATTGGAACTCCATACCAGACTGTAATGCAACTGATTCGTGTCATGATGTGCTCTGGCAAAACCTGAACCCTAGGGCGGAGGAAAGATAGAACTCCAATGTAGAAAATTACATGTACTTGATGGCAGCAGTGCAAAAAGAGCATTGCCTGGGCGGTGAGGATCTTTGATGATGGATGCTGCTTTTCTACGGCAACGTTTCATGTAGATGAGCTTAATTGTTGGGAGGGTTTTACCCATGATATACTGGCCCAAATCCACTACCTTTTGTAAGATTTTCCGCTCAAAGGCATTGGTGTTCCCTTACCAGGTCGTATTCATAATAATTCCAAAAGTGGCTCATTTTGAAACTAGGAACCAGCAATTACTGCTCGTCAGGCATCCAGTTAAGTAACACAAGGCACCAGGAGACCACAATACAAAGAGCAAGTCACTCAAGAAAAGCACAAGGAACTCTAAGTGATTAACGACTGTCATAAACCAATTCAGGTGCTCTAAACACCTCAGAGCCCAACACTCTCCAGCATTGGCCTGAAGAACTCATTACAGGAATTAGTAAGACCCCTCCCCCCACCCCATGGCCTGCACCTGATGACCCAGGACCTGAAAACTCAAGATCCAGGGATGACTCGAGAAACTTGGGGAACTCAAGAGGGAGGCATTGGAAACTCGAGAGGAAGGTTTGGGGAACTCAAGATGGAAAAAGACTTGGGGACCTCGAGAGGCAGAGAGACCAAGGAACTCCGAGAGACTGAGAAATCAGGGAACCTTGAGAGGATCCTCGAGCAGGGCCCAGAGAGGGAAGCTTGGGAGTTCTCAACAAGAGGAGAACATTGAAATAAACTTGGAAGCATTGAAAAGTCCTTAAGAACCTTGAACACCTAGACCAGGATGCTTAGTCCTGGAAAAATCCCTGAGAACCAGAAAAAGCCTTGAGACCTGGAAACTGGAGACCTTGAAGACATGAAACTTGACACCTAGGAAAAGATCATGGAAGGATCTTGCTCACAGTGTTTTACTCTTCCAAAATTTACTCTATTGACTTGAATGCCGCCTAGCATTGTGAAAGTAGCTTTAATTTAAAAAAGCACATTGGTTCAAGAAACTGGTTTACTGCCACTATCGTCTTCTCAAGGACAATTTTGGATGCATGATACATGCTGACCTGAAACATGAATATTCTGAAAAAGGAGTAAATAAAAAAACTATAGGTACATGGCCCTGAGCCGAAGACAATTCACTCCAGCATCTGCAGATTGTCTTTTGTCAATAATTATCAATGTTCCATTCAATTACTGATCACACAGGAGTGCTGAACCATGAATTTTGTTGGCTAATTACTCAAACAGATGCAATAGTTACATGGATAAAACTGCATACAATTAATGAAGTTCCTGGAAAATCTTTGTCATCAGAAAATAGGAGCTTCTAATCTTTAAATTTCTCACTATTTCTTTTTCTCACTCTGTTGTCTGACAACTATTTCTCCCATCGATTCTATAACCTGCATTGGTTCTGACACTCTGCATACTGACAAAGATCGGAAAGTATGTTCAGCTTATTCTGGTCACCCAGTTAAGATTTAATTTACCTACTGCTTGATTTATTATTTCAACTTTTCTTAGTCATTAAAAACTCAATTTTGCAGTGAGGGCTGATTGATGTGTCCATAGTGGAGGAGATAAACCCTGCAGTACATGACAATGTCATAAACCTGTGTATAAAATATGAATGTTGCAATATTGCTGTGTATGAGTAGCCACTGGATTATCCCTACTTGTCCCACACTGACATGCCCTTGTGCAAGATTGGAATGCCTTTTGAAGTCCACCGCTTCAAATGCACACCTCCTTAAGCTTATAATGACAAATAAATTATAGTAGGCAGATGCAGTTACCTTGCTTTCCACATTTTAAATGAATCAGGTCAGATTCTAAAGATGCGAAAGGGAAGATAACAGTTGACTCTTTTTTAACTTTTAAATCCAGAAGGATTAGTATATTCAGAAAATGTAAAATGACAAAGCAAGAAGTTAGTTGTACATTTTTGCCTGGCTGCCAAATATTGGCTTTGGGAAAGAACAGCAGAATAAAAGAACTAGAAACAGGACTGAGTCATAAGCCTCCTTTGGCCACTTGCCTAGATGAGCCATTCAATAATTACATAGTTGTTCCTGGGGGATTGTGGACTGTTGTATAGTCTTCATATCCTCTATTGTCTGCAGTGTCAAAAAATCCTATTGATTTCAGTCCAGAATATGATTAATGACTAAGCACTCACAACTCCTGAAGTTGAGGACTCCAAACTTTTAACAAGCTTCTGCACAAAGGAAGTTCCCTTCATCTCAATACCAAAAGGGAATCCCTGTTGCAGAATATTTCCTTCAACATTTAAATATAGCAACCGGAGGAAACAGGTCTTATCTCTACCTAATTGATCTCTCTTAGCTTCTTGTAGTCTTGCCTATCTTTTACTGTTTCTACACTCAGTGGTCACTTTATTAGGTACCTTCTGTCCCTAATAAACTGGCCACTGAGTCTACACTTGTGCTCTTCTGCTGCTGTAGCCCATCCTCTTCAAATTTCAATGTGTTGTACATCCAGAGACCACTCTTGTAACATATGATTATTTAGGTTACACATGGTTATTTCTTCCACGACATTGACGAATGATTTGGCGCTGCTTCATGCACCCGTGATCTTGTCAATTTCATCAACTTTATCAACTTTGCCTCCAACTTCCACGCTGCTCTTAGATTCACTTGGTCTATTTCTGACACTTCCTTCACTTCTCTCTCTCTCTCTCTCTCTCTCTCTCTCTCTCTCTCTCTCTCTCTCTCTCTCTCTCCATCTCTGGAGACAAACTGTCAACCTACAGGGCCATGGGTAACCCTAGGTAATTCTAAGGCATTGTGGGCTGAAGGGCTTGTATTGTGCTGTGGGTTTTTCTATGTTTCTACATCTTTTATAAGCCTACTAACCCTCAGATTTGTCTTGACTATACCTTTTCTCACCCTATCTCCTGCAAAAATCCTATTCACTTTTCTCAGTTTCTTCACCTCTGCTGCACTTTTCCAATCCAGAACAACAATCCTTCCAAAAAAGGGGATTCCCTTCCTCCACTTTGGTGCTGCCCTCACCTGCATCTTCTCTGGAAATATAAAAAACCTACAGTACAATACAGGCCCTTCGGCATACAAAGTTGTGCCAAACATGTCCTTACCTTAGAAATTACCTAGGGTTACCCATAGCCCTCTATTTTTCTAAGCTCCATGTACCTATCCAGGAGTCTCTTAAAATACCCTATCGTATCTGCCTCCACCATGATCACTGGCAGCCCATTCCACGCACTCACCTCTCTCTGCATAAAAAACTTACCCCTGACATCTCCTCTGAACCTACTTCCAAGCATCTTAAAACTGTGCCCTCTTGTGCTAGCCATTTCAGCCCTGGGAAAAAGCCTCTGACTATCCACACGATCAATGCCTCTTATCATCTTATACACCTCTGTCAGGTCACCTCTCATCCTCCATCGCTCCAAGGAAATAAGGCCAAGATCACTCAACCTATTCTCATAAGGCATGCTCCCCAATCCAGGCAACATCCTTGTAAATCTCTTCTGCACCCTTTCTATGGTTTCCACATCCTTCCGGCAGCAAGGCGACCAGAACTGAGCACAGTACTCCAAGTGGGGTCTGACCAGGGTCCTATATAGCTGCAACATTCGGCTCCTAAACTCAATTCCATGATTGATGAAGGCCAATGAACCATATGCTTTCTTAACCACAGAATCAACCTGCACAGCAGCTTTGAGTGTCCTATAGACTCTGACCCAAGATTCCTCTGATCCTCCATACTGCCAAGAGTCTTACTGTTAATACTATATTCTGCCATCATAATTGACCTACCAAAATGAACCACCTCACACTTCTCTGGGTTAAATTCCACAGTCACTTCTCAGCTCAGTTTTGCATCCTATCCATGTCCTGCTGTAACCTCTGACAGCCCTCCACACTGTCCATATCACCCCCAACCTTTGTGTCATCAGCAAATTTACTAAAATCCTTCCACTTCCTCATCCAGGTCATTTATAAAAAATCACAAAGAGTGGGGGTCCCAGAACAGATCCCTGAGGCACACCACTTGTCACCGACCTCCATGCAGAATATGACCTGTCTACAACCACTCTTTGTGGGCAAGCCAGTTCTGGATCCACAAAGTAATGTCCCTGTGGATCCTATGCCTCCTTGCTTACTCAATAAACCTTGCATGGGGTACTTTGTCAAATGCCTTGCTGAAATCCATATACACCACATCTACTGCTCTACTTTCATCAATGTGTTTAGTCACATCCTCAAAAAATTCAATTCGGCTTGAAAGGTACAATGTGCCTTTGACAAAACCATGCTGTCTATTACTAATCATATTATGCCTCTCCAAATATTCGTAAATCCTGCCTCTCAGGATCTTCTCCATCAACTTACCAACCACTGTTTCCTGAACAGTGTCTTCTGGTAAAAATACCCCCCCCCTTCTTATCCCCTCCCTGGTCGTTTACTTCTTTTCACCCGCCAATCACTTCCCCCGGTCCCCTCCTCCTTCCCTTTCTCCTGTTGTCCACTCTACTCTCCTATCAGAATCCTTTTTATTCTAGCCCTTTACCTTTCCCACCCACCTGGCTTCACTGAAAAAGGGTCTTGGCCTGAAATGTCAACTGTTTCTTTTCCATAGATGCTGCCTGACCTGCTGAGTTTCTCCAGTAATTTGCTTGTGTTTGAGTTACTGTTGCTTTCCTGTCAGCTTGAACCAGTCTAGACATTCGTCTCTGACCTCTCTCATTAACAAGGTGTTTTCACCCACAGAACTGCCATACACTGGCTCCTGCACAACAAAATGCTGAAGGAACTCAGCAGGCCAGGCAGCATCTATGGAAAAGAGTAAACAGTCCATGTTTCAGGCCAAGACCCTTCATCAGTATGAGAGAGGAACTGGAGAGGAAGTTGATTGGAAAAGTAAGCTAGATAGAGGGATGGTAGAGCAGAATTGGAAGAAATTCCTACAAGAAATAAGGAAAGTGCAGGAAAAATTTATTCCAAGAAATAAGAAAATTGTGAGTGGAAAAATGACACAAATGTGGCTAATGAGAGTGGTTAAGGCTAAAATAAAAGCAAAAGAGACGGCGTACAAGGAAGCAAAAATTAGTGGGAAAACTGAGGACTGGACAACTTTTAGAAACTTACAGAAAGAAACTAAGAAAGTCATTAGTAAAGAAAAAATGAATTATGAAAGGAAGTTGGCAATTAACATAAAGAAGGATACTAAGGGTCTTTTTAAATATATGAAGAGTAAAAGAGTGACACGGGTAGATATAGGACCAATTGAAAATGATGCTGGTGAAATTATAATGGGTAACAAAGAGATGGCAGAGGAACTAAATGAGTATTTTGCATCAGTCTTCATAGTGGAAGACATTAGCAACATACCTGATAGCCAGAGGTCTCAGGGAATAGAATTAGGTACAGTCAAGATTACTAGAGAGAAAGTGCTTGGGAAGCTAAGTGGACTAAGAATAGATAAGTCTCCCAGACCGGATGAGGTGCACCTATGGGTTCTGAAGGAGGTGGCTTTGGAGATTGTGGAGGCATTGGAAATGATCTTCCAGGAACCAATAGACTCTGGCATGGTTCCGGAGGACTGGAAGGTCGCAAATGTAGTTCTGCGGTTTAAGGAAGGAGGGAGGCAGCAAAAAGAAAATTACAGACCTATTAGTCTGATATCGGTAGTTGGAATGTTAT